>NW_026892678.1:1340000-2663201 GCF_033815535.1 Pezoporus flaviventris | reverse complement strand
TAGAATCATAGAATAGCTAGAGTTAGAAAGAACCGTAAGATTATCTAGTTCCAACACACCTGCCATGGCCAGGGACACCTCCCACTAAACCATGACACCCAAGGCTTCGTCCAACCTGGCCTTGAACACTGCCAGGGACGGAGCATTCACAACCTCCCTGGGCAACCCATTCCAGTGCCTTACCACCCACACAGTAAAGAACTTCTTCCTTATATCCAATCTAAACTTCCCCTGTTTAATTTTGAACCCGTTATCCCTTGTCCTATCACTACAGTCCCTAATGAAGAGTGTCCCCCCCGGCACCCTTATAGGCCCCCTTCAGGTGCTGGAAGGCTGCTATGAGGTCTCCACGTAGCGTTCTCTTCCCAAGGCTGAACAGCCCCAACTTTCTCAGCCTGTCTTCATCAGGAGGTGCTTTAGCTTAAGAAGCTACTATCCCTCAGCTGCAGCCTGTTGCTGCCTGCATTCTGGCACCGGTGACTGAATGCCACGGCATGAATTGGTTTTAACAGCTGTTCCCACCTCAAAGTGTGAGACTACGTTTGGTACACTCACAGGCATACTGTGAATAAGCTGCAGATCATGACCTCAGCCGCTTGCCCATGCAGGCGTAGCTCCAGCTTCTCTGTATCACAGCCTTCTACAGCATGCAGTGCTCCTCACGACTAAACTGTATTGTCACTCAAGCATGTTCCTGGTGGATATTACTGATTCAGCTATCAGTCTTGATTCCTAGGAGAAAAGCAAAAGGATAGAAGACATAAAATGATAAAATTGGAAGGGTTTGAGGAAGAAATATGTCAATAAGCAAGCACATTCCTCGTCAGGTGGCCTGTAGCAACCCCCACTCTAATGTCCTCTGTCCCTGCCCTCCCTTTAATCCTGATCCATAAGCTCTCAGTGAGCTCCTCATCCAACAGAGGTCTTTGCACTCTGGTTGGCCGCTGATGTAAAGTGTGATACTCCCTTCCCATCTCCCCAGCCCCTCCCTCTTTCCTGAAGAGGATTCTTCCACTCCAACACTTCAGTAGTAGGAGCCGTTCTGCTCCATCTCCATGATGCCAATAGATTGTAGTCCCCAAAGGCATGCGCAGACCTGTAGCTCTTGTTGCTTGTTTCCTACCTGCACTGGCACAGAGGCATTTCAGTTGGACCCCTGTTGATGCTGAATCATTGGCTGGTGCGGTTGAAAGACCTTTGAGCTGCACACATTGGCATGTCAGGCTGAGCTTCTCTTCAACCAACGCCACTAAGTCTTCATCCTCAGGGCCTCTCTCAATCCATTCTCCACCCAGCCTACATTTGCACTTAGCATTGGCCCAGCCCATGCGCAGGATCCTGCACTTGGACTTGTTGAACTTCAGGAGGCTCCCATGAGCCCATATCTCAAGCTTGTCAAGGTCCCTCTGGATGGCATCCCAGCCCTCTGACATGTCAACTGCACCACACAGCTTGTGTGATAAATTTATTGGAAATGTGTTTACACTTTCCACTCAGCTACGCAAGAAAAACAGATTTCAGCTATGTCACAGCATCACAACGACAGCACCCGTCTAACAGTAAAGCTGAGCTGGCTGTTAATATCATTAATGTTACTGAAAGAAGATGCAAAAGGGAAACAAAATGTATGACCGTTAATTCATGCCTGAATTCATGTACAGTTTCACAGTAAGTCTTATTGTGTCTTGTCATAGTGCTTGATGTGAAGATATGGCCTGTGATCCCAAAATTATCACAGTGAGCAGTGATGAGAGAAATAATCAAGAAAAAATGAACCAGTCAAGAGTCAAAATCTGTAAAAACTGAAGCCTCTGAGAACTAAACACTTGAAGGTTTAAAGATTACTCTAATTCAATATGTTGAATAATGCCAAATTTTATGTATCAAACAAGCACATTTACATTCAAATGCCACAGAGGATGAATATTCAAGAATATTCTTTCAATACCGAAGCACAGAAAGGAAAGGTTCTAAAGGATCCACAAAGATTATCAAAGGCTGTAGAACCTGCCCTACAAGGATTGAAGGAGTTAGGTTCTTTCTCGCTAGAGAAGAGAAGGCTTGGGGATTACCTCATCGCTGTACTTCAGTGCTTAACAAATGACTACAAAGGGGGCAGAGGCTCTACCTTCGCATGGACCCACATGCAGAAGACAAGGGGCAATGGATATAATTTGCACCAGGATAGGCTTCAACTCAATATAGGAAAGAAATTTTTTATGGCAAGAATAATTATGTATCAGAACAAGTATAAATAAGACACCAGGTAATGTAAGGCATAAAAGAAAAATCCTGTTAAAGTAAAAAATGAATTTCTTTCAAAGCTAGTTAAGATGCATCTAATAATATTAAAAGAACCTTAAGCATAAAGATAGAATCTAAATTATGTGTGCAAGTTATGATAAAAATATTTAATTTTGCTATCTTGTGTAAATATGACAGAAGGCAAGTGAAGAGTAGTAGTTTTTCAGTGGAAGTAAATATCAGGTTTACAATATAAAGCAAGTTCATAGATCACTGAATTAGGAACGGTATCCCAGGACAAGGAGAATAAAAAGCTTCAATGCGGCATTGCCCATACTTGCACCTGCTTCTAATTCTTTTCACCTACATAACTTATTCAATAAACATAAGTAATGTATTTTAACATGCTTATCATCTACTTGTATGTACTTGTAAAATGGCTCAAGACATACAATTGACAGTATGCCTAAGCAAGCTACAGTTGCTTGCTAATAACTTTGTTCTGTATTTTTAAAAAGCCTGAGGGTCTTCTTAACAGAGTCCTGTTTTTATTACCATTTTTTAATAAAATGGTGTATGTCTTTATATTGGCAAGCTATCTAGCTTGCTGCAATTCACCCCCAAGCACAGCAAAAATTTTACATTTTCATCAGAGCCTGACACAATGAATAGCTCTGGTGCTGGTTCTTCATATAAGAAGGAGTATTATTGTATCCACAGATGATGACTTTAAGTGTGTAAGTATTCTTAACTGCTGAAAGTTCTTAACTGTCTCATCTAGCACAGAAGCTATTCTGTAGTTTCTTGGAGTTCTGACATTGTCCCAGGTGATGATACAATCACTCTCTCCCAGTGTCTTCAAAACCAGTTTCTTTGATCTCTTTGGACTCAGTTAGGGAGTATGTCTGGCTAACAGTGTAACTGAGTGTTTTTCCCTTTGCAAACTAGTATTTCATGCTTAGCAACTTGGATACAGAGTTTTTCTCTCAACTGTTTTCTGCTGTATAAGGATTGGGCCGATAGCAGTCTTAGTGATAAAGACTTAGTATTTTATCAGAGTTTAAGATTAATCACAGTCTGTAAGCTGAGGCAACTCCACTTGTTGGCTTCATTTGTTGGCAGAAGCAAGGTTCACCAAATACTGGATCACATTCCAGCTGATTAGACAACACTTGCCTGTTGGCTACAGAAATTAAAACATCTATCTAGTGTAAACTGTGTAGACAACTATTTTGCCCCATTGAAGTCTTCTTATGTGCTGCTTTGGTCTGGTGAATAATGAAAGCATCCAAAAATCGCATCCCCATGATGTCATCTGACAGAGGGAAAGAATGTCTGAGCCTTTCACATCTAATAACCAATACATCTTTCGTAAATAGTTATAATTTTAGAATTATAGAATAGTTAGGGTTGAAAAGAACCGTAAGATTATCTAGTTCCAACACACCTGCCATGGCCAGGGACACCTCCCACTAAAACATGTCATCCAAGGCTCTGTCCAGCCTGGCCTTGAACACTGCCAGGGATGGAGTATTCAGAGCCTCCCTGGGCAACCCATTCCAGTGCCTCACCACCCTTGCAGTAAAAACCTTCTTCCTTATATCCAATCTAAACTTCCCCTGTTTAATTTTGAACCCGTTATCCCTTGTCCTATGACTACAGTCCCTAATGAAGAGTGTCCCCCCCAGCATCCTTATAGGCCCCCTTCAGATACTGGAAGGCTGCTATGAGGTCTCCAAGCAGCCCTCTCTTCTTCAGGCTGAACAGCCCCAACTTCCTCAGCCTATCTTCATACGGGAGGTGCTCCAGTCCCCTGATCATGCTCACTGCGTTCCTCTGGACTTGTTCCAACAGTTCCATGTCCTTTTTATGTTGAGGACACCAGAACTGCACACAACACTCTAAGTGAGCTCCCGCGAGAGTAGAGTAGAGGGGCAGGATCACCTCCTTTGACCTGCTGGTCACACTGTTTTTGACACAGCCCAGGATACAGTTGGCTTTCTGGGCTGCGAGAGCACGCTGCTGGTTCATGTAAAGTCTCTCATTGACTAAAACCCCCAAGTCCTTCTCTGCAGGGCTGCTCTGAATCTCTTCTCTGCCAGGTGGAGGACCTTGCACTTGGCATGGTTAAACTTCATAAGGCTAGCATCAGCCCACCTCACAGGTGGGTCAAGATCCCTCTGGATGGCATTCCTTCCCTCCAGCATATCAACTGAACCACACAGCTTGATGTCATCAGCAAACTTGCTGAGGGTGCACTCAATCCCACTGTCCATGTCAGTGGTGAAGATGTTGAACAAGACCGGTCCCAACGCTGATCCCTGAGGGACACCGCTCATTACTGGTCTCCAGCCGGACATTGAGCCAGTGACCACAACTCTTTGCGTGTGGCCATCCAACCAGTTCTTTATCCACTGAGTGGTCCATCCATCAAACTGATGTCTCTCCAATTTAGAGACAAGGATGTCGTGCGGGACAGTGTCAAATGCTTTGCACAAGTCCAGGTAGATGACATCAACTGCTCTACCCCTGTCCATCAGTTCCGTAGCCCCATCATAGAAGGCCACCAAATTGGTCAGGAAGGATTTCCCCTTAGTGAAGCCATGCTGGCTGTCACCAAGCACCTTGTTGTTTTTCATGTCCCTGATCATGCCTTCCAGGAGAATCTGCTCCAAGATTTTGCCAGGCACAGAGGTGAGACTGACTGGTCTGTAGTTTCCTGGATCATCTATTTTCGCCTTCTTGAAAATGGGGGTTATATTTCCCTTTTGCCAGTCATCGGGAACTTCACCTGACTGCCATGATTTTTCAAATTTGGTGGACAGTGGCTTAGCAACTTCATTCCCCAGTTCCTTCAGGACCTGCGGATGGATTTCATCAGGTCCCATGGACTTGTGTACTTTCAGGTTCTTAAGATGGTCTCGAACCAGATCCTTTCCTACAGTGGGCCCAGGGTCTTCATTCTCACAGTCCCTGTGTCTGCCTTCCAAGACTTGGGTGGTGCGGTCAAAGCATTTGCCAGTGAAGACCGAGGCAAAGAAGCCATTAAGAACCTCAGCCTTCTCCAAATCCAGGATAGCCAGTTCTCCTGATAGCTTCCAGAGAGGGCCCACGTTGTCCCTAGTCTGTCTTTTATTTGCAATTTGCCTACAGAATCCCTTCCTGTTATCTTTCACATCCCTAGCCAAATTTAATTCTAACTGGGCCTTAGCTTTCCTAACCCGGTCCCTAGCTTCCCGGACTCCATCTGTGTACTCTTCCCAGGCCACCTGTCCTTTTCTTCTGCCTTTTATAAGCCTCTTTTTTCCTCTGAATTTTCCTCAGCAGCTCCTTATCCATCCAAGGAGGTCTCCTGGCCCTCCTGCTGCACTTCCTTCTAGTTGGGATGCAACACTCCTGAGCTTGTAGCAGGAGATACTTGAATATCAACCAAGAGTCTTGGCCCCCCCCTGCCCTCTAGGGCTTATCCCATGGAACCTTACTAAGCAGGTTCCTGAAGAGGCCAAAGTCTGCTCTCTTGAAGTCCAGGGCAGTGAGCTTGCTGCACGCTCTTCTCACTGTCCTGAGGTTCTTGAATTCAACAATCTTGTGGTTGCTGCATCCAAGGCTGCCCTGGAGCATCACATTTCCAACCATCCATTCCCTGTTGGTGAGCACAAGGTCAAGCATGGCAACTCTCCCTGTTGGCTCCTCTATTACTTGCAGAAGGAAGTTGTCTTCCACACAACTGAGGAACCTCCTGGAATTGCTTGTGCTGGGCTGTCCTTCCAACAGGTATCAGGGTGGTTGAAGTCCCCAGTGAGAACAAGGGCCTGTAAGTGTGAAACTGTTCCCATCTGTCTGTAGCGTGCTTCATCCACAGAGTCCTCTTGATCAGGCAGTCTGTAACAGATCCCCACAGTAATGTCTCCCATTGCTGTTCTCCCTTTAACCCTGACCCACAAACTCTCTGTCAACTGCTCACCTGTCCCCAGACAACGTTCCTTATTCTCCAGACTATCCGTAACATAAACGGCAACTCCCCCTCCCCGCCTGCCGTGCCTATCTTTTCTAAAGAGCCTAAATAACCATTAATATCTCCAAACATTCTGTTATATTAACATATCTGCCTGTTCCAGGTGTCACCAATTAATATTCTAAAATACTGAGTAAATTACCAGTTACCTTTTGGTTGCTTCTTCAGACATACAGAACGCCATTTGTATTTTATGTAGCTGTAAAACTGAAGCACTTGGTAAAAGATCACTAAGTGCATAAATGTCAGCAAATGGAAAGAACTGAAGAGAAACCAGATTTTTCTTACAGATTCAAAGCAACAAACCTCTTATCTAAGAGGTGAAAGAGGCTGAAATATAAGTGGTCATACACCAAGTGAGTTACTGTGATAAGAGACAGGCTGTCTCAGGGGTCATCATTGTATACCCCTTTTATACATTCTCCTCCTCCTCCCTCTCCCACAGTGTTGTTTCAGGTGTATTTTGGAGTGCAAAAGTTTCTGCAAATATGTTCCTTTGGACCATCTGCATTCCATTGGACAACTACCACTGCCTTTTAAATTTATATGGGAGCAAAGGAAAAATTGATACTAGGAATGCTAAAGAGGAGGAATGACAGGTACTAAGTACATCATTCTCATGTAACTGTCTGTCATGATTAATATTCAAAAATCCACTGCTTGAGGAACTGAGTATCTGCAAAACAGAAATGCTGAATTAAACAGAGTCAGCTTTAAAGTGGAATGGTTTGAAGAACATAAAGTTTGTACTAGGTAAGGTGGGTCTGAGAAGCCTGTTAATTTAATCAGACATAGAGATAGCAAAAAGATAGTAAAAAGGCATTTTTACTAAAGAACTATCTTTCAGCTGGTCTGTTTTTCATTACATTATTGTAACGACACTCTAGAACCCTTTCTTGCAGAATGTTTAATTTATTTATATTTAAAAGCGTATGTAATAAATTACCCCATCTCAATAAATTTCAGAGGACAAACCAAAAGATAAAATACATTCTGTAAATAGAAATTCAAAAGTCCTGTTTAAACATATGATCACACAAATAAGTTACCTTGAGGTAAGATGGAGTTTAACTTCAGAGTGTTTCACCCACTCCACAAAGACCACCTGGACACACTTTCACCCTGTGACAGGCGGAAGACAAAGGTTATATCACTCAGTGAAACAAGGTCTACTCAGCTGAGCTTACTGGCAACCAATGACAGTGCTTGGTTGAATGCTTTGATTATAGTTGATGCATCTGCCTTAAAATTATTAGGTTATACTATTCATGATACATTGAGGAGAGAAAATCGGAAGTCTAGCAGCTGTTGGATGTCCAACACACACCAATGGATCCAGTGTGGTACTGAAAAGTGACAGATGACCATAAAAAGTTAGATAATCAGTGAGCCATGAAAGGAACCTGTCCCCCTCTAAAAGGCAGCTGCCAAGCAGCAGACTATTGCAAGACTGCTTCTTGTAAGGATGTATGTGATGTATGTAAGTGATGCAAATCAGAAATTTGTATTATCAGAATTGCAAAGCAAGAAACAACCATATTTTTATATCTGTTTTTTATGTCATGTTCTCTGGTCTCATTTTTAAACATAATACATTCAGATATCCACTGAGGAGTAGCAGCTTCCAAAATATCAGGACCTTTACATCAGGTAAATCATTTGTTTCTCCTGTAAAAAAAAAAAAAAAAAGGAAAAATCCAGAACATGTAAGACCCAAGCTGACTAAAGTCTGAATTGTAATGGCATTCACGTGTATGTGTTTCCAAGCACTTCCTGCTCCAAGATGCCTCAAACCAATCAGTGTTGTTACCTACTTTAGGGTGGCCAGCTGCTCAGGCTCAGAAATATTCTGCTGATTAGGTGGGACCCTATGTCTCTATGGAGAAAGAACGACAAAACATTAAAACTTCAGGAGGCAGCTTATATGATAAATGTATTCAACACAACCTTTTATACACAGGTTTCTGAACACTAAATACAGCCTGTTGACACGGGAGTCACAGACAATGCAGAGACAACCGACGTGATCAAGTGATTGCCATTTATTACAAAGCTTTAACTCCTTATATACTATTTCTTACGTTCACTTACAGTGATTTGGCATATAATGATTGCATAATATGTCTTGAAGACCCTTAGTGACTAACATATAATTGATTAAGCACAGGTGTGAGAACTTGACCTTGAAAGCTTGCCAACAGTCCACAGTTCTCATTAACTCAGTGAATTCCAGCTTCTTCTTATCTTGTTTGCTTAAGCTTCCTCAGGCCTCTCATGGCCTTGCTGTATCTTTCAGGATTTATTGGAGTTTATGTACCAATTATCCATTCTTCTGTAAGAACACTGCCTCCACAACAGCCCAGAATATGGTCATCACCATATTCACAGCTAGAAGAGGGGGGCACGTTCTTCTTGTTTTCTGTAAAACCTAGCTGGAGTCCTCAGGTAGGAAGCCTGTCTCTAACTGTCATGTTCATGGAGGAGGGTAAGGAAGGAACTGACCTCCAAATCTCTGCAGTGTTTTGGACACCAGCCTCTGGACTGGACTCCTCTCATTAAGCTGAGCCACTCAACAGAGACGCATACATGAATCATGGAATTCAGTGAAAAATGGGCAAAGATTCCTAACCCTCTGCCCTTTGCCTAGATGCTCCCCAGATACTGGCTTTATGGAATTTAGAACACAGTACAGTTGCTATTTACTCAAGATTTTATTACAAGACTTTAAGATTTCCCCTAAAACAGGAAGTAGCATCTATATTACTGTTTCCACCAGGCTACAGTGTAAGATGTTTTCCTACTGCCTTTGTGCTTATTGCACTGCTACCTTCTTCCAACTCTAGAGACTTTTTGCAGAGTGCATTTAGTTAGTCTCACCTTGTTCTACTTCTTCCAATGTCAAAGACACATTAGATTTCACATGTATTGGCCAAACATTTACTGCGTTTTCAAATTCTGTTTGAGAGAATTATGTTTAGCTTAAGCAGAATGAACTGTTTATTGGTATATGAGAGATCAGAGAGAAAAGGTATAAATCAAAAGGTTCATAAATTCTTACCGTCCCTAAATAAATAGTGTGAAAACAAAGAATTTCCAGATTGACATTAACCTTGAATTAACAGAATCTCACCTTAAAGATTTTTATCTAGAAGTATGTTGTTTTCTCTCCTGGTTTCAATGACAAGGGGTTGTCCAAGCTAGATGTTGTTTTAGCGTATTCACATCTCCCCAAAAATTATATGAAACATATTCTCTTTAGTGTCTCAAGCAAAAACTCATCTCTGCATGGGAATTTACTAATACGTTGGTGCCAAAGTTCACACTACAGTAGTTACATGGTGCCATCAACAAAATTTACATTTTGTCATTTATAAAATAACCCACATTTTAAAATATGATCATGTTTTTCTGTTACAAATGCATTAAGTGAAGCAATAATCTTTTGTCTCTCATTCAAATTTACAGCAAGATTGCACAGTCTGTTAGTAAAGGGCAATGTGTTGCGACACTGATCTAACCCATTTCAGGTAGATATTTCTCAGGCATCATATTGTCATAGAACCATAGAATCCTTTGGGTTAGAAGGGACCTTGGAAGGTTGTATAGTCCAACTCCTCCCTTCACCAAGCAGGAACATCTTCAACTAGATCAGGTTACTCAGAGGCCCATCAAGGCTAACCTTGAATGTTTTCAGGGATGGGTCATCTACAACCTTCTGGAGCACTTGTGACAATGTTTCACCACTTTTGTTGTTTAAAGTTTCTTCCTTATACCTAGCCTAAATCTACTCACTTTTTGTTTAAAACCATTATCTTTTGTCCGGTCACAACAAGCTCTGTTAAAGAGCTTTTCCCCATCTTTCTTATAAGTGTCCTTTAAGCACTAGTCTGTGAACACTCTATAATATGGAGAGCCATGCCGTGCAGTAAGCTTTTCTCTTAACTCCCAGGCAGCTCTGCAAGCTAATAAGAAGAGGGGATGGCCCCCTTTATAGTTTTACCCTCCCTCTGTTTTATCCCCCAGGAAGTGCTAGAAGGAGTTTTGATGGGAGTACTAATGTCCTTTTTATACAAAGCTCATGAATCTTTTTCTCCCTACTGAAACCACACTGATAAGTGATAAAACAGGTATAATCCAGCCATCAATTTTCACATTCACTCACTCCCTTTCTCTGGGTAAGGCCACACATTTCTGTTGGTAGATACTTTTGATGTTGATTTCATTTTTCATCACCCTTAGTAGCTTTGACTAATTCAGTTAAGGACCATTGCCCCAGGAAAAAGAAATACTGTTGCATAAAATGTTGTGGTTTCTCCCAGATAGATTAACAAGTATTGGAGGACCCTTCTACTGGTTTACCATCAGCCCATAAAGGACATATATTTCAAAATATTACAGCTTCCCTTTAACTGACAAATTGACTGTAACATTTCAAAAGTATTACAACTTCCCTTTCTAGTGAAGAACACCCTGGCATTCATTCAGCCATTATTCTCCTTGCTCTGAGAACTCTTACCTCAAATGAAAATGCCACTGCAGCTACTTCCTGCTGTGGAAATAGGGAAGTGATTGTGGTCCCCCTCTTCATGCAAGTAGTCCTCCTAAACTGACGTAGATTACTCCAGCTCTCTGTCAGTTAGAGAGCCCTTCCAGAAAAAGAGTATTCCCAGAAAAGAATTATGTCCATTTTATGCCCTCCATGGCACAAGGACATCTGGGAAAACAGTTTGTTTCTCAGTTCTGTGCTATTATTCCCAGTATTTTATGGTTTACTTTTTCATAAAACACTTTTACAGAGCTTGTTATGTAAATGAGCTTGTTATATAAAAATAATGAATTCTCTGATATGAACTATTTCTGCCATAAGGGGAAACAGGTACTATTCTTAGGATTACTGGTATATCTTTCCAGACCTCTAGAGAGAGGTATTAGTTCATAATTTAACTCCACTTTGTCAATATTACCCTAAAGCCTGCACTTGCACTTTAAATGGAACACTTTATCCTGCAGTGAAATGATATTTTACTCATTCCCAGGCAATTTCAGGGATATTTGGTGAGCCATATTCTATGCTTTTAGTGTGATCACATAAAGGGATAAATTTGCTATATAAATTTTGTTCTGTGCTCCTCAGTGCAGCTTTCTATTATATTCCTGAAGTGCTCCTAGAAAAAGGAAAGAATATTTCTAGGCTTTAGAGAAAGCACACTAAACAGTTAATTTTCTTTTATAAAGAATTAATTTTATAGCAAGCTTTGAGAGCAAACCAGCATTAGAATCAGAAAAAATATTGTCTTGGGTTCAGCAGTAGCAGTCATTTTTTTCCTTCTTGGTAGCTGGTGTAGTGCAGCAACTTCACAGAGAATTGTACTGATACATTTTTGTCAGGATATACATTTGTGACTTGATTTTTGGCCTGTACTATGAAAGGGTACATCAACAGAATTATGGTGAGAAAACATCCACAAGCCTTTTTCATAAACTATAGAAATTTCAATTTAATTGAACGATTCACATCTTAAGATAGACATTGTAAGGTATGATATTTTTAAAATCATGCATTAACCCACCAGATTCCTCACTGCAGTCAGCAGAGGAATTTCAAGACCTTGCACATTGTTTGTGCTTGGTTTTTTGTAGTTGGACTGAAGCAAAAGTTGCTTTCTCATTGCAGTGCCAGGTAGAGGTATATTTGAAGCTTGAAAGCATCCTTCTGTCTTGGGTCTAGAGCTGACTGAATGGTCTAGGGAATCTGTCAAACAGGTTTTTGCATACTGACATTTGATATGTAATTCCTTTATGTTTCTAGTATAAGTTTGATGTGTGGAGAGCTCATAGCAGCCTTCCCGTATCTGAATGAGGCCTAAAAAGATGCTGGAGAGAGACTCTTCATCAGGAACTATAGCAACAGGACAAAGGGTATAAATTTAAACACAGGAAGTTCAGGTTAGGTATAAGGAAGAAGCTCTTTACAGTAAGGGTGGTGAGGCACTGGAACAGGTTGCCCAAAGAAGTGGTAAATTATCCACCCCTGGAAGTGTTCAAGGCCAGGTTGGACAGAGCCTTGGGTGACATGGTTTAGTGCGAGGTGTCCTTACCCATGACAAGGGGGCTGGAACTAGATGATCTTATGGTCCTTTCCAACCCTAACTATTCTATGATTCTATGGTTCTGTGATTCCATGATTATTTCTATGATATCAAAGTACATAGACAGCATTGAGAAGGTACAGTGGGAAAAACTTTTTGAAATGCAAAACCTGAGACTTATTTATGTTCCAGACAGCAAAAACCAAGGGAGAAAGAAAGAAAATAAACCCAGGAATTTTCTAGATTCTGGTATAAAACACCTTCTCATTAACATTTGTAAAAAAAATTTTATATTTTTGTAGGAAAACTTTCTGGTTGGTAATTTTTTATCACCCCTATTTTAATATGTAAATACTACAATAAAGGAGCCATATAAATATTTTTTGTCTCAGTCTAATATACGCATAAAGTTTACTCCTATCAGTCAAAATCAGGCACATTAAGCCTGAAGTTGCATTTTTTACATCCATCCCCGGTTTTAAACATTAGATCTTTCTAACTTATTTGAGGTATTTCCAAGTTATCTACTGCTGTGGTTTTTAAGTGCCAATATCTGATGTTTTCTTATGCTGTAAATTGATTCTCTGTACCTTGTCAGATGTGTGAACCTTCCTACTGTGCATCTATGCGAGAATGTGCGCGAGGTCTCATGGCTATCAAAGCAGCAGAAAATATCCTTATTTACTCTCAATCACTCTCAAAATGTAGGGAGGTAGAGAGCAAATTGTTGACTCCCTTTTTCTCTTTAGTTTGTACGTGAAAATTAAATGAGGACCTTTGCTCAGCCCTGAAAATACCTACACTGTCTAGGTCAAATAAGAAAAGACATGCTTTCTTTAGCTTTAACCTTGTGCTCATTTTTTCCTTTGTATTTTATTTTTTTGTTTTCCTTCTAGCTTCATTTTTTAAAGGCATTGAAAAAGGCATCTTGAAAACTGTAGGTTTTTGGAAGCACCCTGCTTAGCTGTGTCCACATTTGAAGTAAAGCATTCCATACCTTCAATTACTCTTTTTAGGCATGATTTTGAAATGTTGTAATAGCAGTATTGTGATAATTTTTGTGTGTGAAGGTAAGACAATACTCTACAACCGTCAAGAATGGACACCGATTTCTTCTTCTCCAAAAGGGCAACATTTTAGATTAACATGGCCATAAACTAAAACACAAGTGTTTCTCCTCAACATGAGGAAAAACTTCTTTACATTAAGGGTGGCAGAGCACTGGAACAGGCTTCTTCACGTGTTTTGGAGTCTCCCTCTATGGAGACAGTCAAAACCCGCCTGGACGCGTCCCTGTGTAACCTGCTCTAGGAGGCCCTGCCTTGGCAGGGGGTTGGACAAGGTGATCTCCCTTCCAACCGCAATAATACTGTGTGAATCTGTGATTTTGTGAAGTTATAAGCTCTGAGTATTAAACTCAAGCTGAATTAATTCTGCTGTCCACCATTACTGTCTGAAGCCTGGTGGCAATTCATAATTTTCAGGACTGATAGACTGAATTTTTGTGTTTGCTGCTGAATACGGAGTTGGGTGGTAAATATGTCTGATTTATTTTGCTCGATGCCTTTTGAGCACCTGGTGATTACAAAACAACTTTGTTATAAGACATGATTTAGACAAGAATTGTTAAAGTAGTTTTTGCTAGCAAAACTCTGTCAGGGTTAAGACGCTATAAGCAAGAATATGCAATAAAAGCAGTGTTCTAGTCACAATGAATATGTTTGACATGATAATCACTGTGAAGTTTTCCCAAGAATATATATTATTATATCTATTATTATATACATTACATATATTGTACGTGTTAAATCTTTTCTGGATAAATCACTTTTCTAAAATAAAACACAGCTTGTATTTCCTGGAATCTGAAGGCTGGAGCAGAATACTCCTCAGGTTCCACCTGAGAAGTATTATAAATAGTTCTCAGTATTATAAATGAGGATTTGGTCCCTATGCTGCCAACTCAAATCTCTGAAGACTCATTAGCAACAATTATTCAGCTCATCTTAGGCTCCCTCTGTTAGAAAGTCATGAGAGAGTCTAGGGAACAGGGTATTCAACATTGAGTTGAGGAGATCTTACCACTGTTTAATACAAGTGTATTGGTCCTCTTAGAAGTAGCAATATTCAGCTGAGAAGGTACAAACCCACCCTCCATTTTTACAGGATGTTTGACATGACCACAATCTTATGATAAAATGGTAACTGTTGTCAAGTGAATAAATATTTGTTCACACGGAAACTCATAAGTTTTGAAAATTATAAAATTCAGAGAAAAACCCTGAGACATGCAAAGATCCATGTCCTTTCATAATAGCCAGAGGATGAATTTATGGATTAGGATCCACTGATGCACAAACAGGACAAAATGACACTCTAACCTTAGAAGTTTACAACTTCAATCCTACACAAAAGACTTGGTTTGAGTCTACGCGTTAGAAAACCTTTCATGGCTTTGCCTAGTGTTATCAGTGACTTCAGTAAAAAGAGTGTGTGTGTTTCTTCATCTTTCTCCCTTTTTATCACACTATAAATCCCATGCAGTTTTGTATTAATCTTCTGATTTGAGGATATGTAAATATCTGCTTATAAAGGTGTATCTCTGGAAGATTCCATGTACATATACACATGAGCTCCTCCAGGTTTGCATACTGACACATCTGTGATTAAAAACTTTCCTCACAGGAACTAAAAAGTACCTACACCAAACTATTTTAATTTATTCTAATGAATACCTGTCCTCTCTGAAGAAAATAATTAGACCAACTTTTCCTTCTCTAATTTCTACAAAGATAACATTTTTATACTCAGGAAGTTAGAAAACCTCAAAAACATTTGGGATCAGAAGATATTTAAAACTCAAGAGAATAGATACCTGGAAAAGTAAAAAGGTAGATTCCTGACTTAGCTGCATGGAGGGTGTTAGTCATGAAGTAGGTATCAACCCTAAAGGAATATTGCCAGCCAGATGCCACATATCTCTGAGCAAGAGAATTGTTCATTTGCATGGTAACATCAAAATCTAAAGAAAAAAAGAAGTAGTCATTTTTGTATGCAATACTTAATATCAACTTTGATTAAAATTGATCTTCATTTACATTGTTTAAATAAGGTAGTTCTTCTTTGATCGTGAATGCTCATTTCCAGAGTAAAGATTGATCATTCCAGTCTTGATGCTCTAATTAAAGATAATAACCTGAATTATCATTCAACTACTTACTATGTTTGTCACATCTTAAGTAAAAATGTACCATTCCTCAAACTACCCTGATCTCTCTCCCCTAGACCCTGGAATTCTCACAGAAGAACAGATTAAAGGCCAGCAGATCAATTAAGAGATTATTTCTGTTTAAAGACTGCAACAGTTGTATGAAAAGCACTGGCAATGGCAGAACAGGGATTGCAATGTTTGTTTTTAAAGCCTTAAGTGTAAGAGCACAAGGACTTCCACAGTAGAACCAAGAGAGTTTAAGGACTACCTGTTGCAAATGCATGCAATGATGTTAGTCAGTTTTCTTGGAAAGTTGCTTCAAGACTACATCTGGAATTTGGTTATTGCATCTCATGAAGTTTTTGTCACCTAATCCTGAGTGGTTAACAGACACCAGGAAAGATAGCACCTTGGCACTTAGTTACTCAGTAGAGTAACACCCAGACCTAGAAGAAAAATGAAAATATGCAACAGTGGCAATGATGCAGGTAGAGACCCGACTCAAGGGCCTCAGCAGACAGGGTGACCATGGCAGAAGACCCAAGTGCAAGTACTGACTGCCACAAAACCGGACTTCTTTCTGAAAACATCTGACTTTGAGGTACTTGACTTCAAATAATCTTCATTTACTGCATAATTATCAACCTGTAATAACAAAAAAAAAATTGAAGGCAACTGCACTTTCCACAGAAACACAACTTATAAAGAGTATGCTAGAATATTTTTTAGTGATTAATTTCTGAATCTGTCCTACAGAAAAAGGCAGGGAGAATAATATGCATCTGCCACTGATCAGTGAGCACCCATGACCATCTTGGCAGAAGTGGAGTTCACGCTGTCAGCACTTGTGCTATAACTGATGTATAACAGACTCCTTCTTCACCCTCATGTTAGCAAGCTCTGAAAGTACAAATTTCAAAAATTATAAAATTCAAATAGTTCTTGAGTTTCAAATCTAAAAACAGAGGAAGAATGGGGATATTTCACTTGCTAAGAGTTCATGAAGAGGAAAGATGAAGGAATGTACTTATGCCTGACATTGAACCACTTTCTCAGATAATAGATATTCTTTAATTCCATGAGCTAAAGAAAAGAATTCTGGGTTTAGAAGGGTATTAAGGACTTTTTCCTGATAGCAAGAGTGAAGGAATGATTGTCATGGTGTGAAAAATTTGCTTTTGGTTTTCACTGAGAATGAACAGGGAAAAAAAATGCCCTGTAGCCAATATCTAATCAATTAATTAAAAAAAAAAGTTAAAGGCATGGATTTTTTTGTTTGTTATACAAAGCCTCATCATAAACAATGAATCAACAGCTTTTTATTTTAATAACCATTACCATAAGATTATTCTCCTCTTAAAATCACTCAGAAAAAAAAGGATTTGAAGTATTTATGGTTTTTAGCTTTATTTGAAACAAGGATAAAATACTTTAAATACCATCTATCGTATGCACTATAGCCGTAATATAACTGAAAATGAAAACAAAATTGAAAGATGATTGTACTTATAGTCCCACAGATTGCGTAACAGCCCAAAGACTGAGCCATTAGTTCAAAGGGTAAAGCTGAGTATACACTGTCCATGAACTCCAGAAGGTTTTGGGGTGCGAGAGGGTAAATTCTATTTAACCTCCTCTATAAACAGCAGAACATTAGTCATGACACCACACTTAACAATGTGTTCATTCAGATATCCAGGAAAAATTTCAAATAAGAAATATATTTGATTTAGAGTCAAGAACTGTAGAATGCAGAATGTTACTGTCTGTAAATAAACAGCCAAGTTCTGCCCCAGTTCCAGTTCTACTCCACCCTAAAAAAAACCTGAATATTACTGCACACAATGTAAATCTTGTCAGAATTTATCTTTGTAGATGTAGGAGCAGAGGAGCATAGATACCTTACAGCTATCTTTTGGCTGTAACACTGGAAATGACTAACAGTAGCATGCTCTTGTGGTTTAAACCCATTCAGGTAACTCGTTCACTCACTACCCCCACCCTTCTTTCCCTCCCCCTGCTCCCGGAGGGACAGAGAGGAGAATCGAAAAGAATGCAACTCCCACGGGTTGAGATAAAAACAGTTTAGTAACTAAGGTATAACACAAATCACTGCTGCTACCACCAATAATAATAATGATAAAGGAAATAACAAGGGTAGAGAATACAACACCTCACCACCAGTCGACCAATAACTTGGCCAACCCAGCCCGATCAAGCACTGACCGATACCTCCTCCAACCCTGCAGTCTGAGCCCTTCCGGGTAACTCCCAGTTACATCCTGGGCATGACGTGCTGTGATATGGAATACGTCTTTGGCTAGCTTGGGTCAGGTGTCCTGTCTCTGCTTCCTGCTGGCTTCCCCTCCTCCCTGGCAGAGCATGAGGCTCACAAAGTCCTTGGTCAGGCCAAAACATCATTGTTATCAGCTCTGTTCCCAGGCCGAAAGTCAAAACACAGCACTGCACCAGCTACCAAGAAGGAGAAAAATGACAGTTACTGCTGAACCCAGGACACATGCATTCCTGATAGAAAATCTTTTATACTATACTAGCAATATTTCATCACACTGTCAATGTTAATTTTGCCAATCAAATTGCCAAGCTGTCTTCAGTTGGCTGTTGTATTAGCAATTATTCATTATCTCTCATTAGCATTAGATATGGAAGCTACTGATGTAGGAAGACTTTAAAAATGTATTAGCAAAAATGTAATTTTAGTATGCTCTTATAAAAGCTTGCTAATTTAATGCAGTGTGGTCATCCAGAATAAATTTGGCAGGGGACATCTGAATTTTCACAGCCCTGGGTTCTATGCAGAAATTCATGAAACCTAACAGTGAAAAAAGGTATAGTACCTAATTAGAAGTTATTACAGTAGACAGATCTTATATGAATTGTAAGTTGTCTTTGATATCTGCAAGCCTGGATATATTCTGCTGTGGCTGTATTTATAGATTTCATTTACTTCCCTGGCATTAACCTAGTAAGAGCAGTACACTATTTAAGAGATTTCTTCCAGACAAATGCAGCCTTACCCTGCAAGTTAGGCTCCAGAACTTGACCACAGAAAAGCACTGGATTCAGATATCAGGCAATGTATTATTTTCAACCAACCATATTCTGGAGTTTGTACCCTGAAGAAATATAGATTCAAGAAAGTCTGTGTTGCAACAACTTTACAACACAGTCACTACACTCTTGTTGATACTGATATCAGATGCTATCATCACCAAGATGAAATCAAGCACTGCCTGTATACTAATGATTTTGAGTGCTGTAGTTCACTTTTGCTTTGTAAATTCAAGTTGAATTTATGGTTTACATTAAATGTGAACACTAACACTTTGCAATTCCATTATGTTCTATTTTGTACCTTATTTAAATTTAGACATTAAGGGTGTTTTGCTTTTCTGAGATTTTTTCCTTGGATTATGGAGGATTGCTGTTAATACATAATCCTTTCTGCAGGCTTTGTACAAGACTCGTAAAAATTAGTTGTTTCTTTTTTTATTTACTATAACCTTGCAAGCTGAAATACTGAGCCTGTAAACATATGTTGAACATCTATAAGTATGAATATTTTAGCTACTGAGATTTAAAAGGAAAAATAGTATTTGAATCTCATGCTTATTTGTCAAAATAATTGAAAGGAGGAAATGGAGGATCAGTAGTAGCTAGAAGATAATCTGTAAGAAGGATTGTCAAGACGATTTAAAGGAAGAAGCTAAACTATTGTTCTGGGTTCAGCAGTAGCAGTCATTTTTTTCTCCTTCTTATTAGCTGGTGCAGTGCTGTGTTTGACTTTCAGCCTGGAAACAGCGCTGATAACACCAGTGTTTTTAGTTACTGCTCAAATGTTTGGTCTGACCAAGGACTTTCTGAATCTCATGCTCTGCCAGGGTGGAGGGGAAGCTGGGGGGAAACAGACAGGACACCTGATGCAAATTAGCCAAAGAGGTATTCCATACCACAGCACGTCATGCGCGGGAGGTTAGTTGGGTGTTACCTGGAAGGGCTAGTTCACTGCTCTGTCGGGCTAGGTATTGGTATTGGTCAGCATGTGGTATTGTATTCTCTTCCCTTGTTATTTCCTTTATCATTATTATTATTGGTTGTAGCAGTAGTGATTTGTGTTATACCTTAGTTACTAAACTGTTCTTATCTCAACCCATGGGAGTTACATTCTTTCAATTCTCCTCCCCATCACTCCAGGAGTGGGGGGAAGAAAGAGGCGGGGGAGTGGACTGCATGGTTCTGATTTATGGCCTGGGCTTAAACCACGACACCTGTCTGTTTTAGCAACAAAGATAAAAGTTGTGCAATAGTAGTTTAATATCTGCAGGTGGGAACCCTTCTTTCTTCAGGAGACATATTAATGTATTTTTTATTTACAGTGGGCCTTTCTGAGAAGCAAATAAAGATTAGTAACAGTGAAACCTATAACATAAAAAATTAAGTATCTTGTGGAAACATCACAATAGCTCCCAAATTATTTCCTGAAATTATATCTTTGGAAACATCGCATTATAAGTTCCTATGCCATGTGTGGGGATCTTATAACCATGCTTCTCAGGAACAGTGGAACCTTCTGCTAGAGGGGTAAAGCTTGTCTGTAAAGGATTTTCTTATGGCCGCTACTGCTGTCCTGGTTTCAGCAGTAGCAATTATTTTTCTCCTTCTAAGTAGCTGGTGCAGTGCTGTGGACTTTCAGCCTGGGAACAGCACTGATAGCACTGATGTTTTTAGTTGTTGCTAAGTCATGTTTACTCTGACCAAGGACTTTCTGAGTCTCATGCTCCGCCAGGGAGGAGGGGAAGCTGGGAGGAAGCAGAGACAGGACAGCTGACCCAGACTAGCCAAAGAGGTATTCCATACCACAGTACGTCATGCCCACTGTATAAACTGGGGGCAGTTACCCAGAAGGGTGAGATCACTGCTCGGATTGGGCTGGGTATCAGTCGGCAGGTGGTGAGCGGTTGTATTCTCTTCCCTTGTTATTTCCCTTATCATTATTATTATTGGTTGTAGCAGTAGTGGTTTGTGTTATACCGTAGTTACTGGACTGTTCTTATCTCGACCCGTGGGAGTTACATTCTTTAGATTCTCCTTCCCCATCCTTCCGGGAGCTGAGGGAGGAAGGGGGGGGAAGGAGTGAGCGAACCGGCCGCGTGGCTCGGTCCCTGACTGGTTTTAAACCACAACAGTCTACTAACTAACTTGAAAAAAGGAGGAGATGAATAAATCAGAAATTGCATTACTGAGTATTCAGATAGACACTTAGTAATAAGGAGAACTGAGGGGCCTGAGGTAGGATAGGTGGTATGTGGCAGAGTGGGCTGGATTTATCTGGGCTGGACTAGCTGGAATAGAGTAGAGCAGAGCAGAGCAGGGTAGCATAGAGCAGAGTGGAGCACAGTAGAGTAGAGTAGGGTAGAGTGAAGTAGTGTAGAGTATTGTAGAACAGAGTGAAGCAGAGTAGAGTGGGGTGGAGCAGAGTAGAGTAGAGTGGAGTAGAGTGGAGTAGAGGTGAAGTGAAACTGAAATGAAGTGAATCCCCTCAAAAGACAAGTGCAAGAACACTCTTGTGTATGTCTGGACTATTTAAAATCCCAACATTCATTATTCATTAAAACATTCATACATTATTAAAATGCACCAGCTCTTCTCCGTTTTTTATCTGTACCTACAAATATCTGTGGCTGTTAATCCTTTATTAATTGTGGGGAATGTTGCACAAGAAGTTGCGCCGGCAGCACCAGTAGACCTGGACAAGGGTCTGAACATCTGGACTCTTATCAGCCTCAAACCTTGGGAGAAGTAAATGGGACAAGTCAGGAGGAACCTGAGAAAGAACATTGGGAGAAATCAAAGAAAGAACATCAAGATAATTTCTGAGAACTATAAACAGGAGGTTGCTTAGGACAAGATAAAGAATGTATGGTCAAGGAGAATGGGAAATAACGGTGTAACAAGTAGTGATAGCAAAGAACTATGTTTAGAAAAAATTGCTCAAAAAAAGGAGCATGATTGGATGAAAGAGTAATATGATTGGCTGAAAGAGCGCGTGATCAGTAAGGTAGTTTCGTGATGGAAAAGTACCAAAGGAACTAACAGCTACTAACCGCTAGGCAAAATATTGTAAAAGCCTGTAAGCTCACTCCATAAAGAATTTTATTTGTAACCAGAAACAGAGTCCGTGCCTCCATGCCACAAGTAATCATTGTGCATCAGCAGTTAAATGAAGAAAAGTACTTTTACTGTATGTTCTCATTTCAGTTCTATGGCCACGTTTGGCTGTGAAAAAATGGCCAGTAGGACGACTTGTTATAATTCAGTGTCCTAACTTCAATAAGTTACTGGTGAAAGTGAAGGCAATCCTCCTTGAGATTAAGGCATAAAATGCCAGCTAACAGTTTGCAAGTTTTCTCCATAAATTCATTTTCCACTGGCTGTTCAGTTTTTGACCTCTTTTTACGCTATCAGAAAGCAAGCCAATTGACAGCAAAGATAAAACCATCAACTCAAAAAGCAAACAGAAGTGAACAGTGTTAGCTGACTTCAGATGAATATCATATTCTTATAATTTCAGTGTATTTCTAATTTCATTTCAAGCCTGAACTCTTTATCTAAAAATAAATCTATGGGGTGAATTTGGAATTAGGCTGTTTAAAGACCTATTCTTCTCTTGAACATCAGTGTGAATTTATTACCTTTGTTCAGGGAGAAACCACAACATTTTATGCAACAGTATTTCTTTTTCCTGGGGCAATGGTCCTTAACTGAATTAGTCAAAGCTACTAAGGGTGATGAAAAATGAAATCAACATCAAAAGTATCTACCAACAGAAATGTGTGGCCTTACCCAGAGAAAGGGAGTGAGTGAATGTGAAAATTGATGGCTGGATTATACCTGTTTTATCACTTATCAGTGTGGTTTCAGTAGGGAGAAAAAGATTCATGAGCTTTGTATAAAAAGGACATTAGTACTCCCATCAAAACTCCTTCTAGCACTTCCTGGGGGATAAAACAGAGGGAGGGTAAAACTATAAAGGGGGCCATCCCCTCTTCTTATTAGCTTGCAGAGCTGCCTGGGAGTTAAGAGAAAAGCTTACTGCACGGCATGGCTCTCCATATTATAGAGTGTTCACAGACTAGTGCTTAAAGGACACTTATAAGAAAGATGGGGAAAAGCTCTTTAACAGAGCTTGTTGTGACCGGACAAAAGATAATGGTTTTAAACAAAAAGTGAGTAGATTTAGGCTAGGTATAAGGAAGAAACTTTAAACAACAAAAGTGGTGAAACATTGTCACAAGTGCTCCAGAAGGTTGTAGATGACCCATCCCTGAAAACATTCAAGGTTAGCCTTGATGGGCCTCTGAGTAACCTGATCTAGTTGAAGATGTTCCTGCTTGGTGAAGGGAGGAGTTGGACTATACAACCTTCCAAGGTCCCTTCTAACCCAAAGGATTCTATGGTTCTATGACAATATGATGCCTGAGAAATATCTACCTGAAATGGGTTAGATCAGTGTCGCAACACATTGCCCTTTACTAACAGACTGTGCAATCTTGCTGTAAATTTGAATGAGAGACAAAAGATTATTGCTTCACTTAATGCATTTGTAACAGAAAAACATGATCATATTTTAAAATGTGGGTTATTTTATAAATGACAAAATGTAAATTTTGTTGATGGCACCATGTAACTACTGTAGTGTGAACTTTGGCACCAACGTATTAGTAAATTCCCATGCAGAGATGAGTTTTTGCTTGAGACACTAAAGAGAATATGTTTCATATAATTTTTGGGGAGATGTGAATACGCTAAAACAACATCTAGCTTGGACAACCCCTTGTCATTGAAACCAGGAGAGAAAACAACATACTTCTAGATAAAAATCTTTAAGGTGAGATTCTGTTAATTCAAGGTTAATGTCAATCTGGAAATTCTTTGTTTTCACACTATTTATTTAGGGACGGTAAGAATTTATGAACCTTTTGATTTATACCTTTTCTCTCTGATCTCTCATATACCAATAAACAGTTCATTCTGCTTAAGCTAAACATAATTCTCTCAAACAGAATTTGAAAACGCAGTAAATGTTTGGCCAATACATGTGAAATCTAATGTGTCTTTGACATTGGAAGAAGTAGAACAAGGTGAGACTAACTAAATGCACTCTGCAAAAAGTCTCTAGAGTTGGAAGAAGGTAGCAGTGCAATAAGCACAAAGGCAGTAGGAAAACATCTTACACTGTAGCCTGGTGGAAACAGTAATATAGATGCTACTTCCTGTTTTAGGGGAAATCTTAAAGTCTTGTAATAAAATCTTGAGTAAATAGCAACTGTACTGTGTTCTAAATTCCATAAAGCCAGTATCTGGGGAGCATCTAGGCAAAGGGCAGAGGGTTAGGAATCTTTGCCCATTTTTCACTGAATTCCATGATTCATGTATGCGTCTCTGTTGAGTGGCTCAGCTTAATGAGAGGAGTCCAGTCCAGAGGCTGGTGTCCAAAACACTGCAGAGATTTGGAGGTCAGTTCCTTCCTTACCCTCCTCCATGAACATGACAGTTAGAGACAGGCTTCCTACCTGAGGACTCCAGCTAGGTTTTACAGAAAACAAGAAGAACGTGCCCCCCTCTTCTAGCTGTGAATATGGTGATGACCATATTCTGGGCTGTTGTGGAGGCAGTGTTCTTACAGAAGAATGGATAATTGGTACATAAACTCCAATAAATCCTGAAAGATACAGCAAGGCCATGAGAGGCCTGAGGAAGCTTAAGCAAACAAGATAAGAAGAAGCTGGAATTCACTGAGTTAATGAGAACTGTGGACTGTTGGCAAGCTTTCAAGGTCAAGTTCTCACACCTGTGCTTAATCAATTATATGTTAGTCACTAAGGGTCTTCAAGACATATTATGCAATCATTATATGCCAAATCACTGTAAGTGAACGTAAGAAATAGTATATAAGGAGTTAAAGCTTTGTAATAAATGGCAATCACTTGATCACGTCGGTTGTCTCTGCATTGTCTGTGACTCCCGTGTCAACAGGCTGTATTTAGTGTTCAGAAACCTGTGTATAAAAGGTTGTGTTGAATACATTTATCATATAAGCTGCCTCCTGAAGTTTTAATGTTTTGTCGTTCTTTCTCCATAGAGACATAGGGTCCCACCTAATCAGCAGAATATTTCTGAGCCTGAGCAGCTGGCCACCCTAAAGTAGGTAACAACACTGATTGGTTTGAGGCATCTTGGAGCAGGAAGTGCTTGGAAACACATACACGTGAATGCCATTACAATTCAGACTTTAGTCAGCTTGGGTCTTACATGTTCTGGATTTTTCCTTTTTTTTTTTTTTTTTACAGGAGAAACAAATGATTTACCTGATGTAAAGGTCCTGATATTTTGGAAGCTGCTACTCCTCAGTGGATATCTGAATGTATTATGTTTAAAAATGAGACCAGAGAACATGACATAAAAAACAGATATAAAAATATGGTTGTTTCTTGCTTTGCAATTCTGATAATACAAATTTCTGATTTGCATCACTTACATACATCACATACATCCTTACAAGAAGCAGTCTTGCAATAGTCTGCTGCTTGGCAGCTGCCTTTTAGAGGGGGACAGGTTCCTTTCATGGCTCACTGATTATCTAACTTTTTATGGTCATCTGTCACTTTTCAGTACCACACTGGATCCATTGGTGTGTGTTGGACATCCAACAGCTGCTAGACTTCCGATTTTCTCTCCTCAATGTATCATGAATAGTATAACCTAATAATTTTAAGGCAGATGCATCAACTATAATCAAAGCATTCAACCAAGCACTGTCATTGGTTGCCAGTAAGCTCAGCTGAGTAGACCTTGTTTCACTGAGTGATATAACCTTTGTCTTCCGCCTGTCACAGGGTGAAAGTGTGTCCAGGTGGTCTTTGTGGAGTGGGTGAAACACTCTGAAGTTAAACTCCATCTTACCTCAAGGTAACTTATTTGTGTGATCATATGTTTAAACAGGACTTTTGAATTTCTATTTACAGAATGTATTTTATCTTTTGGTTTGTCCTCTGAAATTTATTGAGATGGGGTAATTTATTACATACGCTTTTAAATATAAATAAATTAAACATTCTGCAAGAAAGGGTTCTAGAGTGTCGTTACAATAATGTAATGAAAAACAGACCAGCTGAAAGATAGTTCTTTAGTAAAAATGCCTTTTTACTATCTTTTTGCTATCTCTATGTCTGATTAAATTAACAGGCTTCTCAGACCCACCTTACCTAGTACAAACTTTATGTTCTTCAAACCATTCCACTTTAAAGCTGACTCTGTTTAATTCAGCATTTCTGTTTTGCAGATACTCAGTTCCTCAAGCAGTGGATTTTTGAATATTAATCATGACAGACAGTTACATGAGAATGATGTACTTAGTACCTGTCATTCCTCCTCTTTAGCATTCCTAGTATCAATTTTTCCTTTGCTCCCATATAAATTTAAAAGGCAGTGGTAGTTGTCCAATGGAATGCAGATGGTCCAAAGGAACATATTTGCAGAAACTTTTGCACTCCAAAATACACCTGAAACAACACTGTGGGAGAGGGAGGAGGAGGAGAATGTATAAAAGGGGTATACAATGATGACCCCTGAGACAGCCTGTCTCTTATCACAGTAACTCACTTGGTGTATGACCACTTATATTTCAGCCTCTTTCACCTCTTAGATAAGAGGTTTGTTGCTTTGAATCTGTAAGAAAAATCTGGTTTCTCTTCAGTTCTTTCCATTTGCTGACATTTATGCACTTAGTGATCTTTTACCAAGTGCTTCAGTTTTACAGCTACATAAAATACAAATGGCGTTCTGTATGTCTGAAGAAGCAACCAAAAGGTAACTGGTAATTTACTCAGTATTTTAGAATATTAATTGGTGACACCTGGAACAGGCAGATATGTTAATATAACAGAATGTTTGGAGATATTAATGGTTATTTAGGCTCTTTAGAAAAGATAGGCACGGCAGGCGGGGAGGGGGAGTTGCCGTTTATGTTACGGATAGTCTGGAGAATAAGGAACGTTGTCTGGGGACAGGTGAGCAGTTGACAGAGAGTTTGTGGGTCAGGGTTAAAGGGAGAACAGCAATGGGAGACATTACTGTGGGGATCTGTTACAGACTGCCTGATCAAGAGGACTCTGTGGATGAAGCACGCTACAGACAGATGGGAACAGTTTCACACTTACAGGCCCTTGTTCTCACTGGGGACTTCAACCACCCTGATACCTGTTGGAAGGACAGCCCAGCACAAGCAATTCCAGGAGGTTCCTCAGTTGTGTGGAAGACAACTTCCTTCTGCAAGTAATAGAGGAGCCAACAGGGAGAGTTGCCATGCTTGACCTTGTGCTCACCAACAGGGAATGGATGGTTGGAAATGTGATGCTCCAGGGCAGCCTTGGATGCAGCAACCACAAGATTGTTGAATTCAAGAACCTCAGGACAGTGAGAAGAGCGTGCAGCAAGCTCACTGCCCTGGACTTCAAGAGAGCAGACTTTGGCCTCTTCAGGAACCTGCTTAGTAAGGTTCCATGGGATAAGCCCTAGAGGGCAGGGGGGGGCCAAGACTCTTGGTTGATATTCAAGTATCTCCTGCTACAAGCTCAGGAGTGTTGCATCCCAACTAGAAGGAAGTGCAGCAGGAGGGCCAGGAGACCTCCTTGGATGGATAAGGAGCTGCTGAGGAAAATTCAGAGGAAAAAAGAGGCTTATAAAAGGCAGAAGAAAAGGACAGGTGGCCTGGGAAGAGTACACAGATGGAGTCCGGGAAGCTAGGGACCGGGTTAGGAAAGCTAAGGCCCAGTTAGAATTAAATTTGGCTAGGGATGTGAAAGATAACAGGAAGGGATTCTGTAGGCAAATTGCAAATAAAAGACAGACTAGGGACAACGTGGGCCCTCTCTGGAAGCTATCAGGAGAACTGGCTATCCTGGATTTGGAGAAGGCTGAGGTTCTTAATGGCTTCTTTGCCTCGGTCTTCACTGGCAAATGCTTTGACCGCACCACCCAAGTCTTGGAAGGCAGACACAGGGACTGTGAGAATGAAGACCCTGGGCCCACTGTAGGAAAGGATCTGGTTCGAGACCATCTTAAGAACCTGAAAGTACACAAGTCCATGGGACCTGATGAAATCCATCCGCAGGTCCTGAAGGAACTGGGGAATGAAGTTGCTAAGCCACTGTCCACCAAATTTGAAAAATCATGGCAGTCAGGTGAAGTTCCCGATGACTGGCAAAAGGGAAATATAACCCCCATTTTCAAGAAGGCGAAAATAGATGATCCAGGAAACTACAGACCAGTCAGTCTCACCTCTGTGCCTGGCAAAATCTTGGAGCAGATTCTCCTGGAAGGCATGATCAGGGACATGAAAAACAACAAGGTGCTTGGTGACAGCCAGCATGGCTTCACTAAGGGGAAATCCTTCCTGACCAATTTGGTGGCCTTCTATGATGGGGCTACGGAACTGATGGACAGGGGTAGAGCAGTTGATGTCATCTACCTGGACTTGTGCAAAGCATTTGACACTGTCCCGCACGACATCCTTGTCTCTAAATTGGAGAGACATCAGTTTGATGGATGGACCACTCAGTGGATAAAGAACTGGTTGGATGGCCACACGCAAAGAGTTGTGGTCACTGGCTCAATGTCCGGCTGGAGACCAGTAATGAGCGGTGTCCCTCAGGGATCAGCGTTGGGACCGGTCTTGTTCAACATCTTCACCACTGACATGGACAGTGGGATTGAGTGCACCCTCAGCAAGTTTGCTGATGACATCAAGCTGTGTGGTTCAGTTGATATGCTGGAGGGAAGGAATGCCATCCAGAGGGATCTTGACCCACCTGTGAGGTGGGCTGATGCTAGCCTTATGAAGTTTAACCATGCCAAGTGCAAGGTCCTCCACCTGGCAGAGAAGAGATTCAGAGCAGCCCTGCAGAGAAGGACTTGGGGGTTTTAGTCAATGAGAGACTTTACATGAACCAGCAGCGTGCTCTCGCAGCCCAGAAAGCCAACTGTATCCTGGGCTGTGTCAAAAACAGTGTGACCAGCAGGTCAAAGGAGGTGATCCTGCCCCTCTACTCTACTCTCGCGGGAGCTCACTTAGAGTGTTGTGTGCAGTTCTGGTGTCCTCAACATAAAAAGGACATGGAACTGTTGGAACAAGTCCAGAGGAACGCAGTGAGCATGATCAGGGGACTGGAGCACCTCCCGTATGAAGATAGGCTGAGGAAGTTGGGGCTGTTCAGCCTGAAGAAGAGAGGGCTGCTTGGAGACCTCATAGCAGCCTTCCAGTATCTGAAGGGGGCCTATAAGGATGCTGGGGGGGACACTCTTCATTAGGGACTGTAGTCATAGGACAAGGGATAACGGGTTCAAAATTAAACAGGGGAAGTTTAGATTGGATATAAGGAAGAAGGTTTTTACTGCAAGGGTGGTGAGGCACTGGAATGGGTTGCCCAGGGAGGCTCTGAATACTCCATCCCTGGCAGTGTTCAAGGCCAGGCTGGACAGAGCCTTGGATGACATGTTTTAGTGGGAGGTGTCCCTGGCCATGGCAGGTGTGTTGGAACTAGATAATCTTACGGTTCTTTTCAACCCTAACTATTCTATAATTCTAAAATTATAACTATTTACGAAAGATGTATTGGTTATTAGATGTGAAAGGCTCAGACATTCTTTCCCTCTGTCAGATGACATCATGGGGATGCGATTTTTGGATGCTTTCATTATTCACCAGACCAAAGCAGCACATAAGAAGACTTCAATGGGGCAAAATAGTTGTCTACACAGTTTACACTAGATAGATGTTTTAATTTCTGTAGCCAACAGGCAAGTGTTGTCTAATCAGCTGGAATGTGATCCAGTATTTGGTGAACCTTGCTTCTGCCAACAAATGAAGCCAACAAGTGGAGTTGCCTCAGCTTACAGACTGTGATTAATCTTAAACTCTGATAAAATACTAAGTCTTTATCACTAAGACTGCTATCGGCCCAATCCTTATACAGCAGAAAACAGTTGAGAGAAAAACTCTGTATCCAAGTTGCTAAGCATGAAATACTAGTTTGCAAAGGGAAAAACACTCAGTTACACTGTTAGCCAGACATACTCCCTAACTGAGTCCAAAGAGATCAAAGAAACTGGTTTTGAAGACACTGGGAGAGAGTGATTGTATCATCACCTGGGACAATGTCAGAACTCCAAGAAACTACAGAATAGCTTCTGTGCTAGATGAGACAGTTAAGAACTTTCAGCAGTTAAGAATACTTACACACTTAAAGTCATCATCTGTGGATACAATAATACTCCTTCTTATATGAAGAACCAGCACCAGAGCTATTCATTGTGTCAGGCTCTGATGAAAATGTAAAATTTTTGCTGTGCTTGGGGGTGAATTGCAGCAAGCTAGATAGCTTGCCAATATAAAGACATACACCATTTTATTAAAAAATGGTAATAAAAACAGGACTCTGTTAAGAAGACCCTCAGGCTTTTTAAAAATACAGAACAAAGTTATTAGCAAGCAACTGTAGCTTGCTTAGGCATACTGTCAATTGTATGTCTTGAGCCATTTTACAAGTACATACAAGTAGATGATAAGCATGTTAAAATACATTACTTATGTTTATTGAATAAGTTATGTAGGTGAAAAGAATTAGAAGCAGGTGCAAGTATGGGCAATGCCGCATTGAAGCTTTTTATTCTCCTTGTCCTGGGATACCGTTCCTAATTCAGTGATCTATGAACTTGCTTTATATTGTAAACCTGATATTTACTTCCACTGAAAAACTACTACTCTTCACTTGCCTTCTGTCATATTTACACAAGATAGCAAAATTAAATATTTTTATCATAACTTGCACACATAATTTAGATTCTATCTTTATGCTTAAGGTTCTTTTAATATTATTAGATGCATCTTAACTAGCTTTGAAAGAAATTCATTTTTTACTTTAACAGGATTTTTCTTTTATGCCTTACATTACCTGGTGTCTTATTTATACTTGTTCTGATACATAATTATTCTTGCCATAAAAAATTTCTTTCCTATATTGAGTTGAAGCCTATCCTGGTGCAAATTATATCCATTGCCCCTTGTCTTCTGCATGTGGGTCCATGCGAAGGTAGAGCCTCTGCCCCCTTTGTAGTCATTTGTTAAGCACTGAAGTACAGCGATGAGGTAATCCCCAAGCCTTCTCTTCTCTAGCGAGAAAGAACCTAACTCCTTCAATCCTTGTAGGGCAGGTTCTACAGCCTTTGATAATCTTTGTGGATCCTTTAGAACCTTTCCTTTCTGTGCTTCGGTATTGAAAGAATATTCTTGAATATTCATCCTCTGTGGCATTTGAATGTAAATGTGCTTGTTTGATACATAAAATTTGGCATTATTCAACATATTGAATTAGAGTAATCTTTAAACCTTCAAGTGTTTAGTTCTCAGAGGCTTCAGTTTTTACAGATTTTGACTCTTGACTGGTTCATTTTTTCTTGATTATTTCTCTCATCACTGCTCACTGTGATAATTTTGGGATCACAGGCCATATCTTCACATCAAGCACTATGACAAGACACAATAAGACTTACTGTGAAACTGTACATGAATTCAGGCATGAATTAACGGTCATACATTTTGTTTCCCTTTTGCATCTTCTTTCAGTAACATTAATGATATTAACAGCCAGCTCAGCTTTACTGTTAGACGGGTGCTGTCGTTGTGATGCTGTGACATAGCTGAAATCTGTTTTTCTTGCGTAGCTGAGTGGAAAGTGTAAACACATTTCCAATAAATTTATCACACAAGCTGTGTGGTGCAGTTGACATGTCAGAGGGCTGGGATGCCATCCAGAGGGACCTTGACAAGCTTGAGATATGGGCTCATGGGAGCCTCCTGAAGTTCAACAAGTCCAAGTGCAGGATCCTGCGCATGGGCTGGGCCAATGCTAAGTGCAAATGTAGGCTGGGTGGAGAATGGATTGAGAGAGGCCCTGAGGATGAAGACTTAGTGGCGTTGGTTGAAGAGAAGCTCAGCCTGACATGCCAATGTGTGCAGCTCAAAGGTCTTTCAACCGCACCAGCCAATGATTCAGCATCAACAGGGGTCCAACTGAAATGCCTCTGTGCCAGTGCAGGTAGGAAACAAGCAACAAGAGCTACAGGTCTGCGCATGCCTTTGGGGACTACAATCTATTGGCATCATGGAGATGGAGCAGAACGGCTCCTACTACTGAAGTGTTGGAGTGGAAGAATCCTCTTCAGGAAAGAGGGAGGGGCTGGGGAGATGGGAAGGGAGTATCACACTTTACATCAGCGGCCAACCAGAGTGCAAAGACCTCTGTTGGATGAGGAGCTCACTGAGAGCTTATGGATCAGGATTAAAGGGAGGGCAGGGACAGAGGACATTAGAGTGGGGGTTGCTACAGGCCACCTGACGAGGAATGTGCTTGCTTATTGACATATTTCTTCCTCAAACCCTTCCAATTTTATCATTTTATGTCTTCTATCCTTTTGCTTTTCTCCTAGGAATCAAGACTGATAGCTGAATCAGTAATATCCACCAGGAACATGCTTGAGTGACAATACAGTTTAGTCGTGAGGAGCACTGCATGCTGTAGAAGGCTGTGATACAGAGAAGCTGGAGCTACGCCTGCATGGGCAAGCGGCTGAGGTCATGATCTGCAGCTTATTCACAGTATGCCTGTGAGTGTACCAAACGTAGTCTCACACTTTGAGGTGGGAACAGCTGTTAAAACCAATTCATGCCGTGGCATTCAGTCACCGGTGCCAGAATGCAGGCAGCAACAGGCTGCAGCTGAGGGATAGTAGCTTCTTAAGCTAAAGCACCTCCTGATGAAGACAGGCTGAGAAAGTTGGGGCTGTTCAGCCTTGGGAAGAGAACGCTACGTGGAGACCTCATAGCAGCCTTCCAGCACCTGAAGGGGGCCTATAAGGGTGCCGGGGGGGACACTCTTCATTAGGGACTGTAGTGATAGGACAAGGGATAACGGGTTCAAAATTAAACAGGGGAAGTTTAGATTGGATATAAGGAAGAAGTTCTTTACTGTGTGGGTGGTAAGGCACTGGAATGGGTTGCCCAGGGAGGTTGTGAATGCTCCGTCCCTGGCAGTGTTCAAGGCCAGGTTGGACGAAGCCTTGGGTGTCATGGTTTAGTGGGAGGTGTCCCTGGCCATGGCAGGTGTGTTGGAACTAGATAATCTTACGGTTCTTTCTAACTCTAGCTATTCTATGATTCTATGATTTAGACACTAAAGTTCATGTGCTGCCTTCTCGCAGTAGAAGTGTGAAAGTGCAGTGACGCTATCAAGAGCTAGCCAGTCTATTCAAGGGCTGTTATCACATGCCCCTGGCCTTTCTTTAAGCCAAGAGGCCAAGAGTCATGTGGCATTACAGTTTTGAAAAAAATTCAATTACTTTCAAAACAATCCACTGCTGTGTATGTTTGTTAATTTTCAGTTACACTTACAGGGAAAAGGTTAGAAAATGAGTTAGAGAGGAGTACACCAGGTTGTCTACTCAAAGGTTAAACTTCTTTAGAACTTTGAGGTGTCTTCATTATTTTTAACTAGTGCCCATAATGTAAGGTAGAAATACTTCTAAGCAACAGTAAGCATGAAATGCTTTTTGATTTTTCCAGTCATATATCGGGATTTTGTATCACCAGTATGTGAAATTTTACTCAGCTCTAAGAAAATGCACGCATTTAATTGTTTTTCTTGCATTATTTCTGGGTCAAAGGACGTTTAATTTTAAATTCACAGTACAACAAGCCAGTTGCCAGTGTGGTAACAGTACCAAGCACTGCTGTTCTTGCATCCTGACTGCATGGAAACATACCTTGCTACTTCACCTGAGGCCACAGCAGGCAGGTTGTTCTAAGTGATATTCCACCTGCACAAAATCTAGGTCTCCAGGTGCTGGAGTTTCTGCCATGGAGCTCTTTTAGCTGTGTTTTCAGCACTGGTATGAGCAATACCTTGGAGTGTTCTTTTGTTATCTCTCTCAGGCTGGCATCAGGAAGTAGGTAGCAGCAGAAGTCTATTGCATTAGGTAGTACGGAGGTTGTATGATGCCTACTGGAAAGCTACACAGTTCAAAAGGGATAATAACAGCATTAGAACTAGTATTTAAAAAAAATACATCAAAAATGCATCATTTTTCAGTTGCATCTTTCTTCACTTTTTTCTATAGATCTTCCTAAACTGTTTCCTCTTCCCTCTTAACACTTGCACAATTAATCTACCTTCATAGTCGTTCCACCCTGTTCACCTCAGAAAAAAACAGCAAGAAATATATGGAGGAAGAAAACAGAGAAGTGGGGTCCCTTTTTTGATCTGACAGCAGTGGTCGAGGAACTTGTTCTAATGACCTCTTCAGAGAAAATGGGGAGGAGGCTGTAGAGGGTTTATGGCAGCAGCTCTCTAGAAGGACTACCATCTTCATTATGCTTTGGAAACAAAGAACAGGCATGAGCCTTTGTGATAGTCTCACCTTTATAGAGCAAGTTAAAGTTGCAGAACCGTATTTTCTTCATACAAAGAACATAGCAGAAATTCCTTCCTTCCTGACAGTGGAATTGCACCCTGTCAACCTGGTTTGAAGAACGGGCATTAAATCTTCAAGCCCGTTACTTGAGAGTTTCTAGTAATCTAGAAAGTCCTTATCTTAATGATGCGATAAGGAACAGAAATTTTGTGAGGTTATTTGTTAAACACACAGCACTTTATTCCTCCAGTCCAGATTTCTTTCAGTGAAGGAATTTCTCAGGGAATTTTAGAGTGAAATAGTAATGCAAAAGACAACTGAAAGTGCAACCACACTCAATGTGTGGTGAAACTGCCGAGATCAAGCTAAATTTCCTTTGTCTTATAATTTATATATGATAAAAAGAATAACTACCAAGTTATTTTCACTCCTCATTTCTTGTATGTTGAATCTGCAGTCTCAAGAATTCCTGATCTAGAGGCAATAGTACTGGAAAGAGATGCTGTGGCACACCACGTCAGACAGAAAGGCAGGATGAAATGAAAGATGATAAAAAGCAGAAGCAGGAGGATCTGAGTTGTCTGTGCAGGATTAGGAGGCTTCCTGGCCTCTTCTACCTGTCAACAATAATGGAATTGAGTTCTACATTGAAGATAATTGCCTCAAGTCATTCTCCAGCCACAGGGAAGGTACGATTAATAAAGTGCATTTTTTATAATTCTGCAACTAATTTATGTAATGGAACACACAATAAATAACCACATTTTACACAAGCATTTATCATAACCAATTTATGCATCACTTTGTTCAGTGTGTGTTAAACCAACTATTTGTATGAATAAATGTTGTCCTCTTTGTGTCCCTTTTTTCTCTGTCAAAGTAAAAATTATTGTTAGTATTTTTTCTTTTTTTTCTTTTTTTTTTTTTTTTTTTAATACAGAGCTAGTAAACACATACAAATTTATCAGCCACTGAAATACAGCATAAAATTTTATACAGAGCCTGGGCTGCTGTCTGTTGCAATTGGAAGCCATTATTGAACAAAACTTTTACAAGGAGTAAAACCATCTTCCAATTAGACTGTATGTATGTCTAAACTCCCTGGTTTGATTTGAATTGAAACAGCAGAAAACATTCTTTTTCTCACTAGAGAAAGAATGGATTATATCCTAAAAATCAGATCTGGGATTCTGTTCTTGGAAAGAGTGTCTAATCTGGCAAGCCAGTAGGATAAGTGTCCTAAGTGTTTCAGAAAGCAATCAGCTGGATGTAGGAGAATATCAAACACCGACAAAAGATCCATTTACAAATACTGAAAGAGAAGATAAAATTTATGTACTTTTCCTGAATATAATTTATAGCAAGAGCATCACTGTTTCAAGGTTATCTTGCCTTTTATCTGTATCTGATTCTATAGAAAAAGGTGTTCTCTAATTTATAATTACAGATGTTTCATTAAGTACTTATGTTTTGATACGGACTGCAGTATTTGTTTTCCCACATCAGTAACGCTACACTACATATTTTGCACAAGATCCATTCTCTTAAATTACATGCTGCTGAAAACTATTTAAGCATGCCAATGTTGACGCGGGAGTTACGGACAATGCAGAGACGATCAATGTGATCAAGCGATTGCCAAATTTATTACAAAGCCTTAACTCCTTATATACTATTTCTTACATGCACTTACAGTGATTTGGCATATTATGATTGGATACATGGCTTGAAGACCCTTAGTGGCTAACATATAATTGGTTAAGCACAGGTGTGAGAACTCGACCTCGAAAGCTTGCCAACAGTCCACAGTTCTCATTAACTCAGTGAATTCCAGCTTCTTATCTTGCTTGCTTAAGCTTCTTCGGGCCTCTCATGGCCTTGATGTATCTTTCAGGATTATTCAGAGTTTATGTACTAATTATGTATTCTCCCGTGAGAACACTGTCTCCACATGCCAACTGCTTTTTCAATGACATTCCACTTCCCGTCTGTGCTTTGGTGCTTTTCATTCCAGTTTATTTTCCATTGTTAAGTAGCATGTGTAACTGAAAACTCAGATTACAACCTAAAAATAATGCAGCCAGACTGTATCTATCATTAATTAATAGGGACCTGAAAAAACAGTCTCTGCCTTCTTCAGTCTGTTGCTTCCTCCTGATCCACGAGCTACACACGACCACTGAACAGCACAACTGAATTGTGTTCATTTCAGAGTGGCTTTCTTCCAACCTCCACATATGTATTACAGCACGAATCAAATGACGACAAAAATGATGGGTGATATGATTTAGCGTAAGGTGTCCCTGCCCACGGCAGGGGGCTTGGAACTAGATGATCTTAAGGTCCTTTCCAACACTAACAATTCTATGATTCTAGGATTCTATAAACTGACATCCACCTCATTTCAACCTCCTCTCAGGTAGTTGTAGAGAGTGATAAGGTCTCCATTCCACCAGCCTCCTTTTCTCTGGACTAAACAATTCAAGTTCACTCAGCCTCTCCTCATAAAACATGTTCTTTAAATCATTCACCAGTTTTGTTGCTCTTCTTTGGACATACTATAGAACCTCAATGTCTTTTCTGCAGTAAGATGTAGATTTTAGAGCATTTGGAAATATTTTGTGTTTGGACTGTCTGTTATTTTACATGTCATTGAAACAATCTGGCTTATTGGTATAGAAAAGATTTAAGGTTTCTGCTTTGTTTGCCTTGTCAAAACAAAAAGGAGCAACACAATACTACCCTCCACCTTCTTTATTTCCAGCTATCTCTTGTTTTCGGGAGAAATACAAGAGAAATTTAGGAATTCCTGTTTTAAAGATAGATCTTTCTATTTGGAAAAAAAAAAATTACTTTAGCTGTGAATATTTTATTTTTATATACTTTTTATAGCACAGTTTTCAATATCTCTTTTATACAGCATAGCAGATGAACATGAAGCAACCCATAAATCTGGACACCAAATACTAGTGGCAATAGTAATTTACTGCAGTGTTCATCTCCAATGGAAAATGCCATCCACAGTGCACTATAACCTCCTTTGGTTTCTGAAATCAAAGTAAATTTCTACATTTCTTTACCCCAGAACGCCCTCCAAGAATCAGCTTTGCAAGAGGCCATATAGTACAGAACCCAGGCAATTCACACCTACCAACACAAAGCTGCTGATGGACAGGACTCTAGGCACTGATTATACCATCATTTTTATTTTATGATCCCTATCTATTTGTAGTAGATCATGGATGGATACACACCATTGCACTGCAGTTTGTAAATTGGGATAAAAAAAGTGTCCGATTGGTTTTCTTGCTATTGGGTGTAAATATAACTAACACATTCTGTAATTGTGTCTCCAAAATGTCTGTAGCTTAACTCATTGATCTAAACATTGATGTCTTTTGTATGCTTACCTGAGCCCTATCTTCTATTAAAGTGTTGGAGAAAATTGCAGGTCATGCCACATGCAGCAAAAGGACTGCAGACCAAATAGTGACACCCACATAGTACCTTGAATCAAGACAAGAAAAACACCTTTTAACTTTGGGGTGTATCACTCTGCAACTGCTTTTGTGCATGCTGTTACATTTACCAGTGTCTTGTCAGAGAAGAACTCAGCTCCTTTGTTCTGTTTCTGTCTCTTATTGCCCAGCTCACTGGGGGAAACATTAGCCCAAAAGTAGGGATTCCAGCTCCCTGTATGCTATGCACAGAGAAGCAGCTGCCAGAAACTGTGCAAGCTGGCAGACAGGATCAAACTGGGCAAAGTTTTATTCCTCTCCTTTAAAAAATAACGCTTTATTGTGCTCACCAAGGAAGAAGATTAGCTCACAAGCTAAGGGCATTAAAATAGTATGCTAGAAGCCAAGATTTATGTTCCTTCTGTAATAGATAATTATGAAAAGTAAGAGTTCAAAAGGGAAGGAGTAAAGGAAACTTGACTTACGGTATCCTATGAAAATAAATTGTCCCTCAGACAAAAAGTAAACAAATCCAGTTCCTAGTCAGCAAAATACTGGCCTCCTAGGTCCAGGAGACCAGGTCTCCTCCTACAACAGAAGTCCTGCGTCACCTTCATGGTATTGTGGAAAAACTAGTTCATTACTTAATTTTTATTGGTGAGACTTAGGTGCCCGTTTCTAGGATGGATTCACAGCTAGGAGTCCTGCGTTGAAATAGGTTCAAACTTACATTCATATCAGCACCTTTGCTTTTCTCAGCATCTCATTTGCCATCTTAGACAGCTTCCCACTCAACCAGTTTCTGAATATCGCTTTGTAAGTGCCTAAAGCTGCTTTTGCATTGAGTGGCGTTTGGGTGTTTGTCAGGACTAAGGCTTCAGATGGGTGTTTGTCACTGCAACACACATGTACTTGTGAAGATCTAGCTGTTGTGAATAGCATGATACAAGCTTTTGTTGCCTGACTGAAGAAGATAAGGCAATGTTCTTTAGGAAAGAATGTTTACATCTTGTTACAAAATAAACTGATGGCAATGATTTAATGATTGCCTTTAGTTCTTAGCCAAAGACATTTTGTTATTCAGTCTTCTGCTTGTATTTCATTGATATAAGGAAAAAAAAAAAGGAGAAATGAGATTTGTAGCGTAACATTAATGCTATGATAAAAAATTTGGTGCAGTTATCGTATCCCTCTAGTCTGCTCTCATGAGATCCCACCTTGGAGTACTGTGTAGAGTTCTGGCATTCTCGAAAGAAGGACATGGAGCTGTTGGAGCAAGTCCAGAGGAGGGCCACGAGGATGATCAGGGGTCTGGAGCACCTCCCGTATGAAGACAGACTGAGAAAGTTGGGGCTGTTCAGCCTGGAGAAAAGAAGCTGTGTGGAGACCTCATAGCAGCCTTCCAGTATCTGAAGGGGGCCTATAAGGATGCTGGGGAGGGACCCTTCATTAGGGTCTGTAGTGGCAGGACAAGGGGAAGGGGGTCCAACTTAAACAAGGGAAGTTTAGATTAGGTATGAGGAAGAAGTTCTTTATTGTGAAGGTGGTGAGGCACTGGCACAGGTTGCCAAAAGAAGTGGTAAAGTCTCCATCTCCATCCCTGGGGGTGTTCAAGGCCAGGCTGGATAGAGCCTTGAGTCACATGGTTTAGTGTGAGGTGTCCCTGCCCATGGTAGGGGGGCTGGAACTAGATGATCTTAAGGTCCTTTCCAACCCTAACTATTCTATGATTCTATTAGCAATAGAAAGAAAAAGTTAAAATAATGACAGGATATCCCACAAGAAAAAAATATGTCTTCCTAAATGTTTGCTTTCCTCTGGCAATTTCACATTAAATATATCCCTTCTTGCTCCTGTGTACCCATTCCTTATATCATTACAAATTCCTTCCAACCTCCACATATGTATTACAGCACGAATCAATTGATGACAACTAGGCAGGGTCCCATAAATCAACAAATAAAATGGAAGCTACTATACATATTGGAGGACATGGAGACAGATCTTATCTAAATCTTTTCCACTGACTTCATCTTCGTACAACTAGTACTTATATGTCAGCACAGAGCAGCTCTGAGATGTTTTGAACAAAGAACAACTAAAAAGATTTCTCCCTTTTTATAGCATTCACTGTCAGATGTTGAATACATTGTAACAAACAAGGTGCAACACAGATAATGGCAAAAAAGACGAGCAACAAGATCAATCCTCCTTTAACCAAGACTTATAACCATCCAGTTATACCTCAGCCAGGAAAAAAAATGACAATAGCCAGTCTTTACCATTTTCCCTTAACTTCATCACAGTATCTTTGAACTTAAGGATACTTTCATGTATAGATTTTGAATGATCTGACAAGTTCATACAACACATTCCTTTCAAAATTTCACACCCATGTCCATGCGCTAAGAGGAGAAAATCAATTGCTGCCTTATTTTGCAGAGTTGTGTATCTAATAGAATCAACATCGGTGAGTAATGCAGAGAGAGTGGATGCTGTAGCATTGGTTTGTTTAGCAAGCCAACATCCTAACTTATTCACTGTTGCTAAAACTTGAGCGCTGGCTACTCCAGGAGTTAAGAATGAAGCAGCTATTATTTCACTCCAGGAGTTAAGAATGAAGCACCTATTATTTCAGACATCTATTCTGTCATTATAGTTTGGTTGGATACAAGGTGTAGTTTCTTATTAGCAACTGGCTAGTAAATACAGGTAGTTTTATACACAAAATCACAGTGTCTAATAATTTACAAACACACATATTCAAGTTGTTACTTTTCAGTTGCCCCCAGGTGATGTCTTGCAATCATTCATTTTCCTCTATCTCATTTGGCTTGGGGTATTCACAGTCAGCTCCTGTATCTGAGGGTCCAGGGCTCAAGTTCCTGTTCGGGCTCCATTTGATGCGGGAGTTACGGACAATGTAGAGACGATCAATGTGATCAAGCGATTGCCAAATTTATTCACACACATCAACAGATTTTATAGTGTATAGGACTACCTGATGGAACCAATACAGATTCTGATTGGCTCAAAAGTGCTGTCCACACATTTTCGAAGTAGATAATAGGTTAGCTGAAAGGTTGTCCATTTGTTACTTTTTGCACACATCTTACAGTTTTCCCATCCCGCTTCTACATCTTGTTAACCTTGAGCAAATGCCAAGTTCCTTGTTCTACTGCACATAGCTGTCCTTTAGTAACCTAAGGTTAGGCCTTGCAGCCTGGGTAACTTGGGTTCAGGCCTTACAACTTAACTCAGAGTTTGGCTAAGACCAAACAGCTGGGATGGCTCACATGTCCATCGTTCAACTGTATTCTTCATAGACACCATTTCCTAAGGCTAAGACGTCTGGGTTGATCACGAAATGTCCACGGTTCCTTAGCCAATCCACAGAATTGTTCATCTCTACAGAGACCAAGGGGAGAAGAAGCACTCACATACAGTGGGGTATGAGGGATGGCAGCTTCTGTGTCTTCTTCCCTGGGAGAAGATACAGAGTCACAGGTCTCACCTGGGATGTGACAGGTTCAAAGCTGAGGTTGCCAGCTTCAGCCAAGACTAGTGGTTGAATACATGGATGACCACAAGCCAGTGGCTAAAATGCTTTTTCCAGCACTACTGTAAAGTGGAATAGGGGAGGAGCACTTGTACAGTTGGGTCACTAGTCTTAGGTGGGAGCTGGCTGACCTTGCTTCTCACATTGAAGGTACCATTGTTATCTGGTTAATTTGAAAAGGAAGAGAAATGCTCACACAGTCTCTTAGTAACCCTTTTGGAGATTTACACCTACAAGACAAGAGTCCCTGCATCATTCTCTTTACACTGAAATGGCAGGAATGAGAAAATCAGTCTTGGGATCTACACACAGCTCTGATACCTACAGCACTCTCTATAACACACTTTCAAATACAGCATTACCCTATTCTTGAGTGTTTTCTAGTTTTGGAGTGTTAAACTCTAAATGTGGCCTGATGCGGCCAGGTACACATGCCATAGATACTTGAAAATGTTGATATTGAAATATTTTCCAATATGTCAGTCAAATTAATACTTGAATAACAGTTTACCATTGAAAAATCTTCTCATTCCACCTTTTCTGATCTTAGGAGTCCACAAAGTTTTCTCCTAAATCCTTCTGTCTGGTGGTCAGATGAAGATCCTGGTAACTGAATTAATCTTTCTGCTGTTCTTCCTTTGCTCAGCTTTGATGAAAGACTCTTTTATCTTTGTGTGTGATGAGTTCTCAGAGTTGAAGAAGGCATGGTCAGTGGCTACAAGCTGAATTACATAAAAGTAGCCATTTCCCAGAGAAAACAGGGAGAAACATTACAATGAATGGAAAATTTTGGAAAAAGATGTTAGTTCGAACTTCCCCTTCTACAACAGTCATGGAGATTTTATCTTGACATTCTTACAAGCTCTTTCTCATAGAAAATAAGTGTATTTGGATGTGAAGCTTATTGCCATGAGAAATAGTTAAGAACTGTATTGGCAACTTGAAGCCAAACAATTGCAACTTTTGTAGTCATATTTTTCTGATGGAAGAAAATACTGTGGTGGTAAACCCAGGTCAGGGCTGGTAGGGCCTGCTGCAGATAGTAATTAATAGGAGGTGAGGGGAACATCAATGTAAGCGGCGAGGAGAAGCAGACAGGCCAACCCAATATGGGTGATAAGCAACTTCTACTTTATTTGTGACGCAGTTCACACATATATAGGAGTGGTATTCAGCCACTCCTTCTTGGCATAACAGTATTGGTTAGCCCCCACAGCTTCTTCCACATTCTCCTCCCAGGTCCGGTCTCCGGCCACCTGTGGGGGCCACCCCCTGCCTTGCTTGCACAGTCCTCCAGAACTCTATGGTTCTGCGCTTAGAGTCATTCTGCAACAATTCCCCCCTTTTTCTTTGTGCAAGCAAGGCATTATGGGTTATTCTGTTCACCTGTTTTATCACACAACTATAAGAAAGTCTAATAGCTACGATGATTAACCTAACAATGATACATAAGTGCAATACTTCAAACAACAGTGTTTGACTCAACCTGTAATGCCCCGTGAAGACAACCATCTAGTTATTCTTAGGATATTGCTCATTTACTATTGCTGGGTAAGCTGAGCCAGGGTTCTCAGCTGTACGTACATCGAATTAGTATAATCAGAGACTCTACAATACATTCCAACAAACTTCTCAGCCATGTCCCTGTTCTAACAACAAAAGGTTCTGCAGTGTTGCATGTCTTACAGAGTCAACATTAAAACAAATCAGAAATTGCCTTCGATGTAGAATTGTCTGCTTAGCAACTCAGCAACCCAGTCTGCTTAGCTGAGCCAAGGCCCCGGCTGAAGCACTTACAGTGATCTGGCATATTATGATTGGATACATGTTTTGAAGACCCTTAGTGACTAACATATAATTGGTTAAACACAGGTGTGAGAACTCAACCTTGAAAGCTTGCCAACAGTCCACAGTTCTCATTAACTTGGTGAATTCCAGCCTCTTATCTTGCTTGCTTAAGCTTCTTCAGGCCTCTCATGGCCTTGCTGTATCTTTCAGGACTATTCAAAGCCTATGTACCAATTATGCATTCTCCTGTGAGAACACTGTCTCCACATCTTCCCCCTTTTGTTTTATCCAGTAACAAGTCGCTACTACAGCGAGGCACACACACATTTACATTAGCAGAGTAACTATTACAGGGTGCAGCAGCATGTTGAAGATGCTGGTGGCAGTGAAGGACTAGCCAGAGAAATTTCTTACCAGTGGAATTCTCCCCCCCTCTTAATTTGTTCCATCACCTGCTTTATAACACTACCATTGTATTAAGATTTTTCTAGCTTTTGCCTTAGCATTTTCTAGCAGCTACTGCAAATTTCCATACTCTAACATCTCTTTTACAAGTGACAAATCTATACAATACAAGGTGCAGTTTCTTATTAGCAACTAGCTAGTAAATACAGGTGGTTTTATACACAAAATCACAACCTCTAATAATAGCTATTTTACAAGCACACATATTCAGGATGTTACTTTTCAGTTGCCCCCAAGTGATGTTTTGCAGTTATTTGCTCTTTCTCTTCCTCCATCTCATTCTGCTTGGGGTAATCACGGTCAGCTCCTGTAGCTGAGGCATCAGGTTTATCCATTCGTCTGTCCAGCTCATGGGAAGGCTTGACAAACTTTGCAGGCAGCCATGGACCTGTAGGCAGGAGGACACAAATATACCCCCTCCCCCAGGTTACCAGTTCTTCAGAAGTAGACAGGTTAAAGTTAAATGTAACACTCTCTCCCTCCCCACCCCCGTCATTACTCCCACTACAGTCCCACGTACAGAACGCGGCACAAGGACCCTGTGGAGACTAACAGCAAACCAGCTCCGAGAAGCATCACTGCAGTGTGAGGTGGCAGGCTCAACCTTAGCAGGCGTCCCCGCAGAGGCTCTGCCTCCCCCACATCGTATGAGGCTTGGGCTTTTATACTGACCAAAATGCACACTCATTCTGACACAGGTGGCCAGCCTGTGCTGGAAGAAGTGGCCAGCAGTATCTACAGAGGTCTCCAAGGGTTGATAGAAACCTGGACATACTTATATTTACCAACTTCTAGTACATGAGTATCACAGAGAAACTGTATGGGCTCTCTCTGTCAACTGCAAGAAAAAATCGTAACATATACAGCTTGAGTATAAGAGGATTTTAACGCATACGTGGTCACTGTTTGTCAGGCCTCCTTAACTATTTTGAGATCGAGAGCTTCCCACTCTTTAGCCCCCTGCTGTGTAGTAAACACAGGATATGCAGAAATGCCCATTGCAGAAAATTCCCCAGTAATGATCACATATTTGGTTACCCATTGTTACAACTGAGCGTCTCCAGGGCCAGTGAGTCTGAGCAGACCGACCCGGGAGACAAAGAGTCAGGGTCTGGAAGCAGAGGATATAAATCTGGCTCGGATTCCGGGGATTCGGGGGCTGATCCTGCGCCGAACTCGGGGTCTCCGTTGCTCGCAGCTGTGTCTTTCTTATCAGATGTATCTCGTTCGGTATGTGGCCATCTGCAGACCTGGCTCCTCCGTGACTGAGTTAAATTTTTTTTTTTTTTTTTCACTCTAGGGCGTAGTGGGTTGGAGAGGCTCGCGGTTCCTTTAAATCTCCCGCTAGCGCATGATCCCTCTTTTTTACTGCGTGTTTCAAAGTGGCGCCGCAATCGATCCGGCGCCGAGGCACCGCCCTCTTTCTTTCGGATTCCTCGACATTTATCATGCGTATACCTTCTAATATACTTTCTCTGTCCTTTTCAAAGTACCTACTTTCGGAACTGGGGTGGTGGGGGAGCAGGGGGTTACACCTCCTCCGCGGCACCTTCTGATAGAGGGGGAGAAAAGAAAGGGGGGGGTGCGGGGTGGGGGGGGTGCGGGGTGGGGGGGGTGGGAAACCCTGTGCTCCCGCGAGCTGGGAGGGGGGAACGAGTTGTAATCTTCCCCCGGTTTCAACCGACCGGGGACGTCTGTTCCTAGTTTCTCCGTTGCTACCGCGGCAGTTTTCTTTTCTGCCTTGTATCTTTTTATACAGTTCATTACTTCCCTCCGTGGTTTACCGAGTTTCTTTGCCTTTTTATAATCATTAAGTACTGAGTCAAATAGTTCATCACCAAACTTTCGCCACTCACTCTCCTCAAATATTGTATTAGGATCTGCAAAAAAAATCCCTTAGCCTTCCCTAGCCACTAGACCTGCTAGCTGCTTTAGAGTCTCAGGCTCTGTCCTGGGTTCAGCAGTAGCAGTCATTTTTTCTCCTTCTTGGTAGCTAGTGTAGTGCAGTGTTTTGACTTTCAGCTCGGGAACAGAGCTGATAACGATGTTTTGGTTTGGCCAAGGACTTTGTGAGCCTCATGCTCTGCCAGGGAGGAGGGGAAGCTGGGAGGAAGCAGAGACAGGACCCCTGACCCAAACTGACTAAAGAGGTATTCCATACCACAGCACGTCATGCCGAGGATGTAACTGGGAGTTAGCCGGAAGGGCTGGGAGACTGCAGGGTTGGAGGAGGTATCGGTCGGAGCTTGGTCGGGCTTGGGGGGCGAGTTATCGGTCAGCTGGTGCTGAGGTGTTGTATTCTCTTCCCTTGTTATTTCCTTTATCATTATTATCATTGGTGGTAGCAGTAGTGATTTGTGTTATACCTTAGTTACTAAACTGTTCTTATCTCAACCCGTGGGAGTTGCATTCTTTTCGATTCTCCTCTCCGTCCCTCCGGGAGCAGGGGGAGGGCACGAAAGGGGGGGAAGTGAGTGAACGAATTACCTGAGTGGGTTTAAACCACAACAGGCTCAATTCCCCGCTTTTTTAAAAAGCACTGTAAAAAGTTCAGGGCTCAGTTCCCCGCTTTTATAAAAAGCACTGTAATAAGTCCAGGGCTACCTCTCGGTCCATTTTCATGGCCAGCCTTTTCCGGATCGTCTTCTTCTGGGTCGTCCTGTAACCTCGGTCTCCGGATCGGCCTCCCGATGCAGCAGTGTCTGGTTCGCCCCAGCGGCGGATTTCTTTCGGTTGGTCCAAGCACCCGGGTCCGTCACGCCACCGCAGCAGCATTGCCCGCGCTTCCCGGCCGCTGCCGCCGGCGCCGCTCACTCGCCGTTCCGGGTCCCTGTCGACCGGGGCCCTGTATCCCGCTAGTCGGGGCCCTGTATCCGGGTATCCGTCGACCGGGGCCCTGTATCCCGGGTCCCCGTCGACCGGGGCGCTGTATCCCGGGTCCCCGTCGACCGGGGCCCTGTATCCGGGTCCCCGTTAAACCAGGGCCCTGTATTCCAGGTCCCCGTCGGCCGGGGCCCTGTATCCCGGGTCCCCGCTAGTCGGGGCCCTGTAATCCGGGTCCCCGTCGACCGGGGCCCTGTAATCCGGGTCTCCGTCGACCGGGGCCCTGTATCCCGGGTCCACGCTAGTCGGGGCCCTGTAATTCGGGTCCCCGCTAGTCGGGGCCCTGTAATCCGGGTCCCCGCTAGTCGGGGCCCTGTAGTCCGCGTCCCTGTTCGGGCGCCATTTGTAAGCGGCCAGGAGAAGCAGACAGGCCAACCCAATATGGGTGATAAGCAACTTCTACTTTATTTGTGACGCAGTTCACACATATATAGGAGTGGTATTCAGCCACTCCTTCTTGGCACAACAGTATTGGTTAGCCCCCACAGCTTCCTCCACATTCTCCTCCCAGGTCCGGTCTCCGGCCACCTGTGGGGGCCACCCCCTGCCTTGCTTGCACAGTCCTCCAGAACTCTATGGTTCTGCTCTTAGAGTCATTCTGCAACACATCAATCCATCTCACTCCCGCCATTTTGATGCCAATGCCTGCAACAGACACACAGCACCTGGAGAGAGACCACAGGTCAGCAGAAGAGCACCTGAAGAGCAGCACAAAGGAATTCCTGTAATGCTAGCCAGTAAGTCAGTTCCATAGGGGCCTCAGCCTCTATACAAATGCACATAGCATGGGGAATAAAGGAGTTACAGGTGTGCACACGGCTGTGGAGCTAAAACATTGGCATCATAGAGACATGGCAGGATGGTCCCTATGACTGGGGTGTTGGGATAGAAGGATATGGGCTCTTCAGGAAGAACAGGCCAGGGAGATAATGAGGAGGTGTCACCTTCTATATCAATGACCACCTGGGGTGCACAGAGCTCTGCCTGGGTATGAGGAGTCCAGTGGAAGGTGTCTGATGTGGTCTATTGTACAAGGGGGTTAGGTGAATTGTACAGGGGGGTTGTACAAGAGGGTATTGCTTAAGTTACATAGCTTGCTTAACAGATATATCGCTCAGCAAATACCAATCATGCTTTACCATGCAGTACCAGAACATAACCTCCTAATAAGGAAAACAGTTAAGTTTCAGCAAAAAACATTTGGACATAGACCAGACTCATCCAGGCTCCTAAAGAGCATGCGTGAGGACCAAGGGTGAAAAGTTCAGGCCTGAGGAAGACTCTTTTACTTCATCTGAAGACCCCTGCCCACGACCACCAGGAGGCACTGCACATGTGCATAGGACCTTTGAGCTCATTATAATGCGAAGCGGGGATACGACATAAATATGTATAGGCGTATTGTGTAACCTAATGCATATGTAGTACTTTAGAGGATAAATGGGGAGGAAAACGACACTGAGGTGCGGATGCCTTTCGAGGAGTAATCCCCATGCGCCTTCAGCTGAATAAACGCATACCTACGTTACAACTTTAACGAGTTGTGGAGTCTATTCCCCTGTCAGTCCCTGCCCATGGCAGGATGCTTGGAACTAGATGATCTTAAAGGTCCTTTCCAAACCAAAACTATTCTATGATTCTATGAAGTGATGATGACTAAGCAAATGAAAGATTATTATGTAAATTTATACTGCTTCCTAAATGTTAGGCTGATACTGTCTGCTGACAATAGAACAGACACTACAGGCTGGCAACCAATTACCTCAGTCCCAGATTCTGTGGCTGTATGTGCTGCAAGTGTGATAATCATAGCTTCAGAGGAGGAGCACAAATCAGGGTCCCCATGGGCTCCAAGAGGCCATGAGCGCATGAAGTAAAAGAAATATCTGACCTCAGAGCAGAACTATTAGGAGCTATGCTAATTTTTTCTCAGCAAGACTCAGTCTCACACAGGAGAGGCTTTGTACTTCAAGCTTTTAATGAGCCTTTGATCCTGAGATGGCTCTGGCTGAATGATTGTTTTGACTTTAGCTCACAAATAATAATTAAAAAAAAAGTATTTTGACAGGAAATACAGGTTTAAGGGTTTTTTTGTTCATTTTTTTTTTTCCTGTCAGAACATAACTTCTGTATTTATGCAAAGTGGGGAAAAATAATTGAGCTAATGGAATCATAAGGTGCATCTACTTGAACTTTCCCATCCTTTGCACCTTGAACAAGTGGAAAACAAACCTCTGAAACATGTCTAGCAAAAGCTATGGAGCCCCTAGAAATTTTTTAACTGTATTTTGCAGAATGCAACTGACGTTTCTAATACTCTTCTTAATTACAGTGTATAATTGTCATGGTTTAAACTCAGTCAGGCAATTCGTTCACTCACTTCCCCCCCCCCTTCTTGCCCTCCCCCTGCTTCCAGAGGGATGGAGAGGAGAATCAAAAAGAATGCAAATCCCACAAGTTGAGATAAGAACAGTTTAGTAACTAAGGTATAACACAAATCACTGCTGCTACCACCAATAATGATAATGATAAAGGAAATAACAAGGGAAGAGAATACAACATCTCACCACCAGCCAACTGATAACTCGGCCCCCCAGCCCGACCAAGCTCTGATCGATACCTCCTCCAACCCCGCAGTCCCCCAGCCCTTCCGGCTAACTCTCAGTTACATCCTGGGCATGACGTGCTGTGGTATGGAATAGCTCTTTGGTCAGTTTGGGTCAGGTATCCTGTCTCTGCTTCCTCCTGGCTTCCCCTCCTCCCTGGCAGAGCATGAGGCTCACAAAGTCCTTGGCCAAACCAAAACATCATTGTTATCAGCTCTGTTCCCAGGCCAAAAGTCAAAACACAGCACTGCACCAGCTACCAAGAAGGAGAAAAATGACTGCTACTGCTGAACCCAGAACAATAATATAATGTATAATATAGTGGTCATTTTCGAGTCAAAATATCCATTCACACAGAGTGAGCTCAATTCAAATCCCCAAATTTTAAACCGCTCCTACAATTGGCTGATAACTTTCAACTAGCTGATGAATGTGCAATTTCCAGCTCAAATGATGTGACAAAAAGCCAGAAACTCAGTTTGGCTTACCAAAGTACCAAAAAAATATATAATATAAATGTAAATATAAATATAAATGTAAATATAAAAATAAACATGTATTAGTAGAGTTTTGGGATATTTTTTTTCTGTATGTTCAGAAATTTATTTCAAGAACAGACTGCACCGCGTATTAGTTGATTTCTAGGTTTTGCTACATAACAAAACTGTCTTCACTCACACATAGTAGCTAATTCACAGATGACTTCCACAGATAATAGCTAGTTGGATGATTTCCCAACAGACCTAAATGAGGTGTTTATAGCAAAGAGATTATCTTTTCTAACCATACACAAAACAAAAGGCAAACCCAGCAGCACAATGAGCTGCATGATTTAAAAAAATGATTACCATTAAGAAGGAGGGGATACTCCAAAACGTATTCCAGTTAGGATAAAGAGATATTAAAAGTGACAGTCAGAGGTATTGTGAATGAAATTCAGCCTATCACTGTTCTAATTATTTTTGCAAATCCAGAGGGGTTCTGAGCTGCTGCAAAAGAGATAAAAAAAAAACAACAAACAAGTCTTGAGGTTTGCCTTACGTGTTTCCTTGAATTTTAGCTGTAACATCACATAGCATGACTAGAGCGTGTCTCAGAGATGACAGGATTTCAGATACATGCTCATATTATTGCCGTATTCACCTGTATCAGCCACCATACACAGACCTGAGCCACTAATGGCCCAGCTGAGGAAGTGGAGAAAGCTACACCACACCTTTTCAGGGTGAAGCATAACTGGCTTCAATTTATGTTAAAACACTCTCCTGTTAACTACAGTGTTCCAGGAACATCTGTGGAAGCACCACAGATATCTGTCTTTGCAAGTGGAAAGAAGAGGTGGGGGCTCTACTTTCTGACTTGCAACAAGCTCTGTTGTGCCTGGTCGAGTCAGTCACGAGTAAGATAGTTTTCTCCCTTTCTGATAGCACACTGTGTTACCACTGAATGTGCACATGTCAATACAATGCATATTTATTATTAAAAAAAAATGATTAAATTCTTAAGTAAAAAATTTACATCTGTTTACCAATACTATATCATTAACAATAAAAGATTTTTATTAATGAGCTAGTCGAGTACATACATGTATAACTGATTACAGGGGACACAACTGTTCCTTTATATAGTATTACTCATAACTGGCATATTGTAGAAATGTAAAACTGATAAAGTTCGGAGTATGGCTTAAGCAGATAACATGCCTCTTTACAACAAAATACCATTTTTGCAGACAAAAATTATCAACATTCTGAAGGTTCATTGATGTTGAAACTTTCAGAATCAAGCACAGAAAATGCAGTAATTAAACATCCTTAATGCCAGTTATTTATTAATTAAAATTGCCTATCTCTGGCCTAAAAGAAAATGCAAGAATATTTGTACTTCCACAAAGCTGAAGGAGTAGCAAAGCTATAAAGGGTTCTCCACATTTAATGTAGGGGAATTAGCAAATGCTGCTTCTGGCCTTTTCAAATCCCCCACTTCATTTGATTATCTCCCCTTTGTACCTTGAGGATATCCTCTGCTGTTAAAATTAGAAACTCAAGTGTTCTGAGAAGAGGAACCAGTGCTCTGCAATTGCATCTTGAAGGGATTGAGTGTTTGCTTATTCTGTGAAATACAATTTAGTTATAAGCAATGCTTCATGCACTTTAGTTAATGGTTTTTATGAGTCTTAAATGACCTAAGTCTTCCCTTGCTTGTCCTTGTAGCCTCTAAGGGACACTGCTACACATCAAGCAAGAATTAATTCAGAAAAATACACTGTTTCAGCTGATCTCTATTAAGTTTCTGATTACATATGAGAAAAACAGGGCATTTTTCCTCAGATCCCAGTGACCTTTGTGTTGTCTAGATATATTAACACAAATCCCATAAAAAAGGACATGGCTGACATAAGCAGCATGAACAGATGAAGCTGAGTGGTTGCAATGACAAAGTGATGAAATGTATGCATTTCATCATGGGCCCTGATGCCACTTTCTTCTATTTTGATGAAGCTGCTTAAGGAGATTTTCATGTATAAAAGTAATTTTGCCCCGTTGTATCAGCTTTCAGCACTAAAGGATTTACTTACAATTTTGTCAGATTTTATGTATATTTGCAACAAATGGGATCGAAATCATAATGAATGCTTTCATTGATAATGATGGAAAACACAAAGAACTAAGGCAACTGCTGAGCCTACTTTTATTTGCATGTAGAAAGCGCACATGAAATAAACTCAGATAAACACATGGAAGCCCAGAGAGCCAAAGAAGTCGTATTTCCAGATATGGATTTGGAATGCCATCTAGTCAGCCATAGCAACATGAAAACAAAACTGTTAAAAACCAGCTTCATTCATTGTGTTCAAATATCACCTTTCTTATTCTCTTTGAAATCGGTGCAGTTGTCCTCCACATGGCAATGGCAGGTGGCTGCTTAAGCTACTCATGTATGCTGTCCCCTTTCAGTCTGAAAGAGACCTAAAGGGAACCATTGCTACTGCAAATAATGTGTTATAAGTGGTATCACCTCTCACATTGCAGCTGGACAGATGCTGCTTTTTTTTCAGCCCAAAGGAAACTACAACTGCAGATCATGACTTTTTCAGACAAACAGTAAGTACTGAAAGGATGGAGGGGCAGTATAGCGTTTGCTTGTCAATTATAGCAAAAATAATAATGAAGGTGTTTGTTAATTGGCATAGAGTTAGTTTGGGGTTTTTTCCTCTCAATCAAAAAATCCATGAAACATTAGTACTGAGATATAAGAGATCCTAAAAACCGAGTGTCCTGGGTTCAGCAGTAGCAGCAAACCTACAAGTTGCTGCAATAGCAGCAAACCTACAAGTTTCATAATATTGAGTTGTCTACAGTTCAAGTGCCTCCTTGGAGCTGCAACAACCAGTGATGCTGCAGAGACTGTACACCAGAATGGCCTCATCAGGGTGTACAGCAGAGAAAGAATAGCAAAAAATGTTTTCCTCATATGGCAAGAACCCATGCTACTTTTGTCAAGATAGAACAGTTAGAAGTATGAGGGAGCAGGATGCAACAAAGTCTTCAGGCTGTTTTGTGAAAGAAAATTGCTACAGGGCATGAAACTCAGCTGCACCCTGAGACCCTTCCTAGATTTCATGGTCTTTGGCCAGAGAGGACCTCACAGATCATCTTCTGTGGCAGCCATAACATTAGTCAGTTTACTTTCTTGCCCTCAAAAATATCCTGTCTTCTGGAAGTTACTGGAAGGAAAAAAAATACTAAACACATTTGGTATTCTTCCAGACAAGGGTGCCAAAAACTTTGATCAAATAAATTAATCTTTGTTTATTTCAGGCAAAGGAAAAACACCTACTTTGGTTGAAAGCCAGGTGTCATTACTAGAAAGTTTTTTTTAGGGTCAGTGGATGCAATCTGAGGTGCTTAAGTTTAAGTACAGGCACAAGATAGGTTTGCTTTTTTTCCTCCTCCTTCCTTGTTGCAATTCAAGTGTAATTACCAAAGGCAATATGTGAAAAAGTGAAAGCATAAAATGATCTAAATGCTTTGAATTAGATACATGGAGTGGAGGAGGTCAAGATCAAATTCCACCTACCTCCTCACGAGTACAGACAGTGCAATAGCACCTGCACAGTATTTATGCTTCTCTACCCTCTATTTTTTGTGTTGGTGATGGCAGATGTCCATGTCAAATAACATGTTATGTGAAAGAGCAGGGTACACTGGGTACCACTGCTCATCCTTTTCCTCTCAGGACCCACTTCATGCCTGCAGCTTTATTCCTGCTGCTCTCACTAGAAATAGCAAATATATATTTAAGAATAAATTTCCTCAGAACTGAGAGACACTAGTACCCAAGAGCATGTACAACACCTGCTTTAAAATGATCATTCAGCTAAAATTACAGCTAATTGTTTCAAAACAGTAAGAGATAAATTAAATAGATGGGATTTTCTGTGTTTATCTTTGTAGTTAGAATAGAAAAAATAAAAGTGAACATTCTCCCAAGAACCCTATTTCTGTACAAATATGTTCAACAGCCAATCCCCATGAAACAGAATTACTTGATAAACACATCTCCAGATTCACATGGAATTATGGTTATAAAATAAATCATTAGGATCTTGAAGAATCCTAAAGGGCTACCTTCACGTCTTTATGATTATACTGTTCCATGGTGCAAGCCAATTCAAATTACACTGAATCAGTTTGGTGATGATGGAAGGATCTAATGACTGTGTGAATAAAGTGGTGCTTTTAAATATCAAATAGAAGAGATAGAACTTTCCTGACAACTAAACTTCAAAAAGAAAAAAAATGTTCCAAACATCTAATGGACACAGTGTGTGTGGTTCCCATGAAGACAAGTTTCCTAGGGAAACCTGAAAAGTTATGGTTGGAATATGTTGTTCTTCATGGGGAAAAAGATCCCACCTTGAATCACAGCTTCAGCTGCATGCATCCTTCCACAGGGACAACCAGGTAGCAGGCATTAAACTTGTGCATTGAGAATAAAACAAGATTATCTGAAGACCAGACTTGATCCATTGTGTAAAAAGTAGCATGCCTGCACCGCAGTATGGCATAAAGTTTATTCTTTGATATTTTTCAGCTACTACCCCTCCAACAGCAGCCAGATTTTGGCCATCAGAGCTCTGACGTATATAAAGCCACTAGTTACAGCTGCTGAACCAAAACCCCTCTCCAACTGACAGATACGGCATTAAATAGGATACATTCTATGAAATTACTTCAGTGCCATGAGAAGGCTGAATAGATTTGCAGAGAACATAAATGAGTACTATGGAAACAGATAATATCACTATAATAATGTTTCCAGCTTTGCACTGAACATTCCTTTTGTGATTGTAAAACTGTTTGATAAAATTCCATTAAATGAGATAATCAAAACAGAAATGTGAGGTTTCTGACTGTTATTGTGAATATTTTATGAAGACAGTGATTCAGCATGAAAAGCATGAGACATAGGTCAGGCTCAGGTTGTAAATACTTTAAACTAAAGCAGTTTAGAGATAAAGCACAGTTATATCCTTTTCTAGCAGTGACATGGATAAACTGGCATGACCTACTTCCTGCATAACCATTCCGTTCTGAAAGATGCACCAGAATTTTCCTTGACTGCTGCACTGCAGTTGTTCCCTCATTGTTCTTCCTCAGGAAAGTCTCCTTTGTAGGGCATATTGGTGGCTAAAGAAAAGTTTCTGGTGGACTTCATTATTACTGGAATTCTCATTCCTAGCAGAGATAATGAAACCTGGAGCAGTGTTACATTCTTCTATAACATTCATGCATGGAAGCACAGTATTTACAAGAATAAGGAATATCTTTTCTATGTTGACAATGCTTACAGCATCGGCTTGTATGCTTCTTTCTCTTGCTGATGTGTCATATCCCAAAAGTAAAATTCTCCAGTGTCAAAATCACAACAGACATCAATAGTGGCTTCTGTAAAAAGATGTAATTATTCAACATGAAGGTATCATAGCTACACTGGAGCTTATGAGCTGGAGGGATAGAGACACTAAGGCTAAGGATTTTGGATATTCAGCAATGAAACTTGATTGAATCTCTTTTTTTTTTTTTTTTTATTAGGCCCAAACCAAACACTATCCCTAGCTTGAGGGATCAAGACATCTGGAAGTATACTTTGCATATAAAATCATTAATATACAATGGTAAACATCTTGGGAAACAACTGGGAATACTTTTCATGCACAAGGCCGGCTGTATAACCTTTGTCCCTCACTTGCATGAAATAAATGCTATGTTCTAAATATTAGATCTCCTGAGAAGGAAGGAAATTGGTTTCTGAAAAGGTCAATAAGCGATATTAATAGATGATCTTAAGGTCCTTTACAAACCTAACTATTCTATGATTCTATGATTACTCCACACTATTTGAGAACTTATGCTGGTTAGAATCAAAGACAGCTGAAATGTAGGAAGATATCAAGAATGGGGCAGTTTGGGCATTTTTGCTTGTCTCTGTGTGTGAGTACACACAGAAGATATGTACCAGATATCATGGAATCAGATTTAAAGCAGATCAGGTATAAACCATCCATTGACATGAACCCACATTAATACAAGGTTTGCTAGCTACACATACAGAGCATGTGTAATGGATGGGAACCTAGCTGAGAGCTGATTCCCTCTCATGACTGAGAGACATGACAAAGGATGTTGTTTGCCACAGTGTATTTGGCGGAGTATGTATGTTTATGTCCATTATGACTGTTTGTTGGAAAGAGACAGGAAAACACAGGTGTGTAGCTGTTCTACGACCCACGCTGGGTCATCTGGCCAACACTCTCAGAGTGGACAATAGTGAGATCAAGAGAAACTGCACGGCCCTATGAGTAAACGATTAGAGGTCTGGCATAATGCCGGTTGTTTTGATAAGGGTATAAAAGCAGGACCCTCTTGTGGCCATGGGAGAAGCCTCACCTATGGGTGGATGTACAGTGCAGGAATTTTCCCAATTACCTAAGACTCCTGGCATTGGCTGCAACAGGTCTTCCCACCTGGAAATGTGGACCTGGATGATGATTCAGTAGTAACTGGTGATGTATTTCTTCTTAATCTCTAGTCTCTCTATACAGTAATGATTTAATGCATTGTTAACTTTCTTCAGTACTTATATACCTATATCTGATTTGCTTTATTGTACTTATTCACTATATGTAGAGAGATATTTACCCAATTCACGCTAGTGTTGTTGCTTGAGTGTGCTTATTGGCGTTAGTGTGCTTGTTTATTAAATTCTGCATATCATGCAGCTATACAGTGTGGTCACTTTGTGGCATACCCTGTCTATCAGCAGAACAGCATGTCATCCAAAGTCACCATGTATTTAATAACTTTCTAGCTAAACAGGTTTCATACTAAAAAGTTATTCCAAAACTAATGTGTTTTAAAAATAATCTACTGTATGTATATCCAAATTATATACTGATAGACCACTATCTTACACAAAACTTCAGTTCGAGAATAAATATTTCTATCTGCATAATGCTCATCTAAAGCAGAGGTAATACAGTCTAGTGACATATCATACACCTGGAAAGTAGGACTCTGAAGTTAATGATGCATGTAAGAAAACAGCTTTGTTTCCTTCACTAAATGATTAAATTGCTTAGACCACCTTCACCCAAAGTTTTAAATTCTCTTTTTATTAAAACAGTACTGCAGCTGATGTGTGGCAAAGATGGACTGACTCACACTATCCAGCCTTGAGCCACAGAGGCAGGATAGTGCACTAAACTCAGTGAAGCTAAGGTCAGGAGAAAGCAAAGCTACTAAAAGGTTTTTCCAGCTGCGAAGATCCTGCTGGAATAACTGAATTAGACTTTCCAAGGTTGTAATCAGGTCATACAGAGGAAAAAATGGAGAAATGCCCTCAGAAATATTAGCTACAGGATTTTAACAAACAGTTCAGTTGCAGATCACAGGTAATATACAAGAGGAAATAAGCATCTTAAGGGCACTTAATAACACTGGAATAAATTACACTGGAATGAAGTCTGAGTACTCAAGGCCTGGCTCTTACCACACACCTCCTTTTGGTGAACAAGATGCATGCACCTGAAATAAAATCTCAGGGTGTGAAATAATTTTTTCCCCATAATGTTGCATGTATACATTTACCTATTAAGGTGTGTATGTATAAACTTATAAATATTATTATTATGTACAGAATAAACACACTACATTGTGAGCATTTACTGCATGCATAATAATGTAATACTTCAAAATTATTTTTGCTAACATGTAGTCAAAATCTCAGTTTCCCTAGCCAGCATCAGAGTAGTTTCTTTCAACTTATGCATAATATGACGATGCTGCACTATCTTTCACATCTTTAGGAAGGCTACCAATAACAATGCTATATTTTTGGGGTCAAAGAATACTATTTGGGAATGTGAGATGTCAGAATGCATGAATGAACATGAAGAACCCATTTTAATACCTAAGGCTTCATTATCCCACCAGAGTATGCGTGACAGAGTTATTGTGATAGAGATAAGATATTAATAGTTAACTTTAAAAGTAAAACTAAAACATTCTGTTTCTGAAGACAGTGCCTAGAGATGGATTTAAGCATTTATAGACAACTCTATTATACATTGCACCAAAAAATAGTGTAATTCCTACTACATGAAAATTCAATGCCCTTATTATTACACTGGTCCTTTAATTTACTAACAGCATCTTATAAAGAAATCAAGAGACAGGAATTCAGGTTTTTGCAGTAAATAGGTGATTCCAATTGTAACTTGCTTTATCACCTCAAGCAAGAAGGTTGACAGAGTCAGAGGATGATGTTCATGAGCATAGTGTGAGCATAGTTAATATTCCCAGAAGGAGGTGTCGTGGAATTAGGTTCGTAGGAAGCAGAGACAGGACACCTGACGCAAACGAGCCAAAGGGGTATTCCATATCACAGCACATCATGCCCAGTATATGAACTGGGGGGAGTTACCAGGAAGGGACCAATCACTGCTCGGGTCAGGCTGGGCATTGGTCAGCAGGTGATCAGCAGGTGGCATTGTGTATGACTTGTGTTTTCTGAACTTTCTCCTTCATTTGTTGTTCTCTGTGGTATTGTTGGTATTATTTCTATTATCACTATATTTTACTTTATTTCAATTATTAAACTGTTCTTATCCTGTGGGTTTTACATTCTTCCAATTCTCCTCCCCATCCCACCTACAATGCAGGAGGGAATGGTGGGAGTGAGCAAGTGGCAGCTTGGGACTTAGCTGCCAGCTGGGATTAAACCACAATACTTCTACAGGACTTGATATTCTCAGAAACCTTCCTTTTCTCCTGCTCTAAACATTACCTACTGCCACCACAGCACTTGCACAAGGTGCTTGAAGGCAGCACTTCCATTCTGATCAAATTTTCTTGCACTTGATTTTGTCACTAGCATTCTGCTGCCAATGAGGGAATGGAATCCTATACTTTGGCTCCAGTAAAAACCAAATGGCCTGCTTTCTTTTCATAGTAGAACCCTAAATTACAAGACCATTTTCAGAAACATACCTTTTGCCTATTTGTTTCAGATTGTCATATCCTTGTGTCTTGTTTTTTATTTTGGTGAAGTACACACTACCTGGCTAAAAGTAAATGAAGGATTTATTTTTTTTTCAACACCTCCCCATTTTTATTTAAACCTTGCCTTACAGTCTGTTGAAAAGTACCTCTGTTTAGCCGGTCATCAAGGTGTGGCTAGTGTGATTCATCAAGATGATGATGCTTCTCCTTTCGCTTCTGCTCCAGTCATCTAAAAGCTTTAGCTGTACATCTCCAACTTGCCAAATTGAAAGGAAATATTACTCATTGTATTGCGTACCATGACTCTGAGCTGAGTTTTTATGAAAGGAAAAGGAAAATAAATTCCCTTTCGCTGTGTGTGTTCAAAACTGTCTTTTCAAGATGTTAACCCTTAATATGAAAAAAAAATAGCCTGGAACAGAAATATGTTAGAAGCCGAGGAGAAAATTGATAACTAATTTAAAAATATAAAAAAGACAAGGAAATTATAGAGATTATTTACAAACAGGAAAGCTTTTTCCCAAGCATGACAAAACTTTACTGATTTTTTATTGTCAATGTGAGAGTTTCAGTAACAGGAAAATTCTTCAGGTATGTAGAAAATATTTGGTAGAAAGTTTTTCATTTTCTAAATGTCAGAATTTTATTAGAAGTTCTGGCTTACTGTTTAAGTGTAAGCTAGATGACCCTTGTTGCTCCTCACCTAGGTCATCTCTGCCTTGAAGTTCACATGTTTTAGCTTTTGCCTTATTTGCAGACTCTAGGTGAGCAAAGCTAAAGGAGATGAAGAAAACAGGTAGAAAATCATTCAGGATGTTCTTTCCTTTTTTTTTTCATATAGTGTAAGGATCTCAATAAATGGATTGTCCATAGGAAAAGAAAGTGCTAATAATTCAGATGGCTAATGGCAGGACATAGAGAAAGTCAGTCAATGATTCAGGGCAAAAAGATATTAAAAACTTGTAATGAAGAGGTAAGGGCTGTATGTCAGAAAGCATGTTAGGAAGGAGTAAAGTTTCCAAGAGCAGATATGTTGAGATGCACCAAGTCATCCAAGGCTGTATGAGCATCAAAATAGGTATTTCTGTGGGCCAATACCATTTTTGAACTATTTCCAAAGACTAACAGAAGACAAGACAGAAAAAAGAGTGTCATGAAAACTCTTCAATCCTACTTAGGCTTCACTGTATTCACTTCAAAAGAGACATATTTTTTTTGAGCATTCCACGATTAGGCTGAGAAGATTCATTGTTAGGTGTGAAAATGGAAAAAAAGTGTGTTACGTGAAATCTTTGGTGCTTGCAGTAGAACCTCTGCTTACAGCAATAAATTAATACCCCTTTGTATGTTTTATTTTTATTTCATAGGCTTCAGCACCACAGTCCAAGGTCTGGTAAAATTCACGATTTAGTCTCTTTTATGTATTTTTTTTTTTTTTTAAATCAGATACAGGTTTTGCTTGATCTGCCATTGCACTGACTCTCTAGCTGTGATGATAGACATCCACATACAGTCAGGGCTTAGTACTGGGGCAAGTGTTAATATCTTTATTCACTGGGTGAGGGAATGAGGAGATCCAGTGCACCCTCAGTAAATGTGCAGACGACACCAAGTCGGGCAGGAGTGCTGACCATCTTGAGGATAGGAAGGCTCTGCAGAAGAATCTGGACAGGCTGGATCGATGGGCCGAGACTAAATGTAAGAGTCTTAAAAAGGTAAAGTGCTGGCTCCTGCATTTAGACCACAACAACCCCATGCAGTGATACAGGCTGAGGGAAGAGTGGCTGGAAAGCTCTTCTGTGGAAAAGGACCTGGGGATGCTGATTGATGGAGCTGAACAAGAGCCAGCTTGTGCCTCATGAAGGGCAACAGCATCCTGGCCTGTATCGGCAATAGTGTGGCCAGCAGGGCTAGGGCAGTGATCATCCCCCTGTACGGGGCGTCAGCATCTCCTAGTCTTTGTGTCTGTGTCTCATGGCAGCTATCCTCTCTTCTTCTCCAATACAGGCAATTTCTTCCATGGATCTCTATAGATAATATTGCATTACACCAGCAAATAGTTGCACAGAATAAAACAGCCCAACCAATGCAGTCAGTACCAAATAACAAGACTCACTTCAGTTTTGGTTTAGTTTCCATTAGTACAAACCATGCTTGCAGCCCAGAGATGACTATCTAAAGAGAGGATGTGGAAACTTAAAAGGTACAAACATATTCCAGCAAATGGCCTCTGCTTACCAGTGAAACAAGACAATGCACTTGTTCAATGTATTTCCAGGAGAATGACAGGTTTTAAAAACTTCCTCTGGTGAGTGCTGCCCAGGTCAAGGTAGCTGACAATACATTTTTTCTAGAATCAGTTTCTCCTGGTGGGGAATCATTATCTGAGGCACTAAATTGAAACTCACATATTTTCACACCAATTTAGGATGAATTTGAATACAGGGTTGTAGCTTTTGTCTCAGTATCAAAGAATATTTTCTCAGTTCTTCCTTGGGGAAATACAGAAAAAGGTATCAGCACTGAATTTCTCTCAACTTACACAGATCAGTCCACGAGATTGTTTAAAGAAAAAAAACAAACAGGGTGAACTGCTGGATTGCCATTCTGCATCTAGTTTAAATTTCTCCTGCTAAGATTTTTCTTATTTAAATAACAACAGATTAGCCTAGCCAAGTTTCCTCTCTTTATTTTTTATATGCTAGATTATACGCTCTTAATTTCTTCTCCATGGAAAAACTTGTCCTGAATGGCGCTTTCTAAATAGCCACAATAATTCATTAATTTCCAGATCACAGCTGGCAGCAACAGGCAAGATTCCTCTGCAGATTTCCAGGCAACAGCAAGCAGAGAAACCTTGACATCCAGTAACTGATCCTTTTTGAAAGAATATAGCAGAAAACATTATTACATGAAATTTAAATGACAGCAAGTGGCAGAAGTATGAATGCCCTGTCAAAAACAGTGTGGTACTACACCCATAAAAGGCTTAACTTTTCCAAAATTTCACTGAATATAGGTTGGTTTGTTTTTTTTCCCTAAACCTACTGGATAAGTGCTATATTTTCTAAAGAACATCTCATTTTATACTGTTGCCCTTAATGCATCAAAACTGCATCAAGACTTGCCATTTGAAATCAGAAACTGTATTTCCATATCCAAGGTCATTTTTTTATTGCCACATATATATTTGTCCTGTGTTAAAATAAATGGTTTGCACAAACCAAACAGCTTTCTCATGCACTCATGGCTACATTTCAAGGTCATAACCAAGCCTACCGGCAGCTATTTGACTTTCACTGCAATGTCTGTTTCAGCTTTGAATTTCAGTTGCAGAAGGAGCTATCAATACCAACTAGAAGTATCATTAGCAATTGCAGACAACAACAGAACTTTCCATGTCTCATCTTTCTCTGCTTCAACCACCAAGAAATATTTGTGAGGAATGCATCTACAAGCATTTGGATACTCAGCTCTACAGTTGAAATTCATCTTCATAACCTTTACTTACAACAGAGGCTCTACCTTGGGAAAAAAATGCCCACTGCTGTAGCAGTTAGGCAGGCAAAAGAGCCTGGGAAAAAAAAAAATTAGAAAAATGCAGGGAATGGCCAGATAGGGTTTTAGAAATGAGGTTTATGTGGTCAGTGTCAAATAGCTGATGGGACAGAGCATTAATTAGGTATTAGCAATGAACCTGCTCTGTTGCTTTTGAGAAAAGATGGAATTCTGCTGACTGTGCAGCAGAAACGGCCTTTGCAGAACTTTTAGTGTGCTCTTTATCATTGTCATCATTGTAACCTGTAAAGATTTACACCCTTCAAAACAGCATCAGCATTAGTTCCTCCTCTCACATACATCTCATCTTACAACCAATCAATAGCAGATCAGTCTAGATGTTTCAATTACACCCAGCATCACTGTATCTTGAAATGCTTTCTTAGTTTTAAACCACTAGAGGATTCTGGGGAGGTTTTAACAATATCTGAAATTCTAATGGTATATTTTCAAATACAGTACATATCAGTGTGGGTAGCAACAGATAAGAAATAAGTGAGAGGTGTATTTTTCAAATATTTTGCCTGATATTAGTCTGGCAGATCAGGTGCTGTATGAATTTTATAACAAGGAAAAATAACTTACCCCACATCTTTTTTCGTAACCCTTATGAACACTGAAAGAATCTGCCAAAATCCATGGTTAATCTCTGATGAGTTCAGACTACTGAAAAGATCATGATACCTTCTCTTGAAAACTGAAGACATTTACACTGGAGGTAGCAGTGGTGGTAAGGTGCTTGTAGCTGGGTTTTTTTGTTCTTGTCTTTTTTATCGCTTTGATTATAGAAATAAAATTTTAAAATCCACTACAGATTTTGGACAGCAAAGGTTTAAAGCAACAATTAAATAAGCTGAAATATTTATGAGACACTCAGTGCTATCTTGTTGAATATCAGTTAACATTAGTATTCATACATACACAAAATCTAGAGGACAACATTAGCCTTTCAAATGATGCAGTGATTTTTATATGCAATATCAAACTCAAATGAATACTTCTTTTAACTCTCTCAATTGTATTAATAATGTAAGTTATAATGTAACTGTATTTTTTGTTAGAACAGGACTGGTTTGTTTGTATAAAAATAAGTTATTTGAAACTTCCTTATCCAAAATCTCAACAACCATCCACATACAATTAATATGGTGTAAATGTTCTCAGTTATTTAAAAATATTTGGTTGCATACTTATGTAATGTCCCTATAACATATGGCAATTAGGTATATTGTATTTAAACTACCCTTATAGCATCAAAATATGTTTTTAAAGCTCAGGCTTATTTCTCAGCAAAGCTTTCATTCTCCTTCCACAGAAATGAAAAACATATGAAAGGCTGACATTTGCCTGCTTAGCTTAAAAATCGAATGCCTATTGAATTAATACAAATAGAAAACAGAAATTTCAGCTGTAATACACAAGCCAGTTTAATTTCACAAAAATTGAATTAAATAATCATATCTGTGTCTTCTGATGTTTGGATGCAATACTCTATCCCTACTTATTTAACATTTTGGGTGTTCCTAATAACAGGACTGCAAACACTGATAGATTTTTCATATTTTTCTTCAGAATTCAACAAATGACCTTGCCTCACAGATACACTCTCTGAAACATTCTCCCCGAAGCTAGTCAGCATAGTAAAAGTGCTTTTGCACCAAGTGCAAGTGCTAAAGGCTTATTCTTAGAGTACAAAGAGCCTACTGTAGAGAAGCCTGAGTATTCACTGGGAAAAACAGGACAATTAGTCCTAAAGCAAGCCTGTTTAAAGTCCATAAATCCTAAAGCAAGCAAGCCTGGGGATCTTAGCAATACATGCAAACAGTGTCCTGGGCTGCCTCAAAAGAAGCATGACCAGAAGATTGAAGGAGATGATCTTTCCCCTCTACTCTCCTCTCGTGAGACCCCACTTGGAGTATTCTGCACAGTTCTGGTGTCCTCAGCATAAAAAGGACATGGAACTGTTGGAACAAGTCCAGAGGAGGGCCATGAGGATGATCAGGAGACTGGAGCACCTCCTGTATGAAGACAGGCTGAGAAAGTTGGGACTGTTCAGCCTGGAGAAGAGAAGTTGCATGAAGACCTTATAGCAGCCTTCCAGTATCTGAAGGGCACCTACAAAGATGCTGCGGAGGGACTCTTCATTAGGGACTGTAGTAATAGGACCAGGGGTAATGGGTTCAAACTAAAACAGGGGAAGTTCAGGTTAGCTGTAAGAAAGAAGTTCCTTATATCTAACCTGATATCTCATATTAACCTTGTATCTGTATAATATACAATAATATATATAATATATATGTTATATTAATCTTATATCTGTGAGGGTGGTGAGGCACTGGAATGGGTTGCCCAAGGAAGCTGTGAATGCTCCATCCCTGGCAGTGTTCAAGGCCAGGCTGGATGTAGTCTTGGGTGACATGTCAGTGCTCAGGGCTAGCACATCATGAGACCAGCAACTTTTTTCGTACAGCTGTTGCACATCAGGTGATGACAACGATTTTGAGTCACCTGCTCCTTAAATCCAAATTAAAAACTTGAAAAAAGTTGGGGTTTGCAGTTTAAATGGATATTGTAGCATGTTTTGCAGATTTATCTAGTGCAGAACCAGAGACAGAATCAGAATCATAGAATAACAGTTTGGAAGGGACTTCAAGGATCATGTAGTCCAACCTTTCTTGGCAAACCATGACCTAGACTACATGTCCACCACCCTGTGGAGTTGAACCTTTAAAGCATCCAATGCTGGCCGATCCACCGTTTCCTTGTGAAGATTATTCCAGTGGCTGATTGTTCTCATTGCCAAAAATTTTCCTCTTGTGTCCAGTCAGAATCTCCCCAGGAGTAGCTTGTGCCCATTACAGGAGTATCTGTCTTCTTTGTAGAGACCCTTTAAATATTGAAAAATTATGAAGCTCTCCTCTGAGTCTTCTCCAGGATAAACAATTCAGTTATTTCAGCCTTTCTTCATACGGCTTGCCTGTCACTTGACCATTTTTGTGGCCTTCTCTGGACCTCCTCTAGCCTGTCCACTTTTTTGTATAGAGGAGACCAAAGGCTCAGCCACTCCTAAAAGGGCCAAACACAGAATCCAGCTATCTGTGTGCTTGTGCAAAATCAGGAGTAGACTGGAAAACCAATCAACAAAACAAAGTATTTCATATTATGACATGTATTTTTTATATTGGAAATATGGCCTGAAAAACAGTAGATCAGAAATATGCGAATGTAATTGTGTATTACAGGAAAGAACATACAGTGTCATAAACTGAAAGATTACTGCTCTTCTCTCTGCAATCACTTTGTAGTAACTATAACAGTTCTGAAAATTTTCCAAGAGTTATCTTTAATATAGCATAATCTGCCAATGAAGTAAAATTAAATTTTAAGAAAAGATCAGGAACAATGCATAACTAAATATTTCATCTTGAGGACTGCACATTATACTACAAGCTCTCATGTCAGGTTTCCTAGGATAACTGTGGGCTGCCTACAGAGATTTTTTTTTATAATTAATCTTTTCTGAAGTCTCTAAAAGTCAACATCAGCATAAAGCAGGAGCACTAAGTATCATCACATAAAATAGACATCTTTCATTAGCAAATGAAACATACATAGTACTTAGTTAACTATTCATGTTCAATGGAAAATTCTTCCTGTCACAATCGACACAGCCATCAATTGCAGACTCATGTACCAAACTCAGATATAGAATCATAGAATCATAGAATAGTTAGGGTTGGAAAGGACCTTAAGATCATCTAGTTCCAACCCCCCTGCCTTGGGCAGGGACACCTTACGCTAAATCATATCACCCAAGGCCTCGTCCAACCTGGTCTTGAACACTGCCAGGGATGGAGCATTCACAACCTCCCTGGCCAACTTATTCCAGTGCCTCACCACCCTAGCAGGAAAGAATTTCCTTCTTATATCCAATCTAAACTTCCCCTGTTTAATTTTTAACCCTTTACCCCTTGTCCTGTCACTACAGTCTCTAATGAAGAGTCCCTACCCAGCATCCCTATAGGCCCCCTTCAGATACTGGAAGGCTGCTATGAGGTCTCCACGCAGCCTTCTCTTCTCCAGGCTGAACAGCCCCAACTTCCTCAGCCTGTCTTCATACGGGAGGTGCTCCAGTCCCCTGATCATGCTCAACGCGTTCCTCTGGACTTGTTCCAACAGGTCCATGTCCTTTCTATGTTGAGGACACCAGAACTGCACACAATACTCCAAGGGAGGTCTCACAAGAGCAGAGTAGAGGGGCAGGATCACCTCCTTTGACCTGCTGGTCACGCTCCTTTTGATGCAGCCCAGGATACAGTTGGCTTTCTGGGATGCAAGCACACACTGCCGGCTCATGGTCATTTTCTCATCAACCAGCACCCCCAAGTCCCTCTCCGCAGGGCTGCTCTGAATCTCTTCTCTGCCCAACCTGTAGCTGTGCCTGGCATTGCTCTGACCCAGGTGTAGGGCCTTGCACTTGGCATGGTTAAACTTCATAAGGCTATCATCAGCCCACCTCACAAGTGTGTCGAGGTCCCTCTGGATGGCATTCCTTCCCTCCAGCGTATCAACCGAACCACAAAGCTTGGTGTCATCGGCAAACTTGCTGAGGGCACGCTCAATCCCACTGTCCATGTCAGTGACAAAGATGTTAAACAAGACCGGTCCCAACACCAATCCCTGAGGGCCACCACTTGTTACTGGTCTCCAGCCGGACATTGAGCCAGTGACCACAACTCTTTGCGTGTGGCCATCCAGCCAGTCCTTTATCCACCAAGTGGTCCATCCATCAAATTGATGTCTCTCCAATTTAGAGACAAGGATGTCTTGTGGGACAGTGTCAAACGCTTTACACAAGTCCAGGTAGATGACATCAACTGCTCTACCCCTGTCCATCGGTTCTGTAGCCACATCATAGAAGGCCTGCACACTTTCAAAATTTCTGCATGCATCAAACCCACAAGCAGTGAACAACAACATAAAAAGCTCTTCTGGTTAAGGAATTGGATGGGGATTAAATTGAAATGACTTCAATTCTTTTTCTTCATCTGTCATTATGTGTGCAATGAATATAAAGCCACATCTTCAATGACGCAGCTCACATGTGGTCCTACCACACCACTAAACACACCAGAAATTTATTCTCATTACCAGAATCCAGCAAGTGGGACAAACTTTAACTTTTGGCTAGCTAGGCAACTTTCTTACATTAAAAAATGGTACTCATAACGTTTCTTTGCAACTGTCATCTGCCAGTATTCTCTGTTTATGTTCACAGCTTTCATTAGAAGGTAATAACCTCTGTCATCTGTACAGTGTTTCATCCCTTTATAAAAAAAAAAGATAGTGGGCTCTCCTATAATACAAGTAAACAAGAACTGATATTAGCTCATAAGATGTTTTCTCACTAAGAAAGGTCATTTCTTTGTGTAGATATACTTACTGTGATGTAAGTAACACAGTAATAGAACTTTACTTTTTAAAATAACCCTTTTCACTTAACATAGCAATTATAGCAAACCAGCATAGCATCACATTACTGATAATAATATTTTATTCATTACATTTATTGTCATATAGGAGGAATAAAAAATACATAACATGCAAGAAAGATTTTAAAAATGCAAATCTAGGCAATCTGAGTTGCTACTAAGACAACTCTAATTTTAACCCACTTACATAAGTACATTAACAGAATAAGATGCCATGTGGTACAAGACAGGATGACACCATGGCATTGTGTTAGCACAGCCCAGCACAATCATGATGATTCACACCTCCTTAAAGCTGACATTTGCCAGGGGGATGCAATTCTTCTCAGCCACATTGCTTCAATATCATTCCCTCTCCTGCTTCGACCACTACTTGACACATGCCTAGCAACCTGTATGACCCAGGAAAACTAAATGTGCTGTTCTTATACCTGCTCAAATAACATTGCCAAGCAGGTGAAAAGCATGTCAGAAAACACCCTGGATAAAAACTGTAATGCATTTAAAGAAGAAGAGAAAGATCTTCCCATGCCCTAGCACTGTGAGGTATACATTGCACAGGCAGTTCAAACAGCTAGAGCATGAAATTTAAGGGGCCTCACTGCCTTTCTTCAGGCCAGCAACATTACAGGGATAAACCCTTTGATTCCCAATGCCAGTGGCAGCAGCAGAAAGAGTGTGCATTTGACCTGCATGAATGACACAGGAGGTTTAGATTGGGTGTCAGGAAGTAAGGGCTATGAAGTACTGGAACAGTTTGTCTAGGAAAGTGGTGGAGTTACCATTCCTGCAGGTATGTAAAAGACCTGTAGATGTAATGCTTAGGGAGATGGTTTAGTGGTGGGCTTGACAGTGTTAGTTGAACAGTTGAAGTCGATGATCGTAAAGGTCTTTTCCAACTTAAACAATTCTCTGACAATACAAAGCACAGCAGCTTTTCCCAACATAGCATAAGCTGCTACCACTTCCAAGTCCTCTGAAGGGAAAGGAAGGTGAGTTGGTGTGACACGCCATCTGAGACTTAATTTTTAATCAGTTGGAAAAAAATACTGAGAAAGATAATACCTACATGAGGCCTGCAATACACTACTACAGATCATTGGAACTCCTCTTAGCGTAAAGATTTAAAGCCAGGTAAACAGTGGTGGCACATGGTAGCCCACAGTTAATTTCACTTATTGTGCAATAATCTTCTAAATAGTGATAATAGTAATAGCAACAACAACAGCAAGGAGGAAACTAAGAATAAGGTTTGGTAATTAAATACCTCGAACTTTCTGTTAATGAAAAGGTATAAACACCCTATTTAGAAAGCACTGATTCAGGACTCATTTGTCAGTTAGAACATGGGTGACAACCTTAACCTATTGTTCACACCATGTGTTTTCATTTTCACTTTATTACAAACAAATAAAGTTACTGTGTGAGTATTTGGAGTCTCAAAGATAAAGATATACTGAAATTTAACTTAAGTTCCCTACCAGTACACCTAGTGATATTTATAATGGGTATAGTTATTGAGATGTCAATCTAACACTGTTCAGATGACTGCTATACATTTTAGTGATAAGACTGCTATACATTTTAATGATAAGACTGCTATACATTTTAGTGATAAAACTGCTTTGTCTTACATGTACAGCACAGGATAGTATTAAATCACCTGTGTTAGAGAGGGTGAAGTTTTTACAATAAAATAATCATATAAAATAGTAAAATGATTATATTTGAGAAATTTATAAATCAATAGCGAGGCTTTGTATATTAGAAGACGTTGTAACTTTGCCGTTTTGTATCATAGTTACTCTGTAACTAAATGATACAATGGTAGTCCTGGTAGCAAGAGCTAACATAACTGTATATGGTGAGGGGAGTGTGGGTGTATGTATTGTAAAACTCTACCCAAGCAGAACCTAAGTTTAAGATAGCCAAAAAGGGCATACCAGAAGCATCCTGGTGAAGATAAGAGAATGCTAACATCCACAGGATGATTGGGACCTGGCCAAGTAGAGGAAAGGTGAAAAGGACAACCTGAGGAAGGCTTCTTACTTCATCTGAGGAAGACTCCTTACTTCATCAGGGCGACCACCAGAGGGGGGCTGCGCAAGCGCAGAAAAGGCTGATGTCGTAATAGATTGATGTAGCAATCTTTGATGCATATGTATTAGTCAATGATGTAATCTGTGTTGAATATGTATTAGTTACGAAATTTTTAGTGTATAAATTGCGAACGCGATGTGACGGGAGTCGGAACCAGATTTGGGTGCGCATCCCTGGTTCCCTGCGCCTCAATAAAACACCTCATATAACCATCACGGTGGTTATGTGTCAGTTCTTACGCTAACACCTGCAACATAAAAATTGAAAAAAATTACCTTATAGAAGATGGAGGGCATTGCCTCACTGTGAAAGCTGATAAAGCATGTCCCCCTGATGAAAGAATGTGGAGAGGGGTATACCGTACTCTGATGCACATTATTATTAAAGTACAAATACACAAACCATTTCAGTGGTATAAGGTCTGCTGCATGCATCAGTGTTAAATGTTGTAGCAAGCCCATATTAATGAAATTTTTATAAAGGTCAGGGAACTGAGAATCAGGGTGGTTTTGAGCAACTCCTTTAAATGTGAGTGGTAATTGAAAGATTGGGTATTAAGACTAAATGTTATTCAAATAGACTGAAATTAGATATTTTTCAAACAGAAATTATTACATATATCAAAAATATGAAATGGAATTCTCAAATATTGGAATAAAAATACCACCAAGATGGTATAAAACAAAATCTTTGTTAACTCTGCTGTCAACAGTGTTTGCATAGTACTGATGAAATCCTAACACAATACTAACATAAAAGAGAGAAATTTTGTAAGTTCACATTTCAGATCTCCAGATCCAAACAGCTTTATCATCTTAAGTGTTCAGTGAACTGTGTATAGTTTAAAAAAGAAAACGCCTTTGATATCAGGAAAAATTTGACAATCTTGTGATAACATTTCTTACATGAACTGGAGCAAGACTGTTCCAGACATTACTTGCTATTTCACCTATCTCTGTTTTATGCACTTCAGTCCAATTCTAATGCAATTATCAATTGACTTAGGAATAATGAATACACTATTTGATGCTTTTCTTCAAGTGCTTGTTACCTGCAACACTCTGGGAACTCCCAAAATGCCCCAAAACACCATACTAATGATTTGTTTAGGAGAAGCCTTTCTTAAAAACTGAGACATGGCTGTCTATTCTAGGAGGAGCATAGTGCTGTGAATGAGTCTCTGAGAACTCAGAAGTAATGGTCTGAAGCTGTATGCTTTCAACTGCTGGTGTCTTTCTTTATACTGTGCCATTTTCTCTGTCATGGTTGTATGTCTCTTTAAATACAGCTTATAAAATCTACAGTTACCGAAGTAACCATAAATGTTACTGACATTCATCTCCTAAAAACACTGAAAAGTACACAGATTTGGTACTGGTAACCATATGTCCTGGGTTCGGCAGTAGCAGTCATTTTTCTCCTTCTAGTAGCTGGCTCAGTGCTGTGGTTTTCACTTTCAGCCTGGGAACAGCACTGATAACACCGATGTTTTTAGTTGTTGCTAAGTCATGTTTACTTTGACCAAGTCTCATGCTCTGTCAGGGAGGAGTAGAAGCTGGGAGGAAGCAGAGACAGGACACCTGACCCAAACTAGCTAAAGAGGTATTCCATAGCACAGCACGTCATGCCCACTATATAAACTGGGGACAGTTATCTGGAAGGGTGAGATCACTGCTCGGGTTGGGCTGGGTATGGGTCAGCGAGTGGTGAGCGGTTGTATTCTCTTCCCTTGTTATTTCCCTTATCATTATTATTATTGGTGGTAGCAGCAGTGGTTTGTGTTATACCTTAGTTACTGGACTGTTCTTATCTCAACCCATGGGAGTTACATTCTTTCGATTCTCCTCCCCATCCCTCCAGGAGCAGGGAAAGGAAGGTGGTGGGGGGGAAGTGGAATAAAGACTGCATGGAAGCTGGGCTTAAACCATGACACCATGCCTCATTTTACTGATAACGAAAATGAACCTGAATGCCACTAAATGCAAGAAAATTAAAAAAAAACCCTTTGAAGTAGAAAAGACTCTGCACTTTCTCTTTAATTTTCTTTATATTTGACATTTTGCTCTTTCTCTTTCTTCTTCTTACATCCTAAGAAATAAAAGCAACTGTTCTGATTAACATGCAGAGGATAAACAAGATTCCCAAGACTTGTGACAAAGCCTTGCAAATGGTAATTTATTCTGCAAAATTTCATTTGTAGCTTACAGATAGACCTCAGAACTAGAGCAGGATGAGACATTTTATCATGGCAAGTAATAAGTATATTATTAGAGCTTTCTGACATATTAAAATAAGCACTAGTTCTTTAAAATAATTTAACCAGTGTCTCTGATTTTGTTTCCTGCCTACTACAAAATTAGTAACCTTAAACTACACTTTGCAAAGATATTTAAGTCCAGTTTTCAAGATGATAAGCAACTGAGAAGTGATAACCAATCCTTGGCATTCTTTGCTTCCCATCTTTGCTCTTCAAGAGGGAAAAGATGCTCTTTGTAATGAGCTTTTTGCCTCCTACCAGCCCTCAGTGGTATCCAGGAAAAGCAGTAAATTAAAGGTTGTTCCTGTGAATTGCTGAGAACTTTCAACCTGGCTGAAGCAAAAAGATTTATGCTAAGAAATCATGGCTCTTTGCAGCTTGTCCTTACTGCATATGTTGTTTGGCACAGTAAGATATGTCTCTCAAGCTTTCTCCCTGTTAGATAGCCAGAAAAGCTAAATCTAAACATAATGGCATGGAGAAACGTCTTTATTGCCGAGTGACTACTATCTGACTATAATAACATTAGTTTAATAATGCAAAATAAAATTAGTCAGTCTGAAAATCTGACCTACTATGTTCCAATAAATAAGCTTCAATTTAGACTCTGTTTACTCTGAGAGATAAATCAGTTAATTTTGGATTGAGGTAAAGCAGTCAACCTTTGTCTAACTCCTGTCTCTTAAAGCTAGAAGGAAAATGTCTGAGTCCAGTAACAAAATATGCTGTACCAAAACAAGTCTTTCTAATATGGGTTGTATCATTATGTTATATCATGTGGCATAAACAGAAACATTACGAGATTACTTAGATCTTATAGTAATTATGCACTCACTTGAAATCCATTTTGATAAGGAATTTTGTCTTTCCATGAAGACTGAGAGACTATTTATGCTTTTTTAATAGTATAAAGTTAGACAAATGTTGCTCTCTTAATTGCTGTCTTAAAGGCAACAATGCAAGTTAATGTGTTGCAGGTCAGGGTCTTGGGACTGCCTCCTCCCTATGCTGTGTCTTGCACAGGTAGTCATAACTGGTGCAATTGTATGTTTGATTGGCCATTTCACTTTCCTCAGATGTGAATTATGACACAATGTCTGACATCAGAATTAGATCTCTGCTTTATTACAAAATGCATCACAGAAACTAATTTTTTTTTCAAAGAACCTGAAATCTGTGAGCTGAAATAAACTAAAAGTATGCCTAAATGATGTGCTAAAGCTCTTGGGGATTTTTTACCTAATTTTGGATCTTCTAATTGAAATAGAAGAGGTACTTAGCGTGTTTCAAAAGAACACGGTACCTTGGACACAGCAGAGTGGTAATAGGGCCATAATCCTTCTGTCATTCAAGCTTTTATTTTAGGACTTAGCTTGTTTGACAAAAAACTAGCCCATTCACAAGGAGCACAGTTGTTTCCGTTTAATGAAAACTCAGAAGTTCAATTGTGTTGGGTGCTCAGCGAGGGAAATTCTACCAAAATTTTTCTATTTCCTCTAGCAAAAATTTTCATCATCAGCTGGGGATTGAACACAAAACTGGGGGTTGAGCTCACAAAGATGTTTTATTAGCACACAAAAGCCCCTCTTTGGTTGTTTGCTACTGCTCACAGACAATATGCACATCTGATTTAATCATGTTTCAAAAATACCACATTAAACTATAAAAGTATAAAATGGAGATAGAGATAGATTTTGTGTCCTAGAAATCTACGCACCATGTTAAATACTTACAGTCGGAATTGTTTCACAAAGTCAACCCAAATTATGGCACCTGCTTTTGCTGAATGTCTGTAACTCCATTGTCCTCAAGTTCCCAAAGCATAATGCTATCACACTGTGCTGAGGATGTCACAAATGGCAATAGAAATAGAAATAGAAAGCTCTTCAGAAACAAATGAGACAATATTACACAACTTTAAATTTGCTTCACAAATTGAGTAAGAAAGTATTTTAGTTTGTATTCATTTGGGTTTTTTTATGATGCCCATATAGGGAGGAAAATATCACTTGATGCCTCTTCTTTTGTGAATAATTTGTTAAGATTACCAGAGGTGGGTTTTGTGGTTGTTGTTGGTTTTGTTTTTTTTCTTTAGTTTGCACAAAAAGTGATCTAGCTAGAGAAAAATCATAAAAAGTGTTCTAGCTACTTGCCGGGCGTGGCTGCCTGCAGAATGAGTGCAAGCAATAACCACTATTATAGAGGCATCCTTACAGGAGAGGGAAAGGCAAAACACAGGGAAAGCAATTTCCTGATAATGTACTCTCAGGCACAAACACACAGAACTGCTGACATCTGACAAGATTTACCTTGCTACTTTGTTGCCTATGTGGATACTTGAGGGACCAGTATGAGCTGTGTGATATCTTGTCCACTGTTGCAGATCACAAGCTTGATTTTGAATGAGCAGACAACAAAGAAGGCACACAAAAAAATGAGCCAACAGTTATTATCTATACCTTAACAAACTACCACTTGCAGTGCCAGTTCTGATTTCATTTGGTTTGACTCAGGCAAAGTGGGCTCGAATTACTTTTCTTGGGGTCACATCTGATTGACACGGTCAACAGTGAGAACAATGACAGGAATAAGGTTTTCCTATGCTATTTATAATTATAGAGTAATTTTGAGTAATTTCCAAAAAAAATGTTTTGAGAAGACTGTACAAATATCACAGGGTCTTTCTGCTTCTAAATACATGTTTGTGCATATTTCAGCAAAAAATAAGATTAAAAGAAATCAAGACCAGAAAGGACACTGAATTGTATTTCTAGACTGGCCTTCCACACATATCTGCAGCATGTCCAGAAACCTTATCTACATTTTATTCCCCAGTAAAAATAAATCAACCTCTGCAACATTAGAGACATGATTAGGTGACACAGGTTGAGAGTACCTCAGGAGGAAACAAAATCTTTTTTATTATAGAGACAAAAAGAAACCTTCAAGTTCCTAAGACTCATCAGACAGCAAACTTTAGTGTCCTGTTTCCACATGCAATAATTTCCAATCCTTCATAATATTCAAATTTATTAATGATCTCGCACTAGAGCAGACATATTCTTGCCAATAGAAAAGTACATGAAGGAGCTGCAAGACAAAGGAGGAGATGAACAGAGGTATTTTTGAATTGTTTGTACTGTTGCAGACTTGCTGCCTGATGGAAATGAGACTTCTCATCTGCTCACTTTCAGATAGGTTATAGCTGTAAAGTACGTTTGGCTTACAGTCACAGGGGCCGAAGAGGCCTATGTCAGTCATTCCATTTTCTGCTGAATGAAGGCCTATGTCAGTCATTCCATTTTCTGCTGAATGAAGGCCTATGTCAGTCATTCCATTTTCTGCTGAATGAAAGTTGGCCCTAGTCATTTCTGATGAATGAAGGTCATCCCAGGACACAGACATCACCTGTGCCATTGCTGAAGTAGATTTCTGTACCGTACTATGATTGAAATCGTCCAAAAATTTAACCCACTAACTGCCCACAAGATTCTAATAGATCATGCCTGAAAGTATACCCTGCAGTGAAAAGTATACCCGGTTAGTGCTTCCAAGAGAGGTTTGACTGCTCAGTTCTGCACCCAACCCGGGCAAAATCCATTTATATGCCTATGTAGTTACAACAATTTCTAAAATTTATGCTCTCCAAATCCTGAACAGTTGGAGGACTAGACACCTTACCAATAGCTTGCAATCTCCCAGCTGCATCCAGAAAGGCAAGTGTGTTCAGATGGCTCATTCTGTAAGTATGTAAGCATAAGAAACAAACATATATATGTATACAAAATGGAAAGTTCTATAGCTGTGGCTTCTTCCTGAAGCTAAAAGGCTTAATCTTTCCTATTTCACATTTATATATTTTGCCATTTTCAAGGGAGGGTATTACACATATCTCCCAGTAAAACATTTTCTTACCAAGGGTTGAGGTCTCTGGACTCCACTTAATATCTGACTTCTATTTTAATGTACAGAAGTAATAGAGCTCTACTACTATTCAGAGAGAAATCCTATATTGGATATATTTGTATATGAAGACATTAATGATGGTTGCTTTAGAAATGTGTGATAATATTAAAACAAAGCAATTGTGACAGTGCCTTTTGGTGGAAATTTAATATCTAGGCTTGTATGATGATATAAGGCACAAAGTTGAAAGGCTAGTGATTGTAATCACTTAACAAGGTTAAAATCAGCACTATTTACAGGAAGACACTACTGCTTAGAATGTTATTGTTAATATATAATTGAATTTTTAAGGAAAAACACACACATGGTTTTGAATTTGCTGACAGCCATTCAGAAAACTCAAATAGAATACATGTTTTTAAAATTATTCCATTTGGAAGGGACAGAGAAAATGATCTAATGAAGCCTTTTTCATACCTAACTTCTGTTACCTTGTATAAAGATATATTTCTCTATCCAAAGAAAGCAATTGTTTTCCACACATAGAAGCAATTTTACAGCATAACCATATATTAAATGTTTCCCTGAATATAGTCCACATTTTCCACAAGTTGTTTGCAGCCAAAAACATTCAGAATTTCTCTGATTCTTCTACCTCTGTCAGGGTTCTAAGCAACCTCATCAAAGGCAACTGTATTCCCAGATTCAAAAACATTTTGTGGGATCGTTGTTTGCCTTTGCCTTCAGAATTCCTCAGTCTGGGACAGACTTTTAAAATCTTTCCACAGGGTAATTTTTTCCTAGAACCCATCATGAGGCTTCTATTCTCCTTCAAGATCTAAGCAATGAATATTGCTCTATACTATCACTTCAAGCAATATAAATCACAAAAGTAAGGTACTAAAGTATCCTGGATGAGCACAGATAAGTCTGGTATTACTTTTTCTGTTTATGCTTTTAAAACCAAAATTTTTTTTGTTTAAATGAAGTACATGAATTCTCCAAATCTTTACCTTTTTAGGGAAGCAGTGACAAAAATTTGCACTTTCATCTGTTTAAATCCCATAGCTGTCTTCTAATAAAACCCTGAAATAATAAGCATATTTAATATAAAAGATGCATTTATGTTTTACTGCAAGTGTTGGCATGGTGAGTAGGGCATGCATCAGCCATATCATTTCATTTACAAAATAAAGACATTCCGATTCATAGGCAGATGTGAGAAAAAAAAGAAATGGACCGCAGGAGGTGGTCCATTGCTATATACATTTTGATCTACAATCAGATCTCCCAGTTGGGGTTAATACTAAAAGAAATCTTCTGGTGAGAGTAGAAAAATTGAAAATACGAGTGGTAGGCCCTGACTGTAATAGTTATATTGTCACACTGTAATTTTGATACGTTGTGCTTTTGTTCCCAGTAGACCTTTCTCAGAGTTGAGACCTTTTGAGCAACTGAGGCCTTAAGGTACATTTCTCTAGTATGGATTTGACTGTACTAATTGTGCTTATGACAATGCTGCCTACATCAGTATGGGGTCTCTTTCTTTCATTTGGCATGCTTGAAAATGCCTCCTGGCATTGCTGTTTGTCATACCCTTACTGAAGCTGAGTTCTCCTTTTCTCTACTCAGATGAACTACTGCTGAGCAAACAGAGAGCTCTTCTTTTCTCTCACGTTGTGATAGGAAGACAGTCATACAAGATGACAGATTTAGTTTTGTCTTCTATCACATTTATAATGAGCTCTATTTTTAACAAGACGAAAGAAAACATCTGAAGTCTTCCTTATAAGGCAAAACCAATTAGATTTAATCTAAAATTACAAAAGGAAAAGGAAATGTTTTTCCCTTCAGTAATGGTGAAATTCAAAAAAGCATGCACTGGGTAGTGTAGCTTAAGTGGCTATTCATTTTGTTGACTATTCTTACAATGTCTACCCCTGTCTTCAGTGTAGCATGGGAAACTGAATGAAAGAGTAACTTTCCACACTAACAAGCTGCTTTAAGGGGAAAAAGAGATATCACTGCACACATATTTGTTAAAGACATCCACACATTCTGTCTACAAGGGGGGCTCCTCTAAACTTGCTTCCTTTTATATCTGGTTCTCTGTTTCAGGTTCTTTCTATTCCTGCTCTTCATCCATTCATCTTAATCTTTTTACCCATCACTTAATTAATAAGAATTTGAAGGGCTGTGCATTGCTGGATAACAGGATACCTATTGAATCTTTTCAATGTGCAGCACTCAGGAGAGGCACATAGCTTACTCAAAACAATTTATGGTCAAAACATCTTACTGGCAAGAAAAGGGAAAATACCTGTGAGTTAAAACAGAAAGGAAAGGAGATACAAGTTCTGCAAGGGATGTTCAAAGTCAAGTACTAGTCAAGTACTAGTACTAGTACTAGTCAAGTCAAGTTGCCCGAGACAGCCCCTGCCCTGTAGCTGTTGCGCAGAGGTAGGGGACCAAAAAGACGACGAGGGTTGGAAGCGAGTTCCAGTTCGGCGTCGTGGGAAACCCTCCCTCCTTCCTGCCCTGCTTCCCCAGGTGTCCCTCCATAATAGGTTCGAGGCCCTGGATCTTGAAGGAGAGGTAGGTGAGGATGTGGTGCAAGGCCACATAGGAAAAGGCGGTCGACTTTGCACCTCAAGACTGCCTCTGATAGAAAGAAGGGTCATTGTAGTAGGCGATTCCCTTCTGAGAGGAACAGAGGGCTGGATATGCAGAGTTGACCCTCATCATAGGGAAGTGTGTAGTCTGCCTGGAGCCCGGATCAGGGATATCACCAGGGTGCTCCCCAACCTGGTGCACCCGACAGACTACTACCCGCTGCTGGTCTTCCAGACAGGTGAGGGGGAAGCTGCTTCCTGCAGTCTGAGGGGGTGAAGAAAGACTACAGGGCCTTGGGGCGGATGGTGAAAGAGTCTGGGGCTCAAGTGATCTTCTCCTCACTCCTTCCGTCTTCCACTGATGATGTGGGAAGGAATGGGAAGATTCAGTTCATAAACGATTGGCTTCGAGACTGGTGCTATAGGCAGGGCTTTGGATTCTTTGATAACGGCTGGTTTTATAGGGCACCAGTCTGGACAATGACAGGAGGGAAAGGTTTATCTCACAGAGGCAAAAGGATGCTGGGGCACAAATTAGCAGGGCTCATTTGGAGAGCTTTAAACTAGATTCGAAGGGGGATGGGGTTGTAGCTGGCCTTGCCCCAGTGGGGCAGCACTCCAGAATTGATGAAGACTGGGAGGCCTCCTATAATCCTAGGGTGAAATCGGTGTGTTCAGCTCGCTCCCTGGAATGTCTGTACACCAATGCGCGCAGCATGGTAAATAAGCAGGAGGAGTTGGAAACCTGTGTTAAGTCAGGAGACTATGATCTGGTGGCAATTACAGAGACGTGGTGGGACAGCTCACATGACTGGAATATAGTCATGGAGGGCTATGTCCTTTTCAGGAAAGACAGGCCAGCCAGGAGGGGTGGTGGGGTTGCTCTTCATGTGCGGGAGCAACTACAATGCACCGAGTTCTGTCCAGGGACAGATGACGAGCGAGTTGAGAGTCTGTGGGTGAGAATTAAGGGGCAGGCTGGCAGGGGTGATACTGTTGTGGGTGTCTGTTACAGACCAACAGATCAGGGTGAGGAAGTTGACAAGGCCTTCTACAGGCAGCTGAGGCCGTGGTCGTCATGGGGGATTTTAACTTCCCTGATGTTTGCTGGAAGGACCACTCAGCAACCCAGCCACGGTCCAGGAGGTTCCTCCAGTGTATGGATGATAACTTCCTCCTGCAAATGGTGGATGAGCCGACCAGGAGAGGAGCGCTGCTGGATCTCATCCTCACTAACAAGGAGGGTCTGGTCAAAGCAGTAAGGGTTGAGGGCTGCCTTGGTTGCAGCGACCACGAGATGGTGGAATTCAGGATCTTGTGTGGTAGGACCAGTAGAATAGCAAATAGAATTGAAACCCTGGACTTTAGCAGGGCAAACCGGCCTTTTCAAGCAATTGCTAGGGGAAATCCCATGGGCAAGGCTGTTTGAAGATAAAGGGGCCCAAGATAGTTGGTTGGCATTCAAGGATTGCTTTTTCCGAGCTCAAGATCAGAGCATCCCGACACGTAGGAAGTCAAGGAAGAGGGCCAGGAGACCTGCGTGGCTAAATAGGGAACTGCTGGGTATGCTTGAGTGGAAGAGGAGAGTTTACAGGTCATGGAAGGAGGGGCTGGCCACTTGGGAGGAATATAAGGCTGCTGCTAGAGGATGTAGGAAGGCAGCTAGGATGACTAAGGCCTCCGTAGAATTAAACCTGGTGAGAAGGGTCAAGGACAGCAAAAAGAGCTTTTTCAAATACATGGCAGATAAAACTAACACCAGAGGCAACGCAGGCCCACTGATGAACGGGATGGGTGCCCTGGTGACAGAAGATAAAGAGATGGCAGAGTTACTGAATGCCTTCTTTGTCTCTGTCTACTCTGTTGCAGGCAGTCCTGAAGAGCCCTGTACCCCTGAGACCTTAGATGAAGTCAGGTCAATGGAGCGGTTTGCCTTAGTCGATGAGGAATGGGTTAGAGACCAGTTGAGCAATCTGGACATCCATAAATCCATGGGTCCAGATGGGATGCACCCGCGGGTGCTGAGGGAACTGGCGGAAGTCATTGCTAGACCACTCTCCATCATCTTTACCAAGTCTTGGGAAACGGGAGAGGTGCCTGAGGCCTGTAGGAAAGCAAATGTCACTCCAGTCTTCAAAAAGGGCAAGAAGGAGGACCCGGGTAACTATAGACTGGTCAGCCCCACCTCCATCCCTGGGAAAGTGAAGGAACAGAGAAACCAGCTGAAAATCTGGCCCAATATGTAATCTAATTTTCAAAGGAAATTGGACAGAAAACTTATTGAGCTCTTAGAAAACAAACCTCAGGAGAGATTTATGTTGGAAATATTTCTTTATTTTTATTGAAGCCTTCCCTCTGTGTTTTGGTTTAGTGTTGGGTTTTTTGTGTGTTTGTGGGTTTGGGTGGTTTTTTTGGTTTTTTTTCTTTTTGTTGGTTGGGTTGTTTTTTTTTTGTTTGTTTCTTTTTTGTTTGGTTGGTTTTTGAACCTGCTGATGAATACCATTAACCAGCAATTTAATTCAGTAAGATGTATGATGGGGTATCTTTTCCCTCTAGAAAAGCTAAACCAAGGGATATAAATACAGATATCTATGGATTATCTAAGAACTTAAGTAAGTATTGGAAGTGGGATTGTGGGTATTAAGTGGCACAGAAAAATCTTGATTTCTTGTTAGATCAGGTAATTCAAAACATGCTTATTTCTACATACATGGCCAAAAAGACAAATTATGGCAAAATTAACACTTTTTTAATGATTTGTTTGAACAAGGGAACATGCTTGCTCTCTTTTCTTCTAAGCTACCAGTTTTCCTGATATATACTGCAGAAAACCAAAACACTGGCCCTCACAGACGAAAATGAGCTACCCTTTGCAGATTTTCTATCCCACTTTGTTTGTAAAACCCCACAGATTTGTCTTGGACCGATTGGCTCCAGATTGTCCACATAGTCCACAACTTGACTCTTTTCTTACAGTTCTATGAACTGGGAGAAGCAATCTAAGAGCTTCTGAATCAGACACAGAAGTTACTAATCTGCCACACATATAGCTGGCTTTTTTTTCCCCTGTGATTTTTCATCTCAGCAAAACTAGATAATTTTTGAAACAATGATATCTAGTTTATTAGCAGAAATCTATAGATCTTAGAGGGTTTTTACCAGCTCTTGTCCTGGTCATCCTAAACCACATATTTCTTTTCTGTAATAATTTAATCAATGCAGCTTCTCAGAATGCAAATCTTCCTGTTCAAATAAATATGAGAGACCTTTCAAGACCTTTCACATCACTACCAAATATAGATGGACCAGTCTCTTTAAAAAAAAAAAAAAAGTAAAAACAAAAACTTTTTGTGTTTATTTTATATTTTGGTAACTATGTGGTTAGATTTTCAAAATTCTAAAGTATCCTACCTTCACAAAAAAGAAGATGGTAAGAAACAGGACATTTTAGATCCCTTTTCCAAAAGAATGTTATCATTTTTATTTTTATAATTGCAAAGTTCACTTCTAAAAATTTCACAGTTAAGTATGACCCAGACAAAAGTAAACAAGCCATTCAATTACAGTTAGGGGAAGAAGAGATCTAAGGTAAAGTAAACCTAATGATGTCTCTCATTTTACAAGCAGGACATCAATTTAAAAATACTGGGAATTCGTAACCAAGCTGTGCTGCTAGACTGTAGTTACTCTGTCTGAGTGCACGGCACAGTGTGGAGATAACCAGGTTAGCTCAGAACAAGCTGCTCAGTATATCAGAGACATTAAGGCCACACTAGTTCAGCACTTCACCGTAGCTTCAGTGAAGTTAATTAGATGCAGGATAACATTCCACTAATGGGACTATTCATCTTCTGATATTGCTTTGTTTGAAGCAAATCTGGGTGTCTCTACCCAAACAAAGCTGTATGGGTATACTTCTGTGTCAGCTTCTACAACAAGCAAAGACCTCCAGTCTCTGGCCTCTGTGTAGAACATTGGGTAAAGCAAATGACAATGAACTGTCAATGAAATAGATGAATTCTTGTGTCTCTGGACTAGACCTACATGAACAAGAAAAAGCATTCTGTAACTACAATGGCTTTTCAGAAATTCACTAGAAACTATGAGAGAAAAGAAAGCATTATATCAAAGGAAAAAATTCAAGGAGAAATAGGAAATGCATGCACACACATGCTCTGTGAAGGCATTTCAGTTAAAAAGTTCTGTGTTTCTCTGTAATAGTGGTGGTATGAGCGTGAAACATCAGAAATGGCATATGAATTGTAGCACTAGGTGGGCTTGTGCAGTAGTTTTGTTTTGATACAATATTCTCAAAATTCGTAAACAGCTCACTTAGTATGAGGCAGCACACTTTCCCCAGCCACTACTGTGAAGTTCAAGCTATGTTTCCCATGCACTTCTACTTGTCCAGCCCTAGCACCAAGATTTCTTTCTGAATAAATATCTAAAGCAAATTCCAATTCCTGTGAAAGGCATCAGACTGGAAGCTCTGCAGATGAGAGTGCCTGAGTTATACTTGGACTACATGCAACCTGGTAATGACAGTTATGTCACACTGCCTCTCCTAGATGCGATTGAACCATCAAGACCACATCTGTGGAAGCAGGTAGTGTCATTCTGAAAGCTGTAGGAAAAGCTAGTGTCTGCAAGTTACAGTCAGACAAATACATTTGAAATAAAGCTTAGTTTTAAAAACCAGTGTCATTTACCTCTAGGACAAATCACTTTCTGGTATTTAAATATTTAGATACAGATAAAATGCCTTCATGGAAGAGATGTCTAACATACATTAGCTGCTAACAAAATTATTACAATTGTGCCATACAGTAACTCGTATACGCACGCACATAGCCTGTTAATCTACATGGAAAGAGAAGCACAGGCTTCATTATGTTCAATACTGATTACTGCATTGCTACTCATTCTTACAATACAGTGACAATGAGAGTGAATCTATCCTATATGCAATATTTTTGTGGTATTATTAGGTAGCTGATAATGTTTAAATTCTTTTTTCTTTGATACATATTTGAGCATAATTTGTTTTTAAAACTACATTTTGTAAAAGCCTAGAGAAACAGCTATGTAGTCATGATTTTTTCCAGTGAAACCCATCACTGCACAAAACATACTGCCAACTACAAATAAGACCTTTATAATGGTACAGAATGCAGTATACTAAACACTTCCAGTGTCTGAGGAAAATCCTGACACTTGAAAAGCAGTGTGTTTTGGGGTTTGTTTTTCTGGTTGTTTAAGGTCATCCCCCTACAGAATTTTCTGCTAAATGAACAGCAATGCTGCTGTCTTCTTTTCTTGAAGACTCTGGTGGGAAAAGAGCAGCAACAAAGTAAATTTTGCTATTGCAGGAGCCCTGCCGCCATAGGCTGATTAAGGCCACACTAATTGCCCTGGGTTATATTTCACTACCAAGGTAAATGCCAGTTTTAACACACAGGACTTTGCAGACACTATATTTCCATATTTCTGGCTGTTGCTTGAATTCAATGGATGTTATGTGTGTGAATTACATTGTGTATAAGAGCTGAGCTCAAGGTGCATGCTGCCTGATGGGCTTTTGCATTCCAAATCTTACCTATGCCAAAGCTGTCTAGTTCATGGGAACTGGAGACTGGAAATGCACAATGGCTCAGTACTCACTGCCATTCAGCTTCTGAAGAGTGCTCTGCAGACTGGGGTAAGCTTGCTCTTGCCTTCATACAAAGACTGTGAAAATGCGCAGAGTTATGTATTGCTGAGAAGAAAGGCATTCCTTGCCTCTTCTCCTCAGGCTTATCTGCTGATCCCCAGGTGTGTCCAGACCCACAGCAGACTCAGCATTGCTAGGGGTTTGTGTCCCAGTGCTTGTGCCACTATCTCATGAACTAGGAGTAGAACTGCGGATGGTCATCCTGCCAGCCATAATGCTTAACAGGCAGCTTATTTCCTTTGAGCCCTGAGATCCATTTAAATATGTAGGCCAAATGACAACTAGATGTGTATTCATACAGTCTTTTTTTTAAACTTAGATAACACTTCACTCATCTATTCTTGGTTGGAACTTACCTGTTTTAAAACACTATTGCAATACACTTTATAAAAAGTAGATTCAAGCCCCTTCTTACAGAGCTGTATTTCCTGTTGTATAGGTGTGTCGTGGTTTAAACCCAGCCTGTAATTCAGTACCATACTGCTGTTAGCTCACTCCCCCACCTTCCTCCCCCCGCTCCTGGAGGGATGGGGAGGAGAATCTAAAGAATGTAACTCCCATGGGTTGAGATAAGAACAGTCCAGTAACTAAGGTATAACACAAACCACTACTGCTACCACCAGTAATAATAATGATAAGGGAAATTGTTAACAAGGGAAGAGAATACAACCGCTCACCACCGACCAACCGATACCCAGCCTGACTCAAGCAGTGATCTCCCCCTCCTGGGTAACTGCCCCCAGTTTATATAGTGTGAATGAATTGCTGTGGTATGGAATACCTCTTTGGCTAGTTTGGGTCAGGTGTCCTGTCTCTGCTTCCTCCCTGACAGAGCATGAGACTTGGTCAGAGTAAACATAATTTAGCAACAACTGAAAGCATCAGAGTTATCAGTGCTGTTCCCAGGCTGAAAGTCAGAACCACAGAATTGCACAAGCTACTAAGAAGGAGAAAAATAACTGCTACTGCTGAACCCAGGACAAGGTGACATACACATACTGCACAATTCAGAAGAATCCCCACATGTGTTAACATGCATTCAGTCCTTTTGTTTAACAACTCTGTTATTGTTCTATATCATATAGGCGTGAAACACACAAATTACTGAGTGACTGCAGTGCTAGTTGCTGAGACACAAGGCTGCTGGATGACTGTAACTCTGTCAATCAGTCAGCACCATTTCCTCTGAATTTCTTTAGAGGGTTCTCCCAACAAAGAAAAATGGTTTTGAAGTTTTGCTTTTACCTGCTTGCTACAAATGCAGTTCATAAGAAACCCATGCTGTTAACCTATGCTGGAGCTGAAGACAGCAAGATGTGAACCAACAGTGCGTAAAAGTTGGATGAACTCTGCAGAGTAAATTAAATATGTTCAAGTACCTACACTCTTTAATAGATTAACCATTTAAAGGTAATTAATCTTGCAACTACTCCAAATCTTTTTCAAGCAAGACAGCTTAAAGTTATTTCTCCCTCAAAATCATTGCAATTAGTGTGTACAAGTTCAAAACATCAGCTTTTAAGAAAGCAACTTACCTAACATCCATACATTTTCAATAGAGTAGTCTATCTAGGCACTCAGATTCCTCTTTTTATCTGAGTATCTGTGACATATTTACTGTGAGGGTGGTGAGGCTTCTCCAGGTTTCCTGAAGAAGCTGGCAGTGTTCAAGGCCAGGTTGGATGAGGCTTGGAGCAACATGCTGTAGTGGAAGATGTCCCTGCCCATGGCAGGTAGTTGGAACTGGATGAGCTATAAGGTCCTTTCCAACCCAAACCATCCCATGATTCTTGAGTTCTACGACCCCTAACAAGTGTTACAGAAAACATTCAGGTCAGATGACATGAAAACACGAGGGCCCATGTTTTCGAAGGAAATTCTGCCACAAATCCCCAAAGGAGTTATGTGGGTGGTGCTCTAAATAGCATCCTAAAAATGTTTTTTATTATGTTTTTCAAACTCATGTTTCTACATTTGCATATAAACATACTTAATTACAATTCAGTATTTTTTTTTTAAATAAGATTTAATTTAAAGCTTTTTCTTTTTTTCTTAATATAAACTGCCAATAGTATTCTGTACATGTATGCTATCCAGCACAAACTCTTGCCTGACTAAAAAAAAAGTGAGCAATGATCTATAACTCATGTTGCTCTCTTCTTTGCAGCACTGATCTGGTTTAGATCTGCATGCCTGGAAATACAGAAGAGAGCACAAACTACAACATTAAAAAAAAAACAAAACATGGAAAACATTATCTGAATAGCTTGTTACAGCTGTTCTCCCAACAGCTGTTTTCTTTTCTTTCCTTCACCCCTGTTGTCATTTCTCACAGTGCACCTCTAATCTAATTCACTCAAATTACAGAAAAAGCTGGTCAAGAAATCAGTTTTTCACTGAAAAATGTAGAAATGCTGAACCCAGAATGTTTCACAAGGATATGTCATTTTCTACGAGACACCTGCCTGCTCTCTGCCAGTTCAGCATCATTCTGTGGGGATGTCTGTGTCCTTAGGGCTTCAAACAAGACCAGCCTTGCAAATGAGCTCCCAGCTGGGATCTCCAGGGACTCCAGGCTCCCAAAGTCAAGAGCCCCAGGAGCCTCCATCTCTATCTGAAGTGTTTAGTTCAAATGACTGATTTCTCAAAAGAAAGGAGTCTGCAGTCCTGAAAGCTCCCATTTGAGATTTTTTTCTCAGGGTTTTCCACCACCCCCCTACACACTCTGATAGCAATCTTAGAGTTGTAGAGTCCCTGGAAGCCACATTCTGTCAAAGGTCTGCCAGCTCTTGAGAATGCTTTTCAGTGCAGGGTTCTCCCTAGGCATTTTTTTTAATGTGCTGCTCAGTCTTGTTTTAATGCCAGAATGTTTCCTTTCTGTGGAAAATTTCAAATTGTCTGTTCTTTTTCTGAGTCAATATTTAAGCTTTCTTATGGCACTGTAATTTCCCTGGAGATGGAAATCCTAAGCTTTGAAGTTCTATCCTTCAGAGATATTGGGAAGAGCTTTTCTGGAAGTCTGGTATTCAGGGCATAAAATGTTGCACCGTGAGTCACAGGCAGACCTCCTCATCTGAGTTGCAGCAGAAGTATTCCATGTCACAACAGTTCCCATACCTTTAAAAAGGGATAAACATATCTCTCTGAACAGTTTTTGTCTGCCTGTACTGTCCCTAGGCAGACATATAGACCCCCTTAATCATTCAACAAGTATATCAGAGTAGATGTAATCATAAGGCAAATGTCTTAGCAAAACCTGCATGCAAATTCATTAAATCCAAGAATTGTGTCTATGGCAAAATGTCCATGCTTTCAGAATAGCAACCTGGATGTACAAAGATATACTGTAACACATAATTATTCAGTTTGCTCGTACAAATGCCATAAAACAAATATGGGGAGCTTAATCATGTTGCAGGATCTAATATATCACAGTAAAATGGTCCTATAATACCCATAAGCTATAAATCTTGCTATTAATGTTGTTCAGAATTTGGGAAACACAAGTTTCTTTTTCATTTTTTTGAAATCACATGCATACACACACACACACACACAAGTATATGTATGTTTGATAAGGATGTTTTTTAGGAAAACTGGGACATGTCCTTCCCATCTGCTTCACATTTTTCTACACTGTGAATTCCTACTTCATTGCTATAGAAGAGTTGGCACTGACTGAATCAACATTTTTTCACAGGAAATAATCAGTAAGCAGTGATGTTCAAAAATACAAACGCAGCACTGAAAGAGCTAAAAAGTGCCTCTCATCCCAGTTTAATTTTAAAATTTCTAACATCTTTATTAAATCAATACCCAAAAGTCTCTTTTCATGTTTTGAGGAAAATCCCCATATTCTTGTTCCAATAAATAGTAAATATCAGAAAGCTTTTATTTCAAAAAAAAAGGCAATAGGAATTATACACTATTTTCAATCAGCTCTAACTATAAACTTACATGTGATAGCTGAGTATCCAAATCTCAATGCACATTAAAAAGTTATTTTTGCATGTGATCAAACAGCAAATGATTTTAAATGTAAAACCACATTTAAAATATTTTTAACGTGGTAATGAACTTATTGATATCATATACAAGGCATAGTATGCTTCCAGTGTTTATACATAGGTAAGCAGTGATCCAGGTAAGATATGAATAATGGAGCTATAGTCAGATGGCAATTCAGATCCTTCTGATCATGTATGACAGTTATTGTTTGCACGGATAACTGCAATGACTGGGCCAGACTTTTTTCTCAGCAGTCCCAGTGTATGTTTAATGTGCTTCATCTATTTATTTTTTAGGTAAATAAACTGCTGAGTACATATCACCATGCCTTTATAAAATTGAAGGGACAGCATGGAAGGGAGCTGCATTTTTGCTGCTGCCCTTTCCTTCTTTTCTGGCAGCTGGGAAGCTTCTGGTCCACTGGTAGAAGGTCCCATGAATGCTGTATTTTTTCTGTTGACATGTCATATTCTTTTTAAGGCCTTTTAAAGTTTTCATCTAGATCTTATGCTAATTGCATATAAGGAAGAAGTTCTTTACTGTAAGGGTGGTGAGGCACTGGAATGGGTTGCCCAGGGAGGTTGTGAATTCTCCATCCCTGGAGGTGTTCAAGGCCAGGTTGAACAGAGCCTTGGGTGGCATGGTTTAGTGTGAGGTGTCCCTGCCCATGGCAGGGGGTTGGAAATAGGTGATCTTAAGGTCCTTTCCAACTCTAACTGTTCTATGATTCTGTGATTGTAATTCTCTTCCCAAGTTTCAAAGGGAATTTCGTCTTCAGGTCTAATGTTTTATTGAGAGATTACCTTAACAAAATGACTAATTTATCATAGAATTTCATCTACTGGCTCCTCTATTTTTGATGGTAGGGCAAGAAAAAGGGCAAAAAAATCATCTAATATGACTTTCTTGAATATGGTCAAGATCCTGCCACAAAATATTTCAAAAAATATGGTAATTCAATTCTCTTTCTTATTTATTTGAGTCTGTATTGTTCAGTTACCCTGCAGAGACCATGACTAAGAAAATCATGACCAGCATATATCTATCTAGTTCAGGATGTTGTCTCCTACAGTAATCAACAGATGTCTAGAGAAGAAAATAATCACAAATCAGTTATCCTAACACCCTAAAAAAATCAGTTAAGTCATTTGTGATTTAGAACTCTGTTCCTCAATTAATAATGAGTTACTAATTTATCTTTTAGAAACTTGTCTAGTTTTACCTTGAACCCAGATATACTTTCAGCATCTAGAACATCCTGTGGAAATCCTATCCATATATTAACTATACACTCTGGGGAGAACCTCCACCTTCTGCCTATTTTTAAACTGGTGCATGATGAACTCATCTGATTTTGGCAGGTACTTGAGAGGACAAAAATGAACAAAGGAAATCATAATGTATTTCTGTTTACCTACGTTCCACCTATGATTTAATGAGTTTCTTTTAATCATCCTAGTTGACCTTACTCAATTTTTATCACTCGTAACACAGAAGCAATTCCATAACTTTGAGTATCCTGTAGTCTGTGTCTGTATCTCTTGTAATTCATCTTACCGCTTCTTAGAAGAGTGAACAAATACCGAAGAGAGTTTTCAAGTCAGGGATGCACTGCAGCTTTCTAAACTGATGTGACAATAATCTGCCTTTTTTTTCCTAATAACTCCCTACACTCATGTTGCCCTCATCTCTTTATCACTTGAACATGTACTCTGCCATTTTATTACCCACAGCCTGCACAGGTCTCCGCTCAGCCTTTGTATTTTATCTACCTACTGAATCATTTACTGTCATCAGAAAACTTCGTCCCCTTCTTGTTCATCCTTTTTCCCCTAATCATTTATGGGTAAAGTAACCCCAACACATATACTGTGGGACTTTACTGCCAACCTTCCCCTTTGAGGATACTGACCATTTATTCCAAATCTCTGCTTTCCATCTCTGAAGTCAGTTATTTTAAGATCTGATGGCCTTCCCCTTTGTTCCACAACACCTGAATTGCTCTAATACCCTTTGAGAAGGGACCTTGTCAAATGCCTTTTAGAAATCCAAGCAGAGCATATCAACTGCATGTCCACTGTGTATATGCTTACACTCTTCTTCAAGGAACCACAAGAGTTTTCCTAGGCAAAATCTGCTTAACTCTTCCTTAATATCTCCTATTTATTTGTATAAAAAATAGTTCCTTTTTCAGAAGAGTGCCCAGCAATATTTTTGTACAAGTAGTCTGTCATTACCACAATATCTCCTGAAACCTCCCTCAATAACTGTCATTGCATTAACCATCTTCTAATTTTGTGACACTAAGACAGCTTTAATAATGAGACCACATATTACAGCTTACTAGCTCAGCTATTTGGCTTTTGATGTCCCTTAAAGTCTTAACAAATCTTCATGATTGTTTGCTACTTATTTTGATGACTTGGTGATTCTGTGCTGTTTTTTTAAATCAGTTCAGTTTTAAACCATTTTCTCCTCCATAATATCTCAAAAAAAAATGGTTCTGATGCAGGAACCAAGCTTTTTCAAGGTGAAACAATGGTGTAAAACATTCATTTCACTTTTTTTGCACTGGCTTGGACTTTTTCTCACATATTTTATCTGCCTTTAGCCATAGAGTGTCTTGATTGTTTCTTATTCCCAGTGTGTTAAAAAAAATAAAATAAAATAAAAAAAGCAATCATTTATTATTAGGTTTTGTGCCTTTTTTCCCTTTCCTTTTTTTTTTTTTTCCCCCCAGGGAGGTGGCAGACATTATTATGACAGCTTCACTTCCTGAGTACAGCTTCCTGATGGAATCCCCTTGAGTCAAAGTATTTTCAAAACTGTGCAGTTTACAAAAGCTTTCTGCTACTGGAAACACCACAAAGACAAGTCACATGAACTTATCTTGATCGAAGTGTCATTCTGGATTACATTCCAAAATGTTTTTAAACTAGTCCCACTGTGACAACATATAAGACTGCACATGCGCTTTCTTAGTAGTATCATTTTCAAGTGACAGATTTTGTGCAGGCAGTCAAACTGCATTGGTGTGTCTGCAACACTGTTCAAGAAATGTGAATGCAAGTGGGTTTCTAACACAGAGAAGCTACTTTTCAAAATTCTGGCCTACAATGCCCTTTACTATTATTACTCAAATCAGAGGCAGAAGAAGGGGTTATTTTGCTCCTCCCCAGTCTGAAATGTCCTAAACAATGGTTTTTTGTAAAACCTTGCCAAATTATTAGTCATATGGCTTCTTCCACGGTAGCATGCTAGTTGATCAACATGAAAAGGTGTGCAATTGCAGTAGAGCATGTCTATACATGCATATACATGTCTATATAGTAGGACTGTCTACAGCCAGTAGTCTACAGACAGTATGCTTGCGACAAGCCAGAAGCTACATCAACCGCTTTCACAGTTCAGCTTCTCTCAACACTATTGACAGCTGCATGCACTTTGGAAAACTGGTAAGAGTCTTTTGTAGTGAGAAGAACACAGATTTCACCAACTCTTTACATAACTTCACACTTTAGGTGCTCTACAGCACATGGGATGGATCCCACAGGTGTGACAGCAATTTTCAAATAACAATAGAAGAAGAAGAAAACCTTTCCAGTGTTGTAGCTCAGAAAAAACCATGAAAGGCATCTTAGGGGTCAGGCATATCAGTTGCAATCAGTACAACATGCTCACCGAATCTGTCAAAGCCTTGTGTTTCCCCTTCTGCATCCCTGTGTACCTGTGAATACAGACAACTACCCACCTGTCAAATCCTGCAGTGTTCACTAGCTTCTATGAAGATGATAGTCCTTAGATAGTCCTTACATGCAAGACGTTGATCACAACTTGGTATTCTCAGAAAGAATGGTTTGTCTCTCCTGACTCCTGTTATTGTGCATATTTTCAATAATCACAGTATCAGTCTACATGACTCAGTCTGCTGTAATAACACTTCAGTCTTATCAGTTATGTCCCCAAGTTGCAGATGTTATGAAACAATTCCTAAATCATTAATTTCTAGTTGTTTTCTGTCAGTACTTCTGTTCAGTCCCAATGCTGCCACTGAGAGCAGAATTCAGGTGTTCTCATTCCTGCCACACACAGCCTCTCTCTTCAAATCCTTACGTCTTCAGTTGGAGACTGTAGAGAATAAAGTTGGAGATAAAAATTTTAGAAAATCTTCTTTCATTTGCTGAAGAGAGAGAAAGAAAGGACAAGAAATCATTTCTAAAGAGATATCCATTACATCAGATTTTGTAGGAGCAGAAGCTTCCATTTGGTCTGCCCATCAGCAGAAGTAAGAGTTGTTCAGCTTCTCCTTTTGATAACACTTACTGCAGGAGTTTTGGTTGCTCAGTATTGTGCTGTTCACTCATTAAATACCACTGACTGTCTAAAGCAACACAAGGGACTACCAAGCATGATTCATAAATGAAGCAGGTGTTCTCGTTCAAAATGGTGTGCCAAAACCAAAAAGATGACAAAGTTGTCCTTACTAGCACTGAGGTCCTGATATTGCAAACCCTACATGCACAGCAATTGTCATAGAAGTTACAAATTCAAAAAAACCCCTTGAATTTCTTGTGCACAATGCAAATTTGTAATAAAGGTATGTTTTAAGATTGTGAGTTAGAATATTATACAACAGTCTCTCCAGTAAAATATTCATGAAATTATTATACATGAGCAGCAATGTGAAGACGTCAACATCTAGGCTTATGTGAAACAGGCTTCTCCATAATAACCAAAGAAACATCTCAACTTACTACCATGTAAGGAAAAAAGAAATTCAAATGATCTTTACACAGTATCACAGTATGTTAGAGATTGGAAGGGACCTCGAAAGATCATCTAGTCCAATCCCCCTGCCGGAGCAGGAACACCTAGATAATGTTACACAGGAATGCGTCCAGGCGGGTTTTGAATGTCTCCAGGGAAGGAGACTCCACAACCTCCCTGGGCAGCCTGTTCCAGTGTTCCGTCACCCTCACTGAGAAGAAGTTTCTTCTCAAGTTTAAGTGGAACCTCTTGTGTTCCAGTTTGTACCCATTACCCCTTGTCCTATCATTGTTTGCCACTGAGTAGAGCCTGGCTCCGTCCTCGTGACGCTCCCCCTTTATATATTTATAGACACTTATAAGGTCACCCCTCAGTCTCCTCTTCTCCAAACTATAGAGACCCAGCTCCCTCAGTCTTTCCTCATAAGGGAGATGCTCCACTCCCTTAATCATCTTCGTTGCCCTGCGCTGGACTCTCTCCAGCAGCTCCCTGTCCTTCTTGAACTGAGGGGCCCAGAACTGGACACAATACTCCAGATGGGGTCTCACCAGGGCAGAGTAGAGGGGAAGGAGGACCTCTCTCGACCTACTAACCACCGCCCTTCTAATACACCCCAGGATGCCATTGGCCTTCTTAGCCACAAGGGCACAGTGTTGGCTCATGGTCATCCTGTCGTCCACTAGGACCCCCAGGTCCCTCTCCCCTACACTGCTCTCTAACAGGTCGTTCCCCAACCTATACTGGAACCTGGGGTTGTTCCTGCCCAGATGCAGGACTCTACACTTTCCCTTGTTATATTTCATCAAGTTACTCCCTGCCCAACTCTCCAGCCTATCCAGGTCCCGCTGGATGGCAGCACAGCCTTCTGGCATATCAGCCACTCCTCCCAGCTTAGTGTCATCAGCAAACTTGCTGATAGTACACTCAATTCCCTCATCTAAATCATTGATGAATATATTAAATAATACCGGTCCCAGTACTGACCCTTGAGGCACTCCACTAGTTACAGGCCTCCAACTAGACTCAGCCCCATAGACTACAACTCTCTGGCTTCTCTCCTTCAGCCAGTTCGCAGTCCACCTCACTACCTGATCATCCAGTCCACACTTCTTCAATTTAGCCGTGAGGATGCTGTGGGAGACTGTGTCAAATGCTTTGCTGAAGTCAAGGTAGACCACATCCACCACTCTGCCATCATCCGTCCACCGTGTTATTTCCTCATAAAAGGCTAAGAGATTGGTCAAACATGATTTCCCCCTGGTGAAGCCATGTTGACTGCCCCTCATAACCTTCTTACCCTTGATATGCCTTAAGATGGTACCAAGGATAAGGTGTTCCATCACTTTCCCAGGGATGGAGGTGAGGCTGACCGGTCTATAGTTACCCGAGTCCTCCTTCTTGCCCTTTTTGAAGACTGGAGTGACATTTGCTTTCCTCCAGTCCTCAGGCACCTCTCCCGTTTCCCAAGACTTGGTAAAGATGATGGAGAGTGGTCTAGCAATGACTTCCGCCAGTTCCCTCAGCACCCGCGGGTGCATCCCATCTGGACCCATGGATTTATGGATGTCCAGATTGCTCAACTGGTCTCTAACCCATTCCTCATCGACTAAGGCAAACCGCTCCGTCGACCTGACTTCATCTAAGGTCTCAGGGGTACAGGGCTCTTCAGGACTGCCCGCAGCAGAGTAGACAGAGACAAAGAAGGCATTCAGTAACTCTGCCATCTCTTTATCTTCTGTCACCAGGGCACCCATCCCCTTCATCAGTGGGCCTACATTGTCTCTGGTGTTAGTTTTGTCTGCCATGTATTTGAAAAAGCTCTTTTTGCTGTCCTTGACCCTTCTCACCAGGTTTAATTCTAAGGATGCCTTAGTCCTCCTAGCTGCCTTCCTACATCCTCTAGCAGCATCCTTATATTCCTCCCAAGTGGCCAGCCCCTCCTTCCATGACCTGTAAACTCTCCTCTTCCACTTGAGCATACCCAGCAATTCCCTATTTAGCCACGCAGGTCTCTTGGCCCTCTTCCTTGACTTCCTACGTGTCGGGATGCTCCGATCTTGAGCACGGAAAAAGCAGTCCTTGAATGTCAACCAACTATCTTGGGCCCCTTTACCTTCAAGCAGCCCTGCCCATGGGATTTCCCCTAGCAATTGCTTGAAAAGGCCAAAGTTTGCCCTGCTAAAGTCCAGGGTTGCAATTCTACTTGCTATTCTACTAGTCCTGCCACACAAGATCCTGAACTCCACCATCTCGTGGTCGCTGCAACCAAGGCAGCCCTCAACCCTTACTGCTTCGACCAGATCCTCCTTGTTAGTGAGGATGAGATCCAGCAGCGCTCCTCTCCTGGTCGGCTCATCCACCATTTGCAGGAGGAAGTTATCATCCATACACTGGAGGAACCTCCTGGACCGTGGCTGGGTTGCTGAGTGGTCCTTCCAGCAAACATCAGGGAAGTTAAAATCCCCCACGACGACCACGGCCTGTGACTGTGAGGCCGCTCTCAGCTGCCTGTAGAAGGCCTCGTCAACTTCCTCACCCTGATCCGGTGGTCTGTAACAGACACCTACAACAGTATCACCCCTGCCAGCCTGCCCCTTAATTCTCACCCACAGACTCTCAACTCGCTCGTCATCTGTCCCTGGACAGAACTCGGTGCACTGTAGTTCCTCCCGCACATAAAGAGCAACCCCACCACCCCTCCTGGCTGGCCTGTCTTTCCTGAAAAGGACATAGCCTTCCATGACTATATTACAGTCATGTGAGCTGTCCCACCACGTCTCTGTAATTGCCACCAGATCATAGTCTCCTGACTTAACACAGGTTTCCAACTCCTCCTGCTTATTTACCATGCTGCGCGCATTGGTGTACAGACATTCCAGGGAGCGAGCTGAGCACACCGATTTCACCCTAGGATTATAGGAGGCCTCCCAGTCTTCATCAATTCTGGAGTGCTGCCCCACTGGGGCAAGCCCAGCTACAACCCCATCCCCCTTCGAATCTAGTTTAAAGCTCTCCAAATGAGCCCTGCTAATTCGTGCCCCAGCATCCTTTTGCCTCTGTGAGACAAACCTTTCTCACTTGTCATTGTCCAGACTGGTGCCCTATAAAACCAGCCGTTATCAAAGAATCCAAAGCCCTGCCTGTAGCACCAGTCTCGAAGCCAATTGTTCATGAACTGAATCTTCCCATTCCTTCCCACATCAGTGGAAGATGGAAGGAGGGAGGAGAAGATCACTTGAGCCCCAGACTCTTTCACCATCCGCCCCAAGGCCCTGTAGACTTTCTTCATCCCCCTCAGATTGCGGGAAGCAGCTTCCTCCCCACCTGTCTGGAAGACCAGCAGCGGGTAATAGTCTGTCGGGTGCACCAGGTTGGGGAGCGCCCTGGTGATATCCCTGATCCGGGCTCCAGGCAGACTACACACTTCCCTATGATGAGGGTCAACTCTGCATATCGGGCCCTCTGTTCCTCTCAGAAGGGAATCCCCTACTACAATGACCCTTCTTTCTTTCTTAACAGAGGCAGTCTTGAGGTGCAAAGTTGACTCCCTTTTCCTATGTGGCCTTGTGGGCTGGCCTTGCCCCACATCCTCACCTACCTCTCCTTCAAGATCCAGGGCCTCGAACCTATTGCGGAGGGACACCTGGGGAAGCAGGGCAGGAAGGGGGGAGGGTTTCCCACGACGTCAAACTGGAACTCGCTTCCAACCCTCGTCGTCTTTTTGGTCCCCTACCTCTGCGCAACAGCTACAGGGCAGGGGCTGCCTCGGGCCATCCCCCTCTGTGTGAGAAGGCAGGGGGTCCTTCCCCTTTTGGGGGGTATCTCCCTGGAACCGTTTCGACTGGCCCGCCAGGGAGTTACTCCACCAGTCGATCTCCCTTTCACACTCCCTGATGGTCCTCAGTGTCTCAACCTCCTCCTTAAGTCTTGCCACCAGAGGTGAGAAATTTGTCAGGGCCACAGGACACAGACTGAAAGAAAGAGTCAGGCATGTAAAATAAAACATCATTGCTTTTCAGAAGATGAATGTCCATTTCTTGCAAAGTCTTCACTCTTGCAAGTAGCACATATCTTTTTGAATGGTCCTGTTACAGTCAGCAGGCTAGTCATGACGGTATTTGAAGGACGAGGCCCTATATTAATTGTAAAATAAGATTACTTACCTCACAGCAAGCTGTATAGAAAACTGTTTTTAAAATGCCTCAAAATCCCCAAACATTTTCTTTGCCGTGAATTTCCAGTTCACTGTGGTCATCCTATTAGCCCCAAGGTATGTACTCAACTAGTGAATGTTCCATATATCATTAATTGATATTTGATATCTAATAATTCTTTAAATGTATTTAAATTACATGCTCATATTTAACATTTATAGGCTTGCAAATAATATTTTTTTTTAAATTCTTCACTATCAAGCTCTTCATCAAACAAATTACCTATAGTGAAATAAAGGGAATTAGCTAACTTCCTAGCACAGCTTCACCCCATTACATGACCCAAGACCATCTACCTCTGTAAGGCAACTGTGTGTTTAAAAGAAATCCATTTACGCATTCTGCTGTCACTATCAGAAATGAAAACACTAAGGAATGTTTAACCACAGGGGCCTCTCAGTTTTCACAGTGACCCTTAGTTTTCTCTGTGGCCCTTACTGAAGCAGTCTCTGCAGAGGTACAGAAGAAATTTCTAAAGGTTCAGCAACTGTGCTAGACCACTAAACCTCTAAAGTACCAAGGAAAATACAATAGGATTGTCAATGTCAGATCTGAGGCAGAAAATAGCTTTGAAATACAAGAAGTGATAAAAAGAAAAGCCTGTACAGGTATGTCATCCCCAGTCAGATAAAAATACTAGCAGAGTGAATGATAAAGCTAGATCTGAAAAGCTGCTGTCACTTGGAGAAACCCAACTCGTTTATTTTTACTGGAAACCTGACACATTAGTTTGTTGCAATTTAAAGAACCCACTATGGTTGCAAGCTCAACAATAAGAAAAAATTCTGAGAAGTAGAAGGCTAAACAAGCTCTCTGGTTGGTGGTTTATGCACACTTCATCTACTGTATATTTAAAGAGAAAATGATGTTTCACCCAAATTGTTTTTGAAAGACAGAAAGCCTTAATTTGCCCTAACAGTGCCATAGAGGATATATAAACACAAATAAAGTCAGTGATTAAGTGAATTGATATTTATTAGATGCTTAAAGGAACAGAAATGCATTTTTGAAATGACAAAATATGACGTCTTTATCAAAGGAAAACAATGCATCCAGGCTCATCCTGAGTTCAGTTTTTTTCCCTCACAAAATTCACCAGTTGCATCCTTTTTATAAAAGATGTGAAGATTTAATGTTTTAAATCTGTGTCCTTTTTATTTATCTGGGGCAATTGTATATAAATATCCAGAGTTCCACGTCCTCAACGTCAGTTTTCCTAGTTTATAGACTAGCATATTTTGTGCTGTTTATCTCTCTACAGTTAAAAATTACATTGGAAGTAAAAAATGACAACAAAGCAAAATTAAAATTATGGTGAAAGGCTTTTCCTTACTTAGCAGAAGTCTAAACCTTAACCAAAGTAGTTTTAGATAATATTCCTTGGAGATTGCTCTGTTGAAGCATTGTAAATAGAGTTTAGTGGTAATCTAAATGTGGTGACAAGATTCTCTCCATGCTAAAGGAAGATTATGAAAAGAAAACAGTTTTTAGGGTATGGTGTAATATGATAATTCTTACCCCATATAAAATCCATTGCAAAAAATGCAGTTAGAAGTAATTCTGAAGCCATGGCTTTCCTTCTGCAGAGCTGAACTAGAACTGGCTGAATTCCTTCATATGTTCCAAGGCACAACAGAGCAATCTGAGGAGCTGTGATCACAGACAAATACTGAGAAAGGGACCTTTGATCAGTTGACTAATATCAATTGCTTCTGTGTCTAGTGAGCCAGGGACATAACTCTCCATAATCAGAGCTAAGAGCTGCTACCAGGATTCACCCATCTTAACCGTTTTGCTTCTAATAATTTTTAACTCCTGTGAATTCAGCCTTTGGTTCAACTTCAATTGGACTCTGGTGAAGAACACTTAAAGATCGTTTTGTATGGAATATTGAAGAGAAGAGGGCAATTTCTCACTTAATGCAACCCTTAAACATTTAGACATCTGTACAGTCGGAATTAAACAGACAAATTATCCTTGCACATATGTGTTAAATGAGTCTTATCTGATGCTCAGTACCTTTCATTAGTGAATTTGTATTTGTACACTACTATAATATATATTGTACACTACTATATATAGTGTATACACTATATACTGTATACTAAGGTAAGAATAACCATGAAAGGATTAAGTAAAGCATCTGTGTAAGACCAAGGTGCTGATTGCAGGAATATAACAAAACCAGCACACATGATTCACAGACACAGTGAACTGTCATCCAAAGCATAAAATGTTTTCCACAGCCAAAGAGTCCTAACTGAAAGGCATAATAAAACAAGAGGCTTAGGAAGTGGAGACTCTGAAGTCTTTATGGGCAAATCATAGACATGATAACTATGTTGGTAAGATGAACAGAATAGCTGAAGACACTTTGGGTAAACTATAAAAACATGCCCACTATGTTTATTAAATTTGCTGTCTGTAACTCAGCATAAATAATATCCCCACTGGGAAAAAAAAAACCACCATCCTTTTTTTTGAGAAAGAATGGCACAGAATGGTATGGTATAGCACATGGCATGGTATAATATAGCATAAAATGGAATAGAATGGAATGGGAAAGGAGAGGGAGGGAGAAAGGGAGAGGAGAGGATGGAGGGAGGGGAGGGGAGGGGAGGGGAGGGGAGGGGAAAGGAGAGGAGAGGAGAGGAGAGGAGAGGAGAGGAGAGGAGAGGAGAGGAGAGGAGAGGCGAGGCACAGGACAGAGCAGAACAAAGCAGAACCTCATCTGACCCAACATTGAGCCAGTTCTCACATGTCCTGTCACTGGGTTCCAGGGTTCAGAGCTCAGCCCCTTCCTCTCCACTTCCCCTTCTCAGGAAGCTGCAGAGAACAATGAGGTCACCCCTCAGCCTCCTTGTCTCCAAATCAGACAAACCCAGAGTCCTCAGCTGCTCCTCACAGGACCTGCCTTCCATACTGTCCACCAGCTTTGTGCCCTCCTCTGGAGACATTCAAGGACTCCACATCCTTCTTCAGCTGTGGGGCCCAGCACTGCACACAGCACCCAAGGTGAGGCTGTACCAGCACTGAACACAGCGGTATAATCCTCTCTTTATGTGCAGTAGGTTCACTGTAGATGTATCACAGATTATGTTCATGTAGTTTAAAACTATTCACTAAAAAGATGTTGCTGATCTGGGATAGTTCACTCTTTCTTTTTTTTAAATCTATTACTCTCAGCTGACCACTGCAATCTGAATCCCTAGCCCCTACCACAGAAGCAAAAAAAGAAAAAAAAGGAACCCCAAGGAAAAAAAAAAATTTTATAAAAAAATACATAGACTTGCCACCAATGGCCATCATGTAATAAAGACTAGTGTCTCTGACTTCACTCCCCTATTGATTTTTTTCTGTTTTGAGCTAGTTTATTGAAGCTAGTTGTGTAAAGTTTGTAGGATACTCTCTTCTAGAAAAAGTTAAGAATAAACAGTCATAATATATAATACTAAACAGCAAGCCTGTAACACAACTGCAGGTATTAAACAGGAAATTCTATATGACTTAAAGGCTTCATTAGGTCACCTGCAGTTGAATTCTTTGAGTTTGAGATGCATTGCATTGTATTACATATACCTTCAGTGAAGAAAAGCCTCAAATTTGTGCACTTTATTTCCTTTACTTTGTCTGAGAACTTTGCAAGCATCATTCGGAAAGGGTATGATAGCTTGAAAGATATAGACAATTATGCTTGAAAGTAACAGAACTTTGTTTTTCTTCCCTAGCAGATTTCTGGAAAAAAAAATCTGTTATGGCACTTAGAATGTGTGATAGAACTAGAATATTGTCTTCTAAGAAAACAGCTTCTTTTCATACATCATGCAACAGGAGATTCCCATGGGGAAACTGCTGAATCTTGTGTGGGTGACTTTTAATATCCACCTCATAAGCATGGACTGTCTGAAAACTGAATTTCTGCATTTGCAAAGTGCTAGGTTTGTAACCCTAGTGATTAACAGTTACTTGTGACCAAACAGGCCATGACCTGCTGTGTTCAGCTTTTTGATACTGAACTGGAAAAACACCTGAGCAGTTATCAGGAAAGACCACATATAGGTTCAACAAGTGTTGGAGTTACTTCCTGGTCTGCTTACTAGGGATGGTCAAATAGTATTCACATCAGTGGTCTTTTTCATACCATGTAAACTGTGGCAACTGAGGCACGGACTCCAGTTGTGGTGCAACTTAAATCATTTATTGAGTGAGCTTACAGGCTTTTATAGTCCTCTGCCTAGTGGTTAGAAATGGGTAGAAACAGTTAGTAATGGTTAGTAACAGTTAGTTTCTTCGGTACTTTTCCATCATGAAACACCATACGTTTTTTTAACTAACGACATTACTGATCACATGCCCCTTCAGCCAGTCACATTACTGTCCACACACCTTTGCTTGAGCAACTATTGTTAAACAGATATACAAATGTGTTTTTCTGCTACCACTTCTTGCTGCAAAATGTTACTTCACATTCTCCTTGAGCACACATTCTTTGCTCCTTCAGCCCACATCGGTAAATTTCCACTAATATTTTGGAAAGTACCAGGTTACAACATCTCATCTTTGCTTTCAACAGCTTCTTTGTTTCTCTATCTACAGTTCTTGGAAATTATCTCAGTGTTCTGTCTTCGGTTCCTCTCGACTCCCAGGGTTTGCAGCTGATGAGGGTCAAGTTGCCCAAGCTCTCATCCAGGTCTGCTGGTGCAGCTCCTTGTGCAACATTCTCCAGAGTCAACCACACCAAAAACTAGATTCAAAGAGTTTCAATTTTCTTTAAACACAAATTTCATTGCAGAGATTTTCTTCCAGATCCACCTGTAGTGACATATGACAGTACAACACTGTTACTACATATGGTCCCTTTCTTCCGAAGGTTACTGCCCAAAAAGTTATGTCAACACAGCAGTTCCTGTGAGTTTTTATCTGTTTCAAGAGGTATCAATCACATCAGGTCAAACCTGTTAGATCTGCTGATATGGCATGGAATAGACTAAGAAACAGTCTATTAGCACAGCTATCTGAGCAAGATCCCATAGCAGAGGGGTAGGAACAAGCAGCTGGAGGGAAGTAGTAGCTTAAACTGGTACAGATATTTACAAAATGTGTGTCTGTTCACAGTCCAGCAAACAGTGTAAGATTGAGTTCTCAACCACAGTTTCTGCAGTTACTGTTTTTATGAATCCTTTGCACTTACCAACATCAAGTCAATAACCTAGATAAATTTTCAGCAGCAAAAAGAGAAAGCAACTCTTGCTTGGAAAATGTAGCAAGAATTAAGTAGTAAATGACCAATAAAGCAAACCTCTATAACTTTGGTCACTGAGTTCCCAATGTGCCAGTTAAAACAAGCAGCACAGAAATGTTTGGGGTTTTTTTCCTATCCTTCAACACTCCTCCCTGTTAGGTTTCTCTAGACAGCAAAATCTCAAGTGTCCCAGGCCCAGGTTTCTCTCCAGTTTCTAAAGTCCTGCAGAATTTTTTATTAATACAGAATATTAACTGATCTAAATGCAGGAAATTCATTTTGGAAGGTATCTAAGCACAGTGACCCTTACCTAAGTCTATTTAGCTTTGTTGTTGCTCCTTGCAGCTTCAGTACACACTATCCCATGGATTGTTTCCTGTTGGAGAATCCTCTGTCACAAAGTTGTTTAAGAGAGGAACAGGAAAGACCCCTAAACAGAATCCTTGCAGTGCAGGCTATATTCTTGGTTAATGTATAAAAGCCCTCTTTACCCGGATCCTAGCACAATAAGGATTCATCTGAATATTTAAACCAGTTATCTATTGTCTTTTTTATAAAAGTTTCAGTCTACCAAAGAAAACCAGTGAAATTTAAATGACTCGTAAGGAAGACTGCAAAATACATATCTTCATTCGCCAAAGATATATCTCAGCAGAAGAAGGAGATGAACCCATATTGGCAAGGTACAATCTGAGTTTCCTTTATCATAAGTTTTACTTTATCATTAATACATAACCTTAAGCAAACACCAAAAAAGAAAAAAATCACATCATTCTTCTCCCTTCAAGTCTACTTGGAGGACATACTGAAAACAAGTTTATAGAGGATAAAAAATGAAAAGAGGTTTACAGGAGGCATCAGTAAGAATAACATGGTAACAATTCTCCCATGTAGGTACATTTTTACAAGTATTTGTTTGTTCAGGTTTTCTTTGCAAACTCACTTGAAAAGCTGCTATAATGTCAGTTTTTCAGGAGAGCCAGAAAAAGCAGTCAAAAATACCTTTAAGCTCAAGACAACTGAGCTTAATTGCAGAAGTACAAGGAGTTGTTCAAATTTTCTGAAGATCTTGGTTCAAATTCTGTGTTTAGGCTAGGGATCTCTGTTGCAACCGGATGCATGTGAATACATCTGTGACTTTTTCTGCACATTTTTGTTATGCATGTGTTTTTATTGGTTACTATAAATCAAGGCAGCTAGGAACATTTAGCAACACACGTTACAGCTGAAGTAAACTTAAAATGTCATTGCTGGACATTCATAACAATATTTTTCTCACAGCAAATAAATGAAGGAATGCCAAACCAAAAATATTTCTGGAGATAGTATTTTGGAATGTCTAGAAAAAAATTCTACCAACTTGAGTGAGCTCACGTCATATGAAAAGCACTCGCCTGCTTAAAGCAGAGTACTAACCTTAAGTTTTTGCCTCTACTGGGAAAGACTGCATAGTTTTTCTGCCCCTGTCCCAGCTTTAACAATAGTTTTGGTAACATTTGTTGTTGAGGGAAGAGCTGCGGTATGTAAAAAGTGCCAGAGTACTTCCTATTAACAGACTTAATGCTCTCCCCAGTAAACTCATTATGCTTAAATGAACACTTAGTTTGGCTTCTCCAGCATTCTTTGGTGATGAAAATTTAGTTCTAACCAGGAAGCTTCCAGGCTACAAGTGCCTTGGACCCTTTTTTTCTCCACACAAGAAAAAAATTCAACACATTTTTATCTGCAAAAATTACTACTGCTTTGACCACCTCTAGAAATTTTTTTTGACAGAATTATTTTCCTTTTACTCTTAATAAAACTTAATATGTGTCCTAGGTTCAGCAGTAGCAGTCATTCTTCTCCTTCTTAGTAGCTGGTGCAGTGCTGTGGTTTTGACTTTCAGCTGGGAACAGAGCTAATAACACCAACGTTTTTAGTTGTTGACTAGTAATGCTTACTCTGACCAAGGACTTTGCCAGGGAGGAGGGGAAGATGGAAAGAAGCAGAGACTAGGACATCTGACCCAAACTAGCCAAAGCAGTATTCCATGCCACAGCACGTCATGTCCAGTGTATAAAGGGGGGAGTTACCCAGAAGACCCAGATTGCTGCTCAGGTTGGGCTTGGTATCAGTTCGTGGGTGGTGAGCAACTGTATTCTCTCCTCTTGTTATTCCCCTTATCATTGTTATTATTGGTGGTAGCAGTAGTGATTTGTGTTATACCTTAGTTATGGACTGCTCTTATCTCAACCCATGGGATTTGCGTTCTTTCAGTCTCCTCCCCATCCTTCCAGGGGCGTGGGGGGGGGTGCGAAGAAAGGGAGGAGTGAGAGAGCGGCTGTGGAGTTCTGAGTTAAGGGCTCAGTTTAAACTGTGACAATATGAAAAACACTTGGTAAAAATCATGAGAGAAGTCTTTTTTGTGTTCTGCAGTAGGGAAGTATATTTCACTACAAGACTAAGCAACTATTCATAAAGCAAAAAGATTTTGGAAATCATGACTAACACTAAAAGCTGAGGAAGGTTTTCATTATTATATTGGGCACAGGGAAGAGGAATAGATAAATCAAAAAGATGTTCTCTAGAGAAATTCCATTCCTTATTATTTACAGAAAATGGGTAAGCTTTAAAAAATCTGGGTTTAAATCTGAAATTTGAGCTAGAATGTAAAGGAAGCTTCATACCATAGTTTTGTACCACCACTTCCTCTCAAAAAAAAACCCCAACCAAACCAAAACCAACCAAACCCAAAACCAATCAGAGTATAGGACTAAAAATACCTTCGCTTTGAACTTTTTTTCCCCAATTTTTATTAGTGTTGAAAGCATGCCCATTGATCTATCAAGAGCAATTTTATAATAATTAGGCCAGCAAGGGAAGGCATGGGATTTTAACCAGGAGTGGGGGAAGATGGAGATGCTCAAAGCTTCTTAAATCCCAGCTTAATACAGACAAAAAAAAAAAACTCATACCCTTCCTTGCAGCAAAATACATACAATTAACCTAGTCATTATGCCAAATTACCAAATACAAAGCTACAAGTCCAAGGGTTTCTAGATTCATACAGAGATTCAGATAGGAGATTATAGACAGCAATATTATTTGAGGAAACCATAAAATATTTTTAACACTTACTGACATAAGGTAATTTATCTCTGATTCTCCTAATCATCTGCAAGTGATTTATTTGCATTTACCTCATTGCATGTTACAAATGCTTGTAGCTGGACTACCCTAGAAGTAGCGGTTTGCATTACATACAGCAGATCATAACTCAGATATATATGATTTTTAATAATAATTACCTCTGAAACTTTTTACACAAATATTTGTGCATTTTAACTTAATAAAACTTTTTAAAAGAAATGAAAGTGTGAAGCAATGTAGACTTTTTTATGAACAGCTGTGAATGCTTATCAATCAATTAAAAAAAAATCAAAGGAAACCATTTCTCATAAAGTATGCATTTTTTTTTATTTTAAAAGAAAGAGAGAAATCAATTTTAGTTTCAAAAGCACATTAAAAATGTAAGCTCAAGAGTATGAGATACATTTCACAGAAACCTGCAAGTCCTGACATATTTTTTCTCATCTACCAGAAGAAATCAAATGAAAACAGTTCACCTCTAGGGTTTTGAATATCATTATAATTCATCTAGGTAAGGAAGTTAAAATTAACTGAAAGAAGACAAAATTTAAAAACAAAAATCCTCAACCAAAAGAAAAAATGATAAAAGGAATTCCTTCTACATATACTTAAAATGAAAGGTGAGATATGAAAAGCGTATGTGTCAGTGGATTCAGAAAGTAGAAGACTGCATATGCATTCTGTAGAAACGTTTTCAAAAGCAATAAATGCGTGTTTTCCAAAAAAGCATACAAAATATAAGAACAAAGATATGAAGATATGCTATAATTATGCTGATAATAACACACTGAAAGGATATGCTTCCAATACAGACTTTTTATTTATTTATATGCAGAAGAATGAAAGCATGGTGCAGAGGTCAGTAAGGGCATCTAATCTATCCAGTCCCGTGTCCCCCCCCCCCAAATGCTTTAATGAGCTTGCTTGCATGACTGACCTTTAATTACCTGATCTTCTACTGCCCTGTGAGCTTTCTATTCCTACAGTGTGAGGAAAGCACTTTACATTATTAAGCCTGCCATCTCCCATGCCCTCAAAATGTGCATTAAGCTTATCAGGATTCTTTTATATCACAAATTAAGTCCTTCAGGACTTAGAAGACTGTCACATCCCAGCCATGACAATGATGCTGACAATAAAGGATAGTACTGTAAAGCTGAACAAAAGAAGAGTACTGGTGGTTTCTACAGCTGTCAGGAAAGATCCTCACCTTGCTATTGTTTTACTCTGTCTGACTGTCAATTTTAGCAGCACTAAATCATTATGCAGTCATTTTAAACATTCTGCATACTTTAAACATACCTGTGGAAAAAACTAATGTATGCTCCCTCCAGCTTGATAAAAGATGTATCCAGAAAAGATTCTGACCACAGGAGATATTTCTACTTGCCCTTTTGCCCTTGATGCCTAGAAGAATATTTTTCAACAACAAAACCAGCATAAATGAAAGAAAGAGAAGGGTTTGTTCACCAAAGGGAGGTTGCACAATGACAGTTTTTTTTCACGGATTCTTGTAACTGTAGAGTTGCAGGGTAACGAAGTGGCTGAGTCAGCCACAGCTAAACCTGAAATTACAGCGAGGGAGGTCCATATAACTAGGATAACATCAGGAGCAGTTACTGCATTACTCTTCCAGCACCTTGTTCACATTTTGTAGCACTGACATACACATACAGAAGCAACACAAAAGCCTTGGATTTAAAGCAACACAAAAGCCTTGCTAGCAAAATGTAGAGAACTACAAAGCTCTGCAGTCAGTCAGTTCAAGAGCTTGTTTGATTATCACCTTTTCAGTCTGACTGATCCTGGAAACTGCAATTGCCATTAAAAACTGTGGCTAGTTTTCACTCCTGTGGCTGCTTCCCATCTCTTTCCAAAGCACGATCTTACCTTCTTTCAAGCTTTTTCTGTAACACCAGTTCCTTTTACCATGCAGAACAGGTAATATCTGCGTGAAATTCCTTGCTTCAGAATGATTTGGATGCTACAAGCTAACATGTGTCCAGAAAGCAACCTGACAACTTTATGGAAGAAAAAGCCCAGTGCAGACTATTAACACCATGACACCACCTCAGGAAATCTCAGAGTTGAAATGCTGAAGACTAGGAGATTATTTTGGGAAAACACATACATATGTATATACACATATATAATATGTGTGTGTGTGTGTGTCGCTTACTCTATTTCCCATTCATAAGTGACTGACTACTCTCCAAAACAGGACACCATGCTAGTGTATGGACCCTGGTTTGACTAGGGTAAGTCGCTCTTCTTTTCAACCTCCAATTTTTCAAATTGTTGCTTATTGCTACTGATAAAACATAATAATGTGAAGTTAAAACTTTAGCTGCAAACTGTCCCATAAATAATTACTGTTCTGTTTGTTTTCCCTAGCTAATAGTTTATTCGTAATACTGTCACAACTTTTGCAAAGACATTAAGTTCTTCACAGCTTTAATGATTGCTTTAGTAATACATATGCCTAGGAGCTACAAGGGATTCCTACCTGGTTTCTTCATCTAGACACTATTATAATACAAAAAAAAAAAAAGTACAACTGTACAATGCTTTTTTTTGTGTTCACATTTAATTTTACCTTCTGAATCCTTCTTGAAATTGAAAGTAAACCTCTAAGAAGCACAGATCACAGGTTTATCCAGCTTCCCTCCTGAGAAGGTGGGCAGGCTGTTAAGGCTCTCTTTGAAACACCTCTTGTCCTTTTAGGTTTTCTACTTGTTCATTGTACTTTTAAGACCTTTGTGGTTTGTTTCAAAGAGTGAATGTTTGGAACAGATCTGCAAATCCATGAAGTGTCTAAGAGTACAAAAGCTGCTGCAGTTTGATAAATCTAATCTGTTTTGGTTTGGGGGTTTGTTTTTAAAAGTAAAGTAAAACTTTTCTTGGCATTCATTTTGAACTTTACAAACTAAACTGGAAATGTTTTGTTCTAATTAGCTTTTTCAATTTCTTTTTTTCTAATCCACATTGCCTACAGCAAAATATTACCTTGAAGATCTGAAAAGGCATAGCAGAGAAGATACTGACTGAGATGTTAGCCAGAAGAGTAGATCTCAGTGGACTGAGAGGTTGGGCTTTGATGGAGCTAGCATAATGAATGAATACCTCCCTACAGCCCAGGTACTAATTTGCAGCAAGTACCCAGTGAATTGGTGAGGTCTTTGCAACTGTTTGGCAATGTTGCAAGAGCAAGATCTCTCAGTAAGCAGAGAAAATAATGGTACACCTGGAACAAAATGTCAGTAATTTTCAAGCTGACAGCAAAAAAATGCCACTTCCTATTTGCTAATACTCACTAAATGGGTTAACATGATTCTGTCATAACTTCCCACTAACTTCATACTTATATTTTAAGTACTTAAAGAGTAACAGTGGGAACACCTCATAACTGCAGAGAGAGAATTGTCATTTCAAACAAAAGAAGCACTTACTGATTTCACTCAGCTTTTCCCAGGCAGTTATGTGTGACAAAAAAAAATGACAGCAATTCAAAGACCTGTTACATGTTAACTTGTTTATTACCATTAAGTACTTTGAAATAGTGGAAGGGAGCTTCTAAAATTATTATCAGGATAACTAATGACATAAATAAAACTAATAAGAAGTGATGCAGTTCTGGAAATTTCAGAGACCCATAATGAACTTGCTAGGTGCACGGTTAGAAACCAAAAAATGTTGTTGTAATAATCAGTTATTTTGGTACTAACAGATGTTTCACTCATGTAGCAAAGTGACATAGATCTTACAGGAAAACTGCATGCATTATTATTCATCTGCAACCTCTACAGTTCCGTAAATAGAATAGAATGAAACCAAGTAATCAGCTAACCAGTATTTTGCCTTCAGTAGGATCTGGGTTTCCTCCCAAGCTCCTAGAAGAAAAGAAGATGCTGATACAGGAAGAAAGACATCCCCATATCATTACTGAAACCTGAATTTAGTATGACCAAAAGTTATTTCAGAATATCTGGTTACTGCTACACTTCTAAGCTCAGTAGGGCAGGGTATTCTGTTTAATTGGTATCTGGCTCAGCATGACAAAAATTCTGACTTCAGCATGTAATTGCAATCATAATATGAATACCCAATAAAAATGACATAAAACCCACCAATTTAGCTTTGATTGTTTACTATGCTGCTATGTGTAAAATGACCCGTGTTCTCCCTTCAGCTTGCTAGTAAAAAAAATGTGCTAGTGCATAATAACTAAGGTTCTGATGAAGGAAAATATGCTGATTATTCAGTGAAAATTTAATTTGCTTATGAACAAATCCAAAGAAAAGACAGGCTCTACTTTGTAAAGCAACCATGATCTCAGAGGTTATACATTAAAATATTAGATATAGCACATTTCACAGTCTTCCAGGAAGGAGCAGTTATCTTTTGTGTCACAGTAACAGTAACCACTGTGGAAATGATTATTCGGATTTTTGTGTTTCAGACTTGAAAAAGGCATGTGCACATGAAACTCTGTACTTTCTTCTGGATATATTGCTTTTTTTAATAAAATATTTTTCCTATAAGTATTGTCTGCCTTATAAGCATTTATGATATTCATTAACGTAACCTGTGCTTGTGGATTTTTGTCTACTTTACTACACAGTAAATAAGGCAAAGGAAGGCAAAGGGAGTCCTGTTTATTTTCTCTTCTGCAAAGGGTAAAACTGTCAACAACTCTCAACAACTCTGTCTTCAGGTAATTAATCCCTTGACTTAAATTTTAAAAATATAATAATATATCAATACCAGAGAGGAGCAATAGTAGTGTTTATTTTGCTGCAGAAGAATGATTTCTGCACACGCACGGAAGTTTGATGTACTTTTGATTTTTCATTCATTGGTAGGAGTTTTAAAGCTTTTCATTGCTCCACTGGTTTCAAACTCAATAGAAACACAGAAATAAATTATCTGCCTTTAATGTCTGAGGTATTTAGAGGTGGAATGCTACTTATGGTTAACTTGCTTTGAGTGAAAATATAGGGCTTTCTTCCCTAAGACGTGACTGGTAGGTGAGAGGAAAACATTCATATAAATACAGGAACAGGAAGGAAACTTCCGAAAGTCCCCAGAGTCTCTCCTCAGTTTACTCTGAGCATGATTTTTTTGAAAAGAAGTGTATCAAGGTGTCTAAAAATAAAAATTTGAGTGTAATGCAGAAAATATTGAGTGATAACCATATTGCTCTGTCTCCGAGTTATTTATGCCTTTCAAATAATGTTCTGAAAAAAGTGAGCAAAGTTACTTTCAGCAAATGCTTATTTTAGTTGCTAAACAATACTTTGTGAGATAATTGGGTTATTTTTCATATAGGGAAACAAATACTACTTTATGTAGCTTATATGATTGAAACTCAACGATATCACTTCAAGAGTAGGAGTTACTTGCTGATTTAAATTCAAATTATTTTGCAAGAGAATTCCCTGTCTTTTTAAGTTAGTTAACAATTTACTTAACAACTTACTTGTAGGGACCAAAATTTTGAAAAACAAACTTGTACGTATATTTGTGTTGGAGAACTGTGTCAATTATTTTATGCTTTAAACAATGAACTTAAGGTCCTTTCCAAAACAAACCACTCTATGAGTCTATCTAAATATAGCCCTTTGAGCATATTTATTATGTCTGAGTCTTCCATTTAACATACATTCTAGTGTTGCATTATTTTTTACTTCAGTTGTTCTTTTCTGTTATCAAAACTAGAAATCGATGGTACTGTATTCAGTAGAATATGGCATTTTAAAGATTTGATACTGATTTTCAAATTACATTGCCCTGAAAGAGGTCCATACTTGAACTTACATTTGATTTTACCTACCATCTGCAGGAGTAATGTACATGCAGAATATAGTCCTGGATGAAAACTGAAGCATTCTTCTTTTTCTTTGTTTTAAGCTTATAGCAATAAAATCAGTTCATTACCTGAAGCTGTTCTTCACAGCTCATTCTTCTGAAAATAAGTAGCACAAATAAAGAGTAAATACTAATGGGATTTTGGGCTGGAGAAGAGGGGTTTGCCTTACTATGTTCCATAGGATAATGTCATAGAATCATAGAATCATAGAATAGTTAGAGTTGGAAAGGACCTTAAGATCATCGAGCTCCAACCCCCCTGCCATGGGCAGGGACACCTCACACTAAATCATCTCAAGCAAGGCTTCGTCCAACCTGGCCTTGAACACTGCCAGGGATGGAGCATTCACAACCTCCCTGGCCAACCTATTCTAGTCCCTCACCACCCTTACAGGAAAGAATTTCCTCCTTATATCTAACCTAACCTTCCCCTGTTCAAGTTTTAACCCGTTACGCCTTGTCCTGTCACTACAGCCCCTAATGAAGAGTCCCTCCCCAGCATCCCTATAGGCCCCCTTCAGATACTGGAAGGCTGCTATGAGGTCTCCACGCAGCCTTCTCTTCTCCAGGCTGAACAGCCCCAACTTTCTCAGCCTGTCTTCACACGGGAGGTGCTCCAGTCCCCTGATCATCCTCATGGCCCTCCTCTGGACTTGTTCCAACAGTTCCATGTCCTTTTTATGTTGAGGACACCAGAACTGTACACAATACTCCAAGGGAGGTCTCACAAGAGCAGAGTAGAGGGGCACGATCACCTCCTTCTTACAGGAGAATTTACCTTTACAACTTGATAAGATGGCATCTGATTGCTTAAACATTCCTTGTTTAAAACATTTGCCCTTCTCTGCAGTTTCCTCTGAATTTGGTGTCATATATCAAGCCTAATTTGTAACTCAGATAAAATACAACATCTAGAGAGTTAATTGCAGTAATAATTTCTTTATTTACAAACAAAAAATATTCAATATGGTACCCCAATTATGGGGGGGGGGATGTGTCTCTTTTAGAGACATAGCCACTAACATTAGTAACTTTCTTGAACATTATTATGTTATTCCTTTGAACATAATACATAGGAGCTCATCATAGTGGACTCACTATATCTCAGAATGGACACCCTGCCTCCTCTAAGAGATGCACTTCACAGCCCCAGTATCCGTGTGTGTCTCGTGTCTGCATAGGAATTGTACTCCATGGGGACCTCTTGGAGACTATCTTGGCTGAGAAATGGGAAACAGCTCTCACTCAGTTGTTGTCCTGCTAGGCAGCGAGGATGTGTCTTGGGAGCGCACAAAGGGACCAAGACTGCTGAGCACAACTACATCAAAAAGGACATTTTAATATCTGGTTTTCTTGTGCTGACTTGTATGTACTTACCTGGGTTTCAGATTAATCATCAAATTATTCTGTGCATGTCTGACAAAGTGGTAATACCTGGCATGCAGTTACTCCATATTTTAAGGCAGGTGGGAGCTCTACTGCAACTGGCTAAATCTGTTTGAATTGTTCATAAAACTCCTGGTGCTGCTTGCTTTGCATTCTTACACAGTTAGAAGCTGCTAGAATTCATTAGAGCCACACTGTAAGATAAACGCTACAGCGTACAGATACATGGTTTACAGTGCACATGCATGTCTCCTTCTTATTGATGGTGTTCAGACCAAAAGGCATACCAGGCCTCTGGAAGAGGCTTTAAATAGGGCTTTGATTAAGACTTCATGGACTGAAGATCACTGAAGCTTACAGCTTTTCTCTGGTGAAGACAGCAACGTGTTTCTAGGAAGACACAATTTCTGTGGCAATGATGCTATTGTCTTTGCCTGATTTTTTGTATATAAAGTCACACATTCATAGGACAGGTGAAGCATTCAGGGATAACAGAAAAATACATCTTACTTAAGGAGCTACTGATTAATAAAAAGTCATAGAGGTTTATTATTACTAACTTATATGTTTATTGGCTATAGCCAAATATTTATATATTTATGTATTATTATTGGTTATACCTAAGCAGTTCTTACTGTTTGGTATGGGGTAAGGACATTCACAGCAGCTCACACACTGCACGCTGCTGGGAGCTCAGTTTTGTTGTGGTTTCATAGAAACAACACAGCGCAGTCAGACAAAATGCACCAGGAGTCTCCTTGCTCCCTGCACTGACTGATAGTAGAGAAGGACACACAGGTAGCTAAAAAAGCATTATATATGCAGTGAAAATCTTGACACTGAGTTTATAGATTGTCTTCCTAAAGGGTCCTTTTTCAAATCAGAATTTCAAATGAGTTTACATTAAAGACAGAATTAAAACTGATGAGTTTTTCTGTAATTAACTGTGATAACACAGGAGATGTGGAATGCCCTTTAAAACATAGCTGTAGGCTTGCAGCTGCCTTTCTGGGATGCACTACAGTGTAGTCATTGTAGGTTACATTACGATTTAACAGACGAAGAAGCACTTTCAAAAGATTGACATGTGATGTGACAAAATTCACTCAATTGAACAAACAACCAGCTCTTCTCAAGCTTTTTAAAAACACCAGAAGCTACACTGCCATTACTAGAGTTTGGCTAAAAGGTTACAAATTTGATTTTTTCTAGATTTGAGTGAGTTTAGAAAGACATAGAAATAGTTAGTCAAATTCATAATTCACAACCTGATACATTAAGTACAAAACGAAACAATCTAATTAGTGATTACAGGAATATGATTCCTTTGCCTCCCAGCTTCCACCTCTACTGCTTACGAAAGATTGCCCTCAGCTTGTGCTTCAGTCTTGTCAAATACAAAAGCACTACCCTCCTCTATGACTTGTGGTTCCCCATTGAGAATTAATAATAACATACAGGATGAACTTTTACAATGAAAATTATAGGGTTTATTCCATTGAAGAAACACACAGCTGTAACAGTAAAATCTGTAAATGCCATCTGTAGGGAGAGCTAGTGTTGAGAATTCATAAGATAATATAAAGAGTTCACATATTTGGTTCTATTTAAGCCGAAGACATCCTGAGCATGAGTCTTTAAGAGAAGAAAGTGTATATGCTTTTCTGAACTCTGCAGAGGGAATCTCACAGAAAGGGAGCAAGCTTGTAAAAGAACAAAAAGTATCATCAGTAGAGGAATTAAATGGCCCTAACCCACTGCTCCATGAATGCCAGGGAACATCAGCAATGTAGGAAATGCCTTGAAGTTTTTGCCCTAATGTTGAGCTGCAGAAAAAGTTTCCCTCCAGCATTTGCCTCATGGGATTACATCACCCTCTCTTGCTTCAGGAAGTTGAAAAGACAGTGATAATATCTGCCTACAGTTTAGAGTCACTGGAAAAAAAGAGACACAAACCAAACTTAAACCTTTTTTTTTTTCTTCCTCATTTTTATTGCAGCCTTAATAATATTTATTTGGAATTTCTAGGCACAAAATTCTGGTTTGGTCTATGTTTTGTTACATGTATATATAGAGAATTATCAATATTGAGGCAATATTGATAAAATTATTGGTAGAACTGAGAAAAAGGTCAGTAAAACACATAGAAAACAACATATTGTGAATTGGTTTCCTGAGGATCCTAAAGTAGTTTTTCTGACCTGAAATACCATCAGGAGAGTCACTTTTCTCAGTCACCAGGTTAGTGTCTTGAAAGAAGAAATGTTAAGGACTGCTCTGCCCACTCATCAGTATGACTGTTTGGGGTTTTTTAATCAGGAGGATGTCCTGCATCTTTAAAAGCACTAGTCTCTGATCTGAAGTTAATACTGTTATGTGGAGTGAAATGAAATAAAATTGAGGTAGATACTGTCTCATTCAGGCATTCAATTCAGAAAAATATCTAAAATTATCTTTTGCCTTTATTTTATCTATTTGATCCACTTCAGGTCATGGTCACAAAAATACTTATAGGAAGGCTTTCTTTTCTGATTGCGTCTTTTTTTTTTAATCTTTTGAATGCCATATACTCTTTTTATTCACTGGTATACCATCATCACAGTCATGACTACTTGCAATAATATGCATGGTTTTATACTGTATAATTTTGCTTCATATTAGAAGAAAGACGCTCACTAGAAAGAACAAGAATGCAATTAGGTATTTCCAATATTTATTTGAATAGAGTTATACCTCTTAATGGCAATTTTTATAAGATTATGGACATATGTATGGACAAAAATAGTACTTAAAAAATAATGCAGCAGAATATAGCAGTATTATGACTTACAGTGTTGAACAAGGTCATTATGCCAAAAATACCTAATGAAAGTTTAGATGAAATAAGCTTTCTGAAGCATCAAAAGTTGTACAAGATGCAACAGCTTAAACAAACGTTTTTAAGAGAGTCATAAAAAAATATTTCTGTCTCTCCATTTACAAACTTGGGAAAAATAGCAATCCACATTTCTGCAAACCTTAATTTATTGTATAACAAGGTTAGTGGGAGGTTTCGAGTGTTTGTTTGTTTGTTTCTTTTTTAAATTGGAAACAAGTGAAATTGACAAAGCAAAGGATAAACAGTAGAAAAATTTTACTGTTCCAGATGAGTAAGCAGACTAATTTTTTAAAGGGTCAAGCAAACCCTGAAACACATTATCCATTATCATTCTAATATTTCTTGTACATCTATCATCGTGACAAAAACACAAGCTGTCTTCATTTTTCTAGACTGGGGACATTTTCTGTACGTAGCATGTTCTGGGAAAACACAAGTGCTACAAAACGTGAAAAACTTACAGGAAATTAAATCATATTTAATATGTCTGAAAAGTGAAAACATCAGTGCAGAAGACTTTAAATTCAGAGAAATGGATCTGCTGTGGCTGCTCTAAATGCAGTCTTCTCAACACAGAAAAAGCTCTGTAGCCCCATTCCCTGGAGAGGCAGTGGGAGTCCCTGTGCTGTCTCCAAGTGCACCAATTCCTTTGCGTTTTAACAGGGCTGAAAATTGTGCTGACTCCTCTTCAGCTTGACTAAAATGTCAGGCACACTTCTCTATTTGTGGGGTTTACCCCTTCCAATCTTATTGATCTTCATATTATCAAGTCATTGTGGATGAGATATTGATATGACGGATTGCAGATGAGATGTAGATGAGACCTAGGGAAAGAAACAGGGAGTCTGGCTGATGGAATGGAACTGAGAAAAGATTTAGGGAAAGGTGATAATGGGATTTAAGATGAAAAAATTAAAAGGACAGAGAAGGAAAAAAAAATCTTTTCCCCTTCAACTTATCAGACATTTCGTTCAATTTCTCATTCATCCAGCCTTCTTTAAAGAATATTAAAATTTATCTTGTATAACACACACAACTCATCACAATTTCTCCACAAGCTATATATTGTTTGCTATGACACTAGAGACTCTCATAGAAAAAAATATTTCTCTTGTTCTTCACAGATATTTACAAGTACAATGAAGATAATTTCACCAATAGTAGGAGTAAACATGATGTATGTGCATACATGTCTTCACAAAACTCCATGAGTGTGTGTGTGCATGCATGAATACACATGTATATGCATTGACTCCCTATACTGGCAAATGTATCTATCTCCATTATTACTGCTACATATCCCAGAGCCAATCTGCATTACAAACACTTTTATAGTTCGACAAAATGAAGAAAATTGTTGTCATAAATTGGTATCTAAAGGCTCAGCCAAGAACTATGTTTAATTAAAGAGATATTGATGTGTTAAATATTTTCTTACAGTTCATAGAGTTCCTAATTTTCCTTGAGGATCTGTTTTAATGGCTCGTGAGTTATTTGTTCTCTTATTAATTGTTTCATTTTTAAAAATCTGAAATAACAAATTTCTAAAGCCACAAAGGCCATATTCATATGAAGTCTGATATTTCAGCTTGTTCCTTTTAGCTATCTACAATCCAGGTGTTCAGAACTATTTGAAAGGCTAAAGATGTATCACAGTTTTCAAGAGTATCTAGATACATAAGTACAGTTGAAGCATAAACTGTAAAGTCAGCATCTACCATGCCTGCACATTTGTCAGTCCTATTATGGTGATGGTAAATGCTTTTGAAAACTAGTTTTCTAATGCTATATTTGGTTTTTTAAGGAAGACTCTTCCAAAAGACAAGCACAACTATAGTGCCTGCCCAGAGAATATCTAATGAATATCTAGTAATATATTCATGATCTTATGAATAATCGATATTCATGATTATTCAGATTAATATATGACAATATATATTATTCATGATCTCATGATATTCATGTAAAAAGCAGATATTTTTTAATTTACTACTTTCAGTTTGTAAAACCTAGCAACTTCATACATTAGGTTGCCTTTTTACTTATTTGTTATAAAAATACTCATCAACATGGTGGCAGACTGATATGCAATAAGTGATTTACAAGCTACAAGCAGAACAGTGGTATAAATGAGATATTAGGCATTTGTCCTCTAGGTCAATTTTTACAGCATTCTCTTATTCTGAATAAAATCAGAATATTTTATCTAAACTTTCTGGCAATAATGTTAATGACTAAATTAAGTGCATGTTATGTGCAGGTCTGGTTTACAAACTTAAAATAAGATTGATATTCTCATAGCAAGTCTATTTTGCACAGACAGAGGGGTAAGCTTTGGCTAGTTTAGGCTATTTATTTCAAATAAAGGATTTATGAAAATACCTTGTCCTCTTATGAATGCTTTGAAGAGTCTTAAAGTTCTGTCACCAGGGATGTTGGCCGAGAGGATCTGAAATACAGAGGGGCTATCCTTTTGCTTTAATATTATTTTTGCTTCAATATTATTTTTGCTTCCCACTTTCTCCTTTTTTCTGACAGTAAAAAAGCCAATCTTGTAATGTTTAAGAAATCTAGGGTGACAAGCAGAGCATGGAAACTACTGAGGATTTTTCAAAGACTTGCCAACAAACAGAAGTCCATGAACCCCATCTGAGAAAATTATCTGCTCTCCTCTGCCATAGCCTTACTGCAATTCACAGAGACTGCACCTCCTAATAGTTCTGTATGCCCTCTTGCCACCATGCTAACAGAAACACTACGTTTTAAACCAGAGAAATTGTGAGCGTGGTGAGGCACTGTAACAGGTTGCACAAATAAGTGATAAATGCTCCATCCCTGACAGTGTTCAAGGCTAGGTTGGACAAAGTCTTGGGTGACATGGTTTAGTGTGTGTTATCCCTGCCCATGGCAGGGGGGTTGGAACTAGATAATCTTAAGGTCCTTCCCAACCCTAACTATTCTATGACTCTATGAGAAGCTTCTGCAGAGAGAGGCTGACTAAGGAAGCTAGATACTGACTCCAGAAAGAAGAGATAAGAATTAAGACTAATAGCATTTGGGAACAGTATCATTTGGGGAGCTAGTAGAGGAAAAAGTCTAAAATCAAAGTAGCAAGCAATGGGAGAAGTGGGAGAAAACAGAAAAGATAGGGAGTTAAAAGGCTTGAGTGGGAGGGAAAGAAATTAGTATGAGAAGCCTCAAAGCAAAGAGACAGGATGAGAAGCGGGAAAGGACATGGCAACTGGTGTAGGGTAGAAGCAGTTAGAGCAGAAATACAGGTTCAGCTGGGACAAGCAACAAAAGTCCGTTTCCGCTGAAGCATACTTTCCAAGATCTGACAGAAAAGTGTGCCCTGGAACAGACACCTACATTTCTACAGTTTACTACTGCCATGCTGTCAGTAATACCTGAGAAAAATATGAGCAAGTTATGAATGAAGATCCAAGTTGTGTTTCCCAGCTCTTAGCTATATAGTGTGATCAGGCTCTCTATGGTCTGCAAGGGTGACCAAGCATACATAGTGCATTCCATTATCCCTCAGCTGTACTTACATGTCTTTCTGGAGACTGAACAAATTCTAATCCTGCTGATGACTTTTTTCTGTGCCACTATGAACTCTAGAAATAAGTTTTTGGAGGTTTGTTTCCATTTTCGTTTTCTTGAAAAAAAAATCAAACAAACCAGATGACACATAAAACTATATATATACTGAAACATATATATAAAAGACTAGTAAAGAAGTGCCTATCGAGAAATGGAAGTCAGAAGTAGTGTGATCTATGCAAACAACACATTTTTTTTGTATTTTTACATTACATACCGGTATCCTGCATCAGCATATAGATGGATCAGAGCTGTTGCTAAATGCAACTGTATAATGAACAAAACTGCCTTGTAGAGCACCAGTTTCTTCTATTACAGAGTACAGATTATGCTGCAATGAATGGGAAAGGCTGGTCTGATAAAAGCAGTGATAAGAAACTTGAAAATGCATAATGTGGGAAAGAAAAAAAAAGAAAGTAAATAGTAAATGTATGAGAAGATAGACATGTGGAGGGAAAGCAGCTCTTCTTAATATAATAAGAGAAAAGCGAGGAGCTTTTAAGAAAGAGCTCCAATAAATAAAGAAATACTATGCATGTTTTAACAGAGAATATAATAGAATTGTAAATAATGGTTTAGAAAAAATAGATCAAATACTTCTGCTCAGGATTTGGAAGGAAACACACTGCTTTACTGACATCACTTTACAGGGATTCAATTAAATCTATTAATAACTAGGGTAATGTTAAAGAGAATATATTAGAATTCTATAGTTTTACATCAACAAGCCTATGTAACTTCCACCCACACATTTTTAGTAAATTGGGTGAAGAATTTTCTGGACTTTACTAGTATTACATCAGCTGGCATATTGAAGATGCTCTAGAGGATTCAGAAATTATTAAGAATGCTCCAGCGGGAGATTGCAGGTAATTATGTCACACTAGTGAAAAACACAGAAAAGCTGGTTTGGATTATATCAAGTAAAACTTGAATGAAAATAATATCAAGGTCAATTCATTCCATCTAAGATTAAAAAAAAACCAAAACTCTTGTAAATCAAATCAGATTCAATCTTTGGTGAGATCAGAATTTTGGTTGGTAAATTTACTGCACAAATATAACTTTTATGAGGCTTTTGGCTCAGTATCTCTTACGCTTTAACAAAGTAACTATAAACACTGCAACAAAGCATATTTTAAAAGGACAGATAATTAAATAATTGATTAGCTGTAAAACCAGCTGGCAATAAGGAATTAACATTAAACAGCGACTGTTTCTAAAGGTGAGTGGTATAACCCCCCATACTTCTCTTTAAGGTACAGATGTATGTATTATATCAGCGTGGAAGACGACAATGAAGGCTACACGAAACCAGAGTACAAGGGGAAGGCCAAGGAGACTAGCCTTGAAATTGAAACACTATGCATTTTTTTACAGAGCAACAAAAACTCCTTTCCTTCTCCATTCTCCACTGCCAGGATGCAGTATGCATCTACACAACGAGAAGCTATCTTGTGATAGGAGCAAGTCTGGAAAAAAAAAAATCAGGGACGTTACAGGTAAACAAACAAAAATTAGTTCTCAGTAAAACATAGAGACAATGTGGGTTAATGCAAACCTGGAAGGAGCAAGAAAGGAAAAAGAGTAATGAAAGGCAGTGTTGATTTTATGCCTCTAGATAGCACTGGTGAGATTGATACTGGCAAACTGCCTCCTGTTCTGCATACTGCACACAGCTCATTTTTAAAAATGTCACTGAAAAATTAGAGATGATGTAGAAAAAAAGCTGCATGTTATTCCAAGCTGCAGAAAATTCAGGTGAGAGAGGACTTAAAAGTACTACTCTGTTTCTCTTATAAAAAAAAACAGACTGACAGGTAGCTTGATTCCAGTGTATAAGTACCCTCACAAAGAACTAAAGATATCTTTAATCTAGCAAAGAAAGACAGAAACCCATAGATAAGAAATAAGAAACGAAGGCAGGCAAATTCAAAATAGGAATAACATAAAAAATTTAACCCAGTAGGTGGTTAACAGCTGAACAAACTCCCAAAGGGAATGGTAGATGGTCCATTACTTGGTGCACACAAATCAAAGCAAGGCACTTTTCCAGGAAAGGTACTTATTCTGGAGTCACTGGAAGGATTGTAATGTCCTGTAATATATAGGACATGCTTGACTAGAGGATCTAATGGTCTCTTCTGGCCTTAAAATCTGTCAGCCAAAGATAAGGCTGTAAAATATTGCCACAAAAAATCGGATGTTAACCCTCCTTCTACCACAGAGCATGCCTAGGTAATGTTTGGCAAATCACTTGGTTCAAAATGTCTAAAACCAGTTGATGGCAGTGTACTACTGCTTGGTGTTTGGATCCCCTTTTTACAGTATTGCATACCTATGCTTACTAGCACAATCAAAATCAGCGAGAACAATGCAGAGGACTTACCAGCATGCCACGGATCACTATTTGAATACTAGGCACTGCTCTGTTTGAACAGTAGGTAAAGTGACAAGTTACCAGCTGCCTGTCTTTGGATTTACTTTCTCTGCAAAACTGGGTAAAACATCCATTTGTAGTGCTTCAATTCTGGCCACAATATTCTAGGGATTAACCTTAGAATCCCAAAGAAGAGTGTATAGGGTGCACGTAACTGTAACTGTGGTGAGGCACTGGAATGGGCTGCCGAAGGAAGTTGCAAATGCTCTATCCCTGGAGGTGTTCAAGACCAGGTTGGACAGAGCCTTGGGCAACATGGTTTAGTGTGAGGTGTCCCTGCCCATGGCAGGGGGGTTGGAACTAGATGATCTTAAGGTCCTTTCCAACCCCAACTGTTTTATAATTCTATGATTCTACATGAACTAAGTACAGCTCTGTCATAAGATAATAGAATAGGGACATTCATGCTGTTTAAACATCAATGTCTGGTAAGTTCTAAAATGTTTTCTCAGCAACTGACATTGTCTATTGTGTATGCAGATGAACTCCAGCACAGAAAAGTTAATTGAATCACCAGGTCTTTCATGGCAATTTAGGGGCAGATACAGGAATGCATTTACAGATTGTGCAAGTTTTCATCAATTGGTAAAAGGGGAGGTTACACAATTATGGGACAAACTTAATCTGTTTGCATTTAAATATTGTGTTTACTGTTAACTGTGAAAGGAATTGTCTATCCATGCAAACTTTGTGTCCTAGGGATATGTATCCTACCTGTCACATCCTCTGATACAGATACAAATTTACAGTTCATCATTGCAACTCATCTTTAATGTAGATACCCATAATATAACATAATTGCATCCTTTTCAGTCAGCTGTGTTTTCTAAGTCTGCAGGTGGATGAGATCCTTTATGGCTTCACATGAAGACAAATATTAAAGCTTCCAACAGTGTTCTTTAAAATTGATTCTGAAGTCATGGTAGTGTATCTTTGTCTATCCTGTTGCAAATGAGTTTTGTTACTGTCACTTTGTCTAGCAATCATGTTATTAAGTACCATCCTTATGGGAAAAACAAATAATCATCCAAAATGTATATACTTGTACATTTTTGCTGAAATAGAGAATGGCATTTATGAAACATTCTGACTGAGACTGGATCTGTTATTCAAATTCAGATCTTCTAACAATACTTAGAAAAACAATGGTAGACTTGGACAAAGAGTCAAAGGATGGGTAAAGATTTTCCTGTACCCACTTTTCAGAGCAGTCAAATTATGGCATATACCCATGTACAGACAGCACAGGCTGTTAGTACACGCAGCAGAATTTGAAGGATGATACTCACGAGTTAAAGGAGAGAGGACTGCAGCTCTTTTCGTGAATAGAATAATGAAAACTTTTCACTAATCCTGAATCTGGTGTGCAACATCAGCATTCAAATGTCATCAGTTATATCATTAAGTTTATTTTAAAGTGTGTGGGGTTTTGTTTATTTTTGTTTTGTAAACATCTATCACAGCTTTTCATAGCTTGAGAGTTTTATCTATGCTTTGTAAAGTAGTGTTTGTAGGTTGTAGATTGTAGTTTTGTAGATTGATAGGCTAAAAATATATCTTTACACATTTTCAACAATCAACAGTATAATATCTTAAACCTTTTTCACATCTTGGTAAGCTTTAACAGAAGACTATGCCCACAATAGAGCTGACAACCAAGAGTTGTTTTCTTTATTATTTTAGGTTTCTTCTAAAAGGTATTTTAACCTCATTTGTTACAATTAATTAAGACTATTTGTTTATAATGATCATCCCAAGAAAACGTAGTATCAGTGAAGAGTTCAGGCAATGCATGAGAGCTTAGAATAATAAAGCATTCCCTTACACATTCAACTTCTAGGAAAAAAAAAAAAAAATCTTGAGAAGATTATATGCATGTATTCAGCTAAGTATTTCTACCATGCATAGCTCTGAATACCTCTAAAATGCCTAAACAATTACAGTTTTGGAAAAGCACAGGATAAAATGACTTTCAGTTGTCATCTGGAAACCACAGAAACTTCTCCTTCACTTCCCTTTACTTATCCCCTCCTCCCATGTGTCTTATGCCAAACAGTCACATACTCTGGTTTATCAATAAAACTGCTGCAAATTAATAATTCAGTCTCCCTTCATCTTTTTGGAATATAACAAGTAAAGGTAGCACCAGCTAATCTCAATCACACCGCAATCTGCTCTCCTCTGTTGTAGCTTATTCATTATTCCTTCTAAACCAACCTTTTGTTTCATGTGTTTCACACCAGGTGCCTCAAATAAGGGCTTTAGCTATTAGAGACATAAGCTGCAAGATGACAAGAATGCAGTGTTTCAAAACAAAATAAAAATGGCATTATGTAAGAGACTCACATAACCATTTTTCCCTAGCAACAGTGTGCACACCCTCAATGTATGCCTTTAGTGACTGATCCTGGCAAAGAACACTGGTACATACTGTGTTTTCTATCTTTTTTTAGCACTTAAATACTGAACAACCTAGCTCCCTTTTGGTATCGTTCTCCTGTCTCATTCATCTATAAAATGACATCATGCAGCAGAGTAAGATGTGTGAAGCAAAGTGGAAGTCGTAGCAAAATAAGTGTCCCCAGTTTCCTAGCATTGATAATTTTTATTCTCATGGCAGTTGCAGTTCAACAGTAGAAAATGAAATCTCAAAAGAATAAGTGTTTCATTAGGAGCAAAGGTGATATTTCATATTAGGCGCCACTAAGCACAGACATAGTGGGTTTTCTCAATATACGTAACAGACAGTACAAAAACCCAGTAAAGAGCCCTAGTGCTCCTTCTTGCCTTTTTAGGCTGTTACAGTCATGATGTGATAAAACACACTCATATGGGAATTAAACACATAATCTTGTTATAAGAAATAACATCTGGTTTGCCTTGTTTTCAGGTCCCAGAGGGTTAATTTGTTTGCTTTTGTTCAGAAATGGAAGAAAGATCTGCATTTGAAAAGGCAGCTGGAAAATTATCTTCCAGATAGTTACAAAAGTAGCAGCAGTGAGTAATCATTCAAAAATCCATGTTTGAGACCTCAGTATGCCTAGGTATCTCTGTCTGCCAAGAAGCATTAACAAGCTGCAAATGCACTTGGCTTGAGACCTCCCTCTAGAGAGCACAAGTCATCCTATAGTTCCTTCCTATATATCAATCTTTATTCTTGAGTTTTTGGCATGTTACATTGCATGTATAGGCCCGTAGCAGTAAAGGCATGCCTCAGGGAGCAGACTGTGCAGTGAAGGATACTAAAAAATCCCCAACTGTTTCTGGAGATGCAAATTCGGTGTCCATCACTAAAGCAAAGAGATTCAGTGAAAAGAGAAATCTGAATTCCAGTTAACATGCCTGGAAGTGCTGCAGTGGCAATACTGATACTGTACAGCAACATATAGGGAGCTGCTAAGGAGCAGAAGAAGAAGAGCTGTCAAATAATTTCCTGTTTTTAAAATAGTACCTTTTGACATTTTAATATCTGAAGATGTAGAAAAATAAAGACAAACCCCCCCACCTACTGTACATGAAAAAGGTCATCTGCTTGTTCTAACAATCAGCATTTCAATATAGAGGTTAATAAAATCCCAAACCTGAATAAACTATTTGGAGAAAGAAATACATTCAGCTATGCCTTAATAAGCTTGTAGAACTATTGCAATATTTACTTAACTATGTTGTTTCAAATGGCACAGCAGGTCTGCCAGCCATGTGGGTAAATGCTCACATACTCATCTGGCCATTTGTAAGATACTGCAGAATTCTGATTTCTCCTACCTTTTCTTTGCTGTGCTTGAGAAGCCATTAGTAAGTTAAATTTTCTTTTTTTGCCTTGTTGGCAGGGTGTATCTGTACATTTTTACCTGCTGCTGTGACTGAGGGAACACAGAAAATTACCTGAATATGAGTGTGGCTGAGGATTTTATCTTACTTAGAGACAGGGAAGAAACACTGCAGGAAAAAAAATGCAGATTTTGGTGATGATATGAGCCCTTCAAAATGAAACCATTTAGCTGCTCTTAGTCAGGCTGGTAATTTTTAGGCTTCCAAATTTAAATTCTTCAGACCTTTCTGATACACTAAACAACACATCTACTGAAAATGCCACACTTCACAATGTCAAAACTGAAAAGCTCCTGACAATTCAAAATTTTGACATCTGTACTTTTAAGAATTGTTGCATTACCTCTTCACAATCTTGCATTTCATGCTTTCAAAAATAACAGTTTGAGTGCTGGTTTTGTAGTCTGCAGCTTGAGACAAAGCTGCAATACAGCAAAAAAAAAAGTGTGTAAAAAGCTCAAAAAGCACAAGATGCTTCAAAGCTTACAAAACCCCAAAATGAAAACAATCCCTCCCAAAATGGAAAAAAACCTCCGCTGATCCTTCAGAGTAAACAGCATTTCCTGGGTCCACTGCAATATGCATAGTAGGCAGGAGCCTACACCTAAGAGCCTTCATGGCTGAAAGGCCCTGAGACTGCCTAGGCTAAAGACTGTATTTTGCAAGTGATTAATCAGTTGGTGAGAAAAGCAAAGAGGAAGAAATATGCAAACCTAAGCATAAAAACTATCAGTTTTGTGAAGCCACTTCCCAGCCCAGTATGCAATCAATGATAATCACTGTCCTGATCCCATTTAGCATCATATATGGTATAGAGCTAAAACTGAAAGCATAGTCCTGCGCCTGATGTCTCAGTGTGGATGACTGCAAGGTGAGCAACACCTACCTTGTTTCTTCAGTCATGATGGCAGAAGCAAGGATCATAGCCTCATACCAAGTTTAGAATGAAAAACAAAAAAACTAAAGTTGTTTTATATTATCTTGCATCTAATAAAAAACGTAGTAAGTCAGTCCTAGGATATGCATGTGTATCTTAGAGTACCAGGAGTCTTAAGAAAGGTAAGAAGCAAGTGCACACGGACACTGCCTGGCACAGTGCCATACTGATGTGGCCAGTGCATTTTACACTCTGTAGTATACCTAGAGATCACTACTGTATTCCTAACAAAGATAGAAGTGTAATCATATATGTCTAAATTCAGCCAGGCCAATGTAGTCCTATATTGATTTCATTGTAACACAAGCAAAAAACACAAGATGCACCGACTTTTTGCAATAATAGCATATTAAAAGAAGGCTATTGCCGTAATAACCTGAATGTTGTTGCACTATTTACTTGTTGTATAGTGAACAATCCCATTAATTGTAAACCACATGAGAAAGATGGTTGTGTGGTGGTAGGGAATATAGGGAAAAGCACGATTTGGCAACTGGAAAATTGAAGAAGTTGATAAAGTACATGGTGACTTTTTATTTTGAATAATAAAACTCCAGGACTTGTAAATTTTGGCAAAATTTCCTTTAAACAAAAAAGAAAAGGGGGGGGAAAAGAAAAAAAAAAAAACAAAACACCAAGAAAGAAAGAAAGAAAGCTCATTCCTGGCATGCATGCACACTTTCTTTGCTGCATTTAGTAAAGGATCACTTCCAAAACCAGTTTTCCACATGGATGGGTGCCTCTTGCCTTTTCCAGCCCCTTGAATTGTTTTCATGTGCAGTTCAGGCTAAATAAACTGCACTCACAGGATCAGACTTTTAGACAAAAGCTATGGACAGGACTATGCACAAAAAGTCAGATTAATACAATGATGCATGAGGACTTTCAGCATTTCTTTAGCAGGAAATAAAAAGCTTGCATGCAAACAGGAAGACTAGTTAACATATCTCTAATGTAGTCTCCTAAAGAAAAAAGGAAACAAGGTGTTTCTGGTCCCTTATGACTCACCTTCATTATACCATTATTTCACTTAATTTCAGCTGGCTTTGATATAGTATCATATTGTCTGACATATTAGCAATAACCTTTATTGCCATACGTGGGTTTTCCCCCCTCCATAAAGAGGCTTAAACAATGTAATATAATTATCACCTCAGGAGCAAACCAATTAAATATAATAATCGTATTTTCATGTTATGTTTTTTTTTTAAAAAAAAAACAACTGAAACAACCAAAACAACCAAACCAAAACAACAATAGCAAAAAAAAAGTTTTTAACCCAAAGAGACACAGCTCTTACATTTGTTATCACTTTTGGGTTTAGGGCTTTTTTTGGCTATGAAGTAGCTCTGTAAATTTATTCTGTTACTCTTTAAGAATGGTAGTTTCTTCCCCAATAAGCCTTCTAGCTTCCTCCTTACCAAGAAATCAACAAAACACAAAAATAGCGATATGAAAGATTTTGTAAGCACCAACAACCAAGACACAAATAAAGCTTTGAGAAGATCTTTGCTTTTTTCTCATTTCATGTGCTTAGTTTTCTATTTCATCAATTCTCTCATCTCCAAATGTTCTTCATTCAGTTCAGATTCCTTTAGTAAGCCTCTTTTGCACATTCCTCCAGCTATATATTCCATGATGCATATTTCTTATACTTTCAAAATCCAGACTGTAGATAATTTTATCATGTGGATAATGTACAGATTCGGGAAGAACTGAATTCTGGTAATTTTTGCGATGCTATAAATGTATGCCACATGAAACAAACCTGATGCCTTTCTGGGATATTTGCATTTTCTGTGTTATTCAAAGATACTTGGTTTATATATTTGTATGGATTTGAGGCTTTCAGGTCCATATGCTCAAACACAGAGTTGCAGAGTCATAGACTGCTCTTCAAGTTGTTGATTAAATTCCCAAGCTTTTAGAAAAACTGTAGAAAAAGAAGCTTCTGCCAGTTTCAGACACTATGACCTGCTAGACTTCTAGCTAGACTGGCTTATCTTATTGATAGACTTGTATCTTGTTTTCTTTGCTGCATTTTGTGGTTTCCTGCATAGTTGAGCAAGCATGCAGAACTAAACACATAAAACCTTCAAACATGTAATATATGTAAAATTTTAAAAATTAAAATATATGTAAAAATTATGACTGGAAGAGCTTACTTAGTTCTTTCTTGGTCTGTTGCTCCTCATAACCTAAAGTAACCATACATGGAAAGAAACAAAACAACAAAACAGCAGTTTTATAAAGAAGGCATACTTTCGGAAAATGTACTAAGACCTTTATATTTTCACAAGAGCAACAATTACACATTTGGTTGTGGGAAAGGAAACAAATCAAGCTGCCATCCAAAGAATTCAGTGTACTGAAGGTAAGGGAAACAGATCAGCAGAATCACGGTCATCAACAGCTGTGTAGTGAAATAGTGACATAAAGGGAATGAATAGGTATCCTGTTCAGAAATCGTTGCGCTGATTCAGTGAACTTGGCTACAGTTTTTACTTTTGAGATTCTGCTGTCATTACGCATTATAACTTTTAGGAAAGTTACTTGACACCTGTTGAATTCTCTGGGTAAATTCAACACTTGAATGATGGTGAGATACAGTGTTTCATACCTGCTATGGTTCTCCCACACGTGCCTTCTGTGTGGTGATCATTAAGTGATTCTCAATATTATAGACATTGTTTGAAAATTCTCTAGGATTTTTGGAAATCATCTACATTTACTGAGTTGAATGACACTGTAGAGAATTAGCACACTGCACACTCGCATCTACTTCAGAGAACCAAAGTTAGAAAGTAAATGTTCTACACCGCTAACGGGGAAATGCAGCACCCTCCAAAAAGGTGATTCAATGAAACTAGGTTATATTCTTAAAAGTAGTCTACTAAAACTCCCCCATGTATTCACAGACAAAATGTCATCCACAATGCATATTTTGTATGAACAACCCTCTCACTCACCCTTCCCCACCCCAACCCCCCCCCAGTAAAAATGTCTCTGTAGTTGGTACTTTCTTAGTAGTACATGTGACAATATGAAATGCATTCATTTATGGAATTCAGGAATCCACTTTGAGCAGAAGACAGCTGCAATTTAAGTACTCAGACAGGTAACTAGAGAAATAGCTAACTTCTGTATAATGTGGGCAAAGCATTTATTCAAAACTGAGAGGAGGTTTGATTGATTAAACAGCAGAGATAGCAGGATTAGCTATGACTCTTTTGCAGAATGCTAAAGACCTAAAGTGGTCTCTGATCAGAGAACTGACGTCATCTGTATGTTGAGTTTCTGAAGGAGGAAGAGGAGACGAATTTTCTAAGAAAGGAAAGACACTTCAGACTTGATTAAGAATCTGATTTTTTGTTGTTGTTGTTGATCAGATGTTGTTCCATAGATGTTAATTCTTCTCCTTCATTAGATCAGTAATTGTTATTTGTCATACAATGTTACAGGTAAAATTGAAAATGAGATAATGCAAGCATAATATAATTGTTTGAGTGGTTAACATACACAATTTGTCTTGGTGTACTTGTATTGTACTCAGGTTTATATTGGGCATAGAAAAAGAGAATGTAAGTAAAGCTGAACAAGTCCAACATAAGATTTCTACAAGTCATCTTAACTTAGTGACTCTGCATGAAAAGAATGGATGCAATCCTTTAATTATAGTTTGAATTCAGATTACTCATTTTGAAATGTTCTGGTATTAATTATTTATATTTAATGCTTCAGCAATTATACAGTGATTTTTTTTTAAGTCACTCAATGAGTATAGTTTTTTAAAACAGTATGAGCCTGAGGAAAATAATCTGTAAATCTAGCTTGTATTGAGAATAAAACAGGTTTGTGCTTTACTTGTCTTTGAACTACTTGGAAAGTTTTAAGCCAGTGAGAAATGAGTAACTTAATCTTGAAGACCTTCCTTAAGCAAAATAAGTAACAAGGTGAAGATGTTGTTCAATTCCTAAATGAAGTTATAATATATTACAAACATAACAATCTTATGATGAAGCTATATTTCATTTTGTCTGGAATACAAGGTTTTTAGAGAAATTTAAGGATTAAAAGCATAAAGTATTTAATTCCCTGTATTTAGACTATGTAATCTATGAGTAAACCCAAAATTCTCTGAGAATTTTTACGCATTCTTACTTTTATAATTTATGATGAACTACTTTAAAATAGGCCATTTTCATATTCTTTTTTTTTTTTTAAAGTTAATATTTATACTTCCATATAGAATCTAAAATTCACAATAATAAATTCTGTGAAAAAAGGTACAGAAGAACTTTTTGTTGAAGTTCAATCCTAATTGGATAGTTATTTCCTGAATGAAGTATATTGCCAAGCTCTAAAATAATGGGCAATCACATATAACAAGCATTTATCACACTGGCACAAGGGCTCACTCTAGTGATTTGTCTCTTAATATAAGAAACAAAAACTGAACATGAAATCAAGAAAAACCTCTCACCCAAGCCCTGAACAACAGCATTAATAAGTTAACACTTTTCTGTTTCCTATGAATTCTTCTTCTATCACCTTAGGCTCATACTTGCTTTTTTCAAGGCTGCTTCCTGCTGACAGCTCACAGTTACTCTGTGATCAGCCAGAATATCCAGCTGCTTATTCACATCCTTTTTTTTTTTTTTTTTTTTATATGGCAAAAGCTTTTGTTATAAACTCCCAACACAGGCATCAATCAAAGGCCTGAGGCACTGTGAGGTTCACCACTGGAAATACTAATGGATATTTAGGTCAGGGACTGGAATACATGAAACTGACTTCAGTAAACAAAAATTCTTACAGTTAGAACAGCAATAAATGACGAGACTGCTTCAAGAATGCTAACAGCCAACACACTGAGCACTGGGAACCCAAAGAAATCCAAGAGGAAATATGAAGGTTTAATGCGCACATGAAATCTTATTTTGTGCATGGGCTTATGTATGTATCCTGAGGCTGCAATTGAAAGTCCTGGGAAATAAAGATGAAACCAAAATTCACCTACCACACTTCATCAAGTACAGTCACATGGAATTTGAGGCCAAAGGAATTCTTCACATTTGTCTTCAAAGAAGAAACTATGAGGATTCCCATGACAGGAATGTCAAGAAGGACTCATCACAATACCTGACTTTTAATATAGTAAACAGCCATGATAGAAGAGGGAAGGTCCTTGCATAAACAAAAAATATTTTAAAAAACAAGAAGCAGAAAAACAATAATTTTTTTTTTTCTTGAATTCTTGAAATGGATGAACAGGTGGATGTGGCTGTTCAACATTTCTGTACATGTTCTGAAAAAAATGCCTGAGCAATGGGGGGGCTGTCGGGTTTAAGCCCAGCCAGCAACTCAGAACTCCACAGATGCTCTCTCACTCCCCCCACTTCCTCCCCCCACCTCCCGGAGGGATGGGGAGGAGAATCGAAAGAATGTAACTCCCACAGGTTGAGATAAGAACAGTCCAGTAACTAAGGTATAACACAAACCACTACTGCTGCTATCACCAATATTAATTATGATAAGGGAAATAACAAGGGAAGAGAATACAACCGCTCACCACCCACTGACCAATACCCAGCCTGACCTGAGCAGTGATCTAGCCTTTCTGGGTAACTGCCCCCAGTTTATATGCTGGGCAGGATGAGCTGTAATATGGAATACCTCTTTGGCTAGTTTGGGTCAGGTGTCCTGCCTCTGCTTCTTCCTGGTTTCCCCTCCTCCTTGGCAGAGCATGAGACCCCCAAAGTCCTTGGTCAGAGTAAACTTTACTGAGCAGCAACTAAAAACATCGGTGTTGTCAGCGCTGTTCCCAGGCTGAGAGTCAAAACCACAGAACTGCACCAGCTACTAAGAAGGAGAAAAATGACTGCCACTGCTAAACCCAGGATAGGTGGCAAAATTTGCTTTCAGTCCTGTTATTCAGTCAAAAGGATGAGGAATGATTGAGGTATGTTTAACATGACCAAGGAATTTTCTAAAATGGCAAATAAATTCAAGGTGACTAAATGTAAAACTAGGAGGGGGTGGAGGTGTGGGGAAAGACTTTGACATGTGATGTCAGAATTGTTCTTGGTTGTCCATTAACCCCAAGACTTTAATCCTGAGTAGTATGGTAAGCAGTTTAGCAGTCAGCAGAGATAAATTAAGAGAACAAACAAACAAATAAAAGGTCGAGAAAGGATTAGTAAATAAAAAAAAGAAACAACATAATTGCTTTGCTACATAGATCCATGTTGCATATGAACTGTGAATACTATCTGCAGTTCTGCTCTTTTTATCTCAGACAGGATATGGTAGAACTGGAAGGTATTCCAACTTCCTTTAGCTGAAAGTATAAAACAGTTTCCTTTTAAACAACAGTTGAGCAGCATAGGGCTTTTTTAGAAAAAATAGGGGACTTTGAGGGAATATGACAAAAACCCCCAAAATCCTGAGTGGTAAAGAAAGGGTGGCTAGACACCAACAATAACCCACTTTGAGGTATCTGAATTTTAGCATAAGAGCTGGTTTTCTTCTTTTTACGGTGCTTCATTCCTCAAGCAAGCAGGAGTCCAGACAGGTGATAAGTCTGTGTTCCTATCAGATGACTGGCACCTTCGTGTCAATAAATGTTTTCAGCCATAGTAAGCAAAACCTTTTATCTTTAATCTTCCAAAAGTGGTGCAGGGCACAGCACAGTTGAGTGGTACAGACAGTGTGGCCCACATGGTATTCCAAAGGTTTTAGGGTTCATTTAAGCAGATAACAGCCTCTTGCCTTTGTCACCATTCAACAATGACTAAGGCATAATCAAGCTATTTTGTTGGGATGCACTACAGTAGTTAGAATACCTGTACATAAATAAAGGCAGAAGCTAACTGGTAGTCCAGCACATTTAATGTACAGAAAGGAAACTACTAGGAGAATAGTCTTTATGCAAACACAGTACATTAGTATCAGACTGACTAAACAAATGAAAAATTGAATGTGTTATTGATTGCTTTCCCAAGTAAGAATGCCTTCATTTCCACAAAGCAGTTCCACAAGCACAGTTCAGCTCCATAGAAAACTAAAATTCACACTCAAATGAAAGCACAGTTCAGCTCCATAGAAAACTAAAATTCACACTCAAATGAAAGCACAGTTCAGCTCCATAGAAAACTAAAATTCACACTCAAATGACAGCATTAAAACAACACAAACAAAAAAAAAAGATATTATTCTAAGTAAAAACACAGTAAACAGTTTTTCTCACAGTGGAGGACAAAGACCTTGAACTATATAAATAGTAGTGACTGAGGTCTACATTTTAAGGCACAATCCAGCAAAGGCTTACCCACACACTGACATAAATGATGCATTTTTAAGAGGTATACGGTGTGGTGTTTCCATCAGCAAGGAAGGGATACAGACACATCCTGCTTCACAAAAGGCTTTTAAAACCCACCAAGGTGATTTAAAGCCAGTCTGCTGCTCCACTGTCAGCCAAAGTAAAACAGGTCAAGCACTATGTGTTCACAATTGTGCAAACTAAGAACAAACGCAATACTCAATTCTGAAGAAGATGTGCTTCTAGAAAGAAATTACAGAAATGAGCCTCCCAGTCAAGCAATTAGATGTTGCTTCACAATTTTTTCATGAGATCATTAGGCTAGCACCTAATACATAAATTCTGAATGAGCCTCAGTAATCAAAAAATTATCATCTTGAGAGAAGAAAACCCATTTTTGGCTTGCAAAGATTACTCCTCCACAAAATAATCTCCTCGGACTCAGTGTTTGGGGATATACACATCCAATCCAGATGAGATGAACCACAGAACTGAGTAAATTTAAGGTTAATCTAATAGGATAAGCACTGGAGAGTGAAAAAAGGAGTGGATGCTAACAATGCTTTCTGTAAAAGTAGGCATCAAAACCTGTGAGAGTTAAAGCTAGCTTTCCTTCCTGTTTCTTCCCTGTTTATATGGGAACATTAGAAAAGGCAGCAGGACAAGTACTCATGTTGTCCTTTCAGTCTCACAAGGTGAGATAAATACACACTGGGAAAGAGAAGAAAGAGTATATACGCAAAATAAATTATAAGAGCACGCAGATGATATACTGGGGAAAAACAAGACAAGGGAAAAAGGTACCTTTCTTAAAAAGGATTTAGAAGAAGAGAAAGTGAAAAGAAGAAAATGGAACTTAGAAAGATGACCTAGTCAAAAGATACTATGAATATTAAAGAAGGCATTTGTGAGAGGAATAAAGGTGAAAAAATGAAGGAGTGAAGGAAAAGAAAGCAAGCAAACAAAAAATAGGGCAAATTAAAAAGACAAGGACAAATAAAGCTACTTTTAAGAGCAGTATTGTGGCTTAAGTGCTACAATAACCAAAAATATTTATCTCCATTATCTTGGACATTAGAGGTTTATTCTTCAGTTGCTGAAAGGTTTGAAACTAGATGATCTTTCAAGTCCTTTCCAGCAGAAACTATTTTAATATTCTATGGTTTTATTAAATGTTCCAGCTTTCATCTCTGCGGACAATTCTGTTATTTGAATTTGTGGGGTTTGCACCTTATTTGGACAGAAAATATGCATATCTGTAGGAAAAAAATAATGCAAGAAAAAGAAACTACTTGAAACAATTAAAAAAAAAATTGAGAATTTTCAGAAATCACTAAAAAAAAAAAAAAGGAGAGAGAGGGGAAACCTAGTGAAACCGTGGAGTCCAGAAAGGTAATCTGTTTTAAATTGCTTATGCTTTGACTTTTGTACTTTAAAAATATATACCAGACATCAGCCACTCCCCTGCCATTTTATCTTTTGCTTTCTCTCCTGCAGCAGGAACATCATTTATTATTTCCCAATGTACAAAACAACCAGTGATCACAAATAACATGCAGACATAACATGCAGATCTGGCAATACTTTTAAGGCTTTAAAATTTCAGATCTTTCTAGGAAGTTGTTTGGCTGCCAGTTTGGATAATGCCGGTAACAGGGGGGTTAAGCAATGCAGTTAGAAGTGACAAGTGCTCAAAAACTACTGAATTATAAGAAAAAGATTCTGGACAGCATTGAGGTGACACAAACACAACCACTGTCAAACATGACAATAAATCACTTGAACAGGAAAAGAACAAGAATGTTTAATGCAAGCAGATGCTTCTGTGATAGATATACCGCCCTGATCTTTGCCAAGAAGTACAGTGAATAAGAAACATCATGAACCTTGATGTCACCAAGGAAGAGAATGCATATCCTGCATCTATGAATGAAGCAGTAAGACTATCTATTGCACTATTGCACACACATTTATGGATAGCAGCTCTCTACAAATACTAGCAGGATTAATGCTGTGTTTGGAATGACAGATCTGCTTCTTTTGGCTTTTTTTATGAGATTTTTTTGGTTTTGGTTTTGTTTTGTTGTTTGTTTTTTTTTTTTATTATTTTTCCACAGCATGTGCAAGAAGAATTTTATTTAAAATGTGAAATCAATTTTTGCTTTCTTTTGTTCCTTTTTAAAGTGGCACATTAAAGAACACAGCAATAAATAAGATACAAAAAATACATTTACATCAGGAAATAAAAGAAAAATCTTTTAAATGATTCAATACCGTCTCCTTTGATGCACTTACAGCTGCAATAGCTGTGGAAATATTTCAGCAATTTCTCTCCTCTTAACCTGCTACTTTAACTCATACTCATTTACCCTGTTGTTGGATAGTAGCTTAAGAAATTATCCAAACCAGAAAGCAAGCCTGTAATTTTCAGGCTAAATCCACAAAGGCATTTGTCTACAGTTTCAAAAAAAAAAAAAAAAAGAAAGAAAAAAAGTTTAGTACTGAGATACCAAGTAAGATCTGGGTACTTTAAGTCTTTGTGTCTTTGGCTTTAAATTATTAGTACCTTTGGATATCTCAGGCACAAAGAGGCTGAAGAAGCCATATTTTTCAGCCTAGAGAAGAATCTGAGTTTGATTTTATCAGCTACCTAATAGGGTGTTACAGAGGCAGACTCTGCTCAGAAGTGCACAGACAGGAAGCAAAGTTGCAACTCCAACCAGGGGAAAAATCTTCCACAGAGAGAACAGGTAAGTGCAGACACACATTGCTCAGATAGGTTATGGAACTTTGATTCTTGCATAGTTTACAGGATTCAATTGGAAAAGACCTTGGAGAACACATACTAACTTGGAAAGTATCCCTGCTTTACATTGGTTAGGTAGGACCTACAAATGTCCCTTCCAAAGGAAACCATTTTACAATCCAAGGTGAGGATCCCATAGGACATTTGGGGGTTTTCCATGTTTATACAGTGTCTGACTATGAAGGCTCCTGGATATTAACTTTGAATCTAGAGGGATACACATTACTAAAAGAATGAAAAAAGTTTACTCACAGGTCTACTTTTTATCAATCCTGGATTACCAATCTGTCCAGACTCTAATCAATAGAAAATGAATGAGTCATTTAATCATTCAAATTCAGTTTAAATCAATGGTAATCCCCAGATTCTATTTATGAGAAGGTTCTTTAGCAGCCTCAATAGAAATGAATCAGCCACACAGTTAGCACACGTTACATAAATATACTTTCCTCAGTAGATTCAACACTGGTGCCTAAATCTTAATGAACATAAAATTTTCTTACTAGAGACTGCAATGTCAGCCCTTTGTTTAGTTGCACCAGGAAGCCAGACAAACCTTTCCTGAATTTTGTTGTCTGTTTTCAGTGAATAAAGAGAATGTTCCAGCCTCTGGGAATATTGATCTATTCAGGGGCAGTATATTCATATTTTAAAAAACTGTGTGTTTTTCCAGACTGATATCTATGCTAAGCTGTGAAAATCAAAGAAAAATTAAGTTTGAAGAGCAGAGTCTCTTTTGATACATGCCTGGTAAGCTACCAACACAGATAGCCCCATTTATTCAGAAAAAGGAAAATTCTACAATGAAAAAAAAAAAAAAATAATCTGTTATAGCAAAGGTGGGGAAGCCAAAAAAAAATTTTTTATGAATACTAATGACTAAAGGAATGTGGCTTTTTGTAGAAGTGTAAAACATTAAACTAAATACTAAATCCTCATTTTCTTAAAAAAAATAAGCATAAGTGGTCTTCTCAGTTAAACAGACACATATTCAGAATAACTTTATTCAGTGGTTTACTCCATTCTGGCAAACAATTTAATCTACTGTAACCTTGATTTAAGATCAAAATCTGCCCCCCTTGTTAAAACTAGCTATTCATAATCCAAACTTTATTTACAAATCTGCCAGAAATAGAAATGACACCCACAAATAAACGTACTGCCTAATGACTCCATTCTAACATGGCTGTGTTTCTCTCTAAAAGCCTGGGTGATGTTATTTGTAAAACTTGCCAGTCTTCTAACTACTGCAGACTTTTAAATTTAATTTAAAAAATGAATGCTGATCTTCAACCTGCTCTTACTACTTAATTATTTTAGTTATCAAGAATTGCTTTATATTTTTTGTTATTTATTGGTCTACAATAAGATTTTGCTGGAAGCAGTGATAATTACAGCAAATGAACATGATATGCCTGAGCAAAATATCTCAGATTTATAGAATGTTTTAAATTGTTCATGTCAGGAGCATTATACCAATTTAAAATGTATAGCTACTCTAATTCAATGCAGAAAAAGAGATATTTTGCAACTTTCGAACTGATTCTACTCCTGATGCAGCCAAGAGGATTAGACCTATATAGTGTGGTAAATGGTGCTATATAATTTGTTAGTAACTAGATTTTAAGGTAGCTTTTCTAGCTACCTTATTGAATATAGAAGTTGATTGAATAAAAAAGAAAGAACAATTAATAGGTATTGCAGCAAAGGGAATTTCTGTCAAATACAACTTTACTTATGATCTGGAAGAGGTTCTAACGCAGCTGGTCTTTAGGTGACCCTAGGAATACTCTTTCTAAACTAAAACTCATAGGCTTACAACATGAGTCTGCCCTCTAATCTTTCATCACCATATCAGATCCAAAGATGATTTATAAGCAAGTGCAAAAAATCTGCAGAATTCAGTTTTTATCTTGATGCATTATAACTTCTGATTTCTTAAAAACAGACCAAGATGTTCAGACAATTTACCTCACTTTAGCTGCTATTTGGTGCAATGATACTTCCATCAAAAGGACTAGCATTCCAGTGCTTAATTGGCCTGGGACATGAGGAAATGGAATGAAGTTGCATCAGGGAAAGTTCAGATAGAACATTAGGAAACAGCTCTTAACTGAGATTGTGGTCTGTCACTGGAACAGGCTTTTAAGGGAAGTAGTCACAGCACCAAGTTGTCAGCATCTGAACAGCACTCTTAGCCAGCAGCAAGTTGGACTTTGGTGATCTTTATAGGTCCCTTTCAACTTGAGATATTCTGTGATCCTGTGATATAAGGTCAAGGCATATAACTATATTTCAAAGAAAGCATGTCAAATGAGGTATGTAAGCTAAGAGCCATGAGTAATAAAAAATTAAGATATTTAACTTCAGGGCAGTTTTATATGGTTATAACTTAAGCACACCTTCCTGAGAAAATATAGAATGTTTATATTATTTGATTACTTGAAAAAAAACAAACCCAAAACAAAACACCCTTTGATAAATTCTGTGGATTTTCTATAACTGTAATTGAGAACAGGATAATATGGGGCAGCACAGGTTCAAGTGGAGGTTTATTTGTTCTTCTCTTACTAGCAAAGAAATTCAAGATGGTTAACCTCTAATGTGAGGGAGCATTTTTAAATCTAACTGAACCTGCAGTGTTTCCAGTCTGGTAACAAACATCATTTTGTGTATAAAATAAGCATTCTTGCTACAGAAACAACAGACAAAATAAAATCCTAGACTACCAATTTCATGGTACTTTTAGGTTAGAAATTTACGGTACTGTAGTACTGCTGAAGTTGAAATGCTAAAATTCTAAAACACACTTCAGGTTTAAATTACTGTCTGCATTCAGCCAATATCAAATATCAATCAACTCTATGAAAATATACTGAGGTACATCTCCTATCAGAATAGTAATTGGATACTTCTATCAAAGCAAGTATTTTGTACAGAGGTCACGTTTTTAAAGTTCATTCCACCTTTGGAGAAGTCATCATTTCCAGTGGCATAGTGGCATCCACCTTTTAACTATGTGGATTCTATCTTAAGCCTAGAAAACCAACTGAAAGAGAAATAACTTTTTAAATGCAACAAGGGTATGTCAAACCAGTCACCTTTCAGTGAATTTCAGTGAGCGTACCAGCTATTAAATCAAAGTTATCACCTCATAAATCATACCAGGATCAAGTCAATGTCAGACACACTTCATGACTGAGTAGTTATTATTTCCCCCAATAAATTAAAAATCTGATATTCTACAGCTGCTAGAAAAGTAATTATATTCAGACTGACCTGGCATAACCTGCTGGGAAAAATCCTGATATGGTAGTTCTTTAGGTAGATGTTATGCTTTCTTTTAGAGGGAAAACAGCAAAAGCACTAAAATTTTCATGTGTCCAATCTAATACTAACATGGTCATCGTGATTTACAGAGCAAGTTAGGAAACAACATATATTGCTCTCATATCCAAAAGTCCTTTTGTTCTGTAAGGTTTGCTGAAAAATAATCATATTAGCAGAAAGGTACTTACTGAGTCTTAAAAAAGATATTTGATGTTAGAAATATTAATTTAATATGATATAATGAAGTTGTTCAATCACACTTATGCAATCTCATACAATAAGATTGCCATAACAATCTTTGTAACAACTTTATAACACTTCAAATTTTTATTGTTATGTTTTCCAAATTTAAAATACATGTAGTTTGATTTATAACTATATAATTCTTAATATGCATACATTTAAAGTTGAGTTAACATGTTTTTTCAATTAATTGAAAGAATTTGAAAAGGTCAGTATATTCCAATATTGCGGCAGAAAATATATGGACTCAGTCAGAGATCAATATGATCAGACAAAAAGCCGTTTATTACAAAGCCTTAACCCCTTAAATACTATTTCTTACATGCACTTACAGTGATTTGGCATATTATGATTGGATACATGTCTTGAAGACCCTTTGCAACTAGCATATAATTGGTTAAGCACAGGTGTGGGAACTTGACCTCGAAAGCTTGCCAACAGTCCACAGTTCTCATTATATCAGTGAATTCCAGCTTCTTCTTAGTTTGCTTAAGCTTCCTTGGGCCTCTCATGGCCTTGCTGTATCTTTCAGGATTATTCAGAGTTTATGTACCAATTATCCATTCTCCCATGAGAACACAGTCTCCACATCTCCCCCTTTTTGTTTTATATATGTTTTGGGTGACTCTACTTGAGCAGGGGATTTGGCCTAGATTATACCTAGGAGGAGTTGGAAACCTGTGTTAAGTCAGGAGACTATGATCTGGTGGCAATTACAGAGACGTGGTGGGACAGCTCACATGACTGGAATATAGTCATGGAGGGCTATGTCCTTTTCAGGAAAGACAGGCCAGCCAGGAGGGGTGGTGGGGTTGCTCTTCATGTGCGGGAGCAACTACAATGCACCGAGTTCTGTCCAGGGACAGATGACGAGCGAGTTGAGAGTCTGTGGGTGAGAATTAAGGGGCAGGCTGGCAGGGGGTGATACTGTTGTGGGTGTCTGTTACAGACCACCAGATCAGGGTGAGGAAGTTGACGAGGCCTTCTACAGGCAGCTGAGGCCGTGGTCGTCATGGGGGATTTTAACTTCCCTGATGTTTGCTGGAAGGACCACTCAGCAACCCAGCCACGGTCCAGGAGGTTCCTCCAGTGTATGGATGATAACTTCCTCCTGCAAATGGTGGATGAGCCAACCAGGAGAGGAGCGCTGCTGGATCTCATCCTCACTAACAAGGAGGGTCTGGTTGAAGCAGTAAGGGTTGAGGGCTGCCTTGGTTGCAGCGACCACAAGATGATGGAGTTCAAGATCTTGTGTGGCAGGACTAGTAGAATAGCAAGTAGAATTGCAACCCTGGACTTTAGCAGGGCAAACTTTGGCCTTTTCAAGCAATTGCTAGGGGAAATCCCATGGGCAGGGCTGCTTGAAGGTAAAGGGGCCCAAGATAGTTGGTTGACATTCAAGGACTGCTTTTTCCGTGCTCAAGATCGGAGCATCCCGACACGTAGGAAGTCAAGGAAGAGGGCCAAGAGACCTGCGTGGCTTAATAGGGAATTGCTGGGTATGCTCAAGTGGAAGAGGAGAGTTTACAGGTCATGGAAGGAGGGGCTGGCCACTTGGGAGGAATATAAGGCTGCTGCTAGAGGATGTAGGAAGGCAGCTAGGAGGACTAAGGCATCCTTAGAATTAAACCTGGTGAGAAGGGTCAAGGACAGCAAAAAGAGCTTTTTCAAATACATGGCAGACAAAACTAACACCAGAGGCAATGTAGGCCCACTGATGAACGGGATGGGTGCCCTGGTGACAGAAGATAAAGAGATGGCAGAGTTACTGAATGCCTTCTTTGTCTCTGTCTACTCTGCTGCGGGCAGTCCTGAAGAGCCCTGTACCCCTGAGACCTTAGATGAAGTCAGGTCGACGGAGCGGTTTGCCTTAGTCGATGAGGAATGGGTTAGAGACCAGTTGAGCAATCTGGACATCCATAAATCCATGGGTCCAGATGGGATGCACCCGCGGGTGCTGAGGGAACTGGCGGAAGTCATTGCTAGACCACTCTCCATCATCTTTACCAAGTCTTGGGAAACGGGAGAGGTGCCTGAGGACTGGAGGAAAGCAAATGTCACTCCAGTCTTCAAAAAGGGCAAGAAGGAGGACCCGGGTAACTATAGACCGGTCAGCCTCACCTCCATCCCTGGGAAAGCGATGGAACACCTTATCCTTGGTGCCATCTTAAGGCATATCAAGGATAACAGGGTTATGAGGGGCAGTCAGCATGGCTTCACCAGGGGGAAATCATGTTTGACCAATCTCTTAGCCTTTTATGAGGAAATAACACGGTGGATGGATGATGGCAGAGCGGTGGATGTGGTCTACCTTGACTTCAGCAAAGCATTTGACACAGTCTCCCACAGCATCCTCACGGCTAAATTGAGGAAGTGTGGACTGGATGATCAGGTAGTGAGGTGGACTGTGAACTGGCTGAAGGAGAGAAGCCAGAGAGTTGTAGTCTATGGGGCTGAGTCTAGTTGGAGGCCTGTAACTAGTGGAGTGCCTCAAGGGTCAGTACTGGGACCGGTATTATTTAGTATATTCATCAACGATTTAGATGAGGGAATTGAGTGTACTATCAGCAAGTTTGGTGATGACACTGAGCTGGGAGGAGTGGCCGACACGCCAGAAGGCTGTGCTGCCATCCAGCGAGACCTGGACAGGCTGGAGAGTTGGGCAGGGAATAACTTGATGAAATATAACAAGGGAAAGTGTAGAGTCCTGCATCTGGGCAGGAACAACCCCAGGTTCCAGTATAGGTTGGGAAACAACCTGTTAGAGAGCAGTGTAGGGGAGAGGGACCTGGGGGTCCTAGTGGACGACAGGATGACCATGAGCCAAAACTGTGCCCTTGTGGCCAAGAAGGCCAATGGCATCCTGGCCTGTATTAGAAGGGGGGTGGTTAGTAGGTCGAGAGAGGTCCTCCTTCCCCTCTACTCTGCCCTGGTGAGACCCCATCTGGAATATTGTGTCCAGTTCTGGGCCCCTCAGTTCAAGAAGGACAGGGAGCTGCTGGAGAGAGTCCAGCGCAGGGCAACGAAGATGATTAAGGGAGTGGAGCATCTCCCTTATGAGGAAAGACTGAGGGAGCTGGGTCTCTATAGTTTGGAGAAGAGGAGACTGAGGGGTGACCTTATAAGTGTCTATAAATATATAAAGGGGAGTGTCATGAGGATGGAGCCAGGCTGTACTCAGTGGCAAACAATGATAGGACAAGGGGTAATGGGTACAAACTGGAACACAAGAGGTTCCACTTAAACTTGAGAAGAAACTTCTCAGTGAGGGTGACGGAACACTGGAACAGGCTGCCCAGGGAGGTTGTGGAGTCTCCTTCCCTGGAGACATTCAAAACCCGCCTGGACGCATTCCTGTGTAACATTATCTAGGTGTTCCTGCTCCGGCAGGGGGATTGGACTAGATGATCTTTCAAGGTCCCTTCCAATCTCTAGCATACTGTGATACTGTGTGATACTGTGATACCTCCAACATATGCCAACTACAGGCTGCTGGGTCTGCCCCTTTTTTCTGCTGTATGGCTCTCTGATAACAGGGGAGGCCATCCTTCACATCAAGGTCTGGTATGGCATGTGTCCCCACCTCTCCACGCCTGCTGGGTTGCAGCCAACAGCAGAGCTAAAGGTTCTTCTTGGTGGCAAACACGGAGGCCAACCCAGTCTTGCCCTTGACTGTGGCAGCAGGCATTTTGGTAGCCTCAGTCCTTGCACCTTGTTGTCAATGCAGAGTTTCACCTGCTTCATCCAGTAACAAGTCGCTACTACAGCAAGGCACACACAAATTTACATTAGCAGAGTAACTATTACAGGGTGCAACAGCATGTTGAAGATGCTGATGGCAGTGAAGGACTAGCCAGAGAAATTTCTTACCAGTGGAATTCTCCCCCCCTCTTAATTTGTTCCATCACCTGCTTTATAACACTACCATTGTATTAGAATCTTTCCAGCTTTTGCCTTAGCATTTTCTAGCAGCTACTGCAAATTTGCATACTCTAACATCTCTTTTACAAGTGACAAATCTATATAATACAAGGTGTAGTTTCTTATTAGCAACTGGCTAGTAAATACAGGTGGTTTTATACGCAAAATCACAGCCTCTAATAATAGCTATTTTACAAGCACACATATTCAGGCTGTTACTTTTCAGTTGCCCCCAAGTGATGTTTTGCAATCATTCGTTTTTCTCTACCTCTATCTCATTCTGCTTGGGGTAATCACGGTCAGCTCCTGTAGCTGAGACATCAGGTTTTTCCATTCTGCTGTCCAGCTCATGGCAAGGCTTGAGAAACTTTGCAGGCAGTCACCATGGACCTGTAGGCAGGAGGACACAAATATACCCCCTCCCCCAGGTTATCAGTTCTTGAGAAGCAGACAGGTTAAACTGCACATTGTTAACTGTCGTGGAGTTTGCTGCATCATTGCTGTTTTTTCCCCCTTTTTTTTTTCTTTTTGGATTCCTGCAAAAGGCAGCCTGCTCGGCAGCAGCTACAGCCGCCTGCCTGCTTCAGCAAAAACTATAAATACCTGTCGGCAGCCGCACTTTTACATTAACTGTTTCATGCCCAAAATGTTAAACAGCTACCCGTTAAAAACTTTTACATGGACCCAACAATCCACAAAACACCGATTGCCCTCAACACACACACACACACACACACACACACACACGCACACACACATATGGGATCCCACAAGCACACTCCACACAACTACAATATTTGAAGCACAAAATCCAGACAACCATTACTCCCACTACAGTCCCACGTACAGAACGTGGCTCAAGGACCCTGTGGAGACTAACAGCAAACCAGCTCCGAGAAGCATCATTGCAGTGTGAGGTGGCAGGCTCAACCTTAGTGGGTCCCCGCAGAGGCTCTGCCTCCTGCACACCGTATGAGGCTTGGGCTTTTATACTGACCAAAATGCACACTCATTCCGACACAGGTGGCCAGCCTATGTTGGAAGAAGTGGCCAGAAATATCTACAAAGGTCTCCAAAGGTTGATAGAAACCTAGACATACTTATTTTTACCAACTTCTAGTTCGTAATTATCACAGAGAGACTGTATTAAATGAGACACCGTATGCCCAATACCCCTGATAAGAGCATACGAAAGACCTTCCCCCCATCGAAAACGCACACAATATGCCTGCATCCCGTGTTTGTCTCCCTGTAGGTTCGGGGGGGTGGGGGGGAGGGTGTGTGTTTTTTTTGTTTCTTGGGGTTTTGTTTTTTTGTTTTTTTTTTCTTTACTTTAACATAAAAAAGATTGCTCCCTTCACTTTAAGAAGGACTGAAAACATCCATAAGACGGAAGTCCTAAGCTGAAATTTCAATTAATTCAATCACTGACAAGGGGGGTGTCCTGGGGTAGTGCTGACTCTTTCCAGGGTTTCACCCATCGAGCTGGCACCCACCGCAGACCGGAATCTGTAATTACACATATATAACCTCGACCAGTTAGTTTTACTTCCACAGGACCTTTCCAAATGCCGGTTTCCAAATCCTTGTACTGGACCAAAATACCCAGAGTTTTAGCCATATAACCTGAACCTACTGCCTGACCATGTATTATAGCAGGGGGGTCATTAAAGTCTCCTGTCAATTGCACAAAATTCATAACATATACAGCTTTCTGTATCCTTGCTACCAGTGTATGTCCTTCTTCCCCTGTTTTTTGTTTTTCCAACAGTTGTTTCAAAGTTTGATGTGTTAGTTCAATAATAGCTTGTCCTTTAGTACCCCCACGATCATCCTGACCTTGTTGTAGAAGAGGTTTAACAGCAGCGGCGAAGGCAGTAGCCATGTATCCAGCCTTTTCCTCTGCTGTGCCCACTTTAGAACATGCATCCATCATTTCCTGAAGACCAGCAGATTTTGGCAAAACCTGCAAAATACGCTTACAAGCTGTGTTAGCATTTTCCTTAGCCAGAGACATAAGCATTGATTCTTTAGCATTAGATGCCAGATCAATATTCTTTTCGCTAGCCTGTTAATCTGTCAATAAATTGCATATACGGCTCAGTAGGTCCCTGCTTTACTGATGTATATGAAGGATTAGGTTTTCCCGCTTCCGGCACAGCTTTCAGAGCAGCTAAAGCCAATTGCTGTGCTTGCTGTAAAACTTCAATTTTCATACAAGCTTGTACTCCATCGGGGTGAAATTGTCCCTTTCCCAATAACATTTCAGATGAAACACCATGCAAAGTGTGATGAGGATTACACTCTGAATTCTCATCTGCAGCTCTTGCAGCAAGCTCCTCAAACCCACTTTTAAAATGTAGGAGCTGTGAAGGAGTTACACTCTCCTCCTCAGGAGACTCCCACCTCACAGAAATTCTTGGGGACTAAGTTCAGGGGCAGTAGCAGCACGAAAAGGGTTAACATCAGTTTGTTTCGGTTGCTCAGTAGCCGCTACTGACTCCCGAGTATCAGCTGGAGCTACTGCCGGTAAAGGTGTTGTTGACACAGGATGGGGGAAAGGCGCAGGGTCCTCAAACATTCGTACCTTACTGCACGCCAGTTTTTGACCAGAATGTTTTATGCCCAAAACAGACGACACTAGCATGGCTGTAGCACAGGGTGCTGAATCTCATGTAGGTGCTGAGCTCTGCTGTTGTGAAGGCGAGTCAGAGAGAGCTGTAAAAACGGATTTTGCAGCCTGTTTCTCAGCCTTCATTGCGGCTAGAGTCCCTTTTAGTAGTAACCAGGGGGCAGCAAGAGACTTCACCTCCTTAAACCCACAAGTAACTTGATCCTACAGGCGTGCCCCAATTTTTTTTTCAAGTCCCGAGATCAAAAGCTTCATTAACCCCCTGGATCAGCTCTTTTTCTTTACTCCAGAGCAACAATCTTTTTAACAGATTATCGTCATATTCTATTCCTCTCACTGAGAGGATATGCTGGAAGAGCTTAAGGATGACCATTTTTTCTTTACTTAATTGATTCCCCATCCTAACCTTCTTCCAGACCCCGTCGGCTGTCACCTTATTTGCACTGCCCAGTGTCTTCTGGGCTCACAAGGCTCCATTCCGAGGTGACTACCTCCCAATCCTGATCCTGCCGGAACGAACCCAGCTGACGTCCCTGCGGCTCCGCGTTTTCCACTTTCTTTGGTGCCACGTGCTTTAATTCCTTCAGTTCCAATATGAAAAATATGGGGGGTCCCTGTTCGGGTGCCATTTGCCGCAGAAAATATATGGACTCAGTCAGAGATCAATATGATCAGACAAAAAGCCGTTTATTACAAAGCCTTAACCCCTTAAATACTATTTCTTACATGCACTTACAGTGATTTGGCATATTATGATTGGATACATGTCTTGAAGACCCTTTGCAACTAGCATATAATTGGTTAAGCACAGGTGTGGGAACTTGACCTCGAAAGCTTGGCAACAGTCCACAGTTCTCATTACATCAGTGAATTCCAGCTTCTTCTTATCTTGCTTGCTTAAGCTTCCTTTGGCCTCTCACGGCCTTGCTGTATCTTTCAGGATTATTCAGAGTTTATGTGCCAATTATCCATTCTCCCGTGAGAACACTGTCTCCACACAATAGCGATCTTATTGAGAGAGTGTTCAACTTCACTTTAAAATTTTCTATTTTTTACTTTTTTTACATTACATTGTCATTCACTACATAAAAATTAATCTGCTCACTCCAATCTATTTTATAAAACAACTGGTTTGAAATGAAATGTTTTGTTTCAATTCAAAATGAAAACTAATGTTAAAAATACACCGTGATTTGAGAAATAAAACTGCTTCTTCCTACGCAACTGCTCAACAGAAAGCAATTTGAAGTAGTATTTGCAGTACCTTAATCATCCCTGATTTTGGAATAAATAACACACACTCATATATATTTTATTTACTACAAAGCTTTTTTTTCTGTAATACTTAGGTCACTTATTACAAAATGCTGCCCTCAGAAACTAGAATTGCTGTATTATTCCATTCCACAAAATGTCAGAAACAACAGAGCAGAAATCAATTATTTGCAGCAGCAGTATTCAAATGTACTTTCAAAGAAAACAAAGCAAAATTCCAAAATGAATATTCAGCTGGCAAAGTACTGGTATGATGAAAAAATATGCAAGATTGACCGATAGATTTTTTTTCCTTTTTTTTTTCAGGCAAAGTAATAATGTAGGGTGGAATGAAAGAAATACAGCAGTATGTATGACTTTTGGATGGAGATATGGGGAATGGATGAATTTCAGGTAGAATAAGCCATTATTTTAACCATCATTTACAATAAACTTAATTATGAAGTTCCTGAGAACTCTTTAGGCAATTCTCTTTCCCCTAATATGGATTTGGTGTCTGTGACAGTCAGAAAAGAGCAACACTTTAGGTGGATAATTTCCACATGTACCTTCCAGTCATTCATACAGATAATTTTGAAAGTGAAAGCACACAGCAAGAAAAGGGACATTAAGAAAGTAACTTCACAAACCATATAGATGTAATCCCGTATGTTTCAAGACCACTAACCCTACAAAATGAGCGTAGTTCCTTAAGTTGGGAATTTTACATCCTATTTTGAACTAAGAGCATATATTTCTGTTTAAATTCTATATAAGTGCAGAAGAAATGGTATTCAAGCTTACAGGTTAAAAAACCCATTGAGCCAGCATATGTGATTTCCAGGACATTAACCCATCTGAAGCATATAGCTCTATTTATGTCTGTTAAGATGTTAAGATCACCTTTCAAACCTTTGCCAGAGGTTTTTCTGTATGAGCAGGGTAGGCTCTGGGAAAATACTCTGACAAAGTTCTAAACTAACCCTGAAAAGTACCATGTATATCATATAATCATATACAAATATATATTTTACATATTGAATTCATATTATGTGTATTATCATATATAATTATTATGTATGCACTATATATTATACATATACACTCTATACTTTTTAAAAATATTTCAGCACAAAAAGGTATCATCTCAAATGTAAGCCATGAAAACACGTGATTCCATTAAATGTTGCATAATGTCTAATATTAGAAGAAAAATATTGCTCTTTAGAAAATACTTCTAAACAATGATTCCACAATATCTGGATATTTATTTTGTAATAACAAAAAAAAATATGAAATATCCTTTGATTTTTTGTAAAATCAACATTGAAGAAATGTTAGGTCTGAAATCTCTGAAGTGGTAGTAGACTGGTAATTTGAAATAGCTCAGTGGTTTTCAAAGGACAGATTTATTGAAGCCAACCTCATTTCCAAGCAGAACAGATCATATGATTCATAATACACAATTTATTGGCAAGTATTCCTGTTTTTTTGCAAATTGGCCACTAAAAAACGGCAATGTCCTCAGACATTCATTATTCAAAATTATTGGTAAGCACAACAAATTTCTGGTTAGCACCTAATTTATGTTGTTTCGCTCATAAATATAGCAGAGATTATATTGTCTGTTTCCTAACAGAACAACTGATATCAAAATCATTACCTGTGTGAACTTTAATTGATGCATCTGACTGTTATACAGAAGAACAGAAACCGAGGCGACTGAAATTAATTTTATTGTAATATTTAAGTACTTTTTTTTGTTTGTTTTCCTTGAATGCTTGTGCCAGTGAAGATGTAGTGCTTCAGAAAAATACAAGGAAAAAACCCTAACAAACTAAAAAAAAAAAAAGGGACTTGTGCATCCAGGTGACAGCTGAAAATTAATATTCATTAAATATTGATCAGCAGTTTTGCAGCATGTACCACATTCCCTATGCAAAGCTGGAAAAATGAGCATTCTCAAATTGGGAATCATTATCTGAGAAAGTGCAGTGTATGCTTCAAATAATAAATACACACATACATATTTTCCTCCACAGAGGTAAACCAACATTAATGCAAATTATTCCAGAGGTATACTCATATGTTGAAAATTTAAAGTTTAATGAACATAGGAAAATTATGCCCATATTTCTCTCAAGCACTTAAGGAAAAAAAGAAGATATTATCATTTATTAAGGAACGAGCAGAATGTTGCAAAGAACCTTTATTTACCACTGATTCATTGTTTGTGTTTTATTTAATACACACACACAAAACCAAGTCTTATTCCTTGTGATGTAATACAAAACACAACTTTTGTGAGACTCGTTTTTCAGCAATATCCTTTGCATTATATTTTTCTAAAATTTCTGTCCAAATGACTATAACTCTTTAATCTACATAAGTGATTCTATCTAGAAGGTAGTTGGGGTTTTTATTAAAGCACTGCATAAGATGCCTGGTATCTCTTGCTGTTTGTCAAAACTGAATTTAGAAACAAAAGAACAGGTGTAGAATTTTCTGTTAAAAGATATATGTTTTTTCCTTGCAGCCTCTAAAAGGTAATTGATATTTCAAGATTACTGCTTCTTTTTAAAAACTTAAAATTAAAACTTTTGATTAATCAAGCATTTAAACTTTTTTCAATATGGAAACAAATATTGACCTATCAGAACTTCATATGCACCAGACATTCAAAGTTTCAGTCAGGTGGTATTGAAAAGATCCACAGCACAAGGACAGATACAGTGTTACTAATATGAGAAAGCGTGTGAATAGCTATAACCAAACCTAAGGTTAAAGTGATTAAATAAACCCTTGTAAGTGACATGGTAAGTAACTCTAAACAAACTTAATAAAGAAGTAGATACAATGAAAAGCATGAAAGATCAGTCCCAATGTCTGTTTGTTGGCCAGTTTCTTCATTCATGTATTTTTTATGTTCATATGTCATAAGCATAGAATCACAGAATAGTTTGCATTGGAAGTAACCTCTAAGGTCATCTAGTTCAACCTCCTGCAATGAGCAGGGATGTCTTGAACTAGATGAGGTTGCTCAGAATCACATCCAGCCTGGCCTTGAATGTCTCCAAGGATGGCATATCCACCACATCTCTGAGCAATCAGTGCCAGCATTTTACCACCCTCATTGTAAACGATTTTTAACTCACATCCAGCCTGAATCTCCCCTCTTTTAGTTTAAAACCATTTCCCCTCATCATATTACAACAGGCTAAGAAGTCTCTCTCATCTTTCTTGTAGGCCACTTTTAAGAACTGAAAGGCTGCAATAAGCTCTCCCCAGAGTCTTCTCTTCTCCAGGCTGAACAGCCCCAACTCTCTAAGCCTTTCCTCATATGAGAGGTGCTCCATCCCTCTGATAATTTTTGTGGCCTCCTCTGGACTGCCTCCAACAGGTCCATGCATTTCCTGTGCTGAGGACTCTAGAGCTTAAGGATTCTTTCTGTTTCTCATCATAAACAATGCAAACTAACATTATTAGGGGTTTGTATACTTTGGAATAATTTGAAGAGTGTTTCTTTTCATAATTCAGAACCTCCGAGTGCCTCAAAATAATTAATTATACCTGTTATTGCATTTCAAATGTTTGGATTTTTCATGCCAAAACAAGGACCATGTCTTAGGTACTGAGGACAGCACTTCAATTTTCATATTTTCATGCAAATATTACTGGATTCTAGCGACCAGCCAATAAGAACTATTTGCAGTTATTTGAGTTTTGACAAGCTTGAAGAAATTAAAAGTTTCGACGCTGACTGGCTCCTGACAGTCAAAAACCCTGGAAAATTTTAAAAGTAGACACTATTTTTGGGTGTATTCACAAATGGAGGTGTTCATCATTCATTCTGCCAGAAATAAGTGCTCACAAACTGAACTGCTGACTGGAGTCAGGAACTTTGTGAAGGATCTTCATTGAAAATTACTGTTCTGACTGCAGAACTCTTGCTGTGATCTCCACTATCATTTGGAGAAATTTTGTGCTTTAAGAGTTTCATCACTCTATGGAGCTCACACTCTGTATGAATATTTTTGCAACAGTAAATAACTAGCATATATGACCATCCACATCACATATAGAAGTTTGCTGACAAAAGATCTGTGTGGGATGAGACTATATTCCCTTTCCTTCCTCAACCCATTAAATCACTAGCACTACCTAAGCCTTCAAACGTTTGATGCTTTTGACCTCTAAGCACAGTAAGACAAATACAGCCTAAGAGATTACTGGTGTTTACTCCATTCATAACACATTTCCCCTAAAACTGGCAAAGCAGCTTCACATTCAGTGCCTCTAGTCTGCCTCTCACAAAGCAGGAAATGTAGCCTTAAACAAAGATTAGATTGGCACTGGATCCAAGTTCCTAATTGATCTGCATGAAGCAGTATGGCAAAGAACATACTGCCACTACCAAGTATGTTATCAGTCAAATGATAATATTATTGAGTCTAGCAATGCCAATGAGCTTCAGGTGCCCCCCAAAAAGCACAAAAATGCATATTACTCTTTCATGCTGGTTTACTCTTCTAGCACATTTCTTAATAAGTTGGCTAACCCAACTAAGCAGGCCCTCCAAGCAAAGCTAGCTCATGTGCGATGCCATGTAACTGTGAAAGCCCATTGAGATACTTTGCAATCTGTATATCCTCTGACTTTCAGCTGCTTAATGCAATCTTCCAACACTCATCACTTCACTAAGAGCAGCCAAAATACAAAGGCAATTTATACATTTTCCTGAGAAGCACCTCACCTTAGCTACCAGTTTAGTCACAATTTGATCTCAGCAGAGATAATCAGGCTTCTTGTTTTCCAAATATGAACATGTAGCATGCCATTTCAAGTCAAATCTTCATAACACCACTTGGCCTCAGCCTATATAGCGTTGTTTTGGTCTGCCATTCCTGGAAACTCTGATCGTTCAGCCCTATAATGAGCCCAGCTGGCCACTATTTGATAGCAGTTACACAAGTAAGAAAACGATGCTGTTAACTTGAGTGCAGGCTTTTGTTTGGTCACTTATTAACTGAACAGGCTGGTACAGTTTTAATAAATACTGAAGTGATGAAAATGTAAGAAAATTGGTATTAGCAATTATAAGATCAAATGGCTTAATATGAGTTTCAATAATAAACTAAAAAAAGTATCACTAATCTGAACACAGAGCAGTTTCTCAACTGTCTATAAAAATACTGGCACTTTTCCAAACTGACCTTAAATTAATGTTTAAAGAGATGCATTTGTATAATTCATTACACAGGACATACACAGTGTTACTAGCAGCTTGTTGAAACCATCCTGTTTTCTCACTCAGACAGAAGCAGAATAGCAGCTGCTTGAATAATAAGCTCCCTGCTCAATACTCCCTTACCACAGCTGGGTGCATGTAGGGAACTGATTTGACTTCCTCTAAAAGGCAGAGGGAGGGATGACCTGTTGACTAAGTCAGTTCATTGACAGATATATTTGTTTTGGTAAATGTGTACAAGCAGTGACTTGATCCATTAAGTGACATTTGTATTGTAACATGCAACTTATTTTATATCAATTATTACTGTGATACAACAGACCTTTGTGCTGGTTTTGGCTGGGATAGTTAATGTCCTTCAAAGTACCTAGTGTGGGGCTAAGTTTGGGGCTTGTGCTGAAAACAGCATTGATAGCACAGGGGTATTTTCTTGATTGCTGAGCAGTGCTTATACAGAGACAAGGCATTTTCTGTTTCTCACCCCACCCCACCAGTGAGCAGGCTGGGGATGCACTAGGAGCTGGGGAGGGGACACAGCCAGGACAGCTAAGCCCAACTGACCACAGACATGTTCCATATGGTGTCATGATTAGTATATAAAGCTGGGGGAGGAAGAAGGAATGGAGGGATGGTTCAGAGTGATGTCATTGATGTCTTCCCAATAATCATTACGTATGATGGAGCCCTGCTTTCCTGGAAATGACTGAACACTTGCCTGACCATGGGAAGTGGTGAATAAATTCCTTGGCTTGTTTTGTTTGTGTGTGTGTCTTTTCCTTTACCTATTAAAATGTCTTTATCTTAACCCATGGATTTTACGTTTTTTCCCACCCCACTAAGGGCAGTGAGCAGCTGTGTGATGCTCAGTTGCCTTCTGGGGTTAAACCATGACAACTGTACTCTGCAACATGAAATGCAGAAATGTACTTCAGCGGTAAAAAATATGTAATTTATTCTTTTTATACACCTCTGTTTTACTACTGTGTTTTCTTTATTTTCCTTGAATATTTTTGAGCTCCTTATTTGAAGTTTGCCATTCATAAGTGCATTTGCACACTGTTTGCTGTCACTGACATGGGCTGGGCTCGTTACTGAAGGCAGGGCCATGCTGTAGCAGGGCAGCAGCAGTAAGGGAAGTGTCCATAGCTCCTTAGGTGCCCACCACCTAGGGATCTACCACTTCAGAGCCATGCTAAGAACTAAAGAAGTGCAAGAAGCAAGATCAGAGGCAACATTTTCCTTCCCAAAATGGCAGCAGCAAACTCTGCACCTGTGAGCCAATGGGACACATCCTTGTGGGGAAGGAAATGGATCTTCCCCCACTGTGGGGTGGCTGGGTGACACAGTGTCCTCCCAGGCTGTCCTCCAAACTGTGCATGCCTGCCAAGGGGGGATTTCACCCCATTCTTCAGGGAGAGCAGCAACTCAAAATCCTGAGGTTTATCAAAGCTCCAAAGCTCCAGTGAGCCCCAGGAAGGGATGTTCATAATCTGATTAGACAAGGGGTGCTGAAAGCATCCTACAGTGTTGTGGCAGCTCCTTCGAAGGAAAAGGAGAATTATTAAAGGAAAATGTGTGTGTACAAACAGGCAATCACAATTCACACAAAGCTTTAGTTACATCATGCAACCAAGTATACAAGGCTTGTTAGATTACAAGTTTCAGCATCTAGCTAATGCAATGCTACAATGCATTATATAAAGTAAGGCACAGTTTAAACTTACAATCACATACCATTTTTTTCCCAGATATCCCTGATTTATTCACTGCACAGGATGGATGGTACTTACTTCAAAAGCAGCTGCTCAATATTTAATTTTTCTCCTCATTGTTCTTACATAGATACAATGTTATTCAAGCCCTGCTCTGAAGACACAATATTTAATCTCCCTTTGGGGTCCTTTAGGGCAATAAGCACTAAATACCTAAATTTCTAAGTGCATTTATTTATTTTCATGAGATCTTTGTACAGTGATAGCCTGGTTAACTCTGTTTAGCAGATAAACCAACACCTCAACTCCCCAGGTATTTAACTAAGCCAGCCTGGTGTTGTTAACCCACACTTCTCCCTCCACCCCAGACCTTGGCCACACAATCCTGTCTCCTGTTGTCTTTTCCTTCTGGTGCAAGTGTCCACACAGGGGTTCTTCCTGATGACATGCAGCTGGCATGAAGAATCTGAGTGCAGCAGATCTACAGGCTTTCCCAGCAAGGAGCAGAACACAGATTTCCTTAACCTACTGAAAATCTCCTTTCTTCTGGCATACAATCTACACCTCTAGGATGCAGTACCAAAACCATTGCTCCCAGATAGTCTTCTTGTGGACATGGTAAAGCAGCTCCCTCAGAGCTGGAATGTTAAGTAAAGTTGCTTTGCAGCTAGAGGTACTTAAATGGACTTTCTAATAATCCAAACCATATAAACTAATCTGTGAAGCAGCTTTTAAAGTATAGCAAGGTGGGGAAAAAATAGCCATTTCAAGCAGGCCTGACAGAATCTGGTGCTCTGATACAATGCAGAAAATTCAGACTCCTTGTAATGGGTTTGAGGGTTTTGCTATTCAAGACAGGAAAAGATCTAAATAAGAAATCTGAGGAAGTGGTAAAGATTTATTTCATATTCGTAAGAAAGTGACTGCGCACTGTTTCTTACCATTAAGCCACAACTATATCCTCTTCAGTATTTAGTGACAAGAGGTCAGCTTTCAGTTGTCTTTAGGGCATTAAAGGTGTTTCATCCTATTACTGCTTCGATTTTTGTCTGAAGAGAACTGGAACATTCATGTAGGTATAAACCAGTCAACATTTCTCTCTTTGGGTTTTTATGCAAATGTTCCACTGAGCCACAGATCCAGTTTAAACTGTACTCCAGATCTGATTAGTACATCTCTATGCAACTAAAGGCTCAATCTCATGAGCTTGTAAATGACTTTTTCTTTTCTAAAATGAGACATTTGTAAAACCTTTTTAAGATACATGTTAAATTACCATGTAAATAGTAAAAACACAGTCCTTTAAAGGCATCCAAGACTCAAACTTTACACATGGTAAATTCTCATTAAATAAGTAAGGCCAAGGCAGACACTGTAACTTAAAACTGTACTGGGCAGTTAAGGAATGTTCATGTATCCTGTGGCTTTTGAAGCTCAGAAGGGTTGTGACTCCAATTTGATGAGATTATTTTGAATTCTTCAGTGTTCTTGCTGTCCCTCCTGTTTTGGCACTGCTCACAAATGTAATAACTATGCCTTTGTTTCCATCATGTAGATCATAATAAAAATATTGACCAGCACATAACTCAGGACAGTCCCCAGAAGAATCCTGCTCGATAAACCTTTTTGTTTAGACAATAAGCCATTGATAATTCTAGCTACCTTCTGATCAGTCAGGAAATCCCATCTTTCAAATAAAGAACTGTAAACCATTTGGCCATATGATTACTACAGTCACTGGTTACTTTGCAGCATTCTACTTCATACAACACACAATGCAAAACAGTTTCTATCATTCTAGCACCTGAAAGGAAGTTGCAGGTGTTAGGGATCAGAGAAGTAATATTTGACTGGTGCACAAAGACAACACAAAGCAGCAGTGGTCAAGTGATTCTATCTTAATCTAGGTTTCCCAGGGTGGAATTCAATACTGCAGAGTAGGACTCCTCTGTTGCAAACTGGTAATTAACCTGCCAGTCTGTCTGGAAAAGTGGGCAGCATTGATCTGAAAAAAAAGTGCTGAACAGCATGTGGCTTTTCCTGTGATGCTGCTCAGAGACTAGTGCACAGTGGTTTCATCTACCTTAAATTCCTACTTTCCTAAACTTACAGCTGCCAGGATACTTTGAGTAGCTTATACTGATGCTTGTTTTAACACAGTAATTCCCAAGCCTGATTTTCAACATAGAAGCACAGATGTGCTCAAGTCCAGCAGAGAAAAAGGAATGCATCTCCATCCACTCTTCCCTGCTACATATCCTCCTTCTTCCCCAGGTTCACACCACCATTTTTTCCCAACCATCTCTTCAACTTACCACAAACAGGTGTTACTCCTTGTTTTGTCACCCTGGCATAGCTTGTTCTGAGCTCTCTGTCTCATCCAGCCTTGCCAGCCCACCCTTGACACATGTTCTGGAGACCTTTAGGTAGGGAAGCTGGCAAGTCCAGGGCTCAGGAAAAGAACCTGCACCCACAGCAACAAGAAAGAGCTGGTGCAAGAGCTTTCTCAATGCCTGTCTTGAGCTGTTTAATCATGTGACTCATGATTAAATCAGCATGGAGTCTGTAACCTGGTGATTGCTGAGCACATGTATCTGCTGATGTACAGGACTGTGGATCCCAGAAACACTTCTGGGAGCTGCTGGCACAAGCTACCAAAACAGTGACTTGGGCACATCGGCTGTCCTGTGGTTACATATGGTGTACAACCGAACACCACCAGCCCAGCAGGCACAAAGCTGGGAAGATGCTCAAAGAACTTTATCTTGTTCCCGGCTTTTTTACTGGCTTAGTCCTGTAAAATCAGCTGTAACTTCTCTCAGTGCCTATGCTGACTCTCTGACCTGATTCCTCTTGCCTGTTTTGCCTGAAATATCTTTGTCACAAGGACAGGTCCTTTAATGTACTGCCTTGCAAAATAGAATCCATGTCCTACTGGGTCCTCAGGAGCTAAATGCAGCAAGTCCATAACACATGTCCCTGTGGTATTTAATTCAAATGGAGTTTTTAATCAAAAAATAAAAAACAAAAAATCAGAAGAGCTCAAGCCAATCTGCTAAAACAGCAGAGTGGAGGATGTATTTATTCTAGTTTGGCCTTTTTTAAAAAAAAGAAAAAAAAAGTTTGTGTGTGGTTAATCTCTAAACAAACACCCAAAATTCTGTCTTGTTAGTAGTAATAATGATAATGAATCTCTAACAGTAAGCATATTTCCTATCATAGAGAAGGACAATGTGCTTAGCTCTTGGGTTTTTAGGTTGGTTTTTTTTTTATTATATCACAAGTTAAAGAAGATCTATTCAGGTAAAAGAAGGCGAATACATGAATAGTTGAGTTAAACCTGGCAAAGGAATTTAAAATAGATTTCTCAACTACCACCTCTATAATTAAAAACAAAAAGGAAGAACAAAACTTGGGGGAGAAGAAAATGCACAAACAGGTATAAAGGTTATAAGACTTGAGTGTTTGCAGGGTCAGTAGCTTCAGAGCAGCCTGCATACTGTGGCAGGATGAAACTGATGCTGAAAACCTTGGAAGTCAGTCAATAAAGTTAAAGCCTCTGCAATAATTAGTCTCGAAGGATTGTGGGTAAGCTGAAAATGGATTAAACATGCAAATGTTAGAAAGCCAGATTATCTTATCAAGCATTTTTCACAGATAAAGGTAATTAATATTCTGGACAAGGAAGACACATTAGGTCTCTTCTGATCAGTGGAGGAATTTGACACAATGTTGTGTAGGTAACTACTTGTTCAAGTGGAAAAAGCAGGAATTGTCACAAGAATAACAAAAAAAAAAGAGTGTTTGCCTATGGGGAGGGTCACAAAACCAAAAAGCATCCTGTTGGGAGGTAAATTAGTGGACTTCCCAGAAGTTTTAGAGCCCATCTCAGAGTGGATATTTTTGCTAATGATCACGGCATGATACAGTGTTATGTGCTTCTGAACCAAAGTTCAGAGACATTGTTAGTACAGAAGGGGATTCAAACATAGCTTGAAAACCAGGTTGAAATACAATTGTCTTTTGTCATTGTACAGCTGCCCACAGAATTTCAAACTCTTTAAAGGTTATCACTGAATCTGCCAAGAACTTACATATATCTAAGCAGTTGACAGCATCATGGGGAGAGACTTAGAAATTGTATTTCAGAACACTGTTGATATATTTTACAATTTTACTTTTCTTTTAGTACAGCCCAAGCCTAGATGGTGTACGTATTGCTGCCCATTTCCAAAACCAAAGATCAGCCATATGATTTTTTTCTATAGGTTTTAGTGCACATTCAAGATTAGTCCTTGAGGGACAAGAAATGAGCATGCCAGAAACATGAACTAATTTAAAATTCTTCCCATCTACCACTGGAGATATTTTTATACCTCAGACTAGAATGACAAAATGATCAGCAACATGACTCTGCAACTCTGATCTGGGTATGTATTTGGAGTTATGTGAAATTAGGAGCATTACTATTTCTTTCCCTCTCTGTCACTGCAGATGCAGTGGGTTAGGGTTTAAACACACTTTTAATTACTTCTATACATGAAAAAGCAGAGCAGAGACTTGTGGTCTAACTCCAGCTGGCACCCAAGCCCCACACAGCTGCTTTCTCAATCCCCCCATGCAGGTTAGGGAAACAAATCAGCAGATCACAGGTAGCTGCAGTGACATGACAGTTCTGAAGCTGTGTAAGCTGCAGTGACATGACAGTTCTGAAGCTGTGTAAGCTCCAGTTCCCAAGTGCTGGAGAAATTCTTGTCCCACAGGACTCCAGCCGCACCTCACAAGTAGCCTCCAGCAGCTTAGCAGGTAGATTTGTCTCCTAGGTGGCTCCATGTCAAAGGCTGGAAAAACATGAAGGTAACCAAACAGCAAAAGCAGCAGAAAGCTATTAAGAACCTCAAATAGAGCCAAAGTGCTCAGGTTCCTAACTGCAAGGTTGAAACTTTAAAGCGAAAAGTCCTCAGGGAGTTTATAGGTTCCCTGACAGCAAAGCGGAGAATACAGAGAATACATGGCTGCAAATAATGCTGGGAGCCTTGAAAGCCAGCCGGTGAAGCTGATACTATCCTTTTTTTTTCTTTTTCTTTTTTTTCCTCACTGCTAGTAAACTGAGAAAAGTTCAGGTATTTTTACTTCACTGGATATTAAAGGAAAATATTTTATGTTAATATTTTGTTGAAGTACACAAGCAGTAACCACCACACAACCTCGAAGTCTTACTACCACACTTGCTAGCTTTGGTTCAGCCTGTTGCTGCTACTGTCATAAGTTCAAGGAGGTGGATTTAAATGTAACTTGGAGCTCTGAAAAGTACTGTACCACATTGTGTTCATCTAGAATAATTTCTCAGGAGTACACATAGATCAAGAGAAACTATAGAAATCACATGAAACTATATACAGTTACCCAAAATAACAGTGCAGAACTGTATGTAAACAAGAGCTACAGGAATAATTACATATGTGATAAGTTAGATAAGGTCTTTAAAGTATTTTACAGTTGAAAGTAGGCCATGCTACCAGAACACATTCTGGTCCACAGGTGAGAAATACTTCTAACCAAGATAGTCAGTGTCTTCAGTAGTGAGAAATAAGCCACTCTTGGATGCTATCTTACTTTTGAAAAACAACCAGTAAATCCAAAGTATCCTCCATGACTAATATTATGTTTATATCAGTGGAGTCTGAAACATATATATCAACAGTTTCTGTTCTGATTTTATGGTATTTGATCTTATACGCTGCCCAGTGATCTTGATCAATAAAGACAAGATCCCTTTTTAACAGAATTTAGATACTGAAGTTGTTTTAGCTTTGATACAAATGACACTCATCTAAGCTAGTTGCTTTATTGCCTAGTCATCATCTTCTATCAAGAAAGAAGTTATTGGTGAAATTCGTTCAACAATAGTAAACTCTCACTGTCGCGGTTTAAGCCCAGCCGTAAATCAGAACCATGCAGTCTCTGACTCACTCTCCCCCTTCCCCACCCGTCTCCTGGAGGGATGGGGAGGAGAATCAAAAGAATGTAACTCCCATGGGTTGAGATAAGAACAGTCCAGAGACTAAGGTATAACACAAACCACTGCTGCTACCACCAATAATAATAATGATAAGGGAAATAACAGCGGAAGAGAGTACAACTGCTCACCACTTGCTGACCGATACCCAGCCTGACCCCGGTAGTGATCTAGCCCTTCTGGGTAACTGCCCTCAGTTTTACATCCTGGGCATGACGTGCTGGGGTATGGAATACCTCTTTGACTAGTTTGTGTCAGGTGTCCTGTCTCTGCTTCCTCCTGGTTTCCCCTCCTCCTTGGCAGAGCATGAGACTCCCAAAGTCCTTGGTCAGAGTAAACATTACTGAGCAGCAACTAAAAATATTGGTGTTATCAGCGCTGTTCCCAAGCTGAAAGTCAAAACCACAGCACTGCACCAGCTACTAAGAAGGAGAAAAATGACTGCTACTGCTGAACCCAGGACACTCACTTATAGGGAATCAGCAGTGAGGAACCTAGATGCAGACTGCAGGTCACAGTGTTCTTTATACATCTCTGTCGTGGTTTAAACCCAGCCAGGCAACTTGTTCACTCACTCCCAGTGAGTGGTGCCGGGCTGAGAGCAATCGAGCCCTGCCCCCCCCCCCCCGGGGCTCCCCCCTTCCCTGCTCCCAGAGGAATGGGGAGGAGGATCGAACGAGTGCAACTCCTACAAGTTGAGACAAGAACAGTCCAGCAACCAATGTACAACACAAATCACCACCGCTACTATCAGCTACAACACTGATAAGGGAAAATAACAAGGGAAGAGAATACGATACCACCGGCCAAGAAAACGAGTCCCACCGGGAAGCCCGTGTCCTTCCGGGGAACTCCCAGTTACCCCCACCCCGGGCATGACGTGCTGTGGTATGGAATACCTCCCTGGCTAGCCCGGGTCAGGCGCCCCATCTCTGCTTCCTCACAGCTTCCCCTCCTCCCTGGCAGAGCATGAGCCTCACAAAGTCCTTGGTCAAGGTAAACATCACTTAGCAACAACCGAAAACATCGGCTTCACCAACACTGTTCCCAGGCTGGAAGTCAAAACACAGCACTGCACCAGCTACCATGCAGGAGAAACATGACTGCTACTGCTGAACCCAGGACAGTATCCACCCCTTATTCCATACCATTCACGTCATGCTCAGATCCCACATTTTCAATACACCATCGCTCTCCCACATATATACATCCATATACATACAGACCAAGAGGAAAAGATCATTTCCTTGGTGCATGGACCAATCCCTATAATGCTGCCGAATCCATTCGGTCTATGATGTTCAAAGTTCATTCTCTGTTGGGATGATGGCTGGAGGGAAGTCAGGGCCAATCGCTGGTGACCTGGAGACATCTAGTTGATGGGCTATAAAAGTATTACACAGCAGGCAACAGCATACAATTGAGTTCACTGGCTGTTTTCCCCTAAAATCAAATCCCCTTGAGGTATACATTGGACTTCCCCATCTTCCCACATTACCCACCAAGTATATCCAGGTCCCTGAGCAAAAGCAATCCCACGAGTGGGTTTGCCTTTACCTGAAGCAGGAATAACCCAGACTGTCTTCCCCAGCAAATTCTTCATATGCACCACGGGAACTTTGTCCCCCTCTACAATATGTAAAAGTTCTGACTGGGCTGGGCCAGCCCCGTTGGCAGAACCTCTGGTGTTGACCAACCAGGTGGCTTTTGGTAAGTGTGTATCCCAATGCTTGAAAGTTCCCCCATCCATTGCTCTCAGTGTAGTTTTTAACAGCCCATTGTACCGTTCGATTTTCCCAGAGGCTGGTGCATGGTAGGGGATGTGATATACCCACTCAATGCCATGCTCTTTGGCCCAAATATCTATAAGGTTATTCCGGAAATGAGTCCCATTGTCTGACTCAATTCTCTCTGGGGTGCCGTGTCGCCACAAAATCTGTTTCTCAAGGCCCAGGATAGTGTTCCGGGCAGTGGCATGGGGCACAGCGTATGTTTCCAGCCACCCGGTGGTTGCTTCCACCATGGTAAGCACATGGCGCTTGCCTTGGCGGGTTGGTGGCAGTGTGATATAGTCAGTCTGCCAGGCCTCCCCATATTTATACTTCAACCATCGTCCTCCATACCAAAGAGGCTTTAACCGCTTGGCTTGTTTAATTGCAGCACATGTTTCACACTCATGAATAACCTGGGCAATAGTGTCCATTGTTAAGTCCACCCCTCGATCACAAGCCCATCTATATGTTGCATCTCTGCCCTGATGGCCTGAAGTGTCATGGGCCCACCGGGCCAAAAGTAATTCACCCTTATGTTGCCAATCTAAGTCCATCTGAGCCACTTCAATCTTAGCCGCTTTATCCACTTGTTGGTTGTTCTGGTGTTCCTCAGTGGCCCGACTCTGGGGTACATGGGCATCTACATGACGTACCTTCACCACCAGGCTCTGCACCCGGGCAGCAATATCTTTCCACAGTGCAGCAGCCCAGATGGGTTTACCTCTGCGTTGCCAGTTGCTCTGCTTCCATTGCTTCAACCACCCCCACAGGGCATTTGCCACCATCCATGAGTCAGTATAGAGATAAAGTACTGGCCACTTTTCTCGTTCAGCCATGTCCAGGGCCAGCTGGGTGGCTTTCACCTCGGCAAACTGACTCGATTCACCCTCTCCTTCAGCAGTTTCTGCAACTTGTCGTCCAGGACTCCATACAGCTGCCTTCCATCTCCGATGCTTTCCCACAATACGGCAAGAGCCATCAGTAAACAAGGCATACTGCTTTTCACTTTCTGACAGTTTATTATATGGTGGGGCCTCTTCAGCACGCACCACCTCCTCCTTTGGTGACATTCCAAAATCTTTGCCCTCTGGCCAGTCCATGATGACCTCTAGAATGCCTGGACGACTGAGATTTCCTATTCGATTTCGTTGTGTAATTAGTGCAGCTCATTTACTCCATGTAGCGTCAGTTGATTGATGTGTAGAGGAGACCCTGCCTTTGAACATCCAGCCCAGCACGGGCAACCGGGGTTCCAGGAGGAGCTGTGCTTCAGTGCCAATCACTTCTGAAGCAGCTCGAACCCCTTCCTAAGCTGCCAGTATCTCTTTCTCAGTTGGGGTATAGCTGGCGTCGGATCCTTGGTATCCCTGACTCCGAAAGCCGAGGGGTCGACCTCGAGTCTCCCCTGGAGCTTTCTGCAAGAGGCTCCAGGTAGAACCATTCTCCCCAGCTGCAGTGTACAGTACATTTTTTACATCTGGCCCGGTCCAGACTGGTACAAGGGCTACTGCATGAACTATCTCACGTTTAATTTGCTCAAAGGCTTGTTGTTGCTCAGGGCCCCATTTAAAATCATTCTTCTTCTGGGTCACACGATAGAGAGGGCTTACAATCGAACTGTAATTTGGGATGTGCATTCTCCAGAACCCCACAGCACCCAAGAAAGCTTGCGTTTCTTTCTTATTAGTTGGTGGAGACATTGCTGTTATCATGTTGTTCACATCTGTGGGGATCTGTCTACGTCCATCTTGCCATTTTATTCCCCAAAATTGAATCTCCTGTGCAGGTCCCTTGACCTTACTCTGTTTTATTGCAAAACCAGCTTTCAGCAGGATTTGGATTATTTTCCTCCCTTTCTCAAAGACTTCTTCCGCTGTATCACCCCACACAATAATGTCATCAATGTATTGCAGGTGTTCTGGAGCTTGCTCCTGTTCCAGTGCAGTCTGGATCGGTCCATGGCAAATGGTAGGGCTGTGTTTCCACCCCTGGGGCAGTCGGTTCCAAGTGAACTGGACACCCCTCCAAGTGAAAGCAAACTGTGGCCTGCACTCTGCTGCCAAAGGAATGCAGAAAAATGCATTGGCAATATCAATCGTGGCATACCACAGTATCACAGTATCACAGTATGCTAGAGATTGGAAGGGAAAGATCATCTAGTCCAATCCCCCTGCCGGAGCAGGAACACCTAGATAATGTTACACAGGAATGTGTCCAGGCGGGTTTTGAATGTCCCCAGGGAAGGAGACTCCACAACCTCCCTGGGCAGCCTGTTCCAGTGTTCCGTCACCCTCACTGAGAAGAAGTTTCTTCTCAAGTTTAAGTGGAACCTCTTGTGTTCCAGTTTGTACCCATTACCCCTTGTCCTATCATTGTCTGCCACTGAGTAGAGCCTGGCTCCATCCTCATGACACTCCCCCTTTATATATTTATAGACACTTATAAGGTCACCCCTCAGTCTCCTCTTCTCCAAACTATAGAGACCCAGCTCCCTCAGTCTTTCCTCATAAGGGAGATGCTCCACTCCCTTAATCATCTTCGTTGCCCTGCGCTGGACTCTCTCCAGCAGCTCCCTGTCCTTCTTGAACTGAGGGGCGCAGAACTGGACACAATATTCCAGATGCGGTCTCACCAGGGCAGAGGAGAGGGGAAGGAGGACCTCTCTCGACCTACTAACCACCCCCCTTGTAATACACCCCAGGATGCCATTGGCCTTCTTGGCCACAAGGGCACAGTGTTGGCTCATGGTCATCCTGCCGTCCACTAGGACCCCCAGGTCCCTCTCCCCTACACTGCTCTCTACTTGGCTGCCTTTGACTCTAGTTCAGACTGAAGTTCTACCATGTCTGGTACGGCAGCACTCAATGGTGGTGTGACTTCATTCAGGCCACGATAGTCTACTGTTAGTCTCCATTCTCCATTAGACATTTGCACTGGCCATATGGGGCTATTAAAGGGTGAGCGGGTCCTGCTGATCACCCCCTGACTCTCCAGTCTACAGATCAGCTGATCGATGGGAATCAGGGAGTCTCAGTTGGTGTGATATTGCCGCCAGTGCACTGTTGTGGTCGCAATTGGCACTTGTTGTTCTTCGACTTTCAGCAACCCCACAGCAGAGGGATCCTCTGAGAGACCAGGCAAGGTGGACAGCTGCTCAATTTCCTCAGTCTCCAAAGCAGCAATACCAAAAGCCCACCGGTACCCTTTTGGGTCTTTGAAGTACCCTCTCTTGAGGCAGTCTATGCCGAGGATGCATGGAGCCTCTGGACCAGTCACAATAGGGTGCCTTTGCCATTCCCTCCCAGTCAGGCTGATTTCAGCCTCCGGGGCAGTCAACTCTTGGGATCCTCCTGTCACTCCAGATGTGTTCCAGCCCTTGACAGCTTGATGGCATCAGGGTACACTGTGCACCGGTATCTACTAGAGCCTTATACTTCTGTGGGTCTTTTTCTCTCTTGCAATTGCTTTGTCAATTCCCCCTTCTCTAGCAAGTGATCCCAGCTGCTTGGCTTCTGTACCTTCTAGTTCGTGACTGTCGGTGCCATTGTCCCATCATCGGAGCAACCAGGTGATGATGTGCTCCCCTGGTTGACGGGTAAAATCTTTTCGCATATTCCGTAGCTCCGTTGAGGTCCGAGGTCGAGAAGTTACCTCTTCTTCTTCTTCTTCGTCATGTGATGACGACTCCTGATCAGATGCTAGACCGGGTGATGAATACATTGTTTCTTCATCTCACTTCACCCTTCTTGCCTCTTTTTTGCTTGTTCTCTTGCGTACAGGGGCAACCAACATTGGTACGAATTGGTCCTCTGGTTTGGCTGCAGTGATTATCACTGTGGTTTGAGTGGCGACTGTATTTGTTGCTGGGGGTGGTGCAGCTGCTGTGCTTGGAGCTGGGGTAGCTCCCCCCTTCCCCGCTCCAGGAGGAATGGGGAGGAGGATCGAAAGAGTGCAACTCCTACGGGTTGAGACAAGAACAGTCCAGCAACCAATGTACAACACAAATCACCACCGCTACTATCAACTACAACACTGATAAGGGAAAATAACAAGGGAAGAGAATACGAAGAGAATAGTCTGGGGGGAGGACTGAGAGGGTAAAAGGATGTCTCCTTCACAGAGAAGCAAGCAAAATGCAGTGTTATGGTTTGTGCTGATCTTTCATAGAGAATCTTAAATGTTTGCCTTGTCTTCCAATAAATGACCCATTGGGCATTCTGACAAAAGGTTTTGAAACATTCAGCAGCCAGTGATACTGCAGGCTTCCAAGGGTGGAGGTCCTGCTTTACCTAAGTTGCTTTAAATTCTCTCCAGTAAAAATACTGAGACAATTTTCTGGTTGTAAAATCCAGAAGTCACAGGTGAGTGGTTTGTAAACATTTCCTAACAACCTTATTTCTTTGTTCATCTACTGACCATCATCTGTTACTGTGATGTGTTAGTCTCAGTTTTTGAGGTTTAGACCATACTATGTGAAAAATCCTTGGACAGTCAGTCAGTGTGCATTAAATATTGAAGTATGTATGTAGAAGGACTCATAAAATCCAGGTGCTTTGTTACTGGTATAGAAAGCAGAGGTTGCTAAGATGCAGTGAGTTGCAAAAACACCTTCAGCATTCTAAGGAGGTCAGCTGCACATTACAATATATTTAGGGACTCCAGTATTGCAAAACATAGACTGTAAGGTTAAAGAATGGAGTTCACCCCATCTTACTTTTGGAGGAAAACTGATAAACTTCGTAAATCCATCTTAGACTTTTATGTTTCTTTTTAACATGCATTGTGCACAGATGTTGACGAGGTTGCTGTTGTCCCACAGTTCTTTCTTCATCTAGGGCTAATCAGAATTTAATTCTAGCAACTTTTAAGGGGCAAACTTTTAGGCCTGGAAATGTGCATATAAATAAAAACAGTTGTTCCAGCTCCATTGTCAATGAAAGAAAAGTGATCCATGTTGTCTCTAGGGATAACTAAGTCTCATAACACATTTATTTTAAGATTTAGGAGCTATTGGATATAATAATAAATCACAAAACAGTTATTAGTGAGCCTTTGCCCATATCCAACAAGCTTATTAACTGCCTGTAACCTTTGTTTCCATATTCTGCACAGGACAACAAAAACAGTTTCTTGGAAAAAGATGAAGTTTCAAAAAAGTGCTTTGAAGAGCAAATATTACTGGCAGATATTGATTATAAGAACGATTTTTTATATTGACTTATTTCCACCTTATAAGTTAATTTTTCAGAAATACTATTTTATAATCACTCTATGTGTTACTATTTGCTCAAGAAGCTTGCACATCATCCAGAAGGAGAAGCGCTAAGGAGAATGAAGCTGCTGTAAAGGAAGCTACATTGGTTAAAAGGTTTCCACAGCAAGGGCAAGGGCAACAGCAGAGCACAAGAAAGGCCTGTTACGTAGTGGCTAGTACTATGGATCTTCCCGTGGGCAAGAGATGAATGGGAGTTGTGGACAGAGAAATGTGGAGCACTGAGAGGCTCAGTCATCATACTGAAGGAGAAAAAAAAGTAAAAATGGAAGAATGGGCTGAGAACAGAAAAATCATAGAAGGTGAATGACAGAAAGTCACAGAAATGCTAAAGGCCAGGGCACAAAATTGATACAGGCAGCTACTGTAGAAAAAGACTGAAGGACGATTAGAAAGCTGAACTGCTGGAAAAGACAGCTAACTTAAAGTTGCACCTGGTGAAGACTTTTCAAATAATAGCTTTTTTGGGTGGAGGTGAAACCAAAACTCCTAACTATATTAAAATATGAGGGTGAAGTAATGAGTAGAGCAGGGGTGGACTGATCATTGACGTGAAGGCTTGCATCATCATAGATGAGCTTAACACACTATCACAAAAGACAAAAAACTAGGAAGCCAAAGAGCTTAACTCCAGAAAACCTGCTAATTGGTTAAGTATATCGAAGAGCATATAGAGAAAAGATGCTTTGAGACTGATGATGAAAAGAAAAGGGAGAGAAGCTGCAAAGCCATAGGTGACAGTAAGTGGAAAGAGATGAAGAAGCCAATTGGCTTAATAATTCTCTGTGTGAGGAAAATTGAAGTCATCTCCATGTCAGTGTGTGTGACACAGGAATTCCAGAATTGCAGTAGCAGAGGAGAGCAAGCTGAAAGGTCATGAATGTCTCAGTTCCTCGGAAATGGTAATTAAGAATTCATAAAGATGGAGCATTCATTACAGAAACTCATAAAGAAAGGCACAGGGCACCATGTAAAATGAAAGAAGAAAATAAAGAAACAGACCTTCCAGCAGAAGGGATATGGTGGCAGCAAGTACAGATGAAATAAAAGCAGTCTGGGGAGAATGCCACTCCAGATGATGAGGAAGGTCGTGTCTGGGACCTGATGTTATTTGAAAAGGGAAACCAGAATGCAGAGGAGAAAAGGAATTGTAAACTCTGAGAGCAAAATAAAAGAAGAAAATAGAACAAATGGAGACACTGGTGAGAATCATGGGTGAGCTGTGGAGAGTAACTCTCTGACTAGTATTTAAAAAATGCTATAAAGGCAGCATTTGTGGAAGCTTAACACCCTTTCCTTAGCCTCATCCAGGAAGCTGATACCTTGTTCCATGCTCTGAAGTCATCCCTGTCTTTCCTGTATGACAGTATGTACCCTGCAATTGTTTTTTAGTCTTTCTTAAGTTTAGCTTGGAGCACACTGCTTAATGACACGCATTTGTGCAATGCAGAATTTCTTCTTGGTCTGTTTTTTTTTTAGGATGCAAAACTCCATAACACAGCATTTGCAAAACAAAAACTTAATTTTCTTATTTTAAGCTTAGTCCTTTTTTTTCCCAGAAGTGTGTCACTTTAAGTTTTGTGGGGTATTTTTACTAGAGAATTTAAAAGACTAATGTATATCCTTGGGGATTCAGGGAAAGATAATAATTACAGCAGGGTATCAGACACTAACTTGCACATTTAGCCATGAAATTCTGTTAATATTTTTTTGGTACAACATATTTTCCTGCAATCCAGAGCAAACACAAACTTCCAAGCTTTAGTTTCAAGATCAGGGTTTTTCCATTTTTTCTTTTTCTTTTTTTTCTTTCTTCTCATGGTGCATAACCTTAAGCACTTCTGATCATGTAAGAAAACAGAGTTGACTGTTCTGTATATACCACATTCAGATTGACCTACTGACATCACACTGTAAATTGCTAAAGAGAAATAACTAAGATATGAAGCTATGTAAAGTGTGTTTTCTGTTAATTGTACTCATTTTTCCTCCTACTCCATTTTTGATATCAAATCCTATTTACTATATGCCATGAATCATTGTAATCAATTGACTGTACAATAAATGTATTGTTAAATTGAGCATGGTAATATCACTGGCATTGAAAGCATTGGTAGAATGATTTTGTGTAAAAAGCAGGTCTTATATCTTCAGCTGCAGGTGCTTTAAGGCAGCGGATGTCTTTTTGGTGTGTCTATGAAGAACATTAGTACAGAACACAGGGCCCTGGCTGACAGCTCAGTGCATGATGGACTGCCAAAATAGCACAGCACAGTGTTCACAAGGTTTGGCACCATTTTGATCTGAAGGGACTACACAAGTTGTTTCTGAAGCTAGCTTATGCCACATTTGCCCAGAAGTTTCTGTGACATGCTGTTTTCCACAATACAGACATACCCTTAGGTCTATACAAACAAAATATTTTCCTTCAATTTTTCATTTCTAAACACAGCTGGGGCTGCAAGAAGCAAGGCACAAAAATAGCTGGTGGGTGGCTAGACTATGATTTAATTTTTTTTTGTAACCTTGGAGCAATCTGAGATTCTTAATTTCAAAGCTCTTTTTTCCTCAGTTATCTTTGTAATTTTGCCTCTGATAATAATAAAGCTTGCTACCTGCGACCACAGCTTCTGAAAATGTTCACATTTACAAAGACCTAGTAACCGTCTAGCAATCATAATAGCTGAGCCTGTAAAAGACAGGATCTTAAACTCCAAATGCCCAAAGTGTAGTTCTGATCCACCATTTATAAGAAGTTACACTGACATTGTGTAAGTTAAATTTCACATGCTTTATGGCTTCAGGTAGTTTTCAGTCAGTGCAGCAGTTCTCTAAAGTATTTTATGTAACTTTGGTCATACTAGTGACTAATGACATAAAACACTAATATTTAAGTGTTTTACCAAAAAAGAATTGCAACTCATAAGCAGCCTTAAGCCTTGGAGTTCCATATGAAGAAACTTAATCGGCACAGCAAATTCCCTTGTTTTGTACAGTCATTACATGTGAACAAGAGTATTCATTTTAAATACCGACTTCAGCCTCTGGATAGTATGGCTGTTTAATTTCATGGTAGCCTCGAAATCTTTATGAGGGGATATTCCAATTTCGGTTGTAGGTGTACCACTACACAGCTTTCAGTCTGTATTTTAGAAGCACAATTCTACATTTCTATGGACTAACTTTTTCATTAAGATTGAGAAAAAGAGGGCTTTTTAAATGTACTTTATGGGTTTCATACCTATTCTGAATGTCTCAACCCTACATATTGAGACACACCAAATCTTTAACTGTTCATATAAAAAATGACTTATTAAAAATGATAGTAAATGACACCAGTGTGAATATTACATTGTTTTCCCACTATTGTAAACGTCTTTTTTTCATATAGAATAAACTTAAAAAGAGGGCTTGAATAACACATAGTAGAAAGTCTAAAAAGCCTTGTTTTTGTTTTACAAAGGGTCTGACACAAGGCTCACTGAACAGAATGAATCTTTATTTCAGTGAGGTGTAGCTGAAGCTTTATGACAACACAGTGCTTTGATGGTGTGATTGTTTATGCTTTATGATGAATATGTACTAATGAATCACCCTCTTGAATGCTAGTGTTATATTTAAATAGAGGGTAATTGTTGCCACCTTTAATGATAGATTCTGCCTCTCAAAAGAATTCAATAAACAGGTTTGGTTTATTATACCAGCAATAGGAAACACAGACTAAAAACGTGGTAGTCCTGGTATTATTTTAATTTCAGTATTTTGGCTTACTTCATGTGCCTTAAATATTTTCTACTCAACCTGTGATAAGCTCTTGTACCTCAGACTATATTTTCTCCACAGAAGACAAAGAAACCTGTGGATTCTGTCTTGAACAAAAATACTTCCTTATGATCAAAACAAGGAAAGGTGCCTTCCTGTGAAGCAAACAGTGCAGTCTCAGGGGGAGGTTCTAGTAACATCTCTATTCTATTTCTGTAATCTGTTTTGATGGCACTGGCAGCGTTGCACTGTGTCCAGCCCTCACTACTCATAAATAAGCTGCAGAAGAAGAAGAGTGCCTGGGAAGCCTGGGGCAGACACAATATGCTCACTGTGTGCTTTCTCAGCCTGCAGTCAGTTTCAGAGGTGCACAGCTATCAAGGTTATTCTGCTGACTGCGTTATAATGGAGGCATATAGGAGTGATGTCGTGAATCAGGTCTGTAAACACAGGTGACTGCAGGGACAGCCAGCCTGTCAAGAAACAGGCTGCTGCACACATAGCTCTTTATTGCCTTTGCTAACAGTAATTTTTTTGCTTTGCCCTCATCAGAGAGCATGCAGCAATACATGTAGTTAGGAGCTCCTTTTCTGGGGAGAGGAAGATGTGAATGTTTCTCATGTAGCTAGTATGAAATATCACTGTGCTACTAGGGAAGGGAAGAGCAGTGACTGCAGACCCTGTGAGGTCTGAAGTGGGGCAGGTTTACGTATGAGGTCTGCAGTCAAGACCTAGGAAAGGAAAAGTTTGTTGTGTGGCTTGCAAGGCTTGTATAAGTGTGGGAGTGAGCAATGGGTGAACAGAGAGACTTAGGAGCATGGGAAAATGAGCTGTAAGTAAAGAGAAAATGAAAGAGGATCCACAGTATGGACAGTTGAATATAGATTGCTGGGTATGGCAGCACAGCTGGGCACATTCTCTCTGTGCTGTAAAAAGGGCTGTCTAGAGCACTGATTTGTACTGTGATTCATCATTATTAATGCCAAAAACATCTTATTGCCTCTGAGCCGTAGGTATCTCTTTGATAAAGAAATTCAGTGGTCCTCTTTCTGGCAAAGATGATTCCACGCATCTTTATGAAAGTTGTAGAAAGAGTTACACTGTTGTCAGTTAAATTTCTATCATCTTTCTAATCTGAATTTGAGTAATTTCCATATTAGGCCATTGGGTCTTTGAGAGACTTGTGTACCTGCCTGCTAAAGAGGGCATAGCATCATGGCCTAAACCGTATCCTGTACCATCAACCAAAACTGATCAGTATCTGAACAGTTTAAGATCTTAACGCTACACTTTTTAGATATCTCACTTCAAGAAAACACCGTACAGCCAAATCCATTCAAAAGGCAAACAATTCTTACAAGCTTCTTGTACTGGTGATTTAGCTACATCCAGCAGAAGTGTAAAAGATATTGGAAGCAGACATACTATGTTAGCTGTCTCTTTGGTGTCAGAAATCTAACAATGCCTCACAGGATTCTTTCCAGCTTGTCCCTAAGTGAAACTAGCAGCCCAATTTTGTTCTTAAATTAATGAAAAAATGAGCACTCGCTAAATTTGTTATTATGCAAGGGCCTGGTTTTGGTACAGTCCAGGTGGCCTGTTCTTTCAGTTTGTTGTCTTTTGACATCTTCCCTCAGAGTATCCTGGCAACAGTGGCACTTCTGACAAACAAAGCCACACAGACACACCTGCATCCCCTCAGAATGACAATGACTTTCCATTTCAGTATTTGTCCAAACAGTTATTTAAATATATAAAGAACTAAAGTTGAGACAAAAAAAAAAAAACAAAAAACCAAAAAACCTGTCACTGGACAATATAATTTTAGCGCTTTTTTGGAACATGCAACAGAGCAACACTTAAGCACATGGAATAGAGTAAACAAGTGAAATTTTTCAGATGGCTTCTTCATGACCTTCTATTCAGTGTTTTCTAAAGTATGTAGCTTTGACTGTGAAATAAAAACTAGAGTCTTCCACGAAGCACACCACCTAATTTGCAGAATGAAATTATTACAAGATCAAGAAGTTACTGCTGTACAAAAAATGAAATTTAAAGGAAAACACTGCTTTCACCTAATACATTAGCATTTCCAGTGACAAAAGCATTCATCTATCAGAACTGTCTTCACAAAGCTTTCATACACTCTTTTAAGAATAATCATATGTAGTCCAGTATAAAGGTGAAGCAAAACTGTGAAGTGCCTGTACCACTAATCATAATATGGATCTATGAAAGGAGCAAAAAATTATGTAGGACTTCTGTAACTACCTTTTAAAATTAATTTATTTTGAATCTAAACCACTGGCAGTAATAACAAGAGGAAAGATACATTTCAGACAGATAACCATATCTGTAGCACTGAGCAGAATGGCATTTGAGGGCTATATTTACCACAGTCCTTGATAAAACATTCTTGGTTGATCTGACGAAGTGTCTTGTGGCTGCCCACACTCGCATCATTTTCCTACCTAGTTCCAACCTTCCTTCCTTTAACTTTATCTTCCCTACCAATAAAACCCAAGAAAGGTCTGAGCTTGAAGGCACTCCAGCTACACCCTGGAGCATACTGACATGAGCTTGTTGCAGAGATCCTCCCTGTAATACTGGGTGAGTTGTGCCAGACCCAGTTTATCCAGGAGAAAGTTTGCTCTGCTGAAAAGCCCTGTTCTAGACAGATACTTGTTGGCATGCACTGAAGACTCCCAAAAAGGGGCTCATTTGCTTCTTCAACAGTCTGGTTAGATTGCAGCCAGCAAGCAAGAAGCAAGATGTCCTTACACCTCTGTAAGGACGCCTGTGCTTACACACTACAGCCCCCTACAAAGGACCCCAGCTTAAGGGGTGCTGTTGGTGGTTAGCTGTTCATCCCTCTGCCTGAGGGACAGCAATGACGGATAACGTTTTGTAGGCAAAAAAAAAGAATTAGATCGCAACACTGAAAAGAATATTTTAACTGCAATGTGTGTAGCTTATTCACTAACACAGCAATCCTCTGTGGATTCTGTGCAAGCTCATTCAGTTTAAGTCTACTGTACATTCACTCCATTTAAATAGATTGGTTTTGGTCTTACTTTAAAGTTGTTGTACTTATGCATGACTTGCATCTGAATGAGGTGAATGAATTAATTACTGAGAAGCTAGATCAAGTTCTGCAGCTGCTCAGCCTGAGGACCTGGTTTAAAGCATGGCCAGAGTGAAAAATCCTTTGCTGTTCAAGGCAGTTCTAGGCTACAGTGTAACATTGCAAGTAGCATTAGAAATGCTAAATTGGAAAAAAATTAAAATTACTTTCTTGCATACATTATCAGCACAAAAAAGATTTTTAGGAGGGTTACTCTGCAGGTAAGTAATAATAGTATGAGAGTTGTCCCCACAGCTGCCTGATCATGAGGGTGTTAATCTGTGATTTGATTGCAGCTGTGACACTCACAGTGAGTATTCACAAATAAGATGTCAAAGAAGCTTTACAAATTGCAGATCAAACAGAGGATGTTTGCTGTGGCAGAGAACAAAATGGAAAGGAGAAAAGTATTTCCTTTCTCCATGTTTGACATTTTAGCCAGCATTCTTTCACAGGTGACTTTTCAGGTATGCTCAGAAATTCTGAGACTTCTATATCTTTTGTACTAATTTTGTACAGACTCTGTAAATAGTGTGAATACAAGCTACTTTTCTCATATTGTTTAAGTATGTTTCTGGCAGTTTGTTAATGGCAATGTTTCATTACTGCTAAGGAAATGACAGTCCAGTTATTTCATGTTTATCCTTTCCAGCCTTCAGAGTTCATTGTACTAGTATGTTATACATCTACAGTGTATGTTATACACTACAGTAGCAGAGGTTATTGTATTGTTAAGATAGAAGTTATATAGTATGGTTTTCTTGGTAGTTTGGCAGTCATGTTTCACAGAATCATAGGATGGATTGGGTTGGATGAGACGCTAAATATCATCCAGTTCCAACTTTATGGATATCTGTATGGATACCACTGACATTAAATTGTATAGATATTTCTGCAAGAAACACAATTGTGTGAACGGAGACCCAGAGGACTAAAACCGTTTGTCATGAGTCTGAAAGCAATTGTCTGTACAACACAAATTCTTCCATATTAATTGGAAGAAAGTTGAAATTCCAGTCAAAGGACATCTAAGAGTACAAGCTGTGGAAGTTATGAGGGAAAAGAATAGAGAAAGGACATTCAAACAGAGGGAAAAGTAGAGAGAAGAGGCAGTCCTTCTGTGACAAAAACCACAGCAGAAAAGTACTATACAATTCCTATGTTTTTGACATAAAAGCCCATACTTTGAGAATATGAGACCCAAAAAAGGTGGCTTCTCTTAATGCAAAGGATTAGGCTGTATTAGACAGACTGGGTGGAAAAATTCGCCTCACTGAAACCAAGGAGATTGTCCTGGGTTCAACAGTAGCAGTCATGTTTTTCCTTCATGGTAGCTGGTGCAGTGCTGTGTTTTGACTTCCAGCCTGGGAACAGTGTTGGTGAAGCCAATGTTTTCGGTTGTTGCTAAGTGATGTTTACCTTGACCAAGGACTTTGTGAGGCTCATGCTCTGCCAGGGAGGAGGGGAAGCCGTGAGGAAGCAGAGATGGGGCGCCTGGCCCGGGTTAGCCAAAGAGGTATTCCATACCACAGCACGTCATGCCCGGGGTGGGGGGTGACTGGGAGTTACCCGGAAGGACACAGGCTTCTGGGTGGGACTCGTTTCTTGGCCGGTGGTATCGTATTCTCTTCCCTTGTTATTTTCCCATGCCATTGTTGTAGCTGATAGTAGCGGTGGTGATTTGTGTTGTACATTGGTTGCTGGACTGTTCTTGTCTCAACCCGTAGGAGTTGCACTCGTTCGATCCTCCTCCCCGTTCCTCTGGGAGTGGGGAATGGGAGAGCCCCGGGGGGGGGGGGGGGAAACGGCCTTGATTCTTGTCAGCTCTGCACCACTCACTGGGAGTGAGTGAACAAGTTGCCTGGCTGGGTTTAAACCACGACAGTGCTTTTGGTGCCCAACATGGGGCACGAGGAGTTGAGATAACGACAGATCTGACCGGATTAATAGTCACGCGTCACAATGCTGATTTATTGGCTCTCAAGGTTATTCCTCTTGATCTCACAGTTTCAGTATATCGTATCTTATTTCCATCCGGTATTTGCTGTATTAGTGTTTTTCAAGTGTGGGGCTTGGGCTAAGGTTTTTGTCTCATTGTACTTTATGGTAATGACTTGTAATACAATAGAATCATTGATCATGAAACTGATCTGGCTTATGTTCCCAGTGTGGTCACCACCTTTATACTCTGGGAGGTATATGATGGAGGTGCTTAGCAATTACACATCTTTTTTCTCCTTCTTAGGTGCTGTGAAGGAGACATCCTTTTACCCTCTCAGTCCTCCCCCCAGACCATTTACATTTGAGAGTTTTGAAGTTTTTGAATGGCCTTTTAATGCTGTTGAGACTTGTTTGCTGATCGTGATGGGAATCACCATGCTGGCACGCATACAGAGTGTGTTTTGCCCACGACTGATTTCAGGAGTTAAGCAGAGTCAGGTTTGGGTCTTGTCTGGGGTCAAACGACGATGTAGGAGGACCAAGAGATTTTCCCTGAGGCTGGACAGCCATGAGTGGCAGGGTGTGTGGGATAGTATGGGCAAGTATCTAGGTCAGTGGGCCCCTCCAGTACTTTGGAATTTCACTACCAAACGACTGCAAAATCCAGAAGAATTAGTAAAACAATTAAATGAGGTGTGTGGTCATTCTGGCCATACCTGAGACGGACAAATCATGGCAACGTGCTGGGGCTTGGCCTGTGCTTACAGGGCTTTGTTCAACACTATCCAGCACCTTCAAAAGGAAAAGAATGTTGGCGGATCTGAGGGCAAAGCAGCAGTCAGCGCAGCTACTCCAGCTCCAGGCACAGCAGCTTCACCACCCCCAGCGACAAGTACAGTTGCTACTCAAACCACAGTGATAATCACTGCAGCCAAACCAGAGGACCAATTCGTACCAATGTTGGTTGCCCCTGTACGCAAGAGAACAAGCAAAAAAGAGGCAAGAAGGGTGAAGTGAGATGAAGAAACAATGTATTCATCACCCGGTCTAGCATCTGATCAGGAGTCGTCATCACATGACGAAGAAGAAGAAGAAGAGGTAACTTCTCGACCTCGGACCTCAACGGAGCTACGGAATATGCGAAAAGATTTTACCCGTCAACCAGGGGAGCACATCATCACCTGGTTGCTCCGATGATGGGACAATGGCACCGACAGTCACGAACTAGAAGGTACAGAAGCCAAGCAGCTGGGATCACTTGCTAGAGAAGGGGGAATTGACAAAGCAATTGCAAGAGAGAAAAAGACCCACAGAAGTATAAGGCTCTAGTAGATACCGGTGCACAGTGTACCCTGATGCCATCAAGCTGTCAAGGGCTGGAACACATCTGGAGTGACAGGAGGATCCCAAGAGTTGACTGCCCCGGAGGCTGAAATCAGCCTGACTGGGAGGGAATGGCAAAGGCACCCTATTGTGACTGGTCCAGAGGCTCCATGCATCCTCGGCATAGACTGCCTCAAGAGAGGGTACTTCAAAGACCCAAAAGGGTACCGGTGGGCTTTTGGTATTGCTGCTTTGGAGACTGAGGAAATTGAGCAGCTGTCCACCTTGCCTGGTCTCTCAGAGGATCCCTCTGCTGTGGGGTTGCTGAAAGTCGAAGAACAACAAGTGCCAATTGCGACCACAACAGTGCACTGGCGGCAATATCACACCAACTGAGACTCCCTGATTCCCATCGATCAGCTGATCTGTAGACTGGAGAGTCAGGGGGTGATCAGCAGGACCCGCTCACCCTTTAATAGCCCCATATGGCCAGTGCAAATGTCTAATGGAGAATGGAGACTAACAGTAGACTATCGTGGCCTGAATGAAGTCACACCACCATTGAGTGCTGCCGTACCAGACATGGTAGAACTTCAGTCTGAACTAGAGTCAAAGGCAGCCAAGTAGAGAGCAGTGTAGGGGAGAGGGACCTGGGGGTCCTAGTGGACGGCAGGATGACCATGAGCCAACACTGTGCCCTTGTGGCCAAGAAGGCCAATGGCATCCTGGGGTGTATTACAAGGGGGGTGGTTAGTAGGTCGAGAGAGGTCCTCCTTCCCCTCTCCTCTGCCCTGGTGAGACCGCATCTGGAATATTGTGTCCAGTTCTGCGCCCCTCAGTTCAAGAAGGACAGGGAGCTGCTGGAGAGAGTCCAGCGCAGGGCAACGAAGATGATTAAGGGAGTGGAGCATCTCCCTTATGAGGAAAGACTGAGGGAGCTGGGTCTCTATAGTTTGGAGAAGAGGAGACTGAGGGGTGACCTTATAAGTGTCTATAAATATATAAAGGGGGAGTGTCATGAGGATGGAGCCAGGCTCTACTCAGTGGCAGACAATGATAGGACAAGGGGTAATGGGTACAAACTGGAACACAAGAGGTTCCACTTAAACTTGAGAAGAAACTTCTTCTCAGTGAGGGTGACGGAACACTGGAACAGGCTGCCCAGGGAGGTTGTGGAGTCTCCTTCCCTGGGGACATTCAAAACCCGCCTGGACACATTCCTGTGTAACATTATCTAGGTGTTCCTGCTCCGGCAGGGGGATTGGACTAGATGATCTTTCCCTTCCAATCTCTAGCATACTGTGATACTGTGATACTGTGGTATGCCACGATTGATATTGCCAATGCATTTTTCTGCATTCCTTTGGCAGCAGAGTGCAGGCCACAGTTTGCTTTCACTTGGAGGGGTGTCCAGTTCACTTGGAACCGACTGCCCCAGGGGTGGAAACACAGCCCTACCATTTGCCATGGACCGATCCAGACTGCACTGGAACAGGAGCAAGCTCCAGAACACCTGCAATACATTGATGACATTATTGTGTGGGGTGATACAGCGGAAGAAGTCTTTGAGAAAGGGAGGAAAATAATCCAAATCCTGCTGAAAGCTGGTTTTGCAATAAAACAGAGTAAGGTCAAGGGACCTGCACAGGAGATTCAATTTTGGGGAATAAAATGGCAAGATGGACGTAGACAGATCCCCACAGATGTGAACAACATGATAACAGCAATGTCTCCACCAACTAATAAGAAAGAAACGCAAGCTTTCTTGGGTGCTGTGGGGTTCTGGAGAATGCACATCCCAAATTACAGTTCGATTGTAAGCCCTCTCTATCGTGTGACCCAGAAGAAGAATGATTTTAAATGGGGCCCTGAGCAACAACAAGCCTTTGAGCAAATTAAACGTGAGATAGTTCATGCAGTAGCCCTTGTACCAGTCTGGACCGGGCCAGATGTAAAAAATGTACTGTACACTGCAGCTGGGGAGAATGGTTCTACCTGGAGCCTCTTGCAGAAAGCTCCAGGGGAGACTCGAGGTCGACCCCTCGGCTTTCGGAGTCAGGGATACCAAGGATCCGACGCCAGCTATACCCCAACTGAGAAAGAGATACTGGCAGCTTAGGAAGGGGTTCGAGCTGCTTCAGAAGTGATTGGCACTGAAGCACAGCTCCTCCTGGCACCCCGCTTGCCCGTGCTGGGCTGGATGTTCAAAGGCAGGGTCTCCTCTACACATCAATCAACTGACGCTACATGGAGTAAATGAGCTGCACTAATTACACAACGAAATCGAATAGGAAATCTCAGTCGTCCAGGCATTCTAGAGGTCATCATGGACTGGCCAGAGGGCAAAGATTTTGGAATGTCACCAAAGGAGGAGGTGGTGCGTGCTGAAGAGGCCCCACCATATAATAAACTGTCAGAAAGTGAAAAGCAGTATGCCTTGTTTACTGATGGCTCTTGCCGTATTGTGGGAAAGCATCGGAGATGGAAGGCAGCTGTATGGAGTCCTGGACGACAAGTTGCAGAAACTGCTGAAGGAGAGGGTGAATCGAGTCAGTTTGCCGAGGTGAAAGCCATCCAGCTGGCCCTGGACATGGCTGAACGAGAAAAGTGGCCAGTACTTTATCTCTATACTGACTCATGGATGGTGGCAAATGCCCTGTGGGGGTGGTTGAAGCAATGGAAGCAGAGCAGCTGGCAACGCAGAGGTAAACCCATCTGGGCTGCTGCACTGTGGAAAGATATTGCTGCCAGGGTGCAGAGCCTGGTGGTGAAGGTACGTCATGTAGATGCCCATGTACCCCAGAGTCGGGGCACTGAGGAACACCAGAACAACCAACAAATGGATAAAGCGGCTAAGATTGAAGTGGTTCAGATGGACTTAGATTGGCAACATAAGGGTGAATTACTTTTGGCCCGGTGGGCCCATGACACTTCAGGCCATCAGGGCAGAGATGCAACATATAGATGGGCTTGTGATCGAGGGGTGGACTTAACAATGGACACTATTGCCCAGGTTATTCATGAGTGTGAAACATGTGCTGCAATTAAACAAGCCAAGCGGTTAAAGCCTCTTTGGTATGGAGGACGATGGTTGAAGTATAAATATGGGGAGGCCTGGCAGACTGACTATATCACACTGCCACCAAGCCGCCAAGGCAAGCGCCATGTGCTTACCATGGTGGAAGCAACCACCGGGTGGCTGGAAACATACGCTGTGCCCCATGCCACTGCCCGGAACACTATCCTGGGCCTTGAGAAACAGATTTTGTGGCGACACGGCACCCCAGAGAGAATTGAGTCAGACAATGGGACTCATTTCCGGAATAACCTTATAGATATTTGGGCCAAAGAGCATGGCATTGAGTGGGTATATCACATCCCCTACCATGCACCAGCCTCTGGGAAAATCGAACGGTACAATGGGCTGTTAAAAACTACACTGAGAGCAATGGATGGGGGAACTTTCAAGCATTGGGATACACACTTACCAAAAGCCACCTGGTTGGTCAACACCAGAGGTTCTGCCAACGGGGCTGGCCCAGCCCAGTCAGAACTTTTACATATTGTAGAGGGGGACAAAGTTCCCGTGGTGCATATGAAGAATTTGCTGGGGAAGACAGTCTGGGTTATTCCTGCTTCAGGTAAAGGCAAACCCACTCGTGGGATTGCTTTTGCTCAGGGACCTGGATATACTTGGTGGGTAATGTGGGAAGATGGGGAAGTCCAATGTATACCTCAAGGGGATTTGATTTTAGGGGAAAACAGCCAGTGAACTCAATTGTATGCTGTTGCCTGCTGTGTAATACTTTTATAGCCCATCAACTAGATGTCTCCAGGTCACCAGCGATTGGCCCTGACTTCCCTCCAGCCATCATCCCAACAGAGAATGAACTTTGAACATCATAGACCGAATGGATTCGGCAGCATTATAGGGATTGGTCCATGCACCAAGGAAATGATCTTTTCCTCTTGGTCTGTATGTATATGGATGTATATATGTGGGAGAGCGATGGTGTATTGAAAATGTGGGATCTGAGCATGACGTGAATGGTATGGAATAAGGGGTGGATACTGTCCTGGGTTCAGCAGTAGCAGTCATGTTTCTCCTGCATGGTAGCTGGTGCAGTGCTGTGTTTTGACTTCCAGCCTGGGAACAGTGTTGGTGAAGCCGATGTTTTCGGTTGTTGCTAAGTGATGTTTACCTTGACCAAGGACTTTGTGAGGCTCATGCTCTGCCAGGGAGGAGGGGAAGCTGTGAGGAAGCAGAGATGGGGCGCCTGACCCGGGCTAGCCAGGGAGGTATTCCATACCACAGCACGTCATGCCCGGGGTGGGGGTAACTGGGAGTTCCCCGGAAGGACACGGGCTTCCCGGTGGGACTCGTTTTCTTGGCCGGTGGTATCGTATTCTCTTCCCTTGTTATTTTCCCTTATCAGTGTTGTAGCTGATAGTAGCGGTGGTGATTTGTGTTGTACATTGGTTGCTGGACTGTTCTTGTCTCAACCCGTAGGAGTTGCACTCTTTCGATCCTCCTCCCCATTCCTCCTGGAGCGGGGAAGGGGGGAGCTACCCCAGCTCCAAGCACAGCAGCTGCACCACCCCCAGCAACAAATACAGTCGCCACTCAAACCACAGTGATAATCACTGCAGCCAAACCAGAGGACCAATTCGTACCAATGTTGGTTGCCCCTGTACGCAAGAGAACAAGCAAAAAAGAGGCAAGAAGGGTGAAGTGAGATGAAGAAACAATGTATTCATCACCCGGTCTAGCATCTGATCAGGAGTCATCATCACGTGAAGAAGAAGAAGAAGAGGTAACTTCTCGACCTCAGACCTCAACAGAGCTACGGAATATGCGGAAATTTTTTACCCATCTACCAGGGAAGCACATCATCACCTGGTTGCTCCGATGATGGGACAATGGCACCGACAGTCACGAACTAGAAGGTACAGAAGCCAAGCAGCTGGGATCACTTGCTAGAGAAGGGGGAATTGACAGAGCAATTGCAAGAGAGAAAAAGTCCCTCAGTCTTTGGAGGCAGCTTCTGGCAGCTGTGAAAGAAAGGTTTCCCTGCAAGGACGATGTTATGAGTCATTCGGCCAAGTGGACTACTATAGACAAAGGCATCCAGTCTCTGAGGGAATCGGCCATCATAGAGATGATCTATCACTTCGAGCCGAATAATGGGGATACACCCATAGATCCAGATGAAGTCGAATGTACACGACCCATGTGGTGAAAACTTACACGGAATGCACCGTCATCATATGCCCATTCATTGGCAACAGTATGGAATGACATAGTACCACTAACAGTGGATGAAATGGTTCATAAACTCTGAGAGTTCGAAGACAATCTCACCCATCATCTCAGCTGTGGAAAAACTGTCCCATGACCTCAAACAGTTGAGGGACGATGTATCTGATTTATCCAGCTCCTCACGTGTACCAACACACGTCTCAGCTATTAACAAAAGGCGTCCTATTGTTCGAGAGAGGAGATGCAGTAGGTATACGCCACGGGCTACCCTATGGTTTTACCTGCTGGATCACGGAGAAGACATGACAAAGTGGGATGGAAAACCTACTTCAGCTTTGGAGGAACAGCTGAGTGAAGAGGGGAGCAAGGGCCAAGACTGATCGTCCCATGAATGCTACGGCTTCAGTCTCTGGTGAGCAGTTTCCCAGATGGAGAGGTAGAACTGATTTTACTCCAGCTCCTGTGATAACGAAGAATAATCCCTTTTACCATGACTTAAGTGTCCAACGCTGTGATGACCACTAGAGGGGCCCTGCCTCCAGCCAGGTGGAGGTAGGGAACAATTGGATTTACTGGACTGTGTGGATCAGATGGCCTGGCACATCAGTCCCACAGAAGTATAAGGCTCTAGTAGATACCGGTGCACAGTGTACCCTGATGCCATCAAGCTGTCAAGGGGTGGAACCCATCTATATTTCTGGAGTGACAGGAGGATCCCAAGAGTTGACTGTGCTGGAGGCTGAAATCAGCCTGACTGGGAGGGAATGGCAAAAGCACCCTATTGTGACTGGTCCAGAGGCTCCATGCATCCTCGGCATAGACTACCTCAGGAGGGGATACTTCAAAGACCCAAAAGGGTACCGGTGGGCTTTTGGTATTGCTGCTTTGGAGACTGAGGAAATTGAGCAGCTGTCCACCTTGCCTGGTCTCTCAGAGGATCCCTCTGCTGTGGGGTTGCTGAAAGTCGAAGAACAACAAGTGCCAATTGCGACCACAACAGTGCACTGGCGGCAATATCGCACCAACCGAGACTCCCTGATTCCCATCCATCAGCTGATCCGTAGACTGGAGAGTCAGGGGGTGATCAGCAGGACCCACTCGCCCTTTAATAGCCCCATATGGCCAGTGCGAAAGTCGAATGGAGAATGGAGACTAACAGTAGACTATCGTGGCCTGAATGAAGTCACACCACCATTGAGTGCTGCCGTACCGGACATGCTAGAACTTCAGTATGAACTAGAGTCAAAGGCAGCCAAGTGGTATGCCACGATTGATATTGCCAATGCATTTTTCTCAATTCCTTTGGCAGCAGAGTGCAGGCCACAGTTTGCTTTTACTTGGAGGGGTGTCCAGTTCACTTGGAACCGACTGCCCCAGGGGTGGAAACACAGCCCTACCATTTGCCACGGACTAATCCAGACTGCACTGGAACAGGGGCAAGCTCCAGAACACCTGCAATACATTGATGACATTACTGTGTGGGGTGATACAGCGGAAGAAGTCTTTGAGAAAGGGAGGAAAATAATCCAAATCCTGCTGAAAGCCGGTTTTGCCATAAAACGAAGTAAGATCAAAAGACCTGCACAGGAGATTCAATTTTGGGGAATAAAATGGCAAGATGGACGTAGACAGATCCCCACAGGTGTTATCAACAAGATAACAGCAATGTCTCCACCAACTAATAAGAAAGAAACACAAGCTTTCTTGGGTGCAGTGGGGTTCTGGAGAATGCACATCCCAAATTACAGTTCGATTGTAAGCCCTCTCTATCATTTGACCCGGAAGAAGAATGATTTTAAATGGGCTGGCCCAGCCCAGTCAGAACTTTTACATATTGTAGAGAGGGACAAAGTTCCTGTGGTGCATATGAAGAATTTGCTGGGGAAGACAGTCTGGGTTATTCCTGCTTCAGGTAAAGGCAAACCCACTCGTGGGATTGCTTTTGCTCAGGGACCTGGATATACTTGGTGGGTAATGCGGGAAGATGGGGAAGTCCGATGTATACCTCAAGGGGATTTGATTTTAGGGGAAAACAGCCAGTGAACTCAATTGTATGCTGTTGCCTGCTGTGTAATACTTTTATAGCCCATCAACTAGATGTCTCCAGGTCACCAGCGACTGGCCCTGACTTCCCTCCAGCCATCATCCCAACAGAGAATGAACTTTGATAGAACCGGATGAGTTCCGCAGTAAAGGAACGACCAGCATCAGCAGGCAACGATCCAATACTGCACACAGCCTTTCCTGCCCTGAAAGATTGTTACAAGAGATGGAACCTGACATCATGGACCGAATGGACTCAGCAGCATTATAGGGATTGGGCCATGCACCAAGGAAATGATCTTTTCCTCTTGGTCTGTATGTATATGGATGTATATATGTAGGAGAGCGATGGTGTATTGAAAATGTGGGATCTGAGCATGACGTGAATGGTATGGAATAAGGGGTGGATACTGTCCTGGGTTCAGCAGTAGCAGTCATGTTTCTCCTGCATGGTAGCTGGTGCAGTGCTGTGTTTTGACTTCCAGCCTGGGAACAGTGTTGGTGAAGCCAATGTTTTCGGTTGTTGCTAAGTGATGTTTACCTTGACCAAGGACTTTGTGAGGCTCATGCTCTGCCAGGGAGGAGGGGAAGCTGTGAGGAAGCAGAGATGGGGCACCTGACCCACGCTAGCCAGGGAGGTATTCCACACCACAGCACGTCATGCCCGGGGTGAGGGGTAACTGGGAGTTCCCCAGAAGGACACGGGCTTCCCGGTGGAACTCGTTTCTTGGCCAGTGGTATTGTATTCTCTTCCCTTGTCATTTTCCCTTATCATTGCTGTCGTTGGTGGTAGCGGTGGTGATTTGTGTTGTACATTGGTTGCTGGACTGTTCTTGTCTCAACCGTAGGAGTTGCACTCTTTCGATCCTCCTCCCCATTCCTCCGGGAGCGGGGAAGGGGAGAGCCCCGGGGAGGGGGAGAGGGGGGGCCCTCGATTCTTGTCAGCCCGGCACCACTCACTGGGAGTGAGTGAGCAAGCTGTCTGGCTAGGGTTTAAACCACGACACGTAAGTATCATTTCTGGGAATCAGCTCAATTTTTTAGAGGTGGATGTTTCTATGCACCTAAAATGATAAGTTTTTTGTAGATATAAGGGTTTCATTGATTCACATAACTGTTGGGACTTGAGCAATTGCTTGCAAGAGCAAATGCCTCAAAAACCAATCAGGTGATTGTATTCATGTCTTATTTTGACACTCTTGACAGAGGCACATGAACTTTCCATGTATAGTTTGTGATATTAATATTTGTGAGTTTGAATGAGTTCTAATGTGTTTCTGAGATCTAATCAAGGATCAGTTTTGCTTACAAACTTACTTTGGGTCCCCATTCAGGATGCACACTGGGCTTGCGGCCCTGTATCTGCTTTAGGTCCTATCTGTCATTGAGTCTTCTGTGACTGGAGCTAGGGCTGTGGCTTCATCACTCTTTGCTGATTTTTTTTTAACCTTTTAGTTTGTTAGGACTGCTTTGTAAAGCTTGCCAAGACAATTAGGGTTAAAGCTCATTTAAGAACTAAAAATGCATTGAGGTTATTGGTACCATATATTGACTTTTGATAGACAGAATCCTAGTGATTACTTTTCAAGCAGGAAGAATGCTGAAACTTATTGAGTACCTTGTTTGAAAATGATAATTATAACAATCCCGTCTGTTGGGTAACTTGCAGCAATCAACTTTGGTAATTTCCATTACTTCTCCTGAAGCTAAATCCTTCTCTCATCTCAGAAGGGCACATAATTTTTACATTATATACAAAATGTATTTTATTACAAATTTCATATACATTTTGAAATATCTTCTTAAGGCCTTTTATAAAAACATGCATTTTTTTGCATACAGAACATTTTTGTCTGATGTGTCTCAAAACACTAATAAACACTAAACAACTGAAATTCACGAAGCTTACTAAAGATGAACTTTTAGTTTTGCAGTAGAGGACAACGATATAAGGAGAAGTTTAGTGGCTCCTGTAAGATTTAAAAAAAAACCCAAACTGCATCTCGCAGTCCCATTTTTGACTCTTTAACCATTCCCCCCAGTGTGATCACTGTGCCATTTCACATGCTATTCCCCTCTCTGATTCGTCATCCTTCTGAAATCTTGTACTTCTAGCAGAAAAGATACACTTAAGTATGTTATTTAACCCTGCTCAGTTCCTAAGAAGTCAATCCCTTAAATATTGGTATGTCAGAGAACAAAAAAGAGCACAGGAAAAGAATAAGTTACTAGAAAGCATCTTGAGACAACTGAAAGGTCATCATCATAATTTTGGAGACATAAGCCACTCTTGGTTTCCCCATAGTTTTCTGCAAGAAACAGCCTCTTTACAGAGCACACAGTTCTCACAATTCTTCATTCAATCTGAAAAGGTCTCTTCCCCAGTCAAACATGATCCAAAAGTTCAGGGCTTTTACACCAGAAAAGACATCAAGTACATTATTTGATTTCTGTATAAGTGTGTAACTTAGCAATGTTAAACTGTTAAGAGTACATTCAGTTTATTTCTATACAGAAAAGTGTTGTCTGATGTTGACAGAGTCCCAGTTCAGTATGGAGAAATGTTAATTTCCATATTCAGAACAGATTTGAAATTGATAACTCATCAATTAAATCATGATAACAGATTTATGCAGCACTAGACCATTAGAATTTTTCACCTTATCACTTTTTTTCCCTTCCTGAAATAAAATAAAAGACCTAAACTCTTCAGATGATTATACCATTTCATTTATGCAGCAGTAGAATAGATCATGTTTCCATGTAATTTGCATCCAAGAAAGCTTTTTAGCACAAGTGAAGTCAGTTTCTGGTCCAATTAGTGATTAACACTAATTGTTAATGGTCTCTGAAAAGAAGAGGAAGAGTGATATACACACTTTCCAAATTTGTAGTGTCACCCATGAGTTGCCGATGTCCCTTGTTGGTAATTAGTTTGCACCCCGAAGCAAAAAGCCTGATGACACCTACATAATTAAGTTAGCTATGGCAACAAATGTAATTAATGGCATCATTTTAAGCCAGTGATCTCCCCAGGCCGATTACAGTGTACATAGCATAGAATCATAGAACCATAGAATCATGTAGGTTGGAAAAGACCTTTAAGATCATCAAGTCCGAACATTGAACTAACACAGCCAAATACACCACTAAACTGTGTCCCCATGTGCCACATCTACACATCTTTTAAATACTTCCAGGGATGGTGACTCAACCGCTTCCCTGGGCAGCCTGTTCCAGGCCCTGACAACCCTCTCTGTCAAGAAATTTTTCCTAATATCCAATTTAAAACTCCTCTGGTGTAGCTTATGGCCACTTCTTCTGGTCTTATCTCTTGGTACTTGACAGAAGAGACTGACCCCCACCTTGCTACAATTGCAAGGAACAATAAGCATTCCCTTTGGCCAGCTGGGATAAGCTTTCCTGGCTGTGCCCCATCCCAACTCCTTGTGCACCCCAAGCCTGCTCACTGATGTGGTGGGATGAGAAGCAGAAAAAGTGTGGGCTCTATGTAAGCACTGCTCAGCAAGAACTTAAACATCCCTGTCTTATCAACACTGTTCTCAGCACAATCGAATCCAGAGGGCCATACTAACTACTTTGAAGAAGCAAATGCAAATCTCTTGAAGTTCAACAAGATCAAGTGTAATGTCCTGCACCCAGATTGGCACAATCCCCAGTATTGACACAGATAGGAGATGAACAGATTGAAATCAGCCCTGCAGAGAATGCCTTGGGCCTACTGATGGATGAAAAGTTGGACCTGAGCAACCAATGCGCACTTGCAGAAAACCAATTGTATCCTGGGTTACATTAAAAGAATTCTGGCCAGCAGGTTGAAAGAGATGCCTCTCTGGTCTTAAGACCCACTTGGAGTACTGTGTGTCTGCTATCCCCAGCACAGAAAAGACATGTACTAGTTGGAGCATGTCCAGTGAAAGATAATGAAAATGGTCAGACAGCTGGAACACCTCTGCTATGAAGAAAGGCTAAAGGAGAGGAGAAGGCTCCCCGAAGAGCTTATTGCAGCTTTTCAGTACTTGAAGGGTCTTACAAGAGAGATGGAGAGACGTTTTTATCGGGTCCCATAGTGACAGGACAAAGAGTAAACTAAAAGAGGATAAATGTATTAATTTTGGATCTAAGGAAGAAATTTTATATGATGAAGGTGGTGAAGACATTGGAACAGGTTGCCCAGAGAATGTGAGGCAACCTGTGGCTATTCTGTGCCCAATCATTGGAAGTGTTCAAAGTCAGATTGGACAGTGAAAGATGTGTCTGCACATGGCAGGGGAATTAGAATTATGTAATGTTTAAAGATCCCTTCCAAACAAACTATTCTATGACTCTACAACGCATTACCCTTCTTCTACTCTGGACCCCAGTACAAGACGTACCTTCAAAACAAAGCTAGTGAATCGGGTGAAGGAAATTAAGCAGCAAGAGGTAGCATCTTTCTTGGCTGCCTATACTGCATCAAGTACCCCAGGGCTGGGGCAAGCAAATTAATATGATCATAGTAATGACCTCTCTAATATGTATTCATCGGGGCAAAACTTAATTTTAAGACAGCAAATACACATCAGAGCCCTATTAGAGGAACAGCAAGTTATTTAATGGGAGTAACTTTAGACATGTTAATGCTATATTGCTTCTGAGGTTATGTACGCAATATTGGTCAAAAAGAGTTTTCCAAAACTGTTTTAAATTTAATTCTAATCCTGGATATTGATCAGCTGCAGGTGATTTTCATACACTGCTGAAAATGTGTGGCGTTGCCCTCGTGCCTAATGGCAGAGAGGTAATCTAATGTACAGCCATTTAAACCTGGAGAAAAACCTTGGTTATTTGACAAGTGTAGCCATCCGTTGAACTGGTATTTGCAACTGATTTGTCCCTTCTTGTTCTAAAATTTTTGGCTGATATACTTTTATTAGTGATAACTCCATTTCATAAAATATTTTCATAGAAAGGCATAAGGTAAAGTAGCCAAACTTTCCAAGTCTTTATAAAAATAGGATCCAATTAGGATTGCTTTACAATCATATGAGAAATGGTTGAATTTCAAAGTTATATTTTAGGTATGAGCAGTATACTGACTACAAGAAAGAAAAAAAACCAAAAACAACAACAACAACAAAAAATCCCAAGTTCCCTGCTTTAGCTCAGCAACGATTCTTCTCTTCATTGAAATTTGGTTTCATTCATCAGTCTTGATACTGCATACAAACCTAACTGATGTAATTAAAACATTACATTTCTAAAAAAACATCTCCCCTTGCCTCCAGGGAGGGAGAGTGGCTATCTACCCCTTTGAAAAGAAATTATTTGCCAGTTGACTGTGAATGACTGGAAAAAGTTCTCTGACTCTGTACCTTTAAGACAATAATCTTCCTAAAATATCATAAAACAACTAAAGTACACTCCTGTAATGCAAATAGAAGGTTATTTTACCCTAGTATCGATGACAGTTTATGTCAATGAGCAACTGTGTAGGATGGAATCTACTGTTCTTTTTACACAAATACTTGAAGTAAATACCCTTAGATCTAGGATAAACAATGCTGAATTTTAGTCTGCCTATAGCCTTCCAGCATTTAACAGTTTTTGCTTCACTATCCTGAACTAATTTAAACAAAAAATTGGAGCTTTACAGATATGGTTAACTGCTTATCCTAGGAAAATTAAATTAAGCCTCTGGCATACGATGAAAAGTTTGTTTTGCCTAATTGAGCATCTAATGAGTATGGATGAATTTAAGCTACTCATAGAAATTTTGTTTTTAAAAACTTTTCTGATTAACATCCATTGAAATGGAGAAAGAAACACATGGCATTTATTTATATAAGCTTTTGAAATATAATTCTGATCCTTCCAGAAGGTTTTGCCTCGAATTATTGTGTCACATATTGCTAACTGCAATTATTACTGAAATAAGCTGCCCCGCTTTTCCTTTTGATTCATACAATTGCCTCTCCTTATTTCCCTGAGTTTTTCTGTACAATATTGTGTATCTTCAAGATCGTCAGAAACTCTACTACTATGATCAAACTAACATGTTGTTTTTTTCCATCTAGGATGTGCACCTGGAAACCAGATATAGCTTTTTTACCATCAAAATATAAAGCAACCAGTGAAAGACGTGGATAAAATCCTGGAATTTTTTGACATTACTGAAAGCTTTATACCTTTGACCTTGCTCCAGTTGATAGCATATCTCTATGAATTCTTCATCTTAACAGTATTGCAAAAGACCGAGATAGGCACTTTATTCTTTCTTACCCATTATTACACATTAATAAAGCTGTGGACTCTAGCTTGTCTTTAGGGTTAAGATAAAGGAAGAAATTCTTGTAAGGTAAAAAGGCAAAAATTTTTATCCTAGAAATCACTTTGAGGACACCCACTAGCTTTTAGACAAAAGATTTTAAATGAAGAGAAAAGAAAGTTCACAGCCAGTTTTTCACATTACAAAGCTTACTAAGAGCTCATGTGGTTATCTACACTTGCTTCCTTCAATTTCACATTAAAAAAAAAATAAAATCTCTTGTACAGCCAAAACCTGATTTGACCAGGTCTTGTTGAATCTTACTTTTTCCTTTCAAAACATTTTGTTCTGTCTTTCCCTTCCTTTTAAATCACTACACTTTGTGATCCTGCCTACATTCAGACACTAATCCCTTCTTGCAATCATCATACTGATTTTGTTTGTTCAGGTTTTTCTTACCATTTCGTTTGTCTTGAACCACGTGCGTTTAATGCCTTCATACCACGATCCATTTGCCCTACGCCTACCCTGAATTTGAATATGCAATTTAAGCACATGGAGGCTTGCTCATGCTAGCCTTAATCTACCCAGTTGTGTTAAGATATTATTGCCTTCAGTGCAAGGCTGCCAGAAATTTGGGTGACCTGCTCAAGATGCGACTCTCTTTGCCCTGAAATCTATGACTATCCTTTCCTACAATGCTTCCAAAATTGCCTGGTTTAGAGCTAGTGTGGAGAGACATATATATCCCAAAGTATGCCAGTCACCTTAATTCTGGCTGCTCAGATTCGTATATAGTATATTTTTAACCAAAAGTAATGTGTGCCATATTTTGGTGGGATGGTTGTGTTCCTTTCCCAGAGAGCATTTGCTTCTGTGTCATGCTTCCGCATAATTCTAAATATGGTTTCATTGGAAAAGGTTTCTTTCTGTTTTTACAGACACTTCTGAAAGAGCCCTATGACACTTGCTGCCAAAATAAGCTTTTTTCAGAAGAAATCAAATATTACACAGTATTCACTGAGTGGGTTTCACTGTTTCTGGGTTTCAAAGCATTTGTTAGCTGAAGCAAGAGCAAGACATAGGTAGGAACATAACCACTGCTGAGCTGACAGACTGGCTCTTTGCTGTGATGAGTTAGTTTCCCACCTTCTCTGAGATAATGGTATGGTCTTTGCCGTGGGAATATGTACACACAGAAGCGAAAATGATACTGTAGATGACATGGGTTTTTTTTAGACCATCTAAATAATGTTATATTTGCTTTACTACTCAAAACAATTTTTTCCTATGGCACTAATTTAGGCTTTAACTTAACCTGGCCTGTTTAGTTATAGTGAAGTTCAAAAAATTCAACACTGTTCATGTAAGGCTACAATAAAATATGTTTAGATTTTCTGAGGACTTTTCATCCATAGAGACCTTCATTTACCTTTTTACACAAATCATTTCATAACACTTTATGACTCTTCATTCTTATGGTAAACCAAACAATACTAAAAAATGAAAACATCTTCCTCTCCACTCCAGCTTGCAACATAACCCAGGAATACACTTTCACAGCTGCCATGCTACAAATTATAACACTTTCTTTGTGGTCTCTGCCACGATAGTACCTTAGTCTGTGATAATCCAATTTATGGTTTTGTTTTATTCTTATTAAGCAAGTTAACCAATATTGTATCTGGACTTTTCTCCACCATATTATGTTTAAATGCCAGAAAGACTGTAGCTGTCACCAAGTGCATCTGATGTTTTCAATTATAATATTTGCAATAATGACATACTATGGGCTAGAAATAATTTTCAGACATAAAAATGGACTCCAAATGAAGTAGTTGGAAAATACTTACGTAAAGAATAGTTTTGCTCTCAATGATTTTAAGAACCCTTGTCAGCCTGTATAGATGAAAAGAAAGAAATTCCTCTCCATATTCTCTCAGGGGAAGGAACAGGGGAAGGTGAGAGTGCTCGTTTTCAAGTCCCCTGCTGGCAATAGTAATTTGAGATCTTTGCTCCATTTTGAGTAACGCTTACCTTCCATAAAGATTTAAAGTCTTTTGTATATATTCCTCTTCATTTATAATCCTTAATTTCTGTTCACTTGCCCCACTCACAGACCAATGGTCTTCAGTTTTGAGCAGCAGTTTTCACATTGCACAAAAGAGGAGTGTGCTACTACCCCCTTTGGAGTAATCTGTAGACAAATGAAATTGTTCTTCCTCATGTTGTTCCTGGCCACTGCTGCTTCCTTAATTAACTCCTTCAGCTTCTTTTATTTTGTGTTCAGGTTTTTATTTAATGTGCACAGGACATAAGCCCAGCATTCTCAGATTACTGTGTTGAGCAGCTAGATTAAGCACACTTTTTATGAAGCATAATATTACAGGGGATCATTGCTGGAGCAAAATAACTGGCAACAACTGTAACTCTCTGTGCTACTCCTAGGCTTTCTTCTTTTGAGGGTGATTTTTGTCTCAAGTATGCTTTTTTATAGTATTACCTGTGTTATACCCATACCTTGTTTGTTCTCATTCTTAACACTAATTAAATACTACATCTGGCAACACGCTCTTTTGTACATCAGTGCTCCGCATAAATCAGTGAAGTAGTGAATACTTGCACAGCGTTGCTGTACTCAGTATGTGCAGTCTTTTCAGCTGAGGAATTCCCTTCCCCAAAGCAATGCAAATGTGAGACTGGAAGAGTTCGTCTTCTCCATCTTTGTCAGAAACACTTCACAGAATGAATATTTGATCACTTCAGGATTCTGGATTACATCAACCTCATGCTTTATCATCTATATCACTAAATTGTCCTACCTCTCTTCATGTCTTCCAGCACACTTCTCCACAGAGCAGGGTCTTTTGTTCTTTAGTTTTGGATACTTAATAAAAACAAATCACTTTTAAAAAATGATCATGTGATTACATGAAAAAAAAGATAATTATATCTGGTTCATTCCAGACTGAAAGATGGTAGGTAGGCAAACAAATGCATTTCATCTAAATTGTTGAATCTGGATAAAGAAATATTCTTCCTCAGGAAGTCTCACTAACTGCCTTTCTGTCACATCTTTCCAAATGCTGTAGAAATAAGAAGATAATAATAGGCAAATATTTCTTCTCATGAATGAGTCATTGCATTCATATCCTAAGAGAGATGCAGGGAAGTTTCTCTCCTTTAAAATCTATGAGACAAGTTTGTCCATAACTTCCAATTTATTCTTTAAATATCAAGCTAAAATCAGTGAAATTTGATTGAGTATATCACAGTATCTTTAAATCATACTTATTTTTGGAGTTAGAAAACCACTAAAGATTCTCTGCTGGGAAAACTTCTTTACACAAAACAGCTAAAATTAGGTTCAGAAGTCTTTAGTAGGTAGTATAAAAATATAATATATATATTATATATATAATATACATAATATATAATTATAAAACAGCCTAGTCTGTAAGAAGTACTTGGATTTTTCAGCAAATTTCTCTTGAACAATCTAATAAATCTTCCTTTGTGCAAGCACACTATTTCATGTCAAATATTTCCACTTTAAAAATAAGTTTACTACCTTCTTGAACTAAATATTGGTAAAGTTTTTAAAAGTAAGGATTCTAATTTTTTAATTAATTCTATCAATTGGAGCAGAATCTAAACTGGTTTTCTGTTGAAACCTTAGAAGTAATTTTTGAATATGTGAACACATGGATTATAAATCTAAAAAAAAAAATAAATAAATTGTTTCTTAGATGAATGAGCATTATAATAGTCAAAGCATCTGGAATAACATTTTACTGACCCCTATATGAAATACAGTTTGGCTAATCCTTAATCAAAATTGATCATTCTTTCTTTAAACTAAAATGCAATCCATACAGCTTGAAAAACTTCCTACACATTGGTCTTACAAAATGTTCAGTTTACATTTTGACTATGACTTGCACTATAATTTAAAGACCTCCACCTATGCACAGAAGAATCCTCCATCTTTTTAGGCGCTATTTTCAGCACAAACTGCACAACTACCAGCCAAAGCTGAGAAGGCTCTGGCATGGCATTGTTTATCAATACACCTCTATGCATTTATACATATGTGTACAGACAGAGATTTTTTGTGTTTAATTTCTAGCAGAAAGCCATTTGCTAGTCCATGAATTTCAGATTGGACTTGCATTCTTTATTAAATGAATGACAAAAATATGAATTATCATGAACAGAATATTAATATAAAGACTAATCATTTTCCTTTTTTGCATGACTTCCATTTACAAGGTCTTCCCTTCTTTAGTTTCAATGAATTGGTGTTTTAATGCATAACTAATCTTGAACTTGTTCTTCTCTGGGTGGTGGGGAAATTGAAGTTAATTTTGTTGAAGTCATGGTGCTTATGTTTCACTTTTATTAAATGGTGATATTTTCAAAAGATGTATGGCACCTGTTCTGTTTCTCTGCAGCAGTACACATAAGTTAATTTTATTTATAAACATGCAGACCTCTACCCCATTTCCTGCAAATAAAACAAAACAAAACAAACTTTTTCTCCATCAATGCAGATTTTTTTCCCTCATGGTGGTAGGAATTATGTTCCTAAGTGCTGCATTAATATAGGTTAAACATAATATAGCTTAGGTTGGAAGGTCCAAGCTGCTGGCAGAAATGGATAGAAAGCCTACAACAAAGGACCATTTCTCTACAGAGGGCGCACAAAAAGAATAGACATAAAGGTCTGTGATACATTTATTTGCTATAGCAGTTATATTTTAACCAAGTGAAACAATACCTGTGACATACAATTACTTGAAATGAATCTGAACCTCACCTCCAGGCTGTTCGGGAGTACACAATGCAATTTAGCCTTTGTTAGTCCCGTATTTCAACTTCTACATTTTCCAAGGCAATTTCGCTTTACAAAACACCACTCAGAACTACATTTTCACTTAGAATATAGTTGCAGGTTTGGCACTTACTTTCCACTGATTTTCAACAAATTTTTTGTAAAAGGGTTATCCAACACAAAAATCCTATTAAGTCTCCTGGAACTGCAAAGTAAAATGAATGGATAAAGGTGAAAGTAATGATATAAACAGTATCAAATTCTCTCTGCAAAAGAGGCTGTAAATCGTAATCTACGGTACTAATGTAAAGTACTGACCATATGTAGAGCCTTAACACAGCTGCGAAGACAGCAACTGAGAAATAGCATAAATTCAGACCTAGGACACAATTTTTTTTCTCCAACTATGCACGATCCAAGTCCCTTCAGGCCTGCTAGAGTTACTTCAGCCATTTGTACTGTGGTTTTTGCAGGCACAGATGCCATGGGGAATGAAGTGGAGATGGATCTGCCTCTCTTTCCTGTGCCAGCCTTGTTTTGTGCCCCACAACACAACAGAGCATTATGTGCCAGGAGGAGGATGGAAGAGATTCAATTCTGCTCACTCAAGTTTACCCAGAAAATTGTTCAAATGTTGTGACCCTTGAGTTTTTTAATTCTCAGTCCCTAATCTTGACTATATGATGGCAAGCAGATCATTTCATTAACTATAAAAAACCATGTGAAAGTGAATTTCCTCTCATTTAAATAATATAGGTGTGACATTTTTACTTTACTAGCTATTTTTTTTCTTAGCAACTACTAATAGGCCATTTTAAGTTTAGCTGGATCCCTTGAGATACATGCTCAAGCATCATAGGAGTCTTATGACTTAGTATACCACAAAGTGGCTTTTACCATTATTTGGTGACAGAAAAATACATATATATATCTAAAGATACAGAATTTATGAAATTAAGCAGCCTGAAAATACACAACATTAGGGAGCATTGGGAATTCATATACGAACTTAAAAAATGGTTGAGGAACTGCCTGAATTGGAGATGGCATGGAGCTCTGATGAAAGAAGAACTACTGGGCTGGAGAAAGGCAATTAGGGAGTTTTTCAAGTATTGTTTTATAGAACTGATGGTATTTAAATATTTTTGTCAATGACCTTGGAAGAAGAGTAGGAGTATGCTAATGCAATATTCCAGTGCAATGTATTCCTCTTTTATCAGGTCATGGACACATTCCAGCTACAATATAAAAAAGGCCATATGGATTTCTTTTCATTACATGATAAGCTGCTGCTGCCAAAACAGTTTGGCTTTTGGCCCACTCTGCACCACTGCTCTTAACAAGCTCATACACATGTGAAAAGGGAGCAAGACACAGATCCATTGACTATTTGGGGGGAGGGCTGGTGAATATCCTGGGAGGGCTGCAGATCCCTACCAGTGGCTTTCTCAAGGCCCCTTGGGAAATAATGTCCTGTCTTATGACCTACTCACAGATTAGAGGAAGACATTCATGCCAAGAAAAATAATAGGGAAGAAATACTGTGCTGCAGTCTTAACTGCTCCTGTTGCCAAAAGTTATGTGAGTTAAACTACTTAATAAGGCTTTTGGGAAAGCAAAATGTGAATATCCTACTCAGGAATGTTCTTGATGTACGAATAATGCCCTTGGATCAATTATAACTTTTAGACTGTCTTTCTGTTGAGTTTTGTTTTAGTACAAACTAAATGTACAGTATACAGATGAGGTTTCTATTAGAACAGCTTTTCCTTTGAGTCAGTCAGCTTTCTACATTTTCCTTTTGTTATAGGTCTGTTAAAGAACAAGAACAACATGTGACTCTGCCTCTAATAATGTATTCTAAGGCTACAGTGGAAAAGGAGAGTTTACAGGTCATGGAAGGAGGGGCTGGCCACTTGGGAGGAATATAAGGCTGCTGCTAGAGGATGTAGGAAGGCAGCTAGGATGACTAAGGCCTCCGTAGAATTAAACCTGGCGAGAAGGGTCAAGGACAGCAAAGAGAGCTTTTTCAAATACATGGCAGACAAAACTAACACCAGAGGCAATGCAGGCCCACTGATGAACGGGATGGGTGCCCTGGTGACAGAAGATACAGAGATGGCAGAGTTACTGAATGCCTTCTTTGTCTCTGTCTACTCTGCTGCGGGCAGTCCTGAAGAGCCCTGTACCCCTGAGACCTTAGATGAAGTCAGGTCAACGGAGCAGTTTGCCTTAGTCGATGAGGAATGGGTTAGAGACCAGTTGAGCAATCTGGACATCCATAAATCCATGGGTCCAGATGGGATGCACCCGCGGGTGCTGAGGGAACTGGCGGAAGTCATTGCTAGACCACTCTCCATCATCTTTACCAAGTCTTGGGAAACGGGAGAGGTGCCTGAGGACTGGAGGAAAGCAAATGTCACTCCAGACTTCAAAAAGGGCAAGGAGGACCCGGGTAACTATAGACCGGTCAGCCTTACCTCCATCCCTGGGAAAGCGATGGAACACCTTATCCTTGGTGCCATCTTAAGGCATATCAAGGATTAGAGGGTTATGAGGGGCAGTCAACATGGCTTCACCAAGGGGAAATCATGTTTGACCAATCTCTTAGCCTTTTATGAGGAAATAACACGGTGGATGGATGATGGCAGAGCGGTGGATGTGATCTACCTTGACCTCAGCAAAGCATTTGACACAGTCTCCCACAGCATCCTCACAGCTAAATTGAGGAAGTGTGGACTGGATGATCAGGTAGCGAGGTGGACTGCGAACTGGCTGAAGGAGAGAAGCCAGAGAGTTGTAGTCTATGGGGCTGAGTCTAGTTGGAGGCCTGTAACTAGTGGAGTGCCTCAAGGGTCAGTACTGGGACCGGTATTATTTAATATATTCATCAACGATTTAGATGAGGGAATTGAGTGTACTATCAGCAAGTTTGCTGATGACACTAAGCTGGGAGGAGTGGCTGACACGCCAGAAGGCTGTGCTGCCATCCAGCGAGACCTGGACAGGCTGGAGAGTTGGGCAGGGAATAACTTGATGAAATATAACAAGGGAAAGTGTAGAGTCCTGCATCTGGGCAGGAACAACCCCAGGTTCCAGTATAAGTTGGGGAACGACCTGTTAGAGAGCAGTGTAGGGGAGAGGGACCTGGGGGTCCTAGTGGACGACAGGATGACCATGAGTCAACACTGTGCCCTTGTGGCCAAGAAGGCCAATGGCATCCTGGGGTGTATTAGAAGGGGGGTGGTTAGTAGGTCGAGAGAGGTCCTCTTTCCCCTCTACTCTGCCCTGGTGAGACCCCATCTGGAATATTGTGTCCAGTTCTGGGCCCCTCAGTTCAAGAAGGACAGGGAGCTGCTGGAGAGAGTCCAGCGCAGGGCAACGAAGATGATTAAGGGAGTGGAGCATCTCCCTTATGAGGAAAGACTGAGGGAGCTGGGTCTCTATAGTTTGGAGAAGAGGAGACTGAGGGGTGACCTTATTAGTGTCTATAAATATATAAAGGGGGAGTGTCACGAGGACGGAGCCAGGCTCTACTCAGTGGCAAACAATGATAGGACAAGGGGTAATGGGTACAAACTGGAACACAAGAGGTTCCACTTAAACTTGAGAAGAAACTTCTTCTCAGTGAGGGTGACGGAACACTGGAACAGGCTGCCCAGGGAGGTTGTGGAGTCTCCTTCCCTGGAGACATTCAAAACTCGCCTGGACAATTCCTGTGTAACATTATCTAGGTGTTCCTGCTCCGGCAGGTGGATTGGACTAGATGATCTTTTGAGGTCCCTTCCAATCTCTAGCATACTGTGATACTGTGATACTATGATACATACCTTTCATGTGCTTCTCAAGTATTCCAACCTCACAGAAAATGTAACTTTCTGTTTCTAAACTCAAAGGAGTTCAAACCTGGATGATCTTTGAGGGCTCAAGAAAAACATATTTGCTGGTGTTTCAGATTAGGATTTTCAGATTTACAACTTTTAAATTGTGAATAGTCAAAACCAAAAGGAAACACAGTTTCCCAGTGCAGTTCTACGGATAAGCAAAACTTTCCTTTCTGGCTCTAAAAAGTGATAATAAATCTCTTTTCTCTGCATTTCGTAAGCATTTTGTTTTCCTTACACTGAGGTTTGTGAGGTATCTGGAGTCATACCTCTGTTCTGGAAACTCTTACATAGATTTATGGCAAATAATAGTGGGCAGTTGGGTAAGCTTGACTGTAATGATATACTCCAAATATAGAAGTCTGTTACTCTACACAACTATCAATCTTGCCAAGAGAATTAAATTATAATATTGTGCTATATCATGTACATAAAATAGACTAGAACCCTTTATTTCTCAGTAAAAGCAGTTTTGTTGCTGATTCACTTACTGAGTCATTAAAATATTTTTAGTAGTGATGTAAAGAGGCTACACATTTTATTTATTTTTAGCTAAAAGGGAGGTAATGCTTATCTATAACTTTTAGTCTGTGTATATGAATTGCACCTATTTTTCTAAAACCATCATTTCAGTAGAATCTTGCTTTAAAATTATTCTGTGTAATGCTGCATAAATGGATGCCACTGATAAGAATAGCCATAAAGTGGTTTAGGGAGAGGAATATTTGATTAATACCTTGTGCAAGCAATTTTGTATAATTGGTAGAATGATCAGATTTGGGGTGTATACAGTATAAAAAACAGCAGTCAATGTATTATTTGTAAGAGAACAATACTACAGGACAGCTATAAAATAATCCTTACCCTGCTTTACTCTCCTGCCTCCCAATAAAAAATGGTTTAGGGATTTTCAGAACAACCACTGAAAGACCTACCTTTTCTGAATTTGTCTAACCTCTTTTTGATTCTGTTTATCAATTGAGTTTCCACAAGTTATACTCCTTCCTTTTTTTTGGTTTAAATATGTTAGCAATTTCATTCTGTCTTAACTAGTTCTTATGAGGTAAAAATATAGTAATTTCCTATTTGCTGTATCCACACAAATCTATAATTCTATTATTCTTTCAGTTTTGCTGTTTCTCACCTTTTTTATTCTGTGTTGAGGAGTCTAGCATTTTGCTCTTTCCTTATATGGGAGCCACTCTAATCATCCCTGTTAAGCATCCACTACTTTTCTATTTATACTATATCTTTTTAAAGATGAAATAATTGGGACCACAGGCAACATTTAAGGAGAGGCATACTGTGCATACTGTTGATTTGTGCAAATTCACAGCAGTATTTTCTGTTTTGTTTTGTTGAGTTTTTTTTTAATTGCTCCTCAACTCTCCTTTTAACAGTAATGCACAATGCTCTTTCTTCTTGCCTGCTCCTGAGCACTGGAACTAATATTTTCAGAGAACTGTACTCAGTGCCTCCTGATCATTTTTTTCAGGAACAGTTAATGTAGAGCCAGTCATTCTGTATATATATATATATATAGATTCCTATATGCACTTACTCATTCTGAAATTCATCTCCCAGGCCATTTGTCCTGCCTCTAGTTTAGATGTGGCAATACCTAATTCGGAATAATAGGTGTGGCGCCAAAAGAATATAAAAGCATGAGAATTATGGCGAAAACATCAATAGGTATAGATGTCAAAACGAAAGACATTTTTCTGATTAAATGTATTTACATGCTAATAGAGAAGGTATGTTTGAGGGAAGATACCGACTATCAACACTACTAATATTTTTTGCAAGTCTAGTTAAAAGTCTGGACAAAGTGTTATAGCAAATGCCAGAATTATTTCACAGAACAGACTCTAGTCTCAAAAACATTGAAAGACTGTGAAAATATTAACAAGGATTTAATCATCTTGCAGGCCTGAAGCTACTAAAGAAAGAGATATTCAAGTCAGAAAGATCTGATACCGAAGAAATTTCACCAAATCAGATAAATGAGGGAAGGGTGTTTTAATTATCCTTCACAATATGTGTTTCTTCTGAAATTTTTTTTCAGTCCAAGAAGCACAGTATTTAGAATGAAAAGTGCTCTCAGAAGACACTTTCCTTTCTCTACTAGATAGCACATGCCCGTTATATCACATTCATCTCAGTAAAGATGGGTGACAAAACCTGAAAGGCCTTAAATAAATATTTGTAATTGACAAAAAAAAACCCCTTTCTTTATGGATAGAAATTAAAGGTAATTTAGACCACTCCTTTTATCACAAATGCTAGTTGAAATGAAATTAAAATAGATTATAATCAGAAGTGATCAATTAAATCAAATTTTTAATTTGCATACACAGAAGTAAGCATATCTTCATAGCAACCAACAACTTTCTATTCTCTCTGTTGATCATGTGATGGAAATATTGACATGAATTATGTAGTAATTCTTTGGGAAAACCAATGAATATTTCATATGATAAATAAGGTATCTTTTTTCCTTTCAAATCTTTTCTGAAGACTCATCACCATACAGATGCTTGCAAAAACACTAACAGGTACCTTTTGCTAGGTTATAGATCAATCGTAGACAAATACCATTGCTTATTTGTGAGTTTAAAGAGATGAACTCAGAAATAATCAGTCATGAATCTAACAGAAACAGAACTACCCGCTATTTATAAATATAATTAATCTGGTAATGGGGTATTTTCTTTTTGAACGTAGAGGTTTAGTGTAATGGCAAATAATATAGAGACACAGAAGTTGGAAGAAGCAGGAAAAAGAAATCAAAAATAACTTCTTAACATCTCATTAGCAATAAAGACGTGAGAGAAAATCCTATGAAAGGACAAGACTGATGATATAATAGATCAGAAAGACCACTGTGATTCTTTTTTGTTTTTTTAAGGAGAAGAGGTTAGCTGCTGTGGTAGCTTTTATAACTCACTAGAGAAATGCACAGACACTATTGGACATTTGGAGATTATAAGCTTTCCAGGGAACAGGAGGACAGATATATGTACAACAGCCTCTCTTTTAAAGTCTTTATGCTTTGTTCTTACCGTTAAAATGCACCATGAATTGGATTTGTATCCATTTATACACATTCATGCTATGGGTACAAGCATACTGTGATTATTAAGCAGAGACTTTTATATTCTTATCCATTCTAGGCCAGTCCAAGCCTCCTGCTCTAGTTTTCAATTTATACAGAAATATAAATTCTCTAAAGAAAGAGCAGTTTTCAGAGTATTTTATTTTTCTTCACTTTGAGTGTTCATCTATGAATGTATTCATATTGGGGAAGATTCCTAAAATATCTCCTTAGTAGACTAGCCATGGCTTACTGCTTTTAAAACCCATTTCTTAGTCTCATTCTCCCCAAAAAGTGTTATGTGGGGAGTTCTAGTGGCAAAAATTGGGCACTTCTTCTTTTTATCTAACATCTCTTCAAAAGCTTGATCTCATTGCCGAGCTTACCTAAAAAAAAAAAAAAAATGTCAAGAAATATCATTTAAGAATTAGGAAAACCTGAAAAAAAGCAAAGAAAGTGTGGTATCAGTTTTAATACACATGACAGAGAGAGTTTCAAACAAGCAGTTAAAGAGAACTGAAGGATACCACAGTGCAAATGGATACCTTTAAATTACACATACTCTGTAGAATAAAGCAGAACAGCCATCTAGGCAGCTGATACCAGGCTGATACATATCAGATCACTTTTTGGTGTTAGTCACACACCAAGAAGTCAGGATCAAATGTATTCAGTAGCAATATTAGGGATCGCAGTTGAAGGGGTCATCAACATTTAGTGAATTAGAGAATTAACTATTTTTCTGCAACTCAAGGAGAACTACCAGATTAGACAAGAGTAACTGACAACCACTAGGCTTTTCTGGGTGAAACCGCTGAGGCAGCAGAGATTAACCATATTCTGTCACATTTACCTATGAGGAAAAACGTGACTCTCCAGACTAACAGAAGGTAATTCTTCAGTTACTAAGAATTATCTGTTACATATTTTCATATCCCATTATCAGTTTCTGTCATCATCCAAGAGGCAGACATTCAGGAACCTGTATGAAACATATTTACTTCATTAGTTGCCTAATCTACAGCCTTTTGGAAATCAGTAGCTTCCTAAATTAGTTAGTTGGTGAACAAGTGCAAATCACAACATTCCATGACCCACCAGCTAAAATTACAGTAAACATAAATTACAGCCAAGGGATGTCTGGGCTGCCAAAGAGCAGAGTCTTGTGGTAAATGACACATAATACATACATAGATATTCATTTTACCTTACATTCATTTTCTAATATATATGATTCTTTGCTCCATCATCACTCACTTGCTGGCCAGTGTCAATTATCATGCAACAAAGTTTTTAATATCTTGGTACTGACTAAAAACCTTCCTCAGAGTCATAAGGCAGGCTCCTATTTCCAACCCAGCTCATTTTCAACAGCCACATGACAAAGTGAAGTGAGGGCATCCAGGTATTTGTATACATTTTAAATTCTATATATTTTGAAACCTTGAGCCCAGGAAAATATTCATGAGAAAAGTATCTCCTTTGAACATTCATCTAGAATGTAGAAGAATTTGAAAATTTGGATCTCTGATTTAGCAATTTGTGCCAAAAATGCCTCTCATGGTTGCGCTGCATACGCACATTTGTTCACAATATTACTCCCCTTCCCCTGGAGCTCTAGAGCAACACTTTGTATTCCCAGCTAAGGAACAGATGTGGTTTGTCATCTACAACAAGCAACATTCTCCCTTGCACTGATAAAAAATTAAGCCATGACTAACAGCTTCATATTAATGGATATTATTTACAAAGGCAATAGGAAAAAATACCAAGATTCACAAGAGGTGTTAATATACTTCTATTTCTGAAGAGTCATAAGCTATTCTGCCTTTAAAAAGCAGGATATTCTAGTAAGAGAAGAGAAAATTGAGTCTCCAAAAGCATGAATGCTTTCCAAGTTCTGTATAGTTGGCCTTCCGGTACCAGACAGGCTGGAAGAACTTTTACACTGCAACAGGGACAGTAGTTTTTGGAGGCATAGAGGAGGAACCTTTCTTAAAATGATGTCCTTTCTAACATCAGTAGCTGACGGGAAACAAATTTCCTCAGAGTTACCTCTAAGGGTCGCATTCCTGTTATGTTGTTTATCTTCCTATAAATTAACATCCACATAAGAATGCTTATTAGACAACTATTGCTGATTGTTTCTAAAGTTACCTCTAAGTAAGCCCTAAGGTAAGCTCTGGATCTAATGTGTGATAGAATAATTTGCCAGAATGATACTGTTTTTTTTCTAGAAATTATACCTACACCACTTTTATAGTGTGATTTCATTTAGTATTCATAAAGGAGATTAGCAGAATAAGAGTCACTGAAAAGTACACATTAGAAAGCAGAATGAATAATGAGACTTAAGTTTATGAGATGGCTAAACTGAATTGTGGGGGATTACAGTTTTTCTACCTCTACAGCCCTTGTGGCATATCCATGTCTGAATCTGGAAGTGAAATTCAAGACCACATACATATTTCAAGATCAGTTCAGAGAGTCTTGTCAATCTGTGGCTGAGAATCCTAGAATCACAAAGCACTGCTTGAACTAATTGAACATTAACAACTTATGCTCATTACTGTCTGAGCAAATAGTGAACTGGCAGAGCCCTCTGAAAAGTGAGCTGAAGCTTCTCACAGAAAACGCACAGTATATCTCCTTTAGGACAAGAAAAAGCAGACATATTCTCCTCAAGCCACTTGCTTAATGACTTAAACCACAATACAATCTCAAGTCAGCACACAAACAGTTTTAAATTGCATGCAGCAAAGTCAGCAATGGAGGGCTACGTCATCTTGGAAGAATGAGATCTGTGAGAGATGAACATGGTCTAAACTCAGAAAAAGCCAAGAACACCTTCATGCCAAAGGGCAAAACCGCCAGCATTTAATTTCTTTGAGGGGCAGCATGTTGCCATTCCACGGTTCATAATAGCTTACATTAGACTTAATTTTAGACAGAAAAATACAAATAGCCATCCCAAAATACCATTTCTGAATACAGCAAATGGCAGAGAAGTTTGCAGAACACTGAATAGATATGCAAAATTCTCCCTACTTTCTCTGGACCAAAACTGACTTGTAATGCAAGTGGTTATGATCACAACATGTGAGATCTTTCTGGCTTTACTATTACAAACAATGGCTTTTGGCTATATCTCTACAGCTAGAAAATCAGATACAGCAACATTTAAGGGATTAGGAAGCTAGATTCCTCTTTTTATTGGATCTGAACAGAAGGTTAATGGTGTTGCCTTTATACTATGTATCCTCTCTGTGAATCCAACAACTAATATTGCATTGTGATAGCTACAAGCACTGATTATTTTTCTTAAACTCATAAACACGTTTGAGGATGTTTTATACCTAAACTGGGTGAGAACTTTTTACATAGGTGGTTTTCTCTGTTCAACTTTCTCAGAAAAGTTTTGCCAAGTTATAATAAAAGGTTGGAAAACAAGCATATGACTGCTAGTAGAATAACTGGTGAAGAGCAAAGATATGAATGTGGTCCACATCTGCGAGAATTACTATTATTTGCTACTGAAAGTACCATAACAGTGTTACATGTACTAAATGGTTTGGGTTGGAAGAACCTTGAAGATCATCCAGTTCCAACCTGCCTGCCATGGGCAGGGACACCTCACACTAGACCAGGTTGCTCCATGCCCCATGCAACCTGGCCTTGAACACTGCCAGGGATGGGGCAGCCACAGCTTCTCTGAGCACCCTGTGCCAGTGCCTCACCACCCTCATAGTGAAGACTTTTTTCTAATCTAACTGTCCCCTTTGTCAGCTTAAAGCCATTCCCCCTTGAACTCTCAATACAGGCACTTGCAAAAATCCCCCCCCCAGATTTCTTCTTGGCCCCTTTTAGGTACTGGAAGCTGCTCTAAGGTCTCCCTACAGCCTTCTGTTCTCCAGGAGAAGCTCACAAGCCCAGGTCTCTCAGCCTGTCTTCACAGGAGACGTGCACCAGCCCTCTGACGTGCCATCAGCCCTTCTCTGGACACAGAGATTTTTGCCAGTGAAATGTTGCAATCAATACCTGCTAAGAGGTAGAGGACACCAAAGTAAAAAGTCTTAAGTCAGTGAGGAAGAAATGGTGACATTTTCTGTCCTAAACTCGCATTTGCAGACTTGGAGTAACTAGCAGGGGAATGATTGGAGAACTGCTTTTTCAGTTGAAGTGATGATGTTGCTGCACTAGCTGATAGCTTGTGTGATTGAACAAAAATGTCTAAACAGTGAGCAATGAAGAAGGTGAGCTGGAATAGCAAAGTTCTCTCTTGTCTGAAATGTCAACACCAGGACAGTGACTTTACTAGAGCTTCAGGAATGTAAATGACTTCTTTTTGGTGTGCTGGCTCCAGGCACATTTTAAATTACAGTGAAAATTATATCAAAATTCTCATATCCTCCAGTGAAATGCATTACCCTTTTAATAAAAGCACAGATGTATAGTCAGACAAGTTTGGCCATGTGTAGGCCTACAGCTTAAGAAATTCTGCATTCACAACTTTTTCTCAATTGTATTTGAAGGCATACTTACAATCAAACATGCTTTCTTATCTTGTTTATTGTTAGTCTTCTATTAACCTAATCTTACCTTTCTTCAAGTAGGAATTTGGAGCAGGAGCACACTGAGAATCAGGCATGGTGAAAGAAAGTAAGCTCTTCTAAGTACAAGAAAAGGGACTAAAGCCATTGTCATGGCAACGAGAATTGGATGTAAATGCTCCTGTTGCCTATATTCTAAGGGGTTAGGGAAAATTATCTATCTAAACTGGAGGTTTGTCATTACACCTCTAAATTATATATTAATCTATATAAATTGCAAGGACAAAAATTCTGGAGAAAAAAATTGCAAGGAAAAATATCTGGAGAAAAAGATTTGTGTATTAATTAATATAAAGATATAAATTTCAGGAACCATGTACCGGTATTACATAAACATCAAATCTTTCAGATTTTTTTTTTTAATCAGAATAAAATTCTTTCCTGAAACTGAAAAACCAGAACATATGTACCTGTACACTATAGTATACAAAACATAAATTGAAAAAAAAACTGTAAAAAGTTCGCTAAATAATATAGTAAGTACATGATTTGTAACAGTGTTCTTTTCCTTTTTATTTTAAAAGAGGATTACATACATTTGAAAAAGCTTTTGGAAAAGCACAGATCCAATATTCCTGTATTACGATCCACCAATATTTGCAGAATACATTAAACATTTTCAAGCATGATGTGCTGAATATTTAACACATTCAATATCCAAGAAGTATTAGAAAGTCTGAAAGTGTTTTAATTTAGAAGCTGGGATTCTTGAGTCAGCTGTTTCTTTGCTCACAGGAACTATACACATTACCACATTAGGCTTAAAGAGAAGTATTTTTTTTCTCCCATTTTTAACATGACACAGTCTTACCAGCCATTCATCCTGACTGTGCTAATTCTAGCTGTTGCCTAACACCAAATCTTTGGTTCCTCAGCAAGTCAGTGGGAAGCTGCTGCCAAATGAGCTCCCAACATAGCAACATACTTTCCAGTGTGCCTGAGCAGCACATGCCTGCCTGGCACCACTTTGTCCTTCACTGCTTGACAAGGGCTGGACTGCTGGCTTCTTCTCTGCCTCCTCTGCAGTGCTGGCCATGCCTACTTCCACGCTTGTGTGCCACCTGGAACAATATTGCGTATAGGCAAATGCTGGAATTCTTTTGTGGAGAAAGAAACCACACAGTGACGTGAACCTGTGTCATAATCTACTGGCTTTTCAGCTACCAAATCTCACAGGCGATTTATACTTGCAGCACTAGCCAAAATGCTGCCTGTAAGGTATCTGGTGGTTTGGTGCATATCAAAACTCTAGCATTATGCAGGTGATAGTCACTCTTCTATCATTAGGTGATTGATCAGTGAAATGCTCTCATGCTTTAATGAAATCAAGTAATGAATGAAAAAGTGTGATTCTGTTTCAGCTGTAAGTGGGAGACTGAGTTCACAAAGTCATTGCAGCAACTTTTAGCCACAGCCCATCCTTCTGTGACAGAAGATATCTACATACAAATAACTGATACAGCCTATATTCTAGCGTTAATCTCACAGTCTTTACTGACACTAAATTGTTGTATCACACTAGTTTGTATGTTTGCTGCCATGGAGTACTCTCCCTTATGAAAATACTGAATGCTTTTAATACCTCTGCTTTATGATAAAGTCTACCACAAACATGTCGAAACACATCCTCTGCCTTATGCACTGGTCCATTACATCATAGACTTTCCAAGGTTTCAGTTCTAATTTTCAAGATTAACTTCAAACAGCATTCAAAAGATATTTCCATGGCATTACAATGATAGTAGGAAACTTAGAATTTCAATCAAGATGAAACATTCAAATGCCTGATGGAAGCTAGACCAACCTCTTTCTGCCTTCACTGCTAGCATACATCATCTTTCAAATCAGACCCGAGGAATGCTGTGGTTTTTCCAAAATGTATTCTCTTTCTTTGCTGTTTTAGTTCACAGGCACGAAGTTTTTCAGTATTTCCTCAGCTAAAACCTAAAAATTAAGGATGTTGGTAGCATTGCCCTTAAGACAGAAAACTGCCTTAAATCAGATTTTAATGCAGAAATTTAGGTAAATCCTTGAGACCTACATTCAACTTACACATTGTTTTGCTGCGTGGGTCAGAATAGTTATGAGATCTTTCCCTATCTCTCCAGATATGGGCTTGTATTGTTTATTCTTATCAGAGTGAAACAAATGAAATAATACCTTCTTTTTTTCTAAGAAGGCCTCTCCATTTGTTTGTCAGAAGTCATCATCACATTTTCTCTACTCGAACTGAAAGGTTTATCAGTCTATGTTGGCAGGATCCGTACACTGCCCAAATGACAGAAACCCATTTGTGCTTTCCAAGATCTCTGAACAAGTTTTGTAGGGTTGTCTGCTGATGCTCAGCTATGAGAATTGCTGCTGTGTGCTAACCTGATTGTTACTGTTGTTGAGCAACCCGATGTATGTTGATCTCATCTTTATAGAACTAGATTACAAAAGTCATCATGCCAATACCCACTGTACCCTCCAAATTCTACAGAAGACTCTTAAGATAGTATATTTTAGATTTCAATTATCTCAAATTTGCCAAAGCACTGTATGTTCCTGTTTCTCCCTTGGTATGCGATTGATAAAAAAAAATGTGCATTCACTGTAAGCTTTTCTTTCTATTTCTGAAATTTCAGACCTCTTAAAAAATTCGAAGTGCCAGATATGTTAAAAGCAACATATTTTGCTGCTCTCCAAGTGAGCTGCTCTTGGCTATATGCTCACTCAGCTCCATTCTCTGCACGTTTTCCACTCCAAATTTCCTTTTCTTTTCCCCTAGATAAATTCTGTCTTACCTTGACTGAAGTTTTCAGAATGGCAGAATGTCCAACAGTTTAAAACAATGACGTATTCTTAAAAAAATCTGCTGTCTTTGTGTGCAAGCCTGCTATTCTATACCCATTTCCCAGCAGTAGAAATACTTGTATTTCTTCTAATCATTAGACCGCAGACACAAATCCCACCTTCCAGAGGGAACCTAGTCTTTTCCATATCATATTTATTACTATTTTCCTGAAGGGCAGTGATTTAAGGACTTAAGTCAAATTTCAGATTTGCTCATTAGCAAATTCGGCCCGGAGATTATAAATTGGTGTTATCTAATCCACAAAAGTGTTCTGAAAAACTGGCAAACCCACAAGCAGATGATGTATAATAGGAGGAAAGTCCAGCAGAACTCCTTCTACCTGTGGCTTTCTGGAAAATGATCCAGTTTTGAGCATTGTCAGTTTTTGTGGGGATTTTATGTTTTGTTCCCCCCCCCCCCCCCCCAGTGGAATTTTCTCGTTGTTGATTATGTGGCTAAAATAAATTATATATTTTTTTAATTATTCACATTTCTTCATATTTGTTCATATCGACAATCCTGTGTTTTCACAGACCACTTGAAATCATATCAATCCTTGTTCAAAGACTGTAATACGTACCAAGGTACCATCTTTCAGCAAACAAGCAATAGCCATCAAAGATTTTGGTTTGAGGCATTATGTAAGACAAGAGATACTACTTTATGTTATCACAGCTCTGGCATTACCACAAAAACATTTTTCCTTTGACATTTAGATTAAGTTCCATTTACCAGTACCTACTTTTAAAGCCAAGTGTAGAATACAAAATTAAACCTAACACCTCTGCCAAGATACCATGCATCACTGCCAATCAATAAAAATCCTTTTATTCTCAAGTTTTCAACTTGTTTCAAATGTAAGGTGGTGTTGAATTGGTGACTGCCCTCACTTTTAGAGGAACTGTATAAACTCCCACCCTGACCACTCACAGTTCCACACCTCCCATTACCACATAGCCACCACCTTTCTAACTCTGAGTCTGTGACCTGCACATCCAAACTGCTGTCACCATAGCAGAAGGCTTGGGCCACTTAAAGCCTTGGGCAGTGCTAATGTGAAAGCAGTGTCTACAAAGCCCTGCAAAACCCAAGTTTTGATCACAGTTTACAATATAAAAGTGAACTGGACTTTACATAGACATTATATTGTGGAATTCTAAAAATCATGACTGAGATGATATGATATTCCCAGAGACTGGATGAAATAGATGTATGTTTCGGGTGGGTTTTCTTATTTGCTTTGTATTTTTAATTGAAACATGAGGAAGATGACAAGAACTGCTGAAAGTCCCCCTACAGATTTTGACAAAGCTCTGAGGAATGAGATCTCAATGCTTCTTTGTACTTTTTTTGGCTACTGATGTTTACTTAGGTGGTATCTGTATCACAGTTACACCCATTCCAGACTCTTGTTAAGTCAGTGAACCATAGATATCGTTTTACTTGGATTTAGAAGATTGCTCTTGCATTCAGCTTGGAAGAGCTTTTTGGTTCTCCCCATTTAAATGTATGTCATCAAGGAAGAAATCAGTACTTGTTTTTTCCTCTTGGCTAGCACTTAGGTGGTTCTGTTTCATATCTTATATATTAAAAATAAAAAAACCTACCACCTCTTTACTAGTTGTCAAAAACATTCAGAAAATGAACAGAGATCCATTTCTTATACATATCTGTAGGAGATTTAACTGCTAAAAATCCCCAAACTATAAGTTTCTCATTTCAGCTACTCCTCATGTATTCTGTACTGGAAAGCTAATAATAGCCCATAAATCATCAGTTTCACACAGACAATCTCTCTAAAGACGAACTTCCTAGCAGCAAATACACATTTATTAGCTATCTTCAAACCCAACTCAATGCAGTTATTAGCATCTTTCTCATATTGCAAAGGCCCAGGTTTTGATGACTGAAAATTCACAACACATTTTGTCTATTTGTAGACCGATTAGGTGAATAGATTGTGGATCTTTGTGCCAAGCCCATTTGAATAAGTTTGCCTTAGTTACATTTGAGCTTTCATAGTTTCTTTCTCATGTCTGCTAGTCAAGCTAGTGGAGTTCATTTACCAAGACACAAGCAAAAGCAAAGGGACTGATTCTAGCTCTGTCAAAATAGACTACTTCCTTTTGGTATGCAAACCTTAATTCTTTATCTAGGCGAAGAACTTTTACTAGCATGTTCCATTCAGAATCTACATATTTCTAACAGCTGTATTCAATCTTTTGACACAATCACTGCCTACATGAATTGCTTCCATTAAACTCATATTGTTTATTTTAGCTTGGAATGGGTTACTTTTTTAAATAATTCAAAACATATGGAACAAAAATGCTTCTTTCACTGTTGCAAGTATTTAACGAAGAGTTTTGTGAACAAAGGTCATCTGTTTGCAAAGCTATTTCTCTCAGTTTCCTGCTGCAAGTTATTCAGACAGCACGGCTTACTTAGGATGTATTTTACCTCCATTAAGCATTTTAAACTGCAAGTCCAAATTCATCTTTAATCTTGCCATTTTCCATTTTTTTCCTGGAAATGTTCAGTGCTGCACATTGAACCAGGAAAACCATTTCTGTTAAATGTTTTTCCATCTCTCAATTTTCAGCTATCATTTTTAGCCTCACATCTTAAAACACGCATCCGGATCTTGTATAGATTCTGGTTATCAAATGAAGAGTCTCTTCCCCTTCACAGGAGCAGGGCATGCAGCTTCACAGAACGATTGAACGGTTGTGGCTGGCAGGGACCTCTGGATGTCATCTTGTAAAACCACCTGCTCAAGCAGGGCCCCTTTGCCCAGGACCATTCCCAGATGGCTTTTGAGTATTGCTAGGGATGGAGAATGTACAATCTCTCTTTCTTCCAGTAAGAAGCTTATGGTTTAAAAAGATCTGAGTTCTAAAGAAAAAGCTGTAAAAAGTCTTTTGGGTTGCATCTCATTCTGAGATTTGTACAGTTACTTGAACTAGAGATTTCTTTTTTCAGAGTAGTTAAATCAATAGGGTTGTGCCTACCTGCTTCTGGAAAAGACAGCTAGGAAACATGAAACTCAAAGAGGGTCTCCATGCCGTAACAGTGGGCAAAATGTCTCTGATTTATTATTTCTTGGTCCTTTCCAATCCTAACTATTCTACGATTCTGTGATCAAGACAGATCAATTAATTCTGAAAACATTCAGGACCTATGGAAGGTAGGTTACAGGCAAACTTGAGGATGACTGACAGGTCCTGAAATGGAAAACGTGTTTACCCCTCTACCTAAGCAGAGCTCTGACAGAGCAGAGTTTTCAGCACTCCCCCATCTCTCTTGATGAGTACCAGGAACTCCTGGGTTCTTGATCACACACAATTCCAGCTCACTAATGTACAAATTTATTTCAAGAAATTGGGAAAAGTTGAAGTGAATTTTTAGAAATTTAGAAAAATACATGTTCCTGAAGAACAGGTTAGTGTTGTGAAGCAGTTGTGGCAAGCAAGCAGGGCATGTGCCCCATGTGCATACTTATTGTAGATTAAAACCATGGAATTCTTGAACAGCTGAGAGCTCGCATCCACACTTCTCATGCTTTGACTGATGCTGCAGGCTGTCTGCCCTGTAGCACACACAGGCCAGAGCTGGAAGGCTGCGGACATGCTGAAGCCTACAACTGACTACACACTTGGCTGGCATGCTAAGGAAGGAGAAGGTAGCACAAAAGGAATAACTAAGAAACAGAAATAAAACTAGAATAGCTGAGAAGACCACAAGTTACTTTGCAGGTCATGATTCGAGAAGAAGTACATGCTTTCCTGTATGGTGAATGTGTGTGATGCACAGGGAGTAGTGCTGGTGGTAAAGCAGGTCAGATATTGCTGGGATTAAAGTCTCCAGTTCACTGATACCCATAATGTGAATCACTTAAGACTGTCAATGGACATCCCTTTAACAGGCACTCTATAGCAGGAAGCATATGTTATATTGAGAACCTGAAGCTCTGAAATGCATGGTTAAAGATTGCCCTGTATTTACAGTTCAAACAGCACAAGTTTACATATATGATGTTTTGGGGTTTATTTAATAACTTTCTCATTACCCTCAGTATTACTAAATAATTTACCCAAGCTGGGAGAGTAACATAAATAACACATTATTCATACAACATAGAAATTCTGGCAGACAAAAGCTAGTGATGCAATCGGGACTTTCAATAGCTAATTAGCTCATAAAACAAGCATATAAAAGACTGACAGGTCCACATTTTAATATTTACAGAAATGCCTGGAGATAGAGAAACTTTGTATCAGTAAGAACACTGACAATAACAAAGCTCTCCAATGAATTCAGCTTATTCTAGAAAATGTGTTAATTTTTTCTATGCTCCTTGTTTTAGAAGACAAAATTAATACCTTTGGCTTGTTGTTGCAAACTCTTCATTTTATGACATAATAGCTATCCTACAATAGACAACAAATTTAATTTCTATTTTATATTTTGTCATATATATAACCGACCACCTATTAAATCTCAGCAATGTATTTTTGTGTCAGTATCAGTGCAGACGTGCAGAGAAATTTAGCACCTGTTATTTCAAAACACAGTGGACACACATGCAAACACAGTCAATTTAGTTTCAAAAAATAGAAGATTATTTCTTTGGTAACTGTTATTAGTAGAATATGTTCTATCCAGATGGTCATGCTGATAATGGATCCCAGAGTAGGATGACCTTAAAAAAGTGAAGGGGTGCTTTAAATTGGACCCATACACATTGCTGGATGCTGTGATGTCATACACTTTCATCTTGAAACATCAGCTTTAAAATTATGTATATACATACTTTTGTATTTATAGCTAAGACTATCCAGTCCAATATCAAATAAGCTTCAGTCACTTAACTGAAATTTATACTAATCGTCGTTGCAACTTATTACACTCAAGCTCCAACAGTACTTTGGGAAGCAAACCTTTAAAGCATGTATGCCTGTTCAATTTGTCATATTTAATTACAGCATATTGTATTAGCATTATATTATATTTTCTTAAAAGTCTTCTAATTTCAGTTGAACTGTTATTTTCACTATTTTCTAATGGGGTCTTTGTTAATTTAATTTACAAGAACAGATTCCATTCTTCTCAAATGTTTAAAGGAGAAATTAGATTAATTCAAGTAAAAATAAATTAGAATTTTACACCTTCTATTTGCTGCTAAGTCAGTGCAAGATTTCTTTTGTGAAAGAGCTTCCCATCCCCTTCCCGTACTGTGTAATCACACATTTTCATCTCTGAAGTTAGCATCTTTCTGTTTAACAACCATGAAATAGACTGCATTTTCATCAGTTCATCTCACTACAGATAACTGTCATTCCCCCAAAAGCTACCGATATATCAACCTTGTTGTTTTTACCTTTTTATTTTTTTCTTTAGTTATGTTTAAGTCATTAATGACACTGAACACATATCACAATAACACTATATTTTATTAGAGATCATATTTTACATATCCCCATGAGATATAAAACCTTCCAAGAGAAAAGTATCAAAACCTTCAGTTGAAATCAGTTTATTTCAGACAATATGAGCAAATAAACCAAAGACATTTAAGATAAAGGAATGTAAAAGAAAATTCCGCACAGGTACAACTCTGGTATGGAAAGTAATTACAAGATTTAAACCCATTTCTTAAACAACATTGTCTTTAAAACCCTACTGGAAGGAAAGTAAGGATGCTTGGTTCGCTTAACCAGTAGTTATAAACCCAGCAGCTTTAAAATAGAAAAAAAAAATAAAACAATATGATTAAATTAGGTGGCCAATGCACAGAAAAAGTCAAGAACTTAATTGAAATATCCAATATAAAAAAATACAGCCTAGGAATTTATTTTAAATTGTTAAAAATAATCCCAAACCCCATAAATAGTCACATTCTGAACCAATTAAAGTAAAATTTATTATCAGACTTTGACTGCAGTTTTGGCTTAGTTAAGGATTTCAGGAAAGGATCCCAAATTGTTACACAAAAAAAATGCAAGATAAAGGAACAAAGATTAAATCTGCTGGTTAAGGAAGGCATCTTGATTGTACAGCTGATGATAAAAGAAAAGACTGAATGCTATACGAAACATGTTTTGGAAGCAATTTTAACAGGCAAAATACTTTAAGATATTATTGCATCAAAATTTAACTTTTCTGCCTAACAAAACTGAAATAGTACTTTGAACGTGCTCTTGTACAGAACATGTAAGTCTCTGAAGCATTTTAATTCTGAGGATGCAAAAAAATAAATGTTATGGGAATTTTCTGCTGGCAAGCTTACCACGCTTCGAGTTCCAACAAAAAACAGTATTTTCAAATACTACAGCTAATAAAAGTTACAGTACATGTTTATTGCATGAAAACATTTATTTACTGGATCTGTCTGATTTTCCACTTGTGGTTAGTGGTTCTTGTATTATTAACTTGCACCAGATCCTAGCAAGTATTCCACTAATTACAAAATGCACAGTAGATTGAATTAAGTAGGGAAATCTATAGATCTCAGAGATCCAACCTGTGACAATGCATGAAATTAAAGTTTCACTTTCGTTTTGTCTTAAGATAGCCTGTAGCTACATGATATAATTTGATACACTGTAGAACAACAATGATGAAATTAAATAACTGTGATACTAGAGTTAGAAAATAGCACATCTTTTTACCAGTTACGATGACTTTTCATGCATTAGTATGAAAGATAAGCAATGATGTATGCAAAAGTAATTCATAAGCAAGAGATAGAAGAAAGTTGTGAAAATAAATGAAGATTAGGAAATGGGATCATAGGCGAGTGGATATTTATATACATTAACTGTAAAAAGCAACTCTACTTAGGGAAATATTTTTCACACTTGAATGGCTTCCACACTAAATATGAATTAAGTGAAGACAAAGCAAAAGTAAGACTCCATTCTTCAGTAATGTGAACACTGTCAAGGTGAACACTGGCAATGTAAGTGAGGTTGCAAATTTGAAAAATGTTAAAATATAGGCACATGATTCTGAATTAACAGGTCACCACAGTCTGCGATATGCAAGCACGTTCTGATGGGTTCGCCAACTATGCCTTGCTTAGTATCAACTCTCTGCATCAAGCTGCAATTTCTCTATGAAAGCAGCTGAATTTAGATTTTACAGTGATTATTTTTTATTTCATGTTATGACATCATTTTAATACATTCAAATAGTCAAAATGTTCAGAATAACATAGCACAAACATGGTGCAGATCAGAGTGTGGCCAGCATTGTCAAATAGGAGATACACAGCTTAAGTATTATATAAACTACCTTTCCCCAAAAACATTAACATAGACACCAAAATTGTAACAAGACGTATCAAAAAATAAGGCACATTAATCTTGATATGGTAACCTTGAAATAGAAAACTCATTTCAAAGAACACTGTATCTGACTTTTGTAAAAAAACCTTGTATTCATGACAATTATTGACATTTCTCATCATACATGATAATGGAATAATTGCACATATCCCAATGTGTCAAGTAATAAAATGGGAGTTTTATTAAACATTTCCATTGCAAAATTATTTTGTAGGTTCATGTTTTTGTATTTACATAACTCAGGTGAATGGTAGAACTATTAAATCTACCATCACTTATTACAAGTACTGCAGGTTTTCATTTTACCACAATTAATAATCCCCTTTTTGTTGAGTAAATTGAAATTAATTGTGGAATAAATTGAGATTATTGTCATTTATATAAACAATTGTAAATATTTGGACATTAGCTACTATGTAAGAACATTTTATTCTATTTTATTCACAAGCTGCATCAGGACTTCTACACTGAATTATCTGTACATAAATTCATCAAGGATCAGCAAAGAAGGCTGTTTAAAATCCAATCCCCTCTTTACGAAAATTAAAACACTAGAAACATAGTTAGTTAGCATTTAACCTGAGATTTAATCTGTTGAGAGGTTAACATCCTTAGAAATTTCTTCACTTGCTCCATTAACTTATACTGATGCTGCTATTATATGGAAGGGGAGGTGGGGTAAGTAGAAACAAAAAACAGCCAAACAAAGTAAGCTGCTTGCAACATGGCTTTTCACTGTGTTGGTCAAAAAAAATTATAGAATGCATGGTTCTCTCACAGCATCCAGAAGCTGGAAAAATAATAATGTGCTTCTTATTGCACGCAAAACTTAGAGAAGATACAACTGCAGATTTCTCTTTATCTGAGTATTAAAGCCAGCTTTCATCTTAGCCGAACTCGGAAGGTATTTATCTCCATAGAACTCATACTTATTTCACTTACATTTCTGGCATCTGGAGGTGAATGCATCAAAGATAAAGATGTGGGTGTAAGACTTTCCACTTTGAATTTGTTAAAGAGTTTATGCACCTTTACCTGGAAGGGAAAAAAAAAAAAAAAAAGAGAACTATATTACTACATTTAGAAAATACCTTCAAAATCTCCAACAAGGATCCAAATGATACCCCTCCTTACAGGTATCAGCACAGCAACTCTCACATCAAATATGAACTTTTTAAGTGTCTTGTCTCAACTGCTACACAATAAATCAAATCTTCTTAGGCACTGTTTACTTGCCACATTTCAAAGCAAGTAAATTAAATCAATATATTAAAAAACTGATTAGATACATTTGGATTAAAATTATCTTGTTTCCAAATAAAACAACACTTGCTCTTCTGCTTAAAAGATAATCATTACAAAATTTATACAGATTCATAACTACCTAGTCCATTTGTAACCCTCAAAGTTTCATGATTTATATTTCATAATTTTATGTATCACATCAATTCTACAGCAACTGCAAAACACTCAGATATTTGCAGTGGTGTAGGTCATGTAAGTGAGCAGGGGTAGACAAATGACATGCTAATAAGCAAGTTTTTAAAGTAACAGTCACATGGTTTGTGGATATGTTAATAATAGTAAAAGATACACTTCAGAATATGTAACTTGACTCTTTTTAGATAGTAAAGTTCTAAAACACTATTAAAAATTATTTGAAAAATACTGATCTATGTTTTATGAAAACAAGTACAGAAAGTTAATGAGATTAAAACTAACCTACAGGTTTACTTGTTAATGCTTACATGGTCATTCCCACATACCAGCAGATCCATATCTTTATCAAATGGAAAACAGCTTTCAAGGTAAACTTAGCTATTATCCCGAAAGTGTAACTCTTGAGACATTACTACCCAGACTTCATCTATTAGTTGCCTTAATTATCAGTGTTTCTACAATACCTATAAAATGTTAGTTTACCTTTCCCTGAGTAGTGGAACAGAGCAGACCCATGTCTTTGTTTGAAAATCTACAGTCAAATCCCTTTCTGTGAAGAATCAGAGCAGCTTCATCAGATGGCTCAGTATCTACCTACAAACAAACAAAAGATTAGTCAGAAAGTAGCAGAACTAGAAGAACATTTTAGAACTTCATAAAATTATCATTACCTTACAGGGATGGAGCCATCTATGCTTTAAACAATGTTCAGCATAGATTAAACTCTCATATTTCTTTTAATATTTAGAAGACTATAAACATAGAAAGACCTAAACAGCAAGGCAGTTTACATATACAAAGTCCTACCCAAATACAAATGTAAGTTGTTAACCAAGGAGTTCAAGACTCAGTAGATGCACACGTACAGACTCAGAATTTAAGTTTAATCACAGTTTTATTAATTGGCTTCCCAGAAAAATTATCTGGCAAAGCCAAAACCAAAGAGATCCCATGCAAATTACAATAGCTAGCGAAAACTAGCTATGTGACTATGAACTAGAACATTGTTATGTTCTATCAAGCTTTCATTCTGCAAAGCTGCCCTGCAAAATCTAACACCTTAAGGCGTACATGAAACTTCACACTAAAAAGCAAATATTAAATATTTTTTTTGTTTCTCTAAGACATAAAGTGCTCTTGAACCTTATTAGGCATGAAAGAATAACCCAAGAGTAATCCACAACCATAACTTCCTAGTGTGGACCAAACCAGTAAAATTACTCAGGATAAGTGGTCACAAGGATACCAGAGAAGTGCCTCAAATCAGAATCATTTTCTGATATGTACTTCAGAATTGAAAGCCACAGCCTAGAACTGGCTGGGTAACTCCAATTTACACAGAAACTTCATTTTTTTTTCTTTTACATTATGATGCAGAAAACTACTCTTGTACAGCAGGAGTATCAGAAAATAAATTCTTCACATTAATGATGAATGTGCATGCAAGCCATCCTCACACCATACGAGTGGTGAATGACAAGATTCCCTTCACAGAATTGTTGAGGTTGGAAAACACCTTTAAGATCACTGAGTTCAACCAAACTAACACTGCCAAGTCCACCACTGAACTGTGGCATCACACCTAAACATCTTTTAAATACCTGCAGGGAAGGTGACTCAACCACTTCTCTGGGCAGCCTCTTCCAGTGCTTGACAACCCTTTTTCGTGAAAAAAAAATTTCTACTATGCAATCTAAAACTTGAGGCCATTTCTTCTTGTCCTATCACTTGTTACTCAGAAGAGGAGACCAACACTCACCTCACTACAACCTCCTTTCAGGCAGTTGTAGAGAGCAGCAAGGTTCCCCCTGAGCCTTCTCTGCTCTGGACTAAACAATCCCAGTTCCCTCAGTCACTCTGCATAGGGTTTGTTCTCCAGACTGCTCACCAGCTATTTGTTACTCTTTTTTGGATATACTCCAGCACCTCCATGTCTGTCTTGCAGCTGTACCACTATGCTTACCTTAATCATTTGTTTTCTATAATGCATTACATTATTTCTTTGTTGTTTGTATTATTCAGCTCTTCCATCCTGTCACATACATAATAAGGGCATAGAAAAGATGGTATTCTCCACAGCCAAAATAGCCAGGTTTTCAGGCTATTTTTCTCTAAATTATTTCTGGTTTACTTGTTTTTATACTAGTGCTTTTTCCAAAAAATGCCACAAGCTAAGTTTGTTTACTTCAGTAAGTACTTACTGCCTTGTAGAAATCTATGCCAGCAAGCATCAAGCACTTTCTGATGCTTTAGCTCCTGAAGGTGTAACAAACCAGAGAGGTCTTAACCTAATTGGTCTTGGATCCAAACAATTTTTTTCTTAGCAAAGGAGATCTGGGAACAGCTAGAGCCAGCTTCTTTGAAACCCAGCATGACACAGCTTCATAATATGACAAATTCATAATATTAAGTACTTGTTCAGAAAACAAAAAATGGTAAACTTGGTACATGGCAAAAAATAAACTTGGTGCTTTCTAAGTAAATTCCTAATTTAACATAGTAAAAACAGTATCTTCAATTGAAATGAGACATTTTGCAGTAAAATACTGACTGCTAAAAACTTTGCACAGTTTATAAATCTTGAATAAAACTTATGTTGAGATTTTCATGATAGACATGAGCTTATAATCACCTAAAACCAGATTTTTAATTAATGAATTGTGTCTACAGTCATCATATTCAAACAAGCTCACAGTACTTAATATCACTGATAATTGAATAAGCTCTTATCCTATTTATTGGAACACTAGTACCACTATTTACATTAAGTAAAATAACAATGATGTGACAAAATTATTTTCCATCTCCAACTATGAAATACCCGACTTTGTTTTCATTGTTACTGATGCAACAGTGTTGCACTTAAAAGCAGACAGTTATGCACACGAAATAATACCGTCTGTTAAACATTAGATTAATCAAATATTAAAATTCATATCGCAAAAGCCTGAGTTCCTATGGGGTAAATTCATGTTAAAATGACAAGCCAGTAATGGGTAACTACAGATTCTCTTATTACAGTAGAATTACTTAGTAGAAATCTGCATAACAAATACATTTGTGCATTTCAAATGATGGCATGAATATTTCTCTCCTAATTTTAAATTAAGTATTATTAAGATTCAAAAGATTGTAAATAGAAAGGTAATAAACTAATGAAGCCTTCAGAAAAAGTTTGGGTAAGTATATAAAGATCAATGATATAGTAGGTAAACTTTTAGAATTCCCAGAACTTTATCATGCACACAGCATCCATGTGTTATCAATTAAGCTGTTCTAAGCTACTCTCATAGCATGTGTAAGACTAAGTTGCTACAGCCGCTGCATCTACTTTAACTTGCCTCTTCTCATATGATCTCTAGGTAAATTAGATTAAGTTTATACAAACCTAAGAAATGTCTGAGCAAGGATGAGCCTAGTTTGCAACAAATACAACTTCTAAACATGACTATGCTAACAGAAAGAAAACCTGTAATAAATTTCTCTATTTTCAATAAACAACATCTTTAACCTTCTAAAACTCGACAGCATTTTTCATACGACAAATATCCCCTAACTACTATCAAATCTCTGACTACCCTTCCTGGAAGAGCTGCCAAAATTTATTTTGATTTTGATCTCTGAGAAACAAAAATGCAGTTCTCACATCAGGTTTCTAGGTTAAAAAAAAAACCAAATTGATAGGCTTTCTTGTAAGCAGTATCCCATGGCAATACTGTTAAAATTTTGAAGAGAAAGAAAAAACATTTATATGTTTTTTATCTGATTACTGTAAACTAAAAGACATGCACTGAAACATTTAAGCAATGTGACAAAAAATGTATTTATATTTAGTATGAATGGACAAATGTACTCAGTTTTTATATCTTGAGACAGTCTATTTATAGTAGGTAAAATCTGTGTCAAACAACTCAAAGAATTTTTTAAATACAGCTCCAGTTTTTAAGTTTTATATTCCTCAGGTATTTGACTCTTCCATCACAAGAGCACAAATCTTGCAATTGTAGAACAACAGCCAATATTCTTTCCACTGAGAGGAACAGAACTTAAAGGGTAACTAGGAAACCCCTCACATTTTTTTCTCATTTATGCTTTAAGGCGTTTTCATGCATTCTGATTTCTACCTTAAGTCTTAATACTTTTCTAAATTCAGTACTCTTTTTATGTGAAATTGCAATGATACAATTTCTTGAAAATCAACAGCTAAACCAATGAAGTAGCCTACATTTCTGGAAAAAACTGCAATGTATCAATTAGCCAGAATCATGACACTTGTTATCCAGTTTCTTTAAAGATCAAGAAAGGGAGACCTCACCTGGAGTACTGTATGCAGTTCTGGTGTCCTCAACATAAAAAGGACATGGAACTGTTGGAACAAGTCCAGAGGAGGGCCATGAGGATGATCAGGGGACTGGAGCACCTCCCGTATGAAGACAGGCTGAGGAAGTTGGGGCTGTTCAGCCTGGAAAAAAGAAGGCTGCATGGAGACCTCATAGCAGCCTTCCAGTACCTGAAGGGGGCTTATAGGGATGCTGGGGAGGGACTCTTCATTAGGGACTGTTGTGATAGGACAAGGGGTAACAGGCACTAGAATAGGTTGCCCAGGGAGGTTGTGAATGCTCCATCCCTGGCAGTGTTCAAGACCAGGTTGGAGGAGGCCTTGGTTGAGATCGTTTAGTGTGAGGTGTCCTGCCCATGGCAGGGGGATTGGAACTTGATGATCTTAAGGTCCTTTCCAACCCTAACTATTCTATGATTCAAAAAGACTGTCTCATATGCAAGAAATTATTTTCAAGGTATAGCAACATTTCTGCTTGTCCTGAGTTCAGCAGTAGCAGTAATTTTTCTCCTTCTTAGTCTTTCTGTGCCTCATGCTCTGCCAGGGAGGAGGGAAAGCCAGGAGGAAGCAGAGACAGGATACCTGACCCAAACTAGCCAAAGAGGTACTCCATACAAGGGTGGTATTCCAGGGTGTAACTGAGAGTTACCCAGAAGAGCTAGTGGACTCGGGGTTGGACAAGGTATGGGTCGGTGTTTGGTCGGGCTGCGGGGGGGGGGGGGGGGGGGGGGGGGGGGGTAGTTATCGGTTGGCTGGTGCTGAGGTGTTGTATTCTCTTCTTTTGTTATTTCCCTTATCATTATTATTATTGGTGGTAGCAGCAGTGATTTGTGTTATACCTTATTTACTAAACTCTTCTTATCTCAACCCGTGGGAGTTGCATTCTTCTCGATTCTCCTCTCCGTCCCTCCAGGAGTAGGGGGAGGGCAAGAAGGGGGGGAGTGAGTGAACGAGCTGTCTGGCCACGACACTGCTGTAGGGAAGAACTGTCCTGTCTGTAAAGATAGTGCTCCTATAGACTACTGATAGCTTTCATTTTGAAGTGCACACATTAAAGCTGTCTATTAAGTAATCTTTGAAAGATACAGTTGCAGACACCAAAGAGATCATAACCTCAAACAATGTTATACCAGCTGGGATAGTGGGAATGGTATACCCCAGATAAAATTGTAGATTCACTTAAGAGTACTAACACTGAACTCAAAAAAAGCAGATGGAACCAGCCTTCCATTTTACAGGTTTCATGGCCACATGATACAAACAAGGGGAGGAAGTTTAGGCCTTGGAAAGGGAGAGGCTGCATGTTCCTGAAGGTCTAAACTTGACATGCTGAAGCAAACAAGATGTTTCATGAAACGAAAAGATTTTACAGTGAAATGTGGAACATACATTTCACATGCAGATTAATTCAATACAAAGATTCCTCCTAACTATTCAAAGGCATAGACCTGCCTAAGAATTATTCCACTCTGAAATTAAGAAACAGTCACAGCTGAAGAAGTATACATGAGACTGAATTACCATCAGAGAAAATGTGACAAAGTCAATTGATTCTGTAAATCTAATATAAGGATTAAGACTAAAAATGAAATATGATAAAATTAATATAATCTGAGGTTATTAGAGATGAGCAGTTCTACCAGCCACCATGGAGACCCTAAGGGAGAAGGGACAACTAGTTCGTAAATATCCAAGTACAACAACACTGGTGAGTGATACTGCAATACATCACATAGCTAATACACACACATTTTAAAAGGTGTTGAAAAACTGGGAAGAATTTACACAAGATGTACAAACAGTTCTACTTTATAGTTCATTAAAAAGAAAACTGAAATATGGTGGTTACAATTGTGTAGGTTCCTTTGCAAGGAAAAAAGTATTGAGTACAGAACAGGGTTTCACAGGAACCAAGGACTGTAAGCTGATGTCAGAAAAATTAAAATAGGTATTGTGTTAAAATATTTTTAAGCGTAAATAATTTACTCCTGTAGATTTCAGTATGTGGCAGATTTTCTTGAAGCCTTCCAAAATGGAATCAGAATTATCTAAAAAAAAAATATGCTTTATTTAAAAGACAAATTATATTTAATTCTTAATACAGAAGAGGCCAATATGATACATGATATCATATGGTATATGATCCCTTCTGCTCTTAAAATTTGGGAACACATTGAAATGTGCCCCCTCCACAGACAAAATAATGCACAACACTTATTATTATGTTGTGAAAAAAAAATTCTGTATTTCATGTTACTCAGACACAAGCCTCTAGTTCTTGGAAATTTAATAAAAAACAGTCATCATGCTGCAGTTTTTCATACCATATAAACCCTCCAAATTACTTTCCTAGAATAAAGTATTTGATTACACTGTATTAGTAAGCTATATCATATGTTTGTTCATAAAAATAGTAGCATGACCTTACCTTTGATTGGATTGTCCTTAGATTGACTATATGCATGTCACAAGGCATGGATGACATAAGTGGAGAAAAAGTATTTAGCATCTCTGGGACACCAGAATCAGCATATGTTGTCATTGGAATTACAGGATGATTTAAGAAAGAAGAAGTCATATGGCTAAGAAGTGATGGAAAACTGACTGATGCCTTCTCTTGATTCTGCAAAATACAACAGAAAATATTTGCAAAATCAAGTTAATATACCATCAGGTCTAAATTTCAATACCCACCGTCTATATGATTCGATTAATTCACTGGAAAAAAATTAATTTGAAGACTATTTAATTACTTTTGGAAACTTCTCATCATCCACTATTTCTCTTTTAGTACTAGGTATATGTCCCGTTTTTACAGATCATTAGTACATCTTTCAAAATGATCATTAGACAATACCCCACTTTACGACATTTCTCACTTTTATATGTTAGCCCTTGATGCGTAAACAATGTCATTTAGAGAAAGAAGCTAGCTACTAGTTCAGCAAGTTGCTTCTCACTACTCAGTACCTACCTGAATGTGGACAGTCAGCTCATCTTTTGCAGGCTTCCTTTTCTGCATAGATCTTCTTTCCTGTATTTCTTACCTATTTTTTCAGATTCACCCAACTTGTCTCTTACATCCCTCTTTCTTTTTAAATCTAAGTTCTAAAACTGCCTGCTGAAAGAAATTGCAACTAGCATTTTTGTCCAGGCCTACAATGCAAAAGATTTCTTTTAGCAGCCTTATTCAATGTCATCCCAGCAGGAACTGAATGGACTCTCCCCTGAGACTTGACAAGTTTTCTGCTTTCCCAAGTTTGGTATTTGCAGTGCTTTTACATGGCTGCAGAAGCTGTGTTACAAACCTGAGGTGACCAAGTCCTACATATTCACAACAGCTAGTTAAAGGTCCCCAGAAGCCAGAAAATAAAAGAAACTTTAAAAAGCTGTTTTCTGCTACAGGATGTCAGTGAAGATACAGCAGAAATGGATGAAAACTTATTTTGCTCTTATTTTTCCTTGCATACTTAATCAGATAAATCACTGTTTAAGGTTAAAGAGGTGATTTTTAGGGAAAACTTTGCAGAAAGTTTACTGAAAAAAGAGTATCTTAAAGACTGAGATCTTAAAATTCGCTTTCCATGATAGGCTGAAAACATGGAAATAATAAATGGGAGATACTTAAAAGGAAAAGGGAGGATTATTTAACAGCTTATAACGGACATGCATAAAAGTAATTCCTGGTTTTGGGGTGCACATGCATGTATGAATATTTATTTATAACTCTGCAGCATCTTTAAATACATCTGACAGTGTAGAATTGAAAACATGCCAGAGTTGAATTGATGCAAGTTGGTAATTTCTGTTTTATTCTTGGTGCTTCTCTTTGTAATGACTACACTGCCTCTTTGATAGCTCCTAAGCATTGAGGCTAATAATTTTACAGATTTATTATGACCTCCAAATTACTTTCCAAAAATGGTAACACTTGATAGTTGTAGAGGATTGCTCCTCCATGCACCTCACTACGTTTGTTTACACTGAATTCCATCTGCCACCTTACTGCTTGCTTAATGTCTTGAGTCTTCCAATTCTTCAGTTAGCCTTGATTATTTTTTTTATTACCTTGAATAGTTCAAGATCACTGGCAAACTTCATTATCATTATTTCCTTTTTTCCCAATTAAAGTATGAGCAAGCTTGCTCTAAGTATGCTAAAGCTAAAGTCTTTTGTTCAACTGACGGCATGCATGCTCTACCCACAGAGAAAAGGTGCATATACATGTTCTTTCAAAGAAAAATTCACTGTTTCACACCAAAAGGAACACAGTTTACTTTGTTGCCATAGAAATGCTAGAGTCAGTCTAGCATTTTTATCACCAGTTTTCTTACTTTAATTTTTTTCCCTGTGAAATAAGTAGACTGCTTGCACCTGAGAACTAGGGGGAAGAAAAAAAAGGTCTTCTAGAATTTCTTTCAAATTGTACATGAAACAGTCAAATAACTTATCCTATTATAATATTTAAAATAGCATTATTTTATATATATATGTGTATATATGATGTTTCAAAAGCCCTTGCAACTGGTGAACTGGTAACAATGGACAACGAGAAGGCTGAGGTACTCAACATTTTTGCCTCAGGCTTTACTGGCAGGCTTTCTCCCCACACCTCTCAAGTGGATGAACTGCAAGGCACAAACTGGGGGAGCAAAGTCTCTCTCACTGTAAGTGAAGATCAGGTTTCTGACCACTGAGGAACCCGAACATACACAAATCTATGGGACCTGATGAAATCCATCCCAGAATCCTGAGTGAATTGGCTGATGTATTTGCCAAGCCACTCTCCATGGTATCTGAGAATTCATGGCAATCAGGAGAGGTCCCTGGTGGCTGCAAAAGGGGCAATATCACACTCATTTAAAAAAAAAGGTAGAAAGGAAGACCCTGGGAACTACCAGCCTGTCAGCTCACCTCTGTGCCTGAGAAGATCATAGAACAGATCCTCCTAGGAGCTATGCTAAGGTACATGGAGGACAGGGAGGTGGTTATCCAAGACAGCCAGCACAGCTTCACCTAGGCAACAGCCAGCCTGTCGAACCTAGTGGCCTTCTATGATGGAGTTACTACATCAGTGGACAAAGGAAGGGCTATGGATATGGCCTATCTGGCCTTCTGTAAAGCCTTGGACACAGTCCCCCACAACATTTTTCTCTCTAAACTGGAGAGATATTGATGTGTTGGCTGGACTGGTTGGTGGATAAGGAATTGTCTGGATGGTCGCATCAGTTTGCAGATGACACCAAGCTGAGTGGTATAATTGACACATCAGAGGGATGGAATGCCATCTAGACAGACTTGGGCAAGTTCGAGAATTGGGCCCATGTGAACTTCAGAAGGTTCAATGGGACCAAGTGCAAGGTCCTGCACTTGGGTGGGGGCAACCCCTTTTATTAATACAGTCTGGGGATGAAGGGATTGAGAGTACCCCTGAGCAGAAGGACTTGAGACCCTTCTGAAAACTTCTGTTACGTGTACAAAACAATACCATGTACAAAAACATAAGCATGACACCCCTGGGTCAAAATCTTGCCCAAATCCCAGAGATGAAAAGTAGAAGAAAAAATGGGAGCAAGTTTGTATACTGGCTGTGAAATTAAACAAACCGCCATGATAAAACTATCAGATCAATCCTCAGCATTGTCTTGGAAAAGATAGCACAGGACGGTCAATCTCCTAGGACTAAATCCTTCAAAACCCTCTCCAAAGCTAATGGAAGTAATGTGAATAAAAAAAGGTATTATTAAAGGTATTATTAAAGATGCAGTAATGCATTTTGCAACTGAGAAAACACGAATTACCAAAGGAAAGCCATGGAAAACTTTGAAGAAGAATGTGGGTAGGAGATAACAATTTCCTATTCATGCGCAATAGGCCAAAATTCTCAGATAAACTGTAGCAGAACTAGTGTGGCTCCTCAATTGTCAGATTCTAGAAATCACCGAGGATTGCAGAGAAACAGAGTCTTGAAGGGCACTGGAAATACTAGAAGCAGAGCTGATCCAACTTGTCTTATTCTTGCTCCTGCTGTATTTAGATGTTTTAACATAGGCACAGCATTGTACTTAAATACTATCTACTTCAAAACTTTGAAAAGCTTGTATTCCCACATCTGGATGACAAGTCAGCTTGGGATGACTGCACCAACAGAATTGTAATATGTAATAGCAATGGGAATGGAGAACACAACAGATGTCAAAAGCTGCCAGAAGAGCAGTGGAAACAGGGTTTTGGAAACACTGTGAAGACAAGCTCTCACAGAGGATGTACAAGGGACACTTTAAATCCCACTACCTCCTAGGCACAAAAGAAGTAACGAAAGGTTACTTCTTTCCTCTCTCAACCTAGTGATCCAAAATTTAAACAGGACTCTGGGGAATGGGAAAGATGGAAAGGGTTTGCACATACAGACAACAAATTTGGAAAAACAGTTACTCTATATGCATATTCACTGTGTGGGTGGCTTTCAGCAGTATCCTGCTCATGCTAAGTCAGAAGATGCAGTCCCACAGTCTCTATCTAACTAAAGTACTGCTCTCTCAAACATGGCACTATTTCCTCAACTTCAATGACAGTGTTTAGCACTCAAAGTGTGAATGAAGCTCCACTGGCAGCCTTATGAACATTATGTACTGCCAAGATTCCGACGAATGCCACTAATATAGCTGAGTGCTGGCTTAATGAGCTCTAATCAAAGCAAACACTGCTTTTTCTAACTACCTTACAGCACATTTGTGCACAATTATCCAACTGAAAACTGAGTTGAAATACAGCTTCTTGTATGACTGTGCAATAGTTGCAAACAAATCTTCATATAGCATCTTTCCTTGTCATTGAAAGTGAATAACTCTTTCAGTTTTGAGAATAAACAAACAAATCACACTCCAGTACACCTTAGGTTAAAAATTTGCAACAAGTCTTAAGACTAGCCTTGTCTATAAAAAGGGAAATTGTATTGGAAATTGTTTTGGAAATAAGCTATTTTATTGATAAATGGAAGATGGAACAGTTTAAAAAAAGACTCGAAGGGTTTTCTGGCATAAGTTTAAATTGAGGAAATTAGGTCCTTAATTAGAGGGGGAAAACACCAATTAGACTCTTCAGAAATCATTTAGTAATTGAATGGAAGAAAGAAATGGAAAATACTGTAGAGAAGAAAGTAAAGCTGAAGAGCTGGTAACTGGAGTTCAATTGAGCTAACGGGGAAACAATTAACTCTTAAGCACAGACTAGTAGTCTAAACTTTCCAATATGAAAGAAAAAGAAACTGAGGCAAAAAGAATATAAAATCCCAAATCTTGACTATTTAGTCCTCCTTTAGACTCTGCCATGTACAGCCCTAGCTAGGAAAGAAACTTAATTATAACTCCAAAACCCCACCACATCCAAACTGCCTGATCAAACATGCTGAAATGTGGATGCTGACTTGGTGTCTCAGTGCACTCAAAATCTGGAAAACAGACAGAATTCTGGGCCTGCTAAATCAAGGGATGCAGATAAAAACAGTCTGATACCAAACCACCTAGACTACTCTTGGAAGGAAAAAGTCTTTCAACTCCCTTTTACATAGTGTGAAGAAAAAATTGTTATCAATTCCTCTGTCACAGGTTCAGAAAACAAACTGGCAGCACTCTTCAAAGGCAGCTTCTGAACTGGAAAATCTAACCTGTGGAGTAAAAAAAACTCTTCAGAGCATTGGTATAGGGAGGTGATATTAATAAATCTCTCAATCATAATCTAGCAACTGACAGCAAGCAAGATGGTCAGCCAAAGAGTCTAAAACTTCCTGAAGATAAACATGGAATGAAAAAATTTTTCTTTAAGTACAACACAAAGATTGATAATTCATCTGCATGTTTGATGAGATCCTGCTTCTACGTGAGAATTGATGGGGTAATACTGTGCTAGCCTGCTTATAGGTGAGAAACAAAACAGGAGACAACATCATTTAACTATGTAGAATGCTCCCCACTTGAGGAAGGAGGTATCTGTAAGCAAGAAGAAAGTGAGAAAATTGCATTACATTCTTTCACACACATTGCCCTGAAGCTCACAACTTGGATAAGGTTTTATTTGGGACTGATACTAGTCAAATTCATGAAACTGACATCAAGCAGTAAATAGTTTCAACTTAGCTGCAAGGCTTTACATGCAAGACTGCCTGGCTGTGACCTCACAAAGTGAAAGTCAGATGTGCTTGCTTTAAACTCATCCAAAGTTGCACATTGTTAAGACAAAAAGTATAATCAAAGTCTAACAAGTTCTGAAAGTCCTCAAGATACGGATGTATCTTTCTTGTGAGGTCAATGTTTGGAATTAGATTTTTGTGTGCCTCTAAATACTCCTAGTGCTTTTGAGGAGGAAGGTAGAAGAATGTTAGATAATAGGATTTATACCCATAATGCAACAAATAGCAACCAGTCACTGATGAAAATTTGATTAATTTTCTAAGGTGATTAATTCTTTTTCAGTGTCCTATACTGCAGTCTATGGGTGAGAATTAAGGGCAGGCTGGCAGGGGCGATACTGTTGTAGGTGTCTGTTACAGACCAACAGATCAGGGTGAGGAAGTTGACGAGACCTTCTACAGGCAGCTGAGAGCGGCCTCACAGTCACAGGCCGTGGTCATCGTGGGGGATTTTAACTTCCCTGATGTTTGCTGGAAGGACCACTCAGCAACCCAGCCACAGTCCAGGAGGTTCCTCCAGTGTATGGATGATAACTTCCTCCTGCAAATGGTGGATGAGCCGACCAGGAGAGGAGCGCTGCTGGATCTCATCCTCACTAACAAGGAGGGTCTGGTCAAAGCAGTAAGGGTTGAGGGCTGCCTTGGTTGCAGCGACCACGAGATGGTGGAGTTCAGGATCTTGTGTGGCAGGACTAGTAGAATAGCAAGTAGAATTGCAACCCTGGACTTTAGCAGGGCAAACTTCGGCCTTTTCAAGAAATTGATAGGGGAAATCCCATGGGCAAGGCTGTTTGAAGGTAAAGGGGCCCAAGATAGTTGGTTGGCATTCAAGGATTGCTTTTTCCGAGCTCAAGATCAGAGCATCCCGACACGTAGGAAGTCAAGGAAGAGAGCCAGGAGGCCTGCGTGACTAAATAGGGAATTGCTGGGTATGCTTGAGTGGAAGAGGAGAGTTTACAGGTCATGGAAGGAGGGGCTGGCCACTTGGGAGGAATATAAGGCTGCTGCTAGAAGATGTAGGAAGGCAGCTAGGAGGACTAAGGCATCCTTAGAATTAAACCTGGTGAGAAGGGTCAAGGACAGCAGAAAGAGCTTTTTCAAATACATGGCAGACAAAACTAACACCAGAGGCAATGTAGGCCCACTGATGAACGGGATGGGTGCCCTGGTGACAGAAGATACAGAGATGGCAGAGTTACTGAATGCCTTCTTTGTCTCTGTCTACTCTGCTGCGGGCAGTCCTGAAGAGCCCTGTACCCGAGACCTTAGATGAAGTCAGGTCAACGGAGCAGTTTGCCTTAGTCGATGAGGAATGGGTTAGAGACCAGTTGAGCAATCTGGACATCCATAAATCCATGGGTCCAGATGGGATGCACCCGCGGGTGCTGAGGGAACTGGCGGAAGTCATTGCTAGACCACTCTCCATCATCTTTACCAAGTCTTGGGAAACGGGAGAGGTGCCTGAGGACTGGAGGAAAGCAAATGCCACTCCAGTCTTCAAAAAGGGCAAGAAGGAGGACCCGGGTAACTATAGACCGGTCAGCCTCACCTCCATCCCTGGGAAAGTGATGGAACACCTTATCCTTGGTGCCATCTTAAGGCGTATCAAGGATTAGAGGGTTATGAGGGGCAGTCAACATGGCTTCACCAAGGAGAAATCATGCTTGACCAATCTCTTAGCCTTTTATGAGGAAATAATACGGTGGATGGATGATGGCAGAGCGGTGGATGTGGTCTACCTTGGCTTCAGCAAAGCATTTGACACAGTCTCCCACAGCATCCTCACAGCTAAATTGAGGAAGTGTGGTCTGGATGATCAGGTAGTGAGGTGGACTGCGAACTGGCTGAAGGAGAGAAGCCAGAGAGTTGTAATCTATGGGGCTGAGTCTAGTTGGAGGCCTGTAACTAGTGGAGTGCCTCAAGGGTCAGTACTGGGACCGGTATTATTTAATATATTCATCAACGATTTAGATGAGGGAATTGAGTGTACTATCAGCAAGTTTGCTGATGACACTAAGCTGGGAGGAGTGGCTGACACGCCAGAAGGCTGTGCTGCCATCCAGCGAGACCTGGACAGGCTGGAGAGTTGGGCAGGGAATAACTTGATGAAATATAACAAGGGAAAGTGTAGAGTCCTGCATCTGGGCAGGAACAACCCCAGGTTCCAGTATAGGTTGGGAAACGACCTGTTAGAGAGCAGTGTAGGGGAGAGGGACCTGGGGGTCCTAGTGGACGACAGGATGACCATAAGCCAACACTGTGCCCTTGTGGCCAAGAAGGCCAATGGCATCCTGGGCTGTATTAGAAGGGGGGTGGTTAGTAGAGGTCCTCCTTCCCCTCTACTCTGCCTTGGTGAGATCGCATCTGGAATATTGTGTCCAGTTCTGGGCCCCTCAGTTCAAGAAGGACAGGGACCTGCTGGAGAGAGTCCAGCGCAGGGCAACAAAGATGATTAAGGGAGTGGAGCATCTCCCTTATGAGGAAAGACTGAGGGAGCTGGGTCTCTATAGTTTAGAGGAGACTGAGGGGTGACCTTATAAGTGTCTATAAATATATAAAGGGGGAGTGTCACGAGGATGGAGCCAGGCTCTACTCAGTGGCAAACAATGATAGGACAAGGGGTAATGGGTACAAACTGGAACACAAGAGGTTCCACTTAAACTTGAGAAGAAACTTCTCAGTGAGGGTGACGGAACACTGGAACAGGCTGCCCAGGGAGGTTGTGGAGTCTCCTTCCCTGGAGACATTCAAAACTCACCTGGACACATTCCTGTGTAACATTATCTAGGTGTTCCTGCTCCGGCAGGGGGATTGGACTAGATGATCTTTTGAGGTCCCTTCCAATCTCTAGCATACTGTGTGTCATACTGTGTGAATGCCGATGCAACCATGTGTCAAAGAAAACACTGACCATCACTTCAAGCAGCTTTCAAACTGGGGAGTGGTCACAGAGGGAATTTTGTATATTAGTCAAAAAAGGTGATACAAAGATCTTTTCTGACCAATGGGAGTCAGAACACCTAATACCTCTGATGCAAAAGCATCTTCAGCAGAACACTCTTCAAATAATCTCTATAAAGAACACCAGGCCCTCTACAATGAATTAGATTCTTATTGAAAACTGGATAAATTGCAACCAGAAATAACAGCCACAAATGTGAGGCCGCTATCCTGAAATATTACAAAGCCTGTAAACAAGAATACTGATGCCAGATTATTTTCTGATATACTAGAGCACTGGACTTTCCTGAAACCCTGGGGTGGGGGGAACTCCTGAAAAATATAAGTATTGGATCTGCTTGAATTGTTCATGTGTGTATTTTTGTCAACACTGAAATATTCATCAGTTAAGTTACATTTTTGCACATCAAAGCATAAATTTTTTTGGCCATGTGTTTCAAGTTCTTCTAGATCATGAGAACCATGATCTAGAATGCTTAGGGGTTTTGATAGCCATTGAAGAGACCAGCATAGGAGGAATCAACTGAGCTGACAAAAAGTGTTATTATCTCTTCACTTCAGGGACTGGAAAATTTTCTATCCATTCACTGGGAAGGCTGTTACACAGAAAATGCATTTCTGTTACACTAGGTGAAAAAGGTCCCTGAAGGTTGATCATAGAAGAAATGAAAATTCTGAGGCATTGTAAAATACCCAGCAAGCTGTGAGTTAGTTCAACGTGACTCTAAAACCACCACAGAGTTTCTGTACTGCCTGTGGATTCTCAGTTGGCACTAAGGCTGCAGGTGAGGAAACCTGGGACTGCTACTGATAATCAAATCCAGGTAAATTTGGAGCTTCTACCTGCTTCCTAGTCTTACCTGAAGATGACTATTGGTTCACAGAGATTTAGACAAACGTTGCATACTCACACAGAATAATAAGAATACAGGATAGGCTGTGGAGGTCAAGCACTGGACTTTATGCAAACCCTTTTATGCCTCATTTACTCAAATTTTTCCCTACTTACTTGTCGATCCTTCTTTTTCCCCTCCTATGTCCCACAACATCCCATAACAAGCCTCTTTTTAAAAAAAAAAATTAGAAAAACAAGGCCAAGATTTTTTTTCTCCTCCAAATCCTGTAAGTCCTGGACCTCTTTAAGCAATAATGACCTCAGTCTTCACAAAGTGGTTTCTGCTGAGTCATCTTCGTTCTTTCATGGCCACAGGAGCAGCCTGCCAGTTCAGTGTGCTCTGTTCCTCCCTGCTTAGGTTCCTTCACTTTATCCACCTATCACTCTTCCTTCAATGGCTCTCAGGTCCTCGTGTTTAATTTAGTCAGTCTTTAATCACATGCCATGATAGCAATTGTGTAGCTCATTTGGAGAACAGCTGCTCGCTGTGTCCAGAAGAGTGCAGATGGCAGGGTAACTAACTAGTCCCCCATGACCATAAGCACACCACTGTAATTACTGAGGCTGACAAACACGCAGCAATATAGTTGGATGAAAGGGATCATAAATGCAGACATTATTAAATGCTTTTCTCAACAATAAAATTAATTTATACTTTAGTTATAGCATCTCCCACTAATTTTATTTCTTATCTTCTGATTCTTCTTCCAGTGCTCATATTGTTTATATTGGTACAGGAGAAAGGAAGAGGAACATAATGCCTAACTACATTAACCCATGCTAGAGCTGTAGAAGGGACATGGTTTTTTCCTGTTAACTGAGAAGAGCTTATCCTTTTTCCAAAGATAACAGAACATAGTGATCAGAAATTTTCTGAAGTTCTACCTTGATGAGGAAGTAGGTCACCAAACTGATAATAAAGACAGAAACTACACAATGATATATCTTAATTTTTGGCCTCCAGAGAGGCTATCTGCATTGGAAGACATGCGAAGAGCTGATGGAAACACCTTTTTTCATGATTATCCCTAGAGAGTTATTTCATTGGAGAATACAGTAAGACCCTGTACTTGCAACCTTTCTCTGTTCTCTAAGACGGATTCTGGCCTACTGCCAGAGCTCACATTTTCCTCAAAGTGGTAATGACCTCAAACTGCACCAGCTCACATAAGCTCAGAAAACACCTTACAGAGGCCTACCCTCCTGCTTTGGTGAATTACATTGGCTAAAAGTGGACAGACTAAGCTTGAATACCATGCATACTACAGAAGTAAAATATTTTCTTTCTAAACAGAGCTGGCAGACAGGTACTCACAAATGGAGACAATTTAAAACAACCAAAGCAATGTGATTCACTGTAGAGTTATGTACACATACATGGTGAAAAAAACAACAAACCCAAAACAAAACCCCAACAAACCAACAAAATAAAAACAAAAAAAGAGCCCCCCCCAAACAGACACAGCTGTAAGTCCAGAAATCAGAGGAAGGCAATCCTCTGTACTCCCTACTTCGCCATAAGCCAGCTACAGTGAGTGGCTGCTGTAGGGTGAGAACATTCACTCTCTATAGCTTTGTGCAGTTACCACATGCTTGGAGACAACTCTGTCTTTATTTAGAAACCTTCTCCAACACATCTTTGACCCAGTGTCAAGAAAAAACAATACCTGAAAGAAATTAAGCTGTAAGGTTCCCTGGCATAAAAATAAGGACAGTGCTGGCCTGAAAGCAGATAGTGTCTATAGATATATAAAAGATGGAAACACTGCTCTTGAGCAGCAGACACAAACTTTCAGAATAAGAAACAGAGTATCATCTATAAAATAGTAACAGTAATTCTGATTTAGATGTAGTATTTTAAGGAAACCTGTAAAGCACTAAAATATACCCAACTCTCTCTTCATATGGAACCAGTGCACCTCCCTTACTAAATATATGTAGCAAGGCTATGAAGAAGATGCACTGTGCTCTGTGTAGCAGGAAAAGAGGGAAATACCCCCCCCTTCTTTTTTTTTACTTGTCGCCGCTGTAACACCCCAAAACTTCAAAATTCAAGCTTTTGTATATATTTAATGAGTTCACTATGGTAGTCATAATTAAAACTGCTGTTAGAATATCTGAGGTTGTCACACATGGCCTTGAAAATGCTTCTAAATGGTAACAGTTAAGCCAATGTCGAGTTTCTGCTTTTCTGAAACATCAATTATACTTGTTAAGGCGTGGTTACGCATAGCATAGCAATGCACAGTATAGCATATAGCTAGTACGTGAAACATATACATGCATGCAAATATGCATAGCAAATGGTAAATACAACTCAATAATCAGACAGAAATGGCTGTATCACCAAGCATGTGCTTTCAGAAAAAGTGGACATTGACAGATACTTAATCGGAAAAAAGTAGATGTATCTGGTAGAATAAAAGGAATTTTGTTATCTGACTGCAACATACCTGTGATTCTACTAACTGTCTGTATCATTCTAAACAATCTCTCCCAAAACATAGTAGGTATTTGAGCCACTGGATCCTGCCTCTCTGCTTGAGAGTAGGCTAAAATCCATTTAAATAAATTGAACAAGTCAAGGCAAAGCGTAAAATAGGAATCTGAAGCAGAAAGTGTGCTTGACAGGGCATCTTTTCTCCAGCTATGTCACTGATGAAATAAACATATTACCACATCCTATAAATCCCATTTTATTCATATTATTATACTAATATTGTTAGAGAGGGTGAAGTTTTTACAATAAAATAATCATATAAAATAGTAAAATTATTATATTTGAGAAATTTATAAATCAATAGTGAGGCTTTGTATATTAGAAGACGTTTTAACTTTGCCGTTTTGTATCACAGTTACTCTGTAACTAAATGATACAATGGTAGTCCTGGTAGCAAGAGCTAACATAACTGTATATGGTGAGGGGAGTGTGGGTGTATGTATTGTAAAACTCTACCCAAGCAGAACCTAAGTTTAAGATAGCCAAAAAGGGCATACCAGAAGCATCCTGGTGAAGATAAGAGAATGCTAACATCCACAGGACGATTGGGACCTGGCCAAGTAGAGGAAAGGTGAAAAGGACAACCTGAGGAAGACTTCTTACTTCATCTGAGGAAGACTCCTTACTTCATCAGGGCAACCACCAGAGGGGGGCTGCGCAAGCGCAGAAGAGGCTGATGTTGTAATAGATTGATGTAGCAATCTTTGATGCATATGTATTAGTCAATGATGTAATCTGTGTTGAATATGTATTAGTTACGAAATTTTTAGTGTATAAATTGCGAACGTGATGTGACGGGAATTGGAACCAGATTTGGGTGCGTACCCCTGGTTCCCGGCGCCTCAATAAAGCACCTCATATAACCATCCCGGTGGTTATGTGTTTGTCTCGACGCTAACAATATCACATACTAAGGCCTGGAAAGTAGAAAAGATATCAATGCTTACTTTTACCAAAAGTCAGAATAACTGCAGAAGTCTATCTATTCAAATATAAAGAAACAATTACTCTTTTGACAAGCAAATATGCGTAACTGTACTCAGTTTCATTCTCAATTAAATAATAATCCTTTCACTTAAAAATGAAATCGAGTTCTTGCTTAATCTGAGGAGAAAGAAAAATTAATATTAGGAGAGAAGAGAAAAAGATATGCACAGCCAAAAAATGCTTGCAAAGACAAAACTAACAGACTTAGTTTCATCTAGTAACTAAGTTACTAGTTACATTCTAGGAAAAGAAAAAGATGCATCTAGAAATTGTGTCAAAACAAGGTAACAACATCAACAGAAGTCTCAGGGACATGGTTGTCAATAAATCAGATGAGTATAATGTAAAGTGATCTGTCCAGATTTTACTACATACATAGCTTACCTAATGAACAACATGGTAATTTTGAATACGTCTTTTGTGGTATCCAGTTTGGCTTTTGGGGGGACACTTACAAAGACTTCAGCAAAACAAATAAATGTGAAGTCTTCTGCACATATCAGCATATTTACTACTAGCTAGATGAGCTAGAATTCAAAAGACAAAAACGAGGTAATGTTAGGTTTAGGGACTTAATAGAATACAGGCTACCTTATTATGCTAGTGATTATTTAAGAATTCTCCCTATCCACAACACATCAATGTAGCTCAACTGCCACTAAAATATGCTGTTCAGGGTGGGGTAGGAGAAGAAAGAAAAGTATTTCAGAGATGTAAATTAAAAGAAACTTTCGGTTGTTTTGTCATAGCCAGAAAACTCTACACTAAATTACATCAAAGCGATGCACATTTAATTATTGTTTTAAGAACTGCACATCCTACACCTCACACAGGCTCCTTTTATGGGAAGTTTCCCAAAGAGCAGGAAACATCCTGTTCTTCAGAACTGTTTGAGAAAACTCAGAATAGACTATTTTGGAATACACAAAAGCTTGTAATGGCAAAGATACCACCAACTGACCGAAACTCTCTGCTCCTGTTTCCCATGGGCAGGGACACCTCACACTAAACCATATCACCCAAGGCCTCATCCAACCTGGTCTTGAACACTGCCAGAGATGGAGCATTATCAGCCTCCCTGGGCAACCCATTCCAGTGCCTCACCACCCCTACAGTAAAGCGCTTCCTCCTTATATCCAATCTAAAATTCCCCTGTTTTAACCCGTTACCCCTTGTCCTATCACTACAGTCCCTAATGAAGAGTCCCTCCCCAGCATCCCTATAAGCCCCCTTCAGATCCTGGAAGGCTGCTATGAGGTCTCCACGCAGCCTTCTCTTCTCCAGGCTGAACAGCCCCAACTTTCTCAGCCTGTCTTCAAACGGGAGGTGCTCGAGCTCCCTGATCATCCCTGTGGCCCTCCTCTCGACTTGCTTCAAGAGCTTCCTTGTCCTTCTTATGTTGAGGACACCAGAACTGCACACAGTACTCCAAGTGTAGCCTCATGAAAGCAGAGTGAAGGGAGAGGATCACCTCCTTCAACCTGCTGGTCACACTTCATGCAGCCCAGGACAGTAGGCTGTGAATGCACACCAGATGTTGCATTATTCTGTGATGCAGAGGCTAGGATTGTTAATGAACAGACACCATCACAAGGTAACAGAACGTCTGCACGCTAATTTAGTTTCCAGTACCCAGCAAGAGATTACAAATATTTGGTGGTGTCAAGCTCATTCACAAGATCAGGCTAAAGGAAATGTGATTTCTCCCAGTGGAAGGCATGAAAAAAATTGTGGTTTGGGTCTTGCATCAGGTGGTGTTGGAACAAAAGCCTGATATTTCCAACATGGCTTCATGAAAGCACTGGCCTACAGGCCAGCATTAACTCTTTGCCTCAAAATGAATTAGGCTTTTTAATACTTCCATCAATCTAGTGCAGTAGTCTCCTTTTGTCAGAATAAACACTGGAGCCATTGAACACATAAACATGGAGCCATTGAACACAACTCTTCGCATGTGGCCATCCAGCCAGTTCTTTATCCACCGAGTGGTCCACCTATCAAATTGATGTCTCTCCAATTTAGAGACAAGGATGTCATGTGGGACAGTGCTGAAGGCATCTAGTCCAGGTAGATGACATCAACTGCTCTGCTCCTGTCCATCAGTTCTGTGGTCCCTTCATCGAAGGCTACCAAATCGGTCAGGCAGGATTTCCCCTTAGTGAAGCCATGCTGGCTGTCACCAAGCACCTTGTTGATTTTCATGTGCCTTAGCATGCCATCCAGGAGAATCTGCTCCAAGATTTTGCCAGGCACAGAGGTGAGACTGACTGGTCTGTAATTCCCCGGGTCATCCATTTTCCCCTTCTTGAAAATGGGGGTTATATTTCCCTTTTTCCAGTCATTGGGAACTTCACCGGACTGCCATGATTTTTCAAATATGGACAGTGGCTTTGCAACTTCATTCACCAGCTCCCTCAGGACCCGCGGATGGATCTCATCAGGTCCCATGGATTTGTGCACGTTCAGGTTTTTAAGATGGTCTCAAACCAGATCCTCTCCTACAGTGGGCCCAGGGTCTTCATTCTCACAGTCCCTGTGTCTGCCTTCTAAGGCCTGGGTGGTGTGGTCAGAGCATTTGCCAGTGAAGACTGAGGAAAAGAAGTGTTATGAACCTCAGCCTTCTCCAAATCCTGTGTAGCCAGTTCTCCTGATAGCTTCCGGAAAGGGCCCACGTTGTTCCTAGTCCATCTTTTATTTACAACATACCTACAGAATCCCTTCCTGTTATCTTTCACATCCCTAGCCACGTTTAATTCTAACTGGGCCTTAGCTTCCCTAACCTGGTCCCTAGCTTCCAGGACAACATCCCTGTATTCTTCCCAGGCCGCCTGTCCTTTTCTTCTGCCTTTTATAAGCCTCTTTTTTCCTCTGAATTTTCCTCAGCAGCTCCTTATCCATCCAAGGAGGTCTCCTGGCCCTCCTGCTGCACTTCCTTCTAGTTGGGATGCAATACTCCTGAGCTTGTAGCAGGTGATCCTTGAGTATCAACCAAGAGTCTTGGGCCCCCCTGCCCTCTAGGGCTACATCCCATGGAACCTTCCAAAGCAGGTTCCTGAAGAGGCCAAAGTCTGCTCTCCTGAAGTCCAGAGCAGTGAGCTTGCTGCACACTCTTCTCACTGTTTGAGGATCTTGAATTCGACCATCTTGTGGTCGCTGCGTCCAAGGCTGCCCTGGAGCATCACATTTCCAACCAGCCCTTCCCTGTTGGTGAGCACAAGGTCAAGCATGGCACCTCTCCTTGTCAGCTCCTCTGTTACTTGCAGAAGGAAGTTGTCTTCCACACAACTGAGGAACCTCCTGGATTGCTTGTGCTGGGCTGTTCCGTCCCTCCAACAGATATCAGGGTGGTTGAAGTCACCATGAGGACAAGGGCCTGTGAGCGTGAGGCTGTTCCTATCTGTAGAGTGCTTCATCCACAGGTTCTCCTTGATCAGGTGGTCTGTAACAGATCGCCACAATAATGTCTCCCATCGCTGTTCTCCCTTTAACCCTGACCCACGAACTCTCTATCGACTGCTCACCTGTCCCCAGACAGAGTTCCATACTCTCCAGCCTATCCGTAACATAAACGGCAACTCCCCCTCCCCGCCTGCCAGGCCTGTCTTTTCTAAAGAGCCCATAATCTTCCATTCCAACACTCCAGTCACAGGAGCCATCCCACCATGTTTCTGCGATACCTATTATATCATACCCTCATAGATGTGCACACATCTCTAATTCTTCTTGTTTGCTCCTATAGGCGTTTGCATAGAGGCATCTGAGCCGAGCTCCAAATGAAGCCAGCTCATTGGCTGGAGCAGCTGAAATATCTCTACATCACTCCGAGCATTTATTATAGGTGCTGGCAACTGACTGAGAGTGTTGGGATGGAATGATGCCCTCCTCCCCCAACACATCTAGTTTAAAGCCTCCTTGACCAGTCTGGCAAGCCTCCTACCAAAATCGCTCTTCCCCTGGTCAGACCAGCTCCACCAGTCTCCAGTAGACCCAGCCTCCCAAACTGAGTCCCATCTTCTAAATACCCAAACCCCTGACTGTGGCACCGCTGTTCTAACCATTTATTAACCTGGCCAATTCGCCTAGCCTTTTTAAGGTCCTCCCCTCTATCCTGGAGAATTGACAAAAAGACTATCTGAACTCCAGAGCCCCTAACCACCTCTCCCAGGGCTCTGTACTCCTTCTTTATGTTCTCCGGTCTACTGCTGCCTGTACTAGCACCCACATGAATCACTACAAGGGGGTAATAGTCAGATTTACTAGACCAGGCAGCCTCTCAGCAACACCCTTGATCCAACCCCCTGGTAGGCAACACACCTCTCTTGAGAATGGGTCAGGCAGACAGATGGGTGCCTCTGTGCCTTTCAAAGTAGAGTCCTCTACTACTATGACCCGCTGCTTTTTTCTGGCAGCACCAGGTGTGTGGCTCCTCATTAGTCCCCTGCAGAACTGTGAAGTGGTTCTGGGTGGGGACATCAGATTTAGGAGGAAGCCCCTTGCTTTTAATTGTTCTCTTCCTCCTTTTTTTATTGGTTTCTTTGGTCACTATTTCCCATCTTCCCAGGTTAACAGCCTCCTTCTTTCCTCCATGAGCTACAGTGGATGCTTGAGGCCCCTGCACAGTTTGGACCTGGAGCAAGCAGTGCTGCTCCCTCCCAGCTTCCCTGACTTCTTGCAGCCTACTGACAGTATCCCGCAGCTCAGCCCCTGCTGCAGGAGGACCTCCACCAGGGAGCACCAAGTGCAGCCCTGCCCATTGTGCACCCTCCCCTCACCAGACCAGTGCAGGCACTCTACACCCCGAGCTCTGCACTGCAGCCTCCCCTCTCATCGGCTCTGTCTGGTGTGGACACTACCACCACTGGGGCAGCCAGAGCAGAGATCCCAGAGAGGGCCCTGGTCATGAGGCGAGTGCTCACCTGCCCGCGTGAACTGCTGTGCCATGCCACGTCCTACTCCTGGTCACTCACGCTCCCCGGGGCAGGTTTCTAACCAGTGAGGGCTGGTGCCACTGCTCCTGGCTACACCCCTGTGAGTCCCTGCTCACGTCAGCTGAGCTGCCAGCTCATGGGAAAGCCTTGTCGAGGACTTGAGGCTCCCTCAGTGGCTCTCGCCACTCTGAGTTGAGGCTCCTGGACGCTGATCTCCCCCCTGCTCTGGTGTTGAAGGCATGCTCCCTCGAGCTACTCATTTCAGCAACTGACCCAAAACATCTTACTTGGTTCATGGAGGCTGTGCACACTGTATCGTTTGGTCCAACAGCGTGTCTTTTTGGCTGTGCCCACTCCCCCATAGCTTTGATCCTCTTCAAGTCCCTACAGAACTGTGTAAGAACTAACTGCCCTCAAAGGCTTACTCTGCAGTTATTTAAACTGCATTATCAGCTCAGCAGGAAAGGTCAGGGGAAGGAAGGTAGATGCTCGGACACAGGTACCCAAAAAATGCCTCAACGCAGGTTAACTATCCCTTCTCCTTTGAAAGATTCTTAGTAACTTGCACAGAATCTTTCAAAAAATGTAGCAAAAGGACAAAGATTTTAATAAGAAAAGGCAAATACATTGTTATTCTATGAAGCTGATGTTTGACTGGTATCCCAAACAAACTGGTAAATGTATGCAAAGACACATGTAAATGTTTCACTAACCTGACAACCCCGGAGTTGTTTAAGCTGCAGTTTTTTATAACTGAGGAAACATCAAACTGTTTTCCAAAGACATGTTTTGGTTTGAAGCAGCAGCACCATTCTGAAATTAAACTTATGACTAAACCCACTTAACCAGGCACTGTGCTAGATGGCAGAGGAGTCTCAATGTGCATGCGCTAGTTTTCTTTTAGAAGTAAGTAACCAAGAAGCTTCGCTGGAGGTATGCACCAAACATGCTCTAACCCTTCACATCTCCATTACAGTCTGAACAGACGACTAATCCTTTGGATAGATGATTTTTAAAGTCTCTTCTTCTGACAGAAAAACAGACCTTCTCTGACCAGTGACTGGAATAGAAGACTTCCAGAGATACATTTCGGAGAGTAAATTTGTGTCTCTCTCAAAGATACCAGAACTTCACATAGTGTCAATGCAAGCACCATGGCACTAACTGATTTGATTTTCTCCTGTTGTTTCAAATTATTTGCTAATTTAAGCATAAATTTCTGTGTCCAATAACTCCTACTTATCAGCTTCATATTCTAATTTAATACAATACAATTTACCCTGGCTAATAAAGTAGTATAGAACTCTCTGAAGGTTTCTTCTTGCAAAGGTAGATTAACCCGTGCAATGCTCGTTGTCAAAGATAGACTACTGCAGAACTCAAGTACACTTCTTTCAAGTTAGCTCAGACATTTGTACCCCACACTGATAAATGCAGTTAACATGCCGCCTGTGTTGTACACGATGAGGAACTAGAAAATCATAGTGACACGTACAACCTGAAAAAAACGCTGACAATCATTAGGTGGTGGAAATTAGCTTTAAACTTGGTATTATCATCCTCTCACAGTGGCTAATAAAATCCATTATAAAACAGAATTCATTCCAATTTATCTGAATATTCATTAGCAGCTCAGGATACATCCTCTCATCTTTAGTTCTGTGATGATTTTAACATGTACTCAATGCTGTCAACATGATTCTAATGCCTTAGTATGAAGATGTACTTCTTATTTTGTCCTAAAAAATGATAGGAAAAAAAAAACAGGGAGAAAACACAAAAAACTGATAGAGAACTAAAGAGTTATTCGCAAGACTAATGCAAAAAAAGGCAAACTAAGATCTGTGCAAGTACAAAAATATCTCCTTCCAGGCAAAATGGTCTCAGCTTTCCCAGAATCAGAATGAAATTAAAAGGTTTATATGTGTGAACACTTCCACTTAAATCTTATTTCCTACAAAACCTGTTTTTATAAAGATGTTTTCTCTTTCTACCCATTCATCTGAAATAATGTTGTCAACCTTTCTCCAGATTCAGTGGATTTTGCTAAGAAGCAGAAGTCTTCCTAATTAGTAATTTTACAAGTTTAATAAAAAACAACAAAAAATAGAATGAAAGAACAGTACACACTACCCCAACAACAGTGCAACAGTACCCCAGTCATGTGTTGAAGTGTGAGTGGGAAAGCAGACACTACAGGTAATTTGTGTGAAGAGTAGAATCATATAGTTTGGGTTGGAAGAGCTCCCCAAAGGTCATCCAGTCAAACCCGCCTGCAATGACCAGGGTCATCATTGACTAGATAAGGCTGCCCACAATCACATCCAGCCTGGCCTTGAATGTCTCCAGGGATAGAGTAGCCACCATCTCTCTGGGCAACCTGTTGTGAAAGATGGAAGTCTTTACAATGAGAATATTCAAGCAAGTTGACAAGATTCCCTTGCAAGCTATGTTTCCTTAGTTCTGCTAGTCATGGAATAATGTCTTCACTGAGTTACTGCTGCTGCAACAGAAATATTTAAACCTTAATTAGCCAGAAAAATTCAGACAATGAACTTTACCACATCTGTTCCATGTCTTCTTTCCAGCAGAAGTCGGAAGGCATTAGCTGTAATCTTGTTATCTTGGACACCTTGTCCAAGGCCACGGTTGTCATCCTGCATAAGTCGACGATCCATGATCACTTCTAACTGACCTGAAAGAGCAATACAAGGATTATACTGGTAAACAGAACATGTAAAGCTTGTATTAAATATAAGAAAAATACCCTTAAATATAACTTAAAGAATCCCTTTTTTTTTTTTTTGTCTTGCATATGCAACAGTAATAGCAGATCAATACTGTTAGGACTGAGTATGAAAACAGTTAATACCTTTGGGCTTTGGCTGTTAATATTCTTCAAAAAACTTTTCACAAGCCTTTCAGCAGAAGGTCCTGCAAATTTTTATTAAGAGTCTAAATAGCAGTTTAACATGAAAAGTTACTACTATTAACTAGTATCTGTAAGAATAATACTTGGCACATAAAGAATCAAAGAGAAGAATCAGCCCAAGTAGCTGCAGCTGTATGGATCTTCTGTAGAGGAACTATCATCATCTTATACTCCATTAAAAAACGCACCTCCCAGACACATTTTTTTCCTTTTTTGTTTCACAGTTGGAGGCAGAAGGAATCATAGAACATTAGAACCATGGAAACACCAGGTTGAAAGGGATCTCAGGGATCATATGCCAACCTTTCTTGGCAAAGAATGACCTAGATGTGCCAGTATCCTGTCCAGCTGGATTGTTGGGGAGTGTGTCGATTGTTGGGGAATCCACCATTTCCTTGGGGAGATTAATCCAATGGCTGATTGTTCTCACTGTGAAAAATTTGCCTCGTGTAAAGTTGGAACCTCCCCAGGGGTAACTTGCGCCCATTACCCCTTGTCTATTCCATGTATTTGTTGTAAAAAGAGAGTCTTCATTTTCTTTGTAGCCACCCTTTAAATGCTGGGACATGGTGATAAGCTCCCCCTTGAGACTTTTTTTCTCCAGGCTGAACAAACCCGGTCCTCTCAGCCTTTCCTCATACAGCTTCCCAGTCTTCTATGTTTGTGGCCCTGCTCCAGACCCTTTCCAGACTGTCCACATCTTTTTTGTATAACAGGGACCAAAACTGAACACAGTAGTCCAGGTGTGGCCTGTCAAGTGCTGAGTAGAGTGGGATAATGACAGCTTTGTCCCCACTGGTGAAACTCTTGTTGATGTAACTTAGCACCCTGCTGCCTCTCTTTGCCACAGGTGCACACTGATCATTCCTATTGTGCTAGTTGTCTACCAACATACCCATGTCCCTTTCTACAGAGCTCCACCTCAGCCAGGTAGCCTTGCTGCACTCTTAGATTGGGTTTGCCCAGGTGCATAACCTTGTCCTTGTTGAACTTCGTAAGGCTCTTGTTAGCCCACTCTTCCTATCCAGGTCATCCTGCAGGGTGCCTTTTCCCAATCCTAGGCTTCGACTTGTGGTAGCCCCTAGGTGAATACACTCCATAATTTCCCCAAGGACTGTTGTAAAACTGATGGGCCTATAATTTCCTGGATCATCCTTTGAGTCCTTCTTATAGATGGGGGCAGTATTTGCCTTATTCCAGCCTTCTGTAATGTCCCCTGATCTCCATGAATTCCCAAAGTTTACAGAGAGCAGCCTCGCAAGGATGTCAGCCAGCTCTCTTAACACCCTCGGGTGGATATTGTGGACACAGGAAAACCATGCAGGCAATACAGTATATAAATGCTTACAACTACTCCTTCTCGTAAGAATATTTTCACTTGTGGGAGTATGAAAGTACTTTGCACCAGGTGAGCACCAAGTATGAAGTTCCGAGTTCATAATGAACTGTAAACTTGCCATTCAGTTCAGAATAGCTCTTTAAGCACGACATTAAATCGTATCATTCACAGCAGCCCTGTGTACGACTTGGGGGTGTTGGTCAATGAGAAAATGAACATGAGAAGGCTTCAGTGTGCGCTCGCAGAAAGCAAACTGTATCCTGGGCTTCATCTAAAGGAACATGACCAGAAGGTCAAAGGAGGTGATCCTACCCCTCAACTTGGCTCTCATGAGACCTCACTTGGAGTACTGTGTGTAGTTCTGGAGTCCTCAACATAAAAAGGACATGGAACTGTTGGAACAAGTCCAGAGGAGGGCCACGAGGATGATCACGGGACTGGAGCACCTCCCGTATGAAGACAGGCTGAGAAAGTTGGGGCTGTTCAGCCTGGAGAAGGCTGCGTGGAGACCTCATAGCAGCCTTCCAGGATCTGAAGGGGGCCTATAGGGATGCTGGGGAGGGACTCTTCATTAGGGAATGTAGTGACAGGACAAGGGATAACGGGTTAAAACTTACACAGGGGAAGTTTAGACTGGATATAAGGAGGAAATTCTTTCCTGCTAGGGTGGTGAGGCACTGGAATGGGTTGCCCAGGGAGGCTGATAACGCTCCATCTCTGGCAGTGTTCAAGACCAGGTTGGACGAGGCCTTGGGTGATATGGTTTAGTGTGAGGTGTCCCTGCCCATGGCAGGGGGAGGTGGAACTAGATGATCTTAAGGTCCCTTCTAACCCTAATCATTCTACAATTCTATGATTCCATAAACAGGAAGAGAGAAAGTAGGAAGCAGAAATAAATTTGTGGCATATGTACTTTACAGTTTTGATCAAGTCTCTCAGAAGCTGATGTTGAGGACTGATGACAACAAAGTGAGAAATCCTACTCACACTGCTGAGATCATCTGATAGCTTAAGAGTTAAGTGCTCCATAGCAAGGAACCTGTCTCTAATCCAAGAATGAGATAAGAAACAACCATCTGTTCATAGAAATCTCAGATGATGGGTTTTGCCTTGAGTCAGACAGCCTTGGACACAGAGACACACAGTTACTAAAGGCACTTGGCTAAACGGCAGTGTTTTTTAACTTTATTCCAGGATCCCTTTGAGATACTGAAGGGCCCTCAAAAGAAGCGTCATGAAGCATATGACTTTCAGTAGCTACAGAGCCTTCAGCTTCATTTTTATTCTCTTTTAAGGAGCCCAACATGCCCACAGAACAAATGTAATAAACAAGAGTTGTTTCATAAAATATTACTAATGATAACAAGTCAGATGAATACATTCTTTTTCTTTTTTTTTAGTGGAGGAAGAGTAAACAGTTGATGCTACTAATTAACTGTTAACCTTGTATGACTAAGTTTGCCAAAGAGTGACATAACTAAGAAATTGATGTCATGACCAAGTATGGGATACATCTTTTGCTTTTTTATTTAACTGGAGTACGGAAAAAGCCTCTAATGTCTGACTGAGTTGAAACAAATGCTCACAGAAAGCCAGTATCTTCCTAATACTTAACTGTAATGTGTCAAACAGTGCTAGCCTTAACTTCCATAACATGAAGACAGAGACTGGAGGTCTATGAGGACTTAGATCATAGAATGGTTTGGGATGGAAAGGACCTTAAGATCATCTATTTCCAGTCCACCTGCCATGGGCAGGGAGGCCTCACCCTAGACCAGGTTGCCCAAGGCTCTGTCCAACCTGGCCTTCAACACTGCCAGAGATGGAACATTTATCACTTCTTTAGGCACCAGTGCCTCACCACCCTCACAGTGAAGAACTTCTTCCTTATATCTAACCTGAACTTCCCAGAGTCCCTGATGAAAAGTCCCTCCCCAGCATCCCTATAAGCCCCCTTCAGATCCTGGAAGGCTGCTATGAGGTCTCCACGCAGCCTTCTCTTCTCCAGGCTGAACAGCCCCAACTTTCTCAGCCTGTCTTCATACGGGAGGTGCTCGAGCTCCCTGATCATCCCTGTGGCCCTCCTCTCGACTTGCTTCAAGAGCTTCCTTGTCCTTCTTATGTTGAGGACACCAGAACTGCACACAGTACTCCAAGTGTAGCCTCATGAAAGCAGAGTGAAGGGAGAGGATCACCTCCTTCAACCTGCTGGTCACACTTCATGCAGCCCAGGACAGTAGGCTGTGAATGCACACCAGATGTTGCATTATTCTGTGATGCAGAGGCTAGGATTGTTAATGAACAGACACCATTACAAGGTAACAGAACGTCTGCACGCTAATTTAGTTTCCAGTACCCAGCAAGAGATTACAAATATTTGGTGGTGTCAAGCTCATTCACAAGATCAGGCTAAAGGAAATGTGATTTCTCCCAGTGGAAGGCATGAAAAAAATTGTGGTTTGGGTCTTGCATCAGGTGGTGTTGGAACAAAAGCCTGATATTTCCAACATGGCTTCATGAAAGCACTGGCCTACAGGCCAGCATTAACTCTTTGCCTCAAAATGAATTAGGCTTTTTAATACTGCCATCAATCTAGTGCAGTAGTCACCTTTTGTCAGAATGAACACTAATATGACATTTTTCTGTAAAGAAACTGGGAAGTATATTTTGGTACAGTTTCTGATACACTTTTTTCCTTCAAAGTATTTATTTCATTGTTTTTCAAAACCATATACATTTAAACTCGCAATATATTACAGCAAGGAATTACACATCTTAAATTATTAATTGCATACCTTATTTTCCCACTACTTGCTAGTTTTATTTGAATGGGTAGCTGCCTAGACTGAACAACTGACTACTCTTTCATCCCTCCAGGTCATTCATCATAGCTTTCTCTGCCTTGAGGGACAAGACTGTGTCCTTTTCGAATTCTTAATATGAATTAAGTTTACTTGTCAACATATTCATCAACTCTCTCAAAGTACTTCATTAAATTTGCGAAGTATGGTTTTGCTTCAGAGGAAGCATGCTGATTATTAGCCAGGGTAATTTTTATCCTTTATTTCCCTAATTTTAGTCTTAGAAAAGCTGCTATTGTTTTCCTCTACAGGGATGTTAGGCTATACTTGCATATACCTTTAGACTAGTGCTTTACACCTTAAAGCAAACAAACAAATCAAAACACATGATCAGCATCACATTATTCATCTTAAGCCCTCTGCTACCACAGCAGTACAAAACAGAAAAAAGCACTTAGTTTCACTGTTTCCTCCTTGAGTTCCATCAGAGTTCTTAAGTGAAAAATACCTGGTTCTGAAAACATATTGCCCATTTTGTCCTTTTCGTAACTTCTTTCCTCTGTCTCTAGTTTGAGACAGATCTTCCATTGAAGATGACAGGATCTCATGTGGGAACAACCTCTACGTCCTCCCTTACTGACATATTCTAAAACTTGTCAGAGTTGGAGAAAGGTATTTCCTCAAATGCTAGTATGTACGGTAATCTCTGAATGAACTATTTCAGACAATCATGAAGGATAGGCCTTTATAGTATCTATCATCTTATACTTACCATTTTTCAAGCTTGCAACACCTAGAGACTGAGCTGAATGAAGTGTCAAACGAACACCAGCATCCTGGATATAAGCCATTGTAGTCATAGGATAGATATTTGCTTGAAGAGGTAACTTGCTCATCGTCAGTCTGGGCTGGATCTGCCATATGAACATGAACTTAAATAAAACACATTCTTTTTATGCATTTAAATTTCTAAGACCTTTTCAGACATTTGTCCCATGTGCTTTAGAAGCAAAACCAGCACCAAAGCACTCACTTGACTATATTATTTAGCTTTTTAGAGGTTTGTGGCTAAATTACCACTTTGAAAATGATAACTTCAGTGTACTTTTAGATTCATCAAGAGAACCTAGAAAAAAGGAATAATCATAGTTAAAGACTAAGAGAACTTTTTTTCTCCTCTGGAGACCAAGCAGTGAATAGATTCAAGGCAGAAGAAAATGAATTGTTGGCTTGTAAAAGCAGTAGTGGGATTCTTGAATAGTACATGATAAATGAATAGTAGTATTAAAATTATTTTCAATTTTAAATATTCACTTTTCTGTCTCCAGCAAAATGCAGTACTACACACTAAGTGGAAAAAAGCACTCTCTTACCCATCAGGTATGGTTTTCAAATCTATGCGCAAAACTATTCCTAGCAAGAAAAGAAGGTAAGTAAAAGAAAATTTGCTTTCTTTTGTACGTGCTGCGGGGTCCAAGACAAGAAAATGGTCACACTATATTTCACATGACACATTACTAATAGGAGAAGTTATTACACTTCAAATACATCACTTATTTCCACCACAGCAGCAAGCAGTTGTTCGCTAGGTCTGAGTTGCTGGACCTTATGCACATCTGGCATTGTGCTATCCAAAGGCCTCTAATTAAATAGACAAAGCAGAGGGGAAGAAGACATGCAGATATACAAGCAACTACACAGTAGCTTGTCATAACTTGCTGTTTACAACTCTTACGTTAAAAAGGATATAAAGGAATATTTAACAAAATTCCTGAAAGAAAACAGTTGCTACTTTATCTCATCTAAATCAAATTTTATAATGCATACATTTTTAAAGCTTTCCTTTAAAATGATTAATGGAGTTTAATGTTAAGAGTTTGACTAAATTTGACTCAAACTCTTTACAATCAGAAGTATTAAGGCAGCCAAAAACTGACACCCTAGACTTTTATAGTTAATAGACTATAATTACCTGATATCCATTAAGATCAGTATAGAATTTATTTTCACTGTTTATGTCAGACGAAATTCTCATTGCAAGCTCACGATTATATTCTCCTCTAATATCCACAATATTGGAAACTTCAACAGACTGGCCTTCCAAACCTACATAAAAAAGACGCATTTAAAACTTCTCAATTTTAAAAAGTGATTGCCAGATATATAAAAACGCCTGCGCTCCCAGAACACAGTGATATAGTTTTCTCCTGCTAGTTTTTCTTTTTCTGTTGTATTTAACCAAATACTTGAAGCTGGTTCAGTTATGTACAACAGTACTTCTAATTCAGTACTCATGGAACAGATTTTGAAACCTTCATGTAAGTAGAACAGAAGCAATTAATGAAAACAGCCAATGTGGGTTCCAGAAAATTAGTAAGAAAGAGCACATAACTATTAAGTTCTATCTTTAGCATTTAATACACTGGAGCAAGACCTAGTCATTTACAGCTTTTCCTGACTCTTAAGTGGCTGTCACTATCCACAGATAAGAATGAAATTACCAGCTTCTTGGCAGCAACTGTTCCACTAAGCCAGTCAGCTGTTTTAACCAAAATGGGGACAGTGAATTAAGTAGTTGCAGAGAACAACAACCATGACAAAAGTCTTTGTTGATGGGGAACAAACACATAACTATTAAAATAAGGATTAAGTAACTGAAATGCAGACAGATGTTCAGTGAGATTTTTTTTCTACAGTGCGTCCCACTGAAAATTGAGTACCTTTAATAATAACCTGACCATTTCAAATAGTCTGAGATACAGTTTGGATTGGAATCATTCCATCATTCAGCATAACCGCGTCTACCCTTTCTGTAGTATAATGGGACTAAAAATTGTGGACAGAATTCTGACAAGCAGAACAGATACGAAATACCTCTTTGTAGTGAGATGACAGATTACGTTGTGCTCATTTGACAGATTGTAAACAGACGATAGTAGAAAGTAAGGGACTGATTAGCCAACTTAGTTCTTTAAAACTTCTCAGTCAACACATAAGACCCAGAAGAACTGAGCATCATTCTGGGTCCTGAACTGTAGCATTTATTACAGAAAAATACTTCTGAATATTATTCCTAAATTCTGAAGCATGTGGACAAAGGTTAGGACTTCTTTTTCATTCTACACATACAGTTTTCAAATTATTTTAACAGTTCTGCTTGAGAACATGCTGAAGTTTCCTTAAGGTCTTTACTTTGCTGAAATCTGAACCAAACACTGAACTTCACACAATGGAATGCTGTGACAGACTGAACTGAAAAAATCAGACTCCACTATCCATTGTCTCAAAGATTGGAATGAAAAGCTGAGATGCAAGTCCACTGTCCACTATCTGAGAGATAGGTGGGAAGAGTTAAGACCTCAATGTCCATTACCTGAGAGAAGGGTGTGAGGAACTGAAATGGGACTCGAGAGTCCACTGCCTGAGAGATGGGTGAGAGAGCCGAGATAAGACTCTTCTGTCCATTATCTCAAGGAGTGGTGTGAGCAATTGCTGTCCATTATCCCAAGAATTGCTACAGACATGTGAAGTTGCAGACCTGGCTGCAAGGCCAATGAAACTGATCCACCAGGAACGTGCAGTACGTGACATTAAGAACAGAGGTATTCCCCCCAACTCATAATATATGGGGAAAAAGGTAATCACCATGAGAGACACCCTCCATGGGGATACCACCTCCAATGACTACTATGGACCCTTGGGGCCACTCTCCTCTGATGCAGACTACAGATCCTGGAGGACTCCCACCACCGAGGATGACTACTGTGGACCCACGGGACACCACTGGATCCACAGTGATGACCGTCTCTCTCTGTATCCCGAATTTTTGCTTCATTTCTATCTTTTTTCTGATCTGTCCTATTGCTAGCTCTTGTTTATACTAATTTCCTTTTTATAATAATTCTTTCTGTAATAAACAAACTGACGGATTATGGTACTTGACCTTGATGTATTTCAGAAAAATTTCGTCCAAATAGATGAACAACCGAAAATACATGTTTCCTACTTCAATTACAAAACAAGTTGCTAAGCCACTGGCCATCATATTTGAAAAATCATGGCATTCAGGTGAAGTTCCCGATGACTGGAAAAAGGGAAATATAACCTCCATTTTCAAGGAAGGGAAAAGGGATGACCCAGGGAACTACAGACCAGTCACTCTCACCTTTGTGCCTGGAAAAATCTTGAAGCAGATTCTCCTGGATGGCATGCCAAGGCACATGGAAAGCAACAAGGTGCTTGGTAACAGCAAGTATGGCTTCACTAAGGGGAAATCCTGCCTGACCAATTTGGTGGCCTTCTATGATGGGACTACGGAACTGATGGACAGGGGTAGAGCAGTTGATGTCATCTACCTGGACTTGTACGAAGCGTTTGACACTGTCCCACACAACATCCTTGTCTCTAATCGGAGAGACATCAATTAGACAGGTGGACCACTCAGTGGATAAAGAACTGGCTGGATGGCCACACACAAAGAGTTGTGTTCAATGGCTCAATGTCCGGCTGGAGACCAGTAACGAGAGGTGTCCCTCAGGGATCGGTGTTGGGACCGGTCTGGCTCAACATCTTCACCACTGACATGAACAGTGGGACCGAGTGCACCCTCTGCAAGTCTGCCAATGACACCAAGTTGTGTGGTTCAATTGATATGCTGGAGGGAAGGAATGCCATCCAGAGGGTCCTCAACATGCTTATGAGGTGGGCTGATGCCAACCTTATGAAGTTTAACCATGACAAGTGCAAGGTCCTACACCTGGGTTGGAGCAATCCCAGGCACAGCTACAGGTTGGGCAGAGAAGAGATTGAGAGCAGTCATGCGGAGAAGGGCTTGGAGGTGCTGGTCAATGAGAAAATGAACATGAGCCAGCTTCAGTGTGCGCTCGCAGCCCAGAAAGCAAACTGTATCCTGGGCTTCATCAAAAGGAACATGACCAGCAGGTCAAAGGAGGTGATCCTGCCCCTCAACTTTGCTCTCATGAGACCTCACTTGGAGTACTGTGTGTAGTTCTGGTGTCCTCAACATAAAAAGGACATGGAACTATTGGAACAAGTCCAGAGGAGGGCCACGAGGATGATCAGGGGACTGGAGCACCTCTCGTATGAAGACAGGCTGAGGAAGTTGGGGCTGTTCAGCCTGGAGAAGAGAAGGCTTCGTGGAGACCTCATAGCAGCCTTCCAGTATATCCAGTACATGGAGACCATAGCAGCCTTCCAGTATCTATCCAGTATGGGGATTGACTCTTCATTAGGGAATGTAGTGCTAGGACAAAGCGTAATGTGTTAAACAGGGGAAGTTTAGATTGGATATAAGGAAGAAATTCTTTCCTGTTAGGGTGGTGAGGCACTGGAATGGGTTGCCCAGAGAGGTTGAGAATGCTCCACCCCTGGCAGTGTTCAAGACCAGGTTGGACGAAGGCCTTGGGTGACATGGTTTAGTGTGAGGTGTCCCTGCCCATGGCAGGGGGATTGGAACTAGATGATCTTAAGGTCCTTCCCAACCCTAACTATTCTATGATTCTATGATTTATATCAATTTTCAAGAAAATTACTTCATATAATTGCACCACGATTTCCTCCCTCTTTCTCATTCTTCACTGGCCGATTTAATCACCAGGTTTGGAAGTGCACAGTTTCAAAAGTTACTTTCTGTAATTTTCTTGGGAACAAGCTGTGGAATGGTACAGAAAGAAAAAAATGCAAGCGTTACTGAAGGAAAAGCAAGAAAAACAAAAATGAAATTCCATTCATTTCAGTTCAGAAGTCAGTATGCTGGTGTTTAGTGCTGACTCTGTCACAAGATCTTCCAAGCAGATAATGGATGTAAAGAGGAAGCTCATAGATAACTAAAGCATGCCTACAGTTATGGAGTAAACCAGGCTTCACTATTAATGTCCTTAAGAAATAATCTTTACATTCTTTGTGACTTCAGAGAAGATATTGTTCTACCTCCATCAGTAAGTTTGAAGCTATAAAAGAAACTATGTTTCTACCTCATCTCTGAGGTATTTCTACCTCTATTTTTCTTGCCATTTTCATAATTTACAGCTACCTACAGCACTCAGATCACCCAGCAGAGTTCAGGACTCCCTAGCAGGTAAAAGCCAAGACTGCAATGATGAAAAATAACTAACGAGACACACAAAATATTACAGTTCTTACCCTGGACTTTATATAGTCGCATGGTATGTGTCACATGGTTGAAAAAACATACAACTTCTGAGAAAATCCTTCCATGAGCAACTCTTATGGTAGGTGGGTCTGTAAAAATGTAAGGCTAGAAAAAGAAAGTTAGAATAATTATGTTGAAAGCTTTGCATAGAAGTAGTGCCAATAAATGGAATTATTTAAAAACACAACCTGAAATTCAGCAACTTCTCTTCAGAGCCTCACTTTTCCTGTAGCTAAAATTAGGATAACCCTCATTACATATCTTACTGCAAGGATTATGAGGATTAATAGATACAAGGCCTACAGACAAACAACGTATTAATATTTGCAAACATCTGGACTGCTGTTTCTTGCTAGCAAAACCGTACTTGCTAACAAATCAGTTTGTAATCAAACACTGTAGTTTTGTATCCTGTGGCAGATGGTTTAACTGTGTGTTTAGTTTGCTCACAGCCTACTGCATCAGTGATGCACACTGCATGAGGAAAGATTCCTCTATACTGTCTTGTGGATCAGTTTGCATATCCTTTTCAGTGTAAAAGAGAAAGCTTTTTCTTCATCAAAAGCAGCTGCAGTTGCCATGGGAGCCCCCTGGAATGTGAGGTAGTGTTCGAAACCATTAAGCGACCTCAAAAGGAATATTGTCTTCTTACTAATGTCTCTCAAAGACTAGCAGAAATTCCACCTATCCACAGCCAAACCAAAGAGATATAGCATATTATTTTCCCATGTAGTTACGGTATTTTGTGACTGCCATATAAGCAAACAACTTTTTTGAAACAGCTGATCCCAAATGGAACTGCATACATTATACAGAAATACAAGGATATCTACAAAGGTAAAAATGGGTTAAATATTGTGTACAAAGCCAAAACTGAAAATACAGAAAATACAACACATGCTATTACTACTGTAGGGCAACAACAATGAGTAAGGACTTCACTGAAACCAACCCCCAACAAAATACTCAAAACCCAAGTCATTTGGAATAATATAAGCACAAAGCTTTTAGAGGGAGGCTGTCTTCCTCCTGTACATACTAATATTGAAGCAGGACAGAGTATGCTCTTTCTTCATCAGCAAGAAAATCAAAGATCAAATGTACCTTGAGGAAGAGAGGAAATAAAGACTACATACACACACAGAGAAAAGTCAGAGAAGATAAGAGAAGTACAGGTCCATATCATCGTACCTTCTTCAACAATGTTACAATGCATTCATGGAGAAGATTTCAAAAAATATTATAAAAAAAAAGAAGAAACTGAAAGTGACTTTCAAAGACTAAGTTTGCTTTTCTACTCACATACTTATTCCTACAGCTTCAGACAGAACCCTGTTAAATAACAGTTTTGCACAAGATCCAAGAGGGAACTCTGCAGCTATCAACTACAGGAGTTTGGAAGAGGAATCACAGTTGTTAACACTTCAGTAAGATGGGTTGTTTCAGGAAGAGAGGGATTTTTCTACTGATGATCTTACAGATATGTTTTATCCAGTTAATTTCACTGGAACTATCCAGGACCAAACCAGCAAAATGGAGAGATGCTGGATGAGTGACGAAGGAATGCAAAATGCTGTGCCGTTATTAAAAAAAAAATAAAACAAACAGAAAAAAGTTACCTGGATTACAGTTCTACAACAACAACACCACAACAAATAATAATGAATGAACCCCATTCCATCAAACTTGTTAGTATAAAACATGATGGTGACATTGACAACTACCAGAATACATCGTTCCCATAAAAGTAGACAGCAGAAGTGAGATACATTTATCAGCTCTCAGATTCTGGGATATTGCCACAAATGCTAAGTTAACACACCAGAGTCTCCAAGCTGCTCATGTAGCCAGATCTGCTCCCCAGCTGAAGATATATGGGAACGATATGGAAAGATGAGGTGACAGAAAAGGAATTAAGTGTCATTTTGCAGATACTGTCCACTTCCTAAATGGTTAAAATTAGTAGTTACTGCAAGATCTGTCTGTTCCCTTCACCACCCCTGGAATGAGTTCCATTGCATGAGATTCAGCAGCTTCCTGTGGCAGGTTCTATTGAGCCTGGAAAGCAGTATTTTCAGAAACAGAACAACAACAACAGAAATATGGGTCAAAGGGTCCAGAAACTATTTTTCAGTATCATATTCAAGAGAAATATGACAACCTCACCTTGAAAGAAGTGCAGGGGGAGAGCGAAGCTAGAAATTTTAAGGGAATACTTGGAGCAAAATAATATCCCATAGCTCCCTAGGGTATCTTAAAATACTTGGCCTCAAATTGGGTGCCAAAGTGTCATGGGACACAGGATAACTGGAGAAATGCCTTCACTTGAAGGTTTGCTGGCACAGAAACTGTCATGGAATGTTACAGCTCAAAGGCATAAAGCACAGGCAATAAGCCTCCTCCCTTGTAGTCAAGTGAAGCACTACTAACCATCTTAGTATGGCTTGGAAATTTCTGGCAGTGCAGCACACTCTGTTGGCACAGAAGTCAAATAAACTGTGCCCAGAGGAAAGTTTTCTACCACAGACTGAATTTCTTTTGATATGCCTGAGATTTTGGTGGAAAACAAACCAAAATCAAAAACCAAAACCAACCAAACAAAAAAAACCCAACAAAAAACAAAAAAAAAACCCAACAAAAAAAAAACAAACACAAAACAAAACAAACAAAACAAAACAAAACAACCAACCCAAAAAACCTCAAGACAAAACCTTCAAGTTGCTTCTGAATAACAGATAAGCCTTCATTTGGCAGCATTTGAGATTAGACTGGGCGGGAGGAGTGGGTGGGTCAAATATTATGAGTTCTCAATAACTGTGTTATAGGAATTATGTGGCCGGAAAGAGACAGTTGTAATTTTAATATTTTTGTCTCCAAAAGCAACCCCACCAATATGTGAGCAGATTTTCAAACGATAAATGTGATGCTTAAGGAAACATATGTAGCACCAAGAAGGGAACAGACACTTCAAGGCAGCTGATTCTTCAGTATTGTGAGCACCCTCAAGGTAATGGTGCCTGCATACTTGTCTCTTCCTATATCAGGCATGCAAAACCAGGGAAAGCTTTAAAAGTAAGAATACTGCGCCTGAATGATGATCCTCTGCCCCTTCAAGAGAGAAGATAAGGCAGATAAAGACGGATACTCAGAATGGAGATTCTTTTTTGGCAGTGGAACATCCAAATCTCACTTACAAAAAATGCAGAAAAGTACCACTATCTTTTCCTTCAGTTTGAAGGCCAAAAATTGAGATGAAGTCAGGTATGTGTTCTTTGCCAAAGAACAGACGCAACAGATAATCCTAGCAGATTAAAAAAGGGACTGTTGTGAAAAAAGTTCCTTGTAGCTAGTAGCAGCAGCTTTAGCTATGCAAGTCAGAGATCAGCATTAGTAAAGGAAGTCCAACCACAAAGTGTGAAGAGATAAAAAGGTAGAAAAGCTCTAGCATTAGAGATCCTGCAGGATAAAAATGGGAAAAAAATAAAAATCTCTTAGTAGTCTGTTAATATATAAGTACTTACAGCAACTAGTACATACGTGGGTGCATAGACACAGCTGTCTGAGAAAGAATCACAAACCTCAAAACATGTGCCTCTATGAGACACTGTTAGAGAAAATAATATTATTCTGTTCACTTCCAGGCTCATTTACATATATAACAACAACAAAATAGAGTTATTACCCTTTCTTATTTCCTGAAGCAGCAGATATACACTCCTTGTTTGTGATCCTGCAAACTTAAGTTTCCCCAGGAGAAACTGGGCAACAGAAATATACTGCAAACTAGATAGTTTCTTAAAATTGTTCATTATTTCATCACTTGCTTTCTGAAATATCACCTTTCCAGTTCCAGAAGAGGTACAGTACAGTCCATATGGTAATTAGGTCAGTGTAAGAACACAGTCGCATCTGAATTTCCAACTTGAAAACTAATTGCATTATGCTGTTGCCCTCCTCATAATTATGCATCTAAAAATACTGATAACCCTAGACAACCAAATTGGAACAGTTGCTTACAACTCTGTTTTCCCATTTATTGTAATTGAAACTCCGTATCTTAATTACTGTAGCAAAATATATTTGCTGATATTCGCTAAATAAGTGCTACACTATGAACTGGAACCTCCTCATTCACAAATTAAAGAAATCTTAAGAATTACAAAAGTGAAGAAATGCAGAGATGAATCAAGTACGTCCTATACATTTTCTCCAGAGGAAGTGAAAGACCTTACTTTATTGATAGTGAACAGTCACATCTCACTTGGTATCTTGCAGGTGCAGCACGTTATTTTTTTTTTTTTGGTGAATCATAAACATTCTGTACATTTTCAAATTAATGCTCACTTTTTACCCAAATCTAGGATTATGAAGTTCTGCCAATCATTTCAATAACTGATGTCATTATTTCTAGCCATACAGCTCTGTTTCACTGCTGGTGAAATTAGCTCTTCCAATCTTTATGAATGCATGAATTTACTCCAAGATTAGAATCTCTCTTCAAACGGGAGATTTACCTTGGCATCTCCATCTGGTAAGAAGAGATAAGCTCCGCTTTTATCCCGGTTACTTGTAGTTCCATACCAAGCAAACTCCACCTTCATTTGATGATTTTTACCATCTTCTTTAGTACTTATTTTCTAAGGATAGAGAATCATGTTTGAAATAGATAACATATTTAGGATTCCCTATATAAAACCAGAAGTTCTTTATGTTTTGAAATAAAATACAACACACCTCCAGTAATCCAGACATTCCAGAAAACCACAGTTTCATGTAAGTGTTTTCCAAGATTATATTATCCACAGAATTCTCCATCTCTTTTATTTTGAAAAGTCTATCTGGTTTCTCCTGCCTGCTCTTCCTCATATATATATTATAGTCTGCTAAAACTGCTTCTGAACTCTGAACCTCCAAAAGCTGGTAAACTCCAAGCCCCAGAGGTGGTAGATGTGCCACAAAAGAGATCTGTTGGGAGCAAATAAGAAGGCATTATTAAAAATATCGAAGAGACAACCTTTTATACTGTATTTACACTCAGCATAACTCCTTTTGCTTTGGGAATTTTAGGATAGCTGATTTTTTCCCATATTGCATAAATGAATATGAAATTATAAGCGACATTCTAAAATGAACAGCTGAAGTATATTAATAAAATTTAGCAAACAAAAATGTCTGCATTGCTAATTTCCTTAGCATCAAGATCACTGTTGTATTAATGAAATAACGGTTTTGAAGCCTTTTTAAAAAGAATGTTAGCTGTGATGTGCAGTTCTGAGCTTATTTACTGTGCACTGAAGATGCATGTATGGTGTATCAAGTGCACACAGACCCTACTTTGGGTTACAATGGACCTTAAAAGATCATCTAGTTCCAACCCGTCTGCCATTGGCACATATATGATTTATATTCTTTAAAGGAACTAGTTTCTCTCTGCTATAAGGCAAAATTCAAAATTATTTAAATTACAAGTTGCATTTAAAGATCCACAATATTAAATAGTAAAATATAAGGCAACTGTCTCAATTTTAGTTTTTGGTTATTTAGGAGCTATAATTGCACAGAAGGAACAGTTATATAAAAGGCAAATCTCCAAAGCAATCTGCTTAAAATCTGAGGTACAGATATGTAATTTTATTTCTTCTTCAGACAACTGTGTTAATTACTGTACTGGTTTTGGCTAACAGTTACATTTTTTCATAGTAACTCATATGGTGTGATGTTTTAATAACAGCGTGTTAGCTATCACTGAGCACTGCTTATGAAGCATCAAGGTCTTTTCTGCTCCTCAACCCATCCAAACCAGTGAGCAGGCTGGGTGTACACAAAAAGCTGGAAAGGTACACAGGCAGGACAGCTGACTCATGGGCTACCCCATACCATATGGCATCATGCTCAGCATATAAAGCTGGGGGAAGGGAAGGAACAGGGGGGATGTTGGAAGTTACGGTGTTTGTCTTCCCAAATAACTCTTAGATGCAATGAAGCCCTGCTTTCCTGGAGATGGCTGAACTCCTGCCTGACCATGGGAAGTGGTGAATGAATGTTTTGCTTTGCTTGTGTTGCCTTTTCCTTTACCCGTTGAACTGTCTTTACCTCAACGCACACATTTTCTCATTGTTACCTTTCAATTCTCTCCTCCATCTCACTGCGGGCAGTGAATGAGCAAGTGTGTGCGGCTGAGCTGCTGGCCAGGTTTAAACCACAATAACTGTCCCTTCGTAAGATAACTGAGAGACACTTACTGAATTACCTTTTGCAGGAATATTATTCTAAAACAAGTACAACTTGGCTCCCAGGTCAGAATCAATCAGACTTGAGAATGTAAGCCCAAAAGTAATACAGTACTATTACAGTAGTACAGTACTATATACCACTAAGAATTTAAAGTACAGTTTCTGATGTGTGATCAATGACAACAATCTTCTATAATGACGCAGGATTCAGAAATTATCCAAAACTTTGTTTGAAACCAAAACCAAGAAAAGCTGTCTGTCTAGCATGAGTAGAGGAGTAATGGAGATTGCTATCCAGTCTCTGCATCAGGAAGACAAAATGACAAAAAAAATACCCCAAAAAAACCCCACAAACAAACAAAGAAATCCCAAGTCACTAAACCAAACACTGAAAAACCCAGATCTAACTGCTTAAGCCACTGCACTTAGAAAACCTTTCCGCTGGAGTGCTTCAGCACATACAGACTGTGTATAGCTCTGTGTATAGACTACCACCTGAAGGAAAAAGCTTTATCAAATTAGGGAGAAAACACACACATCCAGTATTTTCTCTTTACATAGCTAAAACTGATCTTTTAACTGTTATTAAACTTCTGTGATGGGTAAAAGAAATGTTTCTGTTGAATGGCATTATCTGCAGAAGACAGAACTGCCAATATTTGAAGTATGCTTTCCATTTTCTTCAGTTGTGAAACTATAATGTCTGTCAAAAAATACAACTTTAATGCTTTTTACTTGAAGTAGCATACCTGATATGCTTCATGTGATACTGTAGCTGCTCCATTCCAAACAGCACTAATCTGGACAGTAACAGGTTTTCCCAAAGGAGATAGTAATTTAACTCTGGGTGAATTCACACTGACTGAAACCACTGAAAATCGCTCTTGTTCCATAGGATTATATATCAAAAGGTATCTGCAAAAACATATTTGACAAATTATCTTTTGGCAAACAAATTTCCTCCTTCAGGTTTAATATTTATTCACATAAATTTTACATACAGAGCACTAAAACAAGGTTAGAACAACAAGTACATACCACAACAAATAAATATGCAAAACATAATCAGGAAACAATGGATATTTAACATCAATTCTTGACAGATCTTCTTTTCTTAATGCTATTATTTTTCAAAGCAATTTTGAAAATACCTTATGCTAAAAATACATGTATTTCCCACTTTACCTACTAAAGAATTGCTACTAACAAATGCAAGCACAGTCAAGATATTTAAGGGCATTCTGAATTTACTTTTCAGGCTGAACTATTAAACTTTCATCCACAGTTGTCTTCCCTTTAACGTAATAGAGAAACACTTAAGTAATGGACAATACCTGTTGTATATACATAGAACCATAGAATGCTTTGGGTTAGAATGCACCTTAAAAGATCACCTAGTTCCAACACCTCTGCCATGGGCACATATATGATACACATTCTTTAAAGGGACTAGTTTCTCTCTGCTATAAAGGAAAATTCAAATTTATTTAAATTATAGATTTACCAAAATTCCCCATGGAAAGGTTCTGCATGTACATTGAAATATTTTTATTACGTACATACAGAATAGCTAATTTTTATATAATCTGTGTTCTTCCCTTGGAACACAGATCATGTTACTAAACAAAAGAATCAGCCCTGAAATCAAATACAGAAACATTATTAGCCAACAGGTTTCACTTGGTTTTGGGCATTTTTGTTGTTGCATTTGTTTCGGGTTCCATTAGGTTTTTTGTTTTTTTTTGTTTTTAATTACAAGTTTCTATATTGTAAGGTACAGAAAAATAAAATTATACTAAAACATTTGTCCCTTATGCATCCACGTAACACTATCATTATACTTCTTGCCTCTTCATCGCCAAGCTCAAAGAATGCACTATTTACAACCTGTTCCCTCACAGTTGCTTCTGTCCATTTCACCTTTTAGAAAGAATTGTCCTTAACAATGAAAAATGTTCCTGCCAAAATTTCTAACAAATTTTTAGAAACACAGCTGAACTAGTATTCTGTCTTCAACTTCCTTGACCCTTCCCACTGTAAAACAGTTTACTCCTTCATGAAATCTTATCTTTCATCAGTTTCCATGATACCTAGTTCTTCCGTATGAAATCACACCCTTGGAATTTTTTTTAAGTAGATTCTCTTCATTCTCTGCTCCGTTTTCTACACAGGGGGTTGTCAGTGGTTTTCTTTCTTTTTTCTTTTTTTTTTTTCTCTTTTTATTTTTCTCTCACATCTTAACCTTCTAAATTGAATTATCACTTTCACAGATCAAACCACTTCACTCACAATTGTCTCCTTCCACCCAAACTAGAAAACTCATACTGTCACTCAGGTCTTTCACGCACACATCACCTGAGGTTGAACCTCTTTCCATAATCTCACATTCTGACTGTTAGCCTTCCAGATTCCTTACTCGTGCACTTAAATGCTCGATGCTCCGTTATTTGCTAGACTAGCACTACAGTACAACGAAGGTGCTGCTAACAAGTTACTTGCCTAGCTAAACCCTTTAAACTTTTCTCTTTTCCAACACAGCTCTAAACTGACTGAGAGTAGCCACTCTACACACATGCCAGAGGAGAGTGAGGTCTCTCTTATGGTAGATAAAGTCTGGCAGGCAGTGGACAAAACTGCTGCTATGATACTTTGGAAATAAGGAAACCACAACATTCAGGGCTGACAGGCAGCAACAAACTGCTTAGTTAATAAGAAAATACAAATTTAACTCCTCCTTACTGTGAAAGAGAGGACTTCTACACAATTTTAGTGTAAGACAGAGACTAAATTAATCCACCACTAAACTATGGAGGCAATACAGAAACCTAGAGGAAAAAATTTTCTTTTTCTCCATACTGGTGAAAAATGTCACCTAATCTCTTTCCATCCCATCCTTTGATTTTTTTTGCAACAATAATTTTAACAAATGCGTTTTACTCTATGGACACTCAGAATCCTTATGAATATTAACCAGGCTACAGTTTTCCCCTTATATTTTCATTGGCTCCCATATTTTCTGCATCAAACTGAGGCTGTTCATCTTCAATTTTATAATTCACCGCTACCCTTTTACCTCACAATCAGTAGGAAAGGTCAATTCCAACTTCTCATTAGTTAAATAAACTAAACACAGAGGCTGTGTTCGCTTTTTCTATCAAGATCCTTTGGATTACCTGCATGCATAGGATCTGCTACCTATAAAAATTACTTTCAACACCTTAGAGGAAAATTCCTGTGCTGAAGTAAGTACTGCTAAATCATGACTCATGTGCATAACAACTATTTTCCTTGCATATTTGCACATCTAACTGTGCTCAGTTTGTGCTCAGTTTCCTCCTAGCACAACAAAAATCACTTTGGGATGCTCTCTTTTCTGCTTCGTTTCATGTTGAAGACTCCTAGATTACTAGACAACACAATAGTAGATCGTGTTCTTGGTCAGCTTTCAGCATCTTTAAGAACCTGTGCAAGACTCTGTAACAGCCTCCCCTGGACTTGGGTAGGTCATTTTACACTTCTGCTTAATTGAAAAGACCTTCTTTGTGGATAAAATTTTGACTTAATTATTAATGTATTTTCTTACAGCAGTTATGAAATCAAAACCAAACTAAACCAACATTGGTCCCACTCCAGACCCCTTAAAATGTAGGAAGACAAAATATAAATAAATTAGTGAAATACGCTAAGAACTCCTCATATACTGTGTAAGAATCGTGCCAGAAACAATGGAGATCTACAAGATGATCCAACACCAAAGCTAAAAATAAACATCATTCATGAACAGAACATCATAAAAATCTTTAATTTATTGTTTCTCTACAGTGGACTTCCTCAATTCTTATGCCTCCAACTAAAATGCTGGCTAACGCGTACAATCTGTTTCCAGTGATGTTATACATCCTCCTTAAATATAAATTATCTGCCAAATAAATATGACCGTAAAAATATTTCCAGAAGCTTTGTTCACCTTCCCATTGATATAAGCACGTTTCATAACTTTAGTCACATGACAAATTTACCCATGACAAGAGACCCTAGCAACTGCCGTATCATCACTATATTTCACCAGACTTTTTTTTTTAATAGTCAGTAAAACAAAGCTCGTGTGGTATTCAGTTACATATGTTTTATACTTCTAGAGTCAAGGTATTTTAAGTGCATTATAGGTATGTAAAGTAATAATGCAGTCAAATGAACCTAGTAACGAAAGGAGAGATTTTTAGCAGGACACCTGCAGGAATTTTGCACAGGTTGCAGTATTTTGCTTTCAAATTTTAATGCAGCAGGACTGAAGTATTTATACTCAAGATATAATGCTGGTGCCTATACAAAAGCACTGACTAATGTAATTAAATCACATCACTTCTGAAGTACTATTCAACTCCCACCCTTAAATACTATAACTATTTTAAATTCTGTATGAAACACAAAAGCTGCACTTCACTTAAGCTGTATCATTACAGTGAATGATCTCTACAAATGCAGAGTACAACTGCTTAATGTATTGTGGTTACATTACACAGAGAAGCAACTTAACAGTACTTAAAGCTTTTCTATTCCGGATTTTAAGGCAAAACCATGAATATTATTGTCTTTCAGAAGCAGTAATCAAATTTTCTTTCATTATTCAGATCACTGGTCTTTGGCAACAGCACCAAGAAAACTACGAAAGCTCACATCTTTTGTCCAAATAAATGGGAAGGAGTTTTCATACTTACTAGTAAAACTCAGATGAATAGTTACCTGAAGTATTTTGCTTTAGAAACCCTATTATGGCCAAGTCTCAGCTATCATTTCTGTCATTCATTAAAGAGATCAAAGAACTCTGAAACTGTTTTAATATAAACTGTATAGAAACAAAAGGAAATAATGTAACTACAGATAAACCACATCCAATTTACTCACACAGAGACCACATATTGCACCTGTGCATCGGGAGCAGGAGTAAACTGCTCTCAGCCCCACAAAGAAATGAGAAACACATGCAGATTTGAGCTCTTGCATCTCTGATGTGCAAATATTTGCAATTTCAGAAAAGCAAATCCTGACACCAGTTTTTCAGACACTCTTAGATATACCTTGAATTTTTTTACCCCATAATTTTCTGGGTCTTTGAAACCTCAAACAGGTATCTTTTATTCATACAAGCATGATAATTTTCCTTATATAACCTGCATATGCTATTAATAAACCCTTCTATTAAAGATGCACCTCCAAGCATCAAAGAATATTTTAACTAGTCTGTCCTGTAAAGATTAAGCTTTCTTTGAAGCATTTTCAGCCACAGCTGAATAAAAGCTCCCCTCCCCCATTCTCACTGTGAATACTTTCTTTCTTATTGTAAATTTTGTTCCTTAAACTGAAAAGTTACAGTATTTCAGACCACTGTTCTTTTTGTTTTGCTGATGTGCATACATATATGGACATACATACATATTGACGCATACACACATTCACTGGTAACACCTGCTGCACAATTACCATTTTCTTCTAAAGCTCATTCAATGCTGCCTTCACAAGCAATCCATTCCAATAATGTGAGAAACCAGAAGCAGTAAATGTCAGAGGATCATCACTGACAAAGGATTATTCAAAAAACCACTTCTTCAAAACACACTCAAGACAGCTTCGGACAACAGCTTTAATTGCCCAGTAGAGGATCTTTGTTCGTTTGCTTTGAGAACCAATTTCTCGAGGCGCTCCAGCTCAGACTGATCAATTTTATTAGAATCTGACAAACCGTCATAGACTAGAGCATTCTCCATTGTAATTCATCAGAATCAGGCCTCTGGACATACGCACAATTTCAACAGAAAGTTACATGAACAGCACCTTTGACACTAGCCAGTTTTTTTCCCCTCTGATACAACAGAGGCTAAGCTAAAAAAACAGTGAAGTGGTGAAAAAAGCAAAACTGCTACAAGTACAGCCAAAATTGAGAAACCATACAAACCATGAAGCCAAATGATATACTATATCAGCAGGCTTCCACTGAAGAATAAAAAAGAAAAAACAGAAGCATTAAAGTTCTCCTGAAATGTGAAAGGGGTGGGAGGAAGTGAAAGAGAGTGGAAAATCATGAACAGACTTAGAATTAAAATGCTTGAATCCTTAAAGAAAAAGAACAGAAATAACTCTACATATGTAAAAAATCACCAGAAGGACTGGTGAGTTGGAAACCAGAACTCAGCTAGAAAGGTCTTCTGAGATCTTGGCAGTTGATGGACTTCGATGGACTACAATTTTAGAATTCTTAACAAAACTTAATTTCTCTATCAAAGGCATCTCACTGGGATGATGAAACAATAAAAACTCTCCAAAATCACATGGCGGGGGGGGGGGGGGGGGGGGGCAGGAGAGAACAACAACTGAATTTTCGCATGTCTAAAATATGTGAAAATCAATTACTTCAAAAGATGTGAGAAGAGTCAGTAGCTAGTAACATTGCTTAATTAGCAAACACTGATGCATATGAGATTGAAACAAACTGGGGATTAGTATTAGTGTTAAAACAAGCTTTTTGTAGCTGCCAAAGGTATCTTTAAAAAAAACACAAAACCAAAACAAAACTATGTGACTTCTGCTGTATGTTGGGAGCTTATCAAAAAGACCCCACCCAACAAACAAACAAAAGAAAAGCCCAAGAAAGCCAAAATCCTAAAGTATTCCATGAACTGACATTACATAGGCCAAGGGTGGTTCATGGGGATACTGATAAACCGAACAGAGAATTAAGACTACCTACTTAAAACAAATACTTACTTGTACACTGCAAATATATACAACCTCCCTTGAAGAGTTCTGTGATTTTTGCATTGAAGCCCAAGAAAACATGTAATAGACACTTACTTTCCTCAATTTTTTAATACAGAACGAAACTAAAAATAACTGCATGACAAAAAAATTACTCTCACGTTACTTACAAAGGATTCTCCTTGCTATAGAGGGCCATGGGAATTTTTGAACAAAAACTAACCATAAGAATTGTTTTTTCTTAAGAAAACCTGATAAATAGTACTCAAAACACTAGGCAAAAAAACATATCAAGTTACTTAGTTCTGCTCAAAGCTCTTACGCTCTCTCACATTGAAAGTGAAGGCTCCCTTAGTCAAAAGTAAGATTCAAGTGACATTTTAACTGCAGATCCCCTCATCCACTTTTTTCTATACCTGGTCAAGTTTGTATGTATTTCTGCTATGAATGACTGAAGATGGAAAGAATCTACAAAATAAGTGTTCTGAAAATAAATGCCATATAAATGCGCATATATAACTTCAAGTGTCTTTTAATCAACCTTTTTTTTCTTTAAAAAAAAAAGGATTTGAAATCATCTGCTTCTCATGAAATCATGCTACTTCACTGATTCTAAAAAAATTAGACATTCTCCAATATCTCAAGCTATGTTCTTAATACTCCCTTAGAAACAAGACTAATCAAAAGCCAAATAAATGTGTAAGCTCATGATCATGAATGACACTCTCCTTGACAGCAAATTAATTTTTTTCTAAAACTCAAACCCGCTAGCTATCACTGTTTTGGTGAAGATTTCATAACTCTACAGCACACTGTTTCAGCTGTGTTCTATTTAAACCATTCAAAAGCAAAATTGCCTCTGACACCATACCAGTAACTCTCTTAATCTGATCTTCTGTAACGTCTAGTCTTTTTCTGCTGCTTCTATTTGGTTAGTCCCCACATTTTACCATGTGGTGTGTAAGAATTCCACTTGCCTGCTTCATTTAATTCCTTGACTACGAAATATTTGCTCCAGTTTACTAAGACAGTTTTAAATTCTAATCCTACATAGAATGTTTGCTCCCAGTACGACTTCAAATTTTATTATCTATTTACATTCTACTCTGTTAGCATGACTGATACAAATAAAATACTATTTGTGATTTTATGATCTGCACTACAGAATTTCTTGCTTGTTTTTAGCCTCACTTTGCACAAAAAACCTCCAAATTGCTCAGATGGGTATCTAAGGATAAGTCAAGTAGTACGTCATATCCAATATTTATCAATGAGCATTTAAGTCATAGTTAGGCAACCAGCCAGTCTATTAACTGAGTGAATGCATTTACAACAAACTGACTAGAAATTAAATGAAGTTGTGGAATTAAAACATGATGCCAAGAATGCCTTTTGCTTTCCATTTTGAAAGAAAGGGGGGACTTCAATATTCTAGTTTGGGTTAGTGGGGAGTTTTTTAAATATAAGCTGCACATTATGTGCAGTTTAAACTGCATCAACACACCTAGTTCTATTACAAGGCTTAATTTCAATAGCTGCTACAGCTTTAACATTCACATCCTCTGAGATACAGTAGATGCTGAAACCATTAGTGTTTGTAAGTATACAATCCTAAACATTCAATTAAACAGAGAAGTCCTTTGTGAGGCAAACCTTGTGATTAAAAAGCTCAGTCTCAGACATATTGCCAGATGTAAATTCAGGGCAGTTTAAGTTAAGAAAACAGTTCTCTATAAAGTAAAAAAAAAACCAAAAAAAAAAAAAAAACCAAAACAAACTCTCGCCAAAAGGAGATCCTGATACTTTCCCAGCAGGCTTTTGGCTGACAGAGTTGATAGGATAAAGTTTCCATTGACTGAATAAAGTCTACAGAGATTTTTTGGCTTATAAGATAAACAATGCTAACATGGTCCTCTGCATCACATCCCACTGAGCTTCTTGTAAACTTATTTATTGAGCTTCTTGTAAAATATTGTCACAGATATAACAAACACACACACAAAAAAAACCCAGTTTATATCTAATCAGCAACTCTTATGAAACTATTTAATATAGAGTAGAATATTAATCTTGAATATGATTATATATGAAAAATCTTAAAATTTTTGCCTCTTCCTAAACAAAACATCTTTCCCAGGTTATGAAAGAAGAATCCTGCAGAAAAATTAGTGTGAGTGAGTCTAACCTCAACTTGAAACCTCAAGCACACAATATGTATTTGTGTTGCTTTCATAAATATAAAAACAAAGGTATGAACAAAATCTATTATTCACAGATCAGCTTTTCACTATAAAATCAAACTTGTGACATCATGAAATAAGAAAGAGGCATTCACAATAATTCAGTAGTTTCAACTAACAAAACAGAATGATGCTACGACTATAACAGCATTTGAAGAAATTGAATGTGTAGTTTAGAAATAGAGCTGTATTTTTTAAATTACATATTCTTTCTAAAAGCAGTTATAGCTAACAGTTCTGATTAACATACAAATAATTAAAAACAAATACTGTGTTTAAAAAAGGTTCCATTATCTTAACTTGACATTTCAGAACTCTGAATCACTCCAGGAATGCCATTCCTAATGACAAACCCAAAGCAAACTTTAGATTCATTAGTGAAGGTGAGAGAACTCGGACATATGCATTCCTATTAAATCTCTTTCTATAACTGTACACATATATCTTTATAATATTCATTCCTCATGCAAAAGGCAGAGAATTAGGCAGATGACAGGCACATATTCCACTCCTCCGCTCTCACAGGTAACAGGACCTTTGCGTAGCTTTCTCAAGAACAAACCATGGAACACCCTCAAGAAAATGGCATTCATGATAAACACAGACAAAGCACAGCAAGAACTATAAATTCTAAAAACACAAAAAAACAACATTAACCTAAGACAAGACTTTTATATATGTACCTACTACATATGCCAAATACACATACTTCCTATGATTTGGATGGATTGCAGTGGCACACATACCCTAACCTGGAGCACATACTACTCTCCAATTAAGGATAAAAGGATTAAGTCCAAAGGCACTATTTTAAATTTTTCTTTTACCACAAAGTTGTGAGGTGTTCTGAAGTCCAAGATGGGCTTGAAGCCCCCTGACTTTTCAGGATCAGGAAGTACCTTCACTAAAATCCTTTCCTTGTTCCTCTTGTAGTGCAGGCTTTATAAATCTGCATTTAGAAGGGAAAAAAAATCTGGTTCAGAAGAGCAGAAAGACTTTATATTATGTATGCCATACCACTTCAGTCTTTGCCTTGAGAGCCTTGGACTAACTACAGTACTGCCTCAAAGCTAATCAAGGAGGCTGAAGGGACGAGTGCCTGGAAAAAAAGAAATAATATACAAATATACTAATATACTGAAAATGTGTATCTTCTACTTCCAAAACCGCTTCAACAGGTACATGCATACAATGAAGATCTTTCAGCTGTATTCAATTTTTTACTAGCATACTCCATCATGATGATGACTTTAAGGGTTATTTTTTGATTGTTTGCTTCGTTGGTGGGGTTTTTTCTTCCTTTTTTTCTTTTCTTTGCTTGATTTTTTAAAATTTTTTTTTAAACAAACCCTCCTCCAAAGTATGCTTAGTTAATCTATTCTTTCTGCATTTTCATCACAAACAGTGTTTTCAGAGGAATCCAGGAATCTCTTGCAACTTCACAATCTGATTGTGATTGTGCTGGTACTGCAAAACCCAACAAAAACTTGATATTCTGTGCACCAAAATGGAAATCCTAAATTTGTACAGTTTTGAGAAGCTGCAAAGTTTCTACAAATGCTATAAACAGTATTAACTTATTTAATGGTTTAATTTTGCAACTGCAAATTCAAAACAGTCAGTAACCAAAAATATTTAGAACAGGCTGTCATTGGTTTATCAAAAAAGACAGACCAATAACTGAAAAGTCTGGTTTATATGAATTTTTATGCACTGAAAAATTAATGATTAGAAGTTTGAAATTTAACAACTTTTAGGACAACTTGAATTCAGAAGCATGACAGTCAAAACTGAGTTTTGAAAAATAAAGATTAATTCCACAGAAAGCTCTGGAGTGCTATGAACTGCAAATCAAAGCTGCTTTTTTCCTATTAATAATGAAAATTTCTAACTCCTCAAAAAATGTACAACAGTTCAGTTTTAAACAGCTATTCCTGATGTCAAAACAGGCATTCCTCTCTTAGCTTACTCGCTGGTTTGTTTCCAAAGTTCCCAGAAAAACTTGGAGTGAAATGTAAACCACCAGTACCGAAAGTCAGTTCAGAGATAACCCTGCATGTAGTGTGATTAACATAAGCAGGAAACTTACATGGTAAAAATGGAAATCTCTGAAAAACTCCAGTGAACTTACAGAAAGAGTAGGAATTAAGAGATCAATGTGCCTCACCCCTCACTTACTCTCCCATTAGATACTGTCAAAGGAGAATTTGCACGTTTTGTCACAAAGGTAGTTGCACAGCTAACTTCCACCTATAAAGCAGAACAACCATACCCTTCCTTTGGTTTTCGTAATTTTAAAGTAACTTCTTTTAGAATAATTGTTACTGAAATAGTTATTTCAACTTTACATTAACTGATGTTTCATGATTCAGAGGACTGAGTTACTGTGTGTCAGCCAAGCATTTCATTGCCTTTGCAACAGCTTTCTAAATACTCATTCAATTTAGTCAAAATGACCTTGAGTTGACTACAAACAGAACATGCTCATAGCAGTCACAGATCACCCGAATTCTAGTAAACTGATCAGGCAGCAGAACACTAAAATTAACACCACAAAGTAATTTAAAAAAAAATAAAAAAAATAGGCTGTATTCAGGGTTTAAGTGCAGCTCTAAACAACCATTCATCCTGTCCATATCCCGTAAAGTTACTGATACAGGAGTTTCAATGACAAAAATAAAACGAGGTCCTGCATATTGCGATCACTATTTCATCCAATAAAAAACTAAAACTTGGCTTGGTTTTGCTTGGTTGTGGTTTTTTTTGCCATTTGTTTTGCTTTGCTTTTGTTGTTTCGGGTTTGTCCTGGGTTCAGCAGTAGCAGCCATGTTTTTTTTTTCCTTTGTGTTAGCTGGTGCAGTGCTGTGTTTTGACTTCCAGCCTGAGAACAGTGTTGGTGAAGTCGATGTTTTCAGTTGTTGTTAAGTGATGTTTACCCTGACCAAGGACTTTGTGAGGCTCATGCTCTGCCAGGGAGGAGGGGAAGCCGTGAGGAAGCAGAGACCAGGGGCGCCTGACCCGGGTTAGCCAAAGAGGTATTCCATACCACAGCACGTCATGCCCGGGGTGGGGGGTAACTGGGAGTTCCCCGGAAGGACACGGGCTTCCGGGTGGAACTCATTTTCTTGGCCGGTGGTATCGTATTCTCTTCCCTTGTTATTTTCCCTTATCATTGTTGTAGTTGATAGTAGAGGTGGTGATTTGTGTTGTACATTGGTTGCTGGACTGTTCTTGTCTCAACCCGCGGGAGTTGCACTTTTTTTCAATCCTCCTCCCCGTTCCTCCGGGAGTGGGGAAGGGGAGAACCCCGGTGGGGGGGGGACACGGACCTCGATTGTTGTCAGCTCGGCACCACTCACTGGGAGTGAGTGAACAAGTTACCTGACTGGGTTTAAACCACGACAGTTCTTTTTGGCGCCCAACGTGGGGCACGAGGGGTTGAGATAAGAACAGATCTGACTGGATTGATAGTCACTCGTCACAATGCTGATTTATTGGCTCTCAAGGTTGTTCCTCTTGATCTCACAGTTTCAGAATATCGTATATTATGTCCATCCGGTATTTGCTGTATTAGTGTTTTTCAAGTGTGGGGCTTGGGCTAAGGTTTTTGTCCCATTGTACTTTATGGTAATGACTTGTAATACAATAGAATCATTGATCATGAAACTGATCTGGCTTATGTTCCAAGTGTGGTCACCACCTTTATACTTTGGGAGGTATATGATGGAGGGGCTTAGCAATTACACATCTTTTTTCTCCTTCTCAGGTGCTCAACCTGTGAAGGAGACATTCTTTTACCCTCCCAGTCGTCCCCCCAGACCATTTACATTTGAGAGTTTTGAATTTTTTGAATGGCATTTTAATGTTGTTGAGACTTGTTTGCTGATCGTGATGGGAATCACCATGCTAGCACACATACAGAGTGTGTTTTGCCCACGACTGATTTCAAGAGTTAAGCAGAGTCAAGTTTGGGTCTTGTCTGGGGTCAAACGACGATGTAGGAGGACCGAGAGATTTTCCCTGAGGCTGGACAGCCATGAGTGGCAGGGTGTGTGGGATAGTATGGGCAAGTATCTAGGTCAGTGGGCCCCTCCAGTACTTTGGAATTTCCCTACTGAACAACTGCAAAATCCAGAAGAATTAGTAAAACACTTAAATGAGGTGTGTGGTCATTCTGGCCATACCAGAGATGGACAAATCATGGCAACGTGCTGGGGCTTGGCCTATGCTTACAGGGCCTTGTTCAACACTATCCAGCACCTTCAAAAGGAAAAGAATGTCGGCGGATCTGCGGGCAAAGCAACAGTCGCTACTCAACCTTTGGCTGCAATGAACTGCACAGCTACCCCAGCGGCAAGTACAGCAGCTGCTCAAACTTCAACTGCAACAGACAGCGTGGTTACCCCAGCTCCAAGCACAGCAGCTGCACTAACCCCAGCGACAAGTACAGTCGCTACTCAAACTTTGGCCTCAATGAACAGAGCAGCTACCCCAGTGGCAAGTACAGCAGCTGCTCAAACTTCAACTGCAACAGACAGCGCGGTTACCACAGCTCCAAGCACAGCAGCTATACCACCCCCAGCAACAAGTACAGTCGCTACTCAAACCACAGTGATAATCACTGCAGCCAAACCAGAGGACCAATTCGTACCAATGTCGGTTGCCCCTGTACGCAAGAGAACAAACAAAAAGGAGGCAAAAAGGGTGAAGCGAGATGAAGAACCAATGAATTCACCACCCGGTCCAGAATCTGATCAGGAGTCATCATCACATGACAAAGAAGAAGAAGAAGAGGTAACTTCTCAACCTCGGACCTCAACAGAGCTGCAGAATATGCGGAAAGATTTTACCCATCAACCAGGGGAGCACATCATCACCTGGTTACTCCGATGCTGGGACAATGGGGCCGATGGTCACGAACTAGAAGGTACAGAAGCCAAGCAGCTGGGATCACTTGCTAGAGAAGGGGGAATTGACAAAGCTATCGCAAGAGAGAAAAAGTCCCTCAGTCTTTGGAGGCGGCTCTTGGCAGCTGTGAAAGAAAGGTTTCCGTACAAGGACGATGTTACGAGTCGTTCGGCCAAGTGGACTACTATAGACAAAGGCATCCAGTCTCTGAGGGAATCGGCCATCGTAGAGATGCTCTATCACATCAAGCCGAATAACGGGGATACACCTATAGATCCAGATGAAGTCGAATGTACACAACCCATGTGGTGAAAACTTACACGGAATGCACCGTCATCATATGCCCATGCACTGGCAACAGTAACCTGGAATGACATAGTACCACTAACAGTGGATGAAATGGTTCATAAACTCCGAGAGTTCGAAGACAATCTCACCCCTTCCATCATCTCAGCTGTGAAAAAACTGTCCCAGGACCTCGAACAATTGAGGGACAATCTATCTGATTTATCCAGCTCCTCATGTGTACCAACACACGTCTCAGCTATTAACAAAAGGCATCCTATTGTTCAAGAGAGGAGATACAGGAGGTATACGCCACGGGCTACCCTATGGTTTTACCTGCTGGATCATGGAGAAGACATGACAAAGTGGGATGGAAAACCAACTTCAGGTTTGGAGGAATGGGTGAGTGAAGAGGGGAGCAAGCGCCAAGACTGATCATCCCATGAGAGCTACGGCTTCAGTCTCTGGTGAGCAGTTTCCCAGATGGAATGGAAGAGCTGATTTTACTCCAGCTCCTGTGATAATGAAGAATAATCCCTTCTACCATGACTTAAGTGTCCAACGTTGTGATGACCATTAGAGGGGCCCTGCCTCCAGCCAGGTGGAGGTAGGGGACAATCGGATTTACTGGACTGTGTGGATCAGATGGCCAGGCACATCAGTCCCACAGAAGTATAAGGCTCTAGTAGATACCGGTGCACAGCGTACCCTGATGCCATCAAGCTGTCAAGGGGTGGAACACATCTATATTTCTGGAGTGACAGGAGGATCCCAAGAGTTGACTGTGCTGGAGGCTGAAATCAGCCTGACTGGGAGGGAATGGCAAAAGCACCCTATTGTGACTGGCCCAGAGGCTCCATGCATCCTCGGCATAGACTACCTCAGGAGGGGATACTTCAAAGACCCAAAAGGGTACCGGTGGGCTTTTGGTATTGCTGCTTTGGAGACAGAGGAAATTGAGCAGCTGTCCACCTTGCCTGGTCTCTCAGAGGATCCCTCTGCTGAGGGGTTGCTGAAAGTCGAAGAACAACAAGTGCCAATTGCGACCACAACAGTGCACTGGCGGCAATATCACACCAACCGAGACTCCCTGATTCCCATCCATCAGCTGATCCATAGACTGGAGAGTCAGGGGGTGATCAGCAGGACCCGCTCACCCTTCAATAGCCCCATATGGCCAGTGCGAAAGTCTAATGGAGAATGGAGACTAACAGTAGACTATCGTGGCCTGAATGAAGTCACACCACCATTGAGTGATGCCGTACCGGACATGCTAGAACTTCAGTATGAACTAGAGTCAAAGGCAGCCAAGTGGTATGCCACGATTGATACTGCCAATGCATTTTTCTCAACTCCTTTGGCAGCAGAGTGCAGGCCACAGTTTGCTTTTACTTGGAGGGGTGTCCAGTTCACTTGGAACCGACTGCCCCAGGGGTGGAAACACAGCCCTACCATTTGCCATGGACTGATCCAGACTGCACTGGAACAGGGGCAAGCTCCAGAACACCTGCAATACATTGATGACATTATTGTGTGGGGCGATACAGCGGAAGAAGTCTTTGAGAAAGGGAGGAAAATAATCCAAATCCTGCTGAAAGCCGGTTTTGCCATAAAACGGAGTAAGGTCAAGGGACCTGCACAGGAGATTCAAGTTTTGGGAATAAAATGGCAAGATGGACATAGACAGATCCCCACAGATGTGATCAACAAGATAACAGCAATGTCTCCACCAACTAATAAGAAAGAAACGCAAGCTTTCTTGGGTGCAGTGGGGTTCTGGAGAATGCACATCCCGAATTACAGTTCGATTGTAAGCCCTCTCTATCATTTGACCCAGAAGAAGAATGATTTTACATGGGGCCCTGAGCAGCAACAAGCCTTTGAGCAAATTAAATGCGAGATAGTTCATGCAGTAGCCCTTGGACCAGTCCAGACCGGACCGGATGTAAAAAATGTACTGTACACTGCAGCTGGGGAGAACGGTCCTACCTGGAGCCTCTGGCAGAAAGCTCCAGGGGAGACTCGAGGTCGACCCCTCGGCTTTTGGAGTCGGGGATATAAAGGATCTGAGGCCAGCTATACCCCAACTGAGAAAGAGATACTGGCAGCCTATGAAGGGGTTTGAGCTGCTTCAGAAGTGATTGGCACTGAAGCACAGCTCCTCCTGGCACCCCGGCTGCCCGTGCTGGGCTGGATGTTCAAAGGCAGGGGCTCCTCTACACATCATGCAACTGATGCTACATGGAGTAAATGGGCTGCACTAATTACACAACGAACTCGAACAGGAAATCTCAGTCGTCCAGGCATTCTAGAGGTCATCATGTACTGGCCAGAGGGCAAAGATTTTGGAATGTCACCAAAGGAGGAGGTGGTGCGTGCTGAAGAGGCCCCACCATATAATAAACTGTCAGAAAGTGAAAAGCAGTATGCCTTGTTTACTGATGGCTCTTGCCGTACTGTGGGAAAGCATCGGAGATGGAAGGCAGCTGTATGGAGTCCTGGACGACAAGTTGCAGAAACTGCTGACGGAGAGGGTGAATCGAGTCAGTTTGCCGAGGTAAAAGCCATCCAGCTGGCCCTGGACATGGCTGAACGAGAAAAGTGGCCAGTACTTTATCTCTATACTGACTCATGGATGGTGGCAAATGCCCTGTGGGGGTGGTTGAAGCAATGGAAGCAGAGCAACTGGCAACGCAGAGGTAAACCCATCTGGGCTGCTGCACTGTGGAAAGATATTGCTGCCCGGGTGCAGAGCCTGGTGGTGAAGGTACGTCATGTAGATGCCCATGTACCCCAGAGTCGGGCCACTGAGGAACACCAGAACAACCAACAAGTGGATAAAGCGGCTAAGATTGAAGTGGCTCAGATGGACTTAGATTGGCAACATAAGGGTGAATTATTTTTGGCCCGGTGGGCCCATGACACTTCAGGCCATCAGGGCAGAGATACAACATATAGATGGGCCCGTGATTGAGGGGTGGACTTAACAATGGACACTATTGCCCAGGTTATTCATGAGTGTGAAACATGTGCTGCAATTAAACAAGCCAAGCGGTTAAAGCCTCTTTGGTATGGAGGACGATGGTTGAAGTATAAATATGGGGAGGCCTGGCAGACTGACTATATCACACTGCCACCAAGCCGCCAAGGCAAGCGCCATGTGCTTACCATGGTGGAAGCAACCACCGGGTGGCTGGAAACATACGCTGTGCCCCATGACACTTCCCGGAACACTATCCTGGGTCTTGAGAAACAGATTTTGTGGCGACACGGCACCCCAGAGAGAATTGAGTCAGACAATGGGACTCATTTCCGGAATAACCTTATAGATATTTGGGCCAAAGAGCATGGCATTGAGTGGGTATATCACATCCCCTACCATGCACCAGCCTCTGGGAAAATCAAACGGTACAATGGGCTGTTAAAAACTACACTGAGAGCAATGGGTGGGGGAACTTTCAAGCATTGGGATACACACTTACCAAAGGCCACCTGGTTGGTCAACACCAGAGGATCTGCCAACAGGGCTGGCCCAGCCCAGTCAGAACTTTTACATATTGTAGAGGGGGACAAAGTTCCCGTGGTGCATATGAAGAATTTGCTGGGGAAGACAGTCTGGGTAATTCCTGCTTCAGGTAAAGGCAAACCCACTCGTGGGATTGCTTTTGCTCAGGGACCTGGATATACTTGGTGGGTAATGCGGGAAGATGGGGAAGTCCGATGTATACCTCAAGGGGATTTGATTTTAGTGGAAAACAGCCAGTGAACTCAATTGTATGCTGTTGCCTGCTGTGTAATGCTTTTATAGCCCATCAACTAGATGTCTCCAGGTCACCAGCGACTGGCCCTGACTTCCCTCCAGCCATCATCCCAACAGAGAATGAACTTTGAACATCATGGACTGAATGGACTCGGCAGCATTATAGGGATTGGTCCATGCACTAAGGAAATGATCTTTTCCTCTTGGTCTGTATGTATATGGATGTATATATATGGGAGAGCGATGGTGTATTGAAAATGTGGGATCTGAGCATGACGTGAATGGTATGGAATAAGGGGTGGATACTGTCCTGGGTTCAGCAGTAGCAGTCATGTTTTTTTTTTTTTCCTTTGTGTTAGCTGGTGCAGTGCTGTGTTTTGACTTCCAGCCTGAGAACAGTGTTGGTGAAGTCGATGTTTTCAGTTGTTGTTAAGTGATGTTTACCCTGACCAAGGACTTTGTGAGGCTCATGCTCTGCCAGGGAGGAGGGGAAGCCGGGAGGAAGCACAGACCGGGGGCGCCTGACCTGGGCTAGCCAAAGAGGTATTCCATACCACAGCACGTCATGCCCGGGGTGGGGGGTGACTGGGAGTTACCCGGAAGGACACAGGCTTCCGGGTGGAACTCGTTTTCTTGGCCAGTGGTATCGTATTCTCTTCCCTTGTTATTTTCCCTTATCATTGTTGTAGTTGATAGTAGTGGTGGTGATTTGTGTTGTACACTGGTTGCTGGACTGTTCTTGTCTCAACCCGTGGGAGTTGCACTTTTTTTCGATCCTCCTCCCCGTTCCTCCGGGAGTGGGGAAGGGGAGAACCCCGGTGGGGGGGGGGACACGGACCTCGATTGTTGTCAGCTCGGCACCACTCACTGGGAGTGAGTGAACAAGTTACCTGACTGGGTTTAAACCACGACAGGGTTTGGTTTTCTTTCCTCTACAGGGGAAAAAGTATGCTTATTAACTACATATGAACTGCAGCAAGTATTTTTGGTCTCATTTTAAATGTTACTCTGTTCCTTGTTTTCTTTAAGCCTTTTTCCCCTCATTGACACTTGAAAATACCTTTGTTTCAACTGCCTGTTTTAAAAACTGTTTCAGTATACAACAAGAAATGCATATGCCTCAGAAATCAAGAAACACAAAGGTAATTAAAATGCGTATTACTAAAATATCAAATGCTTTCAGAGCATCCTCCCCTTCTAACCAAAGGAGAGAACAATCGTTTACATTGATTGCACCAACACAGGCAACACAGGTCAAAAAAACCAGCTAAATAACCACCACCAATTTTGAAGTTGCCAAATGGGAATCTTAAAACAATACCCCAAATCCAGCCACTTTCTAAGATCAGAAAGGCACAGTTCCTTTGATGTGAAGCTTTATTCTTCTGCTTCACATCATATTAGCTTTCCCTTTTGGCATATCATACTAACAAAGTTTCTTTCTTAGGCAAGTTATCCTGGCTCTCAACTTCCAACCAAATACAGTAACGTACACTGCTCTGCCAAGAATTTTCACCTTTGCTCACTATTCTTTATTGCACATTAAACTTAATAACATAGCTGTAATATCTACACTATAGTGCTGTGTTGCGAAAGCAGTGGGTATACCTGCCAATGGAATTTTTGAGAAGGTAACCAACATGCAATATCTTAAATCATAATTTCATTTCTCAAAAAAAGATTACAAATTTTGGACCTAACAGGGTGAACATATCTTATGCCACAACTCTGTTAATCACAACCTTATGCCAAAACCTGCTCAGAGATACTGAAGTAAGGATAACAGCACAGATAATTCTGTATCCTCTATCTGGAAAAATAAAATGTTCTTTTATAAGGTAGATGTCCCTAAACTGCTTAATGCTTCAACAGATCTTTGAAGAAATCATTGATTACTGTGTATCCTACTCAGAATTAATCCCCCAGGTAACCTGAATATTTCAACTTCTGAAAAATGCGTCTGCTAAGCTAGTAAATTAGCCTGGTAAGTAGGGTATTATACTATTCCTGTATGACAAAAGTAATCTGTGGGTAAATTATAAGTATTGTTGGTTTAGCACTAAATAAAATCCTAAATCGATGATACTTAAAAATCTTTCAATATCACAGTATCTTCAGTTCAGATGTTATGTCTTACATCAGGCTTGTAAAGGCTGAGCAATGGAGCACAGTACTGAAACTGCCCAGCCAGGTTCAGAAAAAAAAAAAAAAAAAGGGGGGGAGGGGAGGAAGCCTCACTGATACTCAGATCTCATTTGGTCCTAAGTTCACCATGTTATGCTAAAAAATACTACTACAAAATCCAATTTGTACAGACAGCCAATTCAGCTGTTTTGTCATGTATCACATTCCCCTGCAATGCTGTTTCCAGGAACACTGTCGACAGAAATAGCTAGGAAATCTTGCCCCTCACACTGTCAACATACCCTTTATCAACAGCCAGCAGCTTAACCTGGACAGCAAGAGGTTCAAACCCACACCCTTCGCTCTTCATCATGCCCTTTATCAACATACCCTTTATCAATAGCCAGCAGCTTAACCTGGACAGCAAGAGGTTCAAACCCACACCCTTCCCTCTTCACCATGCCTCTCTCCCCAAAGTCCAGTGGGTGCAAATCTTTTGCCATTTGGGAAGTATGACCTCTGACTGATTATTCCCAAGAAGCAATGATCATATCAAAGGACACATCTGTCATAGAAGTATGATGCAGCATTCAACTTAACAGCAAACTCACAGGCTTTGTCTCCAATACACACTTTAGTAACTGTTAATTTCAGAAGACAACAAAAGTAGTTCCTTATCTGTTTGAATATCATCTTGTGAAAGCTTTGGTTCTCAGATGGAAGTAGCATTTTTTTTTTAAAAAAGGCATGCAAATTCATTATCAGTTAAAGGGGTTGTATGTAATTTAAGACACCATAACTTTAACACTCCAAAGCCTGACTTGGAAGACCACTTAGATTCGAAGTCAGAGTAAGACACTAAATACTCTAAATTCCTATTTCCCTGGAATTAACACTTTGTTCTTTTTTTTCAACTACAGATTACTAAAAGATGTTATCAGAGCCCTACAGAGAAGAGGTGCATAAGTGGGGGGCCAGAAACAGTATCAAATATATTAACAGCGACACCTACTTAGGAGCAGTTTGAAAGATACTTCTTATCTATGTAATCTGGAGCTACTTCACACTAGAACAATGACTGCTGAAAGACTTTTTCCTTCTTTTCTTTTTTTCCCCCATGTAATCAAGTTGTACTAGCTTTCCTGCACAGGCTGTTAGTTTCAGTTTTCACACTGACCAAGATATTCACAAGCAGAGCACCTAACTAAAAAACATCAGAAACAAAGGTTGGATGAGAGAGCAAAAAGCATACTACCAACTACTTTCCTGTTAAAAAGCAGGTCAGATTTGAAATCGATAGTATCAACTCAGCAAAATAAGAAATAATAGGAAAATTGACTGAAAATACTAAAAAAGGCATTATCTTATGAGCTTCTCATCAGTAGCTCTCCTCTAAAATTATAGGTGATATGAACCAAACTTTTACAAGAATAGTCAATTGATAATATAGCTGTTTGTTTTATTGTGGTTTTTTTTTTTTTGGTTTGTTTCAAAATCACAACATGGAAATGCAAAACTACAAAAGGCTAAATATTCAGCCAATTAAAGTAACACCTTGTCAGTTACATTAACTTAATTTCTATCCCACATAATGATATATTAGAATACATTAACAGAAAGAAACCTAAAGATTTCATGCTACAGACATGAACAATACAGATAATTATGAATAGATGATAACCAAATAATAAAGTTCTGGAAAGAATGAGTATTTTCACAGTATTGATGCGTTAAAATTTGAAATGAAAAATCAGTTTCTGTGTTAGAACTTAAAACTTTGAACTTTAATCCTTAATGAAAAATGTATCGAGTTTAATATTCTACTGAAATTAACATTTCACATCTTTACTGGCTACTAAAAAGTTCAGATGCACAGTTATAACATTCACACACTAGATTTAAGCCAAAGTTACTGACTCAGCTTACACACCACTTTTCACAATGGTAATCATGTTAGTGGACATATTCAGACTACAAGAAGAGATAAACTTAGAAGCCTAGAAACAGTAAGCTCATTTTTATCAGAGAAAATAATTGGACAGATACTGAAATGAAAATTTTACAAAGGAAACATGAATTACTGTGCATTTAAGCATCATTTTGGAAGTGTTTACAACAGTAAGTCATTACAAAAAATAAGACCACCATATTTTCAGGCAGCAATATCAATATTCCCTTGTAATCTTTCTCTTCCCCTTCTGCCTCACACATTTTTTGCTCTTTATTCTATCTCCCATAAATCTTTACAGTACCAGGCAGGTTAAAATTAGCAATTATCTACCAATGTTATCGTCTTAGTAAGATTAGATAATAGCAGAAAAAGGCTACTAGAATAATTTTAAAATAAAAATGCTTGACATGTGTATGTACTTTATATATGACTTAGAGGAAAGAGAAAACCAAGCAAATGCCTGAAGTGCATGAACACCAAAAATGAAAAAACTTACTTAGCATTCTAGGCAGAGAGATAAGAGGAACAGTGGATGAAAACGAAAGTCATATCAGGGGATGGAAAGCATATGGGGAAAATTTCAACAGCTAACTTAGGCAAGGAAAGCAAAAAACTTAAAGCCATTCTCCAATGGCAAGGAAGGTCTACTTGAAAACTAGCCTTCAGCCAAATATTCATATACAATCCTCTCCCAGTGGAGAAATCTGAAGGGATATTTTGAAAATGTTAAAAGACATTATTTAAATACATAGCAAGTCACCTTGAACAACTTTAACATAATCTATTAATCTAGAACTCCAATAAGAGAAAAAAATCCTATTTAAATAAATAAATAAATAGATAAATAAATAAATAAATAAATAGTATGCAGGTCTGCATAACTGCTCTAGGGAAAAGCATTATTAATACTAAATGTACACAACATATTATATTCATTTAAATTTAGAGGACTGAAGACAGCTTTCCCCCCAAAAGCTAACAAGGATTAAGTTTTGCATATTTTTCCAAAGAATCTATTTATAATTTTTTAACAGTAGAAGTTAACTGTGCTAAATAGTCCGACACCTTCATGAATTAGGCAAGTAAGTTTTATTAGCTTGGCACAAGCTAGAGCTAGAGAAATTAAATACTAACATCAGCAAAAATAGCATTCACTTTTTAAATGAATCTTAAGTCTTCTGGTCTGTAAGCAAAACAACTCAAATTACTTAATTTACACACACAGCAGCTCTCATATCCATACATCTTACTCACTTGATTCGGACTAGTTGACTTTTAATGAATTTTCAAGTTATTTCAGGTTGGACACTACACATGATAGAATGTCGGTTTAAACTGAATACTCACGAACTACGAACAAAGAAGTAAGACCTCTTAATGTAATAGAAAGTTCGAGTTCAGAAAACAGAGTCCTGGTTTATCTGCTACCTTAATTTTAAAGAAAATCCAGCATTTATATATTGCAATTTTTAGGTCTTACAAAAACTAAGGCTTTGCTCACAGTATTGAGCCACATGTGACTATTTTAGTTAGAATTTTGTACTGCTGCTCTCAAGCATGATTTATTAAGCATTACAATGCTTCAAAAGCACACAGTAAACAGCCCATTTTACTTGCTGCAGCTGAATTAGTGGTGACAAACTTCTGTAAAGTGCCGTGTCCTATTTCAACTGGACATAATAGTATTAGCAGAATATGCCAAACTACATTTTCACCTTTTTTTTCCTTTTTTTTTAAATTTTATCTATATTCTGAATAATACAGGGATGTTAAAAAAAGTTAAAAAAAAAAAAAGTGATATTAAAATTAAGTGACATAAAAAACCTACTAGGTAGTAAAGTCACACACTACTAAAAGAATCTCAGACACTAAGTAAAATATAATTTTTTTTACCTTGGTTCCGATGTCAGCTTTATAACTGTCTTGTGTGGCAAAGAATCTTGGCCAGACTGAATGTCATCCTACAAGAGAACATTGAATTTGATTTTGAATACATTTAAACATATATGAGCTTTGTCTATTATATCACCTTTATGATGTACAAAACCATGACAGCCTGACCATAAACCATACCATAAATTAAGACCTATTTTAGCACTTAACATAGGACGACCACAAAAGTTTATGAAGTACTTCAGACTGACAAAATAAAAGGCTTAATTTAACCAATTCCTTGAGAAAGATCTGCTTTTATTAATGTCTCTTATTTGACACCAGTATCAAATCATCATCCCCATGTTTTAATTTTGCATACATGATAATTGCTAACTTCCTTCAAATTTTGCAAATACTTCTCATATTTTTATTAGCTTTCCCTTACTATAAAGTTACTCTGTGAAACTCCAGACTCCTATATATTCATTACAAGGATTTAGAGTTCAGTTTTTTGTCAGATCTCATAGTTACCTTATACGGTAGAAGAAAATTTTCCAAAACCATGAATTATAATGTGTGTACAATTTTTATGGGGTATTAACTACTTAAAGAATTGTTTCATAATACTGATGAATTCTTACATTTCACTAGTTTCTTACCTTTCTCTTTTCTTAAATACAGTATGACGCAGTGTTCACTTCAAGTGAGAAAAGGTAGTGACTATTGCTGTCACTACTGCATTAGTCTTTATATAAGAGAACAGCCAAGCTGATAATGTACTGTTATATTCTTATTGGTTCATATAATGGTGACAACCATAGACTTTGCAACTGAAGTATAAAGCTCCCAGTTCCTCAGAATACTCAAAAACATGCTTAAAAACATGTTTCTCAATCCAAGTATTGCCACTTACATTAAAGATTTTTTTCTGCACACAAAGAAATAAGGAATGGTGCAATGGTTAAATAGCTTTACTTTTATAGGTTGGATCTCATCTTATTGGCTGGATCATTCAGGGATATCTAAGTTTATTCTATTTTTGAGTACACTGTCTTCCAAACAATCTAGTTTTTGTTTGTTTACTAATGTAGAGTCTGTAAAACTTATACATGATGTACAAAGCATTCACTTATCAGCTCAGGAAAACATGATGCTTTTGTGTGTAACGCAAGCAGTCTCATTCTGGAATCTTTCAATCATGTCTCATTTCCACCTTCCTTTTTTCTGGCTTGAAGAAGGGAAATATTAAATATTCTCTTGGTTTTACCTGCTATCTACTGGAATGCTGCTACAGTCTGGCTCTACTCTTCTGACTACATGTTTTTTTCTTCTACACCCCCTAAGACAACAGCCATTTTCAATCTTAAGTGTTCTGCATTTCTCTTTCTCAAAATCCTTGGCATTCATTCCAAATGCCCATCTCCAAGCAACTCTTGATGTCAGCTTCCATCAGCCACAAACATACCACAATGATATTTCAAAACAAGTGCCTTTGAACTTTCTACTTGCTCATGGTTTGCAAAAGGTTTTTTGTAAACATCCTGAAGTTCTCCTATCAGCATTCTACAAATCACATATAAAAAACATTTTGTGTCATAACCAAAGTACTGAGGGAATATTAGATTGATGACATGCTGCAGTCACTGTATATCACACAGATAAATCATAATCTACTTTTGTTATCACCCTTTTTTTCCCTGCTTCATGTAAGTAAAAAATTCATTGAAAAAAGAATTTTCTTTTTTATTTCTGCTTTCACAGTGGTAATAATGGGTTTGACTTAGTATGTTCCTAGACAATTTACAGTTTAACCAGCAACTGGTACTTATATAATTCAGTGGCATTAATCTCATGAAGAACAGGAACAATGAAAGTTCAGCAAAATGTAACATCACAACATTTTCCTATATAATTCAGAACAACTTCAAAATATTCTTACTTTAGGAAGGTGCATATTCATTTTGTTAGCACATTCATTTTTATCCAGCCAGGATAAAAATTACATACTCATGGCACACCCATATAGCACACACCCATAGGCACATTTATGCAGCACATACGTGTGTACATTAGGATCAAGGACATAAAACCTCTGAAAAATGGGGGGGGGGGGTGAAAAGGGGTTGTGCTGTTCTGAGTTTTTGGGGGGGGGGGGGTGAGGGTTTTGTTTGTAGGGTTTTTGCCTGTTTTTTCTAATATACATGACTTTTAATATACATGACTTTTTTTTTAATATACATGACTGGAATAGTAATTCAAGGTTTAACATATCTGGCATATTTAAGCCAGCAGAATAAATGTCATGCAAGTTATGTCAGAAGTCTGAGATAATCATATAAAAAAACCTGCCTTGATACTTCCATGTTTATGCACAAAGAAAGTATCTCATTTTCTCTCTATTCCAGGTGTATGGAGTTCAGTAGGATTCCCAAGACTACTTAGCTAACTCAACAGGGAGCTATTGTGAAAAAACTAAGAATTTTGAAAGGAAACAATATTAGCAAGTGTGTTTCTTCAAGGTGCTCTTCACTGTAAAATGGGTCTCAAACTGTTACGGAAGCATCTGTTGCCAACTACCATTGGTACATTTCTCCTTTAAATGATTTCAGCTAAGATAAAAAAACACAAGGTCTTGTCTAGACCTCGTCTTGCAAATTCATCATAGGCTTATGGTCAGGATAGAAATTTTCCTCATCCTCCATTTGTAAGCAATAAGTAAAGTCAAATTACAGGATGCTATTATCTATTCACTTATCATATTCATGCCACAGAAGTCACCAACAAATCTATGCCAACAAAAAAATCAGAACACCTGGGTTTAGTATGTGATTCACAAAGTGGAACAAAATAACCCCATTCAATTTAGATGTCCAGGGGGTTTTCAGTATTAACTGCTGAAGTTTCCTTCAATAACTTCAATTAGTATGAAACTCATTAGTAGCAGATTTCTGAGCAGGTATTAGCAGCAAATTTTATTCTAACTTTTCCTTGGCCATTCAAACTGTACTGAAAAGACATAGTTCACATTTCATGTTTGGAGGAAATAAGAAAAATAGCTCACCATCTTCAGGAACGGAGTTGATGTGTCATAATTATAAGCACTTTTATCCTTTAGGATAAGAATATGAGCAGAGTCAGTTATCACTTTCTTCAAGTTCATTATTGAATGGAAAAGCCTGTTAATATTTTAAAGTCTTAGTTAGTTTTTGGTTGTTTTTATTTAATGTGGTAACATCAAAGTTTAAAAAGATTAGTGAACTCAAAAGTACTGAGTTACAGAAAAATATTTTAAGTCATTATAGCATAAAATAAAGCACAGCTAGTTGCAGTGGGTAACCAGATTGCAGAATACACAAATATTCTGAATTTCATTGTATTCCTACCTTGCATACCAAAAATGAGGTGCATCTCCACCCCTCTTTTACACTAAAAAATGAATATTCTCAAATACCAAGTACTTTTTCAAAATGCCAATCTTACAAAAGTTTGTGGTTTATACGTTTGATTTCCAGTATCTATAGTTCCAGGGGAAAAAAAAAACCTGGAACACTGCACAAGGACTGCCTTTAAGCAAGTTTAGAATAACAATCAGAAACATAAAAAATTAGATTTATCATTATTTCCATTGCTTCAACCAACATAAGGTTTACAAATTCTTAAATACAGAGATGTGTCATTTTATTTGTAAAGTGATAGAGCCTTTATTTTACTCTCTCATAACCAAGTGCATTGCACATGTTTATACCTTGGTTATATGTAGCCATATTAAAAAAATTATGGAATTTAAAAATACTTGTAATGAATACCGTAGTTTAAATCAAGAAAGAGTATTTTAGAGGTATCTAATGGAGAAGCTCTACCATCAACCATCCACCATTACCTACCTCAATTAGTCAAATTTACTAGTACTTAACTTCCCAATATGTACCAATTTTCTGAACACATAATTAAAGCATATATCTATGTACACACATATATATACATACTTATGTATGTTGGTTTTCAAAGATATTCCACAAAGTAGCTAGCACAATAATTTGTCAATGCTCAGAAAACAACTACCCACCAGATATAACAGCAATGAACAACAGACAAATTAAGTAGAAGATCAGCACCACGAAAAGGATTTCCCACACTGAAGGAAGTTAGGTATCAGTGTAGGATTTTCCAAGGAATATATACTTAAATTAGCTTGTCTTCTCATCATTGCCTTAGCCAAGGCAGATATAAAATGTTCTAATATATAACAGCTACTGCATAAAATAATAGTCCTGTTATTAAAGAACTCTTGGTATTGTGTCTACCTAGCTTCTTTTGAAACCTCAGAAATTTTTTTGAACATCAAATTTTTGATTCAGAGGATTAAAAATATTTCATGATCAAAGAACACAGGTAATCACATCAATTTCTTTTGTACAGCAGCACTTGCATTACTGAGCATGTTGCTAGCTATAGCAAAACTGCATTTCTGGAATAAATACTGCTATTTTTATAAAAGAAAGGGAAGTTAAGATTCAATTTTACATATGTATGATAAATTACCTAGTGCCATAATCCACAACTACCCAATCTTTAGATGTTCCTGTAATAGCATCATGATGCTGAAAGAGTCCAAGGTTCCTCCTAGCTTCTGTCAGCAATTTATAGTTATCCACTGAAGGAAATACACTCATTTTCTCATATTTACTGTACTGTACCAAAGCCAAGGAGTAGAGGATTTCAGCTGCCCTGGAATTGCAGAGAAGAATCAAATATTTATATAGATTTAAAAAGCAAAAAAAACAACATGCATTTTATCTGAATAATAAACTGATTTTTGTTTGTTAGGTATTTTCTCATGCCGAGTTCCAAAAGTTCTTTAAACATTAATCATGTACTTTTTTGCCTGTTTCTAGCTTCAAACAGTTTAAAATCACTGCTACGCTTCATCATCAACTGGCTTTATACCTTGTAAGCTTCTTTCAAGGCTTCAGTGATGAAAAATACAGGTTTAAAATAAAAATGATATTTCAGAGTAACATATAATTTTCACAAATGTGTGAGGTGTATAGATCTGACCTTAAAATGATACATTAACAATAGACTGCCTTACATGAGACAACTTCCATTTCAAAAAGCAACTTAAAAAAAAATAATTCTTTTAAAGAAATATATTAATCTATACACTCTATATAATATGTATTCTGCCATCTGTACTTTAAGCAAACTAAATTCTCCTAAAGACTTAGGCAGTTCATACACCTTCTCACTATACCTTCACCTGAACAGTGAGAACACAGGATTCAAAAACCTGTAGACCAAACGGATTGCAGAGCCTCTCCCACTACTTATGCAAAAGCCTACCACCAAAATATTACCATTAGGTTATCATTTGCTTTATGACAATCCAAATTTATTTTATAAATAAAAAACAGTTAAAATTGCCAGGAATTTTGACTATCTAAATAACAAAGATACTTGTAGAAATTTTAGGAAACCATCTGTTAATTTTTTTATCTCATTTTTCTAAAACATCACAGTTCAGTTTTTGTAAGTCCAAAAAATCTCAGATTCATTAATTTAATGAAGGTTTCTCAAGCATACAAAGAAACCAGGAAGACATAAGTTAATGTTATAAAAAGCTAAGAAAGCAAATTACCATATGTTCTTGAAACGATTATAAAATGAACATCTAAGCATGTATATAAAAAAAAAGCAAAACACATTAACTTTTACACCATGTTGTCAGAGGCTCACATGTTCAAATTTAAAACTAGGTACAGGAACAAATTTTATAACCATACTTGACTTCGGTTTTCAGATTGTGCATTTATATTAGCTGTTAACATGAGAAGCTCCTTTGGATTCAGTTGAGTTTCTTTTTCAATCACACAGGTGATAATTACATAAAAACTGTAAATGGCATATGTCAAACTAAATGGTACACTGTACATATTCATTTCATATGTACATTTCACTGCACATATTAATTGCTCAATTCATTTTCAAACTGCCAATATTTGAGGAATAGGATGAGATTTTGCTCTTACAGGTAAGATAACTGCTCAGAAGCTACACAGAAAAATCAAGGTGTTAAAAGTTGCAATTCCTTCTTTTTATTACTAGTGTACTTAATGGCTGTGACTTTGACATGGCCTAGTGTAATTCTTAGCACATTCCTCCCACTTTGTTCTATTACAGCTGAACTTGAAAGGAAAACAAGTATATTGCAGTTAAAAGCATCAGACTGATCTAGTGAATAAAGCCTGAGAGTGTTACACCTTTTTTAAAAAATTTGACCTAGCAGCAAAACACTAGCCTAACTGCAGCTATAAAGAGAACAAGAAATTTCAGTCCCCAGACTACTGGTTAGATTTTTCTCCTACAACCCACGTCAATACCTCTTTTCAAAAAAAAAAAAAAAAAAAGGAAGTCCATTATCTACAAACAATGTAAAATCCTTAAACCTTAAACCCAAAAGAAATAACATAAAAACAAAGCTGTATAGTAAATACACTTTGAGTTCACACTGCTTCACTTTAAACCCACTTTGTCTATAAGGAACACTTAGAACTCTTTGACTCAGAAAAATAACTGATTCTGTTTTACAGATCCATGTAAGTAAATCAGTCTCTTAGATGCAGAATTTTCTTTTCAAGTTACAATATTATTCTAAACATTGTAACGATTCACTGGTCAATGAAAGATCCTCAGCTGTGAAACCAAAAAGAAAAACATTTTGTTAGGAAGCACTTCAACCCTAACTAAGCATTTTTCTCTCTCCAGTATCTTTCCATAAAACCTGTATATAGCCTTGGTTTGTTTTCCACCTCTGTTTCAAATTGTTGCAGAATACCTCAAGTAGTTATCACTTTAATTTGTTACTGTATTTCTACTGAATAGGACACTGCAAATAGGCTGAAATTTCCTTCAATAATTGCTCAAAGCCTACATTAGGTTACCTTTAGGTCTACTTTATATCCAACCTGAATTAATTTTTTTTTTTCCACCAAGAGTTTCTTAACTCTAAAGATACGGTCTTTTCTATCCAGCTGCAGAGTCAGAAGTATCACTGCAGCCACTGTAGCTTTTGTCCTACTTATGAATTATTTCAACCATTTTTTTTGGCTGATTTACAATACTTTTCCCTGATATACTGGCAAAAAATGAAATCACAAAATGCATTCCTACCTTGTCCCCAAATATGCTGTTGTTCTTTGCATCTTTAATTATTACATTAAGCAAACTTCTGGTCATCGAGTTCATCACCCTTCAAACTACAATTCATCCAACTCTCACTTAAGATTAAAAATCTATTATGTCAGCAATAATGTTAATCTCTACTACAAAATCCTTAAGCTTTCTTGCACTTTCTTTAATGTACAACCCCAAAACTTTTTTAAAAGCAGGAGAAATCCAACCAACCAACTCTTTTTACTTAAATGACCAGCCATCATAGCAGGTCCTGAGGTTGAAGAGTGTTTCCTGGCTATTAAGTAGCCATGAAGAACTTCTTACTCTCAATACTGCTGGAACTTAAAAGCATTTATTCTTGGTAAAGAATATACACACATACATATTTACCTCATTTTCATGTTTCATTCTCTGGCATATATATACATACACTTATATATACACAGTAGATAGATACAAGTCAGCTTAAAAAAAAAAAAAAAAAAAGTGGAAAATTTAATCCCGAGGTTGGGGAAAAAGTGTTATTAAAGATGATCATAATGTATTTCCTCTGACTTAAAAAATGAAAGACAAAACTCTCAACTCTGCTGTTCTCAAAGCTAATATGCCATCTTTAAAGATTCTCCAAGTCTATGAAAACAAAACTGTCCCTAAATATTATATTAAAACCAGCAAGAACACACCTATAGTTTTTTCTCTTACATGTTATTCATAGTAGATCATGAAGGATTAAAAGCTTCCCAGGCACATTTTTAGAAACATGCTTTGTTTTGGTTTAATTCATATAATTGAAGGTTTTTAGCTTTCTTCCAGCGATTCTTTACCTCTAAGTCCAGCCCCATTTATCAGAAGTTAAAGTGAAATTCTTATATGAAGAAATCTTTTAACAGTTTAAAGTTGTAAATACTACAAATGTAAGTAAAGTCACGTTTTTCATACATAAGAAAAAAACTCCAGAAAAATGGCAATAAAGGAAACACATTCCAAAGTTCTGTTTAAAATACTGCCGAAGGCAGTACTGTCAACTTCTCATTATATTATTTTTACATTCTTCTGCCAAAGGGATCCTAGCCTTGTGTTTTGTCATTCCTCTCAGCTTTGGTCTTATTTTTCTTCTCCTTCCTGACAGTCTTTGGCTTCTTTCTTCCCTGCTTTCCCATTTGTGAAACTTCCCCTTCCTGGGCAATGCAATGCCTTAAGGAAGGATTTCTTGGCACTGCAGAAGATCTTCTCTAGCACAAAAAAAGTATGAATATAGAATAGAAAAGGGTCTGAAAGAACTACAACAGGTGTACTTTAAAGGGTCCTTCCAGAAGACAAAACATGTCTTTGCTACTATGAATCCTAGGAAAAACAACGTTTTGGAAACAAAGTTGTGGCAATGGATGAAATATCTAGGCTTTACATCATATGGCATCTGTCCCAGATTTCTTTCTGGAGCCTTAAAATACAGTAAAATGGTTTTACAGCGTCTCATCTGAAGCTGCTACAAGAACCACTACTTCATTACCAAAATTTAGCAGTAATTTATTTCTTCAAAGATGCAAAGACTTTTCAGCAGAGCAGTTCCTTACAATCTGAGATCATTTGCCACACAATATTCCTGACTACTTCTTAATTGCCCCTAACAACCCTTGTAAAATTTCCACCTTCATATTTCTCCCTTTAAGATTTCACAGTGTAGCCATAATGACAGACTGATCTGACAGCTACCCAAATCTGATACAGAAATAAAAGCATACTACCTGCTATTTTTCATCGAAAGAGGACTTGCTGATCCCTTGAATAGTATTTTAGAACAATTTATCTGTTTGGGCAGAAAAATATTGTTGTATTTCTGTGAATTTATTAAAAAAAAACCACAACAAAAAAACCAAACAAAACAGATACACAAATTAATTCTTGTGTCAAGAACTACAGCTGGGGGGCACTGGGGTTATTCTTATTAAAAGTAAACTTAAACTGTGCATTTATAAATCACTTTTCCATCTGTCCAGCATATTTAGAGTACTTATACATTCATCTCTCCCATGTTCCAAGACACACGCTATGAATTTACTTATGGCAGTATTTACCGTAAGTAGGATTCCAGGACTCTATCCAGCCGTTTATAGAAGGGTCGTGATGTGAAGTATCCACTCCAATAATGATGATCTCTGTCTGCATAGGTGAAGAAGTCGCCACTTAAAACAGGGAAAAATGAATTGCTGCTCTTTTCACCCAAACTGCTTTCTTTGCGCAGAGCTTCAAAGTAATCTGATAAAGTTCCAAACTGGGCCTGAATAAAAATTAAGATCACTATAACATAGTTCCATTTTCTTGATTTAGACATATGAAGAGAATGAATAAGCTTGTTTTCATATACATTTCAGAAACGTGCCATAGCAGAAACTATCCTAAAGACCTTTAAAGCTTCCCTAAATATTTTTCACATAAGCTGAACAGCTCTTCCAAAAGCATTTCAACTTCAGCAAGACAGACACGGACAGGATCCACACGAACGATCAAAAATGATCAGAGGGATTGAACACCTCTCCTGTGAGAAGGAAAGGCTGAGACACTTAGGATTGTTCAGCCTGGAGAAGAACATGCTCTGGAGTGACCTTACTGCAGCCTTTCAATATTAAAGGGGGCTTATAGGAAAGGTAAGGACAGGATTTTAGTAGGGCCTGTAGCAATAGGACAAGGGACAATGGTTTTAAATGAAAAGAGGGTAGACTGATATAAGGAAGATATTTGTTTTACAACAAAGGTGGTGAAACACTGGAACAGGTTGATCAGAGACATGCTAGATGCCCCATACCTGGAAACATTCAAGGTCACGCTGTACCACGCTCTGAGCAGCCTGATCAAGTTGAAGATGTCTCTGCTCATGGCAAGGAGGGTTGGAACTAGAGGAACTTTTCATGGTCCCTTCCAACCCAAACTATTTTATGACCCATGAAATATGAAATACTTATATATATATATATACACACATACACAGTGGCATTTAAAATACAAATGAACCTCAACAAATAAGAAAAGCATTCTTTCATGTCTTATGTGTAAGTCTCTCATAAGGTAAGTAATATCTCAATATTATGTAAATAGATGTCTGGACTAAGTACAAAACTTACTTTAATGCAGTAAGTGCATAGCTGAATTAATCCTGCTTTTCCAAAATTAACTCTGTAGTTCTCCAGATCTCCAAACTATGCTTAATCCAAGATTACTATTCATCAAAAAATTAGCAATTGCTTTAAGAAGCTGAGGTGAGGGGGATTAAATTTTGTACAAAGAAACTGTGTTTAGAGATGTAACATGGGGGGAGTACAAAACAATCATTGTCTGCTGGTCAATTTTAAAAATTCTCAGCTAAATAAGGCAGTAAAAGCCCTTAACAGGGTAGGTAAAAAGGTGATAACCTCAAGCTTAAAGAGTACAAAAAAAGGAGGAAAATAAAAAGGGAGAGGGACTGATGTCAATGTTGCCAGCACCAAGATGCTGTTAAAGAAGGCAGGCACAGCAAACCAGATTTTGAAAGAGAGTGGAAAAATAATTAGTGAATGTGGGAACAGCACAGAAGATCACTTTACCACAAATATTCTCATAATAAACTATAAAGATACTTCTTCAATGTTAAAATTGAATCATTTATATACATATATATTAACAAGCAGCATTTAAAGTAGCATGCCACAATTTACAACACCAGAAAATAAGCTTTTATTAAAATCTTTTTTAAATCACTTGGAACATAAGGACTATTACTCTGCAACAAAGACACACTATTTCAATATTTGAAAAAGCAAACCAAACAGTATTCACTCTTCAAAATCATTCAGAACATCCAAGTATCTGTTAGGTGGAAACAGCACAACTTGCCACTGTGGCAGTAAAGCAGAGAAAGAGACATACCGCCACAGAAATCTCAACCTTGGTAATACTTGCCTTATCAGGCACTTTTAGGTCTTTGGACAATTGGATTTTTCCTTCACTATTATAGACAACTACAAGACAGTATTCAGAAGGAAAACAAAAGTACCAAAGGACCAAGAAAAATCAGGCATAGGCAGCCTCCCTTCTGTATCCTGGGTTACATCAGAGGAACAAACTCACCAGAGGAACCAGTAAAGTTGAAGAAAACTCATGCTAATGTCAGGTGAATGAAAACTGTGAAATAACCTGATAGACTCTTCTACTGGCATACAAAAAGTCTCACCTTAATTTACGCATAATAGATGTAAAGAAGATCTCCAAATAGGAGATTAAACTCCCTGAAAGCAAAACAGGTATCTTTTACAGTAATCTACTTTTAGGAACACAGAATAGTTTCTGGCATGTGAATGCTAACAGGTAAACACACTAGATAAACAAGTGAAATTTGTTCGAAAGGGTAATTTCTCATAGGATCAGGCAAAGAAGGCAGTCCCCTGTGTAAGTAGTAATATCCTATGCATCTCAGCACTTAGGAAGAAATGTGAACTCTTCTTTTATATAATCTAGGTTACTCGCCTGTGGAGTTACAAATCACTGGGGAAGGTGCAGCAGAATGTGAAAATTCTCCACCTAACCTCATATGTCCACAGATAAGGAGACATGCTCCAGCGTCAACAGTGATCCCTCTAAGCAAAGTACCCTATGTATGAAAGGGCTGAATCAGAGGATTGCATATATTCTTGTCTGGGTATCAAGAACCAGAAAAGGGCTGAATACTTGTAAGAGGGCCTCAAGGGCTGGTGTGATTCCCAAGGTGTTAATCCTGGTGGGCAAGCCAGGGCTAAGGAAGTAGATTCCTAGAATATTTGATAATGGGCTGAGCAGAATCTTTCAGATAAGGATCCTTCAGATGCCTCAGGACAGGAGTGGTCCTGAATAACCTCAGAGCTGGAGCCTTCAGTTTTTGTCTCAGAGAAGGAATCATCTAGCCCTGGTTAGCAGAAATGGAAACTACAGAAGTATGCTGCATTAGTATATAAAGAGTAACTACCTGCACACTGTATCCATTTTTTGTGTTAGCACAAGCTTTAGATTTAAAAGATGGATTTTAGATTTGAAGAAATACTCTCCAGGTCTATCTCCCTCCACTAAGACACAGCAGGCATTCATAAACATGTCTACCACACCCCATAGGAAACAGACGGAAAATCCAGCTCTCAGACAAGCTCCAACTCCAAAAGATCATCTCTCTTATGCAGAACAGAAGCCCAGAAGTCAGCAGGAAGAACAAACACACTACAGTCACTACTCAAATCTGTAGTAAGAGGAATGAGGAAAGGTTTTAGAAAAGGTGAGAGGCAAAAATGCACACAATATCTGAAAGAGACCAGACATATTTAGAAAGCCTAAATGCGAAAGCTGCAATAGTGCTCTCTCATGTGATACTCAAGATAACACAAGGTTGTGGTTACATATTTCTTATTCCCATGCTGAAAGATGATGAAAAGGTGTTTGAGTACAGTGACCATCTACAGTGCAAGAAGTCTCTAAAGCACTCATCTTACACATCAGAATTTATGAATGTGCATATTAACACTCAAACATCATTAATGATGTAAAGTGATACTTCACAGAATCATACAATCATAGAATAGTTTGGGCTGGAAAGGACCTGAAGCTCATCAAGTTCCAACCCCCCTGCCATGGGCAGGGGACACCTCACACTAAATTCATCTGATAATCATGTTAGTATATTTGCTCCTTCTATGGCTAGGTCAAGCTCTTAGATTTTATTGCATTCAACAACATGTGCCAGCAATATTGCCTCTTAGGATTTTTTTGTTTGAGACATAAAACCAAGAAGACCCAAGCAAAGCAACAAAATTTGCTTGAACTTCTAATGAGAAAATACAATAGTTTTAAATAAAAAAAAAGCCTATGAGCCTTAAATAATGCCTGAAGCACATGAAAATGATCAAACCTAATAGCTGTTTTCTAAAATAATCTAGTTTGGATACTATTTATAGTTTTCAAGCAGATATTACTAATAGGAAAATTGTGTTCTGGAGGGAGAGCAAGCAGTAAAGGTAAAAAAATGTAATCTGCCAAGACAAACCAATCTCTTATAAATAATACATGAAGCTTGACCACTTAAAATAAATAAACCTTAACAAAAACACACCACCAAAACATTTTCCCATAAAGAATCTCAAAATACTGAGAAATACTGTTTTCGCCACAAACTAGAGAAAGTGTTGTATGTACCTTAACATGCCACTCAGGATGAGAATTCATATAATCAAATAGCTTCTGATAATTCTGGTACTGTTGATCCCATTCTGAGCTCTCAGAGTAGCGGAAGTCATCCCCAAGTGGAGCCAACAGAACTTTAGTACGGAAAAGCTTTGACTTCTTTCTGTACTGATCTAAAATAAGCCAAGCCCTTGAGAAGGAAAAAAAACAAACCAAAACCACAAAAAACAAGCAAAGGCATTTAGAATAAAGATCAACATTTGACAAAACAATTCTTAAGATATCAAGTTCTGCAAGTTCTGTGGTGACCCTAAACAAGACATACAAAACCCGGCTATCTCATTTTGTTACAAAAAGATGGATGCGATTCCCCACACTGGGACACAATATTCAACCTAATATTGTTGCAAACACTGAGCTTGTTAAATCCTTCCATAAGCTTATCAAGCTCCATCTTAAAACAGTAGGGCAGTCTGCACCAATTTGTTCCTGTGCCAAAACTAACCTTCAGTTCAAATTATGTTTACCTGCTTTGTATTTCGATAACAATCCTAATCCTGTCTGTCCCTTACTTACAATAATAAGAAAGCTCTTCTCATCCCCTCTGGTAATTCCCTTGGATACTTTGCTTTCTATCTTCATGTCCTTGGCAGAAAAACTGGCCATAAATTAATCTTAGAGGAACTCTAGTCTTGAAGAAAGAAAACATATCTGGAGAAAGTCCAATACCAAAAAAAAACCATAATCTCTGTTCTCCCTTAACCAGGTTCTTACTTGTCACAGAGCCACACCCTGAAAAACTAAACCCACTGTTTTCTGCTTTTTGCCTTTAAAAAAAAAACAAACCTGAACAAAATACCCACGTACACACGCAAGAGGAAAAAAAAGGTAGTAAAAATATCCTTTGGCACCTAGTAACTCACTGACAGGTAAAATAGTTACAAGCCTGACATCTGGGTTACAGAAAAGGTCAATTTCTCCTCCTCCCAACCACAGTGACAATCAAAAGCTTCAGGCAATAGGTAGTATAAACCACAGTAACACATTTAAGAAAATGGAAACAGAAATAAAATTTTAATGTGAAAATTACAGAAAAATACAAATTCCAGTGAGTTTTTTGTTTCTACAAGTCTTTTCAGCAGACTGTCTGCCCAAAATCTCCTTTCAACTCATACTCTTGAGGATTTCTAAGTAAACCTTTATATGAGAATTGAATCTAGCCCAGTATATTTGAAACCCATATTTCTTTGACCAGCAAGTTCAAATTTGTTTATTGAATTATAAAATTATTGAGTTAACACAGGCCTGACTGCATTCTGGAGGGAGAAAGGGGATACAACATCTTTTCCTGAGGATCTACATAGTTTTGCAGAGACCAGAATAGACCCAACCAGTAGCTTCCCCCTTCTTTGTCTATAGTTTGATTCAAAATTCAAATTACCAAGTATTTATGGTAGAATCAAATGTTTTCCATTACTTTCAAAACATTGCTGTTTTGAACATAAAGACTTCCTCTCCACACAACTAACAGAACAACTGGCACAACTGAAGACTTTGTAGCTCTACCTTCTAAGAAGCCAGCCTTACTTCAGTTTTCCACAGACAGCCTATGGTTGGAAACATACTTTATTTTAGAGCCCCCTGAAAAATACAGGACTTCAGGAAAGGTTACAGTTAACAGAATATTTAACTTTGACATCTCTCTTCAAAGTCCTCTAGTTTCTTTGCAAACCTACTGCGAAACTCATCAGTGTGGTCCCCCCCTTCTTCAAAGTGCACATAACTGTAGGATTATTATACATTTTGTAGAGGGCAGCAGGATCTTCCTGCATTGCAAGCTAGTTCTGAATTGCAAAAACGCTGAAGAAAAATTAGATGTCTCAAGTCAGGCATATTCCCTTCTCTCACATAGCTTCCTAAATCACTATTTCTCACAGCAATGAGAAAGAGCTAGCAGAAAACAAACAAACAAACAATACCCCAAACACCAAATCTGGGGGTTTATGCAATCAGAAGTTCCTGAAATTGTAAAGAAGATGCATTATGTAGTTCTGAATATTCAGAGCAACCCTAACTGCAATCCTGGTTAGCAGCACTAAAGTATATCAACGCTGTCAGTAACAGCATCAAGAAAATTCTTCACCTTTCTTTGGGAAGCTTTCAGATTATCACTGAATTCTTAAGACCTTTTGCAAATGAAGAAAACCCCTTCATACCACAAGTGTGTTTTTTTAAACACAAAAAGTCCACGTATTTGGCTAAAACATATTAAAATTAATGTGGGTGGTTTTGCCCCTCCCTATATAAAAGGAGGAGGAGCAGTAGCATCCCAAACTGTGGGAATCGCAAGAAATTTTGCAGCAGCAAAATGACAGTGGTCATGAGAGGTACAGCCCCACTACTTTAGCCTATACAGCACATGAAGCATTAGGGACTCACTCTTTGCTTGATTATTAAAACCAGAAAACAAAACCTTTTGGTGGATTAGCAATTTCCTATTCAGATGATTTTAAGGAGTAGGTGGATATGCAGACCTTCCTAGGTGGGTGATCATGTATTCTTGACATTTGTAATCACAAAAATTAACCAATACCACATCAGCAATCTGAATGCAGCAATCAGTTGCATGTTGTGCAATGTGACAACCATAAAGAGAAAAAAGCTGAAGGGTGCAACTGGGCTCCTGACCAGTAAAGGGTGAACAGGAAAGTGTCTTTTCTGCTCCTTCTCTGAGCGCATCTCTTGTAGTACAGATTGTTTCCTATTTCCATGAATGGGAAAGAGAAACGTATACCAAAAGAAGCTGTGCTTCCTCTAACAAAACAACTCATTCCCACTCAAGGAAAAAAATAGTTTTTTTGTTGCTAGTGCAAAAAGCCAGAACTTCAGCATTCAAACATACGGATAAGGATGCAGCTACAAACCAAGGCAAGTGCAACAGCGGTATTTAGAAGCTAAGCTGCTGTTCCATTCCTTCCTGCCATTCACAACCAAAGTGGTAAGGCAATGACAAATCCAACAGCTACTAGTCTTAAATTTTTAATTCAATCTCGTTTCAAGATATTTATATATATGGCCATAACAGTATTGAAATCAAAAGCAACAGTCCCAGCTGAGTATTCAGGATCTGTCTTTCAATTATTCTGTTGCAGCTTTTGCACTGAAGAAAGGTTAGTGATCTAAACCTTGCCTCTAAATTGCTCGTATTTAATGTTTTTTTTCAAATCCATTTAGTGTAGATCTATATTTTTCCAGTCTTAAAAACCAAAGCACTCAAAGAGAAGAGAGATTAATTGTGCTAACAACTTTTAACCTTGGAAAGCTTACAGTGTAAAGAGAGGTTTTCTTCTGAATCTCATACATCTCATCATAAGAAGTGTAAAACCTGCGATGTTACGAAGGTCAGATCAGAGTTTTTCATTATCTATAATATCCCAACTTTTTGTAAAAGATGAGCAGCGTTTTTAGCATTTTCCAGCAAAACACTAATTCCTATGTTTTAGTGGACTTATTTTAAACTACACTCTCGAAGTACAGCTCCTGTGCTCCTTCCAGTGTTCCAAATGTAGGTAATCCAGGCTCCTACCTCAAAGACTATGCGTAAGTTGTACTTCTCCCCTATGTATCATCTGCATCTGAAACATACTGCTGTTTCATCTGTTAGACACCAAAATTATTTTTATCTACCTAATGTTCATGCAAAAGAATTAAGTTTCAGAGACCAGATCGAGAAGATGATCTCTTCAACTTTATCATATATTCACTACATAATTACCCCATTTCTCTTATTCTGTGAATGGTGTATGACACAGTGAAAGAACCGGTTTTTTTTTTTACGAAGTCTAATTTAGATCGTTACACAAAGGTTGCATCTTGGAAGTGCAAGCATCTTGAGAGTGCAAGGGGATTTATCACTTCCAAGGGAAGGGATAAATTATGATCTAATTAAAAACCAAAACATCAAAAAGCATTCTGAGCAGGCTCTCTACATTATCTTTGTAGCCTTTATGTTCCAGATATTTGTTAAACGAGCTGTTACTGTTCTACAAATATTTGTCTCAGCTAATTGGGATACACATATAAGATCTTCCTTTTTACAACTTTGATTTGAACGCAAGAGCTTTCCTTCACATTTGACAAGCACTGGGTGCGTCATAATAATTCTTCTATCAGCTCTACCGCTCTCCTGTCACCTTCATTCTTACACTTTCAAAGAAGATTACTTTTCCTATAATCATTCCAAATGTCTACCTTAAAATATGATAATTGTGATGGATTCTATTTATTTAGGTTTTACCTTTAATAAAATTTGTAATTGAATTTTACTGACAAAGTGAAGTTTTCCAGATGCTTGGCAAAATTCATATTCAGAAAAAAGGACATGCACTTAACATGTAGCAACCCATGAATCATTGTTATATCACCACTTCAAAACTTCAGCATCAAGACTAGAAGCAAAAAGTCACCCTGCTACCCTTAATATATTTGTTATACACAGCAAGTTGTAACAATTGTTAACACCTACCTAAATTTCTAATTCTTGAACTTGTGGATGGTTTGAAGGTGTTAAGACAGTAATAGGACTACAGAATAAAATCTTTTTTCTGGGAAAAAGCCTTTACAGTTCTCTTTACAGTTCTATCTTTATTATTTTTTTTTTCCTTTTTCCCTCCTCCCAAACTGGAAAAGTAGTTTTGTAAAAGTGTAAACTTGAATTTATAACCTACCTTCAAATTTCACTGTCAGTCATGTTCTGAATTTATGAGTAAACACTAGATGAAGTAGTATTACTTTCCAACAAGTTTATTTTAAAAACTGTGTATGTTTACCAAGCTATTCTAGATACCATCTTTGATCAGTAAGATTTTTTTTTTTAAGGCATTCTTTCGCAGAACATGTAAAAATTTTACCTGTGTTGAACATTTCCAGCATGAATGGCTTCTGGCGGAACTCTCCATGGGCAGCTTACTCTTCCTCCAGGAAGACGTTTGAAATCAAACTGGCAGCAGAGTTTCGGATCTGGACCACAAGTATGAGGAACATCATAGCTATAGAAAGGCATCATATGACAAAGGATATCTGTACTTGATCCTAAATCTGGAATGAAATACATAGATCACACTGTTAAAATAAACCCTCTCAGATTTGCCAGAACTTTATCAGTTCCATCTTAATCAGTTCTTAATCCAAGAATTGTATTGAAAAAGCAAAGACAATTTTTTGCTTTGAATATCCATAGATGGAGTCTACCTTTGTATGTACCTTACATATAGAGAAGCTAAAAAACATAGATACAACCAAGACTGTAATGTTCTAATCAAGCACTAGCTGGTTGTGGAAGATAGGAACAAAATGTTACATGGTTTGGCTTGGGGTTTTTTTTTTATTACTTAGATAAATCTCCTTATTTCCAGAATTTTAGAGCTGAACAAAACTTGGGGTGCATCAAAACCAATTAAAAAAAAAAAAGACGTAACAAACAAAAAACAAAGCCTGAATCAAAAATAAATCAACCTGCTGTCATTACCTCATTAGCACATTTAAATTAGTTTGGTTTAGCAATATCTTAATTTCTTGAGCACATAACTTTTAAAGTATGATTCTATGTTATTGTAGATTAGCTTGCGCACAGAATTACATAGAGTTCTATACACTTCTGAGACCATCTTTGCAATCCTAACTTTTCCATCCAGTCAGACCATGCCGTAAAGTTTAACCCACAAGAAGCAGAGCTCTACACACATTTTGTCAAGTCTCAAAAGGTCTTTCAAAATTTAACTTTAAAGAGAACCTTCTCATAGAACTAAAGAGAACCTGAAGTTCACTCATCTGGTAAAACCCCTAAATGCTGATTACCTATTTTCAGCATTAATTACTTAATTTTATGCTGAAAAATCTGATGAATGTTGTAGGATGTGCCACGGAACCCAGCTCCTATGTCAATATATGAAAATACTCCCCAAAATCTTAACAGCGTCTTTACAGTTCCAATACAAGGCTTGTTTTAAAACTCCTATCTTACTACTACGTATTACTACAAAGGTAATATTCCATAAATACACGCATTTACTTTTCAACTACAGGAGTTCTCTATCTCAGGTACTATGTTTACGTATTATGCCAGACGCATATGCAGTAATCTTTGATCCATTTTGAAAAGCCTTTTTGTGAAGCATAAACACAGGACCAAATCACATGTGATTTACTTATGCAACTAAACAGTGTATAATAACTACTGTGTGCACTGAGTGGCATACACCAATGTTCAGAGAAAAATCTCTTTGTCAGTATCTGGGAAATTCTTTCACAGTGGCATGCTCTCCTCAAGTTTACTTGTACAGCAGATTGCTTTCTCTGAATATCCTTCTTCCAACAACTTCTAATTAAGAACACAGAGGAAAAGCTTCAAAATCACCATCACATTTCAAGAGGAAGTACTAAATACATTTGTTCAACCCAGTGACATATTATCTTACTTGTAAAAAACAGAAACACTAAAACCTCAACTACACACATTCATCATACACCTTTTTGGAATGTTAGCGCAGTACAAAGAAAATCAAACTGTTCATATTGAAAAGTATATTCATTTACAGACACATCAGTTTACTATGGTATAATCACTACATTACCTAAAAAAACTTGATATTGCATAAATAAAAGTAAAAAGGAAATTGTATTTATTCTAAGAATAAGGTTTTAGATTAAAATTTCACTGCAAATTAAAATGGTGGAATGTCTTTTTATCTATTTTTCTGACTAAAGATAACCTACAAATTTCAAGTCCATAAAAACCTACTGTCCATACTGGAAGTTATTGATCACACCAGCTGAAGAGAACTGGTTGCCTGGATGTTTTTTTTTTCTTAGTAAGAACATAACACAGATCTCTTGATCTCCAAATATTCACTTTTAGGTTTTTTTTTTCCTCTCTCCAACAGAAATGTCCCTTCTCCTCCACTTTACTTCCACATAATAGGAGGATTAAAACAAAGAAGTGAGAAAAGGCACAAGAATATCCCACCTCATTCACTTTTTCCTATATACTTGCAAAAAATGTGGGAGAAGCAAGTTAAAGAGAAAAGCACAAATGAAAGTGAAGAGACAGGAAGATCAGAGGAATAATGGCAATAATACAGTTTTTATATTTAACCTCATTCCTAACACACAGGTACTCACATTCCCTGCTATTAAAAAAAAAAACAAAAAAAATCCCCAAAAGTTAACCTACAGGACATTTTTTACCAAAACTGCAAATCGAAATTTTTCAAGTCTAGACTAACTTCTCTAAATAAACTGTTCTGTAAAGGTTTCAAAGATTTCCATATATTTATTCAAGTTCTCTCTGTATTTTACCTGTGTAAAATAGCAAAATAAATTGACATAAAGAACAAAAACATACCCCAGTTCTGTCTCCAAAAAAATTCTAGCGTCTTCTGTGTTGCAAAATATTTTTTAACTGAGTAATGAACTCTCTGTATAAGCATATTGGAAAATCCTGTGCGTTTCAGAAGGTAGGCCATAGTTGGTGAATGCCCAAAAGGATCAATTGCCCAACCAGACTTTGGTTTTACTCCTGTTGACAAAAGTAAAAAGGGAATAAAGTTTTAGTTTTCATTCAAAGAAAGCTGTATCAAGAGCACTAAAAATAAAATTTCCAAGAAGATAAAATATACAGGTAAGTATTGCCTCCTGCAGAACACATCATTGTAATCAACAAGCTTGTAATCAACAAGCTAGGAATAAACAATGAACAATTAATAACTAGAAAAAAAATCAAATGTCTTCAAGGAAAGGCATTCTGCGTAACTACATAAAAAGCCTGAGATTAGCACTCTGCATTGTTCCAAATTTCAACTGTGTCTCAAACATCTTTACATGGAATGGTAATGAAACATTGAATTTTTTTACTTTCAGGAGTTTACATGTTACAGTTGCGAAAGAAAGTTGAACGAAAATTAATGCATAGAGATGGATTGATGATGTTGAATTTTCACTGTAATTTAAATAATGTTAACCTTTGTCAGCTTTAGAACTGCCTTTTCTTATTTATTTGGTTGACAGTCATTAGAATCATGTTGACTAATACAATATTTTTACTGAACTTCATACTACCAAATAAGACGATCAACTCATGTTTAACTGATTATTCAACACAGTTCTCAAAACACACTTTTACTGTCCTACAAAAAACAACAAAACAAACAAACAAACAAACAAAAACCATCCAAAACCCAGTAGTGAATGCACTACCCTTTTATTAGGCCTTCCCTTCACCCATTTCTTAATTGTGATGATCTCTGCTTATGGGAATTGCAACTTACGGAAAACCTAATGGAACAGCTTTTCAAAATAATTTCAGATAACTAGATGAAGTGATGTTAACATTAAAATCACTGTACAAATATTTTCTATGTAAATGGATTATCTCTACTTATGGAACATTATCTCTACAACCAACCAAACAAAAAAACACCCTCCCAAAGCTACCAAAACGGTTCAGCCAACGTTACTGCAGTCACTAAGTCCTCAAAGTTTCAAAAGTGAATGAGTCTGCCTTATTTTGAAATATAGTAACATTATAATGGGTTTGAGGTTTTTTTTGAAAGCCTTATGTAAGAAAACCTAATGAAGCTCTGCAGAACAGATGTAAACACATTAAGGGAATAAAAATTTTTAAGTCATTTTAAGGCTTTTTCATGATATTCAAAAGACAGAAATGGCAACTGGTAACTGTTACATATTATTATGCTATTATGCACATCTTTCATTGACCAAGACAAAATATTACAACATAAAATTGTTTAAATATGCTTCATTGAGGAACTATCTGCAAACAGTAACTGCAAATACTAGACTCAATTCTATAGCTTCCAGTAAGCAGTTTGATTTAATGTTTCAGGAAAGCAGAGTAGAAAGAGCCTTCTAAGCACCTCAGAAATACAAAAAAAAAAAAACATTTCCTAATTGACTTCCTGTATTAACACAGTTAAATTCTACATCAAGTTACATACCGAGGTTCTTTTCTAGCCATTGATGTCCTTCTATCAGCTGGTCAATTAAAGCAAAATAATGAGGAGAGGCTTCATCAGGCATGACCCATCCTCCTGTTACTATTTCAAACTGTCCATCTTTTAGTAACCTAAAATACACATAAACTGTGTTCAGAATCTTGCATATGAAAAATACTCCTAAAAATCTATTTCTGAATACCCAATAGGCAATTTTCAGAGACACAGTACCAAAATCTCAATCACTTGTGCTAGTTTCATCACTGGACTACATTTCTTTAATCAAACAGGGAAAGACTGAAGAGATGAACAGCGAAATTTTTAATACCTCTATGCAACGCAAACTACAAGCTCTACTGCATGTGCCATAATATTTATTTTTTTTTAATGAGAAAGAAAGCTATTTCCTGCACAGATTACAAAAATGAGTGTATCTGCCACAGTACTGAAGGCCATCTGAGCAAGGTGACTAGACACTGCACGCTTCAAGCACTACTAATATCTCCTATCTCTGATCTACAATTTTTATTGTTTTAGTGAGCCGACAGAGCTTTGAAGTTTATTGTATCTATACAGCCTTTGTAGCATCTCACTCATTAAAATGCCTTCTTAAAAAAGACAACAGGATAATCCAGGTTCTCTAGTAACATGCCAGTGAACGTAATGCTTCCAGCATCAGGTCGTCCCTACAATTAAATACGTAATTCCAACACTTATACATTAGCATACAAATGTTTCATGAATTCAAGAAAGAAATACAGTAAACTTATCAAAGTTTAGTCACATTACAGATAATACCCATGAGAGTAATGAACAACATACAGCAAAAATAATCTCTAGTGCAGCTTCACTCGTCTTACAGCAGTTTAACCACCACCTGTTTCCTCTGAAGAAAGCATGCAGCACCCTAGTGACTATCATTTACTGTTTGTTGCGTTCCAAGAGATCTTTTTAGTCTCAAAAAAACAACAGCTGTGCTATAACACTCATGCATTGTACGTACATTTTTAAACCGATAGTTTTCTATGTCATGCCTGAGATTTCCAGCATTACCTAACCTTTGCAGCCATTAGGCTCTCACAGTCAGAATGTACACTACAACCTATGCATCTTAACGAGGAGCACGAAAAGAAGGACATCACAATCACAGAAGTACCACCACCCCCAGAAAAAAAAAAAAATTCCGCCAGCTTTTTGAAAACCTCAAACTAGACCCTTACTTCAAGTTTCACCAACCAGCACGCTTTCTTGCCTCAACGTCTAAGCAAGACTTTTACTTCTGTATTATATTTTCACTTGTGATTTTAGAAACAACTACAAGCAAGGGTGCAGAATAAGTACTGGTTCACAATTTAAGCAGTGGCAAGCTTATAAAAAATACACATATTTAAAAACAAAAATCTCATAATTGTATCATAACTGAAGAAAAAAAATACCAAATGGAAATATTAAATATGAAAGACTATTTTACTCCATTACCAACACTTAAACATGAGTTCAAATAAAGTTTATAATCACAATTCCATTACAATTTGAATATTTGAATGACATCTTCACAGTTGTACATGGAAACTCTTTAGTAATTTTTTTTTCCAGCAACTCAGGAATTTGGCTTCACTTCTCTAAATGGCATTTCATTTTGTAACTGGAAAAAAAGTGAACCCAAAAAATCAGAATTTGAGTAGTGAACTGTCCTAGCAATTCCGCATCACAACTAGTGAAACCTCTATAGTGTCTCAGCACATGCCACACGGAAGATAATAAATAGTTCAGTATTCAAACCTTTTAACAGCATCCCTTTTTTGGCTATCTATTCCTTCCCACCATTTTGAAAAGTAAGAAATCTCAGACCACATAAATTTCCTTCGGTTGTCTTCTTGCAGTTTTATAACCATATTATTTAAGATATGCTGTGTCTGATCTCTGAAGTAATCATCAAAAGTCTTCAGCCAACCTAAGAAAATAAGAAATTTAAGTATCTTTCAACAGTCTTAGCCTGTCTTCTTCCTTATCAAAGCAGTATCAAGTCAGGAGATTTCTACAATAACACTTTTTGTAACACCAACTAATAACCAGCCTCACACAGCATCTTTGGAGATGGAACAGTTTACATTTACCAGGATTGTATCTCAGTTGAACTCTACTTGATATCAACTGAAAAGTCTAAACAAGCTTGAAGATATGCAGACTGTACACGAGGATATGCAGATTTCTTATGTTACTGCTGCTCGTGGAAGGACAGATCTAATTTTATAGTAAAGACATGAAGCAGATATTAAGGAGGAACACTTTAGGAACCAAAACTAGACATCAGTAAGAAATTCAGCTGTCAAAGGTGAAGTAACACCACCATTAATACTTTGGGCAAGCTCTTGGAAATAAGCAGGGAAAAACTTGGAACAGAAAGATGAGACAGCTCTTGTAACTTCAGATTTCTTCAAATCTTAGTATTGAAGGTGCAGCTACAGAGCATTCTTTCAGCAAACTGGAAGAACAAGCACCTTACTATAGATTAAATGACTGACACCCCCTCAAGATAGATACCTCAGTACTAGTAAAAATCCACCTCTGAAGCTAAGTTCATTATGGGTCACAACCCTATGCTTGGAAAAGACCCAGAACAGTCCTGGAAAGGGCAAAATAGAATCAAGTGAACCAACAGATATCATTCAGATGTAAAATTAAGCAATAGACAGACACATTGCAAACACACTTCCTGGGCAAGTACTTTCCTACTGGGAAAGTACAGGAAATTCCATAACACAGACTTAATGGGAAAAGGTTGGTGAGGTTACCTGTTGTTGTAAAGCAATATCTATGCTTCATTTGTCTTAGGAGTTTAATAATTCTGGTGACTCAGAACTTTTGTTGGAGGGGGTGGTAGGGTGGCGGGGTTTGGCCATTTTTGTTTTTTTTTCAGGGGGGAAAGATTTTTTGGGGGGTATTTTTTTTTTCATTTGGGGCTGCTATTTTTTCCTTCTTTTGTGGTTGGGGGTGTTTGGGTATTTAATTTGTTTGTTTGGGGGTTGTATTTGTTTAGGGAGTTTAGGGTGGGATTTTTGTCGTTTGGCTGTATTTTTTTTAAGCACTGACCAAGAACCCAAAGTGATGGAAAAATGTTATAGAGAGGATGTCAGCAGAAAGAAGGGAGAGAGGTAAAGTCCACACCTTTTTCTAGTAAGAACCAAGAGAACTGTAAGTTCTATACATCCTTTAGGATGTTTTCAGATTAATAAAATGACTGTAGAGTACATATTTCTAGGAAAGTTTTCAGAAGAACAACCAGAGGGTAAATAAATGGACAGGTTTAAAGACACTTCTAAAAAAAGGCAGATCAAAGTTTGTAGTCTGATTTTTTCCCCCAAGTATTATTACTATGTTCATATTTTGTTGCTTTAGCTGTCACAACTGGACAATATACTCAATTCACATTACAGAGATCATTTTCTTCAAAGACTTTAGATAAATGGAATAAGTCACTTATGTTCAAACGACTGCATCTTACTTCACTCAGAGCCACAGTACTTCAAAGAAAATTAAATTGTTAGTGAGATACACAGCAGTAAATTTTAAAGTCACTCAAATTGTGGCTTTCCACCGTAACAAGCAGCTTCACTACCCTCTCCTGGTCAGTGTACTATGAAGGAGTATACTATAGTAGCATGATTCACTGCTTTTTGGTATATTTTACAGTCATTTCAAAATAAAGTGACACTTCTCCATTTTATTTATTACACAGTAAACCACCACTTGGGAGGAAAAAAGCAAATTATGTAAGCAAACCTAGGTTTCAGTTTAAATCCAGACTTCGTATTATCTCACTGTATGTTGGGGGCATGAACAAAACAGTAAAGAAAGAATTTCAGCCAAAACCCTCACATCTTCCAAAAAGCACATCTCTTTAGCACAGGCTGAGGGTTAAATATCAATGAGAGTCCAAAAAGTTAAACTATGAACAGACCATATTTAATGTAGCATGTTGGGTTACCAGCAGGATGAACAATGAAAATCCGTACTAGCTTCCAATATCAATACAGAAGTCCTACTCCGGTTAATAAATAAGTACGTGTACAACTTTTATCGTAGCAGTTGTCACTTGAAGTCAATAGCACTTTAATTATAATCTACTTAACTGCCTTGCTAGACTTAAATCTAACATATTACATAGCATACTTAGAAAAAACATAAAATCTTAACAAAAAATGGCAACATATTTTTAATTCAAAAGCCTCCAGATACCCAAATCAGTACAGTTAAAATATTACCTGGGTCATTATGTGAGTGAGGCACAACAAAAACCTGAAGTGGTTCACTGTCCCACTCATTTTCATTGTATGCGATATCAAATCCTTGTTTCCACACACCGCCATCTGGATTATCAAAAGGAAGGATGTCATAGACATCCAACATCTAACAAAAATTAAAAAAGAGTGAAAAGAATGTTAAACACAAATTCACAAAAACAGTTCTGCTGTTACAAACTAAAGCTGCTTTCACTAAAAATGGATCAGCTTGTTCATTGCACAGGGAAAAGTGTCAAATGAATAGAAAACTGTTGAATGAGAGCACATTTCAAGTCACAACTATGACACTCAAGACACAGCTAGCAGGAAGAGGAGCATTTGGAAGGCCCTGTTCTTAGGATACTAAATGGATTAGATAAATGGTAGGAATAAAAGCTTTAAGTCACAAAAATTATGACAACTCACAATGGCACTAGGGCAGGAGGGTAGGGAGAGAATTATACAGAATAGCACAGTACACTAAATATGGGAGTGAGAATGAAAAGGACAAGGTAAGCAAGCAGTAAGAAGAGATAACATGAGAGAGATAGAGGCAAAAGACAAATTCACAAAAGGAAACTGAAAGAAATGTTCAGAACTACAGTCAATTAATATAACAAAGCTCCTTATATATTTACTCTTGAACCAGCACACTAATTATACAATGAGGACATATTTCACTTGTCAATGCAAGTAAGAAGGCCAGATGTAACTTTACAGTTACTTTAACAAGTTCTTATGAAATTTAGATATCACCAGATAGCTGCAAAGACAACCTTCTCATGTGAGTTCAGATCAAAGTTTATATACCCACTTTTCTTTCTCTTTTTTCTTTTTTTTTTCCTTTTTTTTTTTTTTGTTCTTTTTTTTGTAATGGTCTGGTCTGCTTTTAGGAAAGAAGGCAAACTTTATGAACATGAACTATTACCTGGACAAGCCTTTTACTGGCACTACAGTTTGAAGAACTTACTTAAACTAAACTTCAGTTTAGTTCTAAACCCATGTCAGAATACAACTGCACACCTGACAAACCTTCAACACACATTTCACCTTCACAGAAATAGCCTATAGGAGTCATTTACTACATGAACACCACAAGAGTTAAAATCTTCTAGCAGTAATCTGGCTTCTGTCTTGCTAGCAAACTTCAGAAAAATACAGACACCTGAAACAAATATATGGCTCAAGAAGTAACAAAGACAAAACTAGAACACCTTTTCCCCACCCCTTTGCTAGGCCAGTTCAACTTCACTCCTTTGTTCCCAACTTCTCTATGTATCCTTACCCAAACAGTGCAGGGGTACAGGGGTTGTGATCTGTCCATCACTCCACTTACATCCACAAATAAAAAAATAAAAAAATAAAAAAATCCACACCAAAATAAAAATTATGTTAACACTGAAAAAGTGGAAATTTTACAGTAACGATATAACTCCAACTCTTCTCCCTTCACCTCATTTCAACAACAAAAGAATCCCCACATTATTTAACTCTGACAAAGTCCACTCCATGTTTTGCCCACTACCACTCTCAATTACTGTCCTGATCTCCTTCCCCAAGCCCAAGGTGAGATGCCATAAAGGACCACAGTGGGTTGACCCTGGCTGGGTTGGCATCTCACAACCAAGCAAGATCAACCCACAAGAGGCCTTCATCTTAAAGACAGAAAGAGGATTCAGTCATGTTACACGGGAACGCAAGCCCTGTAACCCAAGAAACAGTACAGCCTCAGCTGGGCCTACAATGTCCATACAGTAGACACCTATGGCCTGCACAAGATCTTATCGCAGCACTTCTTCACCACGATTGCTTCCATCTTTGGACAATAATGTTGAATAGAAAATACAAATACTTGAAGATACATGCATTCAGTATGCCCAGCTTGAAGGGACAAAGCAAGAGTTACACTGAAATCAGCCTAATACCATATTTTCTTGCTTTTCTAAAATTTTATTTTGAGGAACTGTATTTTTTTCTGTGAAATGCAACCTTCTGAAGAAAATGAAGTGCATACTCTGTAAATTTGGCAGCTATCAATGATTGACCTTAAGACTGATAAACTCTTTTGACATTTCAACCATTAAAACATCTGTTTAAGAAGCAACAATTCATGGAATTACCTATGAGTTTTTCTTCTGGAGAGAGCCTGAATTTCACAAGCAACTTTCTCCAGTCTGCAAGATATTAATTTTTACAGTCCATAACATATAATTTTTTCTCAAACACCTATTACCTTACAGTTACCTCAAACCATGCTCCAATGCTTATGAGTTCAAGAGCTGGAAACTGCAATTCAGGAAAAATCTTGGAATCTTTATCAAGAGTTGTCTGAAATGACTGGCTCAATGACCTAAGCCATCATCTAGAGAGGTTTTCTGCCTGCCAGGTGCCCGGATCCAGGATATTGTAAAGGAATTATCAAAGTTTGTCCAACTCACTGACTACTACCCCTTGTTGTACTTCCAATGATGCCTCCAGGGGCAACCCAGACTGCATTGAAAGTGACTACAGAGCTCTGGGGATAGTGATCAAGGTCATGGAAGCCTAAGTGCTGTCCTCTTCCATCCCACCAGTGAGGGGCAGGGGTATGAGACGCAGACATTGATAGCATAGGTCAATAATTGGCCTTGGAGCTGGTGTTGGCAACAAGTTCTATGACCATACACCAGTGTCTTCTTATGAGAGATGGGATCCAACTCACTAAGTGGGGCAAAGTTATAAGGCCAAGATGGTTCACCTGTTCAGAAGAGCTTTTAGCTAGAAATAAAGGGAGAAGAGAATTATCAGCAGCCCTTTGACAAAGTGATAGACAGGTGTCATGTGACATCAAAGGATTAAAAAAATAATAATAGTAATAAAAAAAAAATAAATTAACAAAACGGGGCTTATTCAGGGTCACATCTATCATTCGCATTTAAGCAAGGAAGTGCCAAAAAGACACAATTACAGAGAAGTCACCCAAACCCCTTCTGGGAATCTCTGTCTCTCAGAAGAACACTAATGAACATACCCTGGGGAATAAACATGATGAGCTAGAGATCTGTGTGCAGTTGAAAGCCTATGATCTTGTCAGTATCATGAAGACATGATGGGTTAACTTTAATGACTGTACAGTTGCAATGGAGGGATACAAGGTCTCAAGAAAAGACAGGCAAGGAAGACAAGGAGCTAGCGTTGGCCTTTATGTAAAACAGCAGCTAGTGTGCATGGAGCTCTGCCTGTGGATCTGAAGGGAGAAAGGGATAAAACCAAGCTTCCTAGAGGTAAGCAGAGGGCAGCATGTCAACATTTGATTAAGGGTGTGCTGACAAGGTCCTTCAGTCTGCCATCTCAGTGGAATTAGGGGATGTAGATCCATGCAGCAGCAAAGCGTTATTCATACGGTAGAAACCATGGAAGCATCTAAGAATGGTCATATGGGAATTAGGGGCTCTGTTGCAGATTATCTTTAGTTTTACTGAGTATGTCTATATTTTGTGTTTGATTGTGTCCTGGGTTCAGCAGTAGCAGTCATTTTTCTCCTTCTTAGTAGCTGGTGCAGGGCTGTGGTTTTGACTTTCAGCCTGGGAACAACCCTGATAACACCAATGTTTTTAGTTGTTGCTCAGTAATGTTTACTCTGACCAAGTTCTTTCTGAGTCTCGTGCTCTGCCAGGGAGGAGGGGAAGTCGGGAGGAAGCAGAGACAGGACACCTGACCCAAACTAGCCAAAGAGGTATTCCATACCACAGCACGTCATGCCCAGTATATAAACTGAGGGTAGTTACCCAGAAGGGGTAGTCGCTTCTCAGGTCGGGCTGGGTATGGGTCAGCGGGTGGTGAGCGGTTGTATTCTCTTCCCTTGTTATTTCCCTTATCATTATTATTACTGGTGTTAGCAGTAGTGGTTTGTGTTATACCTTAATTACTGGACTGTTCTTATCTCAACCCATGGGAGTTAAGATTCTTTTGATTCTCCTCTGCATCCCTCTGGGAACAGGGGGAGGAAGAAGTGGGGGAAGTGAGCAAGTGGCTGCATGGTTCTGAGTTACAGGCTGGGCTTGAACCATGACAGATTGTGAAAGTTATCTATAGGAGCATCTTGATTTAAGAAGTTAGCCTCTATGTTAGCACAGGTTGCTGGGTTACTTGAAATTAGAAGCTGTGTTGCTTGAACTCCCTGTTCCCTGTGAAATGCCAGCCTTAGTCCTTACTCTCTAGAGCATAACCAAAGCACATAGGGTCTACTGTATATAGGATGAGTTACCTGACAACCTGGCAAGGTAGAAATCTAGCCAGCCAACTTGGCAACAAAACCTACTTTTAATGTGACCTGCAGTAAACTGCCTTCATTATAAGACACACTCACAAATCGAGAAGACCCTTCCCCCACACAAGCAAAAGAGAATGACACTGCAGGTATTATAACTGTATGTAAATCACTAACTGATCATTGTAACTGGGAGTGTACTATCTTGTAACTTCTGCATATAAATGTAATGATGAAATTGGCACTCGGTGTGCCTGATTTGTGGAAATTCCACCTAGCACCCAGTGCTGCAATCAGGAAGTGCCTGCTTCTTAATACTACGTTGGTGTTAAGGAGTTTTATTCTCCCAACTTTTGGTGACAGTTTTCCCCCAAAAAGGGGATAGGCTCAATAGTCCAACTGAAGTGCATCTACACCAATAACATGGGAGCATAAGCAACAAGCCAGAGGAGGAGCTGGAAGCAACCGTGCAGCTGGAAAACTATGATGCAACTGCAATCACAGAAACATGGTGAGATGACTCACACAACTGGAATGTTGAAACAGATGGCTACAAACTCTTCAGAAGGGATCAGCAAGGAAGGAGAGGCAATGGGGTAGCCCTGTATGTTGGAGAGTATATTTACTGTCTAAAGCTTGACAATAGTGATAAAAGGGTTGAGTGTTCATGGGTAAGAGTCATGGGAAAGGTCCACAAGGCAACAGGGGAAGTTTAGACTAAGGAGGAAATTCTTTCCTGTTAGGGTGGTGAGGCACTGGAATAGGTTGCCCAGGGAGGTTGTAAATGCTCCACCCCTGGCAGTGTTCAAGACCAGGTTGGATGAGGCCGTGGGTGATATGGTTTAGTGTGAGGTGTCCCTGCCCATGGCAGGGGGGTTGGAACTTGATCTTAAGGTCCTTTTCAACCCTAGCTATTCTATGATTCTATGATTCTATATCATGGTGGGAGTCTTACAGACCACCCAATCATGATGAAGAGGCAGACAAAATATTCTGTAAGCAGCTGGGAGAAGTCTCACAGAGGACTTCACCTTACCAGGTATCTGCTGGGCATACAATACCGGAGAGAGGGAACAGTCTAAGAGGTTCCTGGAATGTGTGGAAGATAACATCCTTACACACCTGGTGAGTAAACCAATCAAGGGAGATATCCCAGTGGACCTGTTGTTTTTAAACACAGAGGACTGTTGGTGATGTGATGGCTGGCAGCTGTCTTGGGCATAGCAATGACAAAATGATAGTTTTCAACTCTTGGCAAAGGAGGGGGCTCATCAGAACTACTACCCTGCACTTCCAAAGGGCAGACCTTGGCCTGGTTAGGAGACCAGGTGATGGAGTCCCTTGGGAGGCAGCCCTGAAGGTCAAAGGAGTCCAGGAAGGATGGACATTCTTCAAGAAGGAAATCTTGGAGGTGCAAGAGCAGGTCATGTCCATGTGCTCAAAAGTGAGCCAGCGGCGAAGGCCACCGACCTGACTGAACAGAGAACTCTGGATGGAACTCAGGAGAAACAGGAGAGTTTCTGACCTTTAGAAGAAGGACAGGCAACTCGGGAGGACTACAAGGATGTCATGACGTTATGCAGGGAGAAAAATCAGAAGAGCCAAAGCCGGACCGGAACTTAATCTGGCCATTGGCAGATTGTGAAAGACAAAAACTATTTCTATAACTGTATTAGCAAGAGGAGGTAATGACAATCTCCAAAGTTTTTTGGATGCAGAGGGCAACAGCGACAAAGGACGAGGAAGAGGCTGAGGTACTTAATGCCTCCTTCACCTCAGTCTTTACTGGCCTTCAGGAATCCCAGGCCCCAGGGAGAAAAGGGATGCACCCACAAGTACTGAGGGAGCTGGCAGATGTCACCCCAAGGCCACTCTGAAGAATCTTTGAACAATCACAATGTTTAGGCAAATTGCTCAAGGACTGGAAGAAAGCAATGACATTTCTATCTTCAAGAATGGCAAGGAGGAGGACTCAGGGAACTACACCTGGTCAGCTTCACCTTCAGCCCTAGGAAGGTGAGGAAGCAGCTTACCCTGGAAACCAATTCCAAGCACATGAAGGACAAGAAAGTCAAAAGGAGTAGTCACCATGGATTCAGCAAGGGCACGTCATGCTTGACCAACTTGAGAAACTTCTATAACGAAATGACTGGCCTGGCAGATGAACAGAAAGCAATGGATATTGTCTACCATAACTTCTGTAAGGCCTTCAGCACTGAGCTGACAATGAGATGGACCAAAACCAGCTGAAGAGCCAGACCCAGAGGATGGCGATCAGTGGCATGAAGTCTAGGTGGAGGCTAGTAACCAGTGGTGTGCTATGGGTTCGCTACTGTCTAACATCTTCATTAATGATCTGGATGATCAGCAGAGTGCACCGTCAGCAAGACTGCAGATGACACCAAACTGGAAGGAGAGGCTGATACACCAGAGGGTTGTGCTGTCATCCAGCAGGACTTGAACAGGCTGGAGAAAGGGGTCCAGAGGAACCTCATGCAGTTCAACAAGGCAAAGAGTAAAGTACTGCAGCACCAGAACATGCTGGGGGCTGCCCAGCTGGGAAGCAGCTTGGCAGAACAGGACCTCAGAATGCTGGTGGACACCAAATTGAACATGATAACACACAACAACCTGCCCTTGCAGCAAAGAAAGCCAGTGGCACCCTGGGCTGTATTAAGGAGAAGCGCTACCAGCAGGCCAAAGAGTCCTTCCACTTTACTCAACACTGATGAAGCCACACCTGCAGTTCCGTGACCAGCTCCAAGCTCCCCAGTACAACAGACATGGACACACTGGACAAAGTCCAACAAAGGGTCACGAAGATGACGAAGAGACTGGAGCAGCTCTCACATGAGGAAAGGCTGAGAAAGCTTAAACTGTTTACCTTAGAGAAAGCTTTCAGGGATCTTATCCATGTGCACAAATACCTGAAGTAAGAGTGCAGGGAAGGAGGAGCCACGTTCTTTTCAATAGTGCCCAATGACAATACAAGAGGCAATGGGTACAAACTTCCTGTGTTTTAACACAAGTTCCTGCTGAACATTAGGAAACGCTGTCCACGTAAGGGTGACTAAGCACTGACATAGGCTGCCCAGAGAGGCTGTACAATCTCCATCCTCAGAGATACTGAAAAGCCTTCTGGGAATGGTCCTGGGTAACTGGGTAAGTGGCCCTTCTTGAGCAAGGAGTTAGGAGTTAGACCAGATGACCTTCAGAGGTCCCTCCCAACCTCAAGCATTCAAACATTTTGTGATTTGAATGTTAATCAAAAGCAGTCAGGGAGAATAAAAAAAACGACTCAAACTTCTACTGGAATTATAAAAAGGTTAAATACAAGTATTTTCCAGTATTTTTCCTTTTATTTCTAAGGATAAAATACTTATAAGCAAGGACATTATAAAAATAGCAGACAAATTCAGAAGGGGTTTTGACTGTCTTAATTATGGCTGCTTCAGAAGACAGTCATGTTGTTACAAAGCTGTTCAATTAAAACATCTGAAAACTTATCAGTGGTCTTTTTCTCTATATGGGATCATCCTTTCTCTATACCAAGGGACTCAAACTGCTGAAGTAATGCAGCTCTTGGGCAAGCATCACAATATTTACTCCAGTGAAACCTAAGCCCCTGCAGAGGAAAAATAAAAGCACAGTTTGTGCCTCATCAGGCCACCTTGATTCATGCCTTATTTTTAAAGGAGCAACATTACTAAGAACAATGTTAGATGCTTCAGTATTTGAAAGGGACAAGAGAAGAGATATCTCACTATATCAGTTAAAAGACCTTCCAGCGTGAGAAATGTTGAGAATTCTATCTTCTTTGAGCACAAATTCCAGTTACTTCTTGAACTATTGACCTAGAAAAGTGTCAGGTCATAACCATATCTAATTCAGAGTTCTTCATTTTGTTGGTTTAATTACCTAGCTCCACATTTATCTTTTGAAAAATGTACACATTAGTCTTCTATTTAATTTGAATTATATCAATTCTCAATTTATTTTTAGCAGCCAGCTCTATTACAATTTCCTAACTACTTAAAACACTGCCACTAAAGGTGGTGTTTTCTTGATAAGAAACATCCTTTAACTATCTTTAAGTATCTTTTGGGTCTCATATTATTAATAACTTGTTTTGTCCAGTTTATGAAAAAAAAAATAAAGAAATCTGAGTAACAAGTCCTGGTAATATTTCTGACTATAAAGACTATAATGAACTCCCATAATTCGTTCAGTAAAGCCTCTTAAAAATCTCTAAAGTGATTTTTATCTGAACATTATGTCTCAACTCTTACTTCTTTCTAGTCTCATTTCATACTCATACACGCACTTAAAAGACAAACACGGGAAAAATAAGGTCCATATCTGTGGGTTTAAGTTAACATTTATGAACATCACATAATTAACATTTATAAGCTGGTTTAGAATTTAAAAAGTAATTTTAAAAAAACACTCTGAATAATCTATTCAACTTCTTCGTCTCAATTAAAAAAAAAAACAAACTAGAAGAAAATGTATTCTACAAGCTCAGGTAATTTATCAGGCCTGGCAAAGTATTAAATAGTAAAACTGTTTTCAAATATAGTAATTTAGATCAGCTTGGTAATGTGGTATTACAGGAATTTCACTGAAGTCAACATCTTAGATTTCGTAACTGAAATGCAGGCCAGACTTGAAGGATGAGAAACTGTATACAGAAGCAGTATTAACGTGATTTAATGATGATGGTGGATAACCTTCTGAGTACAAGGTACTGATGCAATGACACGAAAAGCATTAGACAAGCCCACCTTCCCTCCCTATACCAAGGCAACGAAAGAACATGTGATTAGGGGAACAGTATTAAGAATATACCCTGCTACATTTGTTACCTTTAGGCACATGCATATACTCTTAAAAGTAAATTGTCCAAAAGCAGTTTAGCTACTTCAGCCTGCCATTAGGTAGGTAAGTGCACGTTTTGATATTCTGCAAATGTGAAGCTAAACATTTTAATGAGAACATTTCAAGCAATCATGTTTTACTTTCCATTCGTAACAGGTTAACATGCCCAAGAATTTAAGCCAACACATTTCCCCAAAATTCATAATTCATGTTTACTCTAACTTATTTCTAATGCACCTAGAAAAGCACATAACTTAATATGGTACCAGACTGTATAAAGAATACCTGTTAACAATACAGTAATTTGAAAACACACAATCATAGTTTCACATGCGTTAACTTTCTATCACAGAAGTCTTAATGTATATTAGAAACATGGACAAAAAAGGCCTACTTTCTCTTTAAGATCTGTTAAGGAGGTGCCTATCCCTGAGGAGCTAAAGGCACTATGAATGATACATCAGAGGTTACAATTGCTCTAATGTGCGCAGTTACTCAGCTCGAGTCCACTGTCTTTCTCCTGCAATAGAAATACCTGCATTTCTAGAATGAGAAAGCTGGAATACAAAATCTAATCTTTGCTTTAGAGTACTATGAATATTTATAGTACTCCCACAGAACTCCCCAAAACAGTACAGATCACAAACTTCAGATCATATTCTCAGTGCTCCTGAAATACTCCATTTAAAACTGAGTATGTAAGAGTCCATAAACTTGCAAGCATCACCAGAACTCAAAATAAACTCAACTTGAAGTGTCTGACTTTAAAATCTTCAACCTCTCCAGTTCATGCCAACCAGTTAACATGGTATATGTTCCTCCTTTCTTACCAAAGTGCCTATACAAACAGCAGACACACAAGAATGCTCAAATACAGAAAAGGCATTCAAAAGGGAACACAGTACCTGAGATTTTTTAAAAAAATTATTCTTGAACATTCTATAGCTCCCCATCAAGACCCATCTACACACATATGCCTAGTAAAACCTATTTAAATCAAGGCCATCCACTATTTCCAGTTTATCTGTCATCAATTACGGAACAATCTGGGGAAACTGAAGGAGACTTTTAAATTGTTTCCAAAGAACTTCTGACAGTACTGGACAATAATCTGAGTATAAATAATCACTGCTTTCTTAGGAGTTTTTTTGTTGTGGATTTTTGGTTGTTTGGGGGGGGGGGGGGGGGTGGGTGTTTTTTTTGGTGGTTTTTTTTTCCTCAAGAACTACTTTCTGGAACATTGGGTCTTCATAATCACTACTCAATTTCTAGACAGTTTAAAAAACTTAAAAAGGAACAGTTTCAAAACACCTTTTAAACACAACAGTCACCTGAACAATTATATTAAGTCTTAGATTAGGAACTCAGTACCAAGCTTTTACTGGTAATCAGACGTTTTCAGAATTAAAAAGTAACGACACTGAGGACTTCAGCAGAAGACGAGAGAATGACATACTGCTTACCTGTACACCTGAACCATGACTTCCACTTTTTGAAGCAAACAAACAATCCTCAGAATCAACTGCAAGCAAAACTGAAGCAGAAGGAAAGAGCTCAGAGACAGATCCTTGACTGAAGTTTATAGCCTCTGGATTTTTTTGCCCATCCTTTACTGATTCACTCAGATTGATCACAGAATCTCGTATGTTTGAAATAATCTCATTATTTTCTGCCAACAGGCGTTCTAAGTGATCTATTTTTTCTTGCAATATTGAAAGCTGACCCTGTAAAAAAAAAAAAAAAACATACACAGTAAAGTTTAATTATTTCTCAGACCAATTCATGATAGAACTAAAAGAATATAGTAAGATGATCACACAGAAAGACAAATCTTTATTTTATGTAAAGACAAACTAATCAAAAATTGAGCCAACATATGAAACCTCTTCCCTTGAGAATATAGGAAAACAGCAGAAGTTGTATCTCCACTATGAACTCCAAATTGCAGCACAATATTTAATCACTGATACAAAGATAATCATAAAAGGTCATGCTGTTTCAAGTAGCAATTATGCAACCTTTTTCATATCTTTTACAGATTTGCAAAAAAATGATCATTTATCATCACATCAAAACATCAAAGAGAACGCCATTTTTTAGGAGGAAGTCACATCATGATGGGATTAACAGGATGAATAAATTTTTTTTTCCTGTACATGTAGAATAGTACCTCAATAAATACTGAGCTTCTTATTCTCAGTGAAATTCAGAGAGAAATTGGAGGTAAATTACTGGAGGTAAAATATGCCTTAATAGCCTTGCCATACTAATAATCTGTAAAACTGCACTACTACAAACAGATAGTCCTGTAAAAGACAGCTCAAACTAATAGCACTTTCAGTCAGAAGGTCATATTCAGCTGCCAAACAACAGGATTTTGTAAGATGATTCTAGTGTGCACTGCAAGAGGAAGGATACAGAATAACATCAGTGTGAACTGAAAGAAGTCATCCTATCTCCCAAAGTAACTTACAAGGAGAGACAGATATTACAAAGCAATTTAATAGCATCTAATCACAGTATTGTTAGAATACTGGAAGGAGCATAGCAGAATAAGATGCCTGGAAATGCTACTACCCTCTCATGTACTAGCCACTCCTTCAAAATTATTTGAGGTATGCTTTTTTCTAGAAATGAATGTGTTAGTTCTTGCAGAATCACTAAGGCCAGATTATTTAACACAGCTTTAGGGATATTTCATCTTAACAGTAATTTACTTCTTTCCTCAGAAAGACTTCAACCTAACAATAAGAGAAGATAGATAACAAAAAAACAGCTACTTCCTATTATTAAAGTTGTGGTCAGACCCCAAAATATACAATATACGATTAAAATTTTTCTTCGGAAGTTGTCACTACAACAAAACCCACTGTGGATTCAGGCGTTTACATTTTACCCATTACATTCAACACAACTAACTGAATTCAGTAGACACCTACTCTGTGAGCTACGATTTTAATTACAAGTAAAAAACTTTTTCCTGGCACCAATGCTTAATTTTTTTAAGTAATACAGAATAATATTAGAAACAATATCTGTACACAACGATTTTTTCCCCTTTAACAATAATTCACTTGACAGCTTTGCATTTCCCTTTTAAGGGACAAACTGCTTTCCTCAAATACCAAGTTAATTCCAACTTTTGTAGTTAGGCTGTAGTTTGCAAAGGATTAAGCCTCCTTTCTAAATTGTGATGTGCACTTTTCTCTAAATTCTGTTCAATTCCAGAAGTCCGTGGGAATGAAAAACAAAATACTCTTTACCAAGACACATAAAATAGCCTTTAGGAGAACCTTTTTGATTCTACTAAATCGTCATCCCTGTAATTCTATCTTTATGGGAGCTCTTTATAATTCTTCAAAAGATATGTTTTAGTATTTTTTTAAGCTGTTGGTAAGTTAAACCCCTCATTTTCTGCTCTGTGTAAAATGCTAACCCACTGCTTTGGGGTTTTTTCTTAGATTGATACATCCTGAAAACAGTAACAGGTTTTAAAATACAACACACACAAACAGCTATTGCTTTCCAAAAGACATTAATATATTTTGACAACAAAACCAGGTTAAGCTAACTGAGACACAGAGCCAACATCCTAGAATCGCAATATCTTGAAGACAAATGCTAGAAACTTATCAAATAGATCAACTGAAAACAAAAGGAAACAAATATGCAGACGATGGGATGCTAGAAAGAAAAAAACCTGTCGTCCCATGCCCCCTGGTGGCACAAAAAAAAACAACCAATCAGACTGAAATCTTCCATTAAAGATAGCATATACATTTGTGTAAAATTAGTATTTTCTCTTTCAATGTCTGTGACATTTAAAAAAAAAAAATGTTTCTCTACTCCAAAAACTAAACAGCCTACTATGTTACTCACTCTAAAAATAACATATATAAACTAATACTGATTGGGGCTTTTCAGGCTGTTCAATATAGAGGCTCTGACCTTTAGATTCCTATGAAGCTGAAGTATAGTTGCCATCTATACAAATTATTATCTGCTTCACCGCACATGACTACAGTTCACCAAAGTTACCAAGTGTGCATGTGGCTTAAACATTGTTCATACTCATAAGAACATGTGAGGTACACTGTCCAATTAAGTACATCTTAGTCTAAACAATCATCATTAAATGATGCTCTGTTAATCTGCATACTTGTTTTAAGGTAAAGAAATGCAATGTAAAGTTATATGAATCACCAATTAACAAATTTAGAACAGTTTTGGTATAAAACCTTTTTCTTTCATTTTGCAGTGCCTTTTTATATGTTGACAAGAGTGTGCACAAAAGAATTTTATTAAAAAGAAAAGCAACATTGCTGTTACTTCACAGAAAAGGAACTATTTCTATAGGAACTGCAAAATACTGACAAATCCAACAGTATCAAAAGTAGCTACAGCTGCATTGGTAGAAGAATGGCATCACATGAGCAGTGCATCTGTTCACCATCCCCATGGTTACATAGGGTTGGACTTAACAAATAAAATCTTCCCATGCGAAGATCAGCAGACCCTCTTCCCATCTGGATTTGGAGCAAAAACTGTCCATACCTGCTAGCTGTACTGAGCATCCTGCCACTACCACATGAACCAGCTACATAGTTTCTTACGTTTCAGTCAGTCTGAACCCTTCAGCAGTTTTCATGCCCCAAATACTCCAAAGCCGCCTGCTTTCCCACTGCCCTCTGCCTGTCCTCTGCTTCCAACACCAGTCTGATCTGTAGCAAGGGCTCTCTCTGAATATTCACTCATTCCCTTAATATCGTCACTTTCAACAGACCACTACTGATCACCAGGAAAAAGACAGCTAGCTCAAATAATCAAAGTGGGAGTATGACAGGCCCCCAGACGAAGAAATCTCATGGAAACAGGCAGAAGAGAGAAACCCACATTACAGACTTATGAGGTTCAGTCACCTGGAACTCGATTATTTGCATCCAGACTCAGCCAGCAACCACCAAGTTCAAAACCAGCCAGAGCCTAGCCTCCTTCTCACCTACATGATAAGCAGGTGTTCTGCATACGAGGCTCTCGTGCACCAGTGAGCTGTGATCAAGAAAGCAGAGTACAACAATGAAGAGTACTCCAGGGAATGTGAAACTTAGGTCAAGATCATTGCCTACAGTTACTGCAGTAAGCAGTGAGGAAACTGGACTCAAAAAGTCTTATTTTCTGTCTGTACTGAATGGTGGTCATCTTAGTAATTTTTCTGCACCTGTGTTGTCAATAACTATTTCCAGGTATATCTTCACAAATCACATACTAACTTCACTAAAATCCTGAGACAAACCTCTAAAAAGATGACAACATACTAAGACAGTAAGAACAGAAAGCATTCCCTTTGTTCACTGTTAAAGCACTGTATAGTGAACAGAACCTATTAAATGTAGAATTAAATGGTCACCTGCTGTTCAGAAAAAGCAAGCAGATAAAAGTTAAAAACACAACATGATGTTGCATCAAAGCTTAATATCTAAACACACTCTATCAGCATGTATTTACATTGCAAGGTAGGACATAGAACAAAAAGTCAAGCACACAATGCACCAGTCAAAAGGACAAGTCAAGGTTTAAAGCCTTTATTAATCTGGGCAGAAGGTTTATGTGCATTTGTGATGATGAAGATTACGTAAGTCACCTTGTCAAAAACTTCCTACCTTTAAGGTACCATTCAAAACTAGCTCACTTTATGAAAACACTGGAATTCTTCTGAATTAGCTGAACTACAAAAGTCTGGTCTCTTAAAACATAAGGAAGCTCTATTACAAAGATGGAGTAGCCTAAGAAGCCAATTCTAAGATGCCAATGGAGCTTCCACATTCTGTTTTACCAGAGGCAGGAAAAATGGGAATGTTTAATGTACTGTTATCCTAGCTTTAAGCTACATGTAATTTACAGACGTAAGTATAAGGCATGCTTTTAGGGACTGATTTGACACCACAATCAGTGATCTGAAGGCAAAGAGAAAGGAAAGGGAGATGGAGACAAAACTAGAAATACTCCCTGTTCAAAGTCAATTAATCTGAAAAACATCCACTACTTCTCTGGCTGACATGTTCAGGCTCATTTCCTTTTGATTCCCTTCCCTGCCTTGTACTGAATATTTAAATGGCTAGCAGTACAAAGCTGAAGCATGGCTTACATGGCATTAGGATTACGAGCATTCTGCTAGTATTTAGTTTTACCTGAACAAGTCAAAATTTGAAATAACAAAATCATGTGTCAGACACAGAAAAGGTCAAGTAAGAGCAAACTAGGAAACCTCTCTACATTTAGTTTACATAGTTTGAGGCATGGACTATAGGTAGCAGGAGGAAGTGCTCATTTACAGGTAGAGTTACTACTTCTCCGAAAAACACATGTTGCTCAACATTTTGCCTCAGATTTAAAGCGCAAAAGCAGGAGGGGTTATTAGCTTCTGCCTGACTGCTGCTTAGCCAAAACTTTGCACAAAATGTGCAAGTAACAAAGGCAGATACACTCTGTGAACATTAGAAAGTACAAAGAATTGTTACTGACCTGTAATTATGTTCACAGACAGTTCCTCCTCCCTTCCAATGTACAAGAAGTTCAGCAGAAGAAATCCTAAACTTTCATTAGCTTGCACTCAAAATCATTCTTGTGACAGTCAAAGGCTTTTCAGTTGTGAACAGACTGTTATTGTTAATAGGGTTTTGTTTGGCTGGGTTTTTTTAAATAAGTCAACGTGTTTCAAAACCAGGAAAATTATGATTCTGTCTGTGGATTTCTTCTCTCAACATTCAACCTTCTGTGCTGTAAAATTCTCAAAAATGTTACTAAAACTCACTGAGTCCACAATTTTTCGGTTATCAGAAGTCAGAAAATTACAACTTAAAACTTACATACAACCTTAACTGTCACTACTCACATTTTAGAGTAAAATACACATTCCTAAATACTGGATCATGCTGCTTCCAGTACTTCTGCAGAAGAGAAGTCTTTCACCTTCTTATATCTGAAAGCTCCCAAACACACTCATAAAGCTACACCCATTACCAAGAATACGCCGCAACAAAATGTGTACATGTAAGCCACTGATTGCAGCTACTTCACTACAGCAAGGCACCTAGCTGGAAAATGTGTTTACACTGTATCAGGAGCTATTTCAAAACAGGAAGTCAACAGACTCACTGACACTGGAGGGAGCCAAGGTCTGCACTACACAGAATTGGGGCATGGTAATTACCAACCATGAGCTGATTCGCTGCAGTTACAGGCACCTAATGGAGACTCAGGGCTGACTGCAAATAGTGCTTCCATACAGTAGGGGAAGTAGTACCTCAGAAGTACTCCAGAGTCAAGTTCACAAGGTGCCTTTGTTCAACACACAGATTCAGAGAACTGCTGGTGTTTCTGCCACACATTTGGTCCCAATAGCCTACTGTTACTGCTCCATGCTACCATAATTCATACTTTGATCAGGTGGCACTACTATCAAATTACTGGCAAGCTCAGATGAAACAACACTCCATACTGCAACAATCTCCACGTGTAACATTCGTGCAGAAGTATTTGATGCATTATGTAGATGCCTTGAAAGCATGAATCCAGTAAAGAAGCCTTAGCCATACCACATACAGCCAGGCCAATTAATGTTTTCCTTGAAAGACACCGGAAACAAAAGAACAAGCCAGCTGCTTTTAGAAGAACTGTACCTGATCACCTCTCCTCAATGTAATGCAACTAGTGAGCCCATTAAAGCAGGTAATGAGAAGATTCATGTAATAATGATGGTCAAAGGCAGGGAGGGGAGGGGGAGTAGAATGAGAACGAGAGATCTTATTCAAGAAACAGTTGTTTAGAAAAAAACTGTAAGGATGAAAGTTTGCACTTTGCCTTTTAATACAGTTTGAGTGAAAGACCAAAGATAAAAAGGAGCAATCACTTGGTGCCATTCAAGTTATCAACCAGAACCATGGCAGACTTGAGTTTATAAAATGTAATTCTAGAAATAACCTTGCACATACGTCCCCTAAAAGGTAAACCAAGCCACACGAAAGTGGCTAGAGGAAAGAGCGCATGTCCAAAGCATCACCTATCAGGTAGTGACAGACAATGCCACATTGTGTTACTGTTTTGCCTTGCTGAGGCATAAAATTCACTAAAAAATGAACTCTCTACACAAAGGCCATATAGTTCTGAAGCAAGATGCTATTACAAATTAATCCTCCACATATTTTTTTAAATTGGATTTTTAATGTTTACCATGCATACTTACATGTGAAGCTAGCACAATTTAGAACTGAGAGAAATATTCCACAAGTTTCTGTCATTGAACAGGTTTTATGAATCTATTATAGGTCAATGCAAAATTAGTTGAGAAAAGCTGTGTTAGGCTAATTATTTCCCCCCCCATCTGGGTCCAAAATACAGCATAGACTGATATGGGCTTATTAGTATTTGTATTCATCTGTATGCAGTAATACAGGTTCTTCAAGGCGAGCTGCATATGGACTTATTCTATTTTAGACTTCATATGAAAGTAGCTCTCAATTACTAGTTATCAATTTAGCCCACAAACCACTTGCACCCAACACCTGCTGCACAAGAGATTGCATAGCACTCACCACCACTCTTGAACCTCCCTCTGCTCTGCAGTCACCCAAGATTTCTCCGAGAATTCAGTGTTATTACTGACAAAATCAATATACTCAGCCATTTTCCACTATATTCCACTAGAAGACTCTTACACAACTGACACTAGTAAAATAATAATTTAAAAATGGACTCAAGGTTATTCCTCCACCTCAAGCTTGCCCCTGTGCAATGTCGTAACATTGTTCCTAGGCTGAAACAGGACACTGGAATACACTGTACCCGAGACTTGTCCTGAGACAGAAGCATCCTACGGCTAGGAACAGGCTCAGAGAGAAAGACAGAGCTTGTGATATGGCCATGGTAAGAATAATATACACCTGACAACCAAGCAGGATCCGTAAAGATACAGGCAGGAATTACAGAGAAGAGGCCAGTAAGTCTTGATCTCCATGAATTTACGGGTACCTAATCTTCCCCAAATTAACAGAGATTTCAGTTCTATCGCAACATACAGATCTTCTAATATGATGATTTAAATGCACCACCAGTTGACAGCAAAGCTATAAATCACCTCAGCTCAAGCTCTGCTACAGTTGCTACAATGCTACCTTACCATGGACAGGTGTGGATAACATTCACCATAAAACTGATTACTGCTGGCAGCTTTGGCAAACTCAACACCTATAAAGACACAATGTCCCCATTGCCCCACCTGCGGTGGCATCTGCTAACAAGTGCTGTTTAGCAGAGCTATGAAAGGCATTTATTTACAAGTATTTGGTTAAAGTACATTAAGGGTTTTGCCCATGGATATTTACCTGTCTTGGGAAGGAGATCTTGTCCAAAAATCATTTCTGCAAGAAATTTCTGCTGGCACCTTGAACACCACCACCCAAACTCTCAAACCAGAATGCAAGCTCCAGAAAGACAACTCCTGACTATACTGACAGATAAGCCTGGAATCTGATGCAATCTATCCCAAGACCATGCAAAGAGAAGTTGTTGTCTAGAAGAAAAAGTGGAAGTGAAAGCGAAGCATCAGTCCTGATCATTTATCTTACTACTGGTATTAGGTACAATGGCACTTTAGGTGAATGCAGACCAGCAGGCACTGTAAGCTGAAAAATTCCAACACTAATGCTAGCAGAAATAAACAAGAATCCTAGATCGATAAATGCTTGCAAATTAAACAGAGACTGTTTCCAGTGGTACCCACTTCTTTCCTCTGAGCTTAGCTGAAGCCGCACAGGTCAGGAAGACACTAATCGATATGCAACTTTCAAGACATGAAAAGTGACATATGCTGTTACCAGAACAACACAGAGGAACCAAAAAGCTGAAAAATTAGCACACTATCAGAACAGAAAGAGCTATGAAGTGAATCAATGAAAAAAAAGTGAAAAAGTCTCAATTTCTTTTTCTAAGCAAAAAATGTTTTGACTTTTGTCATCAGGAAACAGAATGCCTTCTTTATAGACAGATCATCTACTGCTGCCATAGTTTATCACAAACAAAAACACCTTGAAGTTTCTACATCTGTAACTAGCTAGTTTCACCGAGTGTAGTGGCAACATTACACTGACACAATGTCACTGAGGTAGGATTAAAGCTGTTTCTTTTCAAAATTTTGGTGGCTTCTATTCCACAGCTCATCTTTTGCATTTGCTGGAAATTGATGTTATGTAACAGGGCTCCCAAAGCATTTGCTAGGCGTCAGAGGTTTCCAGTTGTAACAAAGTGGAAAAAATTTCTAACCTATGGGCAGCAAAAGGAAGTGACAAAAATCACATCAATTTCACCTGTAACTTACTCAAAGAATAAAGCAGTAAAGAAGGAAAAGGTAACTGTTCACCCAATAAGGAAGGACCAAAACAACGATAAGCAGAAAATTCTCCAGTGAGAGTCAGCAACCTCAAAAAAATTTATATATGGAAAAGGCAAAAAGAGCAAACACTGACAGACTGTTCCAGAACACTGAGGGGAGGAAAGAGGATGGAAGGAGAAATTACCATCTCTAGCTGATCAGATCACATAGGAGGAAAAGGTGCAACAACAGATTAAGGTACTAAACCCTTGGTCACTAGGGATAAAACCGTGTTACACAGCAGAGCAGTGTTACACTGAGGACACAAACAGAATTTCAACTGCAGACACTGAGAGTAGAAGACAAAACATGTCTAATAAATCTTCCCTGTTCACACAAGTATTTCAAATCAAAATCGAACATTAAAAAAAAAAAACCCACAACAAAATGCAAAACCAAAAACAAATTCACACACACCAAAAAAAAAAAAAACAAACCAACAAAAAAGAACGCTTACCCACGTATCGCTTTCCTGTTCTGTACTTCACCTGGATTAAGCTCAACTGGTGGCATAAAGACACAGGAAGTAATTTCCTCAAATAAGATACTGCCCATATCACCAAAGCTGCACTTAGCTGTTACGCGCGTAACACATGCCACTACCCTTCTGCTGGAGCGACATACTGAACAGGCACAGCTGCTGCCAGCAGCCTTGTCTTGCTTTCTTCTTCTGCGCTTGTTTCCCATTGTCTTAGTTCCTGCAAAAACTAGTGGCTAACCTCTGAACTGTAACTTGAAGGAATAAAGGCAAAACAGATCTGCATTCTTTCTTTACATTTAAGCAAGGTTTTAATCTTTACTGTTAACAAAAGAATATAAAATATTACTTTTGATTTAAACGAAAAAAAATAGTGATTCTATCAGAGAGATCACTGTGACTTTTAATGTCAGACTTTTGAGTTCTTTCATTTACCTGAAGTCTCACTGCTGTACTAAAGACAGTTTCATTTGTTTTGTTTCCCCAAAAATAACCACAGTGCAAGCACAGATAAGCCATTTTACTTCCTATAATTCTGTGTGTGTGGTCTATTACTATAAGAAAACAAAGCTATTTATACACAGCAGAATTCTGCTCTTCTGCACAGCATACCATGTGCTCTCGGAACTACTTTATTTTCACTGTGGTTGAACATTCCTTATTAGCACACTACCATGATACACAGCATTTAAATTTCTCTCCCACACACAGATGACGGAAAGGGAAAAACTAAAGAACTCCTTCGTTTAACCATAGGGTGATGTCAGGTATCAACCAGTTACGATCCCAAAGCAAGGCTTAACAAAAGGGAACGCCGCAACATAAAGTCAGCGTTCCTCCAAGTCTACCTGTTGATGCCACCGTTGAGGTCTGCCCTCGAACTCCCCGTCAGTTCCCACCCGACCTCGGCACCGTCAAGCCCCGCTCTCCCGCTCCGCTCCTGCGCCGGAATCCCCGCCAGCCCCTCGCTCGAGGCCCCGCGCCCGGGTCAAGCCGGGCCATTCAGGCGGCAGCGCCGCCCAGAGGCGGCACCGCTCGCCCACCGCCCCACAGGCCCAGCAGCCCTGGCACACCCCCCCCCGGCAGCACCGCGCCGAAGAGGGGGGTGGGCGCCCGCGCCGGCACTGCCGCCCTCCCCTCCGCCATCAGCACGCCCTGCTCACCTTGGGGAAGGTGCCCTCCCGCCGCGGGCTCTTCGGGTGGTCGAAGTGGCCGCGGTCCAGCATCAGGTAGAGGGAGAAGATCACCACGCAGAAAACTGCGCTGCCGAACACCGTGAACTGCCGGCTCAGCTTCATCGGCACGGCCGCCCGCCCGACCCAGCTGCTCCCGGGCCACAGTCGCCGCTCCGCGCTCGAGGGTTGGAAGGGGGGGAGAAGGGGGTGGAACTTCTCCCGCTGCGGCGGCCCACGGCACGGAGTGGCCCCGAGTCTTCTCCGGAGAAGTGCGAGAAGTTGCCCCCACCGCCCCGCCGACACCTCGCCGCCGCGCCGAGAGACGAGCACAGAGTTTCCGGCGGCGGATCAGGTTCGCGGGTAGGCTGACGCCCAGCAGGGAAGTGGCGGCGACAAGAGGCAGCAGCGCTGTGGGGCCGACCGAGCACCTCGGCTCCCGGCTTCCTTCTTGCTCCTCGTTCTCCTCCCGCGGCTGCCCCACCCGCGCACACGCTGCTGCCGCCCCTGATGCACCGCGGGCCGCTAGAGCGCCCAACAAGCCTCCCCGCGCCACTGCCGGGCCCGCCGCCGACTGGACCGCCGTGCCCCGCGCCCGGGCTCAGGGGCGGTGCCTAGCGCGTGTCATTGGCGCCCAGCCCCGCCTTACCCTCTTCCTCCCCAAAGGGACCGCGCCGCCGCAGTGTTCTAAGGGGAGCGCGGTCGCCGCTGTGGTCGCCTCCGGGACCAGCAGCATCTTCCTGCGGCGAGGAGCGGCCTGCTGTCCAGAGGTGCCGCGTAGCGGTCTCCCCGAGATTGCCGCCGCTCCGCCTGGGGGCGGTGTGTGGCAGCCTGCGCCGGGAAACACGAGGCGGCTCGGGGGGGAGGTGAGAGGGCTGAGGTGGCCCTCCGCCGGCCTTCCCTGCCCTTGCCGTTTCCTTCGGCGGAGTGGGGAGAGGAGACGGGAGGTGTGAAGAGACCACCGGCCCCGAGTGAGGCCCAGCGTCCCCGTGGCGTGTGGCAAAGAGCCGTTGCACCAGCCCTATCCCACCTTTCCGTGCCAGCCCTGTGTCTCCGCTAACAGCATCAGATGCAGTGGCTGGCTGCTGTCAGGCCCCAGCTTGGGTCTAGCTGTTCTGTGTCCAAACAAATCATAGGCTTTGCAAGAAGCACCGAGCGTGCCCGCAGGAGTGAGTCATGGCTGTAGCAGGCTGGCAGAGGTCCTGCCATTTGGTCTGCCTCACACTCCACAGCAATTTAGCCCCTTCTAGTTTTCAGAGGTTGAATCTGCCCAGGTTTGAAAACGGTCATGCCATGATATCTTACTTCAGATGCATTGACTACTACTGTGAGCACGCTGAACGTATCTTTTACCACTGTTGGTGTGCTTTCTTAAAGCGTGTCATTGAGACATACCCCTGCGACTTGAAGTCAGGATGTATGTGTTAGCATCACTACTTTCTTTTCTCCTCACATGAAATCCCCCAAAAAGTCGGTAAGACTGTAATAACACAGGAAAATTCAGCCCATGAAGTACAGTAGACTGTTGCAGGAGCCAAGATCATTGCAAAGATTTTCCATCTTTGGACCTTTGCCCAGTATCTTGCAGAACCTGCTCGTTCCAGTATCTTACAGAGCCTACTTGAGGTCTTGATTATTTGTAACTTCTCCCTCCATTTCTCCCACTGGGCAAAAACTTCCGCATGTCTAATTCTGGCTTGGAAAGGTGGTGCAGGACTCCTGCAGTTTCTGGGGATGGACGTTAGGAGCTACTATGGAGGGCATTGCTGACAGCTGAGAAACCACCTCTCATCCATGGTGCGCTGCTGTACGTACTGACTGCCTCTAATTCATTTTTTTAACACAGGGGAATGAGAAAGAGCAGTTGAAAAATCATCTGAGCAGTGGGGACTATACAGGAAGTAACCTGGGGAAGAACAAAAAAATGGGGGCTGGTGTAGGAGCAGAAAGGGACTGTCAACCAGCAAAAGCTAGGAATAAAACATGAAGTAGGTTAGGGTAAAGAATGCCAACACTTGGTGCAAGGCAAAATACAGGAAAGATGCAGATGGCCCTGTACAGAATCTAGGGTAAAACCCAGGAGTTTTAAAACTTGGCATTACAGTGCTGTTCAGCAAAAAGCTGCACACTCAAGGATCTCACCATTTCATATTTACTCTATTCCCCCTCTAGTGGCTGATTCCCACAGAAAATGCAATGCTTCTTACACCATTTGTTCTGTTAATGTAGTTAATTTGTTCTGTTAATGTGAATCAAAAAATCCAGATTTGCCATAATCTACATAAGATGTAATTTCCAAATTTCTTTTTCTTAAGGGGGAAATTATGTTTAAATCTACAATAAACTAACACTTAGATTATAAAAAAAGGCTTCAGGATTTGGGATACGTATTATTAAGGTTGATTCTTAAAGCCTTTGTTCTTTCTTTTTTTTTTTTCATGGAATATTTGGTTGATTCATTGAACAGAGTAGTAGGGTGCCTGGAGGGAAAAAACAGGACTATGAACAAACCAGTCCTCTGCAGACCTTCTGTCTTGCTTCTTAAAAAAAGTCAAAAACTGATGGATGAGGCAAGTACCATAGAGAGACAGTAGTGGTCAGGTGGCTAGGAGAACAAATGTTGCCACAGACCATCAGACCCTGTTCTCCTTGCTGTTAGAGGGTTTCTGGGTGATACTAAGTCATTCACTGAAATACCTGCAGAAAGCCGAAATGAATTTTTTGCTTTCTGGGCTCCTTCTCAAGACACATGTGATTTAACTTGCAGAAATATGCAGAACTGGTATTTGCAACTGAGGCCAATGAAAGCAATGAGCTTAGACCTTCCCTCACAAGGATCCTTTACACAAAAAAACTGTACTGTTTGTAATTAATAAACTAATTTCTTAGAACATCATTGAACTGTAAGGAAATTAACTGTTCTTCTGTTGGTTCACTGTTTCAGTGGTGTATATGGAGTAGCATGAGAGGTCACAACTTAGGATTACAATAAAACTGTATTTTGGATCATAGTAGTTTCAGAATCATAGTAAAGCAGTGAAGAAACCTGGGCCCAAACTCAGAGTGGTATTTGGTCTTGCACTTTAAAGCTGCATCATGATGTGTATTTGTTTGAGGGGGCAAATACAGGTTTCTATAAAACTGTGTCATGATATATATATATATGGACCAATTTGGGTTTTGTAGGCAACATTGTGACATGTTGTTTTCACAGGTTCTGATTGTGTGACTCTTCCTATTATTGTGGTCACAAATTTTTTTTAGGTGACACTTAAGATTAGACAATACCTGTTTAGATACAGGCTTAGTTCTGTTGCATTAGATACATGTAGTACTCTATCTTCTAGGATACACTATAGAAGGTGGACATGGCAAAGTTGCCAACATTTTTTATTGTTATGTGTCAAGAATTTCATTTTGTGATGAATGCAATCTTCTTGTTTTACCTTCAGTATTATGACTATGTTTTTGTTGCCCATTTAGGGTTAGATGGTGTCCTGGGTTCAGCAGTAGCTGAAGGACAGATGGGAACCTGAGTACTGTGGCTGAGACAAACTTATGCAGAAGTGCAGTACCAGATCTGTAGTCATATGAAGAAGTTTCATCTTAAATACAGACATGTCTTAAGCTGAGTAGATTTTCTTTTAGATCTCAGTTTTGGATTTGGGCACTTAAAGTTTGTCTAATCCCTTCCTTAGATGACAAATTATTTTTCTGGATCTAGCCTCTAATAGCAAACAGAGGAAACTAGGTTTTCCATAGTTACTTCCTTAGTGACCAGGCTGCTGTTATCTAAATTACATTTTCTATTACAGACTACAGAAACCTTATCTCTAGCTGTTAAGGAACTGTACAGTCAAGTAAACTCCGTAAGTGAAGGAATCTACCATCCAAACAAGGAAGAAAATACAGAAATATTGTATGGGTCTAATGTTTACCATTTTCCAACTGCATGCTACTCGTAAGAGTGCATAAATATACAATTATTGTTATTAATAATATTGTAAAAAAAAAATCTAAAAATATTTACTGGCAAGGGTTTGTTTCCACACCAGGTCAATGAATGTTAAATAATGAGATTGAGAAATACTATGTCTGTTTTAAAATTTATATAACTTCTATGTACATAAATATGCATTTAGTTCTTAGGGACAAATTATTTTGGTCAGGGTATTGTAAATTTATTGTCATGATATAAAACCATTACTATTGGATTGGACAAGTCATCGATAGTTGCTTATCTGAAAACTGTAACTAGCCTCAGAAATTTTGTAGTGATATAAGAATTTGGCAAACTTTGCAGTTCATCTTCAAGAAACAGGTTTTTCTCATTTTATTCTTGAATTAAATGCTTACACATTAATGTCCCATCTTTTGTAGCAACAGTTGCAATATGAGAAAAGGAGACAGTTTCTTAGGTCCATAACATACGGTATTTGATAGGTAGTTGTATTTGTGAGTATGTTAGAGAGGGGTAGAATATTTTTCATTTGCCTGAGATATTTCTTAATGGAAATGGAACTCAGTGTGTTCCACTGAGTATTGAAAAACAGTTGTGGTTATTCAGAAATTTTTATTTCTTCTGAGGTTCCTTTGTATACTAAGCTTTTTGTGAGTGTTTTTTTAATTATACAAAAATGACTGAGGTAATAGCACATGCATATATACATGATATTAGAATGGGGAGAACTTGCAAGGTATAGTAATTATGAGTAGTACATTTTGATGTACATTCTTATAGGACAAGTTAGAACTACAGGATCCCTTTCACCAAGTGCTGACTGACACCCCCTTACAATCTTTTTCATGAGCCATATGTCTTAAGCTGTGTAAAGGATGTTTGCCTTGAACGTAATTTTTCATAATGGATGGCCTGTTTTCCCACCATCTGTAACAAAGCCCTTTTCTGTTGGAGAACCTTGAACTGAACAGTCTTGCCTTAATCTTAGATTGGCTGGGTCAAAACAGCTGGATTTTGAGAAGCACAACAAATGTTAATTTAATGAGAATGGCATGACAAAAATAAAAAGATATCTTCAGTAGTCTGAAAGTAAGCTGTGACAAGCCACATGTTGTTAACTGGCTGAATGTGTGTAAAAGCACATGAAAGTTTACTGAAATTATTACAGAACAATCATTTCTATAACAAGAAGCACTCAAATCAAAGTTTTGAATAACAAAAAAAAAAAAATTGGTGTTGGACAAGCTTGTTTGTTCATGATGCATCTAGCCATTACACAATGCATCAATGTATTTTTACAAAGCAAAAGAATGCTTTCTTTGCTGAATGCTATCAGATACCGGGTTTTTACTTGTACTCATTCATGTCTGTAATTATATGGACATTTTCTAAAAAAAGAACAAAAACACAAGAAAAAATGAGCAGTGAATGTTTTATTCTCAAAATAAAAGTTGACTCTTTCAGTGTTCAACACAAAGCAAAGGTACAGCACAGAGAGAAAAGCCTTTATCGTAAGCAATGCAACACTGGCTAAAAGCATAGGCTAAAAGTAAATCATAGGCTGAACTAAGGAAAGGAAATACGAACATTGTAGAATGAAACATTTGGTGTCATTCCATTCTCAATAAAAACAGTGATCAGAGTTATTATGTAATACTAGAGTTACATCTCATCTCCAAACAAGGTATAGCCAGTTTTCTGCACCTCCAAGCATCCTAAATGTAATAACGCCATCTCTAGGAAGCATAATAGCAAGGCAGTATTTAATCAAAAAATATGGTATTATCCTAGTTATTGTTAGAGTTATTCACAACTGGGAAACCATTCTGGGAAATGTAAATCTTTAAATGCAAACATAGTTTAAGGGGAATAAACTAATGGGTGGAGATAAGGTTCTGCATTAGTAATATCAAAGTAAAAAGCAATGTCTCAGATATGTTGTAAGAAGTCACAGAGTAATATCAGTTTAGATTTTTAATGAACTAGTTTCTAATAAATATTAAAAAGTAAACAGTAATGAAAATGTTCATCAGAGCGACAAATGTTATACTTGTTAAAAAGGCCTGTTACAAGTGTAAAATTAGTACTACTTCAGAAAGTCTGTTTTATGATTATAAGTTTAGTAACAGAAATAAATGTAAACCAAGCTTAGCTTATGTTTTGCTGTGATACATTTCTATAAAATATTACCTTGACTATATGACTTAGCCTCTACAGTACAAAAAATGGGTCAAATATCAGTCATCTATATTCATACAAAGATTAAATGTATTAGAGACATGTTTCATTCTTTCTGAACTTTTAACAGGGGCAAAAAACTTATGATTATGGAACATCACTAATGCTCTTATGAAGTACATGATTTGAATCCACAAGTTTTAAACCATGTGCTATAAGGAAGAAGCTGAGCGCATCTACAATGCTCTCACATTATGCAGTAATGGCCTAAGCAGCCACAATAGTCAGAAGGACATTTGGTAGTGAATATTTTGCTGTGCTTTGGAGCAATGCCTCAGAGTGTATGCGACTATATGGGAATGTGTTATTTCATGTCCCAGCTTGACAGAAAATAACTATTCATTTCTACAGAAGTTCTAAATCTTTATTTGAACAGGTAACTCACTGTAACTTCAAATGCAAACATCCCTAACAATGTTGGACATTTCTAATGTTTGGTATGAAAACTAATTAAATCACAGCGTATATTTGCAATTTTCCTTTTCTTGGAAAAATGTTGACAATGTGGAACAAAATTTGTGTGAGTCTATTGTTGCTTACTGCCTTTTAAATATAAAGCTTTGAAATTGCAGGCACAAAGTGTGCTGTATTTTCAGATGTATTCTGGTTCTTATTTTTTCCTTTGATCCCTTTTCAATTCAGATGAAAAGTAAAACATGAAAAGAATATTACAAATCAACTTCATCTTTTGAAAAATACCTTTTTTCTGTTGACTGATGCAATTGACTATTGGCAAGAAGTTTGTAAAAAATTGTCCTTAATGTGTGAGCCTCTGTAAAAAGCAACCAAAAAGAAAAAAAATGTCTAGGCAGCCCAACTCTGAAGAGCCCATAAGTTATTAAAAGCAGAAGACAAAATTGGATAAAGAGTAACAATCATCACAGGAGTACAGATTCACCAGTTACATTTCTTTAATCAAAACTAACCCTTTTGGCTTTTCTAAATTTCCGTAAGAAACCCTAAAATAGCTACCTTTTATGCTGCCCACGCATGTATCTCACACATGTGCTAAAGGTTAATTCTGACTGCACAAAGCTAACAATATTACACTTCCCAAAGTGATAGACAGTATGCCCCAGCTGTCCCAGGCATGCCCCGTGGAAGTGCAGTGTGTTCCTTGGCTGGGAAAAGGCAAACAGCCTGGGCTGTTTGGTGTTGAAGGAGGTAGTGGCAGCTGCTCAGCTGGTTGAGACTTCAACAGAAACTTTTGCAGTGAATGTGTGTGCGGTATGAAGGAGTGGACGCCTAATCAAAAATACTGTAGGGGAAAAAATGAACAAGATGAGAATTTTGTTATATATTGGAAAACAGAAAGAATGTCCATTACATGTCAAGTACCTTTGAACTTCCACCAGTCCATTTTTGTGCTTTTACTGATGTGCCCCATATCCAACACTGTCAGCAAGGCGATCGATGCCTTACTAAGGCCTCCTGGGCAGCAATACCCCGTGCAAGAACTCTAAAGGATTTTGAAGTGTTAACCAAAAAAACAAAACAAAACAAACCAAACAAACAAAACAAAAAAACCTAATCAACCAAAAAACCCAGGAAAAAAAGGGAAGATTTTTACATGCTGTAACATGTTGCAACAAGCTTGTATGAACCTTGCAGAACATGACCTAAATTGTAGAGAGGTTGCCTACTTGGTTACGCTACTTCATGGCGCAATTTAGAAAGCAAAACAAAGAAATATGTTAGCACTATTTATACAGTTCTGGTGAGGATGGCCCCACAGTTCCTGTGGGAGACGCATGAAAGAAAATTTTGTGACATGCTGTCTTACAGTTACAGCATATTAGAAAGGCAGGAAGAAAAGGAGAAGCTCTTCTATTGGCAGCAAAACAAATAAGACTTAGTTTCCTGTCATTTTGCTCCCTTTTCTTTACTTTGTTGTAATTTAATACAGGACAAGCACCATTTTCCTCAATGGTGGCATTTATTGGCTTATCTTCCCTCAGGAAACCTTATTTAGGTTTAAATAGGAGTTAAGCTAATTGTGAAACTTCTCCATTTAGGAATTAATCAGATGTCTGTCTTCTAGATGATTGCCCATTCTTACTAATTCTGTAAGACTCTTAACATCTTTGTTACCACTGTTTTTCTGTAATATTTGATTGATATACCTTTAAAACTTACAGAAGAGAGGACACAGGAGTCTTCTTATTAAAGAATTTTTTTTCCTCATTAAATAAGGAACAGTGCTGAGATTTTTGATAAAATATTGTTTTTTGACATATAAGGATTAAATAATAAATGCAGTGCCCTCCACAACCACAGCACAGAAGACTGGAAACTAGTGGTGATAGAAATGTGTGCTATCAAATATTGCAACTGGTCCTCAGACTCAATGCCACTGGTCCTAAGACATCTGTCAAATGACATTAAACAGGAATCACTAAGTAGTTGTGATAACATCCTGACATTGTATCTTGGCTTTTCTGTTAATGATGTTGCATTCCTACAGTTAATTATTAATTAGCTCCTTAGCTCTTTCATCTTTCTTTCTGCTGTGAGGAAAAATGTGTGAATGATAGGGAAGATATTTCCCAGTCTCCTCTCTGTTGGAGGCAACAAGGGGAGGAGTGACTTCTATAGCTTTTTCTTCACAGCATGCTGACTGCATCACAAGCAGTCATATGCTTGTCAACATGACCATGTCTGCTCCATAACCACATTGCCAATGTCAGCAAGATACAAGACTCAATTGGCACTCTCTGTGGTGATGACAAGTAATACAGGTGTCTGATCTGCATACAGAAATTCAGTGTCATTTTATTCTTGCTTTTATAAAGGCTAGATTAATTTGCCTGTTATGCTTATCATAGAATCGTAGAAGAGTTAGGGTTGAAAAGTACCTTAAGATCATCTAGTTCCAATCCCCCTGCCATGGGCAGGGACACCTCACACTAAACCATATCACCCAAAGCCTTCGTCCAACCTGGTCTTGAACACTTCCAGGGATGGAGCATTCACAACCTCCCTGCGCAACCCATTCCAGTGCCTCACCACCCTAACAGGAAAGAATTTCTTTCTTATATCCAATCTAAACTTCCCGTTTAAGTTTTAACACGTTACACTTTGTCCTATCACTACAGTCCCTAATGAAGAGTCAATCCCCATACTGGATAGATACTGGAAGGCTGCTATGGTCTCCATATACTGGATATACTGGAAGGCTGCTATGAGGTCTCCACGCAGCCTTCTCTTCTCCAGGCTGAACAGCCCCAGCTTTCTCAGCCTGTCTTCATACGAGAGGTGCTCCAGTCCCCTCATCATCCTTGTGGCCCTCCTCTGGACTTGTTCCAACAGTTCCATGTCCTTTTTATGTTGAGGACACCAGAACTACACACAATACTCCAGGTGAGGTCTCATGAGAGCAAAGTTGAGGGGCAGGATCACCTCCTTCAACCTGCTGGTCACGTTTCTTTTGATGAAGCCCAGGATACGGTTGGCTTTCTGGGCTGCAAGCGCACACTGAAGCCGGCTCATGTTCATTTTCTCATTGACCAATACCTCCAAGCCCTTCTCTGCAGGGCTGCTCTGAATCTCTTCTCTGCCCAACCTGTAGCTGTGCTGGGGATTGCTCTGACCCAGGTGTAGGACCTTGCACTTGTCATGGTTAAACTTCATAAGGTTGGCATCAGCCCACCTCATAAGCGTGTTGAGGTCCCTCTGGATGGCATTCCTTCCCTCCAGCATATCAATTGAACCACACAACTTGGTGTCATTGGCAGACTTGCAGAGGGCGCACTCAATCCCACTGTCCATGTCAGTGGTGAAGATGTTGAGCCAGACCGGTCCCAACACCGATCCCTGAGGAGCACCTCTCGTTACTGGTCTCCAGCTGGACACTGAGCCATTGAACATAACTCTTTGTGTGTGGCCATCCAGCTAGTTCTTTATCCACCAAGTGGTCCACCTATCAAATTGATGTCTCTCCAATTTAGAGACAAGGATGTCATGTGGGACAGTGTCAAACGCTTCGCACAAGTCCAGGTAGATGACATCAACTGCTTTACCCCTGTCCATCAGTTCCGTAGCCCCATCATAGATGACCACCAAATTGGTCAGGCAGGATTTCCTCTTAGTGAAGCCATACTTGCTGTCACCAAGCACCTTGTTGCTGTCTTGAAGCCCCAGCTTAGTGTATACTGGCAAATGAGACTTCAGACAGGTGCGAGAAAATTCTAGTTGGTGTAGTGGTTCTAGTGGTTCATGCTGCTGTGCCTTCAGAAAAACTAGAACAAAACATTGCTGTCCCTCAGATGAAGCTTTATTTTGATGGTGTCAACTGGATAAGAAATATGCCAATAGTGAGAGAATGTGCCTTCAACAAGTTTTACAACACTTACAAGATTGAATGAGAGTACTTTGCAAGGGATTGGTGGTTTGTGATTGAATTGCAGGTAACCGACTATTCACACCTATGCATTTAAACCATACAGCAAAAACACTGAGGCTGAATTATGGAGTTCCATGGAGTATTTTTGTGCTTCCAGTAACATCAAAATTGTGCATAATATGAACCATGGCTATCGCTGTGTATTTGATATGCAACTTGCAGATGCCTTACGAATAACAACTCCCATCTCTTTGCCAGTTTCCCAATCTGATGCCATGAAAGTGGACATGTAACTTGATGAAAATATATGATAATGTCATTTTCTAAATCATAACAATATAAATCATTAACTTTTTTTTTCTTCTTGGTATGCTTTATTAAATATAAATGACACAGCAGACTATTCATGAATTAGTATGCTCATTTTGTAGTACATAGAGGTAATCTTCAGATTCAACTTTGAGTTAAATCAAGATCTTTATTAGGATTCAAAGTTGATTTAAGCTGTTGCTTCAGTTACATAAACACTAAATGAGAAGGTAAACATTTGAAAACTTCTCTGTAGTTAGAAAATCAAGTAATACTAGTTTTTGTTTTTAGAAACCACAAGCGATCTACCATTATCATTTACTTAATAACATAGAAGCAATCTTCCTGGGGGGGGGAGTTGTAACATTTTCTCAGCCTTTTTTAAATTTAGGAGGAAGAAAAGTGGTGAATCTGGAATACTAATGAATTAGTGTTTTTTAAGTTCTTATCACCTAACAAGAAGAACCTCTTTTTCATTGTCACTATAAAAGAGGTGTTAGGGATACTGCTTCAAAAAAGTTTCTTACAAGGGAAAGTATAGCTTTATTCCAGAATTGATTTCACTGTTAAGCTGAGGCAGCAAATCTTTGTCTAGATGTTTCTTGACTGAACAATTCTCTTTCCCTGTTTTTTAAGACATCCTGCTTTCTTTCCATGTATTTTATTTCTACTGTGCTAATGCTAACCTGTATTTTAACTGATATTTAAGGGCTAGCATTTCAACCTTTACATAATTTCAAAAGAGTTATAATTAAGTTTAGTGAATCACAGCTGACACAGAGTGGGAAGTCAGGCCTTTAATGGTACAGTTTAAGTTTACTTAAGTAGTCACTAATGCTAACAGTCAGTTGTGATGTTTGATGCATTCCTGAATTCACATCACCTACCTTGTGCTGCAGCATTAGAGATCATGATGGTGCATGGTCAGTGCAGCCAGGCAAAGCAATGAAGGTGATACCTAAGGAAACAAAAAATAATCTGTTTTGAGACAGCTGGGTTCCTGAATTCAACTTTTCCTTTGATTGCAGAAATACTTTTGATGGCGTAAGCAAAACAACATAGGTTTATATTAGTTTAAGCTTAATGTTAAACCACACCTTTAATTGTAAAGCAGTTTAACTGGCAATAAAGATAAATTTACTTACAAGTTTAACCCAGGGGGCAATGATCTGAATTTTGTGTGTGTCTGAATTCTGTGTAACAGTCAAATACACAAGACTAAAATTCGTTACTGGGTCCTGGATTTGTTTGGTTACTGTGACTAATGAAAAGCTATTGATAATTCTGTTCTTCTGATGTATCCTGCCCTCTGCGGAGCTAGGGTACTCTCTGGGCAGCTTAAGCCAAGATTTCCAAGGCCAAGAAAGAAAACAATGTGAAATTTGAATTCAAACTGTCATCATGGAAGAACATAAGATTATATTTCTGGAGTTCTCTTATTTCTTTGAAAGAAACACGATATATTAGAAGGCATCCAGAATAAGTTGAAGGAAGCTGACTATTATGCTGGACAACAGAATTGTTCTGATCATAGAGGATTTTTGCATTTATGCAGTTTAGAAACCACCTGTCCTGGGTTCAGCAGTAGCAGTCATTTTTCTCCTTCTTGGTAGCTGGTGCAGTGCTGTGTTTTGACTTTCGGGCTGAGAACAGAGATGATAACAAGGACTTTGTGAGCCTCATGCTCTGCCAGGGAGGAGGGGAAGCCGGGAGGAAGCAGAGACAGGACACCTGACCCAAACTGACCAAAGAGGTATTCCATACCACAGCACGTCATGCCCAGGATGTAACTGAGAGTTACCTGGAAAGGTTAGAGACTGCGGGGCTGGATGAGGTATCAGCCGGTGCTTGGCTGGGCTGGGGGGGGGCAAGTTATCGGTTGGCTGGTGGTGAGGTGTTGTATTCTCTTCCCTTGTTATTCCCTTTATCATTATTATTATTGATGGTAGCAGTAGTGATTTGTGTTATACCTTAGTTACTAAACTGTTCTTATCTCAACCCATGGGAGTTGCATTCTTTTCGGTTCTCCTCTCTGTCCCTCCAGGAGTAGGGGGAAGGAAAGAAAGAGGGAGGAAAGAGGGGGAGTGAGTGAATAAGGGGTCTGGCTGGGTTTAAACCGCGACACTCTCCAAAATGCACAGAACTTAGTGAAACTAAGTGAAACTAGTCCAGTGAATCTTGCTATCTTAAAATAGCTTAAGTTCTGGAATGGAATGAATGAATTAATTAAGACACATTTGAAAACCACAAAAATCTGGTAGAAGAAATAGCAACAGATTGCTTGTCCTTTTACCTAGCAGTTTAAAGGCCAGTTCCTAACCTTGACCCTATGCCAGGTGTCTGAAAAGATATGTACAATATTCGTTCTGAAACTATCCAATTTGCAATAAAAAGAGACAAATCTGACAAATCTTAGGGAAACGTATATTTTGTCACTGTTTTCAGAGTTAACTGTCAATAAAAGACTAAAATTCTGAAGCTGTATTACTGCTGCCTCTGGTCAGGGGTGAGATAAAGTCTTAATACAGTTGGGTGCATGGAGCAGTCACCTTTAATTTGTTGACTTAAATAAGCTGTTAAACTTTTTCTATTAAAAAAAATAGCTGGACAACAATAAATGTTCAAAACACAAACTTAAGTATCATCTACAAGTCTATAGAGTCTCATGCTCTTAGGCTTACTTAGGTTTCTTTCAGTATCCAAATGAATCAACAACTACCAAATACCAGTCTTTCTTCAAAGGAAGAAAAAAAAAAATTGAAAGATAAAACCTTTGAGCCATATTTGACCACAGATGGAATAGAGCTATGACCAAAGCAGTTTTCAATTGATTATTCCCAAGTTCTGAAAAAAAAGACTGTGCTTTCCTTGTAAATAAGTAGAACTTCAAATAAGTAGAAGTTAGTATGTTCCATCATGTTCTTTTCTTGATTTCTTTTTTTTTTTTTTTTTTTGAACAGAAGGCTTGCATGTGATTAGACAAAGCAGAGGGCATGTTACTCTTGTACTATTTTCTAACTGAAACATTATTTTTTATCTAACAATAGTTTGGGAATAGACGTATTTTTAGTGTTGTAAAATAAACTTATTTGTCAGTTACAAAAAGAGCTTCATATGCATCTAGAAATATTTAAATATGTATCTGTAAATCTTAGCAAACATAAGACACCAAAATAATGTATACCACAATAACTGCGGCAATTAGAAAGCTATGCATTCAAATAGTTTAGAATATCTTTACAATTCCATTTTTTTTAATATTGATAATGGCAAGTGTAGTATAAGGGAGATATTTTAAGGAATATCAGCAAGTTGAAAAGAAAATCTGAATAGATAAAAAGATTATCAGTAGTTATTTTAAATAATTAATTTATTATCACTGTATAGGTTCTTTTTCTGCATCACAGTTAGTCTGGACCCATCTTTGTTCAGTAAGACAAAATGCCACAGTTATATTACATTTCTGAAGTGAATTATTTTAAATGTGTAATCTTACAGCTTGCCTATGATTAAAACAAAACAAAACAATTTACTCATCATAGTTGGCACACTTGCTTGAAGTCTTAACACAAGGATTATGGAATCCAAATTATATTTCCCAGTGTTATCATCAGCCTGGTCATTACTACAGAGATCTGTCAATGATACTCGACTTCTTTCAGCACAATCTCTCTTTGCATACAGTTCTCTAAATAATTCTTACGCATTTACCAGTGAATATAAACCTGTTTCTCAAAGTAAGAGCTCTGTTAGTGTATTTGCATTTGTGCAGTGCCTAAGCAGACAAAATGATATTGCAGTTTAAACAGTTCTCCTCCAGCAAGCCAACATCACAGCTATTACTGCAAAAGAAACTTCACTAGTCCAATGCTTTAATTATGCTTCACAGGACAAAAATGTGATTGAAAGCCTGACTGTGAAATCCCAGGACAGCTTTCTGGTAATGGTGCATGTTCCACTTCACTTTTATGCTGTTATGTGCTTAGAAAAAAATCTTCTATTATCTTAAAACATTGTTATAGACATACTGTATCAGAAAGAGTGTGGATTTTTTGTTGAAATGGGAGGCAGCGAAGTCCAGAAGTACAGCCAACTAAAGAGGAATGAAGTGCACCGGATTTCCCAAGATTAAGGAGCTATAATATAAACTTGAATATTCCTATTAAGATGCTTTTTTAAATATTCACCACTGACACATTAAATTGGAACCATGGTACCTTCTATTAGTGATGATGGCCAGTGATCCGATCTGAACTGTAAGACATCCTTAAAATGGTGCTTGTGGAAGAGAATGTTAAAGCTGTAAATGCAGATGTTGTTGAGAGCAAGAGTTAAATGTTTCGAAATGTCTGTGGATACAGTAAAAAAGGAATTTGAGTATATGTGATGCAGAAGTGGCCGCTTCATGAGTCTAGACACATTATTTTCTCCAAAATCCTTTCTCCACCTTCTTCTCAAAATGATAGCTGTATGCAATTCCTTGTTTGAACTTGATATTTACTATCATTATGATTCGCGATAGCAGTCAAAAATGAGACATATTTTGCAGAGATGTTTGCTAAGTAGTTATGTTATACTATAAAACTGAGTAGGAAAGACTGATCTTTAGTACTGAAAGAGATCTTGCGTCTTTCAGCATGAAAGACTTAAGTGTGAAGAGTGCACTATTGATCAAAATATCAGCAGGCTTGACAATACAGACAAAAAAAATCTCTTCTATCCAGGTAATGTAAAACTCTTCATCAGGTTTTCAGTCTTCCTAGAAGTATACCTATAATCTCACTCTGGCAGAAAATAATAAGAACTGCTATGAATAAACATACTGTCAGCAGCAGCTGTGCTCTTTGTGCATTGTTAAATGGCAGATAGCATTCTGGCAGAAGCCATTCTCTCACATCTTGATAACATGACCAAATTTTGTAAGAAATTAAGGGTGGCCATTTAGCCTAAAGGAGTGATACATATCCATGCTAGTTCCACTGCTGGTGTGTTACTCGGTATGCAGCTTTGCATCGGGACCATAAATGTAGCAGCCCCTTTTCTGGGGGCCCTGTTGGGGCTCCTAACTGACAAGTCATGACTACTGCACAGATCTGCCTTCAGCTTTTTTCATGTCTGCCCCACAAGATGTCTCAGGACCTGCCTTGTGATATTAAACTGTAGGATTACTGGCTGCTAAACTGTATGCTGGGCATGCTCCTGTCTTGCCTTTGGTCTGGCTTTTACTTCTTGACATTGTTCTTTTGTGATTACAGTCATTACTTCCAGTCCTTGTATTGGCCTAGTCAGAGCAATTGCTGTGACAGCCCATGTTTTGCTTATGATCTTTTAACATACACTGCATACACTGAGAATCTTGTATATTAATACTTTCACCTTTTAAGTAGCATTTTCTTGACAATTCTAGTTCAAGAAAAGAGGAGTGTATTTGCTTTGCCCTGAGATACACGCAGATGTCAACATTTTCCAAAGCAATTATACCTTTTCACATTTTTACTTTATACAATTTCATGTCCTGTCAAAACATCCTTTTAAATCTTACCTTGGCCACATAGCAAAATATTAGCATATCTTCAATTGCTTGAAGTCAGCAGGCAAACTGAATATCTTACTATCAGCCTTGGAGCTAGAATGTCCTCTGGGCCTCACAAATGTTATGAAATGTGATTATGCCACAGTAGCATGAGGGATATTTTCTGTAATACTGTCCTAAGTGTAAGGCATTTTTAGCCTTCTTTCTGTCTTCCAAAGAGACATGTCACAACCTGTGCTGAAGTGAGTGTTAAATCTTACTCTGAAAATGCTGATTGTCTTTTCTGATGCTGTCATTGTGCAAATAGAAAAGTACCTCTCACCCTTTCAGTATAAGATAGTTCCACTGATCAATACAGCATTCATGTTACTAGCAGCAAGACATGTTAAGGAAGATAAATGACACTAAAAAGAATAGAAACAGATGGATTTCTTGGAATTTTGCTGAAGTAGTGTGGCAGATATCGTGGAGCTGTGCTGTATGTTGTAACAACTGGAATACAGAGAAAAGACAACCCACAGGATACTGCATCATATACTCTCCTGTAAGACACAAGGACACCCTTGCCAGAAGCCGTGTAGCTTTTTCTATAGCCTTTTTTTTCCCAGGGCTTGATAAATCTGGGAAAGGCAGTCAGCTCTGATTACACCCTAGCAGAAGAACCATACTAGCTTCACTGTGTCTGCTGGTAAAAACCTCCTAGACAGTAGACAAGCATTTCTTAGACTGAACTATATGATCCAAGCAGCATTGGAAAAGGAACATCTCTGGGGAAAAGAATATGATTCTTCAATATTCTCTCAATCTTTCACCAGTATTAAAAATACTGGTATTTAAAATGCTGGTGAAAAATACTGGTGGAACTACTGACAGAAGGGGAAAGATGGGACTGTTAGGATACTGACAACTTTCCTTAATTTTTTCACATTTTGAAACATTCATTCTGGGAGCATGACAGTTAAACTGTATTATCTGATGAACCTAAGCAGGGAGCGAGTTTACCTTGACAAAAGTCCTTCTGTTAAAAGCAAGCTTATTTAACTATTTACTTATTGCCTAAAAAAATTTCCAAGGAGGTATGCATTAGCATAACTATCTTTCTAAAAGGTTGGTGTTTTGAATCAGCAAAAGTGTCATTTGGAGAAATTGATATACTAAGAAAGGTTTGGAGAAGCTGTAGACACGAACTATATCACATTTGCATTCAGAGACTAACCCCAATCCAATATTCCTGTACCTCCACTGCAGCACAATAATTCACTATTGATATTAAGCTTTTGTACTTCTGAATTATGAAAACTAAGCTGTGCTTCAAAAGGTCAACAGAAATGGCACTGGCTTGCAGTTTAGTCTTTTGGATGTTATCCGGATGCACAAACTTTATAACATGATAAATAATATTTTTACATACTGCATTAACTTGTGTTACTTTTTTACATTCTGTAGCTCATGCTTAATGAACTGCCTTTATCTTTCCCATCTGTTCTGTTTGTTCAGTTATCAGGTACCATTTACTAAGAAAGTCGATAATGAAGAAAGGCCCATTCAGTACTTCTCAATAAGCTGGACTTCCAAAGGCTGAGACATAAGAGAAAGGTGTAACCTCCCATATGATCTTGTAAGTCTGAGCTAAATAATGCAGGTGTTTGAGTAGCTGATCCACTGAACATAGAAAACTACTCCTTGCTTCCCGTTTTGATCTTGCCCACTGAATAATGAAATTAAAACAGGAAAGTATTTAGCTACGGTTTTCTTTACAATACATTCCTGCTAACAGTCCTTATAGTGTTGCTAATGTTGAATATATTTTCTTCACACTGGATTTATTATGGGTAACATAAAAACTGAATACTTATTATGTGAATTTAAACAGAAGGCTACATTTTTTGCTCATGTTTTTATGAATTGTATTATCATTTTGTATAATACCTGGTGCATTTAAAGAATAAATTATGTCATTTTTTAAATGTGTGATGACGTATTTAATATAAGTGCTCATGCTGTGGAAATAATCAAGAACATTAAACTGGATACTAAAAGTATCTAGTTTATCTAAAGTTTATCTAAAATTTTACTAGAGTAAGCCTCTTGTATATATCATTACTGTCAATGCTGGCTGTAGTAATTTGTCTAGCTTGAGTCACTGATACCATTCCTAGGGTCCTTTTGCACATCAGTCCTATGAGGATGTGATCAGCAACTTGCTCATGCAGAAATTAGCCTAGTAAAGGACAAAATAAAGTATTCTGAATTTTTTTCCCCTCTTAGAAGTCAATTCTGTCAGATGTATCTTCAGCACCACATGTTTTTTTCTAGGGTCTGATTCAAACATGAAAACAAGAGCATAGGAACTTTTCTGAGGAATTTTTTTCAGACCTTTGTTCAGTTTGTTGGCTAGTTCTCTCTTTGGCTGTGCCCCACTTTACCACTAAACAAGCTATGAGTTATGCAGGCCAAGTCAGACATCTAGCGTGTGTATAAGTTTGTTCTGGTTAGGCCTGGTCTTTCCTGTATAGGAAAGAGAAATGCTCTTTAAACCTAATGGAACAATCATGGAACAATGCTTATTGAGCAACAAAAGACATATAAAATTAGGATAGATCCAATTAGGAGTACATGAACAGCGATGCTTAACACTTTCTTTTCCCTGTCAGTGGCTTATTTTTTGAGGTATAGCAAAAGCAACAGTTGTTGTTATATCTATAGTTGTCATAAATGTTACAATACTATGAAATGTGGAGGAGACAACAAAATACACTTAAACATTTGTTAAACCCTAACTTTAATAAAAAAGAATCATTATTTCTGGAATTTATTATAAATTTGTTTGGATCATGATCTGACTCTCTCAAGTATGAGGCTTCAATTGAGGGGAAAAGGTTCTGCAGGAGAGAAGGTTTTTTGGAAAGGCAGAATACCGATTTCTTCCTATTCCCTGAAGGTTGGATGCCTCTTCATCCAGAGCCCTGTGCTCTGATTTAGCCTTTGTCTTATTTATGTTTTGTGCTTAGTTTTTACCTATTTATGTAGAGATCTCATTATAAAACTGTGAATTTCAGATTATTTTAAAATAGCCTTGGTTAATCCGCTCTGTATTTTCATAAATGTATTAGCAATCTAAAGTACACTAAAGTAACTTATTAGTCTGAGGCTCCCGGGTTACTAGACTTTAGGTTATCCACAGAGCTGCTTTATATCCCTTGACATCATTCAGTACCCTGTTGGGTTTATCTTGCCCTTTCTTTGAGACATGTCCAGTAGTTTTAGGAACATTTTCCAGAAGCTGGATGCTGTAGTCTGTGGTAATAAACTTCTGTTATTTTTTCTGGCACAGATTTGGCATATTTCTAGTAATACACTTTCTAAATAATTTGCTGGCATAATTGAGAAACTTCCAGGGAATGTTTCCTTTCAGTATTCCAGATAAGACAGTACCATTTTGTCATTTTTGATCTTCACTGTCTTTTGTCCCTCACATTCTTTCTATCATTTCACATCATGCAGGCTGTGCTTTAGCAGCTTGGGCTACCATCTGCGGGCTTATGACTGAATGCCTCTAAGTCAGAATCCCACCTAGACATAGTGATACCACAGCGCCGCCGGCACCTCGGTGGGCTCGCGATAGTGGTCGCTTGAGATTGACCCAGGAGATGACAGTCTTGCTCAGAATGTGTGGGTTAAAGCCCTTCCTGAATCTTCGTTAGTGAAGACAGGCCTTCCTCATAGGAGAAGGAAAACTCCTATCTTCAAACCTGGGCTGATGGAGCTCGTCTAGCCTTGTGAGGTCTTCCATCAGAGAAGGACACTGTTACAAAACCTACGACCTGAGGACTTTGCTGTCACCGTCCTAGCTAACTAGGCCATGGCCGTTAAACCTGAGGTGTAAAGGGTGGGGCCAGTTCTGCACAAGCTGTGCCTCACCTAACAAATCCACGGCGCAGGCTGGAAGGGCTCACTCTCACTTGTCTGTATGGATGGGCGAGGGTCGAAACGGCAGATGACAAGGTGCATGGGAAGCTGCAGATCCAACCTTGCATGGGGGCGGACCAGCGCATGGGTAGCTTGAGATCGCTCAGGAGATGTCAGTCCTGGGCGGACGCTCCCTGATTGCCTAAGCACCCTTTTCCAACCAGATTTGCATATCCCACTTGCCCTTGGTCATCGTACTTATAGTAAGCGTGGTTAAAGCCCTTCCCAAATCTTTGCTTGCAAAGCCAAGCCGTTAATCAATCAATCAATTTATAGTCCACTGCAAAGCAGTCACTTTCTCAAAGACAGATATGACCAGAGCTGTAGACCGTAGAAGGACATGGGAAGGTAGGTCCTTTGCATTCCTAAGGCCAAGATCAAGGATATTGAGCTCTAAGTTCTCTGTTTACTGGGCGGTTTCCATATGAGTGGAAGTGGTAAAGTTTCAAAGCATGCATAGACATACTAAAGAAACTCCATTTGGCCTATGACAAGGTTCAGGGTCAGCACTGAGCTGTGCTGAACTGAATCTCCAGAAGGTGAACCGAATCTTCAGAGGGAGGTACTGAAGACTCTCCCAAATGATAAGCAAGGTATGGAAATCAAAGCACTGACCGCACTTCAGGAATCTCTTCTCATACCAAGTACCATTTTCCAGTGAGATCACACCAGCATTGGATGGAGGAGTTGTTGCTGCCATCATTGCTAGTATCATCAGGCCCAGAGGTGAATTTCAGCTCAGGGATTCCTATGATCAATGAAAACTGGGTCTTCACAAGTGAGAGTCTGAGAACTCTTCTACTCATTGCCTCCCAGTGAGGAAGAATGAGAAGGGCCAGCTGCTGAAAGATATCTCCTTAGCTGCCAGCTAGAGCACACTGCAGGGTCCTGCCACCACATCTCATCTAGTGCTGTAAAAACAACCAAGCGTACTTGTCTAGCAAACAAGAACAGCTCCGGCAAGCACTTTTATATGGCTCTGAGTGTGCACACATACCAAATGATCCAGTCCTCCTCTACTCTGCCCCCTCCCAAAATAGGACACTGTAGCACTCTTGAAAAGTGACATTGGGTAAGTTTAGCTAAGCTGTGCATTCAGGCAAAATACAAATTTATCGAAGACTTCACTTAGATTTTCATGTTATAAACACCTGCCACAATAAATCTGCATCCTGGTCTCCTGTTCGTCTAATAAATATCAATGTGCTGGTAAAACTAATCAGAAATGTATCCTGAACGTGGCAGATTATAAAACCCTGCAAAAATTCACCCCTTTACGTCTCCCTTACTACTTCTTTCTGTTTATGGCAATCATTACTGAAAATTCTCCCATCTCTGCCGGCCACACAGATAGTACCAGGATGCTTCCCAAGGGCTGAAAGTCACTCCTCTGGGACAGGCGGGGAACAGGGCTGCCATAGGGGCAGCTGGGGGCTGCCCCAGCCGAGGGCATCAGTCACCTCTGGGGGTGCAGAAACTCCTGCAATTTCAGGCAGACTGGTTGGGCTATAAATGTTATGCTCAGCTCTGAGGATAAAAAGCAATTTTCATTAATTTTCTCCATGAAGCAACAGAGTTAAAAGCTTTGTGTGCTCCTGTTGTACAGACTTACAGTCAATTCCCTTAGACACCATGTCTGGGTCAGTTATTTTCAAGACTGGATCAAAGAATGCACTACCACTGTACACGTGCACCAAAAGCTGCTCACCTCTAGTGTTCTATCCAGCAGCAAAAACCTGACAGAAAAAATGTTGCAGGTACATTTCTACCTACCATTAGCGTTAACTTTTGAGGCAACCACATGCATGAAGTAAATCTCTGTGAGAACCTGAATGTGCTTCAGCTGTAGTATCATTTGGAAAACGGGAATTGCTTGGACTTCATATAACGTATTTTTAAATCTGTTTTTAGACTTATGTTGTCAATAGTATTCATTATGTTTTACGGGGGGGGGAGCAATATGTAGACATAAATTCTTTTGATCTTAGCCAAACAAACAGCAATTCTCATGGAATGGTATGAAGGATGGAGCACATTGAGCACACAAAAAACAAAGATACAGAAAGAAAACACAAAGATCATGAAGAAAAACACTTGCTTGGATTTTTTTTATTTCATTTTTGGTTTGGGTTTTTTGGTTTTGTTTTCTTTAGAAAAAGTTCATTTTGGTTTGCTCCTATACTTCTCCAAATAATCATCCATTTTCTTCATTTGTTATTTTTAACACATTTCATTGCCTCTGAATAAACCAAAATATTCTAGAATGTCTTCAATTCACACTAGAAGCAAACAAAAAGACTTACTTTATTTTCTTGATTTAATTGAAATACGACAGGATTTAATTCACGTTATTTAAAAGAATTAATAACATCTGATATTTTAAAGATGATGGCTGGTTATAAACTAAAAGTAGACTGACCTAATGGTATTATTTAAGTGAAACTAAGCTTGTATTTCTATTTATTTAAATCCCTGCCACTCTTCCAATTAAATTAAGAAGTACTGATTGGCAGAGAACATGTCTAATATTTAAAAATATGCAGAACATTTATAATATTAAAAAATACCCAAGTTAGACAAAATGAAAATATTTTCTTGGATGAAAAGCTGGGAGATAGGAAAGGCAGACTTCGTATTTCTTTTATAGATGGAAAGAAGTGCGTCAACTGTTTTGTTTTACTTGACAATTTAAACATGACTTGTATGCAACCCAGCAGGATTACTAATAGTTGATTCCCCTTTTCTAGAAAAGATCTACTTTATTATCAGGAAATGCAGCATTGCCATGTATTCTCTGACACTGTGTAAAACCCATTTCTTTTGACGCACACAGACTCTTGCCCAGGGAAGCTGGACAAGGGGCTAGGAGCACAGTTGTACTCTGTGGTGCAGGCCAATGGAATGAGCATCCACAGGCAGCCTGGTCCTGGCTGCAAGCCTCCTTCTCCACACCTGCCTTCTGCCACCTCCAGCAGTCATCAGCCCTGCATGATGCTGATTCAGTTACCTAAACTGAGAGAAAACAAACCTAACAGTGAACCAAATACTTTCCTGCAAGGCTGATGAGTTGAAGCAGTCTGGGAGAGGGCCCAGAGCCCAAGCAAGGCAGGGAGGGAAATCCTCTGGCTGGTAGAATGGAGATGGAATGCAAGGGCAAGAGGAGGTGCAGGAAGCAGGATCTCCTCCTTTTTAAATCGTTTCAACTATCTTGTGTCAACCTGGAACATCAAACTGGCTACATGGCAGCAGCACACCATCATGTTTGTTAAGCAAATGAGTTACCCTCAGAATTTCTTTGTCATCAAAAGGTACACATGTAAATAAAATATTCTTTAATAGGTCATTTCTAGTTGACACAGGTTTTTATTTTGTGAATGGCAAATTGAGAGCCGGTTCACAACTAGGACTCCAAAGGGTTACAACATAAATAACAGCTATTGCTGGGTACGGTGGATTTCTTTTACCTCATTGCTAAACACGCAGCATGCAGAATCAGGAACTGATCAGAAATTATGTTGAGGAAACCCAATTTAGCATTATCGGCAAATTTAGGTACATTTGAAATTGCATACTCCCTTCAAGGTCATTTATGTCCAAAAAGAAACCTGCAATAAAAGAATATTAATAAGATAGATTAAAAGCAATGGAATTCACTTACATCTGAAATATCCCACAAAACAGAAGTACAATGAGGCACCTTATAAAGCTGCTCAGGTGGCACGTTATGGTGGTTAATTTAAAAGGGCATATGGTGTATTTCAGTCTTGTTTGTGACTTTCTTTCCTTTTATTCCTTTCTTTTTTGACCTTTAACCTAGCCTTAGTAAAGGAATAATAAATTCATGTCCTTTCCAGGATGATTTTGAAGCAAGAAAGCCATCTTTTCATAACAGCATGCCAGTGGGAGAACCTGATTTTTTAACTTTTGTATAATAATTTCAAAAGCTTCAATTAAAAACAAAAAAAAAGAAATAAATTACTGTATCCACCTGCTCAATACAGTTTTGGGTTTTTTCTGCATGCTAGACCTGAAAGGGAAAATTGAGTGGAAATTGGCCAAGCTGCAGGAAGAAAAGGTCAAAATGAATGGACATTCAGGGAAATAAATTTTATTAAATATGGATATCTTTGCCAGCTCCATGGTGTGCCACCATGTGTATGGAGCATCTTGAATAATGGATCCCAAACTGAGCTATGTTTCCATGGAAGAAGAAGGTTTCTAGGCAGGGGACAGGTTCCCAGAGAAATGGATGTAACATTTCACTCTTCAGGTGGCTGGCCTGTTTGGACTGTAAATACCTTATTTGGTGTAAGCTCTTTAGGAAAGAAAAAAAAAAAATGTTGAAAAAATCTTCACTGAGAATAAATTTTACCCCAAATTCCCCTCATGTATAAAGTGCCCTGAGACCAAACAGTGAGTTACATGAGTGCTGGGTGTTGTCAGAAGGAACATGTCAGATCAAATGATTCATGTTTATGGTGTCTCCCAGTCCTATCTTTTGTTCTGCCTTTCTGTGTGGTGTTCTGATTTTTCTTGAATATGATACTTTTCTCAGGTACAGAATCAAACACTTTAAGGAAATAGGGGTAGACTTTTCTTTACTACATTGGTGACATGATTAAAGACTTCAAGCACAACAGTGGATCACCTTTTTTTTCACTCTCAGGGATTTGTAAGGCATGCTCAATCATAAAGTATTATAAAGCTTCTTAATTATTTGTCTTTTGCCTAAAATTAACATCACAGTGCATACAAATTTCAGAATAATAGAAAACTGGGAATGATGATTTGACTTGATTTTCCCTTCTCTCTGGAGGGCACAGAGAAGATTTAAGCTTTTAAGTTCAGGAGATACAAAAAACCCTGAAATAGCTGTTTGAGTACAAAAAAACCAACCCCAAAAACACAACCAAAATTATTTAAGTCAGTCAGTATGTGTATATGCTACAGCACTTCTTCCCTCATGGCCCTTTGCTAGTCCTAAAGTAATATTAGAAAATAGAAGCAATCATTTGCTAATGTGAAGTTTGAACCCAGTTCACAGTGCAAAGTTCACTTCATGATATTGAACCATAGGTTTCATATTTTTTCTAAAATCCAAAACAATCTCAAATTAGTTTTTCAAGGCATTAGAACTATCTTTTCAGGAAACAAAGGCACTTTTTTTTTTAAATAAATTTTAAAAATAGATCTTATTCTGTTCCTTTTTCCATTCTTCAGCTGAATCCTAAAGTAAAAGAGTAACTGCCACATTTTAAAAGAAGTAAATGAATAAATGAAAGATATTAAATCAATCAGTCAATCAATCAATCAATCAATATTTGTACATCTTTGCTACTGGAGTGATGTTAGTACTTGTATTGAGGCTGATAATTTTTAAATTCAAATGACCTTACATACCGAAACATTTTTAAGTTTGTATCAACAATGTCTCTCTTACTGCACAGAAGTAGCATGAAAAGTAGTTAGGGTCTTTAATTTTGCAAATTAACTCTGCAAAAGTGTATGTGGATATTAGCACTGTATTGCAGTGTTCTCATTTAGAAACTATCTGCCTCCCTTACTCTCTTTCTCCTCTCATACACTTAATATCTAATATTCATGTTTTAATTCAACAACTGTTGCTTCAGGATTGTCACTAAATAGATGTGCAATAAACATTAACCTGTGCAACACTTCAGGTTCTCTCCAGTTACTGACATTATTCATATTGATTTTTTAAATTATTCCGCTTATTCTTATGTGCAGTAATTTGTTGAATCAATTTAGGATTAATTTCCTATTACAGTCACATAAATCTTCTATGTGCTGCTTTGCCTGAGTGATATTGACTTTGTACAAACAATTTAGACATTTTTCAATATTCATCACTTTAAACATGATTAAAATTTTTCCCTCAGATCCTTATTTCTGAGACTTGAAATATAGGCAATAACCTATTTAGGGCTCAGAGTATTTCTTTTGTTTCAAATATTGATGCAGCTGATTCAGGCACTTCAAACAAGTGAGAGAGTGTGAAACTCATTGTTCTCAGTATATTGCATGCCACACTTGTGTTGTTTTTCATATACTCAATTTTCTCTCAGTAAAAAAAAAAGTGAGAAAGCCATTTTTTGAATCATTTTATTGTACAGTTGAATATTGTTGATTTTTCATCTTGACAAGACTATGAAAAGAAGGGAGAGAACATTTTAATCCTCAAATGCAGAATGTTTCCTGATCCCTCGAATTCCAGGCAGTTTGCTGTTCCCCAGAAAGTCCACACTTTTTTCCTTTGTTTGGATATTGCTGCGGTGTGCAAAACTCTGTGATGACAGAAGTAGCAACTGTTGCAGGCTGATAGAATCATCAGAGTTTCAATAATCAGTCCTGTGGATTCTGTCAGTCAAGAGCTATGGTCTATAGGTACTGACTATGGTTATGCATAAAAAGAAAGGTATTTCAGAGAATCATGGAATGGTTAGGGTTGAAGGGACTTTAAAGATCATCTAGTTCAACACCCCCTTTCATGGGCAGGGACACCTTCCACTAGACCAGGTTTCTCCAAACTCCTTCCAACCTGGCCTTGAACACTGCCAGGAATGGGGCAGCCACAGCTTCTCTGGGCAACATATACCAGTGTCTCACCACCCTCACAGGGAAGATTTTTTTTTCCTAGTATCTCATATCAGTCTCCCCTCTGTCAGGTTAAAGCCCTTTGTCTTGTCCCTACAGGCCCTTGTAAAAAGTCCCTCTCCAGATTTCTTCCCTCCCTTCAGGCACTGGAAGCTGCTCTGAAGTCTCCCAAGCCTTCTCTTCTCTAGGCTGAACAAACCCAACTCTCTCAGCCTGTCTCCATAGGAGAGGAGCTCCAGTCCTTAGAGCATCTTCATGGCCCTCCTCAGAGAGAGTTGTGGGAATGCCCAGTATGACCATATCACCATGTGCATGCACAGAAGAGACATTAAACTACCAGTGCAGACTGTGCTGCCTAAATCGTCTTCTTTAAGAAGACCATGAGCTCGATGGCAGCCATTTGTAGCTGGAATCCATCCAAACTTTTCTGTAGCTACTACCTCCTCCTTCTTTCACTAAGCCTGAGTCTTAACCCTTATATGCTTGAGGGGATAGAGTGAGAAAGCAAGAGTGAATTCAAGCTGACAAGGATTGATTCTGCTTGACAACAGCTTGCCAATTATCTGAAGTTTTAATCTGCTTTTTCATAAGTTCTTACTTTTCCTCTACTGCTTCCTTTGAAGAGCATAGAATATCAGTGATCTTAAGAAGTAGTTGTGTATGAGTTCTCAAGAAAAAATTACGATTTTTTTTAAAAGTCAGACACTGCTTCTGTCCTCACAGACATTCAAAAATGTAGTTGGTGATTTTGATGACTCAAGGAAGATAAGACTTTTCCTTAATTGTATTTGGAGTTTGACTGCTAGGTAAAGGTGAGCACTGATTGAAGCGGATAAAGAATTCATAAACTTAGTAAGTGAAAGATCATTATAAGCTTCTTTTTGTTTCTTCCTTTTATAATTGAGTATTTTATATTCTCTAAGTGCTGTATAAACAGTAGGTAAGGGATCTTCATATACTGCACTTCCCTGAACTATGTAGACTCACTTCATATATATAGAAAATCAAAAGTCCTATCCATGTGAAGAGAGGAATTTTAGATACAGTATATTTTTTTTTTGTATTTCTAAAACCAAGAAAAATTTAGTTCAAACCACAAGCATATCTAACAGATTTTCTTAATCACTTTTGAACCATGGAGATTTTTGTTCTGCACAATATTTTGTTTAAATAAGCTTGTGTTGCATAAGGGAGGGTATCCAAACATTTATTCTGTATGTGTGAAAACTGAATATGCATTCTGACCTTTAGTTTTCTATTTTAACTGTGTGCTATCTGACTTTCTTATTTATAACAGTTTACTTCCTTTAAGTGCTTGACTTTGGCATCCTTATGAACTTTGGTTCCTTCAAGGAACCCCAGCATTGTGTGAGGTGTGATTTCTCTACAAATTTGGGTTGACTCTTCCTCAATGTGTCTGATATGTGTCAACATCTGATGTGTCAATTAATTTTACTCTTTAAAAGCATTTCTGCTCCTTTGTCCCATATGGGTAACACAGCTCAGGTCTACGGCTTCCCAGACCCCCTCTAGAATCTTTACATTAGCATCACATTGACTACTTTCCAGTCTCTGGTATGCAGACAGTTTTTAGTAGGATATTACACTGGCTGGCAATTCCTAGTGTTCCCTTTGGAACCTGATGGGTCAATACTAGCTGATCCTAGCAATCTGTTACTATTTAGTTTAGTGCATTTAACCAATTTGTTCCGTAATCTTGTCTACCAGCCCTCTGCCTATCACTAGTTTTGCGTGTTTCTCAAGTCTTATATTTCTGTCCTGAACTTAAAAGAACTCATGATTCTTTCTATTTTGTGCATTTCAGTATATTACCTCTGCTTCTCTGCTGTTCAGACTTGCAGGCTTTCTTATGGGATTCTTAAAGTTTTGGTTTGTTTTTTTTTTTTGTGAGGCGTGGTAAATATTCATTCTGTCCTCTCTGAGAGTGAGTTTTAATTGTCTGTGTCATTAAGATTTTTTGTCTGTCCTCTCTTAACAAATTTCATTTTTATGCACCTTTGAAATAGGTGTGAGATTTTTTTGTCTTTGTAGATTCTGCAAGAAATACTAAGTGCCAGTACCCAGTGATATCTGTGACTTTGTACAGTAATGTTATGAACAAGATCTCATACTTAGGACCAGCTGAGATGTTGCTTCTCCTATTGAGGTATTCTTTCTAACTGCTCCACAAAGCAGCTGTTTATGGTATCTAAGGATTCAGTCTCAGCTTTATGACCAGATAGGACATCTGTTCAAGCGACATGGCAGTAATTGCAGCCTACCATTATGGCTGTGTTTCCTTGCCCTCTCAGCCTCTTTGCTGCCATTCAGGATGTCAATCACCTATCAAGCGTATTATCATGTGCTTATTTCCACTCTGGGCAGGTTTATAAAACCTATGAAATGAATGTTGGCTGCAGGGCTGATTACTTGGGCACAGCTTAACAGGGGCTGTCAGTAGGTGTTTTTACAGTACTGTTTCTTGTAGAAATACTGTTCGGAGAAGAAAACAGCCTGATAAAGGAGAGTGTATACAGCATGGAATCAATGTACTCTTGAGACATGGTCAAGTAAAAAGTACCTCTAGTGAATATCCCTCTTGCTTATTGGTTTTGTTTTAGTGGTGTCATACAACTACTTCAGGACTAAATACATGCATGCAGTTTTGCATCACGCTCTTTGAGAACTAACTACGCTTTTAAAAATCCTCAAGGACCTCATGAGGACACATGAGTTTTTGGTGGTGTTAGCACCACCCTGCAGAGACATCACCTCCATGACTGTTGTACAGTTGGTTAACCAAGCTTCATTTCACAGCAGGATTATCAGGTCAGCCCATTTCAGAGAGGATCTCTTTTAATTTCTAAAGCTGTGGAATCAACACACTCAGTAAATTAGCTAAGTACTGTAACATATTTTGGTATATGACATACAGAGTAAGAATGTACACAACATATCACATGATACATCTTTTATAAAATGTTACTAGATTACTGTATATTAAAAAAAAACAGGCTGACTTGCCTGTTTTTCAGGTATGCATATACATTGCCCACATATGCCATGTGTTGTTGTTTGAAATAAAATCTAGTACTTAAATATTTGATAATATGTGTAGGGGGCCTACAAGGATGCCTTAGAGGGACTCTTCATCAGGGACTGTAGTGACAGGACAAGGGGTTATGGGTTCAAACTTAAACAGGGGAAGTTCAGGTTAGATATAAGGAAGAAGCTCTTTACTGTGAGTGGTAAGGCTCTGGCACAGGTTGCCCAGAGAAGCTGTGGCTGCCCCATCTGTGACAGTGTTCAAGGCCAGGTTGGATGGGGCTTGAAACTACCTGGTCTAGTGAAAGCTGTCCCTGCCCGTGGCAGGGAGATTGGAACTGGATGATCCTTAAGGTCCCTTCCAACTCAAACCATTCTGTGATTCTGACTGCACTTCCGATTTTGTCTGCATATACTAGCTAAAGACATGACTAATCATAGAAAATGGAAAGACTGAAAATAAGCCTAAATTAAAAGTATTTAAGTGACTGATGCAAAACAAGCATGAAATAATTTCTCTAACTCAATTAAGTTTTCATATAGTTTTTCTGCACTGAAATTCAGCTATACTAAATAGAAACTTAAATGAGAACTTAGTCTTCTTCCCTTTACCTAATATATTTTGAAGTGCGAAAAACATTCATTAATAAAAATATCTGATTAACACTATCAGTGAAATATACAGTCTGATTGCTAGGTACAGATATGGATATAGATACTGACATAAATAAGGACATAAATCTAAATTTGGATCTAGAGAGATATCATGGAGTAAAATCTAGTATACTTGTTTCTTAAAAATTTACTAATGAGATAATCAGCTACTAATGATATTACTAATTAGATGCCATAGCCTTAGGTAAAATCCATGTACACAGGTGTGTTCACTTTTACACATCAAATCAGTTATAAGGATGATAAATTGGTCACAGAACTGAACCATATTATTTATATCAATATATCAGATTACGACCCCACAATTTTTTTCTGCTTGGGAAACACACACGGGTCTGTCTGTTATTCATTCATGAACTTTTCAATTGTATGGCAGCAGATGCATGCATTATGTCTGATTTTTAACTTGAGACATGAAAAATTGATTTCTTCACAAACAGTCTTGATTTAATTTTGAATGTGCATGAATAACTTTCACAGAATTGCTTTTACTTCTTTTTAAGCATTCTCTATATGGATATTATGATGAAGTATTCAGATCTTTTTGATTACATAAATTAAAACCAAAGCATTTGAGACTAGGACTTTTTACTAGGAAAAAACTGAAGAACTATTAGATAAAATGTAACATAATATTCAATAAATTTACATACAAAATTTGAGACAAAACCGTTGAATTGTATTACCCCAATGCAAAATCTATTATCTTTAAGCCAGAAAATTGCTCTAGAAAATTGAAAATGTGGAAGCAAATAAAATCAAACAAAAGATTAAGATAAAACCCATAATGTTTGTGAACAGTCTTATCCACTCTCTCTACTGGGAAAAAAATATTTGTCTCATTTGTTTCTAAATACATAAAAGGGTATTACACTGCAATATAAAGCAATCATCTACTTTTCAGGTTTGATTTTTAACATATGACAACATTGAAATTCAGAACAGAAATAATATAGTAATCTTGCAAAATCAGTGTGCCTTTCTTATGTTTTATGTCACACTTCTTACTGGATACAGCAATTTATTGTTTCAGCAATCCTTTGTAAAAAGTAAAACCATATAAATCATTATTTCGTATTTCCCTTTGCTACATTTCTCAATTGAATGTACAGATTTAATGAAATTAAAACAGTTGTTCATCAGGTTGCCCACCTAAATACCCATTCTGTATTTAAACATTAATTTAAAATAATGTTACGGATAACTGAACTTGAGTGAGTGTGATTCAAGGACTGCCTGTACTGCTATCTCAGTTGGACTTATCTAGAATAATGTGCTTTATAATAGCTTTCTGTGTTGTACTATGGGTCTATTGAACACGTAATGGCAACACAATCAAATGTTTAACAGATTGATAATGAATATCCACAGCTAAGCACTGTACAGCTAAAACATTCTGACTAATCAGATACACAAGGGACATGACAAATTGGAGAATTAAGCACATAATGAAAATACCAAGAATTCCTCTGGGCACTAAAAGAAAAGGGCAAATAGAAACAAGTGCTTCTTTGATGTATTTTGTAGCCAAACTAATGAAATCTACATGGCTGTATGTAGGAGTGGATGACGATTTGGGTGGGCGATGTATTTTTAATGTAACCAGAGCTTAAAATTTAAATCAGCACTTGTTGTCCTTTGTAGTTGGTAACCTTTGACTTAAGAGAAAAAAGTAAATGTGATGACATCCAAGAGTGTCAGTGACACAGAATTTGCATCATGACCTTTATCATGTTTAAGAAAATTGAAAAATATTTTCCAGTCTTCTCTTTGCTCTACAGAGGAGCTACGTTAGAATAGTTATACATACACATTATTTTATCATTTTTTAAATCCATATGTGAGGTAGATGTAAATAAATGTCAAATGGAGAGGATAAGGCTGGACATTAGAATGAAAGGAATGACATTAATTGCTCTCACCACTCACAACATATCACAGATGTAGATTAACAGTTGCACTTTGTTTCTGCACAGTCACACATCAACCATTGTAAACCAGTGGGTATGAAGCAAATGTCATTCGTTAGCACCATTCCCTAACTACAGTGAAGGCTTTTAATGAGTCTCTAGTCCAGTAAAGAAATAGCTAGCTAAACGCAAAATGGCCAAATAGCACACAGTTAATAATAATGTATAGTACATTTACTCTGAGAAATTAAATGCCTGCTGCAACATGTACTTAATTAATGTGGGGGAAAAGTAAAACATCTCTCAAAAGTCATCTGAGATCAAATACCCACTGGTATTTGTGAAATGGAAGGGGAAGTTGGAGAGGGTCTTATGCCACACTGCCTGGCACCTGTGCTACAGGCATTTCAGAGGAGGTTTACTTCAGACCAGAACTGGTCTTAGTGCCTGATAGTCTTGCAGTACCAAAGCTGCTACCCTGAGCTACCTTTCTGGTTTAGCATCATCTGAAAGAAGCATGTGCCCCCCACGAATCACAGTATCACAGTATGCTAGAGATTGGAAGGGACCTCAAAAGATCATCTAGTCCAATCCCCCTGCCGGAGCAGGAACACCTAGATAATGTTACACAGGAATGTGTCCAGGCGGGTTTTGAATGTCTCCAGGGAAGGAGACTCCACAACCTCCCTGGGCACCCTGTTCCAGTGTTCTGTCACCCTCACTGAGAAGAAGTTTCTTCTCAAGTTTAAGTGGAACCTCTTGTGTTCCAGTTTGTACCCATTACCCCTTGTCCTATCATTGTCTGCCACTGAGTAGAGCCTGGCTCCGTCCTCGTGACACTCCCCCTTTATATATTTATAGACACTAATAAGGTCACCCCTCAGTCTCCTCCAAACTATAGAGACCCAGCTCCCTCAGTCTTTCCTCATAAGGGAGATGCTCCACTCCCTTAATCATCTTCGTTGCCCTGCGCTGGACTCTCTCCAGCAGCTCCCTGTCCTTCTTGAACTGAGGGGCCCAGAACTGGACACAATATTCCAGATGGGGTCTCACCAGGGCAGAGGAGAGGGGAAGGAGGACCTCTCTCGACCTACTAACCACCCCCCTTCTAATACACCCCAGGATGCCATTGGCCTTCTTGGCCACAAGGGCACAGTGTTGGCTCATGGTCATCCTGTCGTCCACTAGGACCCCCAGGTCCCTCTCCCCTACACTGCTCTCTAACAGGTCGTTCCCCAACCTATACTGGAACCTGGGGTTGTTCCTGCCCAGATGCAGGACTCTACACTTTCCCTTGTTATATTTCATCAAGTTATTCCCTGCCCAACTCTCCAGCCTGCCCAGGTCTCGCTGGATGGCAGCACAGCCTTCTGGCGTGTCAGCCACTCCTCCCAGCTTAGTGTCATCAGCAAACTTGCTGATAGTACACTCAATTCCCTCATCTAAATCATTGATGAATATATTAAATAATACCGGTCCCAGTACTGACCCTTGAGGCACTCCACTAGTTACAGGCCTCCAACTAGACTCAGCCCCATAGACTACAAATCTCTGGCTTCTCTCCTTCAGCCAGTTCGCAGTCCACCTCACTACCTGATCATCCAGTCCACACTTCCTCAATTTAGCTGTGAGGATGCTGTGGGAGACTGTGTCAAATGCTTTGCTGAAGTTAAGGTAGACCACATCCACCGCTCTGCCATCATCCATCCACCGTGTTATTTCCTCATAAAAGGCTAAGAGATTGGTCAAGCATGATTTCCCGCTGGTGAAGCCATGCTGACTGCCCCTCATAACCCTCTTATCCTTGATACGCCTTAAGATGGCACCAAGGATAAGGTGTTCCATCACTTTCCCAGGGATGGAGGTGAGGCTGACCGGTCTATAGTTACCCGGGTCCTCCTTCTTGCCCTTTTTGAAGACTGGAGTGACATTTGCTTTCCTCCAGTCCTCAGGCACCTCTCCCGTTTCCCAAGACTTGGTAAAGATGATGGAGAGCAGTCTAGCAATGACTTCCGCCAGTTCCCTCAGCACCCACGGGTGCATCCCATCTGGACCCATGGATTTATGGATGTCCAGATTGCTCAAATGGTCTCTAACCCATTCCTCATCGACTAAGGCAAACCGCTCCATTGATCTGACTTCATCTAAGGTCTCAGGGGTACAGGGCTCTTCAGGACTGCCCGCAGCAGAGTAGACAGAGACAAAGAAGGCATTCAGTAACTCTGCCATCTTTGTATCTTCTGTCACCAGGGCACCCATCCCGTTCATCAGTGGGCCTGCGTTGCCTCTGGTGTTAGTTTTATCTGCCATGTATTTGAAAAAGCTCTTTTTGCTGTCCTTGACCCTTCTCGCCAGGTTTAATTCTACGGAGGCCTTAGTCATCCTAGCTGCCTTCCTACATCCTCTAGCAGCAGCCTTATATTCCTCCCAAGTGGCCAGCCCCTCCTTCCATGACCTGTAAACTCTCCTCTTCCACTTGAGCATACCCAGCAGTTCCCTATTTAGCCACGCAGGTCTCCTGGCTCTCTTCCTTGACTTCCTATGTGTCGGGATGCTCCGATCTTGAGCTCGGAGAAAGCAGTCCTTGAATGCCAACCATCTTGGGCCCCTTTACCTTCAAACAGCCTTGCCCATGGGATTTCCCCTAGCAATTGCTTGAAAAGGCCGAAGTTTGCCCTGCTAAAGTCCAGGGTTGCAATTCTACTTGCTATTCTACTAGTCCTACCACACAAGATCCTGAATTCCACCATCTTGTGTTCGCTGCAACCAAGGCAGCCCTCAACCCTTACTGCTTCGACCAGACCCTCCTTGTTAGTGAGGATGAGATCCAGCAGCGCTCCTCTCCTGGTTGGCTCATCCACCATTTGCAGGAGGAAGTTATCATCCATACACTGGAGGAATGTACTGGACCGTGGCTGGGTTGCTGAGTGGTCCTTCCAGCAAACATCAGGGAAGTTAAAATCCCCCATGACGACCACGGCCTCAGCTGCCTGTAGAAGGCCTTGTCAACTTCCTCACCCTGATCTGGTGGTCTGTAACAGACACCCACAACAGTATCCCCCCTGCCAGCCTGCCCCTTAATTCTCACCCACAGACTCTCAACTCGCTCGTCATCTGTCCCTGGACAGAACTCGGTGCATTGTAGTTGCTCCTGTACATAAAGAGCAACCCCACCACCCCTCCTGGCTGGCCTGTCTTTCCTGAAAAGGACATAGCCCTCCATGACTATATTCCAGTCATGTGAGCTGTCCCACCACGTCTCTGTAATTGCCACCAGATCATAGTCTCCTGACTTAACACAGGTTTCCAACTCCTCCTGCTTATTTACCATGCTGCGCGCATTGGTGTACAGACATTCCAGGGAGCAAGCTGAGCACACCGATTTCACCCTAGGATTATAGGAGGCCTCCCAGTCTTCATCAATTCTGGAGTGCTGCCCCACTGGGGCAAGCCCAGCTACAACCCCATCCCCCTTCGAATCTACTTTAAAGCTCTCCAAATGAGCCCTGCTAATTCGTGCCCCAGCATCCTTTTGCCTCTGTGAGATAAACCTTTCCCTCTTGTCATTGTCCAGACTGGTGCCCTATAAAACCAGCCGTTATCAAAGAATCCAAAGCCCTGCCTGTAGCACCAGTCTCAAAGCCAATTGTTCATGAACTGAATCTTCCCATTCCTTCCCACATCATCAGTGGAAGATGGAAGGAGTGAGGAGAAGATCACTTGAGCCCCAGACTCTTTCACCATCCGCCCCAAGGCCCTGTAGTCTTTCTTCATCCCCCTCAGACTGCGGGAGGCAGCTTCCCCCTCACCTGTCTGGAAGACCAGCAGCGGGTAGTAGTCTGTCGGGTGCACCAGGTTGGGGAGCGCCCTGGTGATATCCCTGATCCGGGCTCCAGGCAGACTACACACTTCCCTATGATGAGGGTCAACTCTGCATATCCGGCCCTCTGTTCCCCTCAGAAGGGAATCGCCTACTACAATGACCCTTCTTTCTTTCTTATCAGAGGCAGTCTTGAGGTGAGAAGTCGATCGCCTTTTCCTATGTGGCCTTGTAGGCTGGCCTTGCCCCACATCCTCACCTACCTCTCCTTCAAGATCCAGGGCCTCGAACCTATTACGGAGGGACACCTGGGGAAGCAGGGCAGGAAGGGGGGAGGGTTTCCCACGACGCCGAACTGGAACTCGCTTCCAACCCTCGTCGTCTTTTTGGTCCCCTACCTCTGCGCAACAGCTACAGGGCAGGGGCTGCCTCGGGCCATCCCCCTCTGTGTGAGAGGGCAGGGGGTCCCTCCCCTTTTGGGGGGTATCTCCCTGGAACCGTTCCGACTGGCACGCCAGGGAGTTACTCCACCAGTCGATCTCCCTTTCACACTCCCTGATGGTCCTCAGCGTCTCAACCTCCTCCTTAAGTCTTGCCACCAGGCTAAGCAGATCTTCTACCTGCTCACACCTCACGCAGGTGGAATGCTGTCCTCCCTCCCCCGGCAGCAGCAGGCTCTGGCACTCCCTGCACCCAGAGACCTGAACAGCCACGGTTTGGGACGGGGTCTCTGTCTGAGTTGCTGCAGTCTTCTTACTGCAAGCTCTCCTTCTGGAGGCGACCACACTGGTCAGCAGCCTGGGACACCAGCAACAGGGCCAGCAACACGACCTGCCCGCGCCCGGCGGGCAGCCGCTGCCCTCTCTGAGGCTCTTCCGAGGCAAGGGGCAGGGGGGTGGTCGCCGTCACCGTGTGAACGCCCCCCGTCACGTCAGCCGCTCTCTCGCAAGGGCTGCTGGGGCTTCGGGGATCCGGAGATGTCGGGGATCGGGAGATGTCGGGAATCGCGATGTCTCTGCGCTATCCCCTCTGATTTCCCTCATCTCCGTTGACCCTCGCGGTCGCTGAAGCGTGCCGGCTGCGGCTCTAGCTGGGCTAGCTCCGATCAGCTGACTGAATGAACTGGAGCAGGTGGGGATGCACGGGAGATTCACTTCAACGTGCACATCTGATCCAAAGCAAAAGATTCATTCAAGTATATCCTGGGACTGGACTGCAGAGGGTATATGCCAGACTGGGCACATGAAGATCCCAGCCAATGTGATTTCCAGAGCTTTTTTGGGAACTGCTACATCTCCCAGTGTCTCCACTTAACCGGAGCCTGTGGTATTTGCAACTCTTCCCTTCTCAGACATTCTTTGGAAAATGTCTCCTTCTTTTTAGTCCCAAATCTGAATAATTAATTACTAGTACCTGAAATGCGTCCAGCTCTCTGAGCAATATGTGCTTAATGATGCTAGTTCCTAGAGATGTTGTTGTCCACCATGATGTGCATCTGCACAAAAAAAAAAAAACTATTAAAAAGTCTGCACTTTGATTTACCCCATTTACATTGTTCTGTAAGTCATTAGCCCCTGCAAGATAAAAAATTGTACCAGTATCTGTTTGCTGAATAGAAGTCAGGACAACATGTTTACCCTGAAGGAAAGCTGAGATCTACCTGGAATGAAAAATACATCCAAGGTGAGTTTAATTCTGGCAAATGCAGTCATAATCTCCTTTGAAGTGATCTGATCAGCTTGTGAATGGGAAAGTTTAGTAGACTGCTTACAACAGAAAAGAAAAATAGCCTTTGAATTTTCCATAGAGTAGAATATTTTATGAATATCTGTAATACCAGAGGAGAACCTAGCCTTGTTTTGAAGAGCAGGATAGAGCTGTCAGCCAAAATGTAAGTCATCTTAATAAACAGCAAAAAGTTTGACTGAAATGAACAACAAAGGCATAAAGGAAAATAACAGAAAGAAATGGTGAAATTTCATCATTGCTCAGTGTCTTTTCAACTGTTTGACAAAGTGACAGACAGAAAAAGAGCAGGAGTTGGTAACACATCCAAGTTACTCTGTACTCCTGGCCTTTACCTTACTCTGTTTAAGAGTTCACTTCTGAAAGCAAAGAATATCTTCAATATGTGTCTACTCCAGGAGAAAAACCATTTGCTTTGAGCGCTTATTACTCCCCATACTTATAATGGCAATAGCAGAATCTGACAGGGAAGGAAGCAGGGTGGAGGAACTTACGTAATTTTAATCATAATTTAAATCAGTAAGCAGGAAATTTTGCTTTAATGGTTTATTTTGCATTATTACCTTGGTTTTTATGAGTAATTTTTAGTTACTTTCACAAAGGAAGGTTGATTCTCATTAGATAGTAAAACTGTTGTACAGCTTGTTTATGACAAATACGGAATTTATAGTAAGTATGACATTTTTTGCTTTCCAGAAGGATCTGTAATATTTGTCTAAGCACCTATACAATTTAAAATAAATTTTATCTGAAGATAAAAGAACATTTAAGTGTTCTTTTATTATTAGATAATCATTCTCCTCTACTTTCCTGAGAAAGAGTTTTCAACTTTTCTTTGGTTATGTCTCTATCTGTACAAATTATAGAATGCAGAAAATGAAATGGAATTAAAAAGAAAACACAATGAAACAAACAAACAAAACAACAAAAAAAAACCAAACATTGAAGCAATACTATAAATAATTTTGTACATGATTGGAAAGATATCTTTAAGTAATCTAAATAATATAGATATCTAATATGCTAATAGTTTTCGTTTTGATCTGATATAATGAAAACAAATTATTACATACAGATAGTAGATTGAAGGAATTAATATTCCCGTGAAGTTTTTTAAAATGAGCAAGTCCTATCTTTTCACCCTTTCATCATGTAGGTGAGGAAAGTGGCAAAAAGAAGTCTTATCTGCTTCTTAAATTCAGTGTAGCTTCATAATTATGAAACTAGCCTTTGGACTGAACAATATGAACAAGCTAAAATGAAGAAAGTATTTTCTTAGCATCATCAAAAGAAGCTGTTGATAACCAGAGAACTCTTGGTCCATATACATATAATGTGTCCTTCAATGTGGAAAGGATTTTTACCCAGTGTTTTGTTTGACTTGGTGCGTAATTTCAGAAACAGCCCTCTGTCTTACCCTTTTCTGCTAAACTAATCTATGTCAAATTCTGCAGACAAGATGTAAGTATATTGGAAACCTGGACTGGATTATTCAACAGCATAGAGGTCTGTTCTCCTGCTATTCTGAAAATCTAGAGATATTCTCATTGCAGTTACAGAAAATGATGGCTCGCATGCCATGAGGAATGTTCTGTTATAATGCAGAATATGTTCTCCACCATGCCCCTTTTGCTCTAATATTGCATATCAACCTGAAAGCCTGTAAGACAGTGATAGTGTAAAACTATTTCTTGTTCCCATATGTTTTACTTTAGTAAGAACTGTAAATGACCTGGTTTAACTACTTAATTTTAGAGACAACCAGGGAATATATAGCTGTGCCTATAGCATATAGAAAGCATTAAAATTAATTATGTACTTTAAAGCCATAATAAATGAAGTAGCGAAGAAAATTATTCAAGGAGTTGAACAGAGGCCCATATCCAAAGCTGTGCAACAGTCTTTGTGCAAGATACAGTTTTAGTAAATTGTCCTTGCAGCTCACTCCTACCAGTTTATTACTTTAAGTACATGGTGATTTGACTGCTTTGACTAGCACTTATTTTGCTGTATTATTTATGTAATGTGTCCCCATACAGCCCAAAGATCAGTTGCAAGGTTCAGTAGCCAGTCTCCATGGCCAGCTTCCAAACTATGGCAGCAACTCTTATATGTGGGAACAGCTGATATACAGCTGATACAGCAGTTTTTCATTGCAAAGTGGGTTCTATTTTTATCTGTCAGAAACTGAAAGCTGACTTGGTCATCTGCAAATGTCTTCTTGAGTCACTGTTTCTCCAAAAAGATATATCCTGTGAATTTAGTTTGGCAATGGCAAGAAATTAATCTGAAAAAGTCAGTATGGACTTTCTGAAGGAAAATCGAGCTTGATCAGCCTGACTGCTTTCTACAATGAAATGACTGCCTATGTGGATAAGGAGAGGGTGGTGGATGTAAAATAGCTTGAAATTAGTAAGGCGTTGTACTCTGCTTTCCATAGCATTCTCATTTGGAAGCTGAGCTGAGATAGGCAGGACAAACACACTGTTAGATGGACTGTAATTCTGGACAGCTAGAATCACAGTCAACTAATCAATAGTTTGACATCTGGCTGGAATACCTATTTAGCCAGGCACCTGTACTGAGATCTGTATTGTTCAACAGCTTCGTCAGTGACCTGGATGACAAGAGCACATCAGTATCAGATCTGTGGACAAAACTAAACCAGAGGGAGTTGCTGGTACATTTAACAGGAGTGCTTCAGTCCAAATGGACCCTGAGAAGCTTCACATATCTTTCCTTCCTTTTATGTGCCAGGTTGATGGTGAACATTACAGTTTTCTGTTTGTTTTCCATGAATTTTTTCAAACTAAAAATCTTAGGTGGTTGAAGATAAAACAACTGGAAGTGTCAGACCAATTGCTATAGCTAATGTCACAGAAATAAAAACTGCATAATCTCAAAGAAAACAAGGAGGAATTTAAAAAACAAAAACAAAACCAAAAAAAACACAGAACAAACCCAAACCGAAATAAATACCCCAAAACCAACCAACCAAGCAAAAACTCACTACCCTACTCCCCTCCCCACATTTGTAACCCTTGCACAGGATCCTGTTTGGAAAAGCTGTTGAATACCTGGTAATACGCTTGTAAAATAGACATAAAAATACAATTGGATAAAGGGTTAGCTAGCTGTACACGTATATGGTTGGCTGCAGTAGTGGGAAGAAGGTTGTGTATGTTGTAACCAGCTAAAATAATTTGGAACTGATTTGAAAATCACAGCTTTAATCACTGTATGGAAGAGAAATTCAGTCACACTGGATTTAATAGCATTGTGACAATTGAAAGACATTGAGTGGCTTTATTCATAAATCAGATAAAGCCAAGACTTAATTCATCTGAAACAAGCCAAAATGGTGTCTGAATATACAGTAATTATCTACTTAAAAAAAAAAAAAAACAAACAAAAAAAAGAAGGACTCCTCAGACAAGTAATATATTTTGCAAAAATATTTTATGCTGTTCATGAGATTTTAATGTAACCTATTAAAAACCTAACATATAATACTTGTAAAACGCTGTAGAATACCACACAGTATTCAGGGCATCACATGATAGAATGTATAAATTCTGTTCCAGAACTTATTTTTTAGATCATAGAAAATCTACAAAGAAAATCCTGTTGAGGGAAAACTGCAGTAGATGCTAAGAAAAGGAAAGCTCTCAGTTTCTAATTAATCAACTGTGCACTGGAGCTGCAGAGTGCACTGGCATTCATACATAATGAGAAATAGGGAAATCATTCTTAGCAGACACATGGCATGGGGAATGCTGCACTATTTTAAAAGTTCACTGATGAGGATTAGGGACCTTCAAGCTCCCTTGCAGAGTTTCTGTTCTCCTTTGTGTAATTGTGCCAGTTAGGAATTTGGTGTAGTTCCTTCCTCAGCTATCATTTTACAAAGGCACAGGTAAATCTAGCTGCAGGAGTTCCTAGTTTGGCCCATCTCACTCTTGTCTGTTCTTGAACTGAGTGAGCAAGTCACAATAATCTTGCTTTAGGCTGACTGGCATTTGTACCTGCATGCTAAGTATTCAGCAAAGCTGAAGGAAGATGTGACCGTCAAAAGATACACTCCTTTTACTATATTTTCAGAAGCCAATCTGGACAGAATCTTGGAATTTTTTTTTTAAGAGGTCAGCTGTCTCAGCATAAAATCATGTACATAAAATGTACATAAAGTCATGTGGCATGCCACTTTTATATAGGAAAACGTTAATTGCTACTATTAGTCACAGAGCTGGATATAGCTTATGGGTAGATTGAATTATAGCAGAAAAAGCAAAAATGCCTTTCTATTTAGTGATAACCACTAGGTCGTATGGGAAACCTGACGACATGTACAGCATGTGATTGGGAATGCCTGGGGAGAATTACAGCCAAAGCAATTCAGGGAGTCGTGTTCAGGTGAAGCCACATGTGCTGCAAGCTGAAGCTGCATAAAACTTAGTCTCACATGATGTCACAATGTCATTCTAGTTATCATTAAACTATTGGTACAGAGATAAGCTCCCACCTAGAAACTATATAAAGTGACCCTTTCTACGGATATTGATTGTCTGAATGCTCATGAGCATGAGGTAGGCAATAAAAGCAAGCATGAAGGGAAGACTGTGGAGATGGGTTTTTTCTTGTGTGGCTGTTTGCCTATACTATGTTCAGGGAAAAGAGATTTCAGGTACATTCAATATGAAAAAAAAAAAAAGATAACATCAAAGAAATATCTGATTTGCATAACTGATTGCCCTACTAGGGCCACATTTAAGAAGAACCAAAGAACTTACACATATTAAAAGACAAATACATGCTAAACAAACCTTTAAGTCAATAAAGTAGATGTTTCAAATATCAGCTAATGAGTTTCTAATCATAGTAGATCTCAGAATTGATATTATGTCTTTAAAAGAAACAATTCTACACAGTTCAGAGGATGACTGATATTCAATGGTTATGCATGCTGTTATGTTGTTGCCCTGCCAGTTATCAGTTTGACATACACATTACATATAATATCTGCCTATTAGCACTTGGTATTTAGTTTTCGATTTACCTGAAGTGCTGTCCACTCACAAAATGATTACTTAAAGTCTAATATTCTAAAAATAGATACCATGTTAGCACTCATCAGAACATAGGAACAACAACAGCAACTAGCAACCTGTTTCCTAGATGTAGGAGAAATAAGACCATGTTATTTTATTTTTATAGACAGAAAAGCCTATCCTAATGATGAGTATCTGGTCCATATAAGTTTTGTCATTTTTGACATGTAGCTAGTTTTGGCTAAATGAAAGGATGCAAAAATAATAAACACTTTGGCCTTATGTATTATTTAAAATTTTGTGAGCATTTACAGAAGAACTGATTTTGTATGTATATAAGTATATATAAATTTATACCAATTTGACAATATAAAGTTGTCTAAAGTTAGGACCCCCATTCATCTGGAATTATTAGACAGGCCAAGTAACATGCCCATATCAGATTCTGATTATAAATTATTGCAATATTATCTTTAAAAATCTTTGTAGCAGTATTGCTCTACATTTTATAATTTAGTTAAAATATAGTAGATCTAAAATTTTAGAAAACCTGAAAGTGTGTTGTAAAAAAATTAGCACTTATGCGAGTAATTCCTCTGTGTCACTACCAAGGCTAGTGCAGCAGGTTAACCAGACCATACAGGCAGGAACATAGGATCAGGCCGTCACACCCCTTCCCAGAGCATGATCTACATAAACCACTGGTGCTAAAATTCATAGACTGATCATGATCCCAAGCAAAATTTCCCTATAAAGGAATAGTGATGAGTCATTTTTATCTCAGATATATGAATAAATATGAATTAATGGTAGTAGTGAAGTTAATTTTTTGCTCAAGATATAAAAAATCATGCTCATGCATATGTACATAGCATATAACCACCAGGTAAACAGCTTTAATGTACTTCTGAAAAAGAATCAGAATTGCTGGAGCATTACTAATTAATCCAATACTGGCAGAGATTTTTCAGTAATCTATTGCAACCACAGAAATGTGTTAAAAATTAATAAAAAAGAAGCCAGGTAATATAATTAACTTTTTTCAAGTAAATTAACAAAGATTCTCACAAGCACATATTAAAGAAAATCAGGAGATAGAAACATAGAAGACAAGTTACTGCCTTGGGCAAAAGCTAGGAAGGAAAAAGATAAGCAAAAAATATGAAAGGATACACTTTATCATAACAGAAAGATAAAAAGAAGGTCTGTATTAAATCCTTGTTTTGTTTAGTATACAGAGAGCAAGGTAATTACATTAATTATGTTAGGGGAAAAAAATAAAAAAAAAAAAAACAAACAAAAAATCCCAAACACAAGGAGTTTCCCAGGGGGTCATGGAAAGGGCACAGGAGCTGGAAATGACAGAGGGAATTCAGTGATGATAAATACAGGAGTAATGCACGCTGAAGGGTAAAAAAAGAGCTACTTGTATGTATGAAGTCTAAATTATATATACTAACAGGGACATGGGCATTACTCTCCACTGCACAACAACGAAAAGCTGCAGATAGTGAATTAAAAAGATACAAACAAATATAAGAAGTGGCAATAAGGAGAACTATAGGGAAATTAGATTCTGCTAAAAAGATTGGGGCAGATGTTTGGAGTACTGGTGGTAAATGAAAAAAAATAAATAATTTCTTGTAAGCAGATTGGTAACAAGAAACAAGAAATTTTTATTTAACCAAGTTCTGCATTTGTACTTTTAGTAATTTTTCCTGAATAGTTGTCCATTCCCATTGACTTACAGAATCATTAAAACATGGAACCTTTACATTTATTTGGTTGCTTTCTTTGCTGAACATTGTAACACCTTATATCTATAATTATTTCAATAAATAATTCTACAGTTTCATATATATTTATTAGCATTATTAATTTTTTCTTTATTCTAGACAGTGTTCAACAATTCATCCATGTTTATTAGATTTTAATATTATTCATAATTTATTTTTTTTTAGTTGCATTCAGTTATTTGTTCTAAGTTTGGGTCAAACTGTATTTGGATTAAAACAGGAATCCAACTGAAATGTAAAAAAAAAGTATTTTAAATTAGTCTAAGGAAAGACTGTGGAAATTGATACATTTTTAAAACAAAAGATTGAAAAAGGATTAATAACTGGGAAAAAGAAATGTTAAAACACATCAAAAGGCAAGCAGGAAAATCTGAAAAAGTACAGGACAGTCAAATTCACCTTAGTACATGGGTGTCCTTATGTGGTAGCTCATTCTGGAATCCATTTCAAAGCATGGGAAGGACAGAAAAGTTGTTGGGCACAGACAGTATGGATTTATGAAGGGGAACTTGTACTTTACAAACCTGGTTTGCTTCTGTCACAGATCTCATTTATCTTGACTTCCCATACAGTCACCTATAGTATTTTGCTAAACAGACTGTAGGTCGTCAGAGTCAAAGGGATGTTCATGATGATCAAGAAAGAAATGCCAAGTTTTACACTTTGGATATAATAGCCCAATGCAACAATATGTGCAGGGGACTGGCTGGCTAGGGAGCAGATCTGCAGAAAAAGAGCTGGAGGTGTTGGTGGGCAAACTGAACAAGAGTCAGCAGAGTGCCCTTGCAGTGATAGCACAGACACCCTATTTTTCATACATCATCTGGAAAACGAAAAAGAGAATTCTGGATTCTTCAGATTCCAGGCTTTTGAATAACTGCTTTTAATGAAAAAAAAACCAAACCCAAAACAAAACAACCACCCTGAAATAGTTTACTACATCAAAATATTTTCTGCACATGAAGATTGAAAAATATTTGTTTTTTTTTGTGTAAAACATATACAGATTTGATGCACTGGAACTACTGAAAATGATAAAGCTAAACTAAGATATTACACTAGGACATACTCACAAAGCTAGAGCTTACTTAAAAAATTAAATGTTTTCCAGTTTTCTGGTTCTGTATATATTTATGCAGCCTTTAATTTTCATATCTAAAGAAGTTAGCACATAACTTGATCTATTAAAATATATTATCAGGTCTATAGTAGTTTCAGACCTTAAGACTATCATGCTTTTGCATTTAGCTTTAAATTATTCTTTTAAAAATGTATTAATTTAATTTAAATTAACAAAATGGTAGTTACTTAGTCTAGTTTCATTTATATCATTTAATATCAAACAGGATATTGGAAAATTAGAGGGGATTCATCAGAGGTGGAAGGAGAATTAATATAGGTATATAAAAACTTCTATTTTAAGAGAAATACAAGCTCTTTCTATGCAAGGAGGGGAGGCATGGAGCAAGGTACTCAGCAGTCTTCCCTGCTCCTGCCTCCATTTCCTCCTATGAAAAGGAATGTGTGATCCTGTCCTCCCTTCTGTCCACCAGTCTTGTCCATGCATGCACCATTGACTGTGGTCCTGCCATTTTCCGTGTGCTGCTCCTATAACAGAGCAACACTTTGAGTATTTCTCAGCACTACATATATTTTATAGTTTCCCTGTTTCTATTAGACTTTTTATCTTGTACCCAATCTCACATGCCTTTTAGGACCAGTCGTCAGTTACCTGGTCACTCTGAGGTTTGCATATGTCTTTCTACTGCTGTGTGAAACTTGTGATCCAGACTCGTAAGACTTAGGATTTGGAAGCCAATTCTAATAACTTATTTAAGTAAACTATCACAGCAGCCAGCAAGAGGAATATGATGAAATGGGTTTATTGTGTCAGCTGCAAGATTTTCCAGGCTGAATCAGACGCAAACGGTATTCAGTTTAGTGCCTTCCTGTTGTGAGTCTGACACAAAGCACAGACAGTCATCTGGTCTAGACCAGTAGAGCAGGTGTTTTGTTATTGCTTTGTTCTGACAAATACCTTGGCGATGTTGGCTAAAGTGTGAGATATTTGTATTTCCTTTGAAATATTGAGTCTGTACCTCCTGTGATATAACCATGTTGTAGGGAAAGAACATTCAGAGACTAAACACTGGATGAAAGTGTTCAGGGTTTGCTAGAGCATCTTGCTGTCAGTCAGCTAATATTTATCTTTAATCGGGAAGCTTTAAATCATATTAACTATTCTTGTGATCTCTGCAACCATTTTTCCATCATCATCCAACTGTGAAGGAAAGGATAAATGAGACAAGGAGTCATCAATCATGTTGTCTGTTTCAGGTGGCATTTGAAATTACATATAAATTAAAGAGATGTTGTTAGCAATTATATAATTAAATACATTGCTTGTTCAGTTCTTTTTCCTCTTAACAGTGTCATGGGTGGACCATGACTTCATGTAGTTTGACTGAACCATAATTACAGGCTATTTTCCTGTTAGCCATATGAGTGAGATAAAAACTGCAGCTCAAATATGTAATACTGCCTCCAAGACTGGCAAGCAGTAGGTATTGCAATGCAAAAGAGATTCCTACTAAGCCAACGTGAGATAAATTACCTCCTGATGTTTCATAGCCATCTACTAGTTTAAACCTCAAATAAAGAGATTTTTGTTAACCTTTCCAATTATGTTTGTTTGTAACAGTTTTATAACTGTGATGTATACTTGATACCTGTAGGGAAGTCCAAAACTTCTGTGTATCTTCCATGTCTTTTGGCAGTAAGTCCTGCCCGGTAATTACAGCATGTTCTCGCAGCACTGTGCAGCACAGTATTGTTGTATCAGTGCTGTTGAAATATCTGCAACCTTATTTTGATGCAAGGTCTACAGCTTGCAAGGCCACAGAGCATCAAATACTCACCTTTGAATTATTTTCATGTGACATACTGGTTTGTTCCCTTTGCTTCTTCATACTTTGTCTGTAGTTTATGCTTCCTGTCATAGTATAAAGAAGATACGCAGACAAAGAGAGCAACACCAAGGAAAAGAGGAAAATGCAGAATATTAAAAAGGTCACAACAGTATGGCACACTATTTTATAAAATGTGAGACAGTCTAAATGCTTCCTGATGCCTCATTCTAATGACAAATACTGTAATAAGAAACATAAATGGCAAAAATTATTCTGTTCACTTGACAAAGATTATTAAAGCAGGACGAGGTGCAAAATCAGTTCTTTTTATATAATTGTATTCATGTAGTGGTCTTTAGACTTATTATTTAAAATTACTGAATAGCAGATCTAACTTAGCCATTAACTATAATAAAAGAAAATGGGAAGAGATTTTCCTTAAACTGATTATTCCAATTTTTAAATAAAAATCATTAAGGAACTATATTACTGCTAAATAATTTTCTGTTCACTTCAATATAACTTTTCTGGAATAGTGTGTTGCATAAACTTCTTTCTAGGAAAGGCTCCACTGGAGCGAGAACCACATTTAACTCAAAAGGACAAAATTGATCAGAATTTGTTAATAGGTTTCTCACTGTGCCTACTATTACACTGCCAAACTGTTCTCCAGTATTCTAAAAATGCTAGAAAGCATATTTTTATTTATACCTGCTTATGTTTTATCCAGTTTTGAAGACTGCATAGAGCAAGACTTTTTGTTAATAAAATGTTATAGTCAATGTAATCTATTAGTCAGAATGGGAATTTGGTTAGCACAGCAGATAGCAAGCAGAGAGTATGTGTTCTTCCAGGCAGCCCCACTGCAATAGCTGCTGGCACTGAATTGATTAAGAGCTCCTTAACTGTACATCTGAGGCTTACCATAGGCTTATCAGAGTCACTTCTTTGACTTTGTTAGCTCCTGGCTGCATGAATACTGCAACTCTTTTTAGGTGTTTCATCATGATCCTTTCTCGCAAGACAAAACTCTGGTGGCTGTGTATATTCCATAGCCCTGGTACCCAGTTGGTCCAGGCCACTCATGTCTGTACTGCTCAGCCAGCCATGTTCACTGAAGGACATGCTGAGCTCTGGGTGTCCTTGGGCCTCCCTTCACACAGCATAAAAAGAGGTTACCTATGCCTGAAAATACAGTATCCAACAGTTTTGAGAGGTATGTACCTGCTCACTGAATATTTAAAACTCATAAGACTGCTACCTCTCCAGAACTACCAACACTCAAATGATAGAAGGGTATTGTAGAGCTTTACAGAGGAGTACATGCCTCTGTAACATTTCTATACAGTGGTAATGAATGCCTTCACTTCAGGACAGAAGGCTTACGTACACCAGTTATGGACCCAAAGACAAATATGTACCCAAAAAAGTTCACGTAACATTTGACTCCTAGAGCTAAGAAATATTTGGTAGGTCAAGTAATACACTTTGAAACACTGAGTGGACCTACACGAGTTAGACAAGACCACGATAAAAAGGAGCCATGAAAAAATCAAACATCCTAACTATAGTATAATCAGGGTAAAAGGAAGAGGGGACACAAAGCCCTTTTGTATTCCTGGTGAAAGTTTCACAGGCTTGGGTCCTGAGTGCACATAGGTCCCAGGCTTATGATCTTTTCCCCAGTCATGTACTCCTTTTTTATACATTTCTTAGGCTGAGGAACAAAGTTCAATCTCCTTAATTCTGGTAGCAGTAAGCATTCTTCCCTCTAACATCACATTGTAAGGACAGGAAATACACAAGACTTTCCACCTTGACTGCTACAGTTTTTTTCTCATTTTGTGCTATAAACCATAGCACAAGTATAGCAAGACTGTGGATGTTAATGCATTGATGTCTCTCATACCAGGGCTAACAGGCACGACAAATGGTGCAGTGAGCTGCTGGGTATTCCACATCCTTCCTTGTAGCATAAAGTGAACAAGGAAGAACAGCTAATGTCTCTTAGAGGTATTCCCCAGGATGCAGGTACATATCCTGTCCAACTACCATCATTAGTGGTGCAATGACCACTTCGGAACCATGAAGAATCACAAAATAAAAAACAAAAAAAAGCAGGCTGGAAGAGAGTTCAGGAGACCTCCAGTCCAGTCCCCTGCTCACAGCAGGCTGTGTTTTGAGGTCAGACCAAGTTGCTCAGCGCTTCATCCAGTTGGGTCTTGAAAACCTTGGGTCTTGAAAATGAGCATAAATTCTGCACAACCTCTCTGGACAACCTGTGCCACTGCTTGACTGTCCTCATGAGGAAAATGTGTATTTTCCTTTTATGAAGTCTGAGCCTATGTTGTTGCTATTTGTGTCCATGGAGACTCATCCTCCTGTCATATGTTGTGAAGATTCTGGCTCCATTTTCTCAGTAATCTCTTCAAGATTTTTATTTGGTCTCCCCAAAAACTTTCTCTTCTTGAGGCTGAACAAGACCAGTTTCACTGCAGCTGATCAGTGTCTTTATGCATTTGGTGCCCCATATCTGGATGCAGCACTACTGAGTGCTGAGTAGGAGGGATATTGATTTCCCTCCATCTACTGTCCATGCTTCTATCAATACAGCCCAACATGCTGACAACCTTGTATGCTGCATGAGATTATTCCTTCACAGATGCAAGACTTTGCACTGAATTATTTCATTTCATGAGGTTCCTGTTGGCCATTTCTTCCAGTCTGTACAGGTCTCCATTCAATGGCATCTTTGCAGTCTTTTCTTTCTCCTCAACACTGAGGACTGTAAGGTATGAAAATCATGCAGTTGGGGAAGCTGGCCCTTTTTAATGCTGCAAATAGCAGTGCTTTGAAGAGAAGACCATAACTCATGTACTTTTCCATCTCATAAGGACTCATAAACTTGTTCCTAACAGAGACACTCCCCCCCCCCCCCCCCCCCAATTGCATAAATTCTCCCTGCTCTTCTACACACATGACATGGAACCCAGTAAGTCATATTTTTATTAGTCTGCATGCACTGCAACTTGCTCAGTACAATAAACCTTCTCCTCATTTTCATTTGACAGTAAGGATTTAATAGCAAGCACTTTGCACTACCGTAACTTTATAAAATTACAAGCTAGAATGTGAGCATGGAGAATAGACATACATTTTTTTAATGGTTATTTATATGAAGCATCTCACATAAATCAATGGAAGTATTTGTGTAATTAAAGAGATTATAATCTAGTTCTGCAATGCTGTTATATGTGCAAAATATTGCACACAAACTTTAAGGGTATGTTACGTGAGATCTAAACTGTAATCAACAATTCCATTATACTCTAGGGTTATTTTTACAAAGAATGCTTGGTTTTGTCTATTTTGTGAATTCATGTAATTCCAATTTGACAAATTCAGTCTTCTGAAATGGATAGGCTGAATTTCAGTATGGATTCCAAGTATCCTGCATAGCAAGCCACAGTAGTTTCAGGAAAGTGAAGACATAAATATGCATATGCATTCAAAAACCCTACTGCAGAACAGCTCAGAAAACACACACACACTGTTTTGAAAAGAAAACCCACATACCAAAAAGAAGACATATAAGATCTGTGGAGCACCAGTACCAATATTCTAGATACATAAACTGAACAGAACGAAGAAATGGCAATCCTCTTTCTTCACAATGGATTCTACACAAAACAATGTACAAATCTTTCACCTTCTGTTCCTCCCAAACATCCATTGTCCAGCTCCTTCATCACTCTGTCTCTAGAGCCAGGTCAGCTCTCCCAGCTCTTAAAGTCCTGCTCTTTAACATCTGTACCTTCCACCTTGACTACTGATGATGTTTCTTCTTCGCTTCTAACACTCATTTCTCCTGAGTTTTAAGGATTCCCTTTTCATTACTTGCTCTCACAAGCCTTAAAATCTATTCTTGCTATGCTGCTACCTATTTCTGCTTTTGTTTTGTTGCGTTTTTTTTTTTTCCCTCTGCTATTACAGTAGGGGTGCAGTGCAATGCGTGCTGTTTCATCACTGCCCAGGCCCTGGAACACCTGGACAGCACAGACAAGAGTTGTTCTGCATGTTAAGTATGATGTGTAACAGCAACCAGCTCAGCCCCAGCAAACTCTGACCCTTTGGTCAGCAGAGTCACTGCGCGGGTGACTAAAAACTGCTCATGCTCTGGAGACAGAGCTTTATGTTCACCTCTTATTGTCTTTTCTTAGAGAAGATGGCCACAGATGTTACTGGAGGGACAAGTAAATTGGCCTGGTGCTCTGTGAAGTTAAGGAGAAGGAATAAGAGGAATTTCAGCATTTGCTACCTGACAGCTGTCAGCCAGAGCTCCTCTGGTATTTTCAGTCAATATAGTGCAGACCACAACAGTCAGTAAAGAGAAAATATAGGAAAATTAGATATATTGAGAATCCAGATGAAAAATAGCAAACTATCTGTTTTGCTAATCTACAAGAATTTCTCAGAGTTCCCTATGCAGATTATGGCTATGAATGTCTCTCTGGCTCCCCCTTTCTTCTTCCAGTCCTGAATGCTTGAGCACAGTTGCTTTGAGAACCACTGTCCTTTGTTATTACAGGGTTATGTGATATTTCAAGTTTCTGTCTTAATCCAGCCAAGATATTAATCCCTACATTTAAAGAATTCATAATACTGAAGCCAGGTCCTTCTTCTTCAGGCAACAGTGGTGCAGCACTGGGAACTTCCAGCCTTTACCACAACAAAGGCAAGTTCCCCCTTCTCATGTACAAAATTTCCCCTTAGATTTCCACCATCCTGGCCCTGCCAATTGAGAGTCTACTTCTGCTTCCATCATCCTGGTCTCCTTTTGATTCTCCCATGACTATATAGAAGTACTCTTGCCTTTGTGCTTTCTCACAGTTTTGCTGTTTGTCACTTTCCCTTATTGAATCTCTTCCTTACCTGTCTGTTCGCATTCAGGCAATACAGACCAGACTCACCTTCTCCAGTTTTGTTACTTCCTCTGATATGAGTATTAGTCTTTTGACTCAATTACAAAATACTTACCTCTCTCTTTTATATTTTAATTTATAATTTTATATTTTTATATAATTTTATGTTTTATTTATTTCTTTCTAATCTTTTCTAATCACCACTTCGTTGTCACTTTCTGTATGCACCAAAGACACTGTTGTCAGTTCTGCAAGGTTTTATCTTGTTATTACTTGTCTTTCAGAAGCATTTCACAAAATCTTGTACGAATGTCATTCTACAAAAATAAATTGAATTGTTACATTTTGTCAATCATGCCTGAGTGAACATGTCTTATGGAAAAATCCATATCTGAATTTCAAAGCCTTTACTGGATAAGGATTTTCAGGGGTTTTTAATGGCATTTTTAAGAGCTGCCTGCAGCGGAGAAACTAAAAAAAGTTGTTAAAGGAATTACATATATGTACAAAGTAACCCAGTACACTGAAATAACAGAAAATAAATTACAGATAATCCAAATTAGTGAGTTATTATTGTAGTGAAGGGGGGGGGGGAATGGGACACACGACAAACTATGACAGTGAATCATAAAAACCTGATTTTCTATCAAATGCTGCAGTAAACAGCTCCATAGTATTATAAAACATTACACAACAGCACTAAACCAATAAGTGTGCTCATGACTCTCTTCTTTATGCTAAAAGAATGGAAAGGTATGTACTACATACCAGTGTGTGCACAGTAAACCAAAGGACAATCATAGGCAAATTTGAATGTCTAAAGGAAAACAGATGTTCAGCAGATAACAGGAAAGATATGACTTCAGACAAGTAGTGTAAAGAGATCATGACTGTCACAAACAGGAAGTCAGATGAAGAAGCAGAAATGGCATACTTACAAATAATAGTAACGACCCTCAATAATTATTATTATTATTGTGAGAAAGATCTGATTCAAAATGGGAAAATCTGCTGTGTTTAATTTTCAAAATACCGTGATCTGGTGAATATCAGGAAGATACTGCATTTCACACCCCTGTCTCTGGAAGTGGGAGAATAAATTAAATGGCAACACACATCTCCAGAGGCAGGCTGAAATCTTGTGCTCTCTCACCTCTGCTCTCTCACATCAGGTGCTGCAGAGCATGTGCTTCATAAAATATGTCATCTGAAAAGCTTCAGGTCTCCTCAATAAAATCACCCTGCCTTCTACAGCAAGTATTACATGAAGATTTTCTTCACATGTGGGAGATACTTCTTGTGAATACTGTAAGTGTCTCTCTGTATCCTATGTTGCAGCTCCATAAACTACCTATGGAGCTGGAAGGAAAAGGAACATGTGTATTAATCTGAAATAATCTCTACAAAGGAAGTATCATAGCTGTAGGTTTAGTGATGGTGGATTCACTTTTTCTTTTGTTCTTGCCTCTTTCTTTGGAAAAAAAACTTTCTAAATTAATATTTCATTAGCCTACCCCCTCAGCACCCTGCTTCTCTCACCAGAGAGATGTGGTTCTTATTCCAAACTAGAGCCAAGTGGCTCAAAAAGTCTGGTTCAATGTTTTCAGTAAGAACTAGAATTTGATTGTGTTGCATTGTTCTCAGAACATTTCCCATTGATGACTAAAACATATTATTCTATTTCTTTCTTTCTGCTGTGCACCATCAATGACAGAAACCCTAGCTTTGTAAGAGTTCCTAGCTAAGTACTGTAGCAAAGGACAAGAACTTCTGATGTACAAAGACTTCTTTCCTACCAGAACTAAAACCACAAAAGTCACAGAATTGTGTTACAAGCAGTTTGTATTTTGTCATTTGGAAAATTAAAACCCACGCTTTTTCTTTTTCCTTTTTTAACAAAACTTTGCCCTTCACATCAAAGAATGACAACAATGCATGTAATATCCTTTTAGCATGGAACCTATCATTATTCAATATGGAGGAAATATAAATACAGCTTCAAAATAAAATATCTTCCGAAGACTGCTTAGAATTACAGAGAAGCAGACACCTTCATTATCCCCAAATTTTTATTATGCCAACCTGTTAATGGCTAGCATTTCATCATTTATCATCATCAGTTAGTGCATTATGGAGACATCTGCATTGTATATTCCATGTCAAGTAGTGGATTACAGGTAGCTGCTACAGGAAGGGGGTTGTACGTATGCCTGGTTAGAGCTTACAGTTAACTAGCTTTTAGATTGAGGCATACTGTGCTTTTGGAGTTCAGGTTTTATAACCGTAATAAGCAGCTTTTGAGACACAATATAACAGCTTTTTCATTTTTAAACAGATTCAGAAAAGATTTTCTGAGTAATAAATGCTTCATTTAGTAGGGCAGAATTTACTCTTTGACTGAAATGACCAGTTGCTCAAATGTACTTTTCAACTGACGTGTAACAGTGAAAGAAAACAGGAAAACAACTGTAAATGATCAAAAAGAAACATGTTTATGTAAGATATCATTATGTAACTACCTGTTTTCCCTGTAATAACAAGCCAAATACCGTAGATCATCTGCATACTAAAATATTTCCACCTACATGGCATAATGCTTTGATAGTCCTTAGCAGACTTCTTTTCAGTTTGAAATGCTAATATGATCGAACTGCTGTGCTTTCACTTTAATTTCAGGAGGGTTTTTGTCCAAGGCAATTTGAGTTCACAGTTATTTCTTCTAAGTAAACACACTGAAAGATATGTTTCCTTTTAGGATCACAAATATCCCAAACATGGGGGTTACAGCTTTTGCACACTCCAGGTGTTTTAAAGATGAATAATGGTAAGGCTTGAGCTTATTCTTAGCATTTTTCCTGTAAAAGTCCACTAGAAAAGTACACCAGAAGGTAGTATATTGCTTGGCAACAAATTCCATGTAGAAATGTAATGGAAATGTTTCACTGTGTGTAGAAATTCTGGCCTTCACAAACAGATTTTAGACTTTTTAGGAGACACTTGAACTGCCCAATGCAGTGAGAGAGAGACAGAGATACTTGGTAAGAAGCAATAAGCCTTTCAAGTTGCAGGGTCCAAACATTAAGTATTTTATGCATGCCTGGTTTCTCTTCACTGGTTAATAAAAGACTAAGTTGGGACAGTAGCTACTATTTAAGTGTAAGAATGCATAACTTTTGAGATGCAAAGTCCTCAGACTTGTGTAGAAAAAGTTTCAGTAGTTTTTTCAGTCCTCCTCTGCTATGGAATTGACTGTCAAGTATTTCTTGTTGCTTTTGTGCCTGGTGGAGCTTCTGTGTTAATGGAAGTGTTTCAAGTAGGGCATGTTATTTACATTTCCCAAATACATTCAGTACTTTTCTTGACCTGAGCAATGAAAGTAGTTGTAGCCACTGAGCTGATAGTTATTTTCTAACAGATAGTTTAATCAGATTGTTGCACACCAGTAGAGTGCTGGAGTAGCCCGGATGTGAAATCTGCAAGGGGCCATGCTTGTAAAAATCAGTCCTGGCCTGATTAAGATATTAAAAAGAAAAACTCACAGAATCATTTTTCCTGCTTTTTGTAAAAATCTGTTTCACAAAGCCTGTCTCTTAGCTGTCGTTATTTGAGTTACAGAGGGACACATGAAAGATACATAAAAAGGATTCAACCATATTCTTGAAAGTACTGTCATCCGTTATGTCCATCATGTGGAGATTACAGCCCTCATGCTATCTCCACAGGACTGAAGGGTCTTTAGGCATATCAGTAGGAACATACTGGGCAGACATGACCTTAATCCTAGAGCCAGTCCCTCTGTTTCCAGCATCACCTGTTCTTTCATTTTTTGGCAAAACTACAAGGTTAATTTTAAAGATCCACTGTACTATATCCGGTAATCATGAGAAATTTCCACAGAAATTGTGAGTAGACAGTGGAAAGTTGAGAAACCTTTAAATGTATGTTTTCATGGGAAAAGATTTTTGTTTCTGAAATAATCCTAACCAGTCAGTTTTCAGCAGGTAGACAACCAGATACTTATGGCAAAATTGGACATGAATTATAGCCCTCATCACACAAATCAATACCTCCCTAGTACGCATTTGTGATCAAATGCCTACTTAGCATGTGACATCTTCTGTTACTTATTTTGCAAAACTGTATTTTGTATGCTTTTGTACATACATCTTTTGTTGACAGACTTCAAGACTGACCAACACTTTTAATCATAGTTCTGCCTGACAGTTAAGAATGGTTTATTTCTGTTACCTGGACAAGAATACGAACAATTATCCTCCTCCCTCTAGCATCTTATCAAAGCCAAAAGCATGCTTTTAATTTGTGTTTACAATTTCTGCAACATTAGTATCATTTCAGCTAATTTATGAAAGCAGATCAGAGAGTAAAATCTTTACATATATATATATTTTTAATAATCTTAACAAGAAAATTTACAGTTCTATTTTTATGCATAATATGCTCAGATCAGTGGTTCTTTTCACAATGAGCAGTACCTTAATGCACAAGCAGCTATGATGACTTGACATTTCCTGGCCAGCAAAGCAAAAATATCAGAAGCTTGTATTATGCCTACAGTCACGAATTCATGATGGGGGGGCTTCTGAAAGTGATTGTAAGGAAATAAAGGTAATCACTTATAGTAGCTAACATCAGGCAAATGTTTTCAAAAGTATAATTATGTATCTATGAGTATGGAGTAAAGAAATAGGGGTACTCTTTTGGAAGAGTTTCAGCAGTTAGCGGCATATATCCAACTGGACCGTTGTGATTTAGAGACAGTCTACTAATTGAAATCATGAGTAGAAAACTTTCTCTAGTATGGCTCCCACTAAGATCCTCAAAAGGATACAGCCTCTGTAAGACATTATACATGCAATTTTGAGGAAGCCTATGGAGGAGTGACAGGGTAAGGAGATCAGTTGGTCTATTACTGCTTTTCCTTGCAGTGATTTCAGTTAAAACTGTCTTCAGCAAGTCCCCAGATGGAATAAATGCAGCTGTCTCTCTGAAGAGCTACGTGCTATCTGGGCTAAGTTCAAATGGATTACAAGAACATAAAATGAAAGCAGACATAACAAATTAGACAAAATATCCTGCCCATTTAAGCCTGTCTCCTGTCCTACATCCTAGACTCAGATGTCTAGGGACAAAACAAGAGCAGGGCAACTGTGCAGTGATAACTCCCAAGAAGAGGTCCTTGCATCCAGTTCTTTGCAGGTCAGGGTGGCAGGATCTTTCAGGGCATGATGTGCTCTTCTCGTGCAGAATCAAGCACTTGACATGTAGGAAATAAAAGCAAATTTGTTCAAATTCAACATAATTAAACAGCACTCTTGAACTGACTTTTAAAAAAACTGTTATAAAATAACATAAAAAATAATGCATGACATTTTTCCTCCTATCAAGGAAAGGTTTTTGTTTCCTGAAGTTTTTTTCTTACATATGTACACAGGTAACCACTAGAAACAGTGCTGAAAGAGCCTGAGCTTCAAAACTGCCACTAAGAATCTCTAGATTGTGAGTTTAGGGGAAATCATAGCTTTACATTCACGAGGTCATATTCACCTGTAGCATTATGTACTTGAAATCTATTGGATTAATTTAGCACAGACTTCATGTGATTTTTAGAGAAGTTCACCTAGAGAGCAATTACTTCATGTTGGATGACTTATTTAAGTCCTTTATTGTTTCTGACAAATCACTTTGTGCCAAAGCATTTGAAAAATTCACAGCTTTTCTGTCTCCAAGGTGCGGTATATTTATCATTCAAGCCTTCAATGGACTTCAAGATATAAAAGTTTTTCAGGGTCATGTTCTAAAATATGAGTATAAAATTATTCAGGTCCTAAGAAGCTTCTAAGGTTATTTCTGAAGTTATTTTCAATGTATTTTCTGTAAACTAGAAGCAAATGTTTTGATTAAGCAAGTATCCAAATCAAGAAGTCAGACCACATTACTGTTGACAGAGCAGCCAAAACACTTGAGTGTGAATGGGCACTGCAGACCCATTTATACGTGTGCATTGATATTACTCTGTCTTCACACATGTATGCACATTCATATGCAAACATGCACAGCTATGCATCTATATGCTTTTATATATTACTATTGGAAATGTGTATCATAATACTTGTAAAAACCTTTTGTTCAAAATAATTCTTTCGATAAATTACCTATTAAAATAATTAGAAATCACAAAAAAAAGCCCTGGCTGATTATCATCTAAGATTCATGAAGTCATATTTCCCTCAGTTTTTATGAGCACTCAAGAAATATGTTTTATAGAATACATAAGTATGAATATACATACATAGCTGGATGTTTCACATTTTTATTAAAATAGTGCGTGATATATTTCATGAAAGCAAGTTACTTTTCTATCAGCAAATCAGAAGCTAAGGAGGAAAAATTCAGCCATATTGTAACAATTTTTTTTAACTTCAGATACACTTGTTAGTCTTGTCTTCTTTCCAATCACATTTGAAAATCGTTACAAGAAAGCTTAATTAGCTTTGTGGTAAAAAAGATTAATTTTCATCAGAGACTGAAGCGTAGCGATTCAAAATACCATTGTGAATCTGTAACATGCAACATTCACTGAGACTTACGCTTCAAATGTTAGTAGAGCTATTCAAAGCCCTAGTGGGGCTATTCATGGCATAAATAAAGCACTTGATGACTAGTGGAGAGCTGTCTAACACAAAGTAGTCTTCATCCTTACTTGAATAGATTTCTAGTATTATTGTCTACAAATATAACTGCAGAAAAGAATAAAAAGCACACTGTAACATTTTTTGAGAAAATACTTTTATACAAACAGGAAACACCTCAATGATTAAATAACCTCTTCAGAAAATACAAAAATCAGACAATTCTATGGCTGATGATTGTATCTAGTATCATGCCTTGTTGGCTACTGCACGTTTCATAGACAAAAAAAAAAGCTGTGTTTTATAGAATTTGAGCATGAGAGGATTTTCTAGTGACCCAGACAATCCTTGTAGACACAGTCAGGTATGTCTGCACACACACGCAGATGCACATGTAAAGCACCATCTTCCTCTTCCCCTCTGTGTTCCCATGGTGTGCCCACACCAGCAAGAAACTTGTTCCATGGACATGGATGCCAGCAAATTAGTGTAGGAAGTAGTTATTACCCAATTGCCAGGAATTCATTTCTCATAATGGCAAGGTTTTCTATCTACCGGAAAGAAAACTTGTTATGTGACACACAGAGAGAGTCACTGGATGGGATAGTTAGGGATATCAGCCTTGAAGAATTGTAGGATATTAAAAATGTGTTGTTCCCTGTTACAGTGATGTTGTCAGTCTGCAGTACATAAAATATCATGTCACCTTTAACATGCAGAATCTGTGCTGTTCATCCATTCAGACCACACACTGGCACACAAGTCTTGCAGGTCTCACTGGTTTTGAATACAGCAGTTTTCCACAGAGTGCTTCTGAAGCTCCAGTATTTGAGTAATAGGACTAAGTGGCTTTGGCTATGAGCCTAAACAATGATGCATATTGGTCAATCAGTAACCTGATGTTATTTTCTTCTCTTCTTCCTTGTGCCCAAAGCTTTTAAAAGTATGCAGCTATGCAGCTTCTTCACTGACAGAGATCACATGTTCCCACAGATAAACAAACAACAACAACAAAAAAAAAAAAACAACAAAAAAATTGGTTAGTGTCGTTTCCGCCCTACGGCAGAAGGGAGGGGGTGGCAGGAATAAAGAGAGGAGAGCAGAGGGGAGAAGTGGAAGCAAAAGAAGTAAATATTTTCACTAAAAGACAGGTGCAGTCCTGAACTACTACGCTATTTCCTCTCTTCCCTTCTGCAGATGGAAGGAGAATAAAAAGCTTTCCACAGAGGTGTATCTTGTCGAAAGAGAATTAAAGTGTAGGACAGGAAGGTTCACGGCAGCTGGAGAAGAGGGATACAGAGATCAGAGGTGGGGGTGGGAAAAGGGCAATGCTACATGCAGGGATACTGGAGTAGGGCCAGATATCAGTGAGACAGTAATGTATGATTCACTCAAAATAATACATATATGTAATAAATAAAAAAACATGGAATTATAAATGCATAATAAATAGTAGAATGGAAAATACTTACCAAGGCCTACCAAAACAGCCTTTGAATAAGCATAAAAACAGTATTGTTTTTTGGTTTTAATGGACTTTGAGTATTTTGTCAGATAAAATTAGACCTTGAATCAGATTCGTATGGCAGATTTTCTAAAAGAGCTCATGGGAAGTTTTAATAGTGTGCTCATGTTTGTTTAGGCAGCTACTAGATTTACTAAATTTGCATGTGCAAATATTTGAGTTCTGTGCAGATTCATGGAAAAGTACTCATACAGGCTGACATTAAAATACAGTGCCGAACAGGAACTCTTAGCCAACAGGCTTTCAGTGTGCCATTAAGTGTACTGCTGTTCAGATTATGATTAACAGAAGAAAATAAAAAGAAACTTAGCTTTTAGCAGAATCTCTGCTTTCTTTTTAATTACTACAGAATTAAAACATTGTGGAGTAAGTGCTTTCAGGAATAGACCAATAGAATAGGAGCAGAAAAAAAACACCTGTGGCCATGACTTTATGTAGTTTGTAACAGGAGAAATCACTCCTGTAATAAGCTACTTCTACAGAAAACTGTACATATCTAGCCTGTTGGCTATTAAATGGAGGAGCCCTGAAGAGTTATAAAATGTATTTAGGTACAACAGGGAGGCCATATTTAAATCTATACTTTTTTAACCCTTACTTCTTGTTTTACAGAAAAAAATATATTTTTATATTTATATATTTTTGGTTTCAGGTTTTGTTTTAAAATACATGAAGTGCAAGCTTTGTAATATTGTATTTTTAAAAAATAATTAAGTTACAAGCTTTTGCATTACATAGGATTCTTAAAAACATAAATTACATACAAATAATACTGTATTGATGAACCACATATAAGACCTGCGTGTTTTATGACAAATGTGTGACCGATAAAAAATCTGGTTGCAGTGGTTTATCTATGGCTTACATGGTCAAATGGCTTTATGATTCTCAGGTTGGCCAATTTTAAGGTGTGTGCTCTCCAAACACAATAAACTGACAGCCTGTTGCTGCCTATGACAATATTAATGTCCCCATAATTTTTTTAAGCTTTTTCATCTGTCAATCTAGACAGTGTCCGCCCAGTGATTGACTGCTGTTAGGTACAGCAATAATTTTACAAACAAACAGTTCACGTGTCCATCTGTGTCTTACAGGCACAGTACCCATAATTCAGCAAGCGTACTTGAATGGATTTTGAAGTTCCTGTGGACTAGAATGAGAAAAGGATTGCTGGGAGAGGTTACATCACATATTATACTAACTGATGCAGTTGGGAAAAAACAGACTATCAGACATACAATCTATTCTTCAAATCTAAAAGAGAAACAATAGGCTTCTTTTCAGGCTGGGAACAACTGCTAGGACTTTTTCAACCACTTATAAAATCAGAAGACAACAAAAAGAGAGAAAAAAAACCCTTGCTTACATAAAAGAGTAAAGTGCATTATTAACAGGGGAAAAGTTGTGATTGCCATTAGTTCTTGAAGACAAGGGATGAGAGAGGTCTTTGGTAGCAGGGCTTTGATAAGGGTGAGTAATTAGCTGGTGAGGGCTTTGGGGAAAAACTTTAATACATGATTGGCTCTACCAACTCGGTAAATTTTCAGTCCAATAAAATTAGAATGCTTTATTTTCTAGACTATATTGATTCACTGGGTTCACTGTTGTAGTTCACTGGCCCAGGACAATCGTGTATTCCAATAGTATTTTCTTTCCAACCTGTGGGGAATAAATTACTGTTCAACTTTCCCTTGTGAAGAAGATTATCTTCCACACTCATATTCAGTGAGCTGTTTTCCCTGGGTCATTGGTAACCAGAGCTTCTCCCACGCCTACGTCTTTCTTTTCTCTAAATCTATGGTTTCAGTCTGGATGGAAATTTTTCAACAAATAATCCTACTGTTTTCCTCCTAGTACTAGCACTGGAATCCAATCTGCTCCATATTCAGTGAAGAAGTGAGCATCATCACCATTTGTTCATCTATTTTGGATGCACTGACAGCTATCCACACAAAAAATGCCCCCATTCAGTAGCAATTTCTCTTTTTTTAATTTGGTTACACCATTTTCAGTCAAAGTTGCAAAGTTTTCTAATTAGCACTTATGCTTTCTAGAGTGGCTAATATGTGTGGCTCCTGTTTTTATTGTCCCCAGAGCTCATATCATTACTTGAACAAGCACTTAAAGCAAGTTTTAATGACCTTTTTTTGCAGGAGGGTAGACAATGGAGTGAATAAATAAAACTTCTTGAATAAATAGAAGGAGTTGGAATGAACTCTTTAACAATGATGCATGTGAGGCCTATTTCTGCAAAGTTCCCTTCTTGGCAAAGGGCTTAAATACATTGAAATCCTACTGGCTTCATTGACAGCCAAGCACATGTTTAACTATTTTGTTGGTGGCTGTCCGTCATATTCTGTACCTTGCAGAATCTGGCTTTTAGATAGATCTGTTGTGCAAGAGAGGCAATGGGAGGCAGGAGAGCAATAGGATGTTGGCGCCCATAACATTTCCAGATACAAAGAAGAAAAAAATCAAGAAATGTATGCTAAACTTCAAGTTTATATGAAGCTTTAAAAAGTGGTTTCTCATGTTACCACTATGAACTAGCAGTGGCAGGAAAAAATTATTAATATTTTAAAATGAAGCATCGCTGGATGTCCTTTCTCAACTATTCAGTATCCATATGGCAGCCTTTCTTAAGGGTGTTTTTCCATATACAAAAGCAATCTCCTTAGATATTCTGGCTATCAAAATGAGAGAAAAATGAATGTGTCCTTTTCTGTGCTCTCTTCCCTTTAAATCTGCCTCCTCAAGATAGCAGACACTTCCAACTGTATATACTTATGGACTGGCTTCACAAGTTAATTACCAATGTTCTGGACCATTGTAAATGAAACCTAAAGGCCAGTACAATCTACTGAACTGCAAGGGGAGTCATTTATTTTATAATGTATGTTGTATTTAAATGTGCTATGTAATTACAGAAAGTTTTCTGATGCAATTTAGTTTGAGCTGGCTCTGTATTTCATTAAAAACTTGTATAAGGATGAAGTACATGATATATATATGTATGCAATTTGCAAAATGTCCAAAAAAGAAGGAATAAAAAAGAGGGAAGATAATAATGCCTGCTACAATCATACTGCATTCCTAAACATGAAAGGAATACTAGATTAAAAATTGATTACTACATACATATATATATATTCCATTCAACAGATAAAAGCAAAGAAAAGCAGTGCAAATTTTGATATATATTCTTGCTGTGATGACTATTTACCTGTAATTCAAATGAATATGTAACTATTTCCTACAGCCAACCTGGCCAGACTGTAGAGTCCGCGTTCTGCAAAATAATGCAATTCTTAGTTGATTTATTATGTTTTGTCCACAGATGGAGACAGAAGCTGATCTCCTGACTTTAACAGTTTGATGTTCATTTGGAACATGAGAAAAAGCTACTGATGCCATGATAATGCCAAGACTAGATTTTAAAACACTGACAGACACCTTTTCTGACTCACTGGGAAGTCTGCAGAGCCAGCACAGAGACTGTGCACCATAACACTCTGCCTTAACTATGCTTTCACCTCAAGTTGGCAAGCAGTGCAAGATTAAGCAGAACAAGTGTTATCTAAAAAAAACACATACGTAATTATGCAAAGGCAAATTTCACTCAGCACTGGTAATACTGCTGTCCTCCAGAGGACATGGTATACATAAAGGATTCAAAATAAATAGCCATTGTCCAGGACCTTGCAGGCTGAAGACAGCACACAACACATTGTACAAAACCACAATCAAGGCAATGACTAAGGCACCTATTGAAAACTATCTCCCCAAAAATGTCTGCTGTAATGGCTCTCACAAATACTTCCAAAAAGAGATATTTCAAAACATGGCAGTGTTGAGCCAGTGATTACTGGCTTCTGCCACCTAATCACAATGTGCAGCTGCACAGAATAATAGTGAAATAAATTTGAAGTTTATCCATGCAATAACAACAATTTCTGGAAAATGTATGCATATTGCTTCAGATCAAATATGTGAACAACTGGTCAGTCTTCAAATAGGCAAGTTTTACAGCAGCAGTAACAACTGTTTATACAAGGACAGCCTTAACCTCTGACAAAATAAAACGTCTTCTCTCAAAGGGAAGACTACACTGATATATTTTATTGAATAAGGTAGAGAGTCTATGGCAGCAGTGACTAAAGCAATAAAGATCAATAAAAGTGACAGTACAATTCAGAAACGAATGTGATTTTCTGGTAGAACAAAATGGTTTGCAGTAGGCACTATAAAATGTAATTGAAAAGTTCTGTATATACCTACATGAGGGGCTTAATTCTTTGGCAGTTATTTACTGTAAATGGTAATTCATGTTTCAAAGGTGCTTAAATTAATCGTTCAGTTCTGATTATATAAAACCCCATACTATATTTCAGAAGACTTAAGAAGTAAAGGGTCTTGATTTAAGAGAAACAGATAACAGCATTGTGGAAATCCTCATTTCAAACCAGCTTATGTGCTGCTTTGAAAGCACATCTCAGTACACATTGATTACATAAAAACTGATTTTTTTCTATTGTTATTAAATACAGCTACTCCTACAATGTTTACTCCTTCTATTCCACAACTATTACTACCACTGATGATAATAATACAAGATGGAGAAGCACAGTTTCATTTAAGCAACCAATTTTCTCATTTCTATCATCATGCTTCTATCAGTCCGGCAACTTAACCAAAAGAATAGCATAGCTAATCAAATGCCACCACAATCTGAAGACCTATTAGCCTCTAAGCTTAATTGTATGTATTAGTATAGCAAAGAGCAGAAATCCTTTTTCTGAAGTGTTGACTTCTAAGATTCTGAAGGCAGAACAAGGGCTGACAAGTAATGAAAATTGATCAAAACTTATTAGGTGTTATAATGAATGGAAATCTATTCTGTCTTTTGCAATGAACTGGTCATATACAGCCTTAATTTAAATAATTGTGTACAAACAGAGAATCCAGAAAGAACGCTCTTTGTGCTATTCCTACTGTCAGTAGAATTTAACAAGTGGGAACTTAAAATGAGAAAGGAGGTAATGAAAGCATTAGTTAAAATTATGTTATTTAAATAAGGAATGAGGTTAGTTCTCTCTTCTACGGAGAAAGCTCAGTAGGACATGAAATACAAGCCTCAAAGTCTCAATCCACCCACCTGCTTGGACCTCCTCATGGAGGTCAGAGGCAGGCAGCTGGAGCAGGGCCTGAGAGCAGAGCCAGGGAGGGAAATATTACCAGCAGCTCTACAGCCCAGGGTCAGCAGCAGCACCTCACTGCTCAACAGCTTTGGTACAGAAAGCACTGTCCGTACAAAAGACAGTGGAAAGTCCCTCAGAGGAAGCAGGTGCCTGCACAAAGAAATTGTTTCTAGTGTATTTGCTTTCTTTCACTTTTTTTTTTTTTTGAAGGAGATTAAATACTAGGTCTTGTATTTTGTCAATCTGATAACTGAAAAACACACGGAGCTTTATTCCCAAACTGTTAACACCTCACACATGTTTTGTAGAGTGCTTTCTCCCTGTCATACTTATTAGGAACAAACTCCTAGTCAGTTTTGGTCTGGATGGTCAATATTATACCTTGCTGAGGTACTCAGAATCCTAGACAAGTTTACCAGGTGTCAGACAACCAAGGGTTTGCTCACAAATTCTCACAGGTCTTACCACTTACACTTACATAATGTTACTTGCTTAATGGTGCCAATTAATAGGGCATACCTGCTGAGATTATTAATGCAGCATCTCAATAGTAATTAAATTTAAAAGGAAGCTTTTGTAGTCTGTTTGCAATATACAATTAAAATATATTAAGATTAGTTTATTGTCAGCCTTACTGATAATACTGATAGTATGAATATGTCAGTCTTATATTTGAATAGTTATTGTTCAACTTACAAGCCCAGGCCAAAATAATCAGGAACTTTCTAAATAAATTGTATGTTCCCAGCAGAAGAATGGCCAATATATCTAACAAAACTAGCACCAGAGGCAATGCAGGCCCACTGATGAACAGGATGGGTGCCCTGATGACAGAAGATACAGAGATGGCAGAGTTACTGAATGCCTTCTTTGTCTCTGTCTACTCTGCTGCAGGCAGTCCTGAAGAGCCCTGTACCCCTGAGACCTTAGATGAAGTCAGGTCAACGGAGCGGTTTGCCTTAGTCGATGAGGAATGGGTTAGAGACCAGTTGAGCAATCTGGACATCCATAAATCCATGGGTCCAGATGGGATGCACCCGCGGGTGCTGAGGGAACTGGCGGAAGTCATTGCTAGACCACTCTCCATCATCTTTACCAAGTCTTGGGAAACGGGAGAGGTGCCTGAGGACTGGAGGAAAGCAAATGTCACTCCAGTCTTCAAAAAGGGCAAGAAGGAGGACCCGGGTAACTATAGACCGGTCAGCCTCACCTCCATCCCTGGGAAAGTGATGGAACACCTTATCCTTGGTGCCATCTTAAGGCATATCAAGGATAAGAGGGTTATGAGGGGCAGTCAACATGGCTTCACCAGGGGGAAATCATGCTTGACCAATCTCTTAGCCTTTTATGAGGAAATAACACGGTGGATGGATGATGGCAGAGCGGTGGATGTGGTCTACCTTGACTTCAGCAAAGCATTTGACACAGTCTCCCACAGTATCCTCACAGCTAAATTGAGGAAGTGTGGTCTGGATGATCAGGTAGTGAGGTGGACTGTGAACTGGCTGAAGGAGAGAAGCCAGAGAGTTATAGTCTATGGGGCTGAGTCTAGTTGGAGGCCTGTAACTAGTGGAGTGCCTCAAGGGTCAGTACTGGGACCGGTATTATTTAATATATTCATCAACGATTTAGATGAGGGAATTGAGTGTACTATCAGCAAGTTTGCTGATGACACTAAGCTGGGAGGAGTGGCTGACACGCCAGAAGGCTGTGCTGCCATCCAGCGAGACCTGGACAGGCTGGAGAGTTGGGCAGGGAATAACTTGATGAAATATAACAAGGGAAAGTGTAGAGTCCTGCATCTGGGCAGGAACAATCCCAGGTTCCAGTATAGGTTGGGAAACGACCTGTTAGAGAGCAGTGTAGGGGAGAGGGACCTGGGGGTCCTAGTGGACGACAGGATGACCATGAGCCAACACTGTGCCCTTGTGGCCAAGAAGGCCAATGGCATCCTGGGGTGTATTAGAAGGGGGGTGGTTAGTAGAGGTCTTCCTTCCCCTCTCCTCTGCCCTGGTGAGACCCCATCTGGAATATTGTGTCCAGTTCTGGGCCCCTCTGTTCAAGAAGGACAGGGAGCTGCTGGAGAGAGTCCAGCGCAGGGCAACAAAGATGATTAAGGGAGTGGAGCATCTCCCTTATGAGGAAAGACTGAGGGAGCTGGGTCTCTATAGTTTAGAGAAGAGGAGACTGAGGGGTGACCTTATAAGTGTCTATAAATATATAAAGGGGGAGTGTCACGAGGACGGAGCCAGGCTCTACTCAGTGGCAAACAATGATAGGACAAGGGGTAATGGGTACAAACTGGAACACAAGAGGTTCCATTTAAACTTGAGAAGAAACTTCTTCTCAGTGAGGGTGACGGAACACTGGAAGAGGCTGCCCAGGGAGGTTGTGGAGTCTCCTTCCCTGGAGACATTCAAAACCCACCTGGACATATTTCTGTGTAACATTATCTAGGTGTTCCTGCTCCGGCAGGGGGATTGGACTAGATGATCTTTCGAGGTCCCTTCCAATCTCTAGCATACTGTGATACTGTGATACCAGATAACATGGTTCAGGGGAAACGCAGAAGAGTAGACCTTACCTCCTTTAAACCTGGACAATAAATAATTTTATCTAATTTTCCTCTATACTATGTTTTACTATTGTATTACTGCTTTTTGAGACAGCATTGTAACTAGGCTATTACACTGGTAGCTTCATTCCTGTTGGATAGCAATCTGCTCTAAAATCACATGCCTCCCACAGGTGTGAGGGAGGGAAGTTTGCAGACAGAAAGAAGAAACCCCCTTACTGCTAGTAATGCAGCCACGTAAAAGCTGGATTAGCTGCTTAGCCCAAGAATGGAGGACAGAATCCAGCTGACATTAATCATGAATGTCTTGAATGGCACGTAGGACAACAGAGGGCAAACAGGCAACAAATTGCTCATGGTACCATCCACAGCTGGTCTACAAGCTTTGCTGAAGTTAAGCAAATGTGATCCTGTCCTTTGGAGACATCACCTTCTGCTACTATCAGTTCCCAAGCAGGCCAAAAGCCCGTCTTCAAAAGCTCTTAATAGGGCTTTTTTCCAAGCACAGCCTCAGGAACAGAATAGTATGTGCCACTGAGAGCTTACCCTATGACTTCATCCATGACAATATGTACAGCATGATAAAAAATATGTTGGAGGAAAACACGTGGAGGCATGGTGAATCTAAGGCCTCCAACTATGTATTTCACAAGATGGCACATACCCTCTTTTGTTTTCTCCTGCACAGTGGCACTGCTTCAGCAACTTTCCCACCTGCCTACTCTTCTAACCATAAGTTTGCTTATACACAGCAGACTCTTCAGAAAGGCATAAAACGTGTGTTTATATTTTCTTGATGGGAGAACAGAACCAAATATGAAAACAGAAGGAAACACTATAGCTCATTTCAGAACAACATGAGTGCTCTGAAACACAGTCTAAAAATTTGCCTTTCAGAACAACATGAGTGCTCTGAAACACAGTCTAAAAATTTGCCTTTCAGAACAACATGAGTGCTCTGAAACACAGTCTAAAAATTTGCCTGGATCTGTCTGCAAAGGGCAATACCAGGTTCATCTAGGATCAGGTAGCGAGTTAAGATCAAAATCCTAGCTTCACACACACTAAGTCCCAGTTTAGGTGTAGAAATCTACCACAGGACTCCAGTATCTCAGTTCACCAGCTAGCGCTGCAAAGAGGTTAAATGGATCAGTGACTTTTCTTAGACACACAGAACCTATTCACAGTGCTTTTTTTTTGTGGAAAAATTAAGGAACAAGCGATTCATCTCTGAGCGTCATTGTACGGGACTTTGCTGGTCTTGGGGAATTGTATACATTGTCAATGATAGGGTGAATTTTCTTAATGGCACAGGAGCACAGCAAAGGCTGTGAGTTAGATACAGCAACTGTTCAGCTGGAAAAGCTTATGAAAAAATAAGGCTCAGGCAAATAATTTGAAGAAATGTACAACTGAGAAAAATGGAGACTTTGCTGAAGATGCAGATGCAGACATTGTAATTTGAGATTAATACATTTCCCAAGACTTTTAGAGAGTGATTCTGACATTACAGTTTTCAAGCTATTAACATAATACAGTATTCATAAGTTACCTTTGAAATGTTTCAAATGGGTGTTTGGATACCCTGATGATTTAATATATTTGATAATGATAGTGCAGTGATTACAAATTATTTTGTTTCTACTAAAAATTATGAATGATCAAGACCTAGAATGAAGAACAATTTTACAGAATTCAAAAGGAAAAAGAAGCTATGTTCAACCTGCATTACTTCTCCTTCAGATCCTTTAAAACTAGACTCTAGTGTATTGTGGGCACTACAATGGAGTTGCTGAAATATTTTTATTTTCAAAATATATTTTCCTGACTGTTTCAGAAGCAACTTATACAAGAAATTTGGAAACTTACCTAAAGCAGTAAAGCCAAGCTGTAAAGTCTTGCACCAAAAACTAGTACTTTGTGAAAAGCATGGTCTGAAAAGCTGATCCTGGTCAAGGCTTCACTAAAACAGCCACTGGCTAAACAAATTAAAACCACATTATTGAACAGGCAGTGGGAGTGTTATTGCATGCATGCATTTGCATGATATCCATGTAGAAAAAAAAAAAAATAATGAAGGTAGAGCAAACTATGGTTTTGGAATAAACATTGAGATCTTGCAAAATTACTGAGAAGATTAAATCCGTGTTTCCAGTGGATGTTCAGGTGCTTTTGTAAGATTAACATTATATATAAACACAAATCAGTGTTTAAGTGCCAGATGGTTAATGAAGGCCAGCCAGGCAACTTCCATAACTCACAATAATGACTATGGTAATAAGCCTGCATTATAAACTGAACAGCCGAGTGATACATGGTACCTACTTGAAGTAACAAAGCATTGGATTGTTTGATATTAGTGAAAAATATTGCATTTTCACAAAACACAGGGATTGTAAGTGACAGATTTGGTTAAGTTGAATGAAAAGGTCCTCGAGGTTTGTTACAAGTATAATAAATTAAATCTCCATTAATAGCAAGCAACTAGAATTAAAATGAAGTGACAGAAATTTCAACATTAAATTAGTTCCACTAATGTGTCCAATAATGAACAGCTTTTCCATTCCAGCATTTTCTGTTTTCATTGGCTTTGCTAGTGTCAACACAGACTTGTACTATGTGGGCTTGATTCTTATTAAAGCTAGGTATAACCACAATAGCAGCGTATCTAGCACTTTGTGACAATGGATTGATGTAATGCTCTATTTGCATGTGCAGTTACAAGATGATATCTGCAGTCCTAGAGTTGAAACAAACTATGCCTACTGTGTCCTCTGTATGGTTACGCCTTCTAAAAGAAAACAAAGCTGAATTAATTTCTCCATTATTGACAGGGACCAGAGTGGATCATAGATCACTTCTCAAGTACTTAGGAGGTGGCTGGGCAAAAGGTGATGCTAAGATGTGGTTATGGGGTAAGAAAAGCAAGGTCCTATGGTTCTGCCTGAAATCTGGTGATTTGTGAAGATGGCTCCACTTCTCCCATTCACAGTTGGTCTCTGGTGGGAACTCTATACTCTCGAGCTGTCTAAATGCTGCTCCCCCTTCCTTAGATGCAGGCTTTTGTCCTCAGACCATGCCTGAACAGCTACTTTTATCTTTACAGCAGGTGCGAACACCTTGACCCTTTTGTTGTTGTTGTTGTTTTCAGTAGCCGTCAGAATTTCCATATTTTCTGTAATTTTACTGTCAGAAATGCCCATGTGATCTGACACATCTGGTTTGCTTTTCCTTCAAAGTAACCTTCAGAGAAGCAAAAGTGCAATGAGACAAAAGCTTCCTCTTTCCTTCCTTCTTGTCTTCAGGATTTTAACGTCTGTTTTACCAGTACTCATGTCTTCATTTTCTGACTCATGTGAATCATTCTGATTCATGTGAGGTACCTTTTTAAGGAAGAGATAAATCACAGGGTGCTGGCGTTTTTATCATTCTACACCAGTATGTTAATAAACATAGACTTAGCAGATCTATACTGCCACTGGTTCTAACATCGTTACTTTTATTCATTATTTATTCAGTATTCCATTATTCATGAAATAGCTACAAAAGTTAGAATTTGATTTTAAAAATCCTGGACAATCTTCTACTTGAGCTGTAGAAATGGGGACTTATGTGTAAAACTTTCACTAGATTAAGTAGCTCTTTTATCATTGATTGAAATTTTTGGTTTTTTTTCACCCGTTTCTTGCCCTGCATCTTCTTGATCTCTTAAAGCCATTAAAGTTGCTGTAATTAATCAGTTCATCATTTTCATACCAATACTTGGAAACTTTCAGGGTCTATTCAGTTACTTCCATACTCCTTGTACAGCCATCATTCAGCTGTAGTCTGATGATTTTGCTGGAGTCTGCAAATTTCTCTGCAGTCTGGGATGGTGAGAAATATGCTTGACAACCTTTTACTAGGAGTCTGTTTGGAAACGAAACTGCTGTTGAAAACAGACTAGTGGCACTCTGCTTCTTCCAACAGCTCTGTAGTGACCTCCTTCTACTATTCTACAGGTTCCTTCATACCCTTCTGTCTTGTCAAACAGATACTTTGACAGTGCATTTTCAATAGGAAGCAATTTGAAAGATGCCTATGTAAAAATACTGCACTTCACACAAAGTGGATGCTCTCAGAATGAGTCTTCTATATTGTCTTTTCACAGAAGGGTATCAGGTGCAAAGGTTTTGCTTTCTTAGCCTTATGCCTAAGATCACACCCCTAGACAAAAACCTGTTTGCGTTAAAGAAGTGTCAAAGCAAAAACAGTGGAACAGTGGGATTCTGTGAAACACATTTGATTCAGCCATACTGTTCTTCCATTTCCTTATTCCATTTCATTATTATTACTATGCACTTAATTGAGCCCATTTTTCTGCCTGCTTCATTGGTCCTTTTCTTGTATTTAATATCCTATTTGAGTAATTTCTGTACATTACTGTTCCCATTTGCTTGTTCTGCATAGCATGCCTTCCATTACCCAGGTTTTTTTTCCTTTTGTTTCAAACCATGTGGTTTCCCTGTATTCTCTTCTGGGTGTTGGCTGCTTTGTTGTTTCTCAGCATTTCTGCATGAGTCATTTAATTTTGGCTTTTGATTCTGTTGTTCAGGTTTGGTAGACATTCTAGATATATCAAAAATTGTTTATAATTCTACTTTAAAACTGATTACTTCCATTAATGTATTAATTTATTTACTTTTAATATAGATGTACCAAGGAAATTTTGAACATTAATAATATGAATTCAAGCATGATTTCATGGGGAGAGGGTATTATTGTGATGATTTATTAACAGAATTTGGAAATGCTTTTTCAGTACCTTTCATACGCAAACAATTAAAGAGGATTAATCAAATTTGATGCTTATAAGATTCTATGTAAGCTAAAGAAAATACTAATCTTCTGTGGGAGGAGTAATGATTACTAGTAAGACACAAACCTGAGAGATGTTTTAAAATTCTGGCAGTAACAATCTGCAAGATTTCTACAGCTAGGAAGGATATTTTAAGGATAAGACACTGCTGACAGAAATAGTCCAAAAGCAACTTCAGACAGAAATCTTTATCGTAAATACTGGTGGGTTGGCTTTGCTTTCTTTCTTTACTGAACAGTCAACATTCATCATATTGAATTTCTTTCCTTTTTGCTTTTCTCACTCCTCCCTTTCTTCTCTCTTCCTTTTTCTCCTGAACTTCTATTTTTCTCTCATTTCACATCTCTATATTGATCGCTAACATACTCCTAATACTCCATGTCTTTTAACCATTTCTGGTTTTACAAGGAGAAACCAAAAATGAATACATTCTTCAAGCATGGACATTTTGAATCAATGTTTTCAGAACATGATCATTCAAATTCATAATACTCAGAACTCGGTTCCGCATAATTTTTCTCCTGAGCTGTTTTTTTTTTCTGAATTGCCAGAGTATACCTGTGTTGTTTTCTGGTATATATGCATTCTTCTATTTAAATGGAGAAGTAATCTGTTATATTCTAATTCCATATATAGGAATATATACTACTATATCCTATATACTGCAACTACTACTAGTAAACCCTTTGCCTAATATATTTGAAAAATGCAGTATCTGGTATTTTATAAAATGTAAGATACAAAAATAAATACAATTTACCTCATGGACTACAATATTAATGGTGCTGCTATTGCTGTTACTATGTTTGTGTAATGGGCTTGGGAGTCCTCGTACTACTGAGCTCTGTATAAATGCAGAGCAAAGGAACTTCCTTTGCTTTGAAGAATTTGTAATATATTCATTTCACTCAGGTATACATATTCCACTAGAAAGTTACATGAAGTTTATATACTCAGAATGGTTTATAAATAATGTCCATACTGAATGACTCCAGAAATACAATTTTAAAAGGGAAATTCAATGGGATTTAGTCTCTCTAAATAGGATTTCAGTCTCTCAATAGGATTTAGGCTTTCTTGAAATTCAAGCATTGTGATTATAAAATCATGTTTTATTAAATGTCTCACAGTTATGAATCTAAAATGAGCTGTCATTATTGCTTTTCAGTGTTATTTCTATAATCAACTTGCTTTATTTGAAGGAAGTAAAGAATTAGCTATTTATTCTTTAATACCTTCCTGAATATCTGACACACTTTGAATACACATGATTTTTCTTCATCTTCCAGGTATTTTTGCTCAGACCTATGCCTGTGAGGACGGGATAGGAGATCAGTACAACTGCATCATAAAAACACTGTTATTTCTTGAGGAGCATTAATTACTGTATATATAAAACATTTACAATTAATTGTGAAGGACAAGGGGAAATTAAAACTGTATTCAGAACACAGAAATTTTCTTATGTGTGATGTGTGAAGGAGGAAAGCAGAAAAAGGATTGGCTTTTGTCTTATAATGATTAGATAAAAGCAAGAACAATTACCAGCTCAGTGGGTAGGCTGGACAAAGGAATAAACACCCATCAAGCAGTTGGTTTTTCATCTTCAGCAGACTGTGCACAGAAACAGACAAATACACCCCTTGGTGAGTTTTGCTTTCCTGTAAAATTTAATGAATTACCTTCTTGGCACAATTTAGTGCCTACTGTTCCATATGATCAGTTGATGTCATTTCAGGTTTTATATTGCCTAAGACTTCACTAATGGCTGCAATTCAAATTAAGGATAACAAGGTGGGTATGGGAATGACTGCATTTTCACAAATCTTCCCAGATTAAGCTCATTACCAGCATGACATACAATGATGACTCTATGAATAATTCTTAATAATATTGAGTATAATATGTAGACCAATCTGGATAAACAGTAGTGAAATAAAGCTGCTGTTTTCCCACTTGGTAATCTGGAGTTTGTTTACATAGGAGATTACTTCTTTTATTAACTTTTCATTCAAGTAAATTCAGAGTAGACTTAGGAGTTCTGTAAATCTGCTGCAGAGTAAACATATTAATACTAAACAGTATGCTATTTTATCCAAAATTACTTCATGTACCTTACATTCTTTGCCAAAATGCTCTGAAGGGTATCGTACGCATTGCTCACAGGAAGAGGACCTGTTACAGGTTACAGAAATCCAAACAGGAATGACCAGACCAACACAGACCAAGACAAAAGACTAAATACAGAATCAGGTTTGTTAAGTCAGATAGTTCAATGGCTACAGTATAATTTATTAATGTAACTCTGTTGGGAGGTGCATTCAAATTCTCCTATACGTGTAGCACAGGCTGAATCCACCAAAATATTAAGTTTCCTGTCTCCCGTAACAGCATCATTTCTGAGGTATCAACAGGCTATAATTCTTGTTGATGTAGTGGCTATAATTAATTTAAGGATAAGGACAGGACATTTTCAGAAATTAACAATGGAAGTATAACAGCAAGTACTGGAGAGGAGGAACAAGAAAATTTTTAATGTACCCATCTTCTAGCCATTTCCTCCTAGCAATGGGCATGAGGGATCTATAGTCAAGGGTCAGTTTCAGGAGAGAAGAAGCACTTACTGAAATATATGGTTCACATCACCCTGGTACTAAAGCATGCTTAGAAGATGTTTGCTTCCCATTTTCTGTTCCTTGCCACTGGAACTAATGCTTTATTCTCTTTAGAGTACTGGTGCAATATAAAGCAAGGACTGCACATACCTTTTTTTTTAAAAAAAAGTTTAATAAAAATATCTCACATCTTGTAGTGATTTAAGGAGCAACATACTATTTGCTCATTAAACTATATGGTGTAATGCGCAGTTAATAGACTGTACATGTGTCTTTCAAAGAAAGATCAAAATGATAAACAGTTCCTTTCTCATTAGTACCAATTTTAAAGCCATCATGGGAGTATTACATGATACTTTACTGCTATTCTAGTTTGCTCTTCTCAGTGATGCATATCCCATATTTGGATTGAAACAGATCTCTAAAGTTAGAAACACTCAGACTCAGTGTTTGTTATAAGGAAACACCCCTCAGATGAATTGTTTCAAGGTATTAATTTGTGTAAAAATGAAGCATCTCTATGGTACTGAAAAGAGATGAGTGCAAAGAATAAAATTGTAATCCTCAAGCAGATGAGGAAAGTAAAGATTTTCCCGAAACAGAAAGTATAATGTGTCTTCTACTGACTCACTTGATCTATGCAAATTTGGAATGTGTTCAGGAACCAGTAAATGTGGTCACAGTAAAGATGGATGTTCCATATACAGAAAGGCAATGCTTATCCAGATGCTGCAATGCTATCTTAATTTGTGGCTCCTTTAGACCAAGAACAAAGCAGATTGCCTGCAACCATAGCTACTAGTTCAAATGTCAAATTTCTCTCTTAAATGTACCATGGAGCCGGCAGCAGCTGACAGGCAATCCAAGTGTAGAGGAAAAGTGGTTAATAGAAATTCCAGCAGAGATCCCTTGCAAGAGCTGAGGAACACCAAAGGTGTAAAGAAATGCTACTGTTACTTCGGTGTGAATGTTTGTGAATATTGCTGTTACATTCTGTTGTGAGCAGTGTAAATTCAAGTATGGTTTCTGTAGTCTTCCTGTTCCCCTGCCAAAATACACAAATTTTTTTTTTTTTTTTTCCTTTACTACTGGAATACTGGAAATGCAGACTACAGGCAACAACATAAAGTGAAATGCTGACCCAGTCAGCAAACTTTGAAAAATGTAGCTAGGTATTGTTAATCCCTCATGTCTAAATACATAGAAATTCTATCTACGCAAAACAGAGCTGTAAGGCTCCTTCTTTTATGGTGATCCTGCATGAACACAGTCCTTCACAGGTCAGCGCCAGTGTATAGTGGGCTTACTTGAGACAGGTGGCAAAACAGGTAATTCTGAGTAGGTTTAACTTTTGCTCTGTTTTATACTGGGTTTGGATGGAATAATATTAATGGAGAGATCTGACCCACTGCTTTGGAAAGTGATTACTATTTCTGCAACCCCCCTTTGAGGGAGCAAGGAAAGACTGATTTTATATAAAGAGAAGCCAGACAAGAGAGCAGATGAAAATTCCAGAGAGATGTCTTGCTGTGAAGCATAGGGGTAGGGCAAAACAGTTCAACTAGGGAGCATCATATTTTTAATTGAAGCTTCTTGTTTAGTATGAATTTTAACCATTGTCCCACTGGCAGCTGGGGTGCTGAATAAGCTTGTTTGGGATATAGGCTAGCACTTGCATTTGTATTCACTTATGGGCAATTTACATAGTTGTTTTTTGGGGGTTTTTGTTGTTGTTTTTTTTTTAAATACATCATAATTTGCATCACTTTTTCTAAAGTACTTGCAATATACCAGATGTAATTTGTGTTTCTTTTCTGAAAGACTATTTTAAAACAAGATAATTACAGAGGAATGTAAGATGCAAGACATGAAGGAAATATGACAAAACATAACAGTATTTGCCCATGGCCAGGGGGTTGGACTAGATGATCTTAAGGGCCTTTCCAACCCCAACTATTCTATGATTCTATGATTCTATGATTCTATTTCATAGAGTTCTTAGACAACATTTGGCCTCTGGAGTAAAAAAAACCTTTTTTTCATATACCAGGCTGCTTTATAACCAAGTCAACTGTCCTTTATATGCATTAAAATTTTAAATAGTCCATTTTCATTGGAACTGCAATGCTCTGACAGTAGTGTCAGTTGCTTTCAAAGAAAAAACAAGTACTCCTGCAGCAAATGGCTCAAGGAGAAAAAAATTAATTAAAAAAAAATCTCCTTTAACTAAAAGAACAGTTTAGTATACCACAAGTATAGTAATACCACAGTACACTTTAAACAGCCTTTTTGAAGGCAAGGTTAAACATATGAAGCTTTGCTTTAGCTACCCTGTTTCAGATACCCAAGCTGGTTTATACAAAGCTTGTCAGGGTACCTCTGTAACACAACATAGCAAAAGTATATCTCAGCTTATCTTCAAAGTTAACATAACCTTTTGAATATAGCAGGGTTACAAAGTCAGTTTCTTTACTGAATTTTTTTTTTCAACACATTCAATTTGGTTAAATATCATAGACATTTGAAACACATAAATAACAAGCTATCTATAGGCTTATGGTCTGGCTTGATGGTGGAACAAAAGAAATACCATTTGAAAGATAACCAATACACTCTCCAACTTTCATTCCTACAGATTTTTGGAGTATGCTGATGGACTGGTACGACAGACACACAGAAATAAAATTAACAAAGAAACCAATTGATCTTCCTGCAACTCTGTGTGAAAGTAGTCAGAAGTCTAAATTTAAAGCATTATTATTATATTTCCTCTTTTATCTTCTGAAGGCCTAAATAGTGCACAACTCTTTCTGTAACATAGCTAAATTATGGCAGAACTCCATGTGGTTTATATATTCTTTTGTCTAGGTTCTGCATATTTTTCATAATCTTTATGAAAACCAAATGTCCATCATATTTGAAAAATCATGGCAGTCAGGTGAAGTTCCCGACAACTGGAAAAAGGGAAATTTAACCCCCATTTTCAAGAAGGGGAAAATGGAAGACGCAGGGAGATACAGACCAGTCAGTCTCAACTCCGTACCTGGCAAAATCTTGGAGCAGATGTGGCTGGTGACAGCAAACATGCCTTCACTAAGGAGAAATCCTGTCTGACCAATTTGGTGGCCTTCACTGACGGATAGGGGCAAAACAGTTGAAGTCATCCACCTGGACTTGTGCAAGGTGTTTGACACTGTCCTGCACATCCTCGTCTCTAGAGACATCAATTTGATGGATGGAACACATGGTGGATAAAGTATTGGTTGGATGGGCTCATGCAGAGTGTTGTGGTCAATGGCTCAATGTCCAATCGGAGACCAGTAATGAGTGTCCCTCATGGATCAGAGTTGGGACCAATCTTTTCCAACATCTTTGTCAGTGACATGGACAGTGGGATTGATGTGCCCTCAGCAAGTTTGCTGATGACACTAAGTTATGTGGTTCAGTTGATACACTGGAGGAAAGGGATGCCACCCAGAGGGACCTTGATAGGCTCAAGAGGTGGGCCAGTGCCAACCTCATAAATTTCAACCAAGCCAAGTGCAAGGTCCTACACCTGGGTTGGAGCAATCCCAGGCACAGCTACAGGCTGGGCAGAGAAGAGATTCAGAGCAGCCCTGCGGGGAAGGACTTTGGGGTGTTGGTTGATAAGAAACTGAACATGAGCCAGATTTAGTGTGCGCTCACAGCCCAGAAAGCCAACCATATCCTGGGCTGCATCAAAAGGAGTGTGACCAGCAGGTCAAAGGAGGTGATCCTGCCCCTCTACTCTGCTCTCATGAGACCTCACTTTCAGTACTGTGTGCGGTTCTGGTGTTCCCAACATAAGAAGGATATGGAGCTGTTAGAGCAGTCCAGAGGAGGGCAATGAGGATGATCAGGGCGCTGGAGCACCCCCCATATAAAGACAGGCTGAGAAAGTTAGGGCTGCTCAGCCTGGAGAAGAGAAACTATGTGGAGACCTTGTAGCAGCCTTCCAGTATCTGAAAGGGGCCTAAAAAGATGCTGGTGAGAGGCTCTTCATTAGGGACTGTAGTGATAGGAAAAGGGGTAACGGGTTCAAACTAAAGCAGGGGAAGTTCAGGACAGATATAAGGAAGTTCTTTACTGTGGGGGTGGTGAGGCACTGAAAAAGGTTGCCCAAGGAAGTGATAAATGCTCCATCCCTGGCAACGTTCAAGGCCAGGTTGGATGGAATCTTGGGTGACACGGTTTAGTGTGAGGTGTCCCTGCCCATGGCAGGGGGGGGGAACTTGATGGTCTTAAGGTCCTTTCCAACCCTAACTATTCTATGATTCTATGAAATGATTCTTCTGAAACTCGGTTGCAAGCCCATCCTCACAAGAGGTCTGGAATTACTTAAAATTTCTCTAAAAAATTATTGGAAAGCTAACAACCATGTAAAGTATGATATCACACAGCTCCTTTGCGTAATTAAACAAAATCTTTCCCAAATAATTTTTATTTTATTATAAATGTGACCTATGAATCTTCATAAGATTTACAGTGGGTTAGCAACAAGGTGAAGTTTGCATTTGTTGTAGGTTGTTCTGGTAAACATAGCTGTTTCACACATTCTCCTTAAAATTTCATACTAATTCCCTGCAGTGAAATCAGTTAAAATAGTGCTGAGCCACAAGGACACCGCTCATCATATATACAAACACCAAAACCAAGATACTCCTATCCAGCAGCAAATTGTAGATAATGCTTTTTTCATCACTTCTCTCTCACACAGTATCACAGTATCACAGTATGTTAGAGATTGGAAGGGACCTCAAAAGATCATCTAGTCCAATCCCCCTGCCGGAGCAGGAACACCTAGATAATGTTACACAGGAATGCGTCCAGGCGGGTTTTGAATGTCTCCAGGGAAGGAGACTCCACAACCTCCCTGGGCAGCCTCTTCCAGTGTTCCATCACCCTCACTGAGAAGAAGTTTCTTCTCAAGTTTAAGTGGAACCTCTTGTGTTCCAGTTTGTACCCATTACCCCTTGTCCTATCATTGTTTGCCACTGAGTAGAGCCTGGCTCCGTCCTCGTGACACTCCCCCTTTATATATTTATAGACACTTATAAGGTCACCTCTCAGTCTCCTCTTCTCCAAACTATAGAGACCCAGCTCCCTCAGTCTTTCCTCATAAGGGAGATGTTCCACTCCCTTAATCATCTTCGTTGCCCTGCGCTGGACTCTCTCCAGCAGCTCCCTGTCCTTCTTGAACTGAGGGGCCCAGAACTGGACACAATACTCCAGATGCGGTCTCACCAGGGCAGAGGAGAGGGGAAGGAGGACCTCTCTCGACCTACTAACCACCGCCCTTCTAATACACCCCAGGATGCCATTGGCCTTCTTAGCCACAAGGGCACAGTGTTGGCTCATGGTCATCCTGTCGTCCACTAGGACCCCCAGGTCCCTCTCCCCTACACTGCTCTCTAACAGGTCGTTCCCCAACCTATACTGGAACCTGGGGTTGTTCCTGCCCAGATGCAGGACTCTACACTTTCCCTTGTTATATTTCATCAAGTTACTCCCTGCCCAACTCTCCAGCCTGTCCAGGTCTCGCTGGATGGCAGCACAGCCTTCTGGCGTGTCAGCCACTCCTCCCAGCTTAGTGTCATCAGCAAACTTGCTGATAGTACACTCAATTCCCTCATCTAAATCATTGATGAATATATTAAATAATACCGGTCCCAGTACTGACCCTTGAGGCACTCCACTAGTTACAGGCCTCCAACTAGACTCAGCCCCATAGACTACAAATCTCTGGCTTCTCTCCTTCAGCCAGTTCGCAGTCCACCTCACTACCTGATCATCCAGTCCACACTTCCTCATTTTAGCCGTGAGGATGCTGTGGGAGACTGTGTCAAATGCTTTGCTGAGGTCAAGGTAGACCACATCCACCGCTCTGCCATCATCCATCCACCGTGTTATTTCCTCATAAAAGGCTAAGAGATTGGTCAAACATGATTTCCCCCTGGTGAAGCCATGTTGACTGCCCCTCATAACCTTCTTATCCTTGATATGCCTTAAGATGGTACCAAGGATAAGGTGTTCCATCACTTTCCCAGGGATGGAGGTGAGGCTTACCGGTCTATAGTTACCCGGGTCCTCCTTCTTGCCCTTTTTGAAGACTGGAGTGACATTTGCTTTCCTCCAGTCCTCAGGCACCTCTCCCGTTTCCCAAGACTTGGTAAAGATGATGAAGAGTGGTCTAGCAATGACTTCCGCCAGTTCCCTCAGCACCCGCGGCTGCATCCCATCTGGACCCATGGATTTATGGATGTCCAGATTGCTCAACTGGTCTCTAACCCATTCCTCATCGACTAAGGCAAACTGCTCCGTCGACCTGACTTCATCTAAGGTCTCAGGGGTACAGGGCTCTTCAGGACTGCCCGCAGCAGAGTAGACAGAGACAAAGAAGGCATTCAGTAACTCTGCCATCTCTTTATCTTCTGTCACCAGGGCACCCATCCTGTTCATCAGTGGGCCTACATTGCCTCTGGTGTTAGTTTTGTCTGCCATGTATTTGAAAAAGCTCTTTTTGCTGTCCTTGACCCTTCTTGCCAGGTTTAATTCTAAGGATGCCTTAGTCCTCCTAGCTGCCTTCCTACATCCTCTAGCAGCAGCCTTATATTCCTCCCAAGTGGCCAGCCCCTCCTTCCATGACCTGTAAACTCTCCTCTTCCACTTGAGCATACCCAGCAATTCCCTATTTAGCCACGCAGGTCTCTTGGCCCTCTTCCTTGACTTTCTACGTGTCGGGATGCTCCGATCTTGAGCACGGAAAAAGCAGTCCTTGAATGTCAACCAACTATCTTGGGCCCCTTTACCTTCAAGCAGCCCTGCCCATGGGATTTCCCCTAGCAATTGCTTGAAAAGGCCAAAGTTTGCCCTGCTAAAGTCCAGGGTTGCAATTCTACTTGGTATTCTACTAGTCCTGCCACACAAGATCCTGAACTCCACCATCTCGTGGTCGCTGCAACCAAGGCAGCCCTCAACCCTTACTGCTTTGACCAGATCCTCCTTGTTAGTGAGGATGAGATCCAGCAGCGCTCCTCTCCTGGTCGGCTCATCCACCATTTGCAGGAGGAAGTTATCATCCATACACTGGAGGAACCTCCTGGACTGCGGCTGGGTTGCCGAGTGGTCCTTTCAGCAAACATCAGGGAAGTTAAAATCCCCCACGACGACCACGGCCTGTGACTGTGAGGCCGCTCTCAGCTGCCTGTAGAAGGCCTCGTCAACTTCCTCACCCTGATCTGGTGGTCTGTAACAGACACCTACAACAGTATCCCCCCTGCCAGCCTGCCCCTTAATTCTCACCCACAGACTCTCAACTCGCTCATCATCTGTCCCTGGACAGAACTCGGTGCATTGTAGTTCCTCCCGCACATAAAGAGCAACCCCACCACCCCTCCTGGCTGGCCTGTCTTTCCTGAAAAGGACATAGCCTACCATGACTATATTCCAGTCATGTGAGCTGTCCCACCACGTCTCTGTAATTGCCACCAGATCATAATCTCCTGACTTAACACAGGTTTCCAACTCCTCCTGCTTATTTCCCATGCTGCGCGCATTGGTGTACAGGCATTTCAGGGAGCGAGCTGAGCACACTGATTTCACCCTAGGATTGTAGGAGGCCTCCCAGTCTTCATTAATTCTGGAGTGCTGCCCCACTGGGGCAAGCCCAGCTACAAGCCCATCCCCCTTCAAATCTAGTTTAAAGCTCTCCAAATGAGCCCTGCTAATTCGTGCCCCAGCATCCTTTTCCCTCTGTGAGGCAAACCTTTCTCACTTGTCATTGTCCAGACTGGTGCCCTATAAAACCAGCCGTTATCAAAGAATCCAAAGCCCTGCCTGTAGCACCAGTCTCGAAGCCAATTGTTCATGAACTGAATCTTCCCATTCCTTCCCACATCAGTGGAAGATGGAAGGAGAGAGGAGAAGATCACTTGAGCCCCAGACTCTTTCACCATCCGCCCCAAGGCCCTGTAGTCTTTCTTCATCCCCCTCAGACTGCGGGAAGCAGCTTCCTCCCCACCTGTCTGGAAGACCAGCAGCGGGTAGTAGTCTGTCGGGTGCACCAGGTTGGGGAGCGCCCTGGTGATATCCCTGATCCGGGCTCCAGGCAGACTACACACTTCCCTATGATGAGGGTCAACTCTGCATATCCGGCCCTCTGTTCCTCTCAGAAGGAAATCCCCTACTACAATGACCCTTCTTTTTTTCTTAACAGAGGCAGTCTTGAGGTGCAAAGTCGACTCCCTCTTCCTATGTGGCCTTGTGGGCTGGCCTTGCCCCACATTCTCACCTACCTCTCCTTCAAGATCCAGGGCCTCGAACCTATTGCGGAGGGACACCTGGGGAAGCAAGGCAGGAAGGGGGGAGGGTTTCCCACGACGTCGAACTGGAACTCGCTTCCAACCCTCGTCGTCTTTTTGGTCCCCTACCTCTGCGCAACAGCTACAGGGCAGGGGCTGCCTCGGGCCATCCCCCTCTGTGTGAGAAGGCAGGGGGTCCTTCGCCTTTTGGGGGGTATCTCCCTGGAACCGTTCCGACTGGCACGCCAGGGAGTTACTCCACCAGTCGATCTCCCTTTCACACTCCCTGATGGTCCTCAGTGTCTCAACCTCCTCCTTAAGTCTTGCCACCAGGCTAAGCAGATCTTCTACCTGCTCACACCTCACGCAGGTGGAATGCTGTCCTCCCTCCCCCGGCAGCAGCAGGCTCTGGCACTCCCTGCACCCAGAGACCTGAACAGCCACGGTCTGGGACGGGGTCTCTGTCTGAGTTGCTGTAGTCACCTTACTGCAAGCTCTCTTTCTGGAGGCGACCATATTGGCGCGCAGTCTGGGACACCAGCAACACGACCTGCTTGTTCCTCCCTGTGCCCGGTGGGCAGCGGCCGGTCGCTGCCCTGTCAAAGGCTTTTTCAAGGCAAGCAGCAGGGGAGTGGTCGCCGTCACCGTGTGAACGCCCCCCGCCACGTCAGCCTCTCTCTCGCAAGGGCTGCTGGGGCTTCGGGGATCGGGAGATGTCGGGAATCGCGATGTCTCTGCGCTATCCCCTCTGATTTTCCTAATCTCCGTTGACCCTCGCGTCGCTGAAGCGTGCCGGCTGTGGCTCTAGCTAGGCTAGCTCCGATCAGCTCTCCTTAGTGTCCACCTATAATGCAAGCACAACTTGACTAAGAATCAAATACAAAGTCCTGAAATGAGTCTCACTAAAAACCTTCACAATATTAAAAGACATAATGTTCGCTTTGCAGAAATAATGCCAACAGCAGCAGCTGTAAAAATCTATCATTCCTTATATTTTTGTGAAGCTGAGAATATGGATAGCCTATTAGCTTGTCATGCCACTATTCTTGAGTACAGCAATATAATTCAGAGAGAATAAAATGTAACTATACCAGTAGAAGAGTATTGCATCATGAAAAAAGTAGATATAAGAAAAGACTTTTTAATGTTTTGGGAACCAAGAATTTGTTAGACCAAATCTGTAGCAAAACACATGCAAGAACTGCTGCTGGTGTGACTTTTTTCAGAGGCCGCACTGCATCTGAGATTAGGATACCACATAAAATAAAATATCACCAAAATATAGTGAAAGCATAACTTACAGTCTATTTTTTCCATAAATGTATGGTTGTTAAGTGCTTTTTCCCTTTTCCAGGAAAGCCATTCTGTTTAATTTTGTTCCTTACTAAAATGCTCAGAAATAACTAACCCTTGAAGGATCTCTGTGGAAAAACTTGCTGTTATCATGAGCAGGCAGTCCTAGTCTTAGGTCAAGAGAACAGCTGGAGACTAAACACTCACAGTGAAATTGGGAACAAATTGTTAGGCTCTTAAGACAGCACTCTGCAGCATTTTTGACTCTTCATAACACTCATTTGTTATGAAACTTACCAACAGCAGTAATTCACAAACTGTGAAGCATGACCTTTGGAACATATGTCCGTGCTGGGAACCATAGCTGTTACCCAACCCCTATTCCCAGTAACAAGACCAGTCAACTTTTGGAAGATATGGGTAGTATGGAAGAACTCTGCTAACTATGAAATAAACAGGTACAGTGCAAAGCCATCTGCCAGCTACTTTGTCAAACCATCCCTCAGCCACAAAGCCTGGCTGTTAGTGATTAACATGTTTTGCTTCTCTGTTTATCATCTGTAAGGAAAAAACAATCCACACTGAATATAATGAAAGTCAATATAAGGTATATATTTGCAGAAATTATATAAAAATATACTTTAGTGAAGAAATTATTCCATCAGATAGTACTGAGGAAGAGAGCAATTAGTGGCCCTGTCATGGAAAAAGGAGCTACAGCAGTTTGAAAGAAGGGGGGGAGTTAGCAAGACACAGATGGCAGGAAATGAGAGAAGAAAACATTGACATTAATGGCTTGTACAGTCTGCAAAAGAAAAAAGGAAGCAGGTTGAAAAATATTAAAAATAAAAAAAAAAGAAGCAAGGGTGGAGAGACGCTAGAGGCTGTATCTGAGGTAAACTGTGGAAAAACTGCACAGGCTTTTAAAAGAAAGAAGTGGTTTTGAACTAGATCCTTACAGGCTGAGGAGTCATTTCAAGGTGAGACATTTTAATTCTTAGCCTAAGTGGTAAGATTGGTTTCAGAGTTCTGCAGGTAGGAAAATGACAGAGAAGTTACAAGGATAACAAAAGGGAATTAAATGGAATGTAAAGAGAAACCGGCAAGATATCAACACTGCTGGACAGTGCACCCGAACAGAAGTATGTGCTGACAGTGGGAAAAGCAGCATAGTTTGGGATCCAGGACTCCACTGCTCTAAGAGAAGTCAGAGAAGTAAGCAGTCAGCAGTCTCCTCAGAATCCTCCTTAATGTTGTAATACACATCTTTTTCTAATGTTATTTTCCAAATGAAGCCAGCTTACTGGCCAGCAGTAAAAGCAAAATAGATTTTGCCAGTTATCCACATCACCTGCTAATTGCAAATAGGGCCTGTAACTGCAAGAATGACCACTAGTCAGATTCAAGTATTATTTAACAATTTCTGGGTTTAACAACCTACCTCTAGTTCAGAAATACAGTTTGAGCACTAGAACAGTGGCAGTGCTAATTTTTTTTCTGAATTCCTAATGCTACTGTGTACATTCCTATTTCACACAGTAGTCTCCATGCTTCTGAATACAGATGTTCCCATCATGTGCTTTCATCCAGCTAAGTCAAGTGTTTTGGAGTATCCAGAAGCCAGTAAGTCAGAAAGCTGGAAACTGTTTAAGTATTCACTGGTCTAAGGAAAAGCTGAATTACTACTTACACACAAACGATTTCTAAACATTCTTGCTTTTTAGCAGATTGAAGTTATGTGCTGCTTTAATGACATTTTTTTTAGCTAAAGTATTACACATAAACTGCTCTGCAGTAAAAAAAAAAAAAAAAAAAAGCAAAAAAAAAAAGCACCAGAAAAAAATATTTTTTAAGTAAACTCCTCACCAGTCTTTCTAAAGGAGCCTGTCTTCCTTCTGGCATACAGCACTTATTTCCAGCTTCCTAAGTACATACTTAGTCTTCTCAGCATATTAGCTTTTTGGCCTGTCAGCCTGTTGACCTTACTGGCTGTTGCCCTTATGGACTTTAAACATACGTCCAGCTTCCACAGTAACTGCAGTGGTGGATTATCACAAAAGCCTTAGAGATAAGAAGTGACATCAAGCACTATTGTTACTGTTCTTGCTCTCAGCAATACACATATGCATACAGCCAGACACTTCACGGACTTCCTTTCCATGTCGCATTGCAGTTGCTGCAGACGTGACCTATAGGATAGTCACACAATTATCCAAACAGCTCTTCATTCTGTGATTCTATGATTCAACAGCAGTTCTAATTCTGATATAAACTGCCTGTGACAGAGGTTTTTGAGGCACACTAAGAGCTGTAATCTGTATATGTAATCTTCTTTATGTTGTGATGTAGCACATGAGTTGGCTGTCTGATACAGTATTCCTATCCCTTCTGGAAAAAAAAAAAAAAAAAGGCAGCTAAATCACTGTACTGTCATGAAATTGCAGCATTTTAAGCTGTTTGTATCATAAGGCTTTGGATACTTTCCACATTTTGAAAAACATAGATTAAATTACACTTTCCAAATCCTAGCCTTGAAGAAATTAAAATGGTAAATAAGTGTATCAAAAATAATCATCAAACCACAGCACCAAGTTTACAGAAATGGATGTAGCGACTGCCAGAGCCTCCCCACACCTTTCGCCCCTCTAGGATGAGTATATGAAGTGTCCCTGAACATTATGTCCTTCAAAGGTGAAGCACAGGGAGAGAAATTCTTTATTAATAGCCTAGCTTTGCTGACATTGTATCAGAATCAGGACCTCCAAAAACCAACGGGGGCTGTATTATAGCAAAGGAAAAATTCACTAGTGCAAGAAGTAATTGATCGTTTACAAAGTAACGCCTCCTTATAAAAGAATGTAAAATCCTTTAAAAATATATATACATATATTTATAAATTCCTGAGTACTTCAGAGCTCCCGAATCCTACTCTCTTTGTCCTTTCTCTTTCACAGAATCACACAGAATCATTGCGCGTGGAAGGGATCTCTGCAGATGACCTGCTCCAGTCCCAAGGTACGATCACCCAGGGCAGGTTACACAGGAACTTGTGCAGGCGGGTTTCCTCCAACAAGACCTATGCATCTCTTAGAGAGCCTCCTGTTGTACAGGCTGCCGGACCCAGCGCCCTGCATGGACGGCCACGGAGGTTTCCCGGCCCAGCAAGCCGCAGCGTACCCCCGGCCTGGCCCCGCGGCCCAACCGCCGCCTCCCCGCTCACAACACGCCTACCCTGCCACGCCGACCGCAGGCTGAGTCGGCTCCTCTAGTTCCTCACTGAGGGGCCCTGCCACAGGTCCCAGCCCAGCAGCCATCGCCCGCACGGCAGCGGCGCCACCTGTCGGCCGGCGGGTGGGGGCCCGAGGGAAGCCGCGGAGCAGGATCCCGGCAGCCCCCTGGACCGGGTGGGTTCGTTAGCTGAAAATGCACTGCTGCAGCCTGCAGTCCTGGGGATTCCCCTACACAGTCAAGAACCATGGAGTCGTTAAGGTTGGAAGTCCAACGGTTCCACCAGGACGGCCAAGTTCACCACTAAACCGTGTCACTACGAACTGATTCCACCATGACCCTGTTCCAATACTTGATTCCACTCGGGCAGCCTGTTCCAATACGTGACTGCCCTCTCTGTGAAGAAATTCTTCCTAATATCCAATCTAAACCTCCCCTGGGGCAGATTGAGGCTGTTTCCTCTTGTCCTATTGCTTGTTACTTGGGAGAAGAAACCTACCCACACCTCACTACGACCTCCTTTCAGGCAGTTGTAGGGAGCAATAAAGTCACCTCTGAGCCTTCTCTTCTCCAGACTAAAGACTCCCAGGTCCCTCAGCGGTTTCTCATCACACTTGTGTTCCAGGCCCTTCACCAACTCTGTCGCCCTTCTCCGGACCTGCTCCAGCACCTCAATTTTATCTCTTGTAGTGAGGGGCCCAGAACTGAACATAGGATTTGAGCTGCAGCCCCACCAGTGCCCAGTACAGGGAGGTGGATGATCACTGCCCTGGCCCCGCTGGCCATGCTGTTGCTGATACAGACCAAGATGCTGTTGGCCTTCTTGGCTGCCTGGGCACAAGCTGGCTCATGTTTAGCTCCATCAATCAGCACCCCCAGGTCCTTTTCCACAGACCAACTTTCCAGACATTCTTTCCCCAGCCTGTAGTGTCTCATGGAGTTGTTGTAGTCTAAACCCAGGACCTGACACTTCTGGCACTTTGCTTTGTTGAATCTTGTACCACTGGCCACAGCCCATCAATGCAGCCTGTCCTTCCATCACTGATGGCACTCACAAGATGAAACACATTTCAACCAAGCTCAGCTGCCTCACCTGCCCCACACAAAGGCCACCCATCCCAGTTCTGTCCTCTGAAGCCAGTGTTCCAGCAGTATTCAGCCAGGTGAAACATCCTTGAAAATAGCAGCGCAAGGGTGAGGTACCAAAGCTGGTTGTACATTTGGCTGCTTGGGTGCTGGCTGCAGGCACAGCTTCTGGGAGCTCCGCAAGAGTGACCTCGCCTTCTCACTCCACCTATGGCTCTGCCACTAGCCAGCCCCATGAAGCTGGTTCCATGTGGTGCTGTCCAGATGAGGTGGTTTCCTCCAGAGCTGAAGATGTTGACCATTTCACACTGGGTACAAAGGCCTCCTCTGAGGACTGATCTCAGGGACAGCCAGCAGATGTTGGCCCCATACCTCTGCAGCTCATGCCTGAAGACCTTGATCTGCTACTATGCATCTTCATCTTTGACTAAACCCCCCCAGTTTTGTCTCATTTAAGAGCTTTAGAGCATCATGATAGCCCGTAGGCTTTGTGAGATACTTAGAGGTACTAGCTTGCTTCCTTGGTAAATGGAAGGGATAAAGAGAGTATGGAGACTCTGCTGGTCTCCAGACAGAGACAGAGGGCTAACAGGCCCATTTGACAGCACTGCAATTCACTCCTTGGTCTTCTATAGATCTATACTCTGGGCAAGCAGGGGCATAGTTTTCAGCAGAATAATTGACTGCGATTTGAACTGAAGGCCACAGAAGGCTAGTTTACAGTTAGTGACAAGTTGTAGGAACGCACTGCATACTGAATTATTTGCAAAATATCTTTCCACTTCTAAAACTTCATATTGAGCATTTCTGGGCAGTTGCCAGCTGATGTCCTTTTCTTGTACAAGGAAATCCAAGGATTCTCTTTCATTGGATCAGTACCTTTACACTGCAAACTCTTCAGGATTAGAACAAACATTTACCTTTTTTTTTTTGGTCTGAAACAACAGAAAATGTAAGCCAGATAATAATAAATAACAAGTATTCACATTGTGCTATGATGTCACATATTCATACAGACGTGCTCCAGGTCTGTGTGTTTTTGCAGGTCAGAGGTGCTTGAAATTAATCTGTTTTGAAAACAAGCTTTTCAGTTTTTAAAACATCTACAGAAATGTCTCCATTGAGGGGAAAATCAATTTAGAAATTAATATATAAAGTAGTAGTTTCACAAGGTGGAACTGTGAAGTTTCACTTTGGAAAGCAGCATTGCATTTAACTTTTTTTCAGTTTCAAAAGCATATAATTTTAAAATTTTGTATAATAAACCCCATGAAAGCTGTAAATGCACATCAATTTACAAACCATTTGGAATCTTTACTCAGGTTTTTTGGGCTGTGTAATGTATTGCTGAAAGGATTTACAAGAGTTTTGGAGGCACAGTAGGTCAGCAGAGTTTCATCTCAGGAAATTCTGCTCAATTGAATGACACTCCAAATTTAATTGTTGAGATATGCATATGTTGAGAGAGACATAACTTGTATTTCATTCTAACTTACTTGGTAATAGTGGTTTTTATTTTTTCTGTGTTTACTCTAAAAAATTATCTTCTAAAATCTGTGAGTTATCCACATATAATAATGTTGAAATATTTTCCATGATTTATTTTAACATAAGAGATAAAATTTGGGAAGTTCTGTGAGCCAGCCTTCTGTGCAATTTGATGGTTAGTTTCTCACTCAAGCCTTTTTCTGAAGCCAGACAGCCAGACAAGTACCATCATGTTTATTTCCTATTCTGATTTACATATGGTCAGTAATATTGGATCTCATCCCTTAATGCTATCTCTGGGGCACACAGGACTGAATGCTGTCTCTTCAAATCTGTCCTGTGATGCACTTTCTTAGAGCTGACTGGTACCTTTTCCATTCCTAAATAAATCATGGGTGGAAAATATCTGAACTTACATGCTTAAAATGGTAGAATGGTTGTTAGAAGACTTCTCTTTTTTGAAATTAGACGAGATATTGCTGCAGGGAAAATATTCTTTCACTGTTTATTTTCTGGCTGTTATATTAAAATACTGTAATTGGAAAAATCAACACATTTTCTTTGAAAGTGTACAGACACAGTAAAAAAAAAAAAAGATAAAGAAAGTTGAGCATATTTGCATATATTTGAGTATTTACATGTTACAGCAATGTTTTTAAGTGAAAAAACTGTGGTTTGTAACCTTATTCACTGGTTTAATTTGAATAAGCAGTCTGACTGGCCAGGGAAGATTATGAGCTCAATAAATAAAGAAAATTCATACTGTATTCCATTTTCTTTGACAGGAAACAACTTAGCTTGAACCATGTAATAGAATAAACAAAATGAACTTGGCTTTTACAGTATGGTCTGAGAGAACTGCAGAAGTTAGGCAGAACTTTCAGATTCTGCCAACGATCTACTGACATTTTACACGTAAAAGGTATGAACACAGCCAGCAATTTCTGGAGGACAGGGAAGTATCTAGCAAGCAACAGTATAGTAGATTATCAACAAACATAACAAGGTGGCTTGATTGTAACTAGGTCGATATGTATATCCAGTTTATTTTCAAGTTGTCATACACGATTATAAAAATCAATCACTTTTTCTTTTCTCCAAGATTTAGCAAAATTGCCATCTGGTTTGCTAGTTACATCAATAAAATCTTACAGGTACTGTTTCTGAAAAAGAATGAAGATAAGTAGCAGGATAATTCATATAATAACTCCTAGAAAGATTCTGGTTTGTGAAAAATCAATCTCTAGCAAGTGAATTATGCCACCCTATTTAATTTGGAAAGTTTCCATTCTGAATTTTTAGCTCTTCTGTTAATTACGTTGTTTGTATAATTTTGAAATCCATTTTTCTAAGAAGAGAGGAAATGATGGATCTGTTCTCCTGAGGGTGAAAGCTCTGATGGTGAACAAACATGGGAGTTATTCCACATGGGGTGGACTCCGCTGCTGTTTTCACAGTGAATTCTGTCTTACTCACTGCCTGTGAAAAAATTCTGAGGCAGACAGACAAATGATTGGATTAATTAGGAAACCAAACTGCATGTACGACATATTTAACCAAGAAATTTGAATAGTTTAACTTTCTAATAGGTAGGTGGCATCAATTTTTGGATCAGTTAAGTTTTCCACAAAGCTGTATCTGAGAACTCTCAAATTTTACACTTTTCATAAATTAGTTTTCATTGCAACAATATTTATGTTTCTTAGGCTTGTTTTAATTAGAGGGCTAAAGATTTCTGTTTCCAAACCAAATGTAGACTTTGTCTCTAACTTCAGAGTATCAAACACATATCTGCTATGCAGTGTTAAGGAGGGAGGACCTGTGGTATTTTTTGCTCAGCAACATTATCAGTGTTAGGCAGTTTTCCTAGTTCTCTAGGGTGGTACAAGCAGAAGGTACATAATTACAGGATGGGTATCTATAGGGAGACATCTAAATTCCTCCTAGCCATCCACACGAAGACTCACTATAGCACTAACTGCACAGAACAACTTGGAAGTTTCAGACAGTCTCAAGTCTGAGAAAAACTGCACACTGAAAGGCATGAGAGATCAGAACCTATTAAATGTAAGCTACCTATTTTGGTGGTGAAGGAACTGACAAGTCTATCTTAAGCCTGTTTGAAAATCGTTAACTACAATGTCCATAGGTAAGATCGCCATCAGTGTGACTATCATCTAAAATTGACTTTCCCCCTTTGCTAAGCCAGGACTTATTTTGATATGTGTGATTGTGGGCATACTTAAAATGTTCATTACAATACCTAGGTGCAGTAAGGAAACAGGTGCTGAAGTAATGAAAAGTAGATTCAAAACCCTACAGAGTAGTGTCCAGGGCTAGCGATTCTTTAACCTCAGTAGCTGAAGACAGAAAAAAGCCACATACACTCTACCAAAAAAAAAAACCAAACAAACAAAACCCAAAAAAAACCCCCAAAAAACCAAAACAATCCTCTGTTGACACAAATATATGCATCTTCTTGAAAAGCAAGCAGTTTTCAAAAGAATGGGAGGTTTTTTTTAGTAATTTCTGAACTACTATTACATACAAGGATTTGGCTTACAGCAGCTATACAACTCACATAGATTTTTTTCCATTTTAGAATAAAATCTTCACCCATAGCACCTATGGGTGAATGGGTGAAGGTTCCCATTCAGTCTTAACGGATTAGATCTGCCTTCTCTCAGGCCATATTTTTCATAATTTCAAGAAGAGGAAAGGAGTGTCTTGAGCAAGGGTGTCAATAATGAGGCTGAATGAATCATTTGGAAAAAAAAACAGTAGCCCAAATTTTATTGCCAGTTGCACAAGTACAGCTTCCAGGATCATACTGTCTTTGCCAGAAATGCAGTTAGAAGTAAAAATGTCTCCATATTGTCTATTCTTGAACCCCCATCTCTGCACCTGAAAGCAGAATTTGGTGCAACACTTATAAATACATTTGCCAGGTTGCCAGTAGATAAACTCATCTTCCATGGCAGTTTAAGTTAAAATGCCAGGCTGTTGGCTAGAGATCCTGAGATACAGGCACATTTTCCATTACAGCTGCTCAAGAAAGGTAATCTTTAGCTTCTCTGAGCTTGGGAAAGGTAATCTTTATCTTCTCAGACCAGCAGAAATCGTTGCACTGTGCAAATTCAGAAGACACTTTTATTGAGCTTTTGAGAAGTTTTCTAGAACTTTGTCTCTTTCTCCTTGACTAGGCCATGAGTTATTTTTTGATTTAATCATTAATAGCAAGAATGGTAACACAGCAGACCTCTTAATTTATCTGGTTCCTAAAACATTAAACTTGTTACTTTGGGATCTCTCTCTCACGAAACAGTTGCCAGCCTTAAACTCCAAAATTGGTTCTTTTTGTCAAAACAGCCTACAAAAACTGCACCAGAGTACAGCAAGACCTGGCTGCTCTACAAAGGAAAGTGAGCTGAGAGTCGAGGGTAACAGCAAGTCAGGTGGGTGCAGTGGCCTTGCTGGTAACATTGCAGAGGTCAGGATTGGGACCAGAGGTGACAGTCACAATCAGGCACCTTCCAGCAATGCCCTGACAAGACCAGGTCAGGGCCAGTCAAAATACTGCTGTGGTGCCAGTGGTAAAGCCACAGCTGGGAATCCCTCCCTGGGATAAAGGAGGGGCAAGTACTGGCTTCCAGCTTTCTCTGCTTCACTGGTGAAGGAGCCTACCTTGGATTCAGCCAGATGAACTCCTTCACTCTGCCACCTAAACACCAGAAGAGGTTCATGCTCACAGCACTGACAAATTGGACTTTGTGACAAAATTTGGACAATTGCATAGACACACGTTGCACTTCAGTCAGCTCCAGAGAACACTGACAGGATTACTTCTGCTACTCTGGGTTTTGTTATCAGAAATATTTTGTAATACTATTCTGAAGAGAAAAAAATAACCATTTTAGGACAATGTTATGTCGTTTCAATTAAGCTGCTTGGCTTACCGTAAGTGGCCAAAAGTACAGACTCTTGAAACTAGCAACTGAAGCATTCTGCTATATATTCAAAAAATAATCCCAGTATCACTTCATTTTTTTTAATCTGAAAAACCTGATCAATCATTGTGACAGTAATCATTTCTTCTGGTATGCTTACAGGATGCAGTGTCACCATTTTACTGTGCTACCGTATCAAACTGGCACACCTGAGAAATCTGTAGTGAGGATCAGTCTTGCCCAGTTATGAGCTTTTATTCCATCCTTTTGTTGACCCTTTCATGCCTACCTTTAAAGTATGTTCCATGTCTATGATGTAGCGAGTTCAAAGCAACACTGTAACTGCTACAGTAGGAAAAACAGTAAGTGTAAAGGGACTTAGTTACCTTTTAACACTTTGTCGGTTTTGTTTTGTTGGTTTTTTTTTTTTGTTGTTGGGTTGGTTTTCTTTGTGATTTTTTTTTTTTTTTTTTTTTTTCCCCCAGGACAGGAAAAGTTGACTGCTTCTGTTTAAACATGCTGTAATTTAGAAATGAGGTACAGGAGAGATTTCCACAATGTCAGGTGTAAGACATACAGCAATCTTGTGAGTTAGCAGCCTTTGACTTGGTCGTGCATAGGCCTTCATGAATCTGCTTGATTGCTTTGCTCACAAAGAATGTTTTCTGAACTAAATCCCTTCAAATGTTAATATTAGTGAGTGCTGGGTGAATTAATATAAAGGTGTTATGTTTGTATATTGATTAGGAGAGTCTCAGATCTGTAGCTATAACTAGTAGAGTACCTGTTTGTATAGGAGGCTTCTGTGGAATTTCATGGAAGTTTTGGGTAGTGTTTTTTTTTTTATTTTTTGTTGGGGTTTTTGTTTGTTTGGCTGGTTGGTTTGGTTTTTTTGTTTTGTTTTGCTTTGTTTTGTTTTGTTTGTTTGTGGTTTTTTGGTGGGTGGGGTGGTTTTTCATTTGTTTGTTTGTATACAGACCTGTTCTCTAAGGATCTAAACTTTGGTTCAACATATCATTGCTGAATGAATTAAATTAATCAGAGACCTTGCAGGAATTTAAGTTATAAAATCTTTTTATTTAGCGAGTAAATTTGACTAAAGAATAGTAAAATCTCCTTATAAATTCACTTAACAGTGGCTGGACCAGAGGTGAGCTTGCTCTGCATGATTAAACGACCGAGTAAAAGGCCAACAGTAATTTTTTCGGTTACAGACACCAGCCAAAGGCCAGAAGCACAGGCTCGGGGCAGATGCACACCACTTCGGGCACGCCGGAGGGCACCGGAGCTGCACGGCCCGGCAGCTGAGCCAGTCCCACGGCCCGAGAGCGGGGAAGCGGCAGCAGCGCCACAGCGAGGCCCCGCCCCTCCGCGAGCAGCTGGGCCAGCCCCCCCGGTCGTGATTGGTCTCTGCTCCTGAACTCTGGCTAAATATTGGCCGGCGCTGGCCTCTCTACGGTGGTATGATTGGCTGGGGTGGTGCTAGCGGGTTGGCCGGTCAGAGGCGTCTGCGGAGTGGCGCGCGAGCCGGGCTCGGAAGGGGTGAGTGCGTCTCTCGCTGGTGTCGTCGTGTCTCTGCCAGCCTCTGCGGCTGTGGGGCTGTCCCTGGCTGAAGCCTGGGGCATTGCGTGCGGCCTGCAGTGGGGAGGGAAAAAGAGAGGGTAGCAGTGAAGCCTGGCAGGGCCGCGCCACGTACGTGTTCAGCTGCCGAGGCGGTCGCTTGGCGCCCTCCCCTCAGGTACAGGCTTGCGGAGCGCGGTCCGGCCCGGGGCGAGGCGGCCCCGGTGGTGCTGTGAAGGGAGAGGCCGAGAAGGCACCGCTGTATAGCGCTGTGGGCCGCGGTGGCCCGGAGTACGAGTGTGCGAGGGGGTCCGCGGCCTCTGGAGGGCACGAGTAGGCCGTTCAGGTCCCTGTGTTGTGTTTGGTTTGCGTGGTTTTTGCCCCATAAGAGTGTGATGATGACTCGGTGCCCCGGGGTGATAGGAGGAGGCTGCGGCGCCATGCTGCAGCCCGCCGGCGATGCCGGGCGTGAGCCTCCGAGGTGCGCAGCAAGCCCCGGGAGCATCCCTTCCAGTGAGGCGGGCTATCGGGTAGCCGGTAGGTAAAATGACTGTGAGCAGGCTTATGTCTGGAGTTAGCCGCTTCACATTCTAGGAACTCAGTTATGACACGCTTACTCCACCTGTTTGCTGGGGAGAGGTGGTCTGGTCGGCTGTGGGCAGACCCGCCCCCCAGTTCCGGGATAGGAGTGTGTATTGGGCCCAGAATCCAGGGACTTGTTCGGTACCGTCAGCTAAAGGCGTTCATTTACTTCCACACGAGCAAAATTGCATTAACCTGTAGTTACACTGTGCAGGATGGGTTTTGTAGGTGGGTGATGGGCCTCCTTGGGGGCGTTTCTTGTGTGTACCTTGGTATTGCACCTTTGGTAGGTTCACTTAAGCTGCTTGTCTTCTGCCATGCTGACTGGGGTGGAACTGAATTATCTCAGAATACTGTGTGCTACAGATATGCTGACAAATACTACTGGTGAATTAAGGCTTTGTGAAGATTAGGTATTTGTTATGTAGCGTGTAAATCTGCATGGTGCACAAAGATATAGAAAAGTCTAAAGTTTGCATTACAACTGATGTTGAATATGTTATAGGATGTGTTTGAAAGCTTAGAGGCTGAGTTTAGGGCCTTTTTCTGTACTCGGACATGTTCAGACTCATTTTTTCAGTGTGGCTTCTGATTTGCACTTGTCTGTTGACACGGTTAGATGATTTAGAAGAATGATTTTTGATTAAAATTCTATGACACTGTACATACAAAAAATAAATGCCTTTAGCAGTAAAGAGTGCTGTCAGGCTGTTCTCTGTTAATGCACAAATCATGAAGACTAGGTATTTCCTTGGGGTAAATTTCATTTAGGAGAAGTATGCATATTTAAACCTGTGTAATCAAATATATGTAATAAAATAAGTTTATTTGCAGTCATACCTACACAGAATAGATTTATCGCTCTTCCTCACCCATTAAAGAAAGGAAAATGTCTGGTGAAATTTGTTTAGACAAATCATTATTTTGAAGTTGCATTAAAATGTGGGATCAGGAAACTTCTGTGAAATATGCCTGTTTTCTTAATTCCTTTGCCAGCTCAATGAATTGCAGTGCAAGATAGGTAGTTCCTGACACATCAAAGCTTCATCAAAATAAGACATACTTGTGAATTATCACGTTGTTAAGCTAGCTGCTCCCATGAAAATGTTTATTTCTGCAAAAGTAGTTTAGCATAGCAAAGGAAAAATACTAATAATGATGTGATGCAATACTGATATGGTCCACCCATGGCAGGGTTCAAGACCAGGCTGGATGGGGCTTGGAATAACTTTGTCTAGTGGAAGGTGTACCCATGGCAGGAGGTTGGAACCAGATGCTCTTAAGGTCTTTCCAACCCAAAGAGTTCTATGATTCTCTGTGTTGGGTTAATTCAGCAAACTCTGTTATGGTTATTTGTAACAGAATGTTAAACTGGCATTGCTACCATTTTGACATTGTAATCTTACTTGTGTTCCATAGCACTTGTTGAGTTGTGCCTTGATTCTTCTTGTCCTAGGAAGGCTTGAATAAAATGGAAAGTGTTACTATGCTCTACAGCAGCAGAGCCCAGAATTCCATTGTACTGAGAATAATAGACTTGTAAGGCAGATGGTCCCTGGCTTGTAGTATGCAGTGTAAGTAACATTTGTTTGGCATTTCGGGTAATTGGAGTTCTGGATGTGAGGATCCTGTGTGGTATGCTACTTCCATGCCCTTCGTTTAGTACACATATTTAGAATGCAAATACTTGTGATGTTGAGGAATGAGAGTAATGAAAGTTCAGCTAATGACTAGCACCCTGTCATACTGTTCTGTATTAACAAAACACATTACTACAGGGACTACTGCCAAAGTTAGGCTTTTTATCATTAAACTTGTAATACTGATTTTCTAAGGGAGGGATGGGGCTTGTTCTTAATTAGTACATAATTCATACATTGTCCTTATCTTTAAAAGCTTTTAGTATGTCAGTTACTTAATCTTCCCTCTCTCTTGAGTTTTAATGTGGAATTTCTGCTGGAGCTATTGGGATAAAAACTGGAAAAGAAATTATTGTGGTAAGCCAGAGCTAGCAGTTGATAAGAGAGATTTGCATGTCCTACCAAGGTCAGGGTTGAGTCAAAGTCAAGGAAGAAACTGATGCACTGAAACTATTCACAGTTTTGAATAAGACGGTAAAGAGAGCTGGTCTAAAACTGGAGCAAGCCAGTGCAAATAAATGAGGAAGGATACAGAAGCTAAGTATAATATTGGAGCATCTAGATTGTCATAAGACAGTGAAAAGTCATCACCTGAATGGTTGCAGATCAGTGCCCAGTGAAGTGACTCTGTGGCTCAGGGATTCAGGGTCTTTGGCACCAGAGTTTGTGTAGGTATTTCTACCTCAAGCTGCTTGCATCTGGCCTGGTCCTACCATGTCTGCTAGTGCAACTCTCTGCTGAGCTTTAAAAAAATTAAGACAGAATTAGACCTTCAAAGAAGGGTACTTGGTAAAGCTGGGTAGGTTCATGCAGTTCAATTTACAGCTTGACAGTCAACTATTGTAACCACAGATGGTGCTGTGTCAAAGCAAGCCAGCCTAACCCTGTCTCCTTGGCTGATACCTGTGTAAAAGAATTCTGTGCATCCATGTTGATTAGAAGAGCCTGGGTGAAAGAACAGGAATTGTTCACGATCTTGAACTCTAGGAGGGTGTCTAAGCATAAAAAGGATCTGTATCAAGATGGTGGTTTGTAGCAACTTGCACATTCAGACACATCTGCATGGGGATTGGTTACTGGGCTTTTCTTGTCAAAGGAGTTCTAGACTTGAAGCAATTCTGTGTCTCTACTGCAGTTCATGACTTTACTGAATACTAATTGCCCTGTGAATATATCTGATGCATTTCACTCAGAGCAACCATTTAGACTTTTCTGCATATACTTGATTTCACTATTGTTTGTATGGTGCCAGCACTTTTTCCCTTTAAAGTCTGGCAAAATTTTTCATAATTTGAATAGACCTGCAAATTGTATGTGCTGATGGCAGGAGGTCACTAATTGAGATTAGGAGTATGTAGACAATATCTAAAATACAGACTTGCTTCTTTTAGCCTGCACATTGAGGAATACTTTGATAAATGTAGAAATTGATCCATTTTTGGATTGTAATATTTCAGAGCCTCGGTTCCACACAATGCATAGAAAACTGCAAACCTTTGGGGAAGTGCAAAAGGGAAACTGTTTGTTATTAAAGTTGAAGGAAGCTCCTTTCAGCCTGCTTGTGTTCATTCAATCTCTTGGTATGCAGAGTCTCAAATCAGTATCAGAATATTTAGCAATGATCTTGCAAAGAGCAATCTCTTACTAATCTTTGATCTGATATTCCATGGAGACTGGGAATTTGTCCCATGATAAAAATTGCAGTGGAAGTGTGCTTTGGAACTAAATCTCTCCTTCAGCCGTGGGAATGCAGAACCTTCCTCTGCTCCCCTGTTGCCAGATGATGCTGTGCACTGCTGCTGTGGTTTCCAGCCATGCTGCTGTAGGGAGCACAAGCTGGTTCTGATTTCTTCCTGCTGTTGGAGCTGAAGGCTTCTGCAGGTAGTGCAGCCTTTCTCCTAGAAAGAGGGCTGCAAGGAACATGGGAGAAGGTCAAGCTGTTAGTGTAAGTATAAACATGCTGACACTAAGTGTGCATGCACACTTTTAAATTATGAGTTTAGTTTGGCGTGACTTAAACAAGTGTGAAGAGTCTGCCAGTGGTTTTGAAATTCACGAAATAAAAATTTACTGTGATTAATATTTTCATTAGCTCTCTAAATACTGTTAAATGCAGAATTATTCTTGTCATTGAAATGGGCAATAAGCATTTGCTTTATTCACAAAAATATTCAAATATCTTTAATTGCCTATGCTGTGTTTCCAGAGTTAGGCCCACGGAGGAAGAAATGTCTGATTTGTGTTTGCTGAAAGGATGCTTTGCACTATTGAGATTCCAGAGCCCTAAACTGGTCAATCTGTTTGAAAGTTCAGCCAGCTGCTCTTTCAGTCATTAACAAAATAATCAGTTTCTGTAATCTGAGTGGTAAAAAAAAAAATGTTTTGTTTTCATTTAAAGCTAATTCAGTGATAGGCCAGCCTGCCAGCTTATTGAACATGGACCACAGGATACCTTCAGCTTCAGGCAAAGAAGAGGAATCATACTATGTAAAAACATCAGCTTAGTGGAATCTATAGCTGAAAGGAGAATGCAAAATGACCTGAAAGGTTAATGAAAAGACAGTAATTAATGCCTGAAAAATAAATCACTGAAGCATATTCCATTTTTAGTGTGTATGTAGCTGAGCTGATAACACTTGTGGAAATAATCACCACTCAAATATCCTAGTGTTCTCAAATATCCTAGTGAACAGCCTAAAGTTATTGCTAAAAGAAAGACTTTGAAGAATGAACCTTTGTATTAATAAATCTAGTCCTTTAGCAAACCATGAAATTTTTGCTTATGCTTTAGTGTACTGTTTTGGGCTGGGATAGAGTTACATTTCTTCATAGATGCTGGTGTGGGGCTGTTTTTTCGACCTTGCTGAGAACAGAACTAACAGGGATGTTTTAGTTCTTGCTGAGCAGTGTTTATATAGAGCCAAGGCCTTTTTTGCTTCTCACTCCACCCCAGCAGTGAGCAGGGTGCCCAGAAGCTGGGGAGGGGGACACAGCCAGAACAACTGATCCCAACTGACCACAGTGATGTTCCATGGCATCATGCTCAACAATAAAACTGGTGGGGGGAAAAGGAGGTTGCCAAGCCGCTGTCTTTATCTCAGCCCATGAGTTTTCTCACCTCTACCCTTCTGACTCACTCCTTTGTCTCACTGTGTGACAAGGGTGAATGACTGTGTAGTTCACTTAGCTGCCTACTGGGGTTAGACCATGGCATGGCTTTGAGATAAATCCCAGACAGTGAAGGGAGATTCTAACTGAATATGTTCATTGTTTTCAGTAGTAATTTGCCAGTCTGTAGTTTGAAGCTTGTGAGCATAATAAAATATTTAAATAATTTCAGCATTAATTTGCCCATAGTGGTAAGAGAGGGACATTGCCAGTAATATGTTGTTTTAAGTTATTGAAATATTCCTCTCCCTTTTGGATTTTTCTATGGCTTTCTTTTGTTAACTGAAGAGGGTGTTGAGTGGGAGTTGGTTTTAAGTTTAAGCCAAATGATATTCATATACTTCTGGGAGTAAATGCAGATTATTATTTTATTTTTTTAAGTTGGTAATCAAGAAAACAGTTGTGCATTACCATTTCAAACTTTGAATGTGAGATCCTGTTCCTTGCCTTGTGGAAGAAAATGGTTGCTGTAATTCATAGAAGTAAAAGTGAAAAGAACAGTTGAGTACATTAAAGGAGGTTTGGTTTTCTGTCTATGTCAAGTGTTGGTGAGATTGAGACCAGAATGTGCATACAAGTGTTTTTTAAATGCTGGGAAGAATCGGAGTGGAAAAACTTATGGGTTACTGAAAGATTGAAAAAAAACCTATTTCAATACTTGAAGTTCATTTTGCATATCCTAAAAAAAAAACAAAACACCAACCAGTTAAATATCTTCTGCAGTAGGTGATTATGACATGCACTCCTCCTCCTTTCCCTCTTTGGGATTAAAAACACATGAGACTGTTCCCTCCTAGCTTCTTCTCACTGCTCCATGCCATACACTCATAATCTGGTTTTCCCCTGGTGATGCATGTAACAGTCCTAGGGGTGATGTTTCTAGGTTTAGGGAACATTTTTTTTTTAGTGGAACTTACAAAACTCAGTTGCCACTGCCTTAAACTACAAAAAGTGTCAGGTGGGTAAGGGAAGGTTTTCAGTATTTCAGCTCTTGGAATAAAGGACAGATCTTGTTCAGAAAAGTTTAGATAAAATATGATTAATTTATATAATTTTTACTGTTGCTTCTATGGGCTAGACTGCTCTAATGAAGTGGTGCCATCCAGGTATATCAGAGCAGTTCTTGGAGTCATGAAGAAGTTCTGACTGCCTCTGTGGCAGTTGATATTGCCTCAGTCAGGAGTTAGATGTACAGTCATAATTGGTGCCTTGCATCTGCATGGGTGGTGGTGATTTGTTTGAGTAGTGTTACAGATATGTCATGCACTCCTTGAGCTCAGAAAGCTACTTCTCTTGTTTCTAGTATGTGGGATTTGAGAGGATATGGGAGAACAAAAGGTAATGGAGAAGAGAGTAAAGGCAGATGTCTGGGTTTCAGTAGGTGAGGACTATGCATGCAACTTGACAGGGAACTCCAGTGGTCTTAAATTTGGCTCTGTAAATTAGACTGGTTTTGAGGTTTATTTGTAGGATTGTGTTCAAGGGGATGGATAATTTCTGGATATTTGAGTGCTGGGTTGTGAACACATATATTCATGCCTCTACAGTGAACCTTGAGCATTGTGTTACTTCTGAAAAAAACAGTAAGGTGTTTTTTTTTTGTGGAGAGGACAAGTTGGTTATGCAAGTCAGATGGATTTGGGCTAGGTTCTGGAGCTTTCTGTGTTACAGCCTGTAGTTTATTGGCTTTAGGGAGTGAAGTCCTTAGTTCAGTATTCGCTGAAGTAAAAAGGAAACATACTGCTCTGCATCAGTGATAAAGGCAGTGCCTGAGAAAGGCTAGACCTACCTGTTTATGCATTTTGCATTTTTAGAAGGTACTTTCTCCTGGTTTTCTTAATCCATCTCTGGTAATCTAAAATGCTTTTCTGCTTTATGCAGCTGCTAACAAACCTTTGAAGAATTCAGGTGACTGTAGTACCTTTTTGAAAGGATAGAGGTTTTTGTGTATATAAGCGTCTTTGACCTGAGAAATGAGTAACTCGCCTGTTCCCTTATCTTGGTTATTTAGTCACTGGTGTGTTGCATCTGTAAGACTAGTAAGTTTTGCAGAACTATGTCTTGTCAGCATGTATTGGGTGTGTTTTGAAGAGGCCTGCTAAACTGAGCTTCTGAAAGAAGACAGACCAATACCCACTTCTATGGTTGTGCTATCCTGGAAGAACTTGAGAAGAGGATATTATGTGTCTTGGGAGCTAGATTGCCTAAAGGGTTTCTTTGTAAATTGGTTCTCTGCTTTCACGTGACTAAATGGCTCATATTAGACATGCAGGTAAATTAATGCATGACTCCTTCTCTTATTTTGAGATATTTTGAATCTAGGTAGAAGTTAATTTCTCCTGTAAGCCAAATGTGACAGACCAACTTTTAGTAAATGGTGAAAGCTTTCACTATATTGATCTAATATATCTTTCCTAGGGCAGAAGAATAACTGCATGATGTATCTTAAGAACAGTTTAATACAAGATGGAATGAAAAAATATAATGCATTGCAACCAGCTTTAAAGATTTTGCATGCTGTGAGCATCAATTTAAAAAAAGTAAAACATTTGCTTTCAGGGAGTTTGACTCTCAGGAGCCCACATCAGTTTCTGAACAATACTGGTCTTTTAGTAAACAAACTAAAATTAAGAATTAGGCAGTTATGTTGCATTTTTACCTTTTTTGTTTCAATCACTTGTACTGCCAGCTTCCTCTGTTGCTATGCCAATTTACTAATCTAAGTGTTGGATTCTTCTCTAAGCTTGGATGTGGCTGCTTGTTGTCTGCTCCTTCTGGCAGTCTGCTAACCAGCTATGTTATAATCAGTGAAAATTTAAGAATTTCACAGCTTGTTTGAATAAAAATGACTTGCTGGTTTACTTAAAAGGATATTAACTGGCTGACTAATTAAGAATATTGTTAGTCCCCTGTTTCTTGCATTAATTGCACAGACTTTTTTGGCAAAAATAGTAGAGAGTTTTCAACTTCCAGATGATTGCAGAAGTAGCATAGTTAATAACAAATTGACAATTTTATGTTCCATTATTTAATATGGATGGGCAGGTTTGGACAAATACCTGAAAATACTTTAAAAGATGATGATATGTAATCAAACTACACAGATAAATGAGAAAAAGGCCTCTGATACCTGCTAATTTTCTTCTGCAAATGTTCAACTGAGTTGCATCCCAGGTCTGTAGAAATAAGCAATATCACCATATTGCATTTAGTGAGGGGCATGTTTGGACTTATACAGTGTTCATAGAACTGGGCTATGGTTTGAGAGATTTCATGTGTGAGAAAAGTGAAAAGAAGACATGACTAGGTTTTCATTTTTTAAGGGAGATTTAGAGCCATAGATATAATGTGTGAATAATACCACATTTTTGTAGCAAATGGTTCCTTAGAATTGGCTAAAAATAATAAACAGTGAAGCTGACAGCATTAGATAAAAGATTCCTTATATTATAATTTGCTTATATGTTGCAATTTTAAGCAATTGAATTATAAATATTTTCCTTTTCTTTTTAAGCACTACAAGTATTGTTGCTTTTGCTGTCAGTTCACCTGGGAATGAAACTGATACTTTAGACTCTTGTGGCAGGTGTTTTATTGTGAGTGTAATTTTGCTTGGTTTACTCCAACTGTATCTTTTTTTTTTTCTATGTCAGGCTGGAAGAGAAAGTGATTATATCATATTTCTTTTCTTGGAACTTGCATTTTTTTTCTTAGGCTCTGAAACTTCCACCATCATTATACCACTAATATTTCTGTGTTGGTTGTTTCTTTTTTGTTTTTGGTTTTTTTTCCTCTGTGTGTGTGTGTATTCTGTGTAGTAGGTTGGTGGTGTGGGTGTTAGTTGTTGGTGGGGTTCTTTTGTTTGTTTTTGCGCTTTGTTGTTTGTTTTTTTGCCTGTTTTGTTTTTATTTGCTTTGGTTGTAGTTTTTTTTGGTTGGTTGGTTGTTTTTTGTTTGTTTGTGGTTTTTTTGTTTTTTTTCCTCATTTTCCTCCTGTGGGGAAGATGAGGCAGCAAGTATTTTTTTTTTTTTTCCACTGAAATTTGACTGAAGTGCAGAACTGCTAGGAAATGTTTTCAGAATTGCCATACTGGCAACTGTAGACCAAAATCTTACAGGATACTATGTGACTGAACCTCTTAAGACTAGCTCCTACTAGAAGTTCTAGCTTACAGTAGGTAGCTTTCTTCTGTTTGCTTCATCAGTAAAGCTTCTAAGGGATCATGTGATTTCTGTGAGTGCAGACCCAAGAAAATACTCCTTTTTTTTTTTTTCCCCTTTCGTTTTATTTTTGTGAGTTATGCTAGGTTAGACAGCTAACAGAGTTAGTTTCCTGTATGTCAGTCCTAGCTGACAGCTTCAACAGTGAGGCTAGTTTAAAAAAAAAACAAGAACAAAAAACCAGTACTTGGACTCTTTGGTAGTTGGTACATGTGTGCAGTTGTATCTTCTAGGCAGTCCACATATTGGCTATTCTGCTTGAAGCTGCATAAAATAACTGCCAATAAATATTTTTTTTGCATATATGTATTCTCTTTTAAAGGGTAGTGAAGAGATCAATTTCATAGTCAGAAAAGAAAAAAGCTTTCTTTTCTGGAGTTCAGAAAACTGTATTACTGGTTGCAGATTCCATTTTCATGGACTTCAATGTCTCCTTTGTCAGTTTGACTCCTTGAATGGCTACATTGTTAATTCCATATATTGTAAAGATTAAAAGTGACTTAGAGAGACACAAAAAGCCACTGAGCATCTGCAATACTGAACTTCTAAAAGCATTTGCACAAACAACAGCCTTTGGATATGAACCCTTCTGCTAAATTATTAATAGTGAGTCTTTCTGGGGCCCTGGTTTTGGTTTGAGAGACAGTAGCAAACCAAACCAAACAACAGAAATGCCCCAGAAAGTGAACATGTATGGATTTTTCACTGTATTTCCAATTTTAAATAAGGTGCAGATAACTAGAGAATGAAACTCCACATCTTAACACCCCTGGAAGTGTTCATGGTCAGGTTGGACAGGGCTTTGAGCAACCTGGTCTAATGGAAGGCACCCACTGCCCACGGCATGGAACTAGATGAACTTTGAGCTCCCTTCCAAATGAAACTATTCTATGCTAATAGCTGATTCTACTCCTGTAGTAAAATCTCTCTTCATTTCAATATTGGCAGCTTTCCACCACTGTTTTTCAAGTTTTCTTGTACACTTATCCCATGTTTTCTTGGCAAAAGCATTAAGATCTGTTAATACAGAATGCTGCTGTAATAGCAACCATTTGTGGACAATTGCCTTGTATGGCCATGCCTGCACATGAAGTGTGAAGAATAAAGCCTTCTTTCTGAGACTTAGGACTTCTGTTTTAGAAGATGTGATTTGATTAATTGTACTCTTTCCATCACAGAAAGCCAGCTAGTGCTAGTTCAGTTTTTTGCATTACCTGAAGGCTTTTCCGCTATAATGCTTGCAAACATTTTGTAAGCTGACAGATGTGCTGTGTCACAGCTATGTGCAGAAGTGCATTACATTTGAAAAAAAAGTCAAGTGACATCTGGGCTTTTTTTTTTGTTTAAAGTCTCTTATTTACTACAGACATGTTAAGATGGGGGCAAAACTGCTGTTTGTCAGTGTTTTGTGTAGATGAAAAGTATGTGTTTTCACAACATATGTGCTGAGAGCACTCCAGGTTCTCAGTAATTTTATTGTTAGTGAAGTTCAAGACCTTACAGGGATAGGAAATTTTTGCTAAAAAAATTATATCAAAGTGTTGGAAAAGAGGGAAATTATCAAGTCATAATGTTGTCTCAGAAGTCTGTCTTTTTCTTTCCTCCATAATCTTACATAGCAATGGATAAAGAAAGTGGCAAGCCTGCCTGGCCCAAGCCATCAAGAAGATATCGGACTATTACAGGTAGAAGATATGGAAGAAGGTATGCCTATGTTGGTTTTACACCATCTTCGGATAGCCAAGTCGGAGATGAACATCAACACAATGAAGACCACAAACGATTAGAACTAGAGGATATTCAGAAAGCGAATTCTTTAGGTACGTGTGTATCTTTGTGTATGTCCATTTAATTGCAAACTGAGATACTTGGGAGTGGAGGGAAAAGGCACATGGAGGGAATGTGAAGGGAAGATGGTAGCCACTTAGCATGTGTAAAGTACAATTCATCTGGCTTCATAGAATGAAACTTACTATGAAGGCAAATTGAAGTATATCTATCTTAGGCTGTTTAGTTTTGCCTGAGGAAGGGCCTTCCTGAGGGAGTTAATTCTTTCTAACCAACCTGATAACTAAAACATTGTATAATTCAAATTATTTTTGTCTTCAGATCAAACAACAAATCACATTTACATCTAACCTGTTTGGAACTAGGCTATGAAATATTTGATATATGGACCGGGTTATTCTGTCTTGGTCAACTGTCATATAGTTAGTGGGAATTAGTTTAAGCCTATGAAACATCTTTAAAGGTTTTCTTTCCATTTGTTTATACCAGTCAGAGCAATTCCTTTATTTAATGAATATAGAATGTTAGTGTTTCCCAAAATGTCTTTTGTGTTTTCAGTGTCGAATAATAATTTTGTAGAGAAATACAAAATGGCTTATTGAATTAGACTTGGTCCCATCTCTGTCAGTGTATGAGGTTTTCTGCAAAAAAAAACCACCCAAGAACCAACCAACCAACCTCACCAAAACCAATCAAATAACAACAGCAACAAAAAAATCCAAACAAACCAAACCAACCAAACCAAAAACCAGCCAAACAGCAATCAACCCTTTTTTTTTTTTGATACAGTTTTAGATGTTCCAAAGCTGCAGGTCCTGCACTTGGGTCACAGCAACCCCATACAATACTACAGGCTTGGGGTTGCTACAGCTAGAAAGCTGCCTGGTGGAAAAGGACCTTGGGGTGTTGTTCAGCAGCCGCCTGACTATGAGATGGCAGTGCGCATCAGCATCCTGGCCTGTATCAGCAATAGTGCTGACAGCAGAACCAGGGCAATGATTGTCCCCCTATACTGGGCACTGGTGAGGCTGTACCTCTAATCCTGTGTTCAGTTCTGGGCCCCTCACTACAAGAGAGACGTTGAGGTGCTGGAGTGGGTCCAGTGAAAAGCAACAAAGCTGCTGAGGGGTCTAGAGAGCAAGTTGTGTGAGGACTGACTGAGGGGACTGGTTTAGTTTGGAGAAAAGGAGACTGAGAGGAGACCTTATGGCTCTCTACAACTGCCTAAGAGGAGGTTGTAGTGAGGTGAGCGTCAGTCTCATCTCTTGAGTAGCAAGAGGAAATGACCTCAATCTGCCCCAGGGGAGGTTTAGATTGGATATTAGGAAAAATTTCTTCACAGAGAGGGTTGTCAGGCACTGGAACAGGCTGCCCAGGGAAGTGGTTGAGTCACCATCCCTGGAGGTATTAAAATACATGTTGATGTGCACCTTGGAACACTATTTAGTGATGGATTTAGCCGTGCTAGCTCAACAGCTGGACTGGATCTTCAGGGTCTTGTCCAACCTAAATGATTCCATGATTCTATACAGTAGCATTTTTGTCCTCCTTCCTTTACAGACTTTATAAACTATTTTGTAACTGCTTTCTCCTTCTAATTTTCTGGGACTTTGTTATTTTAGGTTTGTTAGTTGTTTGTTTGGGTTTTCTTGATAATTGCATATTGCTAATGTAACTCTATCATGGCATTGATCTTTTAGGCTGTTATGTGATGTAGATAATATTGGCATGGTTTTATTTTTCTTGTCGTTTTAACATTATTGCAGTTGTTTGTTTCATACACTTTCTACACTTTCATCTAGTTAAAGATTCATTTCCTCTACAGAAGTGTTGACACTTGTGGAGATCTTCCTTCTGTTTCTCTATAATGCTACCACTTTTCTTGTTTCTCTTACTTAGAAATGAGCATGTTATTATTTTAGGGGTCACAAGAAATATGCATTTTAGAGTGTGTTATCTCCTTGTTCATATACAAAGCAACTGTATTAAGAACTCTTGAACGACTCATTTTCTACATTAAATCTAATAATAAATTGCCTTTCCTTTTATATTTTGTCCTTTTTTCATGTTATGGCTATTTTTGAGAAATGTTTTGGATTGACTTCTGTTACCTCAGCTAGGTTGCATTTTCCCTAGTGAGTAGTTATTTTTTGATGGGTGGGTACTAGCTAAAAACATGCTGTGTATTTCCTTGCTAGTTGGTGTAACATCTTATATGCATCTAAGCAACTATGGAAGATGGGTAGAAGAAGACATCCTTGGAAATATTAAAAATCTGTCTGCATTTGGTCCTTGGTAACCTGCTACAGGTGACCCTGCTTGAGCAAAAGGGGTGAACTGGATTGTCTTCAGAGGTGCCTGCCTACCAAGCTCAGCTGTTAGTAATTTTGTGAAGGAGCTTCAAGTTTTTTGTTAGATAAAATGTAATATTACAGGTATTGTTTCCTGAAAGTCAGACTTCTAGAGCTGGGAGGCATGGCTCTCATAAGAGTTCAGCCTCATAAGGGAGCCTACACATAGATTAGATATGTTAAATGAGATGTGCTTTTTCTTTTTTTTTTTTCAACCCTTGGAATTCTCATTTTACATTATTTACTACCTCCACCTGATTTTGAAATAATGTGCTAGAAAACCCCTTCAATTAACCATGCATCTCATTTTTCTTCACCTTTTCTTCACCTTCACCTTTTCTTCACCTGTAGTTAAGTCAAAATCTCTTGATGAGGTTACTCAAAATTTTAAAGTCTACATTAGTTATGCAAGCCATTGTATGTCGAAAAATTGTTTGGACTATTGCCTTGGTTAGAAGTTTGTCAATTAATTGAACTAAGCATTAAATTCATAGTAGGAGCAATATATGTATTTTTACTTTCTATAATTCTTGCTGCTGGGTTTGTTTATTGTCCATTTATGCAAGAGGTGTTCGAGTGTAATATAACCATACTGAATTTGTGATGATGGTAACTGCTAACTATATTTCCACATTCATGCCTGCAATTATTTGCTTCTTAAGAGGAGTTGCATTCACAGCTGCATGTACAAAATATAGTGCTATTAGTGTGTAATTTGTAGTAGCAAGAAATAAATTCATCTTAGTGTGGCAGGAGGCACAATTTAGCTAGTTAATGAATGGATAGTCTGATTTTTAGCTTATAGAGGGAAATGTAGATTTTTTTTTTTAATCTTGTAGTAATTTTTTCAGCTTTCCTGTTCTTATCTTAAAATTCCCCTTTATATATAAACAGTGTAAAATGCTGCTTATGTAAAAGTGTTTCCTTAACATGTGGGGTTTTTTTTTCATATCACAGGTTAAGCTGAAACTGTAGCGTTTAAGTCTACTTCTATATGCTTAGTTTATATAAATGAGAACATAAATGTATTGGTACAGAATGACTGCATCTTTGGTAAATGTTTCTCTTAATCAAATTGCACTGCAGCCCTAGTGAACTATCCTTTCTTTTTCATGAGTATTTGTTATACTTGAGAATATTTTTGTTGGTTTTGATTATTCCAATGCATTCTTTCTTACAAATTTCTGTAAAGACCCCAGTCCACCAGTTTAAAGTTTCTTCTTGTTTATTAGGTGAGCCTTTGTTAGAAAATACTGGAACTGGAGAACCTGTTTGCGCAAGTGTATCAAGTCAAACTTTGGAAGTGAACATGTCACCTTTTTCTTTATTCTCTTATGGTCTGGAAGGCAACCAAATCTCAGGGAACTTTATGAAACCTGACAAAAATTTTGAGGGCCTTGCAGAATATGCGACTGCTGGATGTAATGATTGGAATGGTCAGAATGGAATTGCTTTTGTAAACATGGACTCTTATAAGCCACATGGTGGTGCTGGAGAAGATCATACTCACGATGAATTTTCTTTGGGAACAGAAGAAGCAGTTGTGTTCCAGGAAACAAGAAATAAAATATATTCTCAGTTTGAAAAAGTCAGAGAGTCATTTACTGACTTACAGTCTCAATTGTCCGGTCTCAATCACAGTGTTACTAGAGAATGTTGTGAAGAAGCAGGACCAATGCCTTTAATGAGATATTTTAGCATAGATTCAGACTTGGCATGTCCAAACAGCAGGACATCTAAAACGTCTGATGAAGATCAAGCCATACTGAAAAGTAACCCAAGTGATACAGTTCATGAAGTACGGCAGATAAAAAGTAGAGAGAATGTTGAAATCCAAACCCCTAGAGCAATTGCTAATGAGCTACATGTCATTGATGACCAAGGAAGTTCACTTGAACTAGTAGTGAGACCTAAAATAAGAAAACAAAATACTTCAAATGAGTTGGAGAAAGAGAGGCTGCTTCTTGATGATGAGGAAGGGGAAAGTATTTCCTGGAGGAGAACTGAAACTGATGAAGTTCAGCAAGGGTGTGCTGAATGTGCCTTAAATAGCAAAGATACTAATTCTAGTATGTTCTTTGGCTCAAGAGGGCATGAAGCTCATCGAAACAACACAGAACTAAGGAAAAATGCAGCAGCTCAAGAACGAAAAAATGTTCTGGAAGATAGTACTTCTTGGGATGGGCTTGAAGACTGCAGCAGACACTTACCAATGTACCGTAAAGATGAAGACAGGTAAAATTTAAGTTTTGTTTTAGTATTGAATCTTTTGTGTACCTAATGTGCAAATCTGAATAGTTTGTTAGGAGATGGTTTGTTAGCAAACACAAGCAATTTTGGAATATGATCAGATAACAAGATGCCAGCTTTTCCTTTCAGTTTTTCTTCACCCTTCTTCAAGTCCATCTAAAGAAATGGTGATGTGCTTTCTTCTAGTAATGTAAAAAGCCTTTTCTTATGTTTAAGACCAAAGTGTCTTACCACTAAGGAAGACTACTTTTCCATTTTATTTTTGCTGAGCAGATGAAGACAGAAAAGCTTGTTCAGCATAGGTTTTGGCAGATCATGGGTCTTTGAAAGTCCCCTTCAGGACTTGTAATTTTCAGTTGTTCTTTTTGCGATCAGATGTCAATATTCTGCATTACAGCATGTTTATATTCTTATCCCCAGCCTTTTGAAAGAAACTTTTCTTCCTTGTTATATCTGAACAATAACTTCATAGGATTGCTTATAGTTCCTTTTTCTGATGATAGTCCTTTGCACTAGTGGGTGTTTCCAAAGTGACTATTATAGTTTCAGATCTGTACAAATGGCTCCAACTTGGACACCAGGGTCAGTATTCAGGCTTCTTCTATTCTGAGCTCTTTACCCAGAAGACAAATTAATTTGGATGGAATTTACATTGATTAACTTCTACTCATATAGTGCTGTGTTAAGAGCTTTTCACTGTGGATTGGAATTGGGTAACTGAGGTATTTGAGGGTAAAAACATTTCTAACATTCTGTTCATATACGTCAAATGCAGTAGTGTTGTTTTTTTGATTTTTTTTTTCCTATGTTTCTTCCAGTTTGCTTTCATCTTGCAGATTCTGTTACTGCTGCATTTTTAACATGACATGTCTTCTAGATGTTGTGGTTTTTTTGTGTGTGCTTGACATTAAGCTTCATAAGCTAACCTGCTTAGTGTAGATTGTGTTTCCACTGCTTCTATAGAGAGAACGGCATGAAAATTAGTCTACATAAACTCTTGTCCTTAAAATATCTTACAGTCCCGATTATGAAGAAACAAAATCCTTAAGGCATTGTAAAATGAGGTAGTAGACTTAATTTGGGTTTGTTTTTCTTATTCAAGAAATAGGAGGACTTGCAAATGAATCCTTTCCTTCCTTGTAAGGTTTACTTTTTGCAAGTTTTTGTTACTGTGTGATCTTTTCCATATCTGAAATGTTGCTACTACAAAATTAAAATGTAATGGAGAAAAAGGAATATATTTTACATTTATAGCATGGCAAAAAATACAGCTTGCTTGTCTGAAAGTGACTGTATTTGTCATCATGGCAGCAACTAAACCACTAAACAAGGAAAATGTGTATTCTTGAACTTAAAAAAAATAATTTCCTTTTTAAACCCTCAAAAACCTTATCCCTAGGAAGTAAATTGTCAATAATTACTCTGTACAAAGGAGCAGTATGGTTTTCCACTCTCACAAGGTAAAGTTTCATGTTTAAAGGGTTAAGCCATATCACATGCTTAAATTTACATGTATAGCTGCATAAAAAGCAGAATTAACATATGTATCAAGTTAGATCCTGCAACTCACTATTCACTTATGTCCAATTCTGGCAGAAACTCACCCTGCTGATTACTGCAGCCTGAGCCTTCACCTCACCTTTTTGCTTCAACAAGGTGCTATTATGGTGTTAGCATGTAAAACCTATGTGTGGGAAGGAGAAAATCCTGCATATTTGTTAGAACCACATATGCTCCAACTTGGAAGGGTCATCATAGGTTCCCAGAGGGTAGAGGTAGTGGGAGATGAGAATTGTATCAATTGACTTCCTCCATTTACTTTTAGATCAAAGGACAAGTACAGGCCAGTTAAGGCAGGGCAGAGACTATTCTCAGAAAACTTATGTTCAGATTCTAACTTAATCTTTTTTGCTTTTGACAAGTGACAAGTCTGTAACTCTTTAACCAGTAAGTGGTGTTCTGCGTCTCCACACAATTGGGCACAGTTAAATCATAGAATAGTTTAGGTTGAAAAAGACTTTCAGAGGTCACCTAGTCAAACTCCCCTGCAATGAACAGGGACATCTTCAATTAGATCAGATTGCCCAGAACCACATGGAGCCTTAAATGTCTCCACATGGTGCATCCACTGCTTCTCTGAGCAGCCTGTGCCAGTGTTTTGTCACCCTCAGTGTAAGAATTTTTTTCCTCAGATCCAGCCTGAATCTCCCCTATTTTAAAGCCATTATCACTTGTCCTATCACAACAGACACTGCTAAAAAGTCTCTCTCCATCTTTCTTATATGTATAAGTACTGAAAAGCCAAAAAAGGTCTCCATGGAGACTTCTCTTCTGCAAGCTGAACAGCCCTAACTCTCTCAGCCTTTCCTCATCAGAGAGGTGCTCTGTCCCTCTGATCGTTTTTGTAGCCCTCCTCTGGGCCATCTCCAACAGGTCAATGTCTTTCCTGACCTGAGGACTCCAGAGCTGGACACAGTACTGCAGGTGGTGTCTGATGAGAGTGCTGTAGAGGGGAGAATCACTTCCCTTGACCTGCTGGTCATGCTCCTTTGGATTTAGCCCAACATATGGCCAGCTTTCTGGGCTGCAAGCGCACACTGCCAAGTTATGTCCAGTCTTAAATCCACTAGTAGCCCCAAGTCCTACTCCACAGATATTCTCAATCCCTTCATCCCCAGCCTGTATTGATACCAGGGGTTGCCCTGACCCAGGTGCAGGACCTTGTACTTGGCCTTGTTGACCCTCATGCAGTTTGCATGGGTCCATGTACCTCTGGATAGCTTGCCATCCCTTGGGCATGTCAACTGCATGAAAATCTGAAGTCTGGAAACTTAAACATTCAGAGTTTTTTCTTTGTTCAGTATTAATTACTTCAGATTTATACTCCTTTCTAGTTTGAACTAGTAGCTTTGTGTCAACTTTAAAGAAGGCAAATTTGACTAATAACAAAGGAATATTATTCTAAACTAATTTGGAAATTCCTGAATTACAAAATAGAAAAAAGATTTGAATATTTGGGCTAGTCTTACAGTGCATTTAGATAACCTTTTTAAAAGATTCTAAAATGTTAGTATTCAGCTTTAGTTGGTATAATATAAGATGCATTAGACTGTATAGCACAGTTTCTTAAGATACGATGTCTACTGTAGTCCTTTTAAAAGGCCCAGAGTTAATGAATATTCTCATTTCCATAGTTGTCAAAATTGTGATAGAAAAATATATTCCTGCTTCAAATTAAAATCCTTCCATATAATCTGTGTCTTGATCTTCTTTATGCTTGTAAATCTTTGCGTATAATATGCAATTTTTCAGAAGTACTTGTAATTCATTAAATGGCAAGATTGCTTGGAATTTACTTATAACATTAGATAGGAGGGTTTCTTTAAAGTGAGTTTGTAGAGGGAGACATAAGATAGATACCAACAGTCATACTGTATTTAGCAGATTGAAAACAGCTGCAGGTGTTGTGGATTGCTGTGTAAGATGTGCTCTGATAAGTATATTTGTATATTAGTAGTTTCCTATCACTCTTTGAAAGGACATAGCTACTTGACTGTGCTTTGAATTTTGCTAGCTGTCTTCTGCCACTCAGTATTGAGTGAATCTTCTAAGCGGCATTACCAGAGGTAGCAGTAGATAAATTCATTTTTCTTGAGATTCTGCCAACATCACTGTTTTGTTTAAGCTGCCCTCAGTATGTTATTTACTGCCCTTTTGTGTGTGATGGCTGACCAAATTCTTTTTGAAAAGCTCCCTGTTTCATCTGTCCAGGCTAGTGAATTATAATTTGCAGTAAGTCATCCATTGTATCTTCGTATGATTTTTCTGTTTTAAAAAGAAGGGGCATTGTATATGACTTAAAGGCTAGAGAGTTTTTAAGTTTTCTCTGTCTGAGAGGTAAGGCTGATATGGCTTATTGTTTGTTAAGCAAGCATTGGTTTCTCAGTGTCACTGCTGCTGTTTTATCTTTGTGTGCTTGGAGAAGGACATGTAGAGTGGGTCTGGGTTTATTTTAATGAGTTATGTGCTCTGTAATGTACTCATGTACTCTGAAGATGTGGAGGGGGAAGAACAAAAAAACTTCACAAAGTGAGATGGACAGAATTCTTTCTTAACTTTTTTTTTTCAATCAGCTCTTTACATATATTTGCCTTTTAGTACATCTACAAATACTACATACTGAATTTCTCCTAGATAAAAACAGACTATATTGAGAGCAATGTTCATAGGAAGTAGGAAATCACAGAACACTTGTGTTTGTTTCCTTTTAAGCAGTGTTTAAATTCACACCCTGTTGCCTTGTTTAAATCGCAGCTCAGAATGCAGCGATGGAGAATGGTCTGCAGCTGCACCTGCATATTTTACTGCTACAGAAAAAGACCACTCAAGTGCTGAGAGCTGTGAGACTATCCCAGGCAGGGAGAAATGTGAGCCTGAAGTGCAGAGCAGCAGCAGCAGTGGTGCAGAAGAGGAGAGCAAAGACTGCTGTTCACAAGGAGGGTATGGTTTTATTAGCTAACTTCCTGTAAGTTTTGACATGTAACATGGTATCCACATGACACCATGCAGAATAACAAATTCTAAAAGTAGTTACTGTACTAGCAGTAATAATTTACCTACATGAAAATTATTTGAATGCTTATAAGTATTTCAAATCAGGAGAAAAAATGGCATGTCATGTAAATAATTCTATTTAATGAAAGATACAGAAATAATGAGAGGGCATTGACATGTAATGTTAATAGGGATAATAGACTTGATGTACTGACTTTAAAAAGCTATATTATGCCTGTTAATTGTAAAGACATACATGGTACATACCCATCTGATACTTAATACTCCTCAAAAAGCAATTGTTTATCTTTGCATTGTTGCTTCTTATATTCCATTGCTGCTCTTTATTCCTGCAGCCCCATCAGTAAGTATAGTAAAGTATACTTGAACTACTTGCTTACTGAGAACTTAATAGAATCATAGAATCACAAAATGGTTTGGGTTAGAAGGGATGCTAAACATAATCTATTTCCAAACCCTCTGCCATGGGCAGGACACCATCCACCTGACTAGGCTGCTCAAAACCCCATCTTACGAGGCCTTGGACAGTTCCAGGGGTGGGGCATCCACCACCTCTCTGGGCAACCTGTGCCAGTGTCTCACCACCCTCACAGTGAAGAATTTTTTTTTCTTAATATCTAAACTTCCCCTCTTTCAGCTTAGAGCCATTCCCCCTGGTCCTGTCAATACAGGCCATGCTAAACTGTCTCTCCCCATCTTTCTTATAGGCCCCTTTCAAGTACTGAAAGGCCACAATAAGGTCTCCCTGGAGAATTCTCTTCTCCAGGCTGAACAGCCCCAACTCTCTCAGCCTTTCCTCATCAGAAAGGTGCTCGATCCCTCTAATAGCTTCTGTGGCCCTTCTCTGGACCCTCTCCAACAGGTCCATGTCCTTATGCTGGGGGGCCCTGAAATATAAATGCAGTGCTTCACGTGGAGTCTCACCAGAATGGAGGGGTAGAATCCCCTCCCTCGACCTGCTAGCCACTCTGCTGCGGATGCAGCCCAGGACACAGTTGGTTTTCTGGTCTGTGAAGGCATACTACTGGCTCATGTCAAGCTTGTCTTCAACCAAGAGCCTGAAGTGCTTCCTCTCAGGGCTGCTCTGAATCACTTCTTTGCCCAGCCTGTGTTTGTGCCTGGGATTGCCCTGATCCAGGTGCAGGGCATTGCGCTTGGCCTTGTTGAACTTCAGGAGGTTGGCATTGGCCCACCTCTCAGGCATGTCAAGGTCCTTCTGGATTGCATCCCTTCCATCCAGCGTATCAACTGCACCATACAGGTTGGTGTCATCAGCAGATTTGCTGAGGGTGCATCAGTCCTACTGCTCATGTTGCCAACAAAGATGTTGAAAAGCATGGGTCCCAATACTGACACAAAGGGACACCACTTGTCACTGATCTCCACCTGGACATTGAGCCATTGACCACAACTCTTTGAGTGTGATCATCCAGCCAATTCCTTATCCACTGAGTGGTCCCTCTGTCAAATCCATACTTCCTCCAATATATAGACAAGGATGTTGTGTGGGGCAGTGTCAAATGCCTTGCACAAGTCCAGGTAGATGACATCAGTCACTCTTCCTTTCTTTACCTGTCAATGCCATCACCTCAAAGGCCACCAAATCTGTCAGGTATGATTTGCTCTTAGTCATTGACCAGCAACAGGATGAGGAGCAGTGTTCATAAACTAAACCACAAGAAGTTTCACCTCAACATGAGGAAGAACTTCACATTGAGGGTGGCAGAGCACTGGAACAGGCTGCCCAGGGGGGTTGTGGGTTTTCCCTCCCTGAAGGCATTGAAAACCTGCCTGAACATGTTCCTGTGTAACCTGGTGGCTCTGCCTTAGCAAGGGGTTAGATCAGATGGTCTCCAGAGGTCCCTTCCATCCCTAACAATTCTGTGATCTTATCAGACCCCATTGACTTCTGCACCTTCAGGTTCCCTAGATGATCTTGAACCTGATCTTCTCTACCATGAGCAGTTCTTCATTCTCCCAGTCCCCATCTTTGCATTCTGTGACTTTGGTGGTTTTGGTTTGTTTAGATGCTTTGTGGAAAGAAAAAGGAAAATTGATCTTTTATCCTTACTTTTTGCTTTTTATAAAGCAACAAGCAATGCCTATATGTTCTTTCTGTTTCTTCCACTCTTATGTAGATGGTACCTACTACCAAGTAGTCCAAATCGCTGGTACTGCTTTCTTTAACATTGCCTTCTCTTAAGTTTTGGAGAATTAGTGTGGCTTTATGAAGACACTATCAAAACGCATCTGTTTCAGAACAACAATTAAGCTATGTACTCTTTAGGTTTTTTTTGATGTGAACAGCCTGCAAACATACCCCTTTCTAATGTGATTCCTCTTTATTTGCCCTTTAATAAGGAAAGTGGACTTGCCGCCCTGTGGCTTTAAACATCCAGGTGATTTGTGCTCTTCTAGAAAGTACAGGAATGAGAGGAATCTTAGTCCTTATGCAAGTAGATTCTCTTGCAAATAGTATATTTTTGCATTTGGGCCAAGCTTTCCCATGAAGGCTGTTTCAGGGTGTTGAGACAGCTTTTCTTTTTAGTAGCTTTACAAACTTCTAGATGAATAAGTATCTTTAGTAACAAACTTACCAGCTCTGGCAGGGATACTGCCTGTACTAGTGAAAATGCAAATAAGGTGCTTACTGTACTACTGGCCTTGAGCATTAGACAAATAATTTCGCCATGGAATCATAGTGTTACTAGATTCTGAAACTGGAGCTGATACCATTGGGAGTTTCTTTTTTTTTTTTTACAGCAAATGCTGTATTCCTAATATGGGCCTCTGCTGTCTGGGAAACATGCATCTTCAACCCTTGCAATATGTGTAGCTTTTGTTACTTGCATGTGTTTGTAATTTCTCCTACCTCTTTAGTTTCAGCTTTGCATTTATTTATTTTAAGGCAACCCTTGTTGGAGGAAGGAGAGATTCCTCCGTTACAAAACCAGCAAGTAGAAAACATCAGTGATGTGGAAGCTAATCTACTTCATAATTTTATGTATTCTGGATTCTTCTTGTTGGCTGGAAATGACAGTCTTGAGGATGATTCCAGTGAGAGTGAAGATCTGAATTCGGACCAGAGGTATACCTTTAATAGTTTTCTGCATTAATTTCATAGGGCTTGTAGCTACTGTATCGCTTATCATGTAAGATGTCAAAGATATTCCTGGCTATCAGTATGCACATGCTTCAAAGGCTGATAAATCTGAGGTTTAAGGCTTAAGGAATTTCAAGTGCTACATGCCTTCTGATGAGAGTAAAAGGAAGTAGATTTACTAAATCAGGCTGTGAGACTCTGAGAAATTGGTGCACTAAATATTCAAGGGATTGCTCTACTTCTTCAATTAATTTTCAAGGTGGTAAGTTTGGTGCAAGTATAATGAAAGTAAAGCAACATAAATGTAGTCAGTATTCAAGTCAGTGCTATTTTATAATTGGTCTTCCCTCTTTTGCAGCTGGCATAGTTTAGATGTTATAAGCCTAATCTATTTCACTTTGAAATGCCATGTGCTTACCTAATATCATAGTTTTAAGGGCATTTTTCTATTTTCTGTCATAAGGTTACTGAAGAATATTGCAATATATTCATTACAAAAAAATCTGCAGATACCAGGAAGAAAGTGATTGGAGACACTTTCATGGCCTTATTTTAGAATAGTATAATGTGTTTAAGAGTGATCTAGACAGAATGCTTTCCAGTGAGATTTAACACTTGTTCTCTTTTTAAAAATAGTATGAACTGCAGCATAGGCATAACAGAAACACTGGTATTTTTTCCTTGTGAAGCTAAATTGTGAAAAAGCACAACAGGTATTAATACATGAAATTCCAAGCTAGAAATAAAGCATGTGTTCTTACAGCACCAGACAGCAAAGTAGCAAAGGAATTACAGAAAAGAGACAAAACTTGGTTTTTCAGTGTTGGAGGGTTAGCCTCAGGAAACTTGCTAATTACTCAAAATAGGAAGGAAGATGCTTCTCTAATAACACATTAAGTTTTGTCTGCTGACCATGTGCAGATCCACACATGACTTTTTACCTGGTTTAGGATTTGATACCTGAACATTGAAAATAGAACTCAAAGCAGCTGCCAAGCTATGAACTGTGACACAGAATGTAATAAAAATCTGAACAGTAATTGCAAAATGAGCTTAACATATGTATTAAACTTACTAGCTGAACCATATGCCCTTTTACTCTGGAGCAGTCAATGGTAAAATTTGCCATCGTATTCTCCTGAAGCCTATATTGTCTTGAGTGTGCCAGTGTACTGTGAGCTGTGAGGCAGGCTGCAGGGTGGCCTGGGAAAGTATATTTAAGAAAGGATAAACAACGCTGCACAACAGAGTAAGAGAAAGGAGTGAGGATAAGAGAAGCAACCCTGCAGATGCTAGACTGAGACGAAGGGGAGGAGTTGCTCCAGGTGCTAGAGGAGGGATTCCCCTGTAGCCCTGAGAGAAAACCACAGTGGAGCAGGTAGGTACTTGTTGAAGGAACTGTGCCTGTGGAGAACCCAAGCTATAGGAATTGGTGAAGGACTGCAGCTTGTGGGAAAGACCCATACATGAGCATGTTTATAGTGAAGGACTGCAGCCTGTGGGAGGGACCTGCGCTGGAGCAGGAGAACTGTAAGAACAAAAGAATTAAAGAGAAGAACTGCCATGAACTGGCCACAGCCCTCACTCCCTATTTATCTGCATTGCTTGGAGTGGGGAAACATGGTGGAGTCAGGAGTGAAGTGAAGGAAGGGAGGGCTAAGGGTAAGGCATTTTAATTGTTGTCTTTGTTTCTCGCCATCCAAATGTATTTTTGTTAGCAAAACCTTTTAGTTAAATTAAGGTTCCCCTTTGAGTCTGTTTTCCCTGTGATAGTGATTCACAAGTGATCTCCCTGTCTTTATCTTGACTCATGAGCTTTTAGGCCTATTTATACACCTATCCAGTTGAGGTGGGAGAGTGAGAGAGCTGCTGGATGGGCAACCAGCCTAGGTGAACCAAATACAACCAACTCATGTGAGTGTAAGATCACAGTTGTTAATCGGTGATGTGCAGTGATTTGATGTATCCAGCCCTCGTGTTGTTACTATTTGCTTTTAAATGACCATGATTCCCAACTCCTGTTTTTCAGACCACGTAGCGAGTCTGGTAATGGCCTAGGAGTTGCTCAAGCCGCTTCTAATGTGTACTCTATCACATTTGAGTCACTAGAAGAACGCTTACAAGAAGCTATGGAGGTATTAAAATATTTTTGGTGATATTATATTAGTGATGTTGAATCATTTTTTAGCATAATCTGAAAATTGGGAGAATTGGGGAAGAATTACTTTCCTGCTTTAGCTTGAAGTTTCAGGTCTGCAAGGTTGAAAATAAGCGTTAGAGATTCTTCTAAAGCATATAGTGCAAGAAGTCATTCATTGGTGCTGCTCCTTTTAGAATAGATATTTATTTCCTCTTGCAGGAAAAAAGATATTGATTTCTATCATGTAGATTTCTAACATGTAATTTAAATTATTCTAGGAATGTTTTCAAATTCCCTTCATAACAAAGAAAAGTTCTTACCTGTATCTGTGCCTATGAGTTGTCCCAGCTTTATTTTATTACAAGAGTACAACTGGATGTCTCATGTTTTTATTCCTCAGTTGACAACTTTTCTGTTTGACTGTCTTGACTCCATGTGGTTTAAATTAAAAATAAAAACAAACAAAAAAACGGAACCAAACAAAACAAAAACAAATGTAAAAAACCCCAACCAGAAGCAAAGAAACCTTTCATCTTTACCTTGTTCTACTCATTTCATCTATCTAACTTTGGATGAACCAGAGCATTTTGTCTTTTCTGTGTTACATGACATTGGTTACTGTCAGAGTGAATACAAAGCTAGCTGAAATTCAGTTTGCAGTATGACTATTCTTGCACTGCCAGAAATCTCCCCTGCTGGGTATTTTGTCAAAATAAGAGTTGAATGATGTATAGACTTATAATATGGTGTTACAGCAGTCAAAGTAAAAGTTGTGTATGACATAAATTTAGGGGCAGTTTGACTACTAGCTCTTGGTTAAAAGGGGTGAACAGGGCAGACTGTATGTCATAGTATGCTTGAAGACAAAATACCGAGGATGCTTTAAAGTGCTTTCTAAAGCTGACTGTCAGGGGAACAATCATAGAGTTTTATTATTTTTTTTCCTTCCATGGATATGTGCACAATCAGTGGTTTTGTGAATAAACTTCATGGGGATTTTCAAGGGGTGGAAAGGTTGCTCCCTGAAGCTGGCAGTCATTCAGTTTCCAGGTATTGTTCATCCCCCAACTTTATGTAGGAGGTCAGTGTTATTCATGGTCAAGTACCACAGGGTCTTCAGCTGTGTAGGATCTTGTTAGCATAACTCATCTGGAGACACTTCAGAACTGCTTATTAATATGTAGGAGGTCTGTTAATGTCATTACTATAAAAGCAGTATTTTGAAGTTGTGTAGAGAAAATTCCTTGTCTCTTTCATAGCTGCTGGTTCTCACTACATCAAAAAGCATCAGAACTACAGAAGCATTTGATCTCCTTTGCACCAAAGCAAGAGGATCTCTGTAGAGAGGCACAACTGATCTGATCTTTTTTTTTGTCTTGTTTCCATGTTAACACTTGAAGAGGAGACTGAGTTGTTACAGCTCTGAAATTTTCTTTCTTACTACCATGTAACAATGGTTTTTCTAGTTACTTTGTCAGATGAAACATTCACCCTCTTGTGAGGTTGACCTGTAAAAGCAATCCTGGGTGCCTATGTGCATGACTCACTGAGAAGATGTTGCAATTATGTTAGTGTTACCAGGAACAGTGTCACTGAACACACCTGGCAAGTGGGTAGATGACTAGAAAGGTAGTTGTGCTCTGGTATCTGTTGAACAGGTCACTGTGGCTGTTGGGCAAGAGGTAAAGCAAATTTTCTGAAGTATTATTTGTGCTTGAATTATCACTTACGTGTCTGAAACCTTATGGTGGTCATAGAAGTCTGGCATAATTTGAATTAGTCAGCAGAAAATGGTGGCTGTGTAATAAAAGGAATCACTGTATTGACTAACTAAATGGTCAACACAGGTTTTGAGTAAAAATTATCAATATTTCTTCCAAATCTCAAGCATAATATATAAAGCACCATTCCTCCTAGTATGAAAATGCTTACTAAAATTTTTCAGAAAATAAAAGCAAGGATTACACAAAAACTATACAACATATCTGTTGGGCAATACAGCAAATATTTTGGGAAGTGGAGAGAAAGAAAGCAAAAAAGGCTCTGTAATGTCTTAATTCTAATTACTTGCTGAATTAGTTTTAATTATTTGATGAGATCCTATCTTTTAATGTCCAGATAAGATCTAGATATGTTTTCTGCTTTCTAGAAAGTAAGACTTGCAAACAGCTAGTCCGGTGTCCTCTTTTAATGAAATATGAGCTGACCCTGTCACTGACTTGATTGACATAGACTAGAAACTTGTGCTCCTGGAAGGACATTAAGTACAGCTTTTAAACACAACTTTTCTGGTTATCAGAAAACTGTAGATGAAGATGTAGAAGTGTTCCACAAATTTAAAAATGTAATATCTTTCACTGAAAAAGTAAGTATCTTACAGTGTTACAAAGCCTTTTTCTGAACTTCAGTACTGCGGTCACAGTGCTTGCTCAGAAATCCAAAATGTGGCTTACAGCATTTTCAGGGTAAAAAAACCCCAAACCAAACAACTCTTTAAAAAAACAAAACAAAAACAAGCAAACAAAAACTAAACCAAAAAAACAAACAAAAAAAACAACCCAAAACGCAACTGTTTCTTTTGTGATAGAAAGAGCAAACTGAACTATCTTTTCAAGTCTGGGTGAAGAGATTGCTGCAAATGTCTTTACTTTCTTCTAGAAAATGCAATTTCTGATTTTCTATTTATAGGGTTTATGGAAAATGTAATATGACAGTTTTTGTTGGTAGTTTATCACAACTCTATGTATGTATCATGTAGAGTTAGAGATCACTGTGAGGGGCATCTTAGTAACTAAGTTCAAGGTGATCAGGCTTGATCACTCTTTGAGGGAAGTAAGAATTGGAGGTAGTTTTTTTTCTTCCTCGTGATTGGCATTTTATGTTCCTCATCTCTCTCTCCAAACATAAAGTGATTTCATCTATTCTTGACATCTTTCATGTTATTTTTGGGATCAGGACTTGTTATGCTTTTGCTAGGCATTTTTCTGCAGTATGATTAGATTTCATCAGATACCTTTTCTGATTGTTCTACAATTTTATTTCTCACCTTCCGGATCTTGCTTGCTTGCAGGTTTTCTTTCCCTGATTACACTGAAACTGGTTTGCCACCTTGCAGTTACATAGTACCTGTATATTTATACTCAGCTTTCTAACAGGCTACTTGCTGCTGGTGATGCGATCTCGGCAGTATTTAGATCTGGCTTTAGGGCAAACAGCTATTTCTTAAACCTTTATTATCTAATTCTGCCTATGGGTGTAACAGACCTCTGCTTTTGCTTCATAAAGTTGAAGTCGTAAACCTGTTAGAAAGTATTTTTGCACCAGAGATTTTGTAATAGAGAATTCTGAGCTTTTACTAACTTGAAGTAGTATTCTAATTCAGTGAACAGGTTGGGTTAAGTTTAATTATAACATCACTAGTAATCTAATGACTGTAAATTTATTCAACCTCTTAATGATTTATTTAATCTGCATGCTTCAGTGTCAAATTCTTTTAGCTAAAATAGCGGATTCATGAACCAGATCTTTTTCACCTATAACAATGTAGTTTATTATGACAGCCTATAGCTCAAACTTTTCTGAAAATTGCTCTGTCCAGCAAGCTCATGTAGTGTAGCTGTGAAACACTTAAAGGATGTGATGTAATGCATCCAGAATTCAAGTATATCTTAACTGGGGAGGAGGGGAGGGAGGAGGATCAGTTAATTGTGACACTTGAAGGAGAAAAGTAATGAACGTATAAAATAGGGTTTTTTTTGTAAATAGGAAAAAAAAAGTGCTCTATGAGATTCTGCGATCCTAAAATAACCTGTATGTGTGATTTATATTTGTTTCCATTTGTTTTAAAGAAATTACTTAGCTGGGAGTATTTAGTTCATTAGTAGTATAGAGCAGGAGCATCAGAACTTCATTTATGAATATTTCTTGTACCAACTCAAAGACATGAGGAGTTGTATGCTATGGCACTCCTGGTTTTAGCAGTGTCTGACATTTAGTTTTTGATACATGGAGCAGTAAGTAGTTGCATAAGTGATAAGAGGAAGAAAATAAAGGTATCTTTGAAGTTATTCATTTATCTTATAAAAGCTGTAAAATGGCTGCTTTCGAAGATGTGATGTGGATCAGTCATTGTGGGGCTGTGATGTCTCTTTATTGTAGCTTTCAAAAGCAAACAATACAATGATTTTGTTAATTGGTTTCTGGTTTTGAATGCTAATATATAGACAGAGAAGTTTGACACATAGGTAACACTGCTTCCTTCTGCCTGGATCTTAACCTAACTTTTCCTGCTGTAGTAGGCAACCTAATTACAAGTACCTACACCTTATTCTCAGACCACTGCCACTGTAGCAAAATACCGCAGGAAATTTTAAAATCATCTTAATGTTAGTCAGGCAGTATTGTCTGCTGTAGCAGAAGTGAATGTTTTTAAACTGTTAAATTGGAGGAGTGTAACTGTTTTGCATTGTAAAATGCACTAGGGATAACTGTCCCAGGATTTTCTTTTAATTAGCAGATTTCTAAATAAGTATGTGTGGCAGTAGGAGCTGTACATATTTGTCTTGTTAGCTCAATCTCTCTCTGCCTGCTACAAACATTTGACTGTATGTGTAAACATGCTAGTTTAGATCTGTGGTAGGATGGTTGCCTGAGCTACTTTGCCACTGTGATAAAAGTGCAGGCATGTTTTCAGTCTACAGGTCTTGTAACTTTCTCTGAAGCTTAAGACGAGGCATTACTGAAGGTGTTTGTATTATCTGATCTTTCTCTAGTATATTTTGGGGTTTTAGTTAAGTGTACCCCCCACATAACAAAAATGTTAGGTTATCTTAAACATCATACCAAGGGAATTTTGTGGCCATTAGAATAAATAATTTTCATGTTGATCAGAGCAGTATTTGTACTTGAGGAGTGTGACTGATTCATTCAGGATATGAACTAAATGTTTCTGTGTTCTTGGCTCTTCAGTTTCAGCTTGTTATGCTGTTGGCACAGGTATATCTAGTACATTCTGTAATGAATGTAACCAATATGAGTTCTGTTGCATTTCTTTCTACTGGAGGTCCTTAGTGTCTTAGGTAGTCGAATGTATGATGTTTACATCAAATCTGCCTGCTGCAGCATACGAGTCTTAAAAATGATTCATTTCAGAGGGCTGTGTCTCTTAAGTCATTATACAGATGAGGAACATATATGTGGATCCTGTTTTGGTGCCTTTTTTTTTTTCTTCTCTGAAAGCTTGCATTGGTCATATAGCTGAGGTACTTCATATTTTTGCTTGCACCTGAGTGATTTGATAGGTGAAGCCAGGAAACACACTGATGTGGCTTTTATTCTCAGAAAGTAATGACAGTTTTGTGTTAGCAAGTTTTATTACGTTTTTGACTTGCTACCATTTCTGAAATTTTATAAAAGGACCAAATGTTCATTAGAGAGTTCTGACTCTGTCCTGATACTTTATGAAGGCTTAAAAACCAAGCTATTACTTTTTTGACCTTCACTTTAATCTCATTCATTATGAAAATAGAAATGATGTAGTGGCTAGTGTGACAGACATAACTTCTATTTAAGAAAGTAGTAGTATTGGAACTGGATTCCTTTTCCTGCTTTTTCTTTATATGGAATGTTACATTTGTGAGTAAAAAAAAAACTTAGTTTCTGCTCACTTTTTTCAGAATGCTCTGGCACACTTGGGGCTTCTTGGATTTGAGGTTGACGAGGCTCATCCACCAGCTACTAAAGAAATGATAGATTCTCTGCCACAGGTTGTCATCACAAATGACCAAGATGGTATGGAAAAGTAATTAAGAATTAATTTCCATGAAGTTTACAAGAACAAATTTAGCTTTCTGAAATATCATAGGCACAGTTTCTAAACAGACTATGCAGCTGGCAATACTGGCCTAAGAGCTTTTGAATCTAGAATCAGACTTAATATAGCTTGGAAAAGTAATTAACTGGAGTAAGAGTAATTATATTTTTTAATCATTAGGGATACTGTTGATTATATGTATTATCTTAGATGTAAACCAAGATAATACTAATTTTTGATTTATTTATTTTTTATCATGAGTTTAGGTCAAGAGCAACGTTGTATTATCTGTTGCTGTGAATATGTGGAAAACGAAATCATAACAGAGCTACCCTGTCATCATTTGTTTCACAGAACTTGTGTAACTCTGTGGTTAAAGGAAGTAAGTACTACAGGATTGATGGAGGGTTGGTGGGTTTTTTGAGTATTTGCATTCTTTTGTGGAGAACAATTTAAATTTCTGAAATGTGGGATGAAATACAAAGAACTGTGGAACTGAATTCTAGTGCAAGTGAGGAAAGCAATATATCTGTACTCAGCTGAAGGGCAATTTCTTGAACAGAAGGGGTATTTTTGTGAAGAAAAGCATGATCTGCTTTTATTAAGTATAAGTGGCTTAGTTATAACTCATTTTGATACAAGAAAAGCTTTCTTTACTGTACTCATATCTTGAAGTAAAGAAGATTGCTTGCTTTTCTCTGAGAAGAGTCAAGGATCTGTTCCCTTGCCAGAATATCAGGACCCTTTTCTAGTGACGGTTAAGGTTGGTGGGAAGAATAGTGGCATGCATGTAGATTAATTTTAAAAAAATTGTTTGGTAAGTCTATGTTGTATTGGATTTCATTTTCATCATCTGTAGTCAGTTTTCCTTCCAAGTGTTTTACGAAGCTTACGTCATGTTGAGGCTATACTAAAATAACTGCAATTAATGAACTGGTATTTTCCTTGCACTTGCACTCGCCTTTACACCATATAAGCCCTGAACTTCCTAGTTGTCAGTGAGCCTACAGTGTAACACATTGTTTCCTCAAGAGGTACAAGAGAGATTAATTGACTCAGACTATGGAGATCAGATTAGAACGCCTCTAGTGCAGGTTGTTGTTGGGTTTGTAATTTTTTAACTTTATAGTTTTAAAAAAGGTTTATTACCATTTTAACATTGCTTTTATTATATGTTCTGCCTTTTTCTGCAGTCACAGTAAACTGCTCTTGCTGAAAACTAGGACAAAATACTTCCTGTTAGATGTGGGCTAATTTATTTTTAATCCTTGCCTTGAAAAAAATTCTCACCTGTAAAATCAGTTCTTTGAAGATGACCTTGCAGGGAACCTGATGTGTCTGCTGTGCAACTGGTGTAAAAGCAAAATGAAGCTTTCTTCTCAGATTTTTAGCTGTCTTTTAGCTCCAGGTAGCTATCCAGTCAAATTTGACTTTGAGGCAGTGCTGTTGGGAAGACATTAAAGACTCCATAAACAATGACCTTCAGCTTTTCAATAGAATTGTATGCAAATTGCAAATGACCTGAATTTTTTTTCTCTCTCCCTGTAGTCAGGAACGTGCCCGGTTTGTCGTCGTGTGCTTGCACGTGTGCCTCCTGAAACAGCTGCTGCCACTGTTTCTTTCCTACCTGATCATGACTTGGCATCTTCTGCTCACAGCATTACCGGAACTACAAACTAGGACCTGAACTTAAATTGCTGCCACCAAAAATAAAAATGTAAATTTTCCTGTTTAATTACAATGTGAATAAATTGTGTATAAAATACTATATTTAAAGTACTATCTATATTCTAGTTTAGAAAAAGGGTAAAAGACTTTTTCTGAACTCTTTAGGCTTACAATGATAGCTTAATTTTTCAAACTGCAAGTTAGAAGAACGTGTGGCAGCCTTGTTAGAGCAGAATATTCCTGGTAACTGCAATGTCTAAATCTTGTATTATGGTAACTTTACTCCTGAATGTGGCACTTTGTTCAAGTTCTTGCAGCTGCAGTGCAGTTGCATCTTATTAATGGTATGCTTACTGGGTTTTCACAATAAAGTGCAATTGATCTCATATTTGTGTCAAATGCAAAGATGTTTTGTGATACCGGCAGTGGTAGAATTTGATTTCATTGCACAGTGGGCAACTCTCCTACCTCTCTTTTCTTCCTGTCCTTTCTGAATAGTTTATAGCCGTCCATCACAGGATCCCAATCATTGGGTTCATTGAATCATAGAATCACAGACTCATTTGGTTTAGAAAGGACCTTAAGAATATCTAATTCTAACCCCCTCTTCCAGGGGCACAGACTCCTCACCCTAGACCATGATTTTGTTAATAATTGTGATAGTGATTTAATAAGATTCAGTGGTGAGGTATACTTGAATATTTGCTGCATAGAGGGCAGGGTCAGTCAAAACTGTCAGGGAAACTCTGAGTCACAAGGTTCATAAAGAAACCCCTTGCTTTCTAAACTCCTTCTTAAAGAGGAGTCTAGGTGTGGCTGGATCCAAATGTAGTCTCAGAGGTCAAAGGTTTACGTCTAAAGGATTATATATGTACAATCAATCCTTTATGTCACTTGGCTAATATTTGAAAGTTGAGCATGTTATTAATCACTTACTGAGAATATGTGACTGCAAGGGCAAGGAATCTCCCAGCCTCAAGGAGTAACTTTGGGAGACATCCTTACTCAAGGGGAGAGCCTGGTGTGCAGTGCCCTATCATGTAGGATTGCTCAATGGGCCCTGGGCTGTCCACTGATTATGGAGTGAGGTAGTTGACTCAGCCATGTTTGTGTACTAAGTACAGAAACTTGGCTTAAGTTAGACCTTGACCAGGACTATGGCTGAGGATGGTGGTGCATGTTGCTCAGATTAGCCCTTGGCTATTGTGTTATCTGTCTTTGCTGAATACACTTTGAATCTGGTGCAACCATCACAACCAAACAGCATCAGTTACCAACACTGGTGGTTATCAGTTGAACAGTATTATGGGAAATAAAGGTCAGGTTTGAAGAACACACCACTACAGTGTCTTCTGTGTTTGCTTTAAGCATTTAATCCATTTTTCTGTTGGCTCTGCCAGGACCTTGAACAGCCTGTTGTGTCTGAAGTATTTTAATTCCACAGCTTTTTTTCTTCATGGGCTTCACCAGCTGTCTTTTGGTCCTAATTTGGAGTGGAAGCATTCACTTGAAACTCCTGCTGGAGGCAGTTTTTCAGCTGCCTGAGTTTACCAAGTGTTGATTTTCAGAACTCTGCACCACTGATTCCACTTGCTGCCCTGTACTAGGTGTGCTATTAGCTCTGGTGATTGTTTAGCAGAGCCTCATCATATGGAGCTACCTTGGCTCCAGCACTTCCCTTGAATTTACATGCTTTACATGTGAAGTAAATCTATCACTTTGCTTTGTGTGGGATGTCATTCCTCATTTCTCCCCCCCCCCCCCCCCCCCAAAAAATTATAAAATTATACTGCGTTAGTGTTGTGACTTAGCTTTCCAGGCTTGAATTCACTGATCATCACATTGACTTCTTACACTGTGGGAAATGATGTGCTCAATATCTGATGAGGATATCTACCATTAACAAAACAAAGAAACAAAAAAAAAAGGTAAAAACCAAAGAACTATAACAAAACACACAGACCCTATACCGCAAACAAAACCCTTCTCAACCTAGTAGCTACAGTGTGGAAAAAGCCAAAAATCTTTTTTCTGTTTTTTGTATAAATAGTCCATTTCTGCTCTGAACACACAGAAAATATTTTCTTTGCATTGCTTTTAACCTGTTCACTTGAATTTCATTGACAGGTAGATGGTGAGGTAGAGATGGCCTTTAGGATGAATTGTTGAATCTGTAACTATTTTTAAGATGTTACCTTTTTGGTACATTTTTAAAGATACAAAAGCTCCCTTACTGTTCAGTTCCATAAAGAATTGCAAAGTTTTATTATGCAGAAAATTGGGCGTTGCAACAACAGAATTTTTCTGAGCATGAAAATACTATAACATACTGTATCTTGTGCGGTCTTTTTCCTACAGAGATGGTTTATGAGTTTTGAATTGAAAAAATAATAACTGCATCTTGGGAACAGGGGGCTAGTTAAAACTTGTTGACATGATGATACAATTTGATATTTGTGCTCTGTCTTGAAAACTACGATTTTGCTAATTTTGGGGGGTTGTGTGGGTTTTTTATTGGGGGTTTTTGTGTGTTTTTTTTTTTGCTTGGGTTTTTTTTTAGGTGGCACTAGGAAAAGGCCTACTTGAGTGAACTTTGTAACTTCAATTTCTCTAGGGTTTGGTTGGTTTTTGGTTGTTCTTTTTTTTTCCCAGACCTCCCCTTGTTAGGAACTACTTCTTTAAATTTAAACCTTGAAAACTGTTTTAAAACCTTTGTGGTGCTGCTTGCTTTTTTGCATAAATACCTGTGATGTATGCTTACAAAATTCAGTTTGTTCTTGAACAAAATATGAATACAAAGCAGGACTTGCTGGGGCTGACAAGATTTGTCCATTCCATGACTTCCTTGAGTCATTGTAAGTTCACAGGCATTTTTGTCATGGTAGCAAAATGGGTCAAAGAAGGTAGAAGATAATACTCTCTGGAATAAGCAGATGTGTGAGATGAGAAGCAGAAGTGGGAATTCGATGGTGCTGCCCGTTAGAGGTGGGGAAGGTGTGTTTTTTAAAGGTTTTCTCCTACCCCTTTCTGGAAATCTTTTCCAACAACTTACAGTCTCGCCCCAAGATCAGCAGGTGCCCTTCACCAGTACAATGGCATCCCGTGAGTACAGTCTTTTCTGTTCATTTCCCTTGGCAGTGACCCTGCTTTCCTTCTTTTGGCCAGCCAGCTGCTAAATATAGGAAAAATTGAGGCAGAGGCGGTGGGCTCTAATCACAGACCTGGGATGCCAGTGGAGGTGAATGGCATTGTTGTGAATGGAATTATAATTTGTAGAATTTTAGTTGTTAAAGATTGAGAAGATTTGTTTATACTGTAACTTCTCAATAAGAAACAACTATTGACACTTAATGACGTATACTATTGTTTTTAAGCTGCTTCTTTCTCAGAAAGCCAAAACAGCAATTAAACCAAAGAGAAATAAGTTTCCTTTTTAACTGCCCAGCTGTTATTTTTGCCTTGAAATTTCTTTCCTCTTCTTCCATTCTTGTTGAGGCAGATATAATGAGGTTTTACGGAATATGGAGGGTGTACAGAGATAGCCTCCCTTAAACTGAGGCTTCATTGATTATGGGGGGTAAGGCACAATTACTGAATTGTAGAATAGCTGGCAACTACTAGTGGATAAGTCTCCTTGTCCTGTGTTATTCAAGGAACAAACAGGATGACAATCATCTGTGTAACTCTTCAATGTATAAACTTGATGTCAAAAGTTACACCAGTGTTTGAGTCTTGAAGTGCCCCTGACTGTTACTGTTTTGTGATTGGAATTCTGTCCAAGCTAACAAAAACAAAATTTGGTATTTGTCAGAACCAACGGAGTACAAGGCTTCAAAATTAGTTCATCTCTCATTCCTCACATACAGTGTAATCAAATAATAATAAAAAAGGTCTTTTCTCTGGGTATGGAAGCAAAATCTATCAGGTGATTTTAGGTGGAGAGACAGGAGAGAGTATTTTGCTGAGAAAATTATGTATTTGGTATAAATGTAATTTCAGTATACACTCCCAAAGTATATTTCCAGATTCGTTATTTTGCTTATCTTTTCAACTTGCAATAACATCAATCCTGAAATGGCCTATCATATTTTAGTTAATTTAAGACTATTGTCATAAGTTACACATTAAAGCAGCAACATCAGAATAACACTCTTTCATAAAACAAATATATGCAGCTGTGGGAATCCTATTCCACATTCTCTTTCTAATAGGACAGTCTATGGTGGCAGAGTAACTGTGAGCACATCTGAATTGATGCTGTGAATTTAGCCCTTGTTGTTATAGGTATCCTATTCTGAAAAATATTAACGATGGGAACAGAAAAACAATGCCACTCAGTAATCTGAGTTTTGGTTTATCTACATGGCTTTGGAATCCATGCTCTTTACGCAGTGTTTTCTGTTGCTCAGTGCTTTAGGATATTCACAATAGAAAACAGATAGAATGTTGGTCATGTGCATTCCTTTAGTCAGTGTGCTACACACACAGCTAAAGTACATAATTACCTAGGCAAGAGAAGCAATATTGCTATTTGGAGAATAAGCCTTTATTCTTTATAGGCTATTAAGCAAAACCTTTATTTACAGATCTTTGTCCTAAAATTCCACATAATTGTGACTTCTTTTTTTTTCTAGTGTCAAGCCTCTCTGCAGATAGACAGTTACCTTACTCTAAGCCATATATCATAAATAATGATAGATAAAACAACTAATGATGGTTATTCATGAGTAAGTATGAGGATTTAATGATGCCTTGGGGCCAAAATATAAAGGACATGACTTTCATTTATGGAAGGTGTCTGCCCATGGCAGGGGGGCTGGACCTAGATAATCTTTAAAGTCATTTCCAACTTAAGCCATACTATGACTCATTTATACTGGAGTAGCTCTGCCTTTCTGATGCATAAGAAAATGCTTTCAAGAAGAAGTAAAGGAGAATTAGGTAACAACAAGGAAGGATACTGTAAACTGGATTATAATCCAATGTTTCGTCAACAACCTTTAAACCACACTAAAACAAGACCTTTTTTCAGTTGTGAAGCCTGCTAGACAGGAGCCTTTGAAAAGACTTCCATGGAGTCAATTAAAATTAATACAGTGGTGAGAATTATATTTTCCAAGTGAGGTTAGGTATTTTATATCAGTTATGCTAATTGAAAGGAAGCAAGAGCTACAATTTTAGCTTTATAACAGTGGTGGTACTGATTAATAATAGCTAGACCCTAGTGGTTTTTGATACCTTTGTGATAGGAAAACCTGATCAAATAAAAATTGCAAGTCAAAATATTTCTTCATTGTATATTGAGTACTGTGACCTGCTAAAGTGAAAGATCATCTCAGTCAATGGGTAGAAGAGCTTCCCTGTGTATCAATAGAATTCCCTCCTCTTACTAAAACCAGAAATACACAAAAAGATTTTCTAATGCTGCTATAGTGCTGCAGTAGGAAGATGTCAGCTGCAAAAAAACTGATACAGATTTGAAAATGCTGTTTACATATTCCAGCCAGTTTGGTAGTAGCTGAATCCAATTTTAAGGTAGTTAACTTTTCATTTGCTTGTCAAGGAAGACGTTCTTATTAGCAATACCATTAATAGGCTTCTCTTAAGCTGTTGTAGTGAAATACACTGAATAAAGCCTGTGCATAAGTATGCCTTTATCTTCCTTATTGTTTTACATGCCTCAATCACATGCCATGTAAGAAAGGAGAAATTTTTGCTTTAAGGCTAGAGAAAGTGGTTTAGTCTTCATTACTTATGTTTAAGCTGTGTTGGTCCATCAGACTGTCAGACCTTTTTTTCTGACAGTATGAAAGACAACTAAATAGACCAACACAAAGTAACTGTAAAATCATACACCAAAACAGTGAAGCCTAAGTAAAAAGGTCACTACTGAACAGTGAGCATCTGGGACATGAAAATACCATCATTTAAAGAGAGAAGTGATGCAAAAGAAGAGGTACTATTCAACAGTGTCTGTTGGCAGCCTGATGGCCACAGTCCATCTTCAGTTCTCTTTCTTCCTGTGAGGCAGTGTTTTGCTTGGAGCTTTTGTACCTACTTTCAAATTCACTGGTGGTTTGAACTTTCAGTGAAGAAATGCTCTTCAGGTCTATTCCTTTCATGCAGTTTTCATCTGAAAATGGACAAGAGGAAGAGGAGAAATGGGACCAGAGAGAGTATGGTCTTTTCAGTGAATCTAAGCAACCTACCGTACCAACCAAGACCAAATCCAGTTGTGAGTTAAGGGGAAGGAAGCTGAAAGGGGGGTGTGCAGTACAATCATGCTTTTGGCAGTCCTGTTCCACAGCAAAAAGCATGCAAGCTCCCCAGGCATTCCTGCCTGGCCTGCAGCACCCTCCTAGCTCTTCAGGAAAGGTGGAGCCTGATCCCTACAGCACACTTAAAACTCTGTACATCTAAGTCTTACATGATGCATGAGATAATTTTCTTTCTGATTGAGAGGAATAACTTGCACGTGTCTGGTGTCAGGGACAAGAAAGGATGCCTGCATGCCCTGCAGGTTGTTAAAGGCAATCTAATACTGTGCTCATGAGCTACACCTTGCCTGCAGAATGGTGTCTGTCTTAAAATATCCCAGCTCCTTTAAGCTGTTTTACTGTATACTCTTCCTCCTATGAATTGGTTAGCATACCTAATCAAAAGAAAGAAGCATAATTTCGTTTGTTGAAAAGTTACTTTGTGTTCTGCTCCTGCAAATGGTGTGATGAATGACAGTAAACAGAGGCATTTATTACTAGTACAGTCAGTGTGTGTTAATGGGAAGGTGTCTGAAAATAATATACATTAGAGAGGAAAGATAGCTCTTTGTGTTCTTAATTAAAGCTTAGAGCTTCAAGAACAAGTTCTGGATGCTTCATTTTCAGAATTAACAGCTATTCGAATAATAATTTATATTTCCAAGCAAATATAAATTATTTTTCCTACCTTTTAGGGTTTGTACTTGGGATGTCTATCTTACAACTGTTCATCTTCTATCCTTTGTAATGCATGATATCACATACCCAAGGCAGATGACTATATTCTTTTCTATCCATCTACTGTATTTTGAAGTTATCAGCAAGGTAGTATAATTGGTTTACTTACATTAACATTCTGGCTTCCTTGTTATGATATGGTTTGGAGCACACCGGAGAGTGCCATCTAGTCCCACCTCCTCTAGAGTATAAGAATAGGGTGCATACAGGGAACAAAATGCAATGCAGGGTAGCAGCTTGTCAGAAAGATTTTAAGACATTCCTTCCTAAAGGAAAAAAAGGGGATCAGGTCAGTGCTGATTACTTCCAGGTTTCCACAGCTTTTGCTGCATAATTTCAGCACTCACTGGATAATCTTCATAATAATAAGAGATAATACCACAGGTCTAGATATAAGTACAATATCTGAATAAAGGTTTTTTTTTACACAATACACTCCCTTCAAAACTGAGATTACACCTATGTACTATATACAATGGAATTTCTAGTTCATATTAAAGAGCAGAAGATTAATTAGAAATCCTTTCAGGATTCTCATTATCCAACTGAAAATTCATCAAATATTGATGAACTTCTTGAAACATTGTGATCTGTCTTTACATCATGTTAACAAAAAACCCCACTTAAATGTACATATTTATATTCACTGCAGTTAGAACTGACCTCATACAGTTTTTAGCTGTCATTCTTACTAACAAATACTATTTATGTCTTCCTGTATCACACAAATTAAGCTTTGCTGAATATCTAATCCCTCAAAATTCTTTCCATGCATAAAATTCAAATATATTTGCAACCCCCAAATGCAAAAGGCGATTTTGCTGTTATATGAGACCTCCTCATTCAGAGGAAAATTGCTTCTTTTTTTTTTTTTTTTTTTTTTTGAGATGGAGCTGTGGGAGAGCAAAAAGGTTGCCGAGCCTTTCTCTGTTTCCTTAGATCAGTGAGTCTCTTGCCCTCTGTATATGAGAAATTGACATATGAGGTGATGACTAATTTTTAAGAACATCAGAGTGACTTAGAATGGCAAAACTTGCTGAAAGATGCTGTGAAAGTTCATTTTGAAATAATAAAAAACATATTAATTGCAAAGATGCTTTATATGCCTGCCAGCATTTGCATTCTCTTCTCTGCTATTTAAAAAACTAATGGAAGGAGGGTAGTGCTAGATGCTCAGGTGTTAGCCTTCCAGCCTTTAAATGTCTTCATTATGGGCTTATTATGTTTTCTTAGCTATGACCACTAATGTTATTAGGTTTGATTTTTTTGGTTGGTTGTTTTTTTTTTTTGTTGAGAATATATTTAGTATAACTGGGTAGTGATTTATAGGTCAAAGTGAGGAAGCAGGAAGAGATTAAAGGCTGTCCCTCAGTAACAAAATACAGACTGCGGTGTGGAAAGGAAAAAGAAAATCTTGGCAATTTCCCAGATATTAAAATATCACTGCCAGTTTTGTGGCTCCTTTTCAGGCAATATTCCCACTGAAGTCAGTGAACTAAAACTGTATTTAAAAATATTTAAATTTTTATTCACAGTGGTAGTCAATGCAGAAGCATATCAGTTCTTCTAAAATCATTTATTTACCACTAACTCAAGGCATATGCCCTTCATTTTCCTTAACTACTCGTAAAATTTTAGATTGTGGCACATTTATGATTTTGACCTGGTAAATTCGAGAACACTTGATAAAGCATTAAGGATCATTGTAAGCAGTGCTTTCAGGAAGCAAAACCATTTCACCTCCTAAATGCTTGTATAAACTAGTGTAGGACTGCACAAAACAGTAACCAAGAACTGTACAGCAAGAGTAGATGGACTACTGGAGACTGCCTGCAAAATAAACATGTTTTATGTAAAATGGGGGAGTCGATACCTGCCAGCTGTCTCAGCGTTGTCACATCACAGAGCAGTAGAGTCATCTTGGCAGAATTTTCAGGAAGGATGTGAAAGTGTACAAGACAGAGGCTTTATGGAGTTTGACAGGTAGGATAGGCACTACTGTGTGAGGAGGCATCTTGGTGCTGGAGACAAGTCTCTCTGGCACTGCATTCTAGTGCACTTTACATGTATCTGATGCTGCATTTTTTCTTGCAAAATACTTTATTTCAAAAGCAGTGCTGTTTTAAGTCATAAGTCTGTTCTCTTTTAAGCCTGGTTTAAGTCGTACGATTTAAGAAGGACTGCGTGAGCTGGAGCTTCTGGCTTACTCCCCCTAGCATATCTATTTTATTGGTATCTGGAAACAGATGGTTTGTGCACAAGGAGCCTCAAAGGTGGCCTTTATTGCTGCATGTACCCACCAGAGCCTTAGATGCATCATTATGGGATAATATGCTGTACCAAGTAATCACAATATACTGCTTTTATACTGTCCAAACCATGTCTTGAATGTGTTTGAGAAGCAGTGGATGATTGGAGGAGGCAAGGAAGGATTTATGGAGCACAATGTGGGAGACCATATGCTGGTGAACGCAGCCATACGATCATGATCCCTGAATGTGGTCATGATCACTGATGTCTCAGTGAATATCATGAGGTTATTCATTAAGGTCTTTGCAGCCCTTCTGCTCGTGCTGCCCCTCTGCCAAATGCTGCCTGTGCAGTGGCACTCCGCAGGTTCGGTTGGAGAAAGCTCCTGTGGAGCAACAGGATTTACTTTGTCTTGTTCCCAATGGGATAGAAAGAAGAAGACTTTGTTCCCTGATGTTCAAAAAGAGATTTGAACTAACAGACAGTTACGGCACTTCCAATCAAGAACCTTTCTGGCCTTCCAAGGGTATTAAAAGCCAAAAAAAATTTGTTTTATGTGCCATGTTGTAATATCTGAAAAGATGAATAAATTGTATTGGTTTGTAAGCTGTTAAATAGAAGGATTAGTGTTTAGATTGTGTATTTAAAAACTGGTGCAATTCTGTGATGGTTGTGTGGACAATGGAATTTCAGAGTAAATGCAATCTATTATGTTTTCACAAGTGCAAGTAAGTCACAGCATCTGCTTGCCATTACTAATGTACATGGATCTGTGCATATATGTACACAGGAGAGACAGTTTGTTAAACTGTTCATTAAAGTGGAGTGTTGTGTCTTGGCAGGACATATATTTCTGTGGACCACACTACACTTTGAGGAGGATTTTTCTTTCTTGTGCACTAGTCCCATAATTTGTTTAACTGGGTCATGGCAAAATATTTAGTGTTTTTTTCTGAAGAGCTCTCCAGCCTTATCTCAATGACAGTAAGGCAAGAGAACAGTAGAAACATATGGCTCACTCATTTAAACATATACTCTTGTCAACTTCAGAGGAATAAATATGCCGAATAAACTTTCATTGTTAATTATATGTATGTGTGTGTGTAAGGTCCCCCTTAGAAAACCTGTGTTCTTTTTTCTCATGAATGCATATGATAAATTTTTTATTTTAAATAAAAAATTACTACAGTCCAATTTCAGACAGCCACCATTTTATTTGTAGTAAAATCTCAAGATACAGTAGACTTACATGTCCTTATTTAATAGCTAGAATGTATACCTGTCAGACTACATGAACGTGCTTATAACTTGCATATGTAAATACTTTATTGACAATTAGAATGAATGTGGAATAATTTCATCTTGCTGTATTTTTGAAATGTGTTTTACATACGTGTTTATTTCACAATGCTATCACTTCCATATTTCCCATGAGGGGCTCTATACATTTGAGTAGCAGCAAGATACTGAAACTGAAATTTATGGCAGAGGTTAAAATCAGGTATTTTCTTGATTTCCCTACCTATTGAATATTTTTGTCTGTGTATTTTCCTTGATACCAACAGTAATAATTGTCAATAATCGTATTGGGTATCAGACAAACTTGCTTTTCCCTGGTGATTGCCTCTGAAGTAAGGATAACGTCTGCCAGGTGTATGTGTCTCAAAGACTATATTAGTCACAGAGAATCTGTGTTTCTCTTCTAAAGCAGGTGACTTCACCAATAATCTTTAATGTATTTTACTTTATATGAATCACCAAGTCAACTAAATTACATAGTAAAGTCAAATTCCAGTTCTCATGAATCTCTGGAAGAATTACCATCTGTGATTTGCAGTTCAGCCAGCAAACAGTACCCATGTAACAGCAAAAACACAATCATGGATAACACATGTAAACTTGGTCTTCAAGGGATTTCAAAACCTTGGCCTATGCTCAACATACCCTTTGACAAGCTGCTTTTACAGTCTGCTGGAGACTTCATTGCCTGCAAAACCAGTGAAAAAACCCACTGCTGCATTGAGTTAAACAACAGGCACCAGAAGTTAGTGTTGAATCCTTATCTGGAAAATATGGAATGGGCATAGGCCACATCATCATAATCCATAAACACATATGAAAACACAGCATCAACAGGAATAGAAAGAAATTGAGAGCACTCTTTCAAATTTTTTTTGCATATGAAAATCAACATTTTAAACACAACGATATAAGGTGAAAACATTTTGGGGCAGTTTCCTGCTCCATAAACTTTGAAAGGAAGTTGCCATTATCCATTTTACTATCAGGGTAACAGAGTAAGTTACTACAGCGAATCCGAAAAGGTCCTGGCACTTTGGCACTGCTAAATCCTAAATTTTTGTGCACTTTGACTGAGAAAGATGTTGCTCATAATAAATGCGTAATACAGTATGAATTCAGTATTTGCTTGAAACAAACATAATTGCATTTAAATGTAGGAAACTACAAGCTTGATGTTGCTCTGTGCAGTTCTAGCCTGTTGATTTCAGTATTAAAAAGGGAAAGGTAAGAGACCTACTTGATAATGAGTTTTGTTACATGGTACTGAGCAGTATTTTTTTGTTTTGGTTTTAACTCTTGCTGCCAAAGAGTTGTACTCACTGGAGCACTCACTGGTGTCATTGTGTAGTTACTTTCCCCTGCTCCCAGTGCTCACAGCACAGTTTATGCATCAGTGTGCATCCCCATTTCACCTGGTGGATATCCTTGGGATTGAAGGAACTATAAGTCCATACCTCCTTTTTAGCTTACCCTTGCATGAGGATTGTTCACAGCAGTGAGATTTTTCCATCTCCAGTCTAACATATTTCAGCCGTTTCATAAGTCAATTTGGACTAAATTAATCTCACATTAACTTTGAATCTGTGGAGTTTGCAGTAGAGTTTACCCTGGGCTAGTGTTTCTAAATTGGATCTACACAGACACTGGTTCTTCTTTGTTTGATGCTTTTTCCCCAGCTAAACAGATTGATCTAATTTCATACTGCTCTAGCTAATGTACCCAGGTTGAGAGCGCTTTGCAGCAGCCATCTGCTAACAGTTTGAGTCTATTCCAGGTTACAACGTAAGGAGATTTAAATTGATCCTGTACTTTTCTTTCTTTTTTTTCCTCTTTTGACTACTGGCAATGTCATGTACATTAACGCTGTGTACAAGAGTAATGTGTTTCCCCATAAAAAAGGCTTCCTAAATGACATGGTTTCTGTCAGATCATCAGATGGCATGGGTCAATACATGACCCATTTTTATTTACCAGTTTTCCTAGTAATCATAGAATCATAGAATAGTTAGGGTTGGAAAGGACCTTAAGATCATCTAGTTCCAACCCCTCTGCCATGGGCAAGGACACCTCACACTAAACCATAACACCCAAGGCCCTGTCCAACCTGGCCTTGAACACCACAAGGGATGGAGCATTCACAACTTCCCTGGGCAACCCATTCCAGTGCCTCACCACCCTTACAGGAAAGAACTTTCTCCTTGTATCCAATCTAAACTTCCCCTGTATAAGTTTTAACCCATTACGCCTTGTCCTGTCACTAAAGTCCCTAATGAATAGTCCCTCCCCAGCATCCCTATAGGCCCCCTTCAGATACTGGAAGGCTGCTATGAGGTCTCCATGCAGCCTTCTCTTCTCCAGGCTGAACAGCCCCAACTTTCTCAGCCTGTCTTCATACGAGAGGTGCTCCAGTCCCCTCATCATCCTCGTGGCCCTCCTCTGGACTTGTTCCAACAGTTCCATGTCCTTTTTATGTTGAGGACACCAGAACTGCACACAGTACTCCAAGTGAGGTCTCACGAGAGAAGAGTAGAGGGGCAGGATCACCTCCTTTGACCTGCTGGTCACGCTCCTTTTGATGCAGCCCAGGACACAGTTGGCTTTCTGGGCTGCGAGCGCACACTGAAGCCAGCTCATGTTCATCTTCTCATCAACCAACACCCCCAAGTCCTTCTCCGCAGGGCTGCTCTGAATCTCTTCTCTGCCCAACCTGTAGCTGTGCCTGGGATTGCTCCCACCCAGGTGTAGGACCTTGCACTTGTCATGGTTAAACTTCATAAGGTTGGCATCAGCCCACCTCACAGGCGTGTCAAGGTCCCTCTGGATGGCATTCCTTCCCTCCAGCATATCAACCGAACCACACAGCTTGGTGTCATCAGCAAACTTGCTGAGGGTGCACTCAATCCCACTGTCCATGTCAGTGACAATGGTCAGTGAACAAGACTGGTCCCAACACCGATTTATGAGGGACACCACTGGTTACTGGTCTCCAGGTGGACATGGAGCCATTGACCACAACTCTGTGTGTGTCCATCCAGCCAGTTCTTTATCCACCGAGTGGCTATGGGTAATAGGCAAGTCTCACAATCTTTACATTCACAGCCATTACATGAAAATAATGAGGCTTACTTTAACATGTAAAATACAGTGTTAGTGCTATAGGAGTTATTTTAGACTATACCAGCATTTCTACAACAGATTTCTACAAGAAATGACAGGTCATGTTAATCTAGAGTTTCATAAAAACAATCAAAAGGATTTCTTTACAGATATATGCCTTTCTGTTACAGACTTCTGAGATCTGTGCCTAACATTATGAGAAATCTTGTCGTTTGTTCCTGAAAGATATCTCAAACTCAGGATCATTCCAATGCGTTTTGTTTTGTATTTTATTTCTGAATACTTCATTTTCTAGCAGATGTCTCCTATCTGTTTTCCACCTAATCACTTTAGAACGAGATCATTTAGGATGCATGCATTCACAGATGTATAAATTAATTTTTCAGAGCATTTACCTCTGCAACATTATCTATAAGCCTCACCTAAAAGAGAACCACCACTCCAGGAACAGGGTGAGAAAAGAAACCAGGATTTTCTCTCAGGTGTTTGCTGCTTCTTCTTTTTATTCCTTAGTGCTTAGAAAATTGTTGAGCTCAGCTTTATGGTTCTTATTCAGCAAGAAGAATTCCTTGAACATATGGACTTTCATATGGATGGTTTTTGTAATAATAATAATAATAATAATAAAAATTCTTACAGGACCAAGTCTCTTACTGTTTGCTGGTTTAAAACTGTCTGTGGAGGTTCCTATGTTGGACAGGCGGCATCTCCTAGAGACAGAAGCTACTCCAAAAGCTGCCATCCCTCTCCGCTATTTCCTTAGGTTAGTCTAGACTGGAGCAGCTTCATTTACACATTGAAATGAGGTGTCTATCCACTGCATTGGATTCAGTGAGATGGAGCAAGTGTTGTCCTCCAGCTGTGCACATCTCAGGGCTGTGAAGAGTGTGTTTTTGTAAAGGAGTTTTGGTTATGTGGTACTGCCTGTGCCTGTGAGCTTTATATATGAAGATAACATAACATCAGATAGAACAGAACTGAAGACTGAAGAATGTGTTGCTGTAAGGTGTTACTTGAAGTAGCTTTAAAACTAAAATATTCTTCTGATTTGGTCTTTTGCTGAGAGCTTATTTTTCCACATATTCTTTTCAGAAAAGGAAATTTTAGATGAAAAGTGGTGATGGAATCTTGCCCATTGCTGGATATATTTATGGGATGCTTAAGCCCAAGTTGATGAAGATGTCCTTCTTTTAGCTATTGCTTGATACAAAAATTCAATAGCTTGTTTTCTAGCAGATGTCTCCTATCTACTTTCCACCTAATCACTTTAGAACAAGATCATTTCGGAGGCATACATTCATAGATGTATAAATTAAATCTTAAGAGCATTAACCTCTGCAACATTATCTATAAGCCTCACCTAAAAGAGAACCACCACGCTGGGAACGGGGTGGGAAAAGAAACCAGGGTTTTCCCTCAGGTGTTTGTTGTTGTCCTTGTCTTTTGTTGTCCTTTCTGTGTCCATGGATTTTTACCTCTGCCATTCACCTTCTCATAACATCCCAGAGAAAAGTAGAAGACTGTGAAAGTGGTTGCTAGGAGAAAATACCAAGAAGGATATGGGGAAAAAATAATCTCATAATAAATTGCAGTACAGTTTCTCCTTGGTATGAGGCAATTCAGAAACAGTTCATAGAATCTGAAAAACATGATTGGATACAAATTCATTCCATGCACTGGTATATGCTTCCAAATATTCATCCAGTGAGTGATGTATGTGTATATATAAAGACTCACAGTGATATGTGTCAAATATAACTGTAATCTTAAAGAAATGCATACTCTTTTCTCATGTTATTATTTTGTGTGTGACTGTAATGTTCTGTTGATTGCACCTGTGCTCATTTCATCCTGCTTACATGGATAAGTGCTTTCCCATGTAAAATAAATAATAGCTTTCTTTTAAATAGTGCACATAAAAATATAAAATTTTTATAGTTTCATTACTGCAACTTTGTTTTTGCCATTGGTCTGGTTGGTCTTAAAAAATAATTTATATAAGTTGTTCTTATATTTGTAATGAAATGAAAAAAAAAAAAAAGAACCAAATTCAGCCATGCATTAACTGTATTGATTTCAGTCTGCTTCTGCTTAGTTTATTTTGGTATATTATGTCCAGACAACAGGCAACACACTATGTATTTTTGCACTAGACAAATAAGTCTCTGTAGGTGTAAGGGAGAAATCACACTGTCCTCATGAGAAATAGTCCTGTGGTGAGCATCAGCACGAAAAGGAAGAAGTCATTGCGCTGAAATGTGACAAACCCTTTTGCTGCTGAAAATGGAAATGAAAGGTAGCACATACCTATAACATGTCACGTAAAAGTGGCAGTTAAATGCTTTCTATTAACCCTTTAGTTATTATCATGTTCCTGAGCACTCAGATGTGTATGAGGTGAAAGTATTTTTTAAGAGACCTCTCAGAAAAATGGAAGACAGAAGAGAATAGAAACATGAGTATATTATCTGTCTTCTAACCTTCCCATCTTTCCACTGTAATGTACAGTGCAGCAATTGTCAATGTTGGATTTCCTTATAAGGTCCCTGAAAATGCATTCTGGATTTGAAATTCAGGTCTTACTATTTTTGGGTGCATATAGTTTTGGGTTCTGTTTTTTGTTGTTTTTTTTTGTTTGTTTTTTTTTTGTTTCAGAAATAATAAAGAACAGCAAAATATAATCCTCATATTAACCCTTATATAAAATATATTATCCTCAGCTGTGGATAAGTGGATAGTCACTGGTTCACTGCTGCTCTGAAGAACAGAGGACAGCCTTGCTTTAATCTGTTGTTTTAGCACCTGCTGCACTATCTATTTATTATTCTGAACTTTTCTCCAGCCAAGTACGGATTTCCTCCTCCACTCTTCCTGTGTTGTGTCCAGTCTTGAGATATACTTGGCGCCTCACCTTTTCCTCTGTTGTTCCACTATCTCTTTTCGTTTGCCAAAAAACTGTTTTTCCCATGCTGAAACATTTGTCTCCAACCTGCTTGCAGAAGAGCTGCCCTTTTAGCATGTTCCCAGGGGAGGCAGAGAGCAGAGGGGCATGCTGATTCCCCATGCCCATTTTTCTCCCTCGCTGCTGCTCCTGGCTGCAGCTGCTCCCAGACATATGTGAAGCAGAAGGGAGAGGCATAGGCAATGCCCTTGATGCCAGCATCAGTGCCAAGGGCTTTACCCAAATGCAGATATCTGCAGGCTTTGTTAAGTTTCTAGGAAGGGGACATGTGACTTTTTAAATTTACCTTATTCTGAAAATCATGAACATAATCTTGTAACAGCAGCGTGCCACTGGACAGTTAAATCACTTCACAGTAAGAAATTTCTGCATTTAAATATCAAATCAAATGGCTCAATCCACTGACTGGTGGATTTCAGTCAGCAGAGTCTTTTTATGGAAAAAAAACACAACTAAGATCACTCTCTCCATGAAAACTCCTAGCTGAGATGTGAGTGAGGAAGCCAGATACCACTGGCTTACTGCTGTGGGTCTGCAGCAGCAGGGGTAGCCCAGGCCAGATGTGGTGATGAGATGCTTACGGCCTCCCCCAGCACAGGAGGTGGTGAGCAGCATGTGACACCAACAAAACAACACCTTCAAAGCTAACAAAAGGAGGCGATTCTTCATGCCACAGGTAGCAGTTTCATCCTTGCCAGGGCACCTTGCGGCTGTGTGCAGCTGCAGAGTGTGGCCCAGTTTAAGCCTGCCATTGATAAGCTTGTGGTTGGTCCCTCATTTCATCAGATAACATTTGGAATTCCCCTTTGGGATGCTGGTCTCCCTCCTGAGTGGAGAGTGGTGGCCTGCCTGCCACTGCTTCCCAGATAACAGCATTCAGATGCTGGCAGAATGAGTGCCTGCTCATCAGGCACCTAGGAAAGCAAGGTGGACAGAGAGGGGACTTGCCTCCATTCATGCCTTTACTTTAAGCTGATGTCTTCTGCCTGGTGGGAAGAGGATACAGGATCCCCTTGGTCTTGTGTTTTTTCTTGTGGCTGGTCCTGTTCTATTTCAGGGAAGGCAAAGCAGATTCTGCCAGTCTATCTTTTTTCATACTCCCTGATACTCTATGATTCTACGATGCTCTTTAACCTTCCCACTTCACCTCGAAGCTCTGCCACCAGGCTGAGCACATCATCTGGTTGGTCAAACCTCACACTACAAGTTACTGCCAGCCCTGGGAACTGGGGGTAGAATACATCAACAACAACAAAAAACAGCCACACTTGAAAACAGTGACAAGAGACATCACCCAGCATGGAAAGAGTTCTCCGTGTTGTGGTCATCACTGCTCTGACCTTAGGGCTCTGTACTGTGCCTCACCAGCTTATTAACAGGAAACCACTAGCGGAGAAGGTCTCATGGGGTAAGATACAGCACAAACTACCCAGAACCACAACAAGGACTTTGAAAAATATAGTGAGCCACAGATAAATTCTTGTCATTGGTCGCTTCCCCAACACATGCACACATACACATCTCTGCATTAGTGGGTCTTGTATTGAAATGAAAAAATGCTATGTTTTCACTTCTTTAAGGTGAAATACAGTTCAATGGACTTGCTGAGTTCAGCAGCTTTAGGTTGTTAAATAACTATAATGTTCTCTGCTTTTAAAAACAAAACATATCTAAGAAAGTTGGCCTTTTGGGGGCTTTTGCTTTTATTTTTCATTACAGTTTCGTAACAGGTGCTGGAAAATGAACTCTTTTCCTCTTTCAGTACTGAAACTGCCAATTAATGCTACTGTCTGGCAACAATTTAACTTCAAAAGCACCCCCAACTTTCTGCTGTAATCCTGGAGACCTTAACATGTTCATTTAGTCTCCAAGGACTGAGAGATTACTGCTAGGAAAAAAAAGAAAAAATGAAAAAGTAGTTCATTCCTATTTTAATTAGAAAGTTGCCATATTTGTTCTGGAAATTACTTCCAGAGTTTGAATTAAATATGAAATTAATTTATTTAATGGAAGTTATAAAAAATATATTATTAATGTGAATAACCAAAAGGATGAAAATTGTTTGTTCTGAAACTTTGTTGAGGACTGAAACATGTTTTGTTTTCTGTATTACTTATGGCTGTTTTCAGCATGAAACTCAAAGGTGTTATAACTTGAGTTCTACAACAAGGCTTCCTCTTAATTTTATGCCACCCTCAGCTGGGAATCCTCTTTACTTACTTTTTAAACTTTTTCTTGCAGAGGACATTAGCTCTTATCATTACTTTTTTCCTTTCAAGCAGACACTTTGACAATCTGGCACAACATCTGGAGCTCAGAGACACTGTTCGCTTATTTACAAAAGCTAGTCAGGCTGTATGGTGTAGAGAAGGTTGAGTGGTAAGCACTGCAGAGGTAGCCCCACCAGGCCTCTGAGGAGTGCTCAGAAGTGACAGATCCTTTGCCTCATAAATCAGACTCCTTAGCAGCCATTGCAGTTGATTTTTCCCCACATGAGAGTCTTCAGTTTGAAGTTGCTCTGTGCAATAGTAGGAACTGTCAGACAAACCTGGACTCTGACCCAGACGGTGTCTGTGTCCCTGCAGTAATGAATCCAGCACATGACACCTCAGTTCCTTGTCTGCCTACTTCATTGCTCTTCGATGACCTAACACAGCCCTGGATGTTTGGCAGCTCTCACTGCTCCACTGAACACCTGCAAATGCCAGAGAAGCATCCTCTGCGCAGGTGGGAATGAGAGAAAAATCTCTGCTGCACATATGACAGGTTCAGCACAGTATGGGAAGCATTACTTTTCTTACCATGAACTTGAAAACTATCAGCGGTTACATCCTTATCAACTGCAAACCCTCATACTTTTGTTTTATCTGCTTTTGGTTTATCACTGTTCAGCATACTGTGGAAAGGCCAGTGTGATGCCATAGGCCACTAACAGAGCACATTTCTGAGATACTTTCATCCCAGTTTTAAACAGAGGAGAACTGAGTGACAGGAGAAACCATTTCCCCAACCCATATTCTGAATTGTGACAGAATCGTAATTAAAACATCCTAGTCTTTATCCTCTGAAGAGCAGCTGCTGCCTTTCATCTTTTCTTTTTTCTGCATTGATACAGATTTACTTGGCTTTGTGTTTCTTGCTCTTATTGTGATCTTTGTCCCAAAGGTACAAAACTGTGCTTTGTCGCTTCACTTATTACCTTTCCTTCCTCCAGGTGAATCCTCCCATCTTGGATCAATCGATTTCCTTTTTCAGAGTTTAGCAGTGTCAAAACTAATTATCAGCTCCCTGCATATATTGAGCTGAAATGATGACTTATTAGTAAAGGCAGATCTGAACTGACAGGGAAAACCAAAATATTTGGCAAGCTGTAGTAAGGTGATCAGCTTTTAAATGGATCTCCATTTCATACTGTCCAGATTGTTGAAGACACCAGTGAATCTTCCTAGATCATATTTTTTTCTACATTACCTTTTCCAAACTGAAGGTACTCTCACTCAAATAATTTTGGCCTTCTTCATGGCTGTTTTTATTTGTTTGATTTTTTTATTATGATTAAGAAAAAAAAAATCCAGTGATACCACTTAAAGGATAGTTTGAATCTCTTGACCAGGTATTGCTTTTACACTGCTAACATATGACACCCTGTCCTCTCTAATGCTGTCTAGTAATGGCAGTCCTAGGTGCTGCAGAATAAACCTGCAATCCCAGACTCATGTTACCTAAGGACTTTTAACTTTAAATCAATGCAATTGCTGAAATATTGAGAGCTAATGTAATGTGTCTTGTGTTCAAAACTTGTGTGCAGCTGGTTGGCCTCTGTATGGCTTGTCCCAAGAATGTTCTTGTCTAAAATCACACCTTGCTCTAAATGACTCTGATGGGAATGCTAATAAGTAATAATGCTGTACCTCACAGTATTCACCAGTACACATTTTGATCAAATGCAGGAGATACATGATCTGCAAAGAGCTAAACCTACAGTTTCTTGCATGCCCAGCTGAAGGGTGCCTTAGATCAATAAAACGTGTCTGTATTTCTCAGGATACCAAACTGGTGGTTTGAAGTGCAGATTATTGGTTATTGCTTTGGAAAAAGTAGCTAGACTTGGTTAACCAGACTTCATATAATCTCTAAGCTAAATGATAGCTTTAAAAGGTAATTTGCACCTCAGCTGTTTGGCCATTTACTAGAAGTAGCCTTGGGATGAGATAAATTGCATGGAAGCATTACATGTCTAAGTTGTTTCTAATTCTGTTTCAGCCAAGAACAACTACTAGATTTAGGAAGAAGAGCTGACTTTATCAGAAATGAAATACAACAAATTTGTCTTGCATCTTGTTTTTTTTAGGTTGTATTTGAGGCCTTTTTGTGGATATGGAGTCTCTCATCTAAGTCCTATAATATCCTTACCTTGAACAATCTGCTCTATAGGCCATCTGCCAAGGTGGCAGTAACCCCTTTTTTGGAGGTAAGTCATGCTGACATTGGTGTAGCTAGTTGCCATTAAAATTTTGGGGGTTTCTTAACTGTTACTTGGGTTTGTGTGAGGAACAAAAACAGAAGTTGGTGCTTGCATACGCAACAAGCATGACTGATTCCCACCACGCAGTGAACAATTCTGCCCTCTTTGTCTAACTTCTTCTCCATTCCCCACCCAAAACAAACCTTCACCAAAGGGGCCCAAACTTAGGCCTTGGTGACAAACATCCTCTATTCTGTACAGCTCATGCATGCAGACAGAGGTTGTTTTCCATATCAAAATGACAATAATCTCATATGGTAGATTCTTTTTTGTTTTGCCCCAGCATTCCAGTCAGCACCAAAACTTTATCAGAAAGTTAACTGGTAGAAGTTAAACTGTACCCTAGCAATTGTGACGCTCTCAGTTTTTGCAGGCTGCCTGAAGGTGATATTCAGTGCTGAAAACCGGTAGCCTCCCTGCACAGTGATCTCCAGCAGACCACCCACTTTCTTTGAATAAAAGTGAAATAGCCTTCATTTGAGGACAAATTGAATAAAGCAATTTTTAAAAGGCAAGAAAATGAGAAATTGAATATGAAACCTTAGGCTACAAATTGTACCTGAAACCCTAATTCAAAACTTCAGTCATGCATCGTTGGATGATGTAAATGCAGCAAAGGGGCTGCTTTACTGCTCTTTTACAAATTAGGATCAATGGAAAGCAAAAGCAGAGGGCATCCATCACAGTCAGAGAGAACTGTAATACCTTGTGAGGAGGAGGAATATTTGTGCAGGACTATTTCTGTAAACATCCTGTGCAGCACAGCTGCCACATATCTGGATCAAAAAATGGTATAAAGAGACAACACAAAAGAACATCTGTATTCACTAACTTGATCTTGCTCTGAGATAAATGGGTTCTTATAGATCTCCTATCTTATTCATAACTCCTAAATATGCAACTACTACTTTTAAGACAGGATATTGACCTCTAATGAAGACAAATCGTGCTGCCCCTCCTTAATGGTTTTGTCCTGTTGTAACAATAGTAGCACTGATGTGGCCAGACCAAGGAACAGCAAAGGCATAGGACAGCGAAGATACATAGAAACAGACAGCGCTACATGTCCTTGCAAAGTACAGCTCTACTTCAAAGTACTATGGACATTGGAAAGGTACTATAGGACAGATAATATTTATTACTGATGAAGTTAAGAGGCTGTGCTTCTGAACATGCACTTCCAGCTTTCTAACCTTTACTGGCTCCTCCTGGTTTAGCTGTTCGTTGCACTCAAAACAGGAACATTTTCCCCCAGGTGAGCTAGTGGCATCTAGCTTTTCAATCTTCCTTCTTATTTTGCACTTCAAGATTTTGTTCCTGAATCCTCCATAGGATTGCTCATTGAGTTGCAGAGCTAAAACTTAAGCTGCCTATAAATGTAGTTGGAATGTGTTTTCATACACAGGAAGCAATTGGCAGGAAAATTTGGTTTTAATCAGAACTTGTGCTACAGTTGGGGGGATATGTGCCCCTTGATTACTTTTGGCAGGCAAAGGGTTTGCTCTTATATGTTTCAGGGGAAGAACTGCTGCATTTGTCTCCATTGTCCAGCAGCTAAATCCAGAATAAGGGATGATTTAGCTTTCAGGGAGGGATGAAGGTTGTTTTTGAAATACTGTGCTGGTTACATGCAACAGTACCTCTGGTTGCTTTAAGCGAGAATTTTGCATAAGAGATACTTTTTTTCCCTACCAATCTGCTTTATCCCTGTTGGAAGGTATAAATGTGGAAATGCATAGCCAGAAACGAGACATGAACAATAACTGGCAAGAAGCTTTGTCAACCAGAATGAAAATAACTTGCTGAGCAAAACATGTTCATTGCTAATTTTCAAAAGCAAGAAGGTGAGAATAGAAATGTTCCAGGTACCTAGTTTCCCTTTCAGGCCAAGGCAGGAAGAGATGAAGCATGCTCTGAAAAATATGTAGTAGGATATGGAAAAAAGTTGGGAATGATTCAGCAATAGCAGAGGATGGTCTCCCATGGTTCAAAATTAAAAAAAAAAAACCAAAACCCAGCCAAACAGCTGCTTTTTTCCTTGTTCACATGAAATAGGCCTTTAATAGTGCAGTTAGAACGTAACTGTAACATCAATTTCAAGCCTTTGCTTCCTGGAAGTACTCTTTCATGTTCTTATAAGGATCATCCCAAAGAAAGAACCAAGATTTATTTCAGCCTAATTATATTATGAATTTGTCAAGGCTTTATGTATGCAGCTTTCGTTATTTCTTTTCATGTGTGGAATATCATTTTCTTCCTAATTCAGTACCTAGCATTAATACCCCACTATTCAGAACATTGTATGTACGTATGTAAGATGTAACCTCCTCAATTAAAATGTAGGCAATGGTGGAACAAACAAGCTTTTGAGGGTTCCAGGCAAGACACTGAGGTGGGAGAAGTTAATGTAAAAATGGTGGAAGAGAATGCAAATTACAAGTTATTTTGTATAACAAGGGCAAGTCACTCTTAAGTGCATCATCACTGTTTACAAGGGGTGGAGAATATCTGAGAGCTGTCTCATGTCACATCAAAGCCAGACTTCTGCTGTGTTTTGTTTTTGGGGTTTTTTTGTCTCTTTTCCGTCTGAATTTCACCTACTAGTCTGCAGGACTTGATGTTTGTCCATGGTCACTCAAACCCTTATTTTGATTTGAAATGTTCTCTGCTCTCTCCCTGCCTAAAAGTGTCTTAATGTCTTCCCTGGAAATGTGTAGCAATAAAGCTGTATAATTTCACAGTTCCAGATGAAGTCTCTGAATCTCTGTACCAAGCACTGGACACCTTTGACTTTCAGTTCATCAGTGTTTAACTTTGCCCATGCTATTGCAGCTGGACTACAAGCTTTACCAGTGTCAATCAGCTAATGTAGTGCTAGATCAGTTATACCTGCATAACAGGGACTACAGTGCAATTTTTCTCCCTCTTTCCCTACCTGGGTTTGGGTGGTTATTTCATCATCCTTTTCTTTCTTCTTTCACTTTTATATTATCCTCCCTGGTTTACTTGCTCTGCCTTCCGCGTTCACCTTGCTTTCTCCTTGACTACACTTACTCTCTTTTAGGATGTCTACTCTTCTTTCCTGACAAAGCAGGCAAGGAGATTTGATATTGTAAAAAGGGGGCTGTACATTGGTTTGCATCTACTGTCTCATTCTGCATATACAGCTGTTTTCTCCTCTTCCCAACAGCAGTGAGCAAATCCAGAGCTGTGGTAGCTCCTCCCCTCACTACTGTGTGGGCACAGAGAGACCGATACGGGAATCTTTCTTCTGTAACTGCCAACTCACACAGCAACACTTTTCCTGATTGTCCCCAGAACAAGGTCGTAAGAGCAAGAATGTAGCTTATACTGGAGAGTCAAGTGGCAGCTTTGTTAGGGTAGGCTTTTGTTTGATTTCTGCTTTCTTTCCCCTTCCAACAGAAATGCAGCCCTTTTAACTCCAAACAGCAAAAACCAATTAAAAGCTAACCTGTCAGGAATTGGGACTATATGATTTGCACAGGAGAAAACCACTGTAACTGAGTCTTGGAGAAGCTGACAGCATGCCTTTGTAGAGTACCTGTGTTTCTGCATTTTTTCATACTGTCCTTTCTGATAAATCAACAGTGACTTACCACATTTTACAGCTTGAAAGGTGGCATTTTGTGCTAGAACATATGAGTACTTTTTTCTTTTCTTCCTTGGGTTTCTTGTCAGCTGTGTCCATAAATACAGACTAAGTTGGATGAGTAGAGTAATTTTATACATTCCAGACAACTTGTATTTTACAATGCAAGAAACTAGATTCTCTCATGTTCTTTGCTTTCTCTTTCTTGCTCATTTTGACTATTATATTGCCTCTTGCATGCTGCAGCACAAGTCCAAGGCAATACAGTGCTCCATATTTTTCAGCCAGAGCCTTTGGCAGTTCAATGGTCTGCAGGCATTGCTGTTGCAAGGCAGTGTTTCAGAAGGATCTTTAGATGTAGCTGGGAAACATAATTGTACACTTCACTGGGGATCAGAGGAGGTTTAGTGACAGTATTTTTAAAGTGCTGCATATAACTATGTGTACTGCACTAATGTCTAAAATCCACTCCATTTTGCTGTAATTTATGTGTGGAGAGGATGAAGAAGACTGGTTGGTAAGGAAGAAATATGGCAGCCAGAAGAGTCACCTTTTCTCTCTTTATTACAAAGAATTGCTCCGGTGTTCTCACCAGGAGCAATTAACCTTAGGAAGTATAACAGGAGTTCTCCCCTGAACCTTCAAGAATTCTATTTCAATGGGTCTGAAAAAGCTTTTTTGTGCCTAAGATCAGTTTAAATCTGCTGTTACATAAGGTGTTTGGCATAGAATAATAGAATCAAGTAGGTTGGAAAAGACCGTTAAAATCATCAAGTCCAAACTTTACCCTAAGACTGACAAGATCCTGGGATAAAGTTTTTGAACACTTCCAGGGATGGAGATGGAGATTCCACCACTTTTTTTTTTTTTTTTAAAAAATATATGAGCAAAAATGTTAGTTGTTGAAATGCAAAAGAACTAAGCAAGACTGCTGACCTGCTGCTTTGATCACTTGCTCTTCAGCCTCCATTTAACCCGCAGTGGTGGACCAGCTGTACATGTTCAGCTGGGCTTGCAGGAGGGAACACCTCATGGTCCCTGTGAAGGACAGGGGAAGGGCCTGCCCTCTGTTCTGTCCATCACTGTAGCTCTGATACTGCAGATTCGGAGTAGCTTTCCAGGAGCAGATGTTCAACATATCAGAAGCCATTTATTCCCACAGCCTGCGCAACACGTGTATGGCAGAAATGTATTACCTACATGGGAGCTTTAACTAGTGTTCTCTGCTATTCTTGATTGGTGGTTTAATGATACTAGATCAAACCCTGAGGAAGGCCACTGTCCAGGGAAGGAGAATAGGAGCTTTTTCCAGATAGAAGTCAATATTAGCAAAAATAAAATGAATTGGGAAATAGCTAGAAAGCACATTCTAATCAGAACAGCTGGTTCAGAAATAAATTTCCAAGGTGAATAGTGAGGTGTTTAAGAGCATTTATTTTTTAAGACAGATCATGATCAGTTCATGAACCAAGTTAGTGTTTTAAGTACGTGGGAGCTGAAAGTCAGGGTGAGGAGGGCCCTGAATTTTTTTTATTCTTTGTGCTTTCAGTGCAAAGACTGACGTGTCTTTTTAAAATTTCCAAACTGTGCACATAGCAATGTTTTGTTGGATTTAGTAACAGTTTATGTTTGGATTTGATTACAGTGCAGGTGTATGTTTTACAATGGTGTTGAGGGATATTTCCTAATTGTGCAGGATTTGAAACCATGAAGATAAGGACATGACAATTTTCATATTGAATATACTGAACACTATAAACAGTGTTTAAACAAATACTCAAAAAGAATTTTAATACCTTATTGATGGTATAGAATCATAGAATGATTAGGGTTGAAAAGGACCTTTAGATCATCTAGTTCCAACCCCCCTGCCATGGCCAGGGACACCTCACACTAAACCATGTCACTCAAGGCCTTGTCCAACCTGGTCTTGAACACCACAAGGGATGGAGCATTCACAACCTCGCTGGGCAACCCATTCCAGTGCCTCACCACCCTTACAGGAAAGAATTTCCTCCTTATATCCAATCTAAACTTCCCCTGTTTAAGTTTTAACCCGTTACCCCTTGTCCAGTCACTACAGTCCCTAATGAATAGTCCCTCCCCAGCATCCCTATAGGCCCCCTGTCAGATACTGGAAGGCTGCTATGAGGTCTCCACACAGCCTTCTCTTTTCCAGGCTGAACAGCCCCAACTTCCTCAGCCTGTCTTCATATGAGAGGTGCTCCAGTCCCCTGATCATCCTCGTGGCCCTCCTCTGGACTTGTTCCAACAGTTCCATGTCCTTTTTATGTTGAGGACACCAGAACTGCACACAATACTCCAAGTGAGGTCTCACAAGAGCAGAGTAGAGGGGCAGGATCACCTCCTTTGACCTGCTGGTCACGCTCCTTTTGATGCAGCCCAGGACACAGTTGGCTTTCTGGGCTGCAAGCGCACACTGAAGCCGGCTCATGTTCATTTTCTCATCAACCAACACCCCCAAGTCCTTCTCCGCAGGGCTGCTCTGAATCTCTTCTCTGCCCAACCTGTAGCTGTGCCTGGGATTGCTCTAACCTAGGTGTAGGACCTTGCACTTGGCATGGTTAAACTTCATAAGGTTGGCATCAGCCCACCTCACAAGTGTGTCGAGGTCCCTCTGGATGGCATTCCTTCCCTCCAGCGTATCAACCCAACCACACAGCTTGGTGTCATCGGCAAACTTGCTGAGGGTGCACTCAATCCCACTGTCCATGTCAGCGATGAAGATGTTGAACAAGACCGGTCCCAACACTGATTTATGAGGGACACCACTTGTTACTGGTCTCCAGCCGGACACTGAGCCATTGACCACAACTCTTTGCATGCAGCTATCCAGCCAGTTCTTTATCCACCGAGTGGTCCATCCATCAAATTGATGTAGCTCCAATTTAGAGACAAGGATGTCATGTGGGACAGTGTCGAAAGCTTTACACAAGTCCAGGTAGATGACATCAACTGCTCTACCCCTGTCCATCAGTTCTGTAGCCCCATCATAGAAGGTCTCCACATTGGTCAGGCAGGATTTCCCCTTAGTGAAGCCATGCTGGCTGTCACCAACCACCTTGTTGATTTTCATGTGCCTTAGCATGCCTTCCAGGAGAATCTGCTCCAAGATTTTGCCAGGCACAGAGGTGAGACTGACTGGTCTGTAATTCCCCGGGTCATCCATTTTCCCCTTCTTGAAAATGGGGGTTATATTTCCCTTTTCCCAGTCATCGGGAACTTCACCTGACTCCCATGATTTCCCAAATATGATGGCCAGCAGCTTTGCAACTTCATTCCCCAGCTCCTTCAGGACCCACGGATGGATTTCATCAGGACCCACGGACTTGTGCACTTTCAGATTTTTAAGGTGGTCTCAAACCAGATCCTTTCCTACAGTGGGCCCAAGGTGTTAATTCTCACAGTCCCTGCGTCTCCCTTCCAAGACTTGGGTGGTTTGGCCAGAACTTTTGCCAGTGACGACCGAGGCAAAGAAGTCATTCAGAACCTCAGCCTTCTCCAAATCCTGTGTAGCCAGCTCTCCTGAGAGCTTCCTGAGGAGGCTTCTGTTCTCCCTTGTCTGTTTTTTGCTATGTACCTGTAGAATCCGTTCCTGTTATCCTTAATACCCCTAGCCAAGTTTAATTCTAACTGAGCCTTAGCTTTCCTAACCTGGTCCCTAGCTTCCCAGACAACATCCCTGTACTCTTTCATGACACTTGTCCTTGCTTCCACTTATTATAAGCCTCTTTTTTCATTTGAATCACTATTATAAGAGAAGGGATGAAGAGAGAACACACTATGGTTTGGGTATAGTTTTGTATTTTAATGTGGTTTTCTCAGTAGACCCTCTTTAATCTTTGAGTGTAAAATAGCTTTTTGAATTTGGTTGTGTGGACCTGAAAGCTTTTCAATAGTGCTGAAGCAAGGGATGGTTGTGAAAGTTGGCACTTGCTGATGATATCTATACCCATTTAAAAAAATGGTATTTAAAACTTCTGTGTCTTTTGGGTACTTGTCTAAGTGTAGCAAGGAAAATGGTTTCTGGTGCCATTAGTAGGTGCTAGGGCATATGCACGAGATGTGTGAGGAGTTACAGGGGTAGAGACAAACCAAGTGCCTTGAAGGGTCCTTGCCATATCAGAGCTCTGGATGTCCTGGTCTCTATGAGGAACCTGCAATGTACCTGCCAGGCTTGAAACCTAAGCCTCAAGCCCACAAAAGCATTGAAATAACTTGCCATCAACAGTCAGACCGATCCCAGTGACAGCAAGGGACAGTCAAAGGGACCCGGAGACCACCTGAAGAGTCACAGGGACCACTTAGTTACTTTACTCTTGCAGCCTCCAGGTATATTGTTCTTGAGTGCCCAGCTTGATTCATAGCAGATTTCTAGTGAAATGAGTCCTTTCCAATCCTCCTGCCCTGAGGTGCTTCCTAGAAGTGTTCACAAACCGTGTAGATGAGGCCCTCAGTGACATGGTTTAGCGGTGCTGGAGGAATGTTTGGACTTGATGGTGTTAAAGGTCTTTTCCAACCATGTTGATTCTATGATTTTGTAATCAGTACCTGTGGCAGTAAGGCACCAACTGAGAGGCAGCATGGCTGGGAGTCCTGCTAGCAGCACTGCTTTCACCTGAACTGACATGGTGACAGCACCCTTTAAGGACCCACCCAAGGCCTCCTTAATTGCTGGATACTAGTGGGTTTGAAGGTGGTATGAAATCTACCCTTTCCTAAATGCAAAAGCAATTAAGCTGTAACTGCATTTTTTTTTTGGGGTGGGGGAACAGTTATGTTTGTAACTTGTAACATCAGAGAATGTATGTTGTTTCAGCATAGGAATTAGTTCATATTTGCACCAGTCCACATGGACTTAATGGTGACACAGAAGTAATAACTCTGGTGTACCTTTCATCCCCTCCCCTGGCTGTTTTTGACAGCTCTGAACCAGAGCTGCCTAAGAAATGAAGTGCTTTCCTCAGATATAACTTTGATCTTCATGAGCAAGAAATTCAAACCCTGCAAGACACAGAGGACACTTACGGTAAAACTTCCTGTTTTTCTGCAAGTGTTTCATTACTCTTTAGAGCCTGATTTTACTGAAGCTAAAGTTGGACATCTGTAAAATCTGCACCCACAAGATCTATGAATGCATGAGAGGTGTACAATGAAGTGCTGTGGATGAAGACATGAGACTGCCTGGACAGCAGGCTGCCACCTCATTGCTCTGAGCCAGGGTGGCCCTGATGGGCAAGAGCTGGATGCCCAGTAAGTCCATGTGCCCTGCAGGGTGGCATCTCCTCCAAGGGTAGTGGGCAGCCCTTGAACAGAGCTCTGACTCTGAGCCTCCTTCCTGGGGCAGCCCATGACAAAGGCTTAGCAATCATCTGCCTGGATTTGGTGTGCATTGCTGGTCCATTGACATTGCTGTTTGGTTGGATACTGCGACTAACAGCAACAATCATGCCTAACTGAAGCAGGAGCTACAAATTTACAGGGAAGATAATATTCACTTTTAAAAACCCCTTTATATTATTGCACTCCTTTCGCCCATCCATGTCCAGGGTCACTGAAACACAGTTGAATCATCTGAGCTTGGTTTAAAATGTTACTATTTGGACAGGAGGGTATTAGAGAAGCTCTGTCTCCTCTTGCTTACCTCCATTAATAATTTGCTCTATCCCTTTTTTTTTTCCACTGGAAATGGAGGAAGATGACAGCCATGCTCTGTGTGAGTGGGATTTCTCTCACAAACAATAAGCTGTCACAGGGCTCAGGCACTCACTGTAGCAAAGACTGAAAGAGGAGTTACAGGAAAATGTGCATATAAAGTAAACAAACTCGAAGACTGAAGTGAAATCTCTTTCTGAGAGAAGCAGTGCCTGTGTTTTGGAAAAGAAGAGTAGACAAAAATCGTTGCATTTGAAGATTTGAATAAAACTTTTTACTGACTGTTCATGTGTATTTTGTAACCCCAGGACAAGTGAGGAGGCAGTTGAGATGGGGAGGATTTTTGGAAGTAGGGTAAGACATTAATGCAACATTGCATGGGCGCTTCCAGGCTTCTGCTGCAGGCTTTGAGAAGGGCTGAGCTGCATGGGGCTGTGCTCTGGTGCTGATAACTATCCCCATATACCCTTATGAAACTTAATTTCTTTCCTTTTTGGCTCCAGTAACCACTGAATTCACAGGTAGCAATGAAACCCCTTCAATATATTGCTTACTATGTAATCAGTTACAAGAAAATTCAACCTGCATGCAGTGACAAGGAAGGAAGAGTCACGGAAAGGGAGAGAAAGGTAATGGCTGTAACACCCCTGGCCTCCTGTCCCTCCTGGCTGTGTTTGCCTACAGGATGCCCACTGAAGAAAATACCTGATTGAATAATGTTTACACAGAAGCCAACTGTAAATCCCTTGCACAGTTAAGATGCGGCTTGTCAAGCATATCTGCTGTGTCTTGTATTTGCCCTCTATTTGAGGACCGACTGTGAGGATTGCATTGAATTGTGGAAGAATCTTAAATGCTGACTTAACTTGACAGTTGGTCCTATGTCTTACTAAAAAATGGTTACATTTTTATTAGGAAAAATAAGGAAATTGTTAGTAGAGACTGCAACTCAATGCAGGGTTTCTCTTCCATTTGTGCTTCATTTCCTCTCACAATGATTTAGTTGGTGATTGTCTTCTTTAAAAAAAAAAAAAAAAAAAGAAAGAAAAAGTGTATGCATGGTTTCCCACCAGAAAGCTCTCTGTAATGAAGAGAATAATTAAGGATTAAATGCTACTTACCACTAGTTATACCTCTTGCTGATTAAAGAGGAAAAATTTGGTGGTAGATACAGGCAGACTTTTGAGGAGAAGAACTAAGTATTAACAGAAGCATCAAGATGCCTCCTTGAAGAGACGGGATATGGGTTTTCTCTTGCTTTTAGCACAAACAGCTGATATAGACTCATCTAAATCGTTTTACACACAAAGTATGGCATAGCACTGCCCTAGTTCGGCTGTAGCAGTTATTTTTCTCCTTCCCAGTAGCTGTCACAGTGCTGTGTTTTGACTTGTCTGAGAACAATGCTGAGAACACACTGACGTTTTAGTTGTTGTTTGGTAACACTTATCCTGATCAAGGACTTTTCAGTCTCTCATGCTCTGCCACGAGGAGGGGCACGGGAAGCAGGAAGGAAGCAGAGGCAGGACACCTGACCCAAACTAGCCAAAGGGGTATTCCATACCACAGCACGTCAGGCCCAGTATGTGAACTAGGGGGAGTTACCCAGAAGGCCCAGATCACTGCTTGGGTCAGGCTGGGTATCAGTTGGTGGGTGGTGAGCAATTGTGTTAATTGTTTTTTTGGTGCATCACTTGCTTTTATTGGTTGTTTTTTTTTCCATTCCCTTTTTAGTTTTGATGTTCTCCCCTCCTTGTTTTTTCCCTTACCATTATTATTATTAGTGGTAGTAGTAGTGGGGTTTTTATACTATACATATTGGACTGTTCTTATCTCAACCCATGGGGTTTGCATTCTTTTGATTCTCCTCCCCGTCCCACCCAGAAGAGGAGGAGAAGGGGAATTTGAGCAAATGGCTGCACGGTTCTGAGTTACTGGCTGGGCTTAAACCACAATAAGCACCCACCAAAGGTAGCAGAGTATAGCTGACCTCCTTCATGTGCAGGCAGGGTATTAAGAGATTTTTCTTGGCTGCTTAATTATGAGTTTCTTGATGCCCTAGGTGTAAAATGGGTCTGCTGCCTTGGAGAGCACGGTAACAGTATGATGATTTTTCTCCCTCTGCCTTACTGCCCCTACAGCATACACCAGCTCTGTAGATAGAAACCGGGTTTGAGCAGCAGCTCTAACAAGGTATCAGGTGGCTCACTGGCCTGTGCTCCTTTGTGTAGATTACTTACCCTACCAACCCTTTTTCTTTAAAGCTATGTTGTGACTAAGCTGCCTGAGATAGACTGCTTCATTTACTTATAAAAATAAAATTGTATTTTGACACTTTTTTCATGATATTAATTGCTATTAGAGAGAACAATGAAAGACCAGCTATATCCAGATTTTACTGTGAAGGTGAGGCTGGTGTTACTTCTCAGGTTCTGCATAATGTCTCTTATGAGCTTCCACAATTTGCTTCCCAAATGAGTACTAGATGCTGGCTGTTCAGCCTCCTTCTTAAAGACAGGAATAAAACTCACACAGGGAGCCATTCTGATCAGGAGGACAAGCTAGGCACCTGTCCTTGGGCATCCCTAGCCATTGAATAATTCTGTCCTTTCTTCTAGGAACTCAATCTCCTCTCTCCAGCTCAGTGAGGTCCTGGCTTTGCTAGTGAGCTATTCCCTTTGGCAGTGCTGCCACAGCCGAGTCACTGTGATGTGACCTGGTCTAAATGGCACAGCATGTCAGCCTCCTGTAACATTTCAACTCGGCATGCTGCAGTGTGCTGTCTATTCTTGGAAACAGCAGCAAAAGAATAAGATCTGGAAATGTGTTTTCTGACGTACAGATTGGTCTCCCTTGGGAAAACAGCATTGCTTTCAAAAGGGAGGGTGCAAATAGCTGTCTGCTCACTGCATATGCAGTGTCAGTGCCACATAAATACCACAATGCCCTCCTCCATCCTAGATTTTAGAGCATTTCTCCAGAGGCTCAGCAGAAAACACAGCAAGAGCAGGCTCCTTCCTAATGAGGTTGTTGTATTATTTTTCAAGGAAAGTAACCTTCCCACATGAAGAAAAGACTTTAACCTTTAGCAACAGTTGTTTCTTGTTTACAGCTCCCTATGAAAGTATATCTTGAGACCAATTAGTAGGCATGGAATGAGCTTATTTAGAAACACAATAATTCATGACATTTTTGTGAAGTCTAGATGTTAAAAAACTGGTAGGTGATCTGAGAATGGGAGACAAGCACAACTGAATAATCAAGAAGCAGACAGGGCTGTGCAATGAGCACTCCTGTGTTGCTCTTAGCACAGCGGGGCAAATACGATCCAAGCATTGCCTTGAATGTGCAGAACTGAGCTCTGGTGCCTTCTGAGAGGAGCAACTGCTAAACCTCATGTTCGTGTGCCACGTCCTTTGTCTTCATACCTAGGGCAACAAGAGGAAGAGAAGAGATGCTCAGAGCAAAAAGGCAGGACCTTTTACGCTTGCTTTGCCATGCCATCTGAGGTGGGTGCCAGCTGGAGGGCAGTGCTGTGGGAATGGTGGTTGCCAGTTTGGAAACTGCCACTAGAACAGCTGCTTTGCTTGCTTGGGATTACAGGTGTAGGTATGTCAGTAGCATAAAGCTCTGTTTCCCAGCAAGGGCTTGTAAGGTTTCGGCAACAGCTGCGATCATTAGCTATGTTACTGGATGGCTGCTCAAGTGATGGGGAGCCTGAGAAAGGCAACGTGAATGTTGCCATCTGTGGCTTCAGTGCTGGAAACAGAACAAGGTTCCAAGATCTCTGCATGGTCTTCTTTGGCTTACATACAGATGTGACGCTCCAGGTCCCCACTGACTTTATCACATTCCATGTAGGAGAGGGAAGTCACAATACAAACTGTGATACGACTGTTGGGTGCTGTGTTTAATTTTGCATCTCTCTAGCATCAGAAGCTTGAAGTGCCCAAAAAAGGGTTTGTTAAAGTGTTAAAACCAGTGCAGAGAGGATTATTGGTGTTTTGCTGAACTCATTAAAAAGTGCTGGGACACAGCAGGCCTACAAAAATGTTATGAATCTTGGGGCTTTGTGTTGAATTCCTGCAGTACACACAGAGCATGGAGACTAGCAGTATTTCTATATGGTCCCACAGGTGAACTTTTTCTCCTAGCGTATGTTGTTGCTGAATATAGTCTACACAGCCTCCATCATTCTCACCACAACTCCCTCCTAAATGAAATCAACACTATCAGAAAAAACAAAACCCACAGACATCTTTGTGCCAGCTCTGAGCAGTGACGCCACTCTGGTTCCCTTCCTGCTGTCTTCCAAGCATGTCTGGTAATGAGAAATCAAAATGTCAGTGAAATCTGATCAGACACACCTAGGAACCTCAGAAATGACTTCATGCCATTTGATGGGGGAAGGAAAAAGTTTCCTAGGACAAGGAGGAGGGCAGCTGGAGTGAGAATTATTCAGAGACCATGTTTTCAGAAGAAAATGTACACCTGAACCTGAGTTTGTCTCTGCAAAGAGGCCAGGTCTCACAGTTTCCACATTTTCTTTCTTTAGATAGTGAGGAACCACAAGAAATGTAGGTATGACATGCCTGCCCATGTGAAGCATTGCAGTAGCATATCTGACCTCAAAAGACCGGTCACAGTGCAGCTTTTGCTGGAAGCTATGTAATGGATGGGTTATTCTCAATGGGAATATGAGAATCACAAATCACTTCCACACAGAGACCTGAGAAATCACATTGTAGACTGAAAGGCTAGTGGAAAGTCAACAAAATGCCTTTCAGCCTGAGCAAACTTTTTTACTGGATCATAGATATCACTAAGTTTGAACAAAATAGATGTGGCATTGGAATTTGTTTTTTTCTGCTCCTGCAGTGATACACTTTTGTTTGTATAAAAAATAAATACTTGTTTTGTTGAGATTATCAGTTTGTTGAGCCAGTAAAGGACAAAGTCCAAGGCTGTTGCCACTGAAGGCTCCACAGGGTCTGGGCTGACAGATAAGAACTGCTCTGCCTTGGGTGCCTGACCATGGCCTTGGTCTGGAAGCCACATCCCAGACAAGCTGTCCCTGATGGCACTTGGCCATGGGTACTGTGTGTAAAATTGGGTAGTGACAACAGGCATTAGTTTGTGTTTTGACATGTGAAAGAAATGAGACTTTCTCTGAACTGCTGCTAAGAGGGATGCCAATCTTCTCGATGCAGAGTACATGTTATTCATTATTCATTTTAATGAAATGCAGAGTGCACCTTGCTATGAGGCCAGCTGCTCATTTATAAAATTGATTACACATTCTTTAAAGCCATCTCTATGGAGCAGCTAAATTGCATCCATCAAGGCCAAAGGCTTTGATAATCCCCGTGGCTGAAGAATAATAACCAAGAAAGACAGGCTATGTTCTGATTTTTGATGTTGGTCAAATTTTGCTTGCCTCAGAGTTTTAAGGAAATGTGTTTCTGGTGTGTAAGCTGTGGTTAACCTCACAGCAGGAGTCTGTCCAAGATGTCTTGGAGCATCAAGGCTACTTTTATTGTGAAAGAAGGTAATTATGCAGCTTTCATTTTTTCCCCATATTAATCAGGTGCTTGGTGAAAGTAATAAAATAGTAGCTCTTTGATACTATTGCTTCAGCCTGATTTCACCATCAGCCCCTTGAAGTGTAGAATGGAGACAGGAACATTCACGTTACTCTCAGTAAGGCACTTCCCTCTAGGTGTGAAGTCCCACAGTTTGGGGAGACATTGCAGGCAAGGCAACACCCGGCCCAGAGCTGTGATAGAAGCCACCAGGCTGCCCATGTCAGGGTGCCAGGGGAGTGTATGGGCTGCAGAGGCATCCTCCCCAGCCCCACTGGGAGATGTGAGGAAAAGGGCTGGCCACTGCTCTCTGAGCAGCTCTGATGCGAAGTGGGTTCCCAGCCTCTCTTCTAGACAGCATTAAGACTGAGTTTTGAAATCAGGCTTTAAGAGATCGGTGGTGTATCTGCAGATAACCATCAGGGCTTGAAATCTCTTATGAATTAGTGCTGATAACACTGTATGAAAAGCAAGATCCAGCAGTCCAATATTCTCTCTACAGTAGCAAATAGCTGGCTATAATGCAGCCAGAACTTTGACTTTTCTGAAATTGTATGGCACAATTATTTTCTGAAAGCTGTCATTAATGAACTTTTCTCCACCCCACACAATAAAGGTCCTGTAAATCAGTGTAGATGAATATCAGACTGCAAAGCAAAGACTGTTGACAAGTGGATCATGAAGAAACTGCAGAAAAGTTAAAAGGCTGAATGGATTTTCCCATTTCCTAGTTTTAAAATCACTTAAATCTTGCATTTCACGGTGATTTTGTAATTAGAGGAGTTCTGGCAATAAACCTGATAAACCCTGTGTCATATGCTGCTTATGCTTTCTGAAGTCATCTACACTCTGGCTTTCAGGAACCACTTTCAGGTTCTTTCAGCTCAGTGGAGAGAAGGACAGCCATATTGAAGGATGCAGGATGCTGGGCGAGCCACCAAAGGACCAAGGCAGAGGTGTGCAGGCTGCTGATGCCTATAGACATCATTCCCCCTGCTGGAGGAATATTCAGTGCTGCCTCCATGCTAGCCAAGTACGTCAGACATGTTTTTGGGTGATACCCATCTGGAAGCCACAAAACGGGTCTTGATGGTTTCTCAGTTTAGTAGCCACGTCTGGAACCGGGTATGCAGAAAGTGACAATTTACTTTGTCCACAAGGTCTTGTAAAGCTTCCCTTGCAGCCATGGAGGCTGAGAAAGTGCCAGGTCGTAGCTGCTGAGCAAGCGCTTTTCTCCCCACCTTCTCCCACTGTTGTGAAAATAAAAACTTCCTGGGGCCAGAGGGAATTGTTTGTGTCTTGGCCTCCAACAGGAATTTTGGTATCTGTGAGAGGACTGGTTAGCCTTGAGGGCCTGTGAGTGTCCCAGGAACGTTTAGCATATGTGTATTTTATTCCAATGGCTGTTTAATGTAAACACCTACCCTGTGAAAGCAGCTGAGGCTGTCCTTATCTCTTCACCCTTATCTGAGGAACAGCCCTGCCCATCTGCTTCTTTCAGCCAGCGTCTGCAGCTCTATCACAGCACCGGACGATGTCAGATTCATGGAGCCGAAGTGTGCAAGCGTGATTGCTCTCACTAGCTCCACCCAAAGGAGCTTCCTATGCACTGCCTCACATGTAAAATTTCACTGTGTGCCCTGCCGGCATTAAAGGCTTGGGGGCTAGAGGCGGGCAAACCTTTACAAACAGACAAACTCACCAGAAAATGAGGAAAGGACGGGGTGAATGCCAACATCTCTGTTCCGTCCGGGATTAGCTCAGCGTGTTTTAGAAGATCAAACAGTCTCAAAGGTTCCTTGCCCCGGATTTTGTTTTTTAAGTAAATCTATTGAGTGGTTAGAGGGAGGATGTGGCTGTGCCATGCTCAGCCCCTGCACTGCAGGCTCTTTAGGTATAAGAGTGTAATTGGTGGAGACTGGAGCTGATGAGTCTCAGGGGTGTTAGTGATTAACTCTCCACTGTTTAGCTTGTTAGGAAACCTCATAATTGGTTACTGTGATATGTTGAACCTTATCAGAAAAATGCACTTGTTGACCTAGGAGTCTCATTTAAATGCCTTTATGAAGACTGAATCTGATGGGATCAAAAGACAGGTGCTTAGACACAAGTTCAGTGGAAATTATTTTCTGTCCTGAAATGCAAGGCAAACATATTCTCCTCTAAAGGAAAAGTGGAGATGAAACATGCTAGCTTGTTGTCCTGGGTTCAGCAGTAGCAATCTGTTGCTGTAAGCAACCCTGCTGGGACAGCAGTGTCACAGGGGACCAGCTGAGAAGCTTTCTTATTTAGAAACGAAAAGAGGTTTTGGGGTTGGGCCAGCTGCTGCCTGAAGTATGCCTAAAGTGTGTGGATCACCTGTTTGTAGTGAAGTACTGTAAATGTCTTCATACTTCATGTAATGGAAGTGCTTGCTGCCCTCTGCGTTTACTGTCAATGCCAAGAGAGAACTTCATAGAGAGGAGGAAGGCATTGTCCTGGTCACAAAAGGGCATTTGGACTGTGATTTACAATGAAAGAGCTGCTCTAAAAGCACATCAACTTCTAAAATAAGCACACTGAATATACTCTTGCCTCTCACCCTGGACTTTCTGCTGGCTTGATTTTAAGCCCAGTGAACACCCCTGTGTGTAACAGCTATGATTTTTTAGTCTTGGAGACTTTGCTCCTGAATGTCCAGAGCTGAAGAGGGATGCAGCTGGCTCCACTATCTTGGAGAGCCAGCCCTCATCCCAAAATCAGGGCAGGTTTCATAGAACTACAGAATCATGAAACGGTTTGGTTTGGAGGACACTTTAAAGCTCATCCAGTTCCAACCCCTGGCCATGGACAGGGACATTTTCCACTAGACCAAGCTGCTCTAAGCCCCGTCCAACCTGGCCGTGAGCACTTACAGAGATGGGGCAGCCACAGCTTCATAAGGGAAAGGCCAGCTGCTAGCTAGCAGACATCACTGGGCCATGCATGTGGCAGCAAAAGAGAGATGTTATGCCTCTAGCTGTGTTTTGGATTAGGCTTACTCAGGAGGTGTTCTCTGAAGACACCTCTGGGTCTAGTTAGCCCTGAAGGTGAGAGATACAAGCACATCTCATCTCAGAAGCACTGGGAGAGCCTGAACATGAAAACCAAGATGGCTTGTTGTACCTCCAACAGTGGAAAATCTCCATGTAGTAGACTGGGTAAGGTCAGATAAAACAACAATCTGCACATTAGATTTACATAAAACCAGCTTACTTCAAATGTGAAATCAACCACTGAGTCTTCTAAGAGGGGATTCAGTCTGGTTTCAGCCCCTGTGTCAAACAAAATTTAGTCTTTACATATAGTTTGGACTATAATAAAGATAAATATGTGTAAAAACTTGGAATTGCCCCATTTGTATCACTTGGCTGATTGTTTTTTGCGCCTGCTTTTCTGTGAATAGCTGTATTTTTGTGCTATGCAGCTGATTGAGAGACTGACTTTCTGTCTTTCCCTAGCCTTCAGATGGACTTGATCACCATCTGGCCCACCAGGACTCAGCCCCCAGCCGCAGTCCACCAGGTCTGGCAAAAGACAAGAAATCAAAGGTACCTCTTACTAAATCATCTGCATAGCACAAAAGTGACCCCTTGTCAGGCCCACACATTAGAGACCTGACACTCTGGATTCATAACTATGAGTGAAATGGAAATTACCTATCTAGTTCCATCATATTAGAAGGTGCTCTAATTGTATCTAGCCAGATCTAGGTCACTGCAGGGTTTTTTGAGTTTGTTTTCTTTAGAACTCAGGGTTATAGGGTATTGGAAAGAATATTTTGAACCTGCAGGTCTGTAAGGTTAGATGACCAAGGGTGTTTAGGGGTCACAATTTTTATGTAAGGGCTTTCTACGTATTTGTCCTTGGTTCAGCAGCAGCAGTCATCTTTCTCCTTCTTAGTAGCTGGTGCAGTGTTGTGTTTTTGACTTTCAGCCTGGGAACAGCGCTGATAACACCGATGTTTTTAGTTGTTGCTCAGTAATGTTTACTCCGACCGAGGACTTTCTGAGTCTCATGCTCTGCCAGGGAGGAGGGGAAGCTGAGAAGAAGCAGAGACAGGACACCTGACCCAAACTAGCCATAGAGGTATTCCACACCACAGCACGTCATGCCGAGTATATAAACTGGGGGCAGTTACCCGGAAGGGTTAGATCACTGCTCGGGTTGGGCTGGGTATCGGTTGGCGGGTGGTGAGCGGTTGTATTCTCTTCCCTTGTTATTTCCCTTATCATTATTATTATTGGTGGTAGCAGCAGTGGTTTTGTGTTATACCTTAGTTACTGGACTGTTCTTATCTCAACCCGTGGGAGTTACATTCTTTAGATTCTCCTTCCCCATCCCTCTGGAAGCGGGAGGGAAAGGGGGCAGGGTGCAAGAGAGGCTGTGTGGTTCTGATTTACAGGTGGGCTTAAACCACAACAGTATTGGTCTAACTTCACAAGGTCTTGTGAGTTCTATGTGTTAGTGTTAACAGGATGTGCTTTTGTAACTGCGGATTGCACAGACTAAATTTTAGCAGTTATCCTACAGATTATCCTACTAACCTTTCTCTGTGTCTTCTCTTCAATGAATTTCAATTCACTGAATTAACAATGCAAGCTTTTGAGAGATGAAGTAGAAGAATATTTCAATATACTTCAGCTGTTGCTAATGTAATCCCATTTTTCTTTCAACTGTCAGAGAACTAATACATCATGAGTCAAATTGTGTGATGAAGATGGATGTTTCTTTCCATTAAGCATGGTCAAATGCAAGTCTGTTCTTTTGAGGATTCAAAGATAGCTAGTGGTTTGATTTTACTCTTCCTAGAGTTCTGTTTGCAGCATATTAGGTCATTGAAAACTGTGGGAGCTTAGTATTTAGAAAGTTAGAGCACAGTGTCTCATTATTCTGTATTTTCAACACAAAGAGCTACTTCTTTAGTTCAGATGCATTTCTGCAGACTGTTTAGCAGCAGTGCTTTTACTCTGGCAGACTTGCAAGGATGGAGGAGGAGATGAATACTGATGAAATTGCATTGAGTAAGAGCTCATGGCAGGTTTAGTGATGTGTGCAAATGTTGTTGGCTTGCATTGCAACCCAGGACACAGAAATTTGTAATTCTGGCACTGCTGGAACTCAGTCATCTGTGATGGTCCTTGGGCTCCACACTAACCAAGTGCAAATTACAGCAGGTTTCCTCATACCTATTTGGTCTTGGGGGTAGATCCACCAAATATTTTAAATACAGGAATACTTGGCTTTCAAGTACTCTGTGGTCTATGGCCTGCGTTAAGCTCCCAGATTATGGAGGTGTCATGGTTTAAGCCGGGTTCAGGACATGGTGGAGACTTAGAGACCCCGGAGCGACATGGAACTAAGCAGACTCGGCATGCCACTCAATTGAATATGCTGTAAAGTTAAAAATCCACTTTGCAGAACAACTCTTCCCCTCCTTGCTCTTTCACTAACTCTCCAAATCCCTAACATCAGGCAGAAGGCAGGCACATGATACTGCTTGGAGCTCTTAGCTGTGAGCTTCTTCTGTGTCTCTAAGTAAGATTAATATTTGTCCCTCATCTAACAAAACCACTATTTCTGCCAAATTTCAAGGGAGGTTTTGTACCAGAGTATCAAAACACCTTTGCATGCACAGTACTAAAAAGGCAGGAGATACATCTGCCACTTGCAGAGAAAAGAAATTGATCTAGATCTGACATTCAAACTTTGTGTGATCAGAAAAATATGGATGGATGCAAGCACTGCTATGGCTACCATGTGGAGTTTTGCCAGTTGTATGGTACCTGCAAGGTTATGGCACATCAGTCAGCTAAGCAGGAAAAAGTCCCAGTGGAAAAACTTGAGCTGAAACATGAAAGGAGGCGTTATGGTTGTGTTGGAATTGGGGCATATATTCTCCTGTCTGGGGCTGTTTTGCTGCTGCTGACTGTTAGTTTGTTAGGGGAAGATGTGCTAGCATGGTTAAGTTGGGCATCTCAAGAATATGGAAATGCTGTGATCTGCCATTTAAAGTGGTTGGTCCTTGGGCATCTAATGTCCTTTGGGATCTTCTCAGAAGTCTTATCAACTCAATCTTTTAAACTCCAAGTCCTTTAAATCTACTTCTAAACTGTACAAAATATAGGACTGCACCAAGGCCATGATCACCTTAAAGGCTCCTTTCTTTAGCCTTGTTCCCAATTCACTACCGTGACACTTCAAATGAGGAAATTTGATGACCCTGCTCTGCTCAAGGTTTGGCAGTGGCAGGTTTTCCAACAACATGTTTCTATTATTTGGACTCCAGACTGAGCAGAACAGATTTAGTAACCTTTTCTAAAATTATTCTGCTAATAAATAGGTCTCTCAGCAGAGCTGTACCAGAGCTATGTGCAATCCCATGCTGTGTTGTCTTCTGTTTCAAGTAAATTCAGGGGATGAGCTTTGGACTTCGGTATCTCCTATATGTGATTATTGAGAGATGGTGAGAAAAACTACCTGGAAGAGTTCACAGGAGGGAACAATAGTACTTTATTCAGAAAAGAAATTTTAATAAAAAAACTAGGTACCTCAGTCACACTTATGAACCAGTGCCATAAATTTGCTTCTTTGCCAACTCCTTCTTCAGTCAGGCACCAAGTCTTGAAAGTAACAGTGCTGTACCAACACACAGTGTGCTCAGTAACACTGTGTAAGGGTGCAGGTACACAAAAAAACCTTTCTACTTGGTTTTGGGTGTTTAAATGAAGTGCATCTGCATAAGGCAGAGAGGTAGCATAAGGCAGTAGATGTTTTTTCAATTTTGTATTCATACTTTACATTAGTCACAAGATCTCAAAAGATTTTTAAAAATTTTTTTAAGCCATAATAATTTTTGTTTTTTTTTTTTTACCTCAGTCATAGTTTTGGTATCAGTCTATTATGAAGGGATTATGGAAATTAAAGAAACTGCATCAAAGTGTGGTGGAAATAGCAATTATTATGGAGATTGGTTTCATTCAAAGTAAAGCTTAAAGCAGCTTTAAACAGTCTGTTTTCAAATGAAGCTTGTATTCAGAATGTGAGTAGCAAGATTTTTTTACATAAAGGGAACAGAGAACTACATCATGTAAAAGAGACAGTATAAAGCTTGTGTATGGCTTTAGACTGCTGCACTGCTCTTAACTGGAAGCACCTGTGGATTTTGCTTTGCTGTTGGGGTGCAAAATACACGTTTGCTTTTCAGTGCCTAGCTGCTTAACACAACTCTGATTTGAGGAGCAGCACATAGTGAAATGAGACATGGTCAAAACTGCAGGGCTACCTACACCCCTGAAGTTCCCAAGCTGTTTCACCATGTCCTTCCCCTTCTGCCCAATAGGTTACTCCTTCTTTCCATATCTTCTGATACACAAAAGGTGAACAAAAGTGACAACCAAACTGTGAGGATCACACAGACATAACTCCAGAAATCGGAAAACAAAAATATTTCAAATAAATCTTTTTTTTTTGTGAAATACAGTATTGAGAGTTGTAGCTATTCCCAGGAGCAATGTTTCTAGAGCTCATCTTTCACTCGACTACAGAAGCAAAGGAGTAAACATAGCCAGTAAATACAAATAAAATGAGACAGCTGGTACAAATATGGTGCAAAAATGGTACAAATATTTTACATTTATTGGAAGAGTACAGTAAAAAGGGGGCTGCAGACTCATTAGTGGTAACTGGTCCATAGGAGAAGATACAGGACTATTCAAAAAAGGTCTGCAGTTTACAAGAATACTGAAATTTTGTTTTAACAAGCCAGGAAAATAAAAGTTTGCTTGAGTTCAAAAATGTAACTTTAAAGAATATAAAAATTGGCAAATAAATAAAGTTAAAATGCAGATCTATTTAAAATTATACAGGACAGACAACTGGCAACGGTATTACATAGTTATTATTTCAGATTTGCTTAAAAGCCAGATAAACTCACAACTGTTGTTTCCCTTTTTTTTACATGCGTACTTTTGGCAAGAAGCACCCATTTCCAGTGTTATGTTTTATCAAACTGTTTCACAAATATATTATTTTTAAACAACAAAAAGTATAAAAGGTGCTTTACCTGACAAACTTGCTGGTGCATACTTTGGCACAAAATCAGATAGAAATCTAAACACATTTGCAAATGGCATCTGTGCTCCACTCAAAAGTGTCAAAAGTCTTGTGCATGATAGCAGGTCAGCAACCAACCTTCCTTTCACTCTGAACACCTCTTCTCTGTCTCCAGCTGCCTATGATTATACAAAGGAAAAGTAATACATGCAACTGAAACAAGCAGCAGTCCCACCGATCTTAGCCCAAGTTTCATCTCTGGAAACCATGTGAACTACACACTCCTTTAACAGAAGGGACAAGGCAGGTGTTTGCTGTTGGCTTTCAGTCCTCAAGATTCTCCTTGCAGGAGTCTGCCTGCCTTTTGTGTCCTGTGTGATGAACCTGTATTGTGAGCTTTTTCCTATTTCATGTTTTCAGCAAAAATTAGGGGGGGGAGTTCAGTGGAGGGAGGAAAAAAAAAAAAAAAGGCCAACTTGTCAGTTACAGGTAATGACACAACTAACAGCAGAAACAGATATGTTTCTTCTAGTTATTCTGTCTATTGAAGACTTGGAAGACTTTGAATTTGAATGGGGTGGTTAGTAGGTCGAGAGAGGTCCTCCTTCCCCTCTACTCTGCCTGGTGAGACCGCATCTGGAATATTGTGTCCAGTTCTGGGTCCCTCAGTTCAAGAAGGACAGGGAGCTGCTGGAGAGAGTCCAGCGCAGGGCAACGAAGATGATTAAGGGAGTGGAGCATCTCCCTTATGAGGAAAGACTGAGGGAGCTGGGTCTCTATAGTTTGGAGGAGACTGAGGGGTGACCTTATAAGTGTCTATAAATATATAAAGGGGGAGTGTCACGAGGACGGAGCCAGGCTCTACTCAGTGACAAACAATGATAGGACAAGGGGTAATGGGTACAAACTGGAACACAAGAGGTTCCACTTAAACTTGAGAAGAAACTTCTTCTCAGTGAGGGTGACGGAACACCGGAACAGGCTGCCCAGGGAGGTTGTGGAGTCTCCTTCCCTGGAGACATTCAAAACCCGCCTGGACGCATTCCTGTGTAACATTATCTAGGTGTTCCTGCTCTGGCAGGGGGATTGGACTAGATGATCTTTCCCTTCCAATCTCTAGCATACTGTGATACTGTAATTTGTGACATGACCAAGCAGGAGGTGGAAGGAAAATAATCCAGCAGCTTCCCACTGTATATTGCATTTCATGACACAGAAAAAAAGTCACGATTTCTGCTTAAAGCACTACAACTACAGGTGATTTAAGGAATTAGCTGCCCTTAGAGATACAGCAGACTTCCAGTCTCTAGTGAATTTATTAGTGACTCATCATAGACATATTATAAAGACAGGCCATGCAAAGCTTCTCTATGGCATCCTGGCTGCACCCACACTAGCTATCAGCCACCTGACCTGGCTACCTCAACAGAGCAGTTCTCTGACAAACTAGAGAGGAAGGAAGGTACCTTCCTGTTAAGTTCAAGTCAAACAGAAAAATTACCATTGCAGAGACATCTTGAGCAAGGAATACTGCTGTTCAAACTGTGTAACAGGTTTTAATTGTACCCATTACTTCAGTGATATTTAAAATGCATTAAGCCAAATCAACTCAGACACCCAGTGAAAGATCAATTCCCTGTAGACTTTTACTGACTTATCAATACTTATCTTCTGAAGTTGCACTTCATGGTGGTGGTGGTGGGGTAATATAATTACCAGTATAATATTCTATGGTATACAGAAGACAGATTTCTAAAAGCAAAACTGATGACAATAATGAAAATTAACACTATTTGGAAAGCTCTTATTAGGAAGAAGGAAGTTTAGAAAAGGCTTAGTTGGAATTAAGTCATTTCTGTTAATTCTGAAGATGGTATTTGGAACTGTTTGGACAATGAAATAATTCCTTTTCCAAGGAGCATATTTAGGGTTATATTTATTCCCTAGCAGGATGCTCTGTATTGTAAACTAGGCTGTTGGAAATTTTGTTTTTCTGATGTCTTTTGCAGTGTGGACAACTCACAATAGAGTTTGTAACATGATTAAAAACATGATTTGAACAATGTGCATCACCTTGATTCACAGTTACTTCTGTTTTCATACAAATACACTGCCACAGGTATCAGAGTATAACATCACTACAATTCCTTGAGTCAAAAAAAAAAAACCAAACCAGGGATATTTTTGAACTTTTCTGTCACAAGAGTAACTTTTGAAGTGAAAGGGCATCATCTGTGGTTCACGGACACATCAGAATGAGGAAATGTCTGGGAGATGCAACAAGGAGATCACTACAGGAGAGCTCAGATAAAACTGTAAGTTTACTGCAGCCCCTTAGAAGAGCAGAAATATTCTTCAAGAACTCAAGCAAAAGATCAAAGTAGCTTACATATCATTCATCCAAGGATCTTGATTACTACTGAATTTCACAATTATGGAATTCTTTATATGCTGAGAAAGACTGAACTGGCTATATGTAAAGACAGTAGTGTGAATCTTTCTTTAGTGGTGGAAACCTCTGGTGTATGGTTTCAATATGTAATCTAGAAGAAATCACTGATCTATCCAATTTTTCTTTTAAAAAGCATAATTGCCTTAAATTGAGTTTCAATGGAGAAGCATGCACTGTCTCTCTTACCATTCTTGCAAAATCTATGTACTTATCTATAAACGTTTGTAGTTCTAAAACTAGATGACAGTTCCAAATAGTAGCAAGTTAGAAGCACTTTTTTCCAAACCTCCTTTGCCTGTAGCAATGTGAGTCCTATGTTATCATACTGGTTCACAGACCATATTTATCTAGAAACACAAAGCCAGTTACTGCCAGTTTTATTTACAAAGCATTCAATTCTGGGAGGATAGAAGATGTAAATGTAGCTCATGGCTCCTCTAAGTTTTCACTTTATGACCTCTGTCAGTTATAATTGAGGGTTTTATATATACATTTTTTGTAAGTATGGCTAACAGGTTTGGGTTTAGAGAAGGCACACATAATCAAAGATTCATAAATGAACTACTCTCTCACAGATATAATCTGAAACAGCTGCAAAATAACAATGCATGCAGCTAGCAATATAGTTAGTCCTTTATCACACAAGAAAAAAACCCCAAACCAAACCATCTGAAAATTCTTATTTAAGTCCTGCCTAGATGGTATCTGAGAAAATTGTGTTCTAAACCAGCTAATAATATACAACTTCCTGAAAATCAGCGTTAACACCCAAATTCTACACCTGGACATACACTCCAGTTAGAATTTTATCTTAAAGAGGAACAGGAACATAAGGGTAACTTGCAGTTACTGGTGGAGGTAGCATTCCTTTAAAGCAAAAAGTAAATATATCTCTGAACCTTCCTGTTTCATTGGTAAGGCTGAAATACAGAAATTTCTTTTGCTTATTTAACAGAGAACAAAGTCCAAGTTGGCTTCTAGAGTCAAACCTGTGAAATTTTGAGGACTACCTGCTGATTTAAACACAATGTCTAGCTTCCAGCTTCTGTTCTGTGTGGTGCTTCTTATAATGAACACAGTGATAGCTGAATGTGGAAGTTAAGGAAAATGTAACAGCTGCCAGGCAGATCTTGCTACAGTTTTCAATGACAGAATTTCCCTTCTGTGGTCTAAAAGTAAAATTAAGTTGGGTGTCTATAAAACACTAATATAAAGTTTCAGCTTTATAAAGGCTGAAAATTATGTTAAGAGTGGAAATCACAGGTGCATTATAAGTTTCAGGAAAGAAGATGTGGCAGTACTTGAAAGACTGTTCATAATGTGACAAGTACTCTTCTGTTTCAATTTGGAGCTCTCACAGCTTTTTAAGTGCTTGTTTGTTTGGTTTTTTTGTTTGTTTTGTTTGTTTGTTTGTTTTTTTCAGGAAAGCTATCCTGTGGGGATTCCAGTACAAGATTACAAAAAATATTTCTTAAGTTACTCTTAAAAAAGCTTGATAGGTTTCTGAGGCGATGCAATTTTCTTGTTATTGATGGTTGTTTAAGGACTGCTTCTTTTATGGTAAATCTCCAGAAGGAAACTAGAAGAAAGCGTTTTTAATAGAGCTGATGTCTCAAACTCACCAGATTACTCTTAAAAACTCATGGTTGTCTGGAACTTCTGGAATACTGTACTGCCCTGTACTTTCTAATTAGTAACTAAAGTCCTGTATTCCTGAAAGTGAAGGATTAAATGAATCATTCTAAGAAGGAAAAAGATACACCTTGTTTGGTAGTAAGGGTGTTCTTCCCTCTATATTCTTCCCTCCACATACCCTGACTTGCCTAGCAAGAATGCTTCCAAGTCCTCTTGTGCTTTAGGAAAAAAAGTTAATCAGTGAACTCTTCTTTTAATATCAAACTCATGCTCAGTCACAGAATTGTTGCAAATCCAAGTGCACTCAGGAAAGTGTTTTTTTTTCTTTAATATCTTTGCAATGGATGCAAAAAAAGGTAATATAATAGGTATAAGAGAAAGCAAATAGATAGCTTCATAGTTTTAGTGATGTGCAGTAGATTTCAGTGATGTGCTTGCAGGATTTGAGTAAGAACAACTGATGGTCAAAGAAATGGATGAAAAAGTACTTAAGTCTGAAAAACCTATTTCCTTAAATAGTCTTCTGTTTCTCATCAGTAAGATCAGGCTTACTTTACACACTGCAGTTCTTCTGATAGCCTGCTGGCGATGCATGTTCCAATAAACTTCCAATGAAAACATCAGGAAACTGCAGAAAGGCAGGTTTTTGTTAAGAAGAAATGCAATATAACTGTAGCTGCTAGAAGAAAAGTAGTTCATTGGTTTCCTTAAAAACTAATGAAAATGTAAGTTTCAAAGAGAATGTGTTGATGGGATGCTGACTCTACAAGTTCACACTTTGCTGAAGCAAGGTTTGTTTTCAGACAAGACACTTTTTGCTTACTTTCCATAAAATTAAAATGCTTAGGAATCCTCATGATTTCACTAATAACTGAACTCTAAAGCTAACATGTGTGCTTAATTTCTATTGAAAAGAAACTAAGAATAAATTTTTTTGCTCTCAAAACAATCTTTCTTAATACAATAAATGCAATTCCTTGGAAAAAAAGGGAAATAACAGATAACCTGTTGAATTCCATGCTACTTAATAGGCTGAGGCATTTCTACTTGACTCTAAACAGTATTCAGTTTCTCCCATTTAACAGTGTAAAAAAGTCAGGATTCCATTAGGGTCACCCTAGTTGGGACAGGGCTGGTGTAAAGAACCTACCTGAAACACTACACTTTTAACAGAGAGAGTCTTAACTTTTTAGTAAATTCTCTAGGATAAACATGAGCCAAATGGCCAGTATCTGGCTAACCTATGAATAATGCTAGACTAAGTCATCAAACGTCCACAAAAACCAGATACGGCAGTGTTGGTTATTGATTACCACTTTTTCTTTCTAAATTTCATTTATGACAGGTTTGTTTATGAACTCCTCTGTGAGAAGTTTACAAAGCTTAAACCCAGTATCTATAGGTATGGATTCCACCTCCTAAATTAGATAACTGCAGTAATTACAAGTGAGACATGATAAACAAGTTCTGCCACAAACCACCAAATTAATGGAAAGAAAAAGTTTAAATAACTGAAGAGACATGTACCTGTGTTTATATTTATTCTATACCCATAAACTCATTCCGGTATTCTCCCAAAGAGTTATTATTTTTCAACTGATGTCTACTTCAAAAACAATAATAAATTTTCTTGCTGCTGTAGAAATCCCATGTTTTAAAAAGCCTTTAAACAGAAATGTGATATGAACTATAAATGAAAACTACCTCTGAATAAAATATGATCTTTTTTTTTATCTTTATGAGCAAAATTTTTATCTTTATGTGACAGTTAGGATGGTGACCGGTTAAGACAAATAAAATGGCATATTATTTTATAAAAATAAAACAGTGTTTCTTGCTCTCAAGAGGCCACATAGCAAAGAGTCAGTTCATCTCTTTCACAGAAGAATATTAACTCTCTAGAGAAGCTGTGAATGCTAACAGAGGAGACACTAATTCTTCCATTAGTGATGTATACATAAGGACCTGCAGTTGAGTTAATCTTGGATTTTTCCAAATGATTGTGGAACATTCCTTAAATCTTAGTACACTTGCATTTGCATTAGCATACTAGCAAATTAAGGCACAAAACTGTGTACTACTTGAAAGCGTATAAACTAAGAAGAATGTTTCCCATTGCTCTTGAAAAATATCTTTGGGCTACTTGGAAGTACAGAACTAAGTAAATATATCCAGTATGCTTATAAGGAGGATTAAATTTATGCCACCAAGTTTTGCAAGCATTATACCTTTCTGAGTATGTATATACTTCCTTAGCTCAAAAAAAACCAAAAACCAAACACACTTAAGAAATGCAAGAAGCACTCAGCATTGTTTATATTTGGATGCTGAGACTTCTACCTCAGCTGCAGGTGACGTGCTCCAGCACTAACTCCAATACAACAAACAAACTCTTCTATACTACACATATTTTGGTCACACATAGCCCTTAAACATTACTACTCAGTACTACTATAAATACACTTTAGAGAGCAAAAATATTGTGAACAACAGAAAAGTCACCTTAACAGAAACAAAAATGTAATGTAGCTACTGACTTCACTACATCTCAATCCCCATATAACAATAATATATACGGCTAATTAACATTCCAGATGCTGTGTTACTTACATTCCCTGTTTCTTACTTGCATTAGCAGCAACTGGCATTCCTTGATCCAAACAAAAATTTAGTTAATTCTCACAAAAATTTTAAGCACCTTAACTCTGGAACTTAGACCAGGATACTGCAACTTGCTCCTCTTCCTGTTTGGGCCCTAGAAAAGAATTACAGCCCCAAAGAGGACACAGCAACAAGCTGTGCCTTTCCTCTCTCTCCTATCTAGTAAGATTTTATTCCTTCTGGCAGGTTTTTTTTTTTCCTGTTGTTTGTGTTTTGCTTTGTTTATATATATATATACATGTACATATATATATACATACAAGGTTTTTATTCCTAGAGGAATTTGAAACTTGCCTATCCCCAATCTTCTGAAACCCACTGCAATGATTTAAAGATATTAAAGGTTAGCATTTCTACTGTGCCTTGCTAAGCCTGCCAGAGGCATACTTCTTTATTTGGTTTGCTTGAACAATTTCCTTATGCCATACAGAAGTAGCATTTTCCTTTGGACACTATGCATGGAATGAACTTTTGCTTAGCATAACCTTTTGTAGGCTTCAGCTGCATTCTGAGAATTATTACCAATTAAAGGAAAAAAAATCAATATGATACACAAATCTAGCACTTCGCATTCTTTAACCTCTCTAAGGTCAATATTTGTTATTTGCTGCTATCATTAGTAAACCTCTTTCTGCTGGCCTAATGCTTTTAAATATTCTTTGGAAAGCCGATAATTTGCAGTATTTCTTAACATGTATAGTCAAGACTTGATACTGGCTTTTTTGCTTCCTAAACAAATGTAGGTCATTGTAAAGGATACATTACTGAATTCTGATGTCTTTGTTCGAACAAAAGGCATGGTTTAAGTAAATCACATCAAAAGTCAGAAGTAGTTACTACAGTAGGGTAAGAAATGCACAAGTAACTCAATATTCTACAAAAGAAATTTCTGGATTTCACTGTTCAGTAAGCACATTTGCATCCAGAATCTACCTGACCTTCACCCTTAAAACAAAGTATCACTTTAAAATATCAATTGCAGAAAGAAATCAAAAAATCTCAAAGTTTGTAATTGAAATACTTGTCAAAACTGTCTTCAGTTTTAAGGCCAACATGTATGACAGTCACCACATTAGAGTGCTGCTGATATTGACATACAGGACAGCGACAGCAGAGTGAGAACACAGCTTAGAGTAGAAGACCTCTGAAAAATGTCACTAACAGTTACTTGATGTAAAACAGATAGAAGCCACAGTCCCTTAAACACTATGTGCTCTACTATTTATGTGTATCCTCAATGACATGATTACTGTGACTGGATATATAATATTTTGCAGTATATGCCTTTAATGCAGATGTAGACATCATTCAAGATGGTACTCATATATACAGAAAATCAGTTAATTTCAAACTAATCACAGAAAAATATTGCAAATAATGTTGTATAAATGCATAGTGTTTGAGGGGAAAAAATTACTTCATTGGACAAATAAAGTCCCACACATTGAGTCTGGCACTCGCTCATCACTATGTCACTTTCTTTTTGATTGAAGACAGCTCTTTCTGAATCTCACTGAATTTTGGCCGGTTTTCTGGCTTGTAGTCCCAGCACCTCTGCATTATTTTATGTATTTCTTCTGGACATTTTTGTGGCGCTGACATTCGGTAACCTGGTACACAAAAAATGGGAGTAAAATGTTTAGCATTGACAACTGATGCATATTGACAAATATAAAAAGAAAAAAGTAAAGTCCAAGATCATTCCGTTAAAAAAGATCTTCAGGGTAACATGAGGAAAGCCTTAGAGATAAGTAATAAACTAATCAAAGCTCAGGTACCAATGACATTTAATTTGGGCATGGCAGATTGTCAGTATGCTTCTCATCCCTAAAGGCAGCAACCTGCACAGATTTGTTTTCTGTATCTTAGGAAGTAGCTACCCTCTAGGTTTTCTTTGTGTTCCTCCCTGAGGAAATCAATAATAAACATTAAGATGGGAGTAAATTTCTGAGGTACTGAATGCTGCCTTTGCCTCAGTCTTCCCTAGCAGGACTGTCCTTCAGGAATCCCAGGCTCCAGAGATCAGGGAGAAAGTAGGTAACTCATTCAATGGCAAGTCCCAATGGGACGTGATCAGTGGCACAAAGTCTAGTTGGAGGTCAGTAACTAGCAGTGTATCCTAAGGTTCACTGGTACTGTGTCCAGTCCTGTTGAACATCTTCATTAACGATCTGGATGATGGGCAGAGTACATCCTCATCAAGTCTGCAAAGGACACCGAAATGGGAAGAGGGGCTGATATGTCAGAGGGTTGTGCCACCATCCAGAGGTACCTGGACAGGCTGGAGAAGAAAGTGGCCCACAGGAACCTCACACAGTTCAGCAAGGGGAAGATTAAAGTCCTGCAGCTCAAGGAGAGGAACAGCCCCAGGCACCAGGACATGCTGGAGGTCCTGGTGGACACCAAGGGTTGAACATGCACCAGCAATGTGTCCTTGTGGGAAAGAAGGTGAATGTTATAGGTGTTACGAGCTGCATTAAGAGAAGTGTTGCCATCAGGTCGAGGGAGATGATCCTTCCCCCCTGCTTGGCAGTGGTGAGGTCACATCTGGAGTATTGGATCCAGTGTTGAGTACCAGAGAGACATGGACATACCAGAGAGAGTCCCACAAAGTGCTACCAAGATGATGAAGGGACTGGAGCAGCTCTCACATGAGGTAAGGCTGAGAGAGCTGGGATTGTTCAGCCTGGAGAAGAGTCAGGAGGAACTCACCAATGTACATAAATACCTGCAGGGAAGGTGCAAAAAGGACCAGGCTCTTAATAGTATTGCCCAGTAACGGGAAGAAAGGCACTGGGCACAAACTGAAACACAAGAAGTTCCTCCTGAACATCATGAAACACTTCTCTATGATGGTGACTGAGCATTGGCACAGGTTGCCCAGAGAGGTTACAGTGTCTCCATCCATGGAGATATCCAAAAGCCATCTGGGAATAGTCCTGGGAAACTCGCTTTAAGTGGCCCTGATTGAGCAGACAGCTGGACTAGATGACAAACAAAGGTCCCTGCAGACCTCAGCCATTCTGTTAATCTGTCATTCTATGAACTGTTTACCACATGGAGCTCTCTGAGCAGATGACAGGCAGTGGACAGTAAAGTTAGCTGGCACACAGGACTCTACAGCTAAATGCAGATCCATGACTCTCTCCATCTCCCTTTCTAATGCAGAGTATAAATGATACTGGCCTCATGCAACAGGTAAAACAAAACATTCTTACTTTATTACATTGCATGCATATGCTCTGCGTCTGGATTAACGTATCTAACTTCAAGGGAGAATGGCTGGGCTGTTGACACAGCCAATGTAATATGAAACTACTTAAAAATCTTTTCCTTCACCCAAAGTCTCCCCTGCACTTAAGGCTCTTACTGATTGAGTAACTGAGATAGATAAGATAAGGAAGAGAATCTGGAGTGTCTTAGCTGACAGTCCTAAAAGAAGAGCTATTATATACTGAAAATCAAGACAACAGGATGATGGGAGAAATGAAAATTGCATTAAAAAACAAACAGAAAAAAAGGTAAAAAGAATTGCTGATAAGCCAACAGAACTATTTTCCCCGCAGTATAAATAGCTGAAAAAAACATAAAATTCATAAAGATTGGGGTTTTATTTTTAATCATTTAACATTTTTCCTAGCTTAGAACCTATTTATGAACTACTGTGTACTTCATAAAGTTCAAAAGTTCTGAAAAGCCACTAAGGATGATAAAAATAAATCAAAGCCTGGAAATTCTGCTCAAAATTATTTGCTATTTTAAATAAAAGCCTTTTGGTTGTTTTGTATAAAAGAAATGTGGCTTTCAACGCTCAACTAGCTTACCATTTTCTACCAATTCTACATAATTGCTAAATCTTTGCCTGAAATGCTTTAATAGAGAAGATGGAATGACACAGATTTTTTCTTCTGGCAGTTCAGAATATTTATACTTGCATTAGCATAATCTTAAATAATACATTCTGGTCAAGCCTCTCCTTTGCACAGCAGTAAAACCCTCCTCTCTGTCTCACTTTCTAGTTCTGACACAATGAAAGTCAACATCCTGTAAGTCTTCTGTCCTTTAAGTCACTGGTCAGTATATTCTATTTTTCAAGAAGCCTATATATAAAACACTAATCCTTCCAGAAAGCAATTAAAAATATCATATTTTTGCCCAATTTTCTGGATAACTCACATGCTACTTCTTTGCCCTTTTATACTATATGCACTATACCCTTATGCATCTGTGGAGCATTCTTTCACTCGGTACAAATAACTACCTTTCTCAACTTGTTCTCGTGCTTGCTGGTTGGTCATTCCAGGGTACGGACACACTCCTAAACTGAAGGTCTCCCACAAAAGGATTCCAAAGCTCCATACATCACTCTCAGACGTGTATCTCCCTAAGAAAAGGAGAGAAAACCCTCAGCTTAATGTACAGAGACACAAATGTTTCAGATAATTATGGCTCCAAATTTTCCGTAAAGGTGAAGTTACAGGTTATGTTGGCAAGCTTTAAGCAGAACAAAGCTGAAGCTACTAGTTAATACGTTCTGCGGATACCAGTATCCTGTATTGAAAATTAGAAACAGAATATCTTAAGGTCAATATCTATGCATAATATAAGCTAACTTAAAGTTCCACTATTTGACGGACCTTAGTTATTTTTCAAGGAAGTTAAGAATTTCTTTCCTTTTTTGTGTATTAACATACTATTTTCTTTTTGAAAAATGTCAGTTCCTCCTCCCTCCCTTTCAATTCAAAAGATACTTTTTTAAAAATTACATTTCCCAGTTCCCTAATAACGCATTGCAATGAGTATTCTGAGAGGAGCTACAACCAGCAGTTTGTAACTGCAAAGAGGGCCTGGTTTTCAAGCTTTGAGAAATTGTTCTCTGAAAATTACAGTTGCCTCAACTTGCTTAATTATTACCCTGAAGAACTGATGTACCCAATCAGCTAGAGAAAAAAAAAAAAAAAAAAAAAAATCTGGCCTGCTGGTTCCGTTATGTTCAACTATGCTTCAGATACAGCAAATTAGGTAACCTCTCTGTGGAATGAAAGCTTTATATTATGGAGGAAAAGAGATCTTGGACGAGATACTTCTATTGTCGCTGATGGAGTCATATTAAGAAGGATGGATTCACATCAGAAAGCGAAGGCTTCTAGCCCTTTGCAGCAGGATATGTGAAATTATCTTAAAAATGCATATCCAACAATATTTTCAATATTTTTCATGACTGTTTTTCTTGTTCCATACTATTACTTTGTATATATGTCTTTATTCTTTAAATATTTATGAATGTGAATGTATTGTTTCTTCATCTCTTACCATTAAATAAACCAAACTAAGCAACTTCTGACTTGAAGAAAGGAAAATACATGTTAATTACAGTGAAAGTTGGTGATATGACAACTGTTCTGACATCAGAAAGTTCAGTTTACTCTTAAACTAAATATCACTTTCAGCTGCACTACATTAGCTTGTGTGCCTTCTAGGTGATAGACATTCACTATGCTCTTTTTTGTCTACGTATGAACTCTCTTCAGAGTTTGGCATCCAGTAATTTAACACTTTTTATTGAAATAATTTAGTAGATAAAAGATAGGTGATTAGGGTTTTTTAAAGAGAGTGCAAGTTCTGTAGAGCTAATTATCTCTTTCGGTATGACATTATTTGGCAGAAAAAACAGGCCTGTTCATTCACAATAAAAAAAAAAAAACACAACAAAACAACAACCAAACCCTTCCACACAATAATTTATTAACATGGCAAACAAGTCAAAATGTCGTACTGGAAAAACATACATATTAAATGTGTGTCTTATTTCTGAGAGACTAGAAAGCAAAAATACATGGCCTAAATATGTAATTTTATTAGGAGCTTTTCAAGCAATTTTTTCACTTGCTGGAAGTGATAGAAATCACATAGCTCCAAGCAAAAATAACATCATGGAACAGCACTTACTGAACCAAAGGTTTAGTATCACAGAAGCTCTAGTAACATCGGAATTTTGATTATGACTTCAGACACAACTAACTACTCCATTTGACCTAATCTGGCAATTCTAGATGTCACAGCCTGTGTGGTTATTTTGTTTTTGTTTTTTTTTTCTCATTTAAAATCTTTCTGTGACTGCTATTAACCTACTGTGACATTTGAAAGTTGAGTATTAGCCTGCAGAACACACTATCAAATGTTTGAGAGAGCTTACTTTCCAAACACCATGGAAAATCACTTAAAGGTGCTTGAGTATTTATGCATTTTAGGAAACACAAAATAAATAGATGTCAATCAACTATACTCGCCTTTCCTGTACTATGAAAATTAAAGACTCAAAAGTACAAAGTGAAGGTATTGTCACAAAAGCCTGTTTCCTGTTTAATGTAGTACACTGGACTGCATATGGCTATGAAAGATGGATTTCCATGATGTATCAAATAAACTGTATGCATTTCTAAAATAACAAAAGTAAAATTCAAAACACTTTTTGCATTGGAACAAACACCCAGAATAGAAAAAGTGTGTGAACGTTAGCAACACTGATATCTCTTAGAATAGTTGATAAGACATGATCATTACCTCAATACCATGATCATGATCGACTATGATCGACTATGATCTATGATCAGTAGCCCCTCTACTCTGCTCTCATGAGACCTCACTTGGAGTACTGTGTGCAGTTCTGGTGTCCTCAACATAAAAAGGACATGAAACTGTTGGAACAAGTCCAGAGGAGGGCCATGAGGATGATGAGGGGACTGGAGCACCTCCCGTATGAAGATAGGCTGAGAAAGTTGGGGCTGTTCAGCCTGGAGAAGAGAAGGCTGCGTGGAGACCTCATAGCAGCCTTCCAGTATCTGAAGGGGTCCTACAAAGATGCTGGGGAGGGACTATTCATTAGGGACTGCAGTGACAGGACAAGGCGTAATGGGTTAAAACTTAAAACAGGGGAAGTTTAGATTAGATATAAGGAAGAAATTCTTTGCTGTGAGGGTAGTGAGGCACTGGAACAGGCTGCCCAAGGAAGTGGTAATTGCTCCATTCCTGGCAGTGACGGAGCCTTGGGTGACATGGTTTAGTGTGAGGTGTCCCTGGCCATAGCAGGGAGGTTGGAACTTGATGGTCTTAAGGTCCTTTCCAACCCTAACCATTCTATGATTCTATGACTACTGTTATTAATTTATTATTAGCCTTCCAAACGGAAGATCTGCTTTATTGTGTTGTGACATTAACTCCTGCAAAAGCACTAATGAGAAGAAGCATTTTGTTTGCAATCATAAGTCACAACTTGCAATTTCCAATGCACAATTTTTTAGAAAAAAAAGCTTTGAGATAGCAGAAATATTTATGGACACTTCAAATGAAGAATTTGAAACACTTTTTTTTTCTAAGTACTTAACTGAAAAACTGGCTGAGAAAACTACATAATAAAACATGGCATTGTTCATTTAATACGCTGCTTCTTTAGAGCCCACTTTACTTAGAACTTAATTTTCTAGTTTCATATAAGCTAAAAAGCAAAATATAGCAGCTTCAGTTAAAAAAGCTGCAGTTAAAAAAAAAAGTGTGAGTCGGCGACTATACTTTTCTCTAATGCAATGTTTTATCCAACAAGAGTGTTCTAGTATGTTAAAACTTCCTACCGTTTTCAAAGAGGTGCTGGAACAATCACTGCCATAAATAAACAGAACTTGCTATACATTTTGGTAAGAATCATGATTTAGATTACTAACTAGGTAGTCTACTAGAATGAGTCAGTAACATAACCTAAAGTATTATTTTATTGCTGCATAATAGCAATTCTGATCTTGTTGCCTTATTCCTTTTGAAGGCAAACCAGTATTTTATAATTGAATAAGATTGAAATATTAAAATAATTGTAAAAATTATTTATTTGATCTGGGCAGTAGGAATGTATATATATTTTTATATATATTATATATATTACTATGAATATATATTTTATATATATATATATATATATATACACACACACTCAAATATTGCCCATGGTGTAGTCCTGGTGCTTCTTATAGTACTTCTGGTTGTTTTTTTTTTGTTGTTTTTGTTTTTTTTTCCCAAGAAGACACGGGTCTGTTCTTACCATAGTTGAGAGCTTCTGGAGCAGTCCACTTGATAGGAATCTGCTTGAGGCCTGACGATGAGTACACACCATCATCCTCTTGCCGGGACATTCCAAAATCACTTATTTTCAAAATGTTGCTTTCACCTACCAAGCAGTTCCTTGCAGCCAGGTCTCTAAATTAGAACAAAAAGTAAACACCCATATATTTACACATTTGAAACTATTTGAAGCCATTTTAAATGGCTGACCACCTCAGCCAAGATGGTGGTGCCTCTCGCAAAACATTCCAGAAACGGTAAGAAACCATACATGGCAGCTGTGGAAAAGAGGAATGACAGAGGGGAAAAAAAGTGTGAGAAATAATGTCATGAACATCAAATCTGGTGAGAACTAGGGGCATCCACAAGCTATTTTGTCTTGACTTTGTCCCCTGTCCTGTTAAGGAGAGGGACTGAGAGAGTGTCTGGGTGGTTCTGTGGCAACCAGCCAAGGTCAACTCACCACAGGTGCCCTCTGAGGTCACACAAATAAACCTGCAGATTAACAAATCAGATTTGATATAGATTTGGAGAAGTACCTTGAAACATGTTCCCATAATTACAAAAGACATTGAGAAATCAGACAACTGGCTCCATCTTCTCTCTACAGATGTTACCCAGCATTAGTTTCCATCAAAACCAAAAAAGCTACTTAGTGTTACAGGAAAAGGAAATTTGGCTAATGATGGATGAGAAGCTCAGAAAATCAATAGTGTTTCTTTCCCTCCCTCCATCTCAAATACGTTTCATTTTTTTTATATTAGGAGACAGCCCATAGTAATACGTAATAAAAAACCTACTGTGGCTTCTCTACAGCATATATTTGGAAACATAATACATGCTAACAATATATTATTAATGTACTATATGTACATTACATTTCATTGTTTATAATGTATTTCCATCTTAATCTAATAAAATACGCAAAATTTTTTGAATGAAAACAAATGTTAAGCAACACAATTAAATCTGTAACATTAGTAGTATCATGGGCAAAGTATTGTTAAACTAAATTCACGTTTTCAGCTTAAATAGCTAATATGCTCACAAATGGCTTGTATTACGTAAATATTCTAGAATAACTACATTAGCTTTAATGTTTTGTATCAGTGCTATAGCATAGTTCTGAAGTAAATTCCCTGGGCATGTAATGCATGTTCACTGGCTTTGAAGAATGATTTTGGTGCATACAAACTACACTGCTCTTGGAAGCAACCAGTGTAAAAACCTGCCCACCGTGGGCAGATTTTTTTCTGCAGCTTATGCAGAAGAAAGGTCTGAAGCAATGACAGCTTCAAACACTATGCATGGTGGGGACATTCATGACAAAAGACTGGACTATATTTTGTGTAAAGTAAGTCTTGAGCCATATTTAAGGATGTTAAAGCTGGTATATCTATAACTACTTTGATCAACTGACCCATACCAATGCTGCACTATACTATTTGGTACGTAGACAGAGCCTGTGTTAGAGTGTAAATACTGTAACTTGATTTAAGAATTTTAACGTATGTGACTCACATGACTTTTCTGCCACTATGGTTCTTGAGCTTGATGATGAAGGGATTTAAATGCAGTTATTCTTGCAGTTAGAAAAGACGGAACACTTAAAAACAAGACTGAAGTCACAGGCTCCAGCTGAAGATACGCACTAATATATAAACCAGTTCAATATGCACTGTATTACATAGTTTGATGTTCCCATGTGGTATTGTTTGTTGGTGAAAGAAGGAGAAACAAAACCAAATCATTAATTCTTCTATTCAATCTGTAAAAAGTAATACCAAGAAACTTCAAAAATTTTTGCCTTCGGTTCCAATCATACTTCAGTCAATACATTTTTTATTGTCTTAATATAGTCTAGATTTTGTGACAAATGCACATTAGGAGTGGAAAAAGGCAATGAGGTCATATCTCAAAAAAACCCCCTAAAACAACAGAGTTAATTAAAACCTACCATTAAAACCTACCTGAACCTGACCTAGCATTTAAACATGTTGTGAGTCAGATTAAGATAAAGCTATATACTGAACTGTCTTAGGTTTATGCCTCATATGTAAGTCTGATTATTAGGGAAAATATACTGTAAATAGTACACAATGTGATGCTTACAAACATTACACTCGGTTCATATTTTTGTCAATTTTTGTCAGTTTGTATGTGACATTCTTTTGCTTTCAGTCATCTAGAGGAACTGTTTTTCATCATTGCTGAAAATTTACAAACCCACTTGCACGAAAACCGAACTGGGATTTCAGAAAGTTGGTAGAGATTTTGACACTATGTTCAGGATATATGTAAATTAACAGTAGGTCTTCTGAAAAACAGATATACAAAGTCTCTGCTTCATGAAACAGTGGTTTTCAAGCTGTCTATTAGCTGGCAGTGGGTCACCCAATTACACAATTCAAGCTGCCAGGCTGCACACAAGTGCCAAGGGAGGAATCATGGCCTAGCAATCAGCTAATGGCCCAGAGCTTCTGCGGGTGGACACAACTGTCAAGTCCACTATCAATTTTTCCATGCTAATGGCTTCTTTCTTTTTGTCTCAATTTGTATCAAATAGCGAAACCTTTTCATTGCCATCTCCCACAGGATATCAGTAAAATTTACGAAATAGTGAGCATCAAGCTATTAACGCAAGATAGAAAAGAATGCATTATGCTAGAACTTAACTTACTAGTAAAGGTACAAAGAGCAAAATAAAAGTACTACTGCTGGATATGAGTTTCACAGTATTAACACCTTTTTCTCCCTTTAGTTAATAATCTCATATTCTCGAAGTTGCAATACTATGTACTACTTTTAATACACCACCTGTATTAATAAAGCCATTTGAGAACTTAATACATTTACTTCTGACTTAAGCAAATTTGCTTTTTTTACTCTGTGTAAGGTAGGCTCTTCCTCTCACTTAGAAAATATTTCAGATGTGAATTTCTTTCTTTTTACTCATAGTGTTTTAAAGGGACTTGTATAATCCCCCTCTCAGGTAGTTTTCACAGTTCTTGTGAGGAATTAGTTCTTGGACAACACAGAAACCACCCATGGTTAGCAGATCCAGTGATACTTAAAATCTTGCTAAATCCCAGCAGAAGTTACTTAGCACTTTTAATAACTTGCCGTTCAGTGGAGTGAAACAGTATGAGCATAATTTCATTCTAAGTGCTCCATCACCAGTCACTTACATACACTGTAGATGTCCTTTTTGGGTTCTTTTTTTCTCTGTTCTCTTACTTGTAATTTATTCAAAATGGCTATTCGACTAGCACTTATTATTTCATTCCCCAGGGTAATAAACATCCTGAAAGCTAGAGTATCTTGTTAGCGTTTCTGCTGCCATTTTAGATGTTTCATATCCTCAGTGATTTGTTGCTGAATTTTCCATATTTCCTCATGTATATTTGCAAGCTTAAAAGTATTTCTGAAAACGTTACACTGAAGGCTACAGCTGCATCAAGCTTTTAAATTTTTATTTTTTTATTTTTATTCTGAGGGTTTGGTTAAGGTTTTTCAAACAACTTTTTCACTGTTTTTACTCGTGTGAAACCTTATTTAAAAGGATGTTCGTATTTTTCAGTATAAATATAGAACTACAGAAAAATGCATTTTGATCCCTGTGATTTATTACAGAATTTATAGCCAGAATCTGAAAAAAAGGCATTTAAAAATGTCACCTCCATTGCTTTAAATTAATAGCTAACATTTAATTTTCTTCCAGTTTCCAGGATACTAATTAATTTCAATTTGCTACAAATAAAGATCTCTAGTATAACAGTGTTAAGTGACTTATAAAAAGGCCATTACATGTTAACCTTCCACATGAAATATACACAAAAGAGTAACATTCAGGTATGTATGACAGATGACATGAGTGAGGGAAAACAAGATGGGCTTATGACTGAAAACAGCTATGAGGTGTCACTATTACAGATAATTTCAGTGTTAAATACTTAGTCAATCATAACACTTTCCAGACAGCCTTTTAAAAACAAAAATAAAAACCCTAAGGATAACAATGCTCTACTTCTTTCCACTAAAACCAACTATGTTCTATTTGTTTTCTTTTCTTTCTCCTAAATGTTCCTAAAACCACTATCTTGAAGAAGTACCTATACAATTGCATGGAATTAGGTGCTTTCTGCTTGGGACATTAGTTTTTGTTCTCATAGAGCATTTGCTACATGCTGCAGTAATTCCACGAAATCAGTATGTATCTTTAACAGAGAAAATGAGAAAAAAAAATAAAAATCCCTATCTCACATTTTGAAAGCTGAAACTTAAAAAATGAGGCACAAATTACACTAGGCTGCTACAGAACAAGTACATTGTAAAAGAAAAGCTGACTCTCAGAATTTAATACCAAGATTATGTAAATTCCTAGTGCTATTAGAAACAAATGCCTTCCTCCCAACTACTCAGGAATAAAAATTAATATATAAATTGGAAATTTCAGCCTTCCAATACCTAAAGGGGCCTACAAGAAACCTGGAGACAGGCTTTTGACAAGGGCCTGTAGGGACAGAACAAGGAGGAATGACAGAGAGGAGACTGAGATTAGACATTAGGTTGAAGTTGTTCCCTGTGAGAATTCTGAGGCCCTTGCACAGGTTGCCCAGAGAAACTGTGGCTGCCCCATCCCTGGCAGCATTCAGGGTCAGGTTGGACAGGGCTTGTAGCAACCTTGTCCAGTGAAAGGTGTCTGCGCATGGCAGGCGCTGGAACTGGATGCCCATGGCAGGCGCCGGAACTGGATGATCTTAAGGTCCTTTCCAACCCAAAACATTCTAAGATTCTATGATTGTATGAAATTTCATTTTTAAGCACTGGTGTGCAGTGCCTATAAACACAAACAGGACATTGACCAGGAATCACTAATATAGTTAGAATACACTGAAACTTCAAGAGCTAGCGCATGAGACTTTTGCTAAAACTCCAATAGCCAGTTAAAAGAGGAAGTAGAGGCTAGAAGCTGTTATCACCTGGATTCATGTCTGTTAGTAAAGACAAAAACCTCATAAACTTTTCACTAAGGATACTCTTATTCCCCCTCTCCACTTCCTTCCACCATCCCAAAAGAACTACACAGCAACTAACATCTCATGTTTCAATGGAATTCCATCAATTAAAGCAAATCAAAACAAGAGAGTAAACCACTCATTACTAAACCAGCAGGACAGACTACCTCACTGAACTAATTAACCATTTTATGTCCCCTCTCTGGATCATGCAACTAAAACACTCCTAGGTAATAAAAGCCAGTGATTAGTTAGTGAACAGTTAGGATCAGTTTATCTCCTCTATATATTTAATTCAATGAAAATAGTCCATTACCTGATCAATAAGGAAGGGGTAAGTCTACAAGGGAAACTGTTGTTTTTTGTGGACTGTAAGACACTATCCTTCAAACACCTGAGGCAATTTCCAGTGGTGCTGAAATCAAAACACACCTATTTCAGAACTTTCTTGATATGTATATGCTGCTGTATGTGGAGAACATAGAAAACAGCACTTGGCTAGTAACAGACTGGAAAAATATTAGAGGATCAGAGAACAACCTTCCATGCATTCTGGGTTGTCTTCCTTCTTTACACTTTGTTTTACTTATTTCTTCATATTATTTTAGCTACCACATGAATACTAATGAAGCAATATTAACTACAATGCTAGTAATTTCTCTCAGTTCCTCATATAATGCAACTCCATCTTTACAGATGAAAAGTATTAGGAAACTGAGAAAATCCAAGTTAGATGAAGTACAGATTTCTCAATAATGCCAGGTGTTCTGCTTGCTAGCTGTAGTTTTGGACATTGCTCAGTTCTTCTGAACTGTAAAGTGAATAATTTTCCCCACCTCAAAGCATCAGTGACATGCAATTACTCCCTCCAAAACACTTTGTAATTATCAGATGATGGACTTAAAAATTTTGCAAAAAGCACTTGAAAAAAAAGTACCAAAGCAAGTCCCAAATCATTGTATTCAGTGGCTGAACACAAGTATGAAAGCCACCTTCTAGCTAAAAGCGCACTTTTTCTGTGGAACCTTTAGCCTCTCCACCTCAAAGAGAAAAACGTATTCTCATTCCAGAAATAGTCTGCATTGCACTGCTCACTCTCATTATCATGATAGTAAGTGCTACCAATTAAAATGCTTTATAGCATTGTGAAGAACATATTCCTGTGAACTAAGGTTAGGAGGATCACAATAACTAATGGGCAAACTTCCAGTAATAAAGGCAGAAGAAAGGAAGAAAACATAAAAGCATAATTAGGCATAAGCATCTAGATTACTTTAACACACACTTTAACAGCATGGCTGAACTAAAAATTGGTTGGTAAGCTGGTAAGCAAAGGATCTGTGCATAAATATACAGATTTCTCCAATAACACAACTACATTAAAATACAAAATATGTCTCTCAGGTACCGGGAGGAGTTGTGTTTTTTTAAATGCTGCAAGGTTAAACACACTGTTGATTGCAGTGATCCTAATTCAAAATTCCAAACACCTGTGCATTTCTAGTTTAATTCCCACCCTCAAAAGATGTACTTGGTAACTGTTATATTCCTAATTTTCTCTAAGTGCTCTTTGCTCAACTGTGGCATGAGTCACAGTAGATGATAGAAAAACACAGCGTTCTATTCAGAACTGCAGAGTGGTTCAAGTGGACAAAGCATATTGCTTCACCTGTACAGATTGTGCAGCTTGGTAGGGAAACCACTGCTTGCAGGTAACTTATCCCTCAGTCCTACTCCACAACCTTCATGCTATTTACTTTCCTATGGCTACATTTTTTGATCAAGTGACAGCTGTCCTGCAATGTACAAACATAACAAGAATAAACTTCTTAATAAACTGCTGTACAGGAAAATATATTAACATTTTTTGTACCACAGTTCATTACCACAAATGCCTTCACATACCCATACTTGAAAATAAAGATATAAACTAAGATTAAACATTTACTTATTGCAGAGTCATTTCTGATGAACAAGACAGTATGAGAATCAGCAGATTATATTCATTTTTATAGTCTGCAAAATGGTCAGTTACTAATGAACAAACACACAATCACTTTAAGGTATACCAAGATGTAGGTACAAATATTTGGCATAAGTTAGATACATTATTTATTTTTGCAGAGGAGTAGCGGTACTGTCTTTCGGACTTCGAGCAGAATACTTACATACTTAACATATGTTAATGTTTCAGAGTGAAACTTCCTGTTTTACTTCATGACCCTGATACAGATCACTCATACCTCAAAGGGCATATTTGGAAGTCCCTCTGGAGGTACAGAAGTGAAGCACAAATGCTATAAACATTATCACTTCTCACAGTTGTACTTAATGGTCTCCTAATACTTGATGTTGGGTGCAAATAAGTTTATTTCTTAGAGTTGAATACCTCTAAGAAATGTGTTCAGTATGAATCTCAATTTTTATTTAAAGAGAAAATGTTTCAGATGGATAACTGAAGAAAAGACTGGAAATGAGTTTGGAGATAAGAGAGGAATAAAACGAAACTCAAGCTTTCTGTTTAAAGAATGTTTTGCATCTTTAAGTGATGCAGTATTTCGTATAAAAACAAGACTGACAATCCTGCATGGCAGAAAGTTATGCCGATCCAGACTCCAGATCTGAGGACAAACAAAGTCACTCTTGCATCTTGGAGCCTTCTCACCTGCCTGCTCTGAGTACGTTTTTACTATGAAAACCCCAAAGTTGCTCTCACACATCATACAGAACTTGTCATCTACAGCGGTAATAATGGAGGAAAACTGAGCAATTGTAAACTTATTGTTTGCAGCTCAGAGGTGGCTCAGGAGATTATACAGATCCACTGACACATTACAAACCTTTTATCTTCTTTGCTTTTTATTGAGGTATGTTACTATGCGTCCTACATTTTCCTAGTAAGAGAAGGTTTCTCTATCAGCTCAGAGATAAAGATAGGCATAGTAGACAATGCACAGCTCCTGAGGAGTATCAAAGTGGTAGACTACAAAGATGGAAATAAAGCTATAAATCAATACATCCTCTATTTTTTTCCCACCTTTTTCCTGTTTCTGAGGTTTTATTTACAATGCCTGCTTCTAGGGCAAAAACATTCCTATCAGCAGCATCTAATGTTTTCCTTCTGCATTTTCTCAACTCTTTTAGAACTTAAGTTATTGTCTGCATTTTTCTGAACCATTATTTTGATTATAACTGCTTCCCAGTCATTTTAGACTATAATGGCCTTCTTCGCATTGATATCTCTGTACATTTTTATAACCTATTTTTCCTGTGCACTTCTGATTACAGGTAATGCGCTGAGGGAAATGAGAGACTTAGGAGTGTCTAATGTTTCGGGCTTTTCTTCTCCTTGTACGTCATTTATATCCTGAAACAAAGGCCTGTCCACTAATATCTTATGTGTGCTGATTTATTTCATTTGGCAGGAAAGCTTACCTCATTTTTGTCAAATATTAATAACGTAACAGAGTACATTACTACTTCCTGCAATTTTATAGCAACACTCGACCTTCTATAGGTAGCTGGTTTTCCTTTCTAAAATTCAAATTTTCAAAATCAAAAGATTTACACAGCATACATTTTATAACCACAAGAAAACCCTTTAAAAAATAGGTCTGTACAACTGCAGAATAGCTTACCCAGCCTTTTCACTTCTCATAATGTAAGGGCTACAACATGAGATTGAACTCTAAAAAGAAATTTACAAGAAGCAATCCCAGTGTTAGTCTTTATGAAAACTAAGGGTCTGGATAGTTATCAGGCTGGATGATAAGTAACTTTATGGAAATACTACAATATTAGGGCAACTGGAAAGTGGAAAACACTTTCCAGAAGTCCCCACTGACACAACGCACACAGGAATAGCACAACTGCTGATTCCATGGAACCACTCCTACAGTCTTAAAACATTACAGAACATAAGCAGCACAAATATGGATACATTTATGATATGCATGAGATTTTTATTATTCCTTAAAAATGTATTTAACTGAATTATAAATGAATTTGAGTGTCTAAAATGTGATTATCCAAGCTGGACAATTAAGCAAGACAGACCAGATGTTAAGTTTTCATTTTGTGCCTAAGAAGATTGCAGTGGACATAATTCACAACCTCAGATTTTTTTAATTTCCAAAACTGCTCATACAAGTAGACTGTAGCATTCATAGTAAAGCAAACAATTTTTAAGCAAAAATTTCCACACTTACTTTATCTTTTACAGAAACAACTAAAATGAAACTCAACAATAAAGCATATTATTATACTGACAAGTGTATTTTTGGTGATAATATCACGGCGTTATTCAACCTGTCTTATGACACAACACTTGCTACTATAACAGTCCTTGCACTTTTACATATGAAGGATGCCTTAATTTAATTAATTCTGAATTTTGTTCCGAATGAATATCTTCCTTATTCTATTATATTGTATAACATCAAAATATCATTTTTTTCTCTGTACAGAGACGTTAAATATTGGTTTAACTTGTTTACAAAGTTGGCAGATATCATCAAAGATCATATTTGCCTGTTCATTATACATTATTGCCAGAAAATCTTGCATGCTGAATTGGAAGAAAACGGCTAAAGCAAAGTAGCTTCAAGAGCTGTCTTCCCAATGATCAAGTTTTCTAGAAAATAAATTTCTTGTTTTATTAAATAGACATTTTCTAATGCTAATATTAGTGTGTGTTGTATTAAGTTAAAGTATAATTAATTAATTGAAGACTAATAATAAAAAAAAGAGCATGAGAAATAGCTGAAAAACACTGCAACTGGAGCTGGCGGAAAAGAGAGCAGACAAGGAATAGAACCAAATAGTGGCAGCCAAGAGGATTATGTTGTAGTCCTAAGCTTTGTGGCTAGAATCCAAAAAAACACCAAAACCCAACCTCTTGAGTTTTTAAGAGAAAGTCAAAAGGAAAATCAAAACCAAAGAGATAAAGAAGAACCAACCACAACTGAAAGCAATTATTACACTGTAGGTGTTTCTCACTTAGAAAGGGAAATATTTCAATGGATGGCACAAGTAGGATATGCCAGCAAAGCAGTCTTAGCAATAGAAACTGGTTTGACAAAGATACATAATAATACTTCATCAATTCATAATTTTCTAATCTGAGTAAAAAAAAGGTTATCTTTCTACTTCTAATCCAAGTTTACCAACATACAATTACTGGTAGGTTAAAATATGTTAGTATTCTAAAAGTAGTCTGTTTTGTAACAGTCATAAATTAATTAAAACCATTCAAGATGGTAAAATGAGGGTGAATAATAATTTACTAATTGTCCTAGACATCTTAGTAAGGTTTGCAGTTAGCCTACAGAAATACAAAAAAAAATTTATCTGACTAATACATTGTAGAGAATTATATACAGAAATTGAAAGGAATAAATTGGCCTATTAATTTTCTGTAAATTCAATTAGGAAATAAATTGAACCTCCCTTTCCCCCTTTTGTTGCTATTACTTAAAATCTACAATAGGTTTTCTACCCCAAAATTAAACATAAAAGTGGAAGAAAAAATTTGCACTTTTTTAGTCATAAGCGGGAGAAGAAAGTATTTGGACAATTTGGGTGGGGTACCTGGAGTAGGAAATGCAGAAGAAATAAGATGACAGTGTGCTGATTAATGATCGAGCGGCAGATGTAACAGGACTGCCACAGCAGGATAATTGACAAGTACATGACGAAAGAGAAGGGAAGAAAGAGAAAAAAGGAGGAAGAAGGAAAGAAGGAAAGATGGCAGGCAGGAAGGCAGGAGAAACCTGTAACATGAATTCCCAGAAGCTCACAGCAGAACAGCTCTACAGATTTATTTTTACTGTACATTTATTTCAGTTTCAAACAAAATGCACAGAAACTGATACAAGTAAATTTAAGATCGTTTTTAAAATAAATTTAATAATGGGCAGACCAACAAAATTTCAAATGCAATTTGTGACACAAGCTGCTCATTTATGTACAGAAAAGTACTACATATGTTGCCACCTGGGTACAGGTAGGTTCCTAAAAAGTCAGATGTTGGAATTTTAAATGACTGCTACATTGCCTATACTATTTGCCTCAAAACCTGAATCTACTGCATTGTCACTGTAATATACCCTCTCCTTTCAAAAATATTGAACTTTCCTACTACCAAAAGCATGCCATTTATGGAATCATAGCATAAATACTAAAACCCTAGGCAATTCTAAAAAAGCTGGTGAGACATGTGGTTGTAATTTCATGAATTTGCACTGTCAATTTGAATACAAGACTGCTCAAAACCTACAGAAAATTCAGTAAGTGTGCACTGAAAAATCAGTCCTTGTAGTACATCAGGGACTGATGAGACATCATCAGCAGCATTATTTACAAGGAGGTGATGAAACAGGAACTTCAAAAATGAGGGTTCTAATTTTAATTATTTTGAATTTTAATCTATTTAATACCAGGGAGCATTCAAAAGGTCATTGATATTATAAGGTAAGACAAACATCTTACTTCTTTAAAGAAAAGCTTCCACATAGGCCAGTTGGAAGCCAGTAACTAGCAGTGTAAAACGGGTCAATACTGGGTCTGATCCTGCTGAACACCATTAATGATCTGGATGTCCCTGCCCATGCCAGGGGGGTTGGAACTAGATGATCTTAAGGTCTTTTCCAACCCTAACCATTCTATGATTTTATGATTCTACAATGGGGCAGAGTGCACCCTCAGGAAGTTTGCTATGCCTCCTTTCACCAAGCAAGGCATTAACTTCCTGCTAGTTCTTACTGTCTGCAAAAGTTCTATTCCTCTGCACAGCTTAGCTCTGCTGACTTCTTTTCCAATATAAAAAAATTACATACTCCTGATCTGACGGTTATGGGAGACAGGAAATATTTTGCCCAACTGCTGTAACAAAACGTGTCTGCAATCTTAACCATGACAAAGTAACTGTAGCAATGCAGTATCATCAAAGGTAATCATAATTATTTATAGCTTTGACTTGGGAACATGACTTTCTCCTGCTCATTAACACCATTTCCTACAATTATTCTATGTATAAACAGCAGAGGTCTCAGGGCTTCCACAGTTTGAAGAAGCAAAACAAATAAAAATGGAAAAAAATTACAGAAAATAAAAGGAACGGCAGCACCAATGGTACAAATCGAGTAAGTAAGTACAAGTTAAAAACAGAAAGTCAAGTATTATTGTTATTATGAAGCTATTTATAAAGGAACAAAAGAAATAACAAATTAAATTACTCAGAACAATTGGAAGAATAGAACTATGAATTGAAAATTATGATACACGTTTTCAGTATTTCTCCATGGGCTTTAAGAGTACGTTAGTGACATAGTATGTGGAATTATAGATAAAGAAGTAACATTCACTAGCTTTTCTCACAGGTAAGAAGAATAAAATCAAGTTCATAGAAGTGTGCATATTAAACCAAAAAGAAAGATAGGTTAGGTAATTTGGAAGGGATATTAGGTAATCTTGTCACACATGGTTTTAAAATATTTATCTCATATGTGTTATAAAAGAAAATATGTCAGCTAACATTGCAGTTCAACATAATACAAGAGCTGTAGGTATGTACAAAACCTCTAAACTCCACCTATTGCAATTAAGTAGAACTGAAACATAAACTGAGGACATTACAGGAATTCTTTCCATTCATCCCAGAACCATCTTTTATTTACAAAAGAACAAACACTTCCACAACAATTATCTAATGTATAAAATGCTTGCAACATTTTGAAGAACAGCAACAATTTTAATAGGGACCAGAGATCAAATTTTAGCCTATTATACCTTATGAGGTAGGCAATGGTAGTGCTTTCACTTAAAATCCTTACTCTACTCTGTAAAAATTTGGGGTTTTGATTTTGTAATGAATTGATAATTGATAAATGCTGAATGTTCAGTTGATCCCACAGTTCTACATGCCCACATGAAGCACTTTCTCTTCCATTTTGTGTTAGATGGCTCTCACTACAGAAACTGGGTATTTGTCAAAGTGATGCAGGTATCTATTGGAGTACTGAGACATCCTTTCCACAACAGACTGTGCAATATTTTAATTATTTTCTTCTTTCATGGTTTCTAAAACTTGTAAACCCATGGTGACAGTGGCATGTCCATCTGGAAAGCCTGAGATCAATTCCATTATCTAGTGACATTAAGAATTACTAACAGCCTTCCTCAACTGCACCTATCATGCTACAAATCAGAAGATCTGGAGACGGATTTCTTGCATTCACTTTTTAATTTTACCCTTCTAGCCTTTTTCTGGAGACTCTGTAATCACCTTACTGGTGAAAAAATTTGCCTGCCTCTCTTGCATCTGTTTCTTTGAAAAATGTTTAGCTAAAGTATATGGAACATTTAGGGGACAAAGGGGAAAACTGCAGATGGGGCTATACCACTGTGATGTGTGTGGAATATTTTTTGTAATACACAGTTTCTACAGGACTAAAATTCTATGTCATTCGGATATGCAAGTCAACTGTAAGTAGGACTGTTAAACCATCATTAAAGCTGGATTTAATGATGAAAACAACCCCCAGAAAGAAATCCCTAGTCTCAACTCACAACAGAGAAGAAAGTTCGAAAGAGATGAGGTTGGAATATAAAAAGATAATGAAGTTGGCATTGTGAGCCAAATCTTCCTATGTATAAATAAAAAATGAAAAAAAAGTACTTTGTGTACAGTTAAAACACTCCATGTGTCTTTCTTCACTAATTATTTTATGTAAATGTAAACCACAGTGTGAAATCCAATCCTGGTTCTACTGAAGTTAACTATCTTAATGGAATTAGGATTTCAACCATTGTTTTTAAGCTGAATTTGTTCAAGTATTTGACTATACTTTCTTCCAACTTTGTTCAGTTTTTCTATAAGCAGATACAGAGAAATTATGCACAGCTGCTCTCTATATTAACTAACAGGGGTGTGACACACAGAAAAGTGGGACCTAAGAATTGCCCTGGTGACAGGACAAAGTAAATTTCCTTCTCCCATAAAGAATAAAAATATCAGCTTCTATTAGCAGCACATAGTTAGTGTTTGTTGACTGCAACAATAGCAACTATGGCAACTAGCATCATAAGAAAAGAAACATATTCTCCATATCTATATTCTAGTTTTCCCTAGCTTGGGTCATGTTTACTTTATGCACTCCCTTCCCACAAATACAGACTCCAAGTGATACAATATTCAGCTTCTGTTTTGAAAATATTTTTATTAGATCAACTAATAATTAAATCATTTTACTGCTTTTACTATTCACAATGCAATTTGTTAACTGTATTGTACAATTCAAAGCAAACATTTTTATCCTTTGCATTTTTATTATTCAGCTTTCTCTGTCCATTAGTTTTGGCTATACTTTTGTTTTTCTCCCCAAGTTAGTAAATTATTTCCCACTTTCTAATAATCAGTGTCCAAGAGTTGCATGCAGTGTTCTGTTCACTGTATCTCACTGCTCCCTTACAGACTTTTTTCTACTGATTTCTAGTATGTGGAAAACTATAGCACCTCTCTAAGTATCCCTGTAGAAGAGATACAGATGATACAATATACTAGATATGAAATTAATTTGTCTTGAATATACATAGAAGAAACATAGAAGCAGTATACAATTCATCAGCGAAATGAAATTTGTGTCTATAGGCCAGAATCTCTGAGGAAATACCTGAACAATATTTCAAGGTTGGTTTTTTTTTCATATTAAGTCAAGTAGCTGCAGATAGCAACTTAGTCTATGGAGATTTGAATCATGTCCAACAGGTACCTCCACATTAGCAAATAATTCAGTGCAAGAGAAGCAGATAAACATACTGAAGAAGCTGGTGCAGAGGCTCCTCCAATTTCCATTACATACAGCTACAGAGGTTAACTTGGGATTAGATGCAGTCTGCTTTTATGTGCCAAACATGGTCTCACACTATGTGCAGCAAAGCTATCACAGAAATTTTGGCTTCCTCAACTGCAGGCTTCTTTAGGGAGCACCATTTTTAACTTTCCCCTATCCCACGTCAATGTCAGCAGCACATGCCACATCAGAGCCCCTGTCACTGTTGCTCATGGAAGACTCCCCACTATTTCTGCTCATCTTCATAGCAGTTTTGAGTTATGTCATTGCTCCTGATGACTATCGTACCTTCCTCCTCCACATTTAGACAACATCTACTGCAAGAGGTTCAAAATATTAGTAGAGGTGAATAGTGTAGTTTTAAAATATAGGTTAAAACTATCATAGAAAAATACTGGCTCACTGTCAAATGTAAGAGATTACCAAGTACTACATCAATTGCTACAAAATACTCCCCAAAAGGAAGCTGAAGCACCTCAATTCAATAGCTACTTGATAGTTAAAAAAAAATAAAATCAAGAACTGCCTCTTTAAGAAAGAAGTATGTCTTTGTATTTGACACAGACAAATCTTTCAGAACTTTTATAGTCTTCTAAGAATTCTGTCTGCCCTTCTAAGCATTCTGTCTGCGTAACTCTCTCAGAAGGTTACAATGCTCTCTGGTGGTAGGAAAGATGGGTATTTGCTTGCAAACAACAGCTAGTTTCAATTTACAACTGAAATTCAGCTGTGTTATAGAAGAATAATGAAATACACATAAGTTAAACAAACCTTTAGAAACTAAAATACCTTAATACATAACCAGGATAAATAAATACACCTGTAACCACAGTAATAGTATTTCACACTTGAGTTCAGCTAAAATAAGACAATAGCAGCATGGTAGACCCTGTCATCTCTCTATGATACTCAGAATTTCCATTCAGAAGCATGATAAACCCTGGTCATTTCAACCTGAAAGGTATCAAGCACATATCTAAGACTAAATTTTTTTTTTTAATCTAAGCAGTTACAATAGCTACCATAAGGATTAATTGCAATACAAAAGGGAGGCAAGTCAAGAAAATGGGGAGAGAGTAGGACTTTATGATTCCATTCATAAGCCTGCAAGAGGCTAAGAAACTACTGCGGATAATTATGCGCAAGAGAGTATGGTCTGCAAAAGCAATAATGGGAAGGAAGGGTGGCTTCCTTGAAGTGAATGATGTCAGGAAGGTTTATAATACCAAACAGGAAGAACAATCAGTTCATTTGGTACTGAATTGGAATGGACATGTCTATAAACAGCTAAGAAGTAATATTAATAGCAGGAAAGTTTAAAACCTCCTTATTTAAGAATTTTAAGCTTACTCCTCAAAAATCAATCTCCAAAATCCTGCCCAGAAAGTACTTCAAAAGCAGGAAGCCTTTTGAATCAAGTATTTTTACTTACTCTGTGATCCTAACTCCTATATACAGTTCTTTAAAACTGGGACTTGGCCCTTATTTCACTGATCTATTTTTATTTCCCAGAACCCATGAGACTTGATGAAGTGTCTGACATCTAGCTTTGCCAGGAGCTTTTTCTGTCAGGCTTGAGTGACTCAGCTTAAAACTGTGAACAAGAAGATACTGTAACATTGATTCAACAATTCTTACAGCTCCATGCACCTTGATGATCTCCGTCAATCTTCCCAACCAGTTAACACGCCGATAAGGCTTTCTTCACTGTACACTGCCTTACATAAGGAATTTTGAAATAGCCTTTGACAATGAGTCAACAAGTCCCTATTTCATTCAATATGATTTAATGATTTAAAAATGTTTAATAAAAGCATATCCCTGCACTATAATTCTGCCAAACAAGATACAAAAGGCTGAGAACTACAGAGCAATGACAAAAAGTGAGAGAATGCAACATGCACTTAGCATACAGTATGTTCTATTCCACTAATTCTCAGCTACTGTGATTCCTTTAAAATGCATTAGATCAGAATCTTTTTGTGAGCAGTATCTATCAGAACTGAATTTTCCCTCAAACTGGTCTGATCATGCACAACTTCACCTAAGTTTCTCTCAGCTTTATGAGAAAAATATGATTCTCAAAGATTAACAATAAACTGGGAAACAAATTTCTTTGGTATGTAGAACTACATGCCATCTATTATCATACAGAAGCAAAATATTCTCTAAACCATAATATTTTTCAGTTGCAGTAACTTTAAAACTGATTTCTTTCACGAAAGCATACTATACCCCATTTTACACTGTTCTTTCAGCTGTTTTTCACTATGTACACAGCAACACACCTATGGTGAATGTGATACTTCAGTGGAAGAACTACAGGTATGTCAGCCTTGGAGGCACTTCTTAGAAACCTCCTGAGGCACTGAAAGAATTGCAGTAGAGTAAGATATATCATCAATAGTACTATCTGAAAAAAATAGTGGATAAACATTTTGTCAAATCCACAAAACAGGTGTAACCTAGTATTACTGCTTATATAAAGATTTATGTATGTGTGTATAAAAATTAGAAAAGGGAAATATGTTTATTTTCCCCAGGAAAGCAATTTGGGAATTTATTACTTATTACCACTGACACACAGCCTAAGACTTTTTTATTAAAATCAAAGCAGTTTCCTGTCCAAGACAACTGGATTACATTCCTCTTCAGAATGGCATGAATCAGTATTAGGAAGGCAATAAAATATTAAACCAATACATGATACCTCTGTGCAACACGTATTTCCTTTTTTAGAAACACTAATGAGAATTTTCTGCTGTAAGAAAGTAAACAGGAAAAGTTCTACACCCTAAGGAAAACACAACAAGCAAGCTTTGGGTTTACTAAACAAACACTGAAACAAATGCTATGGTCAATAGTCTCTGCTCAAAGAACTACCCTGCACCTCATTTCTAAAATGACTGGCTTTTAGTTGAATGCATTCTTCCTTTCCTCCCCAATCTACCTTCTGCTTCTGTCTTATCCTATCTTCTAACTCACTGCTTATCACCTACCACTAACGCCACCTTTAACCACTGCAAAAATGAAATTCTGCAGTTCATCTTTTTGGTACACATTATCACAAAATACAGCTTAAAAATGCTGTGGAAATACCAGCAGTGGTATAGTCAGCCAAAGACATGGTTTGGATCTCCTGGTTCTGAAGTATTTGATACCTGATGGCATCTGATGAGGGGGTGTTTGAACTTTCTGGGCAGATTTAATATAAAACTTGGAAATCCAAAAAGAACAGTAAATGAGAAGAATTACTGCTGTAGCTTCATGGCAATGACTACAGCAACTTATTAAATAACACATTGCCATGGCTTAACCCCAGCCGGTAAGCCAGCACCACATAGCCATTTGCTCACACCCCACCCTTCCCTCCTCGCTGGGTAGGACGGGGAGGAGAACTGAAGGAACACAAACTCCATGGGCTGACATAAGAACAGCTTAATAACTAACATACAATATACTACTACTACCACCAATAATAATAATGATAATGGAAATAACAAGGGGAGAGAATATAAAACTAAAAGGGGAAGGGAAAAGAAACACAAGTGATGCACAATACAATTGCTCACCACTGACCGATACCCGAACCAGCCTGAGCAGCGATATGCCCCTCCAAGTAACTCCCTCCAGTTTATATACTGAATATGATGTGCTGTTGAATTCAGCACGGCAAGTTGCGTTTAATGGACTGAGGTAAACACACGATACTGGATTTCCAACATCTCTTGCTCTGAGACTTTGGTATGTGGGCTCAGTTCATTTTTCACTACAATTTAACAGCAAAATTCTTGAAAGATGATAAGTAAATCACTATTTTATATAACCAGATAGCCATTGATAACAAATTAATTTACTTCTAATTTGTGGAATAAAACTTAATCTGCCCCTAAAAAGTTGCAGCTTTTCATTTACTATTGAATTTCAAAGGGAGGCTAGGACCCTTGGTTGAATAATGATTTCTCTTGATATCTCTTCATACTTTCAGGCTCACACCTTAATGTTTTCTCCCAATTATTATTACTAAAGCTACAACATTCACTATATATAACTTTAAAATCCTTTAAAAAACCCTGTTTAAGGAATAGACATATACTTCAAGAAAGTGGATAACAGAGCTATTCCTGAAAGAGTATACAAATATTTACACTGTTAAACATTAGGTGCATTTTCCTCTCTGGAAGACATTTGGGAATTTGAAAAGTATTTGCAAATTATGTCATTTGCTTCACAAATACACTATACACAAACTGTCAAAATCTGGAGAAACACATCTAATGGCATACAGGAACTTCTTCCTCTTGAAAGTTTCACAGTAAGTAACAGAAATTTAAACCCTTGCTCAATAATGAAAGCTAAGAGAACATGGAACTGTTAAAAATGAATCACCTGAAACTAAAATACAGAGCTGTCTACATGCAATACTAATCTAATTAGTATTGCACACATATTGAAAGTAAATAATCTCTTTTCTGTGCATGGTTCTGCATAAAGTATACAGGTATGTCCTTTGACAACAGTTCCAGAGTACATGCTTATTGACCCTATGTAACACAAGACAGAAATTTCACAGACCGTAAACTTCAGCCTTGTTATTTCTCTAAACAGCAGATGTCACAAAGCTTTTTACTTTTACCACAGAAATTAATTACATTTCAGCCACTATTCTCCACTGCAACAGGACTATGCAAGTAGGGAGAATATTATTCATACTATGTAGGAAAGCTATATGACTTTACGATCACCACAATAGCTTTCACAAATACTAGCTGTATGTTATTTTTATCTGTTTCAATATTCTCTATTCTCATTTTTTACTTTTCATTTAATTAGAGCCTGTTGCCCTCATGCAGTGAGTAGATTATTATAAACCAATGTTATTAAAATGATTTTGCATGAATAATACTTGTAAATTCCCAATATTTAGCAACAAAAAGTAGAATTGCAGTTAAACAGAAACAATCCTAACATGAGACCGTAACAGTCAAAATACTACAGCTTGCTAAATAGGGTGAAGAAGTCTATGAAAATTTGCTTACACTTCCTTCAATTGCATTTGCTTTATTTCGAGTAATTTCTTTACTCATTTTTCAAGAAGGAATTTTCCGTATCAGGGATATCGCAGATACACATTGACTCAACTCCACAAAGGCAAAAAAATAAGATATTTTTCAGAATATGCATCTTCTGGAACAAAAAAAGACCTAAACCGTCTTTGAAATGTCTTATGAATTATCACCAAAGAATTTCTTCTGATTTCTTAGAAAAAATATCATTCTTTCTATAATCAGCTTTTGACACTTAAATTTCTCCCCACTGTATACACCCACTAATTTTTCTAATGCAACTTTGTTTTGGTGTTACACACAATAAGAACAGCTGTCTCACAAGCATAAAATAGATACACTTCTAAAAGAACAGATCATGACAAGATGCATTATATAAACTATTTACTACAGCATCTCAGAGTATTCTGAAGACACACTTTGTATTACCCTTTCGGACCCTCTGATGAGCCTTGAGACCCAAACCTGAGTTCGGCATGCCATAAAGACGAGACCATTATCTGAGATGTCAAGGTCTGGATTCATTGTTAACTCACTCAAACACTTAAGAGCACAAATACCAGGTAGCTACAAAGACAGTTGTGCTTTACCTATGCTGTAACAAGGACAAGTAGTATTTCCTTCCTTATAAATTTTCCTTTTGCAATTTTTTTTTCTCATTCTCAGCCAATTATGCTATAAAACCTGGAAAGGTAAGGACAATGGAAAAGAAAGGTACAAAATCTCAGAATGAGAAACCCTGGACCATCAGAAAGTAAAGAAACATTAAATGTGGGTTTAGGCTCATTTTCTCACAAAATATTATCCTAAAACTGGCACTTTTTCTTTCCTTTTATATTTGTATACAATGTAAACAACGCATACTCCTTGGCAAGGATTTCTTGTGTTCTTTCTTCACGGTGTCAAATCACCTTCCTATGCTGTGTGCCCAGGAACCCAGCTCCATGCTCAAGTCGCACTCCTTCCCACAAATGCCTGGGCAAATGCCTGAAGAGTTTCATCACCTCCCATGTGTAAACTGCTCCCATAGCTCCCTCCCCAACGCCCCCCCCCTCCCCCAACATTCTGATTGTAGAGATTATATCCCAGTGATTTTCAGTCATGTTATCTTTCAGGCATCGAGGTCCTTGAACAAGGAAAGCTGACCAGTTCATTAGAATAAGGATATGATTATATGGGTAATTCTTTAAAATCAGTTAATACTGCAAAGTATTTAATTTACAAATGAACTTGGATACCATGATAATATTACACTACTAATTAAATATTATGACTTTTATTTTCATTAATCTCCTCATGTTACATTAGGGAAATTTTGGTCTGTCAGTGTGTCCATGAATGCACTGAATGGAAAACCCAAGTTATAATCTTCTACCCCTCTCCTCACCCCCTTCTCACTGCACCCCCCCCCCCCAATCCCCCCCCATCATCAAGAAATCCTTAGTTAGTACAATGAATTTTCAAGAAAACAAGAATGGTTTTTAGCAGTGTAAAAAATGGGTGTTTTCAGCTACAAACTCTGGAAGGTCATTCATTTCAAGGCAGTCCAGTTCAGAATGAGGCAAAAGATGTTCTCAGTTAAGCAGTATGTAATATCTTACATCCAATATAAATCCAGTGACTGTCATTGTCAGTTTTCACATGGCAAACAATGCTTTCTTTAAAGAAAAGACAGAGCAGGGAGGCCAAGAAACTCTAGTGGCCATGGAAACCCTGAAATCTAAGGAAATCTTTTATATCATCACATATATTTTTATTGCAATAGTTTATCGTCAATATGGATATCACATTTTTTTAAAATAACAAGGTCTACAAAATAATTCTATAATAATATGCTAAAGAATTTATTCCTACCTTTAGTTTATGAGACATTTTATCATCATCCTAGGTGACATACTGAAACATCAGAGGTCTGAAATAATTCAATATTTTCCCCATTTTACAGGGAACACGTAAAGGATGATATTCAAGCACAAGCTGAATAAGTAGCACTGGGGAAAGTTTACTGTAAAATTAAACTATCGACCTCATTGAAACCTTTAGCTGTCACTTCAAAGCATTAATACAAAGGACCGTGTTTGGCTGATCATGCTAGATTACCCCGGTGCCATTCAACTGATACACAGACTGTTTATTAGCTTGATATCAGATTAAATCTAAAGGAAATTTCAATTAAATAAGATTTAATGTTATAACTACCTTATCAAAAGAAAATTCAGTCATGGCAAGAAATACTTACTTTCCCTCTATTTATTTCATATGAAGTTAACTGCAGTTTGCCATTCCAAACTGAGAAACCCTATACTAAATTTGCCTCTGGGAACTATTAATTATTAATATTAGCCTCCAAATGACCACAGTTAAACTAAAACTTTGTTTTGCACTTGTATGAATAGATGCCTTATAATTTAATGTTTAAAAACAAGAGTAACAAATGGTAGAGATAACTGGTGATGCAAATTCCCAATGGCAAAAAAATCTGTCCTAACAGCAGTTCAATAAAGTAATGTGCTATTCTTAATAAAAAAAAAAAGAGACCAGAATTTCAAGTTCCATCATTAATGTGTTTATCATTAAGTTAACATAACCGTATGTATAATCTACTCCTTATTTATGTAATGCAAAACACCAAAAATCTCCAATTCAGAAATATATTTCCGGTATATTCTGACCCCTTTGGTAACAGGTCTGCATCAAGCATAATTCAGGAATATACAAAAGAGCATGATCTTACTGAGATAGCATGATACGTTGAGATTTACAGTAAACAAAAATGTATTCAGGCATCTCTTATATCATATTCTGACCATCCAAATCCATGCATCCGCTACTCTAATTCGAAGTCTTCTGCAGCAGTGCCAAAGCTAAATCTGAGATACTAATCTGCTTATAAGAGAGGTCATGGGGAATTTCAACAAGGCACACAAGGTGAAGAAGTATCAACTTCTGCAACAAATGCACCATCTGCAAAGAAAAAAATTACCACTCTCCCTTTTAAAATCTTTTGTTATTCATCCATTCCAGAATTCAGCAGCTTAGGGAAACAGATAACCGATTAGAAGGCAGCTCACTTTTTACTGAGGAGCAGCTCTTCATCATAGTTCACATCCACTTACATAACAGCATGCTTAGAATTCAGTAATACCTCTAATTTATTATAATGAATTTAAAGTATACAATATCAATAGCATTTAATGTAGTGGTAGTAATATCTAATGGGTTTGGATATTTATGTTTTCCCTAGTTTTTTCTTTAATACTGTCAGATCAGAATCATATAAGCTCATTGAAGAAGAATAATCATGTTGCTCAAATAAGATTTCAGGCAACCAGAAGTGATTCAACTCAAACCTCTCTGGAATCAATCTACATTTACCAATATGACAGTGGAGATGACTGTAAGTTGCAGAAAAAAAATCCCTTGAAAACCTTGAAAATCTATTTTTAAAAGGAGAAACCTGGGATATAATACCATAATATATTCCTATATGAAAAAACAATTCCCTGGAGAGTTTGAAAGCACTAATGCATTTGTATTGATAAATATGGTCCAGAATGGAGTTTAGATAGCCACTGAGGAAAAAAGGGATCTTCTGCAGACCAACTACCTTAACCTCTGTGCACCTCGGAGCACAGAGACAGGCAGTCAACTTCATAAGTCTTGGTCCAGTGTGCTGCAGAGCTGACTTTCTGGGCTGTAAGCACACACTGCTGGGTAATGTCCAATCTTTCAAACAGCAGGATGCCCAAGTTCTTCTCCACAGGGCTACTCTCAACCCCTTAATCCCCTGGTCTGTCTTGACACTGGCCATTGATCTGACACAGGTGCAGGACCTTGCACTTGGCCTTGTTGAACCTCGTGAGGCTCACATGAAATTATTAATTAAAAAAAACAAACCCAAAGCCCTGGTTCTTAATGTATTTGTAAAAGCTCTTAAAAAAGCCAAAAATCAATCTACTTCTCAAGTAAAGCATAAACTGTCTGCAGATCACTATCAAGGAACACAGTAGCTAACAGAAAAAAAAAAAAAATTCTGCCAGTTTCAGTTAGGTTTATATATGCATTACCTGTAGACAAAGCTACAACACAATTTTCCACACAGAGATATTTTTAGGACCTAACTGTGTTTTTGATTTTGAAAGGTTGTACTAACTATCAAATGATAAAACCAGAATAAATCCTCCTCAAAACTGCTTCTCTCAATATTAAAATATTTTTCCAACTGACTTCTACCATAATCTGAATTATTTTCTTTACAAAATGGTGGTAATGAGAGGTAAAAATAAAACAAACAATAGGTATGTTCAAATCCTCTGAATCAGGTAGCTGCAGCTTCTCTCCTATATTCCTACAGACTGTTTTGGAAACCAAACATAAATTATGAACAAATGCATTCCTCATATGCAAATCAAATACTGGAAAATATACCCATAAATGCTTATTGAACCAACTGAAATTATCACATCTCCATCTTTATCTTCTCTTTCTAATTAACAGAAAAAATGGAACTATCTAAACAATGCCATATGGTAAAAATGAAAAGTGAGAAACTATTCGTCAACCTCATGTTAATTAAATGGAGATGAAAACATTAAATTCTTCTATATATATTCAACCACTCCTTTTATTACTTTTAATAACATCTTTTCATGCAGCTTTTTTCTTTTCTCATTTAAGCCCACTCATTTCTGCTCTTTAAACAGAACAAAGAAAGAGCAAAGAACATGTGATATCTTGATGCTTGAGGAGATGAAAATGTGGATCAAATAATCACTCACATGCATTAAGCATTGTAACTCTGATGAATTTTCACTTTAGATTTCTAACTACTGAAACACCATAGCACACAGGAAAATAGAAAAGAGCGAGCAGATTAGGTGTTGCACTGATGTCAGTACTGAAAGGCTAAGTTAATATATAACTCAAATAACAATTTCAGAAAGCTAGTACAGATTTAGATAGAATTTCAGAATATAAAGGCTAAGTACAGCTAGTATATATAGGTACACTATAGTATGCTATATAGGCATATAGGTAAGATTTAGGTAGAATTTTAAAATATAGAGGCTAAGTTTAGCTAATATACTTAGTATATATAGTATATATTAGTACAGTGTATAGTATATATAGTATATACTAGTGTAGAGGCTACAACTAAGAAGTGACATTAAAAATAACTTTCTTAGACTGATAAGCAGCCTTTATTTTCACATTAACAAGTCAAATTACAGCCACCTAAACTACTAAAAAACATATGAGGATTCTGAAAACAATCTGCAAAAGAAACAGAATACTACAGAAAAGCAACAGCATGAAGCAAAACAATTGTTTTGCTGTAACCTACATAATAGAAACTATTTCTAATTACATATTACTCATCTTTCTTAACATTAATCAAAGTAACCAAAGCCTATGAACTTTAAACAAAATAAAAAACATTCCACTGCTTAGTCCATCTTTACCTGAGAGCCACTTTCAGCTAATGAAGTTTCTGAAGTTTATTGTTCTTTCAAAAAACAACTATTATTTTAACATGTTAAATCTTCCTACTATAAACTGTTTTTTTTCCATTCTAATCTACCTGTTCTCAACATTAAATGTACCCATTACTGATTTGTCTTACCTGACCTAAAAAGGAGGAAACAAGGCCTCCCAGATTCCTTGTATAGATCACGCAGTCACACAGCTGTACCTTTGGTGCCTGGGTAAGAAGGGGCTGAATCTCCAGTGGGGTTCTGAGTTCTGAACCCCTTGAGCTTGCTTATACAGCATGAAACAGTTTGATTTTTCCCTGCTAGCCTGTCATTCCCTTGTCTTGTGTATCTGCAGCACAGAACCAAGAGCGTTGTTCCTACCACTGGGCAACAGGTTAAAAATACCCGGCAAGCAACAGATGCTTGGTGCTCCTGTGGCAGACAGCATTTCTAGACAAATGCATCTCCAGCCACCCCTTCTCTGGAAGCCAAGAAATCATGGATAAATGCTCAGACACCTCAAACGGGGGAATAGACCTAGAAAAATGTGCATGCTAAACCCACTGAAGTGCAGTTTAGCCTTTGGTAAAATTCAGTTTAAAAATTCAAGAGTGACTGTTTTTTGTTTGGTAAGCATTTGCCAATTAACCTATATTAGCAATTCAAAAAAGCTCTCACTCAGAAGTCCCTCAAAAATTTCTGCTAAAATTAATAATTTTAGCAGAAATTTTTGGTTGCTGTCCTGATTCAGAAATTTTCATTATATTTACCTATCAAATTCAGAAGAAATAGCTCATAAATATAATAAACATATATTATGGCCAACCACATAAAACTGGAAACAATCCTGAATACCCCAGAAAGTAAGACTGACAAAATAATACTGGAAATGCATATTTTGATTTATCAACCTGTGAGTTTCATAAAAGTAAGCCATTTTCCTGAAGGCACTCTTTGCTTGATCGGTTGCACTTCAAAATTGTATCTTTCTTCAGGATAGGTCTACTAAAAATTTTGTTTCTCCCATTAAGGAAAGTGGTAGCTCTCTCTGATAAACTCATATGACAATCTGTGATAAGAATAAACAAACTTTGTGAAGATTCTGAAAGTTAAAAAGTCAACATGGTGAAAGACCTCTTTCCCTACTTGTACTACAGTATGTTTAACTCAGGTGTGTGCATTGGCAGGTCTATGGCACTAATGAAACAGATTGGACTATAGCTATGTTTCCTGACTTGAGATCTGTATGACATTTGTATTTAGCTTTCTAACTGAAAGCAATGACACAATTAAATCTTCATATGGTAAGACACTGCTACATATATCTTCTCTCTGAATCACTATTAGCTTTTTTAAACATACCTTAAGAATAGCTGGTCCTATTCACTAAAACCAAGTGCACCTTTCAGAGCTACATTGAAGCCACATTGTGATCTACAGCCATTAGAACAGTACTAATCCACACAGACATGCAGAGATACCTTCTTCCCAGAATTAAATAAAGGGGGGCGAAGAAGGGAAAGCATTTCTCAAAAAAATTTTTTTGGGGTAAAATTATTTATATTTTGCAGGCCTCGCTCTACCATTTAACAAATAAATACCTTACTCTTCCTCAGTAATTACAATTATTAACTAGGACATTAAACAATACATTTCTAACAAATTTTAGCTGTTTGGCAATTATTTTTCCCTCTAATTTTAACTTCTAAGAACACAGGAGTTCTAAACAGGCACATCTGATTTAACACTGATCTGATAGTTACAGAAATTATTAGGCATTGGAGCATTTATGTGGCTAGTGTAAATCACTAATGCTGTGACTTGCTCTGACTTTTTATGCTGTTATTTTCTCGGCAAACACAGCCAGGTTCTGAAACCCATTCTCCTATGACACAATGCTGGGACCTTAATCCTATTTTTTGCCGTGGTGCTTACAATGCTTTTCTGGGATTTCCCAAAAGGAATATTCCAGAGTTTTATATTGTGTGTTTTCGGGTATTTTTTTGTTCTTTTCAGTGCTTCTTTTATATCATGATCTCGCATAAGTTTTCAAATTAACTTGTGCTTCCAAATATTTTTCCAAATTTTGCAAACAGTATAAGATTACTATTCCATTTAAGCTTCCTTAAATTAAGTTCAACACACACACGCAAAAAAAAAAAAGGCACAAAAAATACACCTATGATAATACTGTCAGATTTTATAAATAGGTTTTAGGCTCACTGTCACTGGTAGCATGTTTTTAAAGATAAATCTAATTCTTGACCTGCACAGTTGTGATTGCAAAATTCACTGTTGATGAAAACATAACAGAATACCACTCAGGTCTCTGATAACAGCATTCACCTGAATGATGCTAAATATGAAACAGACTGATTATGTAAGTGAAGTGGCACACAGTTCACCTATAAATGTTTTATAACTTAAAGCAGAAGTTATGTTTCAACATAACAAATGCAAACTTGTTCTTCAAAATTTTTCTGTCAAGTGGATTATCATCATGCTTATGTCTCATATTTCAGCTGTATCAGTGTAGCAGGGTATGCACTGTCATGTTTTCAGAGAAAAATACGTGGAAATTAAGTACATTCACTTTGACACAAACTAAGTACAAGCAGTGCCATGGCAAAGTCAAACTGGAGAAGAAAAAACAAAAAGGCTTGGTACGAAGAGACATATAGTACCCCAAGAGCATAATGCCTGATAATTTTCAATATCTTAGAGAAAGCAGCATATGTAATTAATATTTTAATATACAGAACTCCAGTTTTTTTCCTTTTATTATCTGAGAAACCAGTACATTTTTCTGACACACACTCCAAATGTAACTTAACTTATTTGTTGGCCAGGCAAATATCTGTGAATTTCAGACAAGAAAGCCTCACAGATTGCTTTCTGCCATGATTCACTGTCACTGTACGGATGACACTTCTTATAAGGCTACTATTATTGTGAAAAATAATTATTAAAATCTTAATAGCAACAAATGATACAGATCTAATAATATAGTACTTATTTTTACCCAAATGAACACAACAGTTTTAAATCAGCCAAGCAATTATTATTCCTACTAGAAATAGTCCATTTTTTGTTTCAATTGCAGGCACCACCCTTGTTGATAATATGCATCATATATACTGAAACAGACAGCATTTTTAATTATGAAAATTATAATAGTATGGGGAAAAAAATCTTTCTTACCTATGTATACAATTTTTAGATTCAAGATATGCCATACCAGAAGCAGCATCCAATGAAAATTTCACCAACTGTTTGGTTTTTAGATCATCCTTCTTTTTTCTCAAAAAGGACAAGAAATCACCTCCTAGCAAAACAGAGAGATAGACAGTGAGACACAACAGATAGTGCACTGGCATTTACTTCTCTTAGGGGTGCAAAACCAAACTAAATGCAGCTTATTTTCTTAACCCATCAGTTTGAGGTTAGCCTAAGAACAAGGAACTTACCTTCCAAAATGCAGTTTCCCTAACTTCCCTTAAATACTAAGTGCTTAAAGTGAAAACTGCACAGGACGTTTCTAATATACCCAAAATCCTCACCAGTGTACATTAAATACAGACATATATGAAAAATTGTTGACAAAACCTAATTTGTGATAAATATAACTAATCACAGAATGGTTGCTGCAGGGGTTTACAGAAATTCTGAATAAAGAGTTTAGGTCCTACTAGATAGGTGAGTGTAATTTTTAGTTGATCATTTGCATGGGTGTATCTCAAATTCTACACTGATGTGTTTGGAGGGGTAACAAATTTACTTCTCAGGCAGTGTTAACTGCATATTTGACACTGCCAACTGAAGGCAAACAATGGTTGCTGTGACTTCACAGTCTTCTGCCTGGGAGGAACAAAACTGCTGTCCTCTTGTCTGAAGAGGAAATGGGTCAGTATGGAGGATTTCAAAAAAGGCATTTATGTTTGCAAAAAAAAGTTTCTGAAACTAAATTAGGACAAAGATAAGCAGGAGAGACATTGTATGTCTGTATATATTATATGGAGACATTATATGGACCGCAATGCCATTTTCTGATTGATATTAACTGTGTTTTTTCTAAAATATAATTTATTGTTCCAGACAAAGACAAAAAATTCTAACGGAGCTTTCCACATCACATTATTCATTTACTAGAATGTAGCCAGCCATTGTTCCAGTCTTCGTTACTCTTCACTTTGCACTGAATTGACCATAGTGATTCTCTTTTGCAAATTCTGCACTCTCACACAATTCTATTTGCTGCCTTCTTATCAATGTGAAAAGACATTATTAAAAGCTTCATATGGGATTTTCTTAGAAGGCCATTCCTATTTATATTTCAAAAATATAAAAATGCAAAAAATAAGAGAATATTAAAAGTTTGCTATTATGAAGTATAACTGTAATGCCCACTTAATATTAAGTTGGAGTAATTGTAAAATGGATTAGCACCTTAACTGTCAACAGCTCTGTTTATTCTTTTTGCCTGGATTTAGGTATCTTTTAGTACAAATGATCTTGGTAGGCTTTATAGGCTCTCCCTTAATGAAACTCCCAGAAAATTAACACCTAACAAACTACAGATAACCAGTTTCCATTTTGATTTTTTTTTTTGGTAAACATGGTGATATTACAGGAAAGTCAGAAAATACTCTGTTTTCACAGAACAGTATAGTTGAGGCTGGCAGTGATCCTCTAGAGGTCACCTGGTTCAACAGTTTGCTCAAGCAGGGCTCCCTAGAGCTGGGTGCCCAGGACTATTCCCAGATGGCTTTTGAATATCTCCATGCATGGAGATGCCAGAACCTCTCTGTGCCAGTGCTCAGTCACCATCACAGGGAAGTATTGCCTGATGTTCAGGAGGAACCTCCTATATTTCAGTGTGTGCCTATTTTCTCTCCTCCTGTTACAGGGCATGACTGAAAAAAGCCTGGCTCTGTCCTTCTTGCACCCTCCCTGCAGGTATTTATATACATTGATGAGACCTCGTGACCCTTCTCTTCTCCAGGCTGAACAGTCCCAGCTCGCTCAGTCCTTTCTCCTAGAAGAGCTGCTCCAGTCCCTTCATCATCTTGGTGACCCTTTGCTGCAACTGTCTCCAATGTGTCCATGTCTGTCTTGTACTGGGGAGCCCAGAACTGGACCCGGTATTCCAGATGTGGTTGCACCACTGCTGAGTAAAGGGGAAAGATCATCTTCCTTGATCTGCTAACAACACCCCTCCTAATGCAGCCCATAACACAGGATACCATTCACCTTTCCCACAAGGGCACATTGCTGGCCTGTGTTCAACCCTTAGCGTCCACCAGGACCTTCAGGTCTCTTTCTGCCAAGCTGCTTCCCAGCTGGCAGCCCCCAAGCATGTTCTGGTGCCTGAGGCTGTTCCTACCCCTGAGCTGCCGGACTTTGCGCTTCCCCTTGTTGAACTGCATGAGGTTCCTGTGAGCCCCTTTCTCCAGCCTGTCCAGGTCCCTCTGAATGAAAGCACAACCCTCTGGTGTATCAGCCCCTCCTCCCAGTTCAGTGTCATCTGCAGACTTGCTGACAGTGCACTCTGCCTATTACCCAGACCATTAATGAAAATGCTGAACAGGCCTGGCCACAGTATTGACCCCGGGAGTACACTGCTCTTTAATGACCGCCAATTTCTTTAATACCTTGATTCCAGTTAAACAGGTGAAAAAGTTTACCTGATACATTCTTTCTTCAGTGACAGATTTCCAGACATTTTTGAAAAGCAGTGCACATAACAGTTTCTTTAAGGCATATATAGTCTATTTTTCCATTTGTAAGAGTAACAAAGAGTTTGTATAAACCACATAATCCAATACTATGGATCATCTAGGTATTTAACTACCAGACTGCAAGAATACATTTTTCAAGTACAAGGATGAAAGCAAAGGTGAGCAATCTTTTTTATTCACAATGCTAGGAATTGTCCATTTTGGGCCAGCCAGAACCCCTTAGGAGCTACTAAAGATTTTTAAGATATTAAAAGTTAACCATATGCATTAAAAATTTAGAAATAATACATGCTATAAATTTGTTTCTAATTTTCTCAATCAAATTACGATCCTAATCTTCATCAGTTTGTTTCCAAACAGATCAAAAGCTGCTCAGTTCCTTACATTAGAATAAGCCAAACTCACAAAAGCAGAAACCCATAACTTCCGAGTGCAAGCCTATCATCAGGAAGTGATTTAGACTTGCTAATTTTCAGTGTTTGTACTGTATTGAACTTTCAGAGTTCTGAGCAGAACCAGCACAATAGACTTTGAGCTGTATACAGTGTATTTTATGCCTATCATCAAAACACAGTTAAATAAAATTATCCTAATCTGCCTCAGTCTCAATAGTGAAAAAAGTCAGCAAAAGAATGTTTTCAATAGCAGTTCTGTTTTCTTCTATCTATCCTGGCACACAGATGACAAAAATGTCTTTTAAATACTCTGTTCAGTACTGATTTGAAAGCACCGTCTGTTGCAGACAAAAGAACACAGCAATGCACTTGTATAAGAGACATCATTTTAGGTTAAATCTGATCCTCAAATCAATCATCCTCAAAATCCTCATCATTGTGATATGAACATAGTCTTAAGTCTGTCCTTTAACTAACAGAATTTTTCTTACTAGTAGATTTTTACTTTCACTGTCTACTGTGGCCAATGTTCCAGTTACTCATCTTCATAGAAAAGCATGCACATGAATACCTTCACTGATGAGTTAAGAGGATTTCACTACAAACCCTTCAGTGTAGAACTGTGGCTATGTAATGTCTTTATGTGCTTCTTAAAACATGTTTAAATATAAAAAGTCCTAATTCACTATTTGCAGCACATAAGAGCACCATCTCCAATATAGCAGCCATTGATAAAAAGATTAAATAAACAGACCAATTAGACTATGAAACAACTGAAACTAAACTAGTTTACTACATACTAGTACTTTCTCTTATACATGGAATTTCTATTGTATTCTACATGGCTACGCGTTATTACAGTTAATGGCATTCAACACTTACCAGGAAATAAGGTTTGCTCCAGCCACTCTTAAGTACGACAGAAATAATTAGGCCAGTACAGTATTATCACCAAACAGAAACTGACTGCCTGTTTGGGGTTTACAGGAGGATAAATAACAGTAGAGGAGTGTCTGCCTAATACGATAGATTTATTTTACTAAGTAGATGACAAAATGCAGTAGCTAAGCACAAGCTCCATGAGAGCAGACTCTAGTAACTGGATTCCTGAAAACACCCCTTCATGTATTACACTGTGAATGTGAACTATTTCTCATTATATACAGAATTTTTAAGCGTAACAATACCACATACCAGCATCTCCTAGTGTTTTCCATAGTTTATAGCGTAAACTTTATGCTGTATGTTAAAGAGTATTTTATGGCAATATAACAGTTCCATTAATGGTGCACACAAAAGTAAGCTGACATTTTGCAGGAGAAGAAAAAACTACCGGTGATCTATGAGAATACATCAAAATACAAGAAACGCCAATGAAATAATTTCTGACTTCAATGGCATTTATGATCAGCTGTGAGCATGAAATTCAGTGCTCTCTTGAGCTGGCGCCCAAAATTGTTCTACACAGTCTTGGTATTCTGAATGCCAAGAGTGCCAATATCCACAATGAACATAATTAAAAAATAGCTTTGAAATTATGGTGTGAAATCTCCCACTTACTGATTTCTAGATATATAGACATACAATATATAATTGTATCTCTATGTGGCATCACACAATTTAAATAAAGTTATGAATAATAATTATACAAATATGAATGTGTTAACAGCAAAGAGTGATATGGAATGATAAATTATTATTTACATATAAGTTTTAATAAAGTGGGAGAATTTCCTTTATTAAACAACCTTGTTAAGTAGCACCTTGTTTAAAGCACCTTTAAACCTTGTTTAAAGAATCCAGTTAATTCTTCTTAAATTTATATATGTATTAATCATGAAGATGCAGCATGCTTCTTGGCCACATCACTTAATGGTCACCTAACAAAGAGGAGCTACACGATTCAGTATCTGCAATTCTTTTATAAGCTATTATAATATTATTGAAATTACCTTTATCTGCCCCTGTGAGCTTTTATAAATTTGGGGATTCATGCGGTGAGTCTTCTGACTAATGTTATGAAATTTAGCATTTCTCTATTGTCCAGTACCTTAATCCCATACACATTATCAACAAAATAAACCCAAACACAGTTACTTAATACTATGAATTTAAAATAGCAAACATGCATCTGTAGCAACTATAGAAGATATTTTTTTAAAAAAGTAAGCTATATGACAAACTATTAAAAATTAAAGGTGTAAAAATGCTGAAGCACTCATTTCCTTAAAACCGTGTGCTTCACTTTTCAGCTAATGGATCGCTTGTATGTAATTCAGTATTTTTCAACTGTGTACAGAGTACTGTTGAAAGATTTAGTTAAGACTTCATTTTTCCTGTTAAGCAAAGCAAATAAAAGTGGAAAGGCATGTATGTGAAGCCAAGAAATGAAAGAAAAAAAAACCGAAGTTAAAAGAACGGCATACATCGAGAGCCAAGCAGAAACAAAGAAGTAAACACAGAGACGTTGTTTGCAAAGGACTGCAAAGAGGATGACGTTTTAGCAGAAGAACCTGTGATAAGACCACATCTTGCACTGTGGAAATGTGGATGTGCAGGAGATGACCCACTATCACAAAATAACTAAATTACAGTAAAATGAAGAAGGTTGCAACACATAATGTGCTATTTCACTTCATTTAATTGGGATGACAGACTATAGATATATAATACTGAAAATGAGGAAAATACTGACAATGGTCAGTATTTTGGATTTGTGGTGGATCAAGTCGCTACAGTGTGAAGCCAATGATCCTACCACATTAACTAGTTATTTCCAAATGATATAAAAGCCTGTGAAAAAGCAAGTCTGTCACTATCTGTCAAGAATAAAGCAGAAATCATAGCAAGAAATCAATAGCCACCATCCCTTGTCCTCTATGCTGCACAAAATAATGCTGGCTAGACTTCTTGGATGCTTATGTTTTGGCATTGTGGCTGTAAGAATATATGACTATAGGAGTGGGTAGATACAACCTACTTCAGAAATTAACTAAAAGGAAAATCAACTTCCCTCAGGAAGTGCTGCATTCCGTTTTGTTTCAGTAATTCCTATAATCAGACTATGGTTAAAAAACAACAGTTACTAGCCTTGAAAAGGATTTCAGATTAGAAAGTTATGACAGCCCATATGAAGCATATTATGAAGAACAACGTTTTCTTAATCTACAAAAAAAACAATGAGCATATTTTTAAATGCAGACACATTAAATAATAGATATTTTTACTTAAAGTTGTTATAGGCAAAGCAAAAACAGTAATGTGAAGGAATATCAATAAATAAAAAGTAAGAAATAAGATGCATATAGGAGTTCTTGTAGCTACGAAAACACGCTGCTGACTTTTCATGCTTCGGGTTTTTTTATTCGGTTTTCAGATTTTCCAGTTTCATCTACTTGACAATATATTTCTGTACAATCTCAATACAGAACATAAATATTTGAAAATATAAAAAACAAACTAACCTCAAATGTTAAATTAAAAGAAGACTGTACAGAGGGCTTCTGGTTTTGTTTTATCAAATAGAGAACCTCTGAGTCCGAAGGAATTTTTAATCACTGCCACCTACACCCCGACAAAGGAAGCTTACTGCTTCCTCTCTTAGTATCTTCACAGTTGGAAACGATGCAGTAAATACGAAGGCAGGGGCCCATATGGATGTACAACACAAAGAAGGGAAAGCATAAAGAAGAAATGGGGTCTGTATATCTGCAGGTGCGTGCATACACCCAGAGGACTTGAGAGGGTGAAGCTGGACATAAACATACACAATGAAGGATTCCACGGAAGGGTGACTGGTTCATAAGGTGACATGCCCAACAAGAGAGAAGGTGGCAGAGGTAGAACCATGGCAGGTTGCAGTGGAGACAAAAACGGAAGCTGTAAGCTTAGCTGAGCACAAGAGAAAAGGAGAAAGTGTAGGGCAGACAGAAGGTGGCTTTAGCAACAACTAGGTATTGAGCCAGATAACTCATCTGACTAGAAAACAAAAAATTTAATGGAAAACAAAGCCAGTCACTACCACTATTAAAAATCTGCACCTTAGCTCTGATATCAATTTGGCTAGAATTTGATCTTTTTTTTTCTTTCTGCTGCACTGATTTTTCACCAGCATGCAGTAAAGATTCAGGATGTGACTGCAAGCCAGGACATAAAGCTGAAATTTGCTGCAAAAGTACACAATACAACCACAGGGGCAGATCATGCAAAACTTTTTATTAAAAGTTTTAAGTGATGTCTTGACAAGAAGCAATTGAGGAAAAAAAAAAAAAAATCTCTATAGAGATTTCAATCCCTCCCAAAGTAGGAAAGAGAAAAAAAAACCCACCAAAGTTGAAAACATAGCAGCTGAACCACATAACATGAAATTAAAAGTTTCCATTTTTTTTTCACCATTGATCAGCATTTCAAGAATATCTATGAATCTGGCTGCACCTCAGAGACAGCAGGGCTAACGTTAAGCTCAGGTAAGCCACAGCATACATGTACTTTAGCTACTCTTAGCATTAGGTCTCCTTTATTCAACAAAAAAGGAACAATACCACAAAAAAAAAAATCATTTACAGCAGCCTTTATAATTCATAGAATCATAGAATAGTTAGGTTTGGAAAGGACCTTAAGATCATCTAGTTCCAATCCCCCTGCCATGGCCAGGGACACCTCACACTAAACCACGTCACTCGAGGCTCGGTCCAACCTGGCCTTGAACACCACAAGGGATGGAGCATTCACAACTTCCCTGGGCAACCCATTCCAGTGCCTCAACACACTTACAGTAAAGAACTTCTTCCTTATATCCAATCTAAACTTCACCTATTTAAGTTTGAACCCGTTACCCCTTGTCCTATCACTACAGTCTCTAATGAAGAGTCCCTCTCCAGCATCCCTATAGGCCCCCTTCAGATACTGGAAGGCTGCTATGAGGTCTCCATGCAGCCTTCTCTTCTCCAGGCTGAACAGCCACAACTTCCTCAGCCTGTCTTCATACGGGAAGTGCTCCAGTCCCCTGATCATCCTCGTGGCCCTCCTCTGGACTTGTTCCAACAGTTCCATGTCCTTTTTATGTTGAGGACACCAGAACTGCACACAGTACTCCAAGTGAGGTCTCATGAGAGCAGAGGGGCAGGTCACGCTCCTTTTGATGCAGCCCAGGACACAGTTGGCTTTCTGGGCTGCGAGGGCACACTGAAGCCGGCTCATGTTCATTTTCTCATCAACCAGCACCCCCAAGTCCTTCTCCGCAGGGCTGCTCTGAATCTCTTGTCTGTCCAACCTGTAGCTGTGCCTGGGATTGCTCTAACCTAGGTGTAAGACCTTGCACTTGGCATGGTTAAGCTTCATAAGGCTGGCATCAGCCCACCTCACAGGCGTGTCAAGGTTCCCTCTGGATGGCATTCCTTCCCTCCAGCGTATCAACCGAGCCACACAGCTTGGTGTCATCAGCAAACTTGCTGAGGGCGCACTCAATCCCACTGGCCATGTCAGTGACAAAGATGTTGAACAAGACCGGTCCCAACACTGATTTATGAGGGGCACCGCTCATTACTGGTCTCCAGCTGGACATTGAGGCATTGAACACAACTCTGTGTGCAGCCATCCAGCCAGTTCTTTATCCACTGAGTGGTCCACCTATCAAATTGATGTCTCTCCAGTTTAGAGACAAGGATGTTGTGCGGGACAGTGTTGAACTCTTTACACAAGTCCAGGTAGATGACATCAACTTCTCTACCCCTGTCCATCAGTTCTGTAGCCCCATCATAGATGGCCACCGATTTGGTTACACAGGATTTCCCCTTAGTGAAGCCATGCTGGCTGTCACTAACCACTTCATTCTTTTTCATGTGCCTTAGTTGCCTTCCAGGAGAATCTGCTCCAAGATTTTCCCAGGCACAGAGGTGAGATTGCTTTGTAGTTCCCAAACTACAAGTTCTACATTACTGAAGTTCTTCTTAATACTAACAGGTTCCAATAGTCTATTTTTTTCTAAGCAGACTTTCTGAAAGGTATGAAAATCTTAGGCAGTATACATCAACTTGAGAATTGTACTCTGCTTTTTCTCAAGCTGATCTGAATCATTCTACTTTTTCAATACAGGAGTCAAAGTTCAGGGCATGATATTGCAATTACAGCAAGATTTAGTTCACTGTCGTGGAGTTCTCATTAGCTATGTGCTAACACAGCATCTGAAATCTGTTCTTGGGCAGTAGAGACAGAAAAAGAAACAGGCAGTCAAATGCGTTTCCGTACATCCAGTAGCCTCAGCGACATCAGAATTAGTAGAGAGACTTTTCCCACTGTACTGTCCCTAGGTATTGCTGCAAGGTAAATCTCAGGATCATAGATCAAGTTTACAGGCTCTTTACCTGAATATGTCTTAGTATTAAAACACAATCCTCCACTGGATGCATATCCTTCCTGTTACTATGCTATGCAGATTATTAGCAAAGGCTCAACTAGTTCATATGCTCTCTGGCTCAGGCCATCACACCATGTACCCAAGGAGCTGAGCTTACTGGAGTCTATGCATCTAGAAACCAGCATATCTGACTTACCAAGTGAGGGCATGTGCATATGCATTGTTCAGGCCCGTCCTAAATTAAGAGTCCTAATAGAATGTGAAGAGTAGAAGCTAGCAATATGGAATCAGATAATATGAGCAAAGGTAAGTGCACAGCAAATGAGAAATAAAAGCCCAACCCCTATTAGGAACACAAAACAAATGCAAAAAAAATCAGCATACAAATGCATGGGTGTTGTGCTCCTCATTTGTGGAGACAGTGTTCTCACAGGAGAATGCATAATTGGTACATAAACCCTGAATAATCCCAAAAGATACAGCAAGGCCATGAGAGGCCCGAAGAAGCTTAAGCAAGACAAGAAGAAGCTGGAATTGATCGTCTCTGCGTTGTCCATGACTCCTGCGTCAACACTCATTTTCTTTCTTTTTAACAGTCTTAATATTTTCAAATTGTTAACTACAGTTGTCACGGAGAAAGAGTCATAACTACCAAAGAAGAGGAAATCTCTCTGAGATGTTCTCTGCTAGCAAATGTTGTAATACAAAGATTATTTCCAATAGAGTTGTTTTCTCAGTTCTTGGTCTACTAAAAAATTCACAGAAAAAAACCTATGACATTGTAAAACTCAAGGCTAATTTTTATTACATGGTGGCTGAGAAGCCAGAGAGCAGCTTCAGTAATAGGCCCTTGTAAGGATCTGGGCCCAATATTTCAATGTCATTCAGGTAAAAAAGAATAAAATTATTTGCAAGAATGCTTTAAAAGTTATTACAAATGTATCCATTATGCAGTCACAAATCAACATTTTATAACCATCTGCTTTGCTAATTGCTTTTTTAGAGCAGCTAACTAGCGTAACTTAAGCCTGCAATTCAGATTTTTCTATATATCTCAAAACATTTGTAAGAAAAAAATTTAAAGACTCAGTGACTCAATTTCAACGGCTCTCTTGGCAATTTTCTGAAGGTGAGGGGAGGAGAGGGAGAACAATTTGCTTGGGATTTCAAAAATCTTAGATTTTGTATTTTGGTAACTCTCATAGTAAATTTCTAAACGGCAGTCTTACATCACAGCTCTTCTATATGTTTAACTTTTCAGGTATATATGAAGGACATAGTTGCCGTTACATGCCATTTTAGCTCCTGTTTATACAAGACAGGGAATATTTTAATCCTTCTTTTAATCAATTACAAGAATAGTTTTTATAAAGCAATAATAAATCTAAATTAAACAATAAATAAATATTGTCCTACACAAAATAGAGCACACAGCTCCCAAACAGCACTTTCAGAATACTGATTGGGAGTTTCTTATTAGTAAGTAGCCATCACAGCTTACTGAAATTTTTATTTGTGGTATGTGTGTCAGAAAGAATAAGAAACAGTTGTATTCAGAGAAACTATTATATAACTTTACTTGGGCAATATTACAGACACTCACCTGGAAAACAGAACTCAGCTCTTTAAAATAATTCCTGTATCTTTTTTGCCTACATTAAATTGCATGTTGCCTGATATACATTCTTCAAAATGTGAGAAAGAAGCTTATCTTGTGACGGTCATTGGGCATATTTTATTAGAAACTGTAAAACACACATTTCTTAAATTATTTGTTATATATATGCTATATATATGACATATGTAATGTGTATATTTCTTTCTTCAGAAAAAATTGTCTTCTACCAGATTAGTAGAGTCTCTTAACTTGACATAAAAATCATGCATAGCTATTAGGACTTCTACTGTTGTATCTTTAATCTAATCAATAAAGCATTCTAAGTCCATGCCATCACAACAGGATCATCATAAAAATACAGTTATGTCTTTCCAGGCCTTCTCCCTTCTCAATTTAAAGAACTGTTTCTTTCTATAGACGTTATCTGAGAAACTAGAAGGACCAGAGTAACCTCATCCCAACCTACTCTAAGAGAAGATGGCACATTCTGTTCTTCCCCTTCTCACCTGTAGAGGTTCCTGCAGAAAGACGTGCAGGACAAGACTGAGCAGAGGCCTGGCCCTAACAACACATCTGATGACAGGGAGACGAGATATATTTTTCCACATATGCATGCCTTAAAGAGAATTTATGTAAAACACATATACATGACATTGAGATACTACCCTCATTTCTTTACAGGTGGTGGATTGAGAAAGAGGCAATAGGGTCTTTCTGTACTGGAGTAATCTATGATGGATTGGCATAGGGTGGACATATACAGTGAGATCAGTATGGCCAATGGCAAGTAAGTAAATAGAAATTGATGGTTCTTTTTCATTAACATATATAATTTCTCATCTACTTTTTCACTTTGGCTATGTATCTGAAATGCTCTGCTACCTTATTTACTATTTCAGTTAATCCTTCCTGCATAGAATCATAGAATAGTTAGGGTTGGAAAGGACCTTAAGATCATCTAGTTCCCCCCCCCCCCCCCCCCCCGCCGTGGGCAGGGACACCTTACGCTAAATCAAATCACCCAAGGCCTCGTCCAACCTGGTCTTGAACACTGCCAGGGATGGAGCATCACCTATCTTGAAATTTCTTTATGTGATTATTACTTTAGGACACATCCCTTGTTATGTTAACTCACACACCAAGAAAAGGGACAGACAAAGGATAACTTTGACAATTTGCTTTACTTTTCTTTTGGCAACATCTGGGCTATTTCTGCATCTAACACTGGGTGCACAGATGCTTAAATATGCATCTGCCATCATCTCTATTGTTTTTACTGATGACTTTATGCAGATGCATAGTTTTTAAACCCATTTACATTTGCAACAAAGGAAAAAGACTCCTTTGCAGAGATAGCTTATGACAGAACCAGTAACTGAGTAGCACCTATCTACATAAAGTGCTAAGTTTCAAATTACATTTTTAATACCTGAACAAATTAAGAATCTGAACTGAAATCTGAATCTGAAGTAAAAAGCAGAATTAGCTGCTACTGAGCCACACCACAGCAGTCTAGAAAGATATAGTATAGTAAGCATATAGCTGACATGTATTTAGGATATAAACACAGTAGAAAAAGTGCAAGCATTAAACAGAACAGAAAACACAAGAAGAATTCCACATTTTATGGAGATGTTTCTGATTTTTTCCTCACAGTAAAAGCTGTCAGACATTTATTAATTACAGGCATCCTCAGCCATACATTTGCAGAATACAGTTCTAAGCTAAACCATGCAGTTTTTAGTTATTAAAAAGAATGTCACTGCTTAAACACCTTCAAGCATAAACATATTTAAGACAAATCACAGACAAAGCAGATACTGAAGAAGTTTTGCTGAGTTCAAGTCAACAAGCCTATTGCTATTTTGTTCTTCAGAGGGCAGCATTAAATACCAAATCAGAACACTAGTAATTATTATCTGAGGAAATCTCATCCAAACTTACTATTGGAAAACAGAAAATCAGTAACATCAGAATCACTGCTTCTCTGAACTGATGTGTTTTATCTTTCCTCTGCCAGTTTCTTCAGAGTTCCTTATCACAGCTGATTTGGTCAGTCTCATGGTGTGCTAGCAAAGGTGTAGAAGAACATGGAAAAGTGTAATGGCTTGAACATAATACAGGGTTTAGGCGGACAGGGAAGCACAGAAGCTATACAGAGGACTTGAAGGCCAGCAAAACAGGGTAAGAATTAAGAAGTTGTTTCTCACAAATTCAAAGCCAGGACATAAAAGAATTTTTTTATAGACTTGGACTGCAAAATAGGCATAAGAATCACAGAAAGGTTTTCACTAATTCCTCCTCAAATTGTATTAGTATATTTCAACAGTTTGTCCTAGGCTCTGAAAACCCTGAACCAGAATGATAAAGGTGTTAAAAGATCACGATTTATTTTTATCTTCAGAGATGTCTGGAGAAGGTAATTACCAAAGTATGCCTTGAAACCGAGGACACTGCTTTTAGTCTCCATTTTAATAAAGTTAATCACACTTACAAATATAATTTAATTGACTAAAGGCAGAAAATTCCAATAGGTCCTGTTGTACTAAAGCCATTACTCAAGAATTATAAACAATCTAAGTCTTCCTGAATGAGTTCTTAAAACAGCTTGCTGCATAATTTTGAAGACAAATACAGTGATATGTAAAACAAATAGTGTTGCAGTACAAAAGGCTACCAAGCTCACACATGTTTCAGCTGCTGAGAAAACCAACAGAGAAATAAAATTGCCCAATAGCTGTTATCATCCCAACACTTGAAATTCTCTCCATTCCTGAATAACATGAACTCAAGATTACAAAGATAACTCAAAAGCTATTCATAAACTGAACATAAAAACCCTGAACATTTTGATACAGAAAAAAACCTTCTTATATTACCAAAGATGACCCAAATCTGTATTATTAAAATTGAAACATTACACAGCCATGAAGTTTCTTTAAATACAAGGACCTTAGCATTAACTACATAACTCTACTGTTAAAGGAAGAACCATGTACTGTCTTGTCAGGAGCAAAACGAAGATAGAGCTGAGATACCTTTCAGCACACTCTATTGTCTTCAATGCCTACAAAGAAACTCACAACAGATTTGTGGAGATCCCTCCAGTCCAAATCTAGCAGAACCTAAGATTTCCAAAGATTTGCAAGAGAGATGGCTTTTGAGATCAGTCATAAGAATGGAAATAAAGGCAAATAGAAAACAATACATTTTATATTATGGAAAAAACACCTATGAAAATATGCTGAAAAAAGGGGAAAAAATTACCTGGAACAAGTTCCATAACAATATAAATAGGCTGTCGTTGTGTGCAAACTCCTATTAGTTTTACAATATTAGGATGATCATACTGCTTGAGTATTCTGCAAAAAATATAGTAAGTTTATTATATTAATTTTAACTTTATTTTACATTATTAATTTTGTTGTACAAACTGATTGAATAACATAGGAAAATATTTTAAACCCTTAATATTATTTCAATGGAACATGTCATTATTGTTATCATAAAGATAAAAAAGCTATGTAACAGACCAATCATCATTGTGTTTTAAATGGAAGGCATAGTGATTTGCTAATAAATCAAGGATTGAACACTTTAAGTTTACCTTTTGTCCACATAACATGTCTATATTACTGAATAATGGCCTGACAGGTTCGCAGTTTCTCAAGAACCCTTGTAATTAAACAGAATTTCAGTGGTGGACCAGAAGCAGAGCTACATCAAAAAAGCATGCCCAGCATGCCTCTCCATTTCCATGCCTCTCCATTTCTGTGCTGCACTTTTCAAAAGCACATTCATTCCACTTTTATTGTCAGAGATTAATTAATACAGTAAGTTTCAGAAGAATATAAGGACAGCAATTTTAATTTTGGGAATTAAAAAAATTTACATCATCTCAAGCAATACTTCATTAATAACATTTGCAGCCTAAACCAGCATGCTACGATTCAGAAGTGAAATGAAGGGCAAGGAAGAATTCTACATAGACCCAGTAACTTAAATGTTTTTTCTACTATTTGTTGACTTAAAACACATCTTTTTCCCTCTTCCATTTCTGGGTTCTTGAGTAAAATGCTAACCTACCTAGTGCATACATGTCTAGTGAGAAACAATACATTTCATTTTATTTCAGACTAACATTTGCAGCAGGCTGTTTAACAAGCTGCACTTGCCAACTTCTGAGCTATTTAAAGTTATTCAATAGATACAGTGGCTGATCTTCAATCTCTAAATGTACATTTTATCTTGTACTTTTCCATACTGATCATACTAGCTTGAGAGTAAAAATGAAAACATATTAAGCTTCTGAGCAAAAGTGAAAATGTTAAATAACTGTGAAATTATCTCAACATACCCCTTTACTGTGAGGTTTCAGAACTTACCTATCTACCTCAGGCTACATTCAGAATACTTAGCATATTGTGGCATGAATATTATTTGAAAAATAAGTATGCAATCACATACTGCCTGACACAATATAAAATATTTCTACTGGAGTGAACTCTTCTTACAAAGAAAATTATTAAATGGAATCTATTCAGTAACCTTGCCACATTTGATCAGCTCTACTAGTCACACATGTAAAGTAGGATTTATGACTGGTATAATCTTATTAAATATGCTCATGATACATCGTAGAAGTTCCAAATGGAAGCACTTAACATAATTGTGTTTTATAGGCATAGCATGCTTTGCCAAAGAGGTAGCGTCAGCAAGTGCAGATGCTAGTGCATTCACATACTAAAATGCATATCTTTAGTTACAAGGAAAACAGTTCTAGAATAAACTGAGAGGACTTGACTTTTTCTGAAGGTCAGATTTTGTAAATTCATCTAGTAATAAAACTTGAAAAAAAAAAACAACATCCGACGGCAAGTATACATTTAAATTAAATTTAGAGAACCTACCTGGCTTCTGACAGAAATTTTATTTTCAATTCCTGAGGAAGATCTTCTTTACAAGTTTTTACAGCAACAGGAGTTTTATCTTTTAATGTTCCCTTATACACCTCACCAAAATTACCCTGAAATCAGGAAAAAAAAAAATCTTCTAAATAAAGAAAATCTTAAAAAAACTCCACAAAAATAATGCAGAAAGCTAATCTAACTGGTAGAGAACTCTGAAATGTGTTTATGAAGCCAAATGAGGTTTTCTTCTAGTATTTGTTCCTAACACGATACAATTCACACAGGCATAGTTATATGGACAGACATCTATTATATGGGCACAGTGTACAAGTTCTACTTTGACCTTGATGGCAAAAGAGAAAAAAACCATTAATTGTATAATCACAATTTTCCCATAAAACCTCCTACTGTCTTCTAAAGTAAACAGACATTCATAATAGTGCAGTTTTTTCTTATTCTTACTCCTGCACTCTTTCATTTCCACACTAGTGGAAAAGACAAAATATATCATAATAATGTATATACATTCTCACATATACAGGAAATAAAAAAAATGCAAAATAAGAAAATTTGACACCACTGAATAACTTAAAGCCACTTCAAAAGTATCTTTTTTGTCTGCCCTGAGAAAGTTAAATGATTCACTTTTTTTTTTTTTTTTTAAATCTAAGCTCAGTACTGCTCTATATATTTGGACAGGACTTTAGAAGTAGCTCCTTTCATAACCATTTTTAGGTTTTCAACAACATACCCCAAGGGTAAATTTTTTGGTTTGGGTTTTGGTTGTTGGGTTTCTTTCATAGGAGAAAACTGAAGTAATACAGATCATAGAATAATCTCCAACAGATGTAATATTTACTTAAATAAAAATAAAAGGAAAATTAATTAGGACACAAATGGAATGAAGAAGGAAATTGTGGGGTATATGACAAAACACTGTTATCAGTGAAAAAAATCCAGGAGAAGAAAAAAAAACAAATCTCCCAAAGTCAAACATCTCATACTTTTATTAAAGTTTTGCATTTCCCAAAGAATAAGTACAACTTAATTTAAATTAGGCATCTGATAAATTTCCACATGGATTCCACTTCTGTGTCCTGGTATCTGGTGCTGCAAGTAACTTAAAAAAACAGCAAAGCTCTGTTGGAAATGTTTTTCTTTCTTTCCTGAGTGATGAAGATTTCATTACATCATTCATTTGAATATGGTACTGCCAAAGCAAGAAGACAGAAAAACTCACAGATGGAAAATAGTAATGTACTGCTAGTAACAAGGGAAGAAATTTAGGCCTAAACACAGGTTTCCAGTATTATTTAGTATAACCTAGGATAAAGGAAGATGTAGACCGCAAAGACTGCTTAAGTATTGAAAACGTTGCTTTTTTTTTTTTAACTTTATTCAAAATATTTAATTATTATTATAGATACAATTTTTTTAATATAGCATGTTTCTTTCATACAATTTTCATTTTGTGAGGTACGACAGAATTAACACTGAGTAAATAAACAAGACCATTAACTCCTAAGGTGAAGGAAAATCTTCATGTTTTCTGAAGTTTGAGTCCTCTCACACATTAAGCTTTCATGATTTTCATCCTAAAGTTTTCCAGGCCACACAAGACTTTAAAGACCCTCAGATTTCTCACTTCCATGGTGAATGGCTGTAGTTCAACTTTTATCATACAGATGCTGATGGTCCTGGCATTCTTACCTTTTCCAAAGTTTGCCTCGCTCTACAGATGGAGGCATAACAGATTTATACTGTATTCCAAGAAAGTTTGGATCCTTTTCTGTATTTTTTAAAAACATATCCTTCTATAGTCACTTTTAAGCACTGAGGGGTCTTCACTGAATGTTAAAAATGCTTTGTGCTAAAAATATGCAGTGCACATGTAAATTCAGTTTACTAAATTTTCAGATTACTTTAACTGTCTTTACTCATCAAGACTAATCCATATTTGCTTTTTAGCAAGACAAAGCTTTTTTTAATGCCTGACACATCTTAATTTAATGCTGCCAAAGAGATTTTGTCCTGGGTAACAGAACTTTCTGATAGTATTTAGCTCCTCCATTTCATGAATAGTTATCAATTCTTCTAGTGTGTATCAAAGTAAGGCAGCAATTACTGCTTTCAGTTATCTCTTCATTTACACTTATTTTTCAGTTTTAGGGAAATCCTTTGTAACATTGTGTCCAGTGTGACACTTGGATCGTCTTTGCAGGTGCAAAGATGCTAAAAATTTAAGTGAGTTATGGGGCTTACCTGATTTTAAAGACTTGGAGCTCTGAAGCAGAATTTTTGATATAAACTACATTATACAATTATTAATTTTATACATAAATGATTGTGAAGTTACCTAACATGCAATAAATCATACAAAATGGAGAATATTTGCCTTAATAGATTTTGATTTAATCTCATTATATAAAATATTTTACATAACCCCAGAAATTTCATAAATACATAAGCATATATTTTTTGTAATTTTTAAATTTTGCAACATTTTTGTAAGACTACAAAAAGTAAAACAGTCACATTGCGCTTTACAGAAATCTAGTTAGCTTAAAAGCCTTCCAAAACAGAAAAATATGTATACCAGTTACATACTTTCAGCATACCCATTCTTCTACCAGTAAATGTGTCTTATATTTATATAAAGTGGAATGCTGTCTTTTCTATTAAAGTAAAAGAATTTATACAAAAATTATGTACCAGAGTAATTTAAAAGATATAGCAAAACAAGAAATGGCTCAATGATTAACATATACTTATTTAAATGTTTTTTAGCTCCCTTGATTACTTACTTTACCCAGTAATTCTCCCAGTGTGACATCTTCATGATTGAGAACCCATTTCTTATCCTATAGAAAGAAATGTAAAGAAGAATTTTCAGCCTGTGCAAATATGTATGGTTTTCTATAAGATACATTTCACTGGTAGAACCATTGTATTCAGACTGCTCAATCAAAAACATGCCAGGAACTTTTAAAGCTAAACTGTTATAAAACACTTTAGAAGATTTGCTATACAATAAAATATTGAAATATACCACATAGCAAATATCTATCAGAAGATTAAGCCTACAAGAAGACAGTATGTATGCAGATAGAATACTGCAAATTTTCATACAAGCCTTGGAAATGATACTTAGCACCTGTTTTTAACAGGTCAAAATCAGATAAGATACCTGAGTCAAAATCAGATAAGAAAACTTCATTTTAGTATATGAAATATAACATGAAATGTAACATGAAATGGTAGATTAAAAAAACCCAACATTTTTCTTCTCAATGCACATGAAGAAGAACAGATTTTTCTATGTATTAAGAAGACACATATCTGTGTCTCTTTTGTGGTAGTTTGAAATATTACAGGCAACTACTTGAAAAGACAACGTAACAAATGCCAGCAGGGATATCTTTCTCTAGATAAGGTTGCTCAAAGCCCCATCCAGCTTGATCTTGAACACCTCCAAGGATGGGGCATCCGCCCCTTCTCTGGGTAATCTGTTCCAGGGTCTTACCACTCTCACAATAAATAATTTGTTCCTTGTACCTAACCTGAATCTACCCTCTATCAGTTTAAAATAATTGCCCTTTGTCCTGTCAGAAGAGGCCCTAGCAAAAAGACTGTCTTTCTTGTAAGTCAACTTTAAATACTAAAAAGCTGCCTGAATGTCTCCCCAGAGCCTTTCCTTCTCCAAGCTGAACAATTCCAACTATGTCAGCCTCTCTTCGTAGCAGAGGTGTTCCACTCTTCTGATAACTTTTTGTGCCCCTCCTCCGGACACATTCTAATGGTCCTATCTTTCTTGTATGTGGATCTCAGAGAACATAACAACTGAAGTCTGCTGTCAACTTCTAAGGAAGGTGGAGACTTGTACTGACTGATGGCTCCCTCTTTTTGCAAGGAGGAAATTATTCATCAGATAAGCCAGAGATGTTCTGGGCAACTGAAAGAATTAAACAAGTACAGAAGATTTAAGCTGCACTTGCTGGGAAGGTGGCTACTCACTTGTATCCTCCATATTTTTTGACTGACATGAATTCAGCAGAGAAAAAAAAAAAGTATGTGTGTGGGGTGTCATTGGTATGGTGACTTCTGTGGGGTTTTTTTCTTCTTACATATAATGTCACAAAATCACACAGACCACTGCTCCTGTAAGCTGTGCTCAGTGTCCACATTCTAGAGACTTTCTGAATGCCTCTGTTCACCCATACTTCCAGCAGGCGACTCCTGTCAGCCCCATCACATGAATTTCTGTGCAGCGCCACCATGCTGTGATGGGATCCATACTCTGCCACTCCTACTCCTCTTGTGAGAAATACCCTACCAACACAGACTCACAGAACAGTTTGGGTTGAAAGGGATCTTCAGCATCAAATGACCTTTCTCCTATAGGCAAGATTCTTGATTAAAACTACTGCCTCACTGATCAGATCATAAGTAATGTATTTCCTTGATCTCCTCTTGATTTTACTAAAAATCATGCATTCTATTCATTGAAGATTTTCTAGATTTATTTTTTTTTTGCTGATTGGATGCCTCAGCCAGAAGCTGTTACACTACAAACAGCAAGTGTCATCAAAGTGCACACTTTAGCAGTAAAATGCAAGTTTAAGAAAACAATTTGCAAGTAAAGCTCTAAAGAAAAAAAAAAAAAAAAATCACAAAAATTATTACTTGGAGGTATTAGAATAATGGGTTTTAACATTGAGATACAAATGTAAAAGCAAAAAAGTTATACAATTAAAATGTAGTGGATTTTTTACTGCTTAATTCCAATGATACAGTACTTCAGTGAATAACTTTTTGAAAATATTAAAAACATGGCATTTCAAAGGCTTGTTTATGGAGAAAAAAAATCTGACGCATAGCCCTTCAGAAGACTAATCAAAGCAAATGGCAACATAAACTGGAACCAAGCAATCTGTGGAAGGATTCGTTATCACTGTATCAGCACACTAATCATTACTTGTACTTTTTATGAAAACTTTCAGTCATTTTCTATACCAGTATAACCCATTCATTACGTTATCATGGTTCTGCCAGAGCTTTCACAATCAAAGGATTGTTCAAAGTTTGATCATCTTTGTAACTGAAGCTCTCATTGTTGGTTTAGAAAAAAATCTTTAATGATCAGCATATGCAAATTATGCAGCCCTGCTATTATCAGTTTCACAAGGTATCAGCAGGTTAATATTCACCTCAGTGGTACATAAATGGAGAGTTTGCTTTTTATGAGATCTTTTTATGAATAGAAATCGTGAATTAATTTTGTAGGTATATAAACTATATCTTAAATTCAGAAGACTTATCATATGTCTCACTCCTGTGGCTACACGGCCGAGCCAGCAGACTGAAAAGGAGGCAGGTGCTGCTTCAATGATCGTTTCTGCTCCCAGATGGAATCTCTTCAGAACTGTTCTTTCACTACTCATCAGGCACCACCTGCACAGGCCTCAAAAGCAGACAGCTCCAGAAAATGATGCAACCCTTAGCATGTTGTAGTCTTTTTGACTGCACCTCTCATCATTTGTTTAGTCTTTTAACTTATACATTTATAACGGAACCTGACACTAGCAGTATTTGCCAGATGAAATTAGCAGAAGGTATATACTTTGACACAATTAACAGAACAGAAACTGTAACCCAGAACTTTTCCTTTCCTTTCCTCTTTCCCCTCTCTTTTCCTTTCCCTTCCCCTCCTTTCCTTTCCCTTCCCCTCCTTTCCTTTCCCTTCCCCTCCTTTCCTTTCCTTTCCCTTCCCCTCCTTTCCTTTCCTTTCCCTTCCCCTCCTTTCCTTTCCTTTCCCTTCCCCTCCTTTCCTTTCCTTTCCCTTCCCCTCCTTTCCTTTCCTTTCCCTTCCCCTCCTTTCCTTTCCTTTCCCTTCCCCTCCTTTCCTTTCCTTTCCCTTCCCCTCCTTTCCTTTCCTTTCCCTTCCCCTCCTTTCCTTTCCTTTCCCTTCCCCTCCTTTCCTTTCCTTTCCCTTCCCCTCCTTTCCTTTCCTTTCCCTTCCCCTCCTTTCCCTTCCCCTCCTTTCCTTTCCTTTCCTTTCCTTTCCTTTCCTTTCCTTTCCTTTCCTTTCCTTTCCTTTCCTTTCCTTTCCTTTCCTTTCCTTTCCCCTCCTTTCCTTTCCTTTCCTTTCCTTTCCCCTCCTTTCCTTTCCTTTCCTTTCCTTTCCTTTCCTTTCCTTTCCTTTCCTTTCCTTTCCTTTCCTTTCCTTTCCTTTCCTTTCCTTTCCTTTCCTTTCCTTTCCCTCACCCATAAGCTTTTGTGTCATGCTTCCCCCTCCCGGTTTCTCTCTCTCAGATTTAGTGAAAGCCTTAAAGACTATGAATACAGTATTTACTTCTTTTTTTCCCACTGGGAAGTATCAAAACACAATTCTCCTTCCCCTGCATCTTACATACCCTTGCCTGAGTGTTAACATTGAGCCTCTGGATAAAAAGATGGCAGCTTTCATACTGCACTGTATTTTTCTATTTGCAAAGTAAACTGGTTCACTTGAGATACCTTCACCTGAGATACTCAGGTGCTGCAGCACATAGGAATTACACACTGTAACTCCTACGCAGACAGAAGTGCCTAAGCCCTAGCACTAGCTAAGCCTGAATTTTCTCCTAAGACTGTAATTTTCTCCTAAGGTACATAATTCCTCATGCTGTGAAAAGAGAGGATGGAAACCTAACACAGAGTTTTGTATTCTGTGATGGTAAGGAAGCACTTCCAATTACGGTCCCTAAGTCCATTTCTGAATTCAACTCTGAAGCTGCAGTTAGTACCTCTCTCCCATAGCACTAATAAAGTTAAAGAAAGCATTTCAAGTGAAATATTAAGTTAAAAAGGCAGCATGCATTGCAGTTTTATCTGGTATCTTCAGGCACCTGTGGAGTACTACAACCCCAAACTGTACCAAAGCAGTTTCTTAAAACAGATAGTAAGAAAGAATCTAAGAGAAAAGGTGTTGTCACCTACATCATACCAGTGTATAATTCTGGCTCTTGTCCAAAACCAAACTCATCCATCAAGAAACAAACCTGATTTTCTAACCTGCAGTGTGTTGAATATCCCTTTAAATACTGCTTCAAAACAAAGTGTCACTGGTTCAAATTTATCTTTAATTAATAAACAGTATTGCAGGGTGAACACTAACAAAGAAAGGATTCTTTCTACAAGTATGTTGTCTCATTAATTGTGTTCAAATTGCACTGAGTTGAATAGGTCATCATTCAATATTTTTGATAGCTGCCAGTAATTAAATAAATCCTTTAAGGACACAAAGGAATGGAGGCATACTAGCATATCATTAAAAAAAGTCAGAAATAAAGTCATGACTCTTTTCCTGTCTGATCATAAATTTCATGATCTTCTGGAAGTGCTTAATTCTGATTGGGAATAAAAAGTAAATATTTCTCCAACTGTTAAATGCTATTACTCTACAGACTAATCAGATACTGAAAGCTAAAAATGTGAGAGAAAAATGTAAAATAAAAAATAATCTTCAGTGGAGGTATAGACAAACAGACACTGTAATGCCCATCAATTCAAGTCACAGAAATTTTCTTTTCAATTGAGCTGCTTCTACGTCCAATAGAGCAAATCCACCACGTTTCCATATCTAATCATAAACTAATCTGAATGAGAGAGGACAGAACTCCAAAGACTATTAATGCACTACTATTCCTCCCAGAAGGAACCTGCTTAGCCACCTTCTTGTAAGATCACTATAAATCTCTCTTTAACTCATGCTCATTCGGAGTTTTCCGAATGAGCCACAAAATATAAAAGCGCTTTAGACAAATCCAGTTACAGAATTTAGTGCTTGAGGATGCTTGGTTTTTATGTTAATAATAGATCTTATTTCCAAATGGGATTGAGAAATACAGGACTTTACCTCATTCTATTTTATTTATGTCCTATGGTTTTCCCCATGAGGGGAAAGTGAATTATATGACTGCCAAACTTCTTAGCCAAGCACTGTAACCAGCGTGGCTCAGCTCAGATACAGCTCCAGTGCCTCTTGAGAGATAACTATCAGACATGAGCAATTTGGCAAAAGCAGGGTTTTGAGATTCTCTATGGAAGTATATCATGGAAATTACAAGATACCTAAACAATAGGAAGGAACTGCCTCAAGGTGGACTTTCACCTTCCTCTTGACAGGGAAGTAAAGATGAGCAGGAACCCTACTGAGACCACTCTAGGCAGAAATATTCTTTCTTTCCTGGCTGGGAAAGGCATCACTGTCTTTTGAAGCCACATCCTCGCACCTATTTTGTTTAATGGTGTTACTTCTCCTTGCTTATTCATCCTCCTGATTTCCTGAGCAGCAGAGCAACAGTGCGTTGTGAGGGCTGGCTGCTCCCTGGAGCCATGGGGGACCCCTGAGGCTCACCCACACCACTGTCACCAGCAAGTGAGCAGGGCAGGCTGGGTGGACAGCCCCAGGTTCAGATCAGCCACGTCCTTGGTGATAAAGCAGGTCTGGGGCCAAGCCAGGAGGTCAGCCTGTGAGTTGGGCTCAGGGTGAAGACCAGTGAGGGGAACCGGAGTCTGACAGCCCATGACTGGTGGGCACGTTCACAGCAACAAGGCAGTGTCAGGCTCAGTCTGGAAGCGATCTGGGCATCAGGGGCCAGGGCCTGATGAATGGGGTGCATGACCAGGCACAGGGCTGCGAGGCAGCAGGAGCTGGGGCTCAGGTGAGCAGCAGAGCCTCAGCCAAAAGTGGCTCCCACAGGACAGGGTCTGGCTCTGCCTCAGACCTTCACCCAGCTGAGGGTGGAAGGAGCAATCCTCAGCTGCATTATCTTGTTGGTGCTAAGCCCCATCCAGGACAGGGAATGCTCTCAAGATCCTTACTGTTTGGAGTCCTATCTCCGCATCTTCACTTTGAAGATACTGCTAGATCTGTTGGTAAAATCATAAGAAACAAGGTGTCAACTAGGCAATCCACACAGTGGAGAACTTGCTCAGCCTTGACACTGCTACCTTTCCCCAAAGCTCAGGTACCAGCTGACTGTCATCATACTGAGGGTATTTAACATGTAATTAAAGAAATAAACCTCCAACTGTGAAAGAAATACTTCAAAAATAATCAGATATTTCTCTTTTTACTTGTAAAATAAAGTTCTCTGAATATAAGATGCTAGTTATTAAGCCTCATGGTTCCCTGGACTACGGTGAGTTTCAAGACCTGAGCAGTCAGTAGGGAATCAGTCGGTCCTTTCTTCAGTGAAGACGCAGGTATTAAGAGTTGTGTTCAAGGCCACTGAGGCCAAGGTATGAACAGCGGATGGTGGCTGTACAAGACATAACCTCATTTTAATTCTTCTGAGCTATGAGACTAAAACATTATCAGTATTGCCCTGAATTTCTTCCAGGTAAGCTCAAGTCTGAAGTGTAGTTTTCCTCCTGCCTATCTGCTTTCACTAGTAGAAAACACATCAAAGAAATCACAAATTATTATGCCAGGAAGCAGTCTTATAAATTAATTGCAGTAAATTGTAACAGCTTTCAATGAGATGAAAAACATAACCCAGAAGAAATACTTAGTGTTCACATTCCCCTAGCACTATTTTTCTATAATTTTTGGTAACAATTTCAATCATGAAGTACTCTAAAATGGTATTTTTTCAAATTAACAATGAGCATTAACACAATTACATACTAAGCATCTTTAAAACAGACATTTAGGAAATTAGATATGAATTTATCAGCCTCAGCTTAAACATTTGTCTTTAAAATCTTACCATTTTTAATAGGAGAGAGAAAAAGGGATAAAAAGAAAATGCCACCTGTGCTTACATTCAGTTTCAGAGTGTCATCAAACAAAACCAAGATTCTTACCCAGAAGCCAAAGCAAGATTTGTGAAAGAGGAAGAGTGAGCAAATCCTGATAAGGTTCCATCACAATAAGAACTCAATGTTACCATCACTTCATTTACTTATTTCATGCTCTCTGTCACATTATTTATTCCAGCTACTTCAGACCACATTAAAATAATAAAGCTGGATGACATCATGCTAATGAAGGCATTACCTACAGCAAATTCTGCCACCACTTTTAATCTTGACAGTAGGAGCAATAAAAGCAAAAAAGGCTAAAGACCTCTAGAAAGTGGAAACCTTAGCTGACTTGGAGAATCCCAAAATGGCTGAAGCAAAAGGAAAACATATTGCTTTAAAAGAACTGAAAACATAAGACTTCCTAGCCTAAGAATCCACCTGAACACAGCATGGAGAATTTAGCAAAAGCCTAAATATCCCTCCCTTTTCCCTCACCCCAGTCAATTAAACATTAATATTACTCTAAAAAAAAAAAAAAATTAGTGTCAGCCTCTCACAAGTACAGTGCATAAGCATCCATTATGCTCATTTTTCGATGCTGTACACAGAAAAAATGCATTCAGAAAAATATCTGGAAAGCAATATTTGCTCTCCTTCTTCCAAATGACACAGAAAATATCAATACTATGAATTACTGAAGCTAAGAGACATTTTTCTACAAGAAAAACAGAAAGTAAAAGTCAATATTTCATTTTCAGTATTAACGATAATTAAAGACTCTTTAACGGATAAGAAAATAATCATAGATAATTTTTTATCACATTTATATACCACTTAACAGAACTTGATGAACCAGAGGAAAAAAAGAAAGTGAGTAACAGTTGTGTACATGTGGATAAGGCCTAAAAATGTTGAAATGAGAAATTATTTTCTTAGAGAAGTACTATTTTTGACATCACTTATGCCAGTATATCTAATGTGCATATGTTGTGGTTTAAACCCAGTCAGGCAACTCGTTCACTCGCTCTCCCCCTTCTTTCCCTCCCCCTACTCCCGGACGGACAGAGAGGAGAACCGAAAAGAATGCAACTCCCACGGGTTGAGATAAGAACAGTTTAGTAACTAAGGTATAACACAAATCACTGCTGCTACCACCAGTAATAACAATGATAAAGGAAATAACAAGGGAAGAGAATACAACACCTCACCACCAGCTGACCGATAACTCGCCCCCCCCCCCCCAACCCGACCAAGCTCTGACCAATGCCTCCTCCATCCCTGCAGTCCCAGCCCTTCCAGGTAACTCTCAGTTACATCCTGGGCATGACGTGCTGTGGTATGGAATACCTCTTTGGCTAGTTTGGGTCAGGTGTCCTGTCTCTTCTTCCTCCGGGTTTTCCCTCCTCCTTGGCAGACCATGAGGCTCACAAAGCCCTTGGCCAAACCAAAACATCATTGTTATCAGCTCTGTTCCCAGGCCAAAAGTCAAAACACTGCACTGCACCAGCTACCAAGAAGGAGAAAAATGACTGCTACTGCTGAACCCAGGACAGTATATCAATTTCATGAATCATAAGCTATGTGTTTCAAGTCCTTCAGAGTAAGTACAGAAATAAAGGTAGCTAGTGGAAAAGATTTTTTATAAGAACAAGTGAGTTTTACAAAAGTGGATTTAAAAAAAACCCTGTGGACAACTTCTTTAAAACTGTTTCAGAATAAAGATTCATGAGCTGTAAACATTGTTATAGAAGCTGTTCTGCATTATTATCAGCACTGTATTAAGCCACACTGATGAAACTCAATGTGAGCTGTAAAACAGAATAATAAGGCAAATAGGTTTACCTCCTTGGAAAAAAGCACTATTTCATCTGACCTGTTATTGTTCCATAAAAAAACACTGTGTAGTTCAACCTTTCTGCTAAACCAAATTCTAAGTCACCGTAAATCTAGAGGGTAGAACTGAGATTTGCAAAAGCAAATCTGTGTATAAATTGCAGAAGTGACAGATTGACTCCACAGCTTTTCTTTGAGCATTCTTTCTTGAAGATCAATAGACAAAACTCTTCTCAACAGTAGCAGTCAGTATTACCAGGGACATCCTCTCCATTACTTTGTATAACCTATCAGAAAGAAAACTGAAATGTTCATTAACCCTAATGGAAATACTTCTGCATATTAAGACTGACGCAAACCAGCACTATACAAGTCATATGAAAAAAATAAATGGAGCCTATGTGACTGGATTTTATGGATTACTTTCAGCACTTCAGGAAACCTGAGTAGCCAAAAGTACTTTCAGTGCAGCTCAAATCTACTACCAACTGGTCATAAAACTAGCATGATTCTAGAGGAAATACTAGTATTTCCACTAATTTTAGTTAAGACTAACTCAACAACTATAGAGAGGAGAATTCCCATTTCATTTTCCCCCATTAAAAAAAAAAAAAAATTAAAAAAAAAACCAAAATCACACACACATACACAAAACCAACAAAAAATAAACCTACAAAAACCCAAACAAACCATAACTAAAAACTGTGACAGTAAAAACCCTGTCTTAAAAGTTGTTCTCCATCCCTTTGTAAGAAGATTATGACACAATGTAGTGGTATGGGTTCAAGCCCTGGAAAGACCAACCACACAGTCATACATGTCTGCATGGTTATCACTGAGGTATTCACATGATCTGTTTATACATTTATATCTCAAAGGCCATGAGATCAAGTACAGTCATGGAGAAATGATCATAAAATTGATTTGGGACCATATTTCTTCATAGTATAGGTACTGGAAAAACTGTTTGCCAATAGTTACATAAAACTGTGCATAAATTTAAACTTGACTTTATAAAAAAAAAATTATAGCAAAACAAAAATAAAATGTCAGGAATACTGAGACTCCTCGTCTTCCAAGTGAATAACAGAGAATGAAGAGATGATGTTTTCCAGATGATGTTTTCCTATTTGAACTTAATAGAAAATAACTAAGTTCTGATATCATTTAGTATGTAGTAATATACTGCACTACACTTTTACATTTGCTAAAATAGGCCTGCTCTCACAATAACAGGAAAAAGAAAAGTCCTTAAACATTTAAATGAAGTATTGTATTATAGAAGACAAAAATTTGCAAATAGGTACAAAAAGATATTTTCAGTTTGACAGCCCTTTATTTTTAGCTTAAACAGCTTGTACCAAAATACAAGTTATTCATGCATCAAAAATAACGTCTGACATTTTCTCATACGTTCCACAATGAATTTAAGAAATATTTTATGTTCAATAAGGTGCCAAGTTGGTAATCACCAAGACATTAGCCAAAAATGTATATTTACAAAGCCCCATTCTTTAAATTTTAAAATCATGTAATTTGGTAAGCATAGATAAGTGTTAAAAAACCCCACAATTTTGAGAATGGAATATGCTTTAATTTTTTAGGATTATTAGGGAAAATTGACTAGAATATTGGGGTAGGAAACTAACTCTGAAATGTAAATTGTTATGCTTCCTGAAATTCTGTAAACACAGAAGGTGCTTTACACATGCTTGAAACCAGTCTTAAGAAAAAAAATCAAGAACAAATGGCTTACTCGTAGTTAAAATGCAAAGATTTAAGTGGAAAAGAGTTTGCTTATGAATAAAACATCAATTAAGTAGATATTAACTGCAAAACTACTGAAGGAAGCCAAGGGGTCTCTTAAGCTTTCTAAACAGTGATATACTTTAATATTTTCATCCCTTTCATTTCCCTTCTGAAAGACTTTCTGCAATAGCTTACTGATTAAAGAGGGACTTTTTATTTCAAACTTGCAGTGATGCTGGACCTTTCTCTGTGTCTGTATACCTTATTTCTGACTCATAAAATAGAGACAAAAGAGTTGCCGTAACTTCCAAATTTCATGAGAACTTTACCAGTTAAAGAACTCCATTTTATCAAAAAAATTTCTTCATCACAACTTTATGGGCAATGAACTACTACTTTCAATTACTTGGAAATTAAATCCAAATGGAAAAGAAAAAACAAAAGTAGGAGGCTATTTTGTCAGATGCTGAATGCCACTCTTTCAAGATAGTAAAGATTTACTATAGAAATCAGGATGGAGCATTATTTTAAAAAAATATGTTGAATGGAGGAGAGAAGGTTGAAAAGCTCAGTCACAAAATGAGCAAGAATTGAAATATCTTCTGAGAAGTTGCACAGAAACATAATTTAAATAACAATACAAACATCCTCTCCAAATTCTTTTCAGTTAAACAGAGTTCTTGGAATGTATGCATTACCTTAACAACAGGATTCAGCAGAACAACACCTGATTTCTTTGTAATAACTTGCTTTGTTGTGTAATGATGTTCTATGAGCTGAGGAATAGTTGGAAATCCAGTTCCTTCAAAACGATATTGATTCTGTATGGAGGTAAAAGGAAATAATTGTTTCTCTACAAGCAGTATTTTGAACAAGAAACTTCAAAAGCGCATGACCAAGCTTCCCTCACTAGTAACAAAGAAATATTTGCTTTTACAAAACTATGTTTTTTTCCTGATCTACTTAATAGCATTTCTACTGAATTAAACGGAATGATAGTTAAGAAGATGATAAATTAGTAAATGCAAAATTACTGCATCACTCATTTAAGGCAATGTGATAAAACAACAATTTATTTAAATTCATAATTTAAATATTTAGGACAGAGTGAAAAAAAAATGTTCTAAACTACAGAAAAAAAAAACCAACTTCCTAATTACTTGAAGTTCTAAGAATTACAGATAACAAACTAAAAACTAAACATCTGGCAATAAAATAAACAGGAGATGAGTAACACTATCTAACTTGGATCTTACTGCATTTACAATGTTTGATAAAATTAATAAATCCCTAGCACAGAGGACAAGATGCATTGGTCTTTAATAAGCAGTATAGACCAAAAGAGTCTACAGCAGCCAAAAAAAAAAAAGAGCAGGTTATGCACAGAATTTACAGAGAAGTTGGGCAAGACAGAATTCCCTCCCTTGCTTCATAAATTTATTTATTTTTATATATATGTAATTAAACACAATGGAAACAATTAAATCCTTACTAGTTTCTTAGAAGCATGTAACATTTTCTTAGCTATGAATAAATGCTATGACATAATTTTTTCAGGTTTTAAGGAGAAAAATTGAAATTGGCATTGTTTATCTTTGCCCACACTCTTGATGGGGAAAAAAATAGCAAAGAAGTATTTATTTCATTCTCCTGAATGTCTTACTAAGATAACTAACATTTTGATATAGCACAGACTCAAGAAACAACAGCTGCCTTGAATGACAACAGTGAATTTTGGTGCTTAAAGCTGAACGCTAAAGTCATTTATCACACACATAGTTGTATTAACATTAAACTTCAAAATGATAGAGTACAAGTTTGGTCTCCATATGGGGACTACTCAGTGATCCAAGGGGGTGATTTGACTGGTCACAGAGACCTGATTCCACACAGCATACCAATGCTAACAAACAAATCTCTTGCACTAAGCTCTCCTCAAACTTCCCTACCAAAATGCTCATGAATACAATTCCGCTTGTTATGTGATCATAACAATCCCACCATCTAAACACTTTTCAGAGCCTAATAAGCTTTATTCTTTCTACAATTAATGCTCTTTTTTTTTTCCACCACAATAAATGCACAAAATTAATCAAATAGGAGTACATAAGGAGTCCTGCATTTCTTTAAGAAAAAGGCTTTAACTTCTATGATTGTCAAGGAAATCTGACACAACTGCATCCCACAAACAGATGAACATAATGCTCTATTACTAAACTTAAAAGCAGAAAAATTGAGTGACCTGATGATGTTTAGACCATCCAAGCTATGCAATATTAAACAGCACCAGTCTTACATTTCAAATGTCATTCCTAAGAGAAAGTAGTGAAATTATGGAAATAAAGGCAGCTTTTTTTTTGGTGGAAAATTCTAATATAAAATGAGTCATCTTACAGGCAAGCCTCAAAGTAATACTTATTAAGCAAAATACTCTATTTTAACTGACTAGGAAGTCCAATCTACATTTCTATGAAGATCTACTTGTTGCGTATTTTACACAAACCTGTTCCAGCCAAGTATATAATGTGCATTTATTTCTGCGGTGTCTGGATCAGAGAGATCCGAGCACCTTGTAAGACTGTGTGTCTAGGTACAGGTAATTTAATTGCTCCTATTTTCTCATTCCTCATCCTGCCATGTCAAAATGCTTTCAGGATATAAAATTAAAATAAAATCAACCCTGACTTTGTGTAAAGGTTCACTTCTATAAGGAAAACTCTAGGTGAAAATTAATTAAAACTCCAGCTGCACCAGGTTAGGGTTAGGGTTGGGATTAGGGCCCATAATGATTTGCTTCTGTAAGCAAAGCCTCCCAACTTCTGCAAATTTTAAAAATATCACTGCCTCTCATTAAAAAAAACAAACAAATACACAATATTGACTTCATACAGGCATGCTGCATCAGCTGGGGATTTTGACAAGTAAATCCCCCTTTGTAAATCTCATTATATGATTAAATTTGTGGGTTTTTTTCCTGTATGTGGGAGATTTTATTGTAAGAGACTGAAATATGTTTTGGCAGCATTACTGAATCAAAACTGAGAATGATTTGCTGATATGTCATACTTCAAGAACTTCTAGTAATGTTATAAGAACTGTCATATTTTGAATAAGTTTGAAATTCTGTAAAGTAAAGCAAATAATACATTAAAAAACACAAATAATGCATTAAGAAGAGTAAGAAGAAATACACTGCAAAAAGGCATATAAGAATTAAAATACTGTTTAAAATGGACAATTTTTCCTAAGTTAGAGCAAAAAGGAAATAAATTCTGGTCCTTAGAAGCATATGAGCTGTGCAACTACCACAAGTTTTTGTTATACTGAACAATATCCGTAGGGCTAAAAAGAACAGAAGCGTCTCTAATGTAACAGTTTAAATTCCCAGCCACACAGAAATCAACACAGATTACTTTCTCCTCTGTGCATGTTTGCAATTTTCAATGGAATCTTTACAGTCTGAATTAAAAGTAGCCTAATAAGTACCAATTATGAAAATGGGTTTAAAAATAAACGTACATGCATAAACTAGTAATAACAAATTCTGGATTTCAAAACATTTACAGAAATATCTTGACTTTTCAAAGTAACATAAAAGATGTTGGATAACCTCATATTTTGTAATTTTAACTTATTTCCCAAAATTATCTTTCCTCTCCCTTGATTTCAGCATTGATGGAAATATTTCCAAGGGCTTTCATATTTTCATATAAAGGCTAAAGCCATTTGCCATAGTAAATTATGCATAGGTTACACTGGTTAGCTGAAACTATATATTTCCTAACATTTAAAATATCCAGTACTATGTCAGAGACGTACATCAGCATATTGTATGATAAAGTGTCTCCGTTGTCCATCTGAAAACACAGAAAGGACATATTCACCAGGTTTCCCGTGGCTCTCTCGCACCAAGAAGTCTCCTTGCTGTTTTAACAGCTCCTGGGCTTCTATTCTTGGAATTGCGCCATGATACCAGTCTTGCTCAGCCAGTGGTTTCTCAGTGGTTGAAATTACATCAAAGAACTTTGGAAAAATATTGAAAAAAATGTTACTTTGATAGCTTAGTTTTAGTTTACTTTTACATGAAAAGCATGATAAACAACGATTTCTATTTCTGTATCTAAATTATGTATTTCTGTCAACAAACAAAATCAAGGCTCTTACATTTACAAAAATGACACAGTGATCACGTTTTTATCACCTAAAAAAATAACATATAAAAAGCAAAAGATTATGGAAACAGCCATAAAACTATTTAATATTTTTCATTTGCCTTCCATTTTTCCAGAGTCATGCTAACCAACTCTTTCTCAAACATCTCAAGTGTTATTAATAATTCAAAATGAACCATTTCTTTTTAAAGACAGAAACTTCTCAAATATAAAAACATAAGAAATTGGTTTATACAAAGCATTTGAATTAGATAAATTGTTTTCACCAATTTATTTACCAACTGCATCCCAAATCAGTTAATAGCTCTATGAGATATTTTTCCTAGCATTTACACTGTAACACAGAATATGCACCTGAGTGTACTGGCTATAAATGGGAGTTAATGAGTTTTAACTACCAATTTAAAATATTAATTCTAACATGCTTACATTGTTTAGGAAACTGAGAAACACTTAGTATTTTGGTCAGCGAACACTTCAGATTTATTTGTTACGGCTATACAGAAAAGCCCTTACTTAAGCTCTATGTCAGTCAAATCAATAGTGCCAGCACTCATAGAAATTCTCACCACCAGAGTAGTAAAACTGAACAAAATAACAGTGCATTCTGTTTCATGAGTTGAACAGGCATGCGAATGTGTCCCAGGCAAGCCTGCTGAGCTGCGTTTTAGATAACAGTAGGAAGACCCACACCTCAATTATGCACAAACAGATACAAAGAAAGCATACAGTTCTGAATTAACCTCTCCTACTGCTCTGCCCTGATGAAACATCCCTTCTGAGTGGAGGAAAATGCCATCATATACTTCCTCATGCTAGTACTGTCCTCTTTACTTATTCCTTTGACCTGCTGGTCACGCTCCTTTTGATGCAGCCCAGGACAGTTGGCTTTCTGGGCTGCGAGTGCACACTGAAGCCGGCTCATGTTCATTTTCTCATCAACCAGCACCCCCAAGTCCTTCTCCACAGGGCTGCTCTGAATCTCTTCTCTGCCCAACCTGCAGCTGTGCCTAGGATTGCTCTAACCCAGGTGTAGAGATAACTCCCGATGGAATATCCTACCTTTTGCCTCCATATACCTGGCTCATTCATACATGCTAACATACCATATGAAACCAACATTAATTGCACCTATTAGCCTAAAAAAAACAACAAAAAAGTTATAAATAATAATAGATGTCTGTGCTAAGCTCAAAGGCCGCAGTGGCAAAAAAACATAGGCAGTGGGGCAGACACTGGTATTCATGATGCTATTCATTCCAACTCTTCATACAGTTCCTTCATAGCACTGCACTCCTACATGTACATGAAAGTTGCCCCTTTTCTTGTTTTCACTCATTTCATTAAACTTGTGTCTCTTCCTATTACAGAAAACTGGCTAGAATCTTCCCCACAAGAAGCACATGAATTACTAACCTTGCTCTTCAAACTATACTGTTTCCCTATATTACCCTTTATCTTCACATTCTGACAGCACAAAAATAATTTAAGTAACAGGTGAACTCCTGGCTGCTTTTGGAAGTGCGGTTTCTCTATGAATATGAAAAAAAACCCTGTTTCCTCTAATTACACGTAAAATCCAACTTCTCCCACCAATTAAATATGGGATGGTGTTTTAGAATAGCACTGTATTTAAACCAAGATATGGCTCTACTTCTGAAAGTTTCAATACACTTAAAACACATAATATGAAAACAGCTAGTTCACATCACACTTTTTCCTACTCTGCTTCAAGATCCTTTTTGGTCTTAATCTATTAAAAAATAAATAAATTCTTTTACATGTGTTAAAATTATTTTATATCACACCTTCAATAATCACTTTGGATACTTTGTTGATGGGTAATAAGTTTTAAGTACCAGCTTACACATTTAGCAATAAGCACAGTGATGTAACCGTCACCATGAAAAAGCCTAGCAGCTGACCACGTTAGGAGCTAAGTACTAATTTGCAAAGTAAATTTTAGCTGTATATGCATGGTTAGGTTTTTTTAACACACGACAAATTGCTGAATCAAAACACGGCAAAACTGAAAATTGGTTAGTTTATATATTCTGACTCTGAAATGCATTTAAGTGATAAGTAATCAAGAGTACAGTTGTTATTCAGATTTTACTTTCTGCCTCAAATGATCCAATTCAGATCTTACTTCTCCCAAACATATTCCAGGGTTTCAGCAATCCTACCCACCATGTATATACACAACTTTCATGGAATTAACAGTGACACAGATTGGAATGAATATCAAAATGAGTCACGTAAGTTCTTTAAAATGACACTTTAAAGCCAATGAAGATTTTTCCATCAACTTCCCCGATTTAATCCGAAGTGTTTTATCTTGACTCTTCTTGCAATTTTTTCTCTTCCAATTTTTCTCTGAAGCAGTTTTGGGTAGTATTTTTAAATATTAAAAAAAAATTTAAAAATCTAAACAAATTGTACAACACATACAAATAGACAAAGTTCTAGGCCTACACAAAGAACAGAGACCACAGCAATATACATTTTACTATGTTTTTATTACGAAATGTTGCACATTTATGTCAACTAGAAGTTTTATAAAGCAAAGATTAGGATACTGTTGAGATTTTATGTATCTCCAAGGACACTTCAATATTTTAAAAAATAATTGCATATGTCATGCAACTTTCACACTTCTCATAGGAAGAGTCTTCCTGTACTGATTTTATTTCATTATCATATTTATTATTTCATTATTCCATTCCATTCCTTTATGACTGCAATTTTCCTATGCATACAAATACACATATATGTACATACATGTTTGTATGCATATATGCAACTGTAATTTCTTCCACACATTCTGAAGTGTTTAGCTTAAATAAAGTTTACTGGATCCTTTAATGGGTCCCTGGATTCAGTGCTGCAGCATAAACCAGAAAATTCATTCATTCTAACATTTTCTCAAAAATGCTTTTTTTTTTTTTTTTTTTCTTGGTAGGGGGAAGGGTTAAGATGTTCCACTTCAGGAAAAAAAAAAAATAATCTGTCACCTCCCTAAGGAGGTGCTCCAGTATTTTAATCAATCTTGCAAGCTTCTTGAAAACAGTCAATACAAAAGCAAATGAAACAAGAATGTTTCTCCATCCATTAGGGAACCTGAACAAAAGCCAACTAGAAGAGATACTCAACAAGCACCTTTAGTGGGGATTGAAGAAAGATGCATAATGCCGAATTATTTAAATAGTAAAAGCTATTGAAGAAGTAGAAGTAGTAGCAATAACATGCTGATATACTGGTGCCTTTATAATAAATATGGGGAATATAATTATTGCAACAATTTAACACATGCATGACCTACTACAGGCTATGACAACATGCTGCATTTCCAGTAATTCAGACTCCCTGGGAAGGGTACTCTTGAAAGTATATCACCAGTCTTAGAGCTATAAAAAACATGTAATTCTCTCTTTTTTTTTTTATTAAATGCAGTAAGTTGTTCTCACGTACTAATATGCCACAATATTATAATCAGAACACTGTTTTTATAACATTTTAATGTAATTTTTGTCCATATAGGTGGAAATTCATGATGTTTGAGGAAAAAAAAAAATCCCACTTAAACTGTAAAAATAACACAGTGTACTATAACAAGTACATTATTGATGCTACTTACCGAGGATGAGCCCAGCATGGATTTTGGAGACCTTATAATTCCAGCTATGGAATGACGTATAGTATCAAATCTTGAGACTTTGTCTTTCTTGTCCTAGGAGAAAAAACAGTATCTCCAGTGAAACCTAGCAAATTGATATGACCACTGAATTATTGGAGAAGTGCAAACTTCAGTGGGATAAAGCTAACTCATTTACAAATTCTGTAATTTCTTCAATATTTTGTGTAACTATTTTAAGTATCACTATTGCTAACTACAAAGAGAACTGAAATTCTTTTGTATACTAAAAGTACAGGACATAATTCTCAGTTCACTCTCTCCTAAAATACTTCTTATTTTAAAAGGACACTGATTTAAAAAAAAAGTCCGCATAGTAAAACAAAAATATACAGGTACATTACCCTTGCTTAATATATGCTTGTTTTTTTTCCCTTTCATTAACATGTTCTTCTCTAACAACAGACTACTTGTAAATACTAGTAGCAATCAGTGCAAATTATAGGATCCATCTGCTTTCTGGCATTACTGTAAATCATAGGTGCAGGCACCATCTGGATTTTAAACTCTGTAAGTAGAGAGATCTAACTGGAACATTGAAACAGCCCTTAAGCACCACTAGTTCAGCACATGTCAACATAAACTCCAGGTACTCATAACTTCACTTAACCCAAAGCCTGCATATAACTTAACCTCTGATTTATCATCAACTCTCCAAGTTAGTATCAAAGAATCTTTCAAAAAATACAAAAATGTATTTTAACACTGACAAACTGAGTTTATTGCTTGCAAATCACAATCAGAAACAGGAAAGATATTTTAATGAGATTCTGCAAAGTAATTAAACCTGAAGCAGAGAGATCACACATGAATAAACTCATTCTAATTAGCTATAGGTTATCCATAAGCAACTGATAATGGAGACAAGACTACACTGTTTGCGAGTGTTACAAACAAAAGTTGCTTCCAGGTTTTGGACACCTCTGACTGAAGAAACCGAAAATCTGATAATATAATAAAAGTAGCTTCAGTTTATTCCAGGACTTCAGAATGAGGAACAAAAACTGAATATACCAGTGCTTGAAAATGACTCAGTTTACTTAACAGGATACAGGTTAAACATTGTCTTAGCAATAGAAATCTATTTATCTGGCAGTAGAATTCTGCAATGTGCTTTAATATGCAATGTGCTGGGCAAAAGAGCACAAAACCCAGTCAAATAGTAAAAACAGCAATATGGATTTTATTATTCCCTGAAATATTCCTAAACTATGTGCCCATTTACCCATCAATAACATTTATATTCCTTTTCATCAGACTCAAGTAATATTTTATGTCAATTAATTTTCTTATAATAAAAAATCTCTGTGCTGGGACCTGATGTTTATTTTTGCAATATTGATGAAATAAACAGAAAAAAAAAATCTTATTAATGACTGAGGGTGACAAAGACTAATTTTGTTTGCATGCTGGGCATTGAATGATCCACTTATTTCACACATCTCTTCAGAAGTGCGCCATGATATTTAACTGCACTTAAATGTATTCTTCTTACAAATCAGGAAAAAAGTAAGTTACCAAAAAGATGCATGAATTCCATTTGCAATTCCCCTAAACAAACTCAGAAGTTTTCTTTCTATTTTAAGCTAAGAGTATGTTTATTTAACAACAACACCAAACTACAAGTGTGGCTCTACAGTCACCAAATTCTCCTTACTGAAAAATGTTTTTTATACAACAGGGAGGTTTATTGACTCCTAAGTACCAGAAAGCTTTGTGGACTCAAACACCAGAGGACTTTGACAAGCAGCACCAAAATCTACACAGAGGCTAATAGTCACATTAAACAGAATGAGCATGAAAATGCAGATTAAAGGACTTTGTTCAAAATGTGGTGCATGTCCTGTTCAAACTACATTTATGAACTCTGTTCAGTATTTTCACAGCACTTTCTCTCTGCCATACTGAAACTACTCTGTATCTTACAGCAATCAAGACTTATAATTTGTTGGCACAGCAGGCATTATCAAACATGTGACACACACAACCATAGCTTGTACTGAGTTTATTTCTTCCATTTAAGAATTTTTAGGGCAACCTGGATAAAACTGAAAAGCAGCAACAGTGGTCTTTTAAAGACTTTTTCTCTTTTTTCGCCATTCCTCAGATGCAGACCACCTTAGAAGGATCCATTTCATTTTGCAGGAAACCAGTTTTCACTGAGAACAGTATAATCACCAGTGTGAAGAGGTTTTTTTTTTTATGCATATGACGTATATTTTTTTCCTAAACTTATATAAGAATACAACCCAGAACAGCCCATCTACTTTTTTTATATTATACATATTATATCATACAAATTAAATTTTATATTTATGCGTGCGTACAATCTTACTAGTTAAGTCAGAGCATTATTTTAACTCTACTTTCCAAAATAAAAGGAAATGCTCATCAGAGCTATCCTTCACTGATCTCCATCCCAGTTACATCAAATTTTGAATCTCTCAGCCAAGGCCCTCACAATTTAGCAAAGGGTTTAGTAGATGAAAGGATTATCTCAGGGTATCTGAAGGAAGCTAACAGAGAGCAAAGACTCTCCATGTCCTCAGGAAAAAAAGTTCATTGTAATTCCACACAATACTCACTCCAACAAACATCAGGTATCAGACCAACCAGGACAACCTTGCTGGCTATGTAGTCACTACATACACTTCAGACAAACTCATAAGACATGTTACTATCTTGACTAACAAACCTGATGAGGACATGGGAAAGTAACTGGGAGCTCTCCATGAATGATGCTGTACAGAGCATTATGGAGTAGCATGGTTCCTAGAATACATGATCCAGCTATAAAACATATTAGCTGATTCAGTTTCATTTTGGTTTAAATGAATGACTTTCAGAGATGTTAGCAAAATCATACTATGATTCCTTTATTTTATACTACATCAATTTCATTAAAAAGAAAACTAACTTGTGGGCCACAGAATTTTATTCAATGACTAAATTATTGTAGAATAAATTGTAGTTTATCATTAAGAAGCTAGATACAAATAAAAATACATACTGCCATTAGAGGACACTCATAATCTATTTCTCTGATTGTGTTTTAAGTGTACTTGTGGCATGACGGTACATCATACAGGGAATTATGAAAAATTCATTGACCGATAGTTCCATTTTAGGACTAGCTGGATTTCTAATCACTCTCTGGAATGCATTTAAATGAGTCTCCACCACATTTGGGACTGGGACCTAGAGCAGGTAATAAATTTTCTACACATTGGACGATTACATCTACCAAAACTGCTGAAAAGCCAACTACTTACTCTGGACTGATGGAAGACTGAAAGCAAAGAACCGTTTTATGGGTGGGAATTATTGTCATTATCCTGTTTGATAATAATGCAAAGCACTACTGCTTTCATTTCCAAATAATATAGAAAGGATTTATTACGAAAAATAGCTTTTATTGAGAAACTTGTTGACAGCAGCTACTTGTAACCATCAGATTAAAGTCCTCTGTCATATTTTACAAGAAATCAATTTTGGATGCAGCAGTGTTGTTATAATTCTGCCACAAAACAAGGAATGCTGAACTCCTGTTTCCAGCTGTATACATTTCAGTTGGACTTTTGTTCCAGTTCTTTTTTTCCTTCTTAACAGTCAAAACAACTACCTCAGCCCTTTTCAAGAGATGTCACAGCAGAAGGCAACCACTCAGGCTCTCTTAATTTTACTTTCCATTTTTCAATTTCGACAAGATGGAGAAAGGAAAAATAAAACCCTAAAAGAAGTGCAGGATTCAGGGCAGCCGTAAAATGCAAGGGAAGCACTCCCTGTTTTGGCTGAGGATTTCCTTAAGTGCATTTTCTATACGAAACACAGAAAGCCAAGCTTCTCTCTTTCGTTATGTTCACTCTGGGGGATTTTGTGCAACATGAGTTCCTGTCCATTTTAATGGATTTTTCCCTAAAATTTATCTTCTATGGCCATGCACTGCAACTGTTAGGGTCTTGTGGACAAAAATCTCCTTTTTGCCTGACATGCAGTTCTGTCACAGGGCAAAATCATCACAGAACTTGGAGTGCATGAAAAATAATACAATATACCCAGAACTGTGACACAACCAAAATAACAGGCCTTAAGAATCACATTCACAATGGTATTTTGAATGAACCTAAACAAGACAAAGCAACAGTGCAAAAGATTTTTCTTAAATTGAGCTGCATAACATAAAAGCCCCAAAGAGCCTTTTAGCTGTATAAATCCAGAAAAAATGGCTGTATGTTAGATGTTATTTTATATATATATATATATATACACACACACTCTTTTTAGAAAAGCAAGGAAGTAGGAAGCTGGACAGGGATCTAAGAAAGAAAAAAGAGCTAATGCTCCCAAGCGACAGGCTAAGAGTAACATATCTCTACTGATCAAAAGGTGGAAGATTAGCAGTAAGAGGGACAATGGACAATGCAGCATATATTTAATACTGGTAAAAACACTAGCCAAACATGTACATATAGGTAATATGAACAGGATACAGAGGTTGAATGTGAGCTTGCAAATGGAATCAGAGAAGCTTCATAGGAAATTTAGAGGAAATATGATGAGACCCCTTCAACTGAAAGAGGAACTAAATTCTCAAGAAAAGGACATTGCATTATCAGCGACATCTAAAAGGTGAGCATGATAGTACTGTTTCTGCAATTTGGCTTGGGATCTGGTCCTTAGAGATTTTGATGAAAACTCTTTCAGCATAATACAAGAGCTCTAATAAAACCAGAAGGGAGGGGTTCCTGGTAGTTACTGAAAATTATATGTTCAAACGAACATACAGATAAAAAAGACATACCAGACAGTATCTGCCAGAGCAATTAAGACATTCTCTTTTTCATAAAGAAAATGCTTCAATTTTCCTGATGAAAAAGGTACAGAACAACATTCATCTTAAAGCTTCAAATTCACATAATGGGAAGAAAAAGGAAAATTTTTGCTTTTAGAAGGCTATAAATGTCTGGCATGAGAATGGAGTTTAGTGATTTATAATCAAGAATTCTTCAAAGAAGCTTTAGAGAAAATAATTTTCTGAAAATGGATCTCTGCATTAATCACTTCAGCAGTGGGTGTTAGAAGTTACTCAGGAGACACCCCAAAACTGTGTAACAGACTGTAACAGGAACTCTAGCCTGCCTATTGATGACTGGATGAGGATTGTAACCACAAAATCTTTGTGTCTCTGTTTTACAAGTATTAGCACATACTTGTGGAGATGTAAATGCTGATGTATATTAAAACCTGAACAGCAGATGACTGATGTCCTTAAAGTCTATGACTTTATTTCTGAAGTAAGACTAATCTCATACCTGAAAAGCATTTTTATTTTTTTTTCTTTTTCCTCTGGGTATCTCAGAAAGACCACAGGTAGAAAACCAGATAAAGAATCACACTGTCTTTACCAAACAAAACAGGGTATTTTAAGCTATTAACATGGCACTCACAAATGGAATGAGAGTTGCTGGCTGAATATGAGCTGATTATCTGAGCTAAACAAATCATTATTCTCAGAGCACCTTCCCAGAAATATAATAAATATGTGTTTTCTTAGTTTCCTGTTATAGGTATCTAGAACTGAGAGCAGCACTGTGCAGAGCCATGACGAAGTACACAGTACATTTACTAAAAATTAAAACATTCAAAGGTAATTAAAAATATCTCCAGTACACAGTGAAACCAATTAAACAGCACACCTATTCAAAAATAATTTCTTGATAAGGTCACACTTTCTGTTTTAAACACAAGCAACACCTTCCAAAGCAGCAGAAATTATGCATAATTGAGGAACGCATACTGTAAACCACTGTACTGGATGTAAATTAATGTTCCACCTTTTGAATTGAAGGGTGTAGCCAGAAAAACACAGACTTACTGGTGAGAAATTTAAGACCAGCTACGTTTTCTAAGACAAAAGATACAGCCCAGGCTATGCCAGCGGCCTAATGGCCCTCAGGAAAAGACAAATGATAATTCTTTAGAGCATATATTTGTCCGCTTAAGTTCTGTGGTATAAGATCTGCCTTGGTCATGTAAGATGTTATGTTTCTACATGTAACAGTTATGGAAGGAGTTTTTTCAGTTGCTTTCTGAATCTGTATGAACTACTACAGACCACTGCTGTAGCAACCAATTGCACAACTTCATTACATGTTTTTGAAGAACACGTTTGTCTGCTTGCTTTGAATCATCTGCCTCTGTGGTTATCTGATGGCCCCTACTTCTTGCTTCTGAAGAGACAGCGAACAACCAGCATTCCGCGTTCACTTTCTCCATGACACCCAACACATTGTATATATCTTTATCACATAACCCTTTAGTCTGCTTTTCAAGTCTGTGAAGCTCAATCTACTCATTCACTAATTCCAGAGAAACTCCTCCACATATTTGTGCATTATTTTGCCTTTCTGAATTCTCCTACATAAATTTTGTAATTTACAGAGCTGAAAATAAGTGATTACCTGGAGGCAGATTCTTCTGGGTAGTATACAACACAAGGAAAACAGCAACAGAGAAGAATTCCAGTTAGATATTCGGGGGAAAAGAATCACAATAAGGACTGATCAAATACTGAAACATTGCCCAGAGAGACTTCCATCACTAGAGCTGCTAGAACCTCAACTGCAAGAAGGGATTTTGCAGCCTGACATAACATATGACCCTGCTCTGAGCAAGAAGCAAGACCAGATGGCTTCCCTGAGATCTCTTCCAATTTAAATTATTCTGCAGCTCTGAGATATATGGGAAGCAGGCGCACATCAATTTAAACAGTGACGTAATGTTTTCTTCTCTATCTTCTCTCCCTTTCCACAAAACTTCTAGCATATTTTTTGGTTTAGAGCACTAAAGTAAATAGTGACCTGATATCTTCAGGAACATTCAGACCTTGTTTTGAGCAGTAACTCTTGAGTTCATTACTGTTATATGTGAAATCAAGCACTGTTAAAACAATCCACTCTGCAGGAATGTAATTACTCATATATAACACTAACATAAAAAAACAAATACAGATATAATCTGTATAATTTATAACAAGGAATTCACTCAACTTATTATCAAAAATCTTTGCTTTATTTCCAAATAAAGTTTTCTACTATTTTGATTACTTATATACCAGAATCTTTAAGGTGCAACACAGACTAGAAAAGTGGTTTTTTTTCTGTTCACAGAAACAGCAATTAAAAAAAAAATCATTACACAAGAGACTGGTGAACTATCTGGAGACAAAAACCTGGAGACAAAAAAAAATTGGCAGATTTTACTTAGGAAAGCATCAGATGTCATCATACACTTTGTACAAATGAATTAATGTTTTAAAAAGCAGCATGTATTCACAATTGACCCTTTGCTTTCTTTTTGAAAGACTATCAGAACAGAATGTACAGTTAAGTTGACTGCACTGTTACCTGTTTTAATTAAGAGTTTCAGAGGACCAATTTTTCAAGCTATGTATAAAATATCAGGGAAATGTCACCTTCATCTTTGAAGTGCAGTAAATCTTCCAAATCACACAAATGCGTATTAGACATCTTTAAGGAAGCAGAGTACCTCTTAACTGGGGCTAGCAATAATGTTTCCAGAGACATGGTACATTTTAATTTTTACATACTAAACAACTTTTTTATTAAAGGAAAAAAAAAAGTTGATTTCATCTAATTATCAAGAATGTCAACTGTCCTCTAGAGAAGATGATGACTAAATATACTGCACTTAAGCTGAGACACCGATATCCTGCCCAATCACTGTTTTTGTGAAAGGAAAAGGTAGACAGAGAAATGCTTTTGCAAGGCAGATAGAATTTAATAAGGAATTCCTTCTTTGCTTAATAAATGTATCCCTACACCATGAATACACCTCCATCCTCTGATCACATAATGATGCCAAACAAAGGAGAACTGATTTCAATAAAGGCAACTTAACAAACCAGTTCAGATTTCTGAAAGCTTAGAGAAAGCTTTGGAAGGAACACATATTTTTGAAAAATTAAGATTTCTTGACCTATGCTCAAGAGAGTCATCAAAACAGGGCAATTTTAACAGAGGAAGAATTTGGTGAAAGACAGCTGTATAGACGAGTAACACAAAAAGGTGAAGAACCTCTAAGGCTACATTTTGCATGAGGCATGACTGATTTTACAGTGCAGGTGGCTGAAACACAGTGAATCACACAATGAACTCAGCAGTTTAAGCAGATACAAACACAACTTCCAGGCATTTTTACATGAGGATCTGGACTGTTGAACATAAGAAGTGTTGCACAAAACGGCAAAAAAAGCCTCAATTCCTAATGGTCTCTGCAATGGTCAGTAGCTGAAGACAGGAAAGGATGAAGATCACTCACAGCTACCACAAGCATGTTGGTGAATCCCTGGAGAGCAAGTGTACATGCAAAGAATGCCACATGGAATGGAAATTACCTTTACCAACCACAAACTTAAAATCATAGTAATAGGCTTGCCAGAAATCTATGTAAATTTACATACCTTCGAGACTGAGAAACACAAACCATTCTCCCTTCCTCATTGAGAGCAAAAACCTGTACTCTGGTTATTTTATAACTCAAAAATTGCAGATCAGAAGCCAACCCGCATTTCATCAAGGCACAAAGCATGAACTGCTCTCAGTCGTTTATTCCTCCAGTTCCACCAGCTATAATGGCACCAGTACCCTGATGAAACATGATCCCAAATCTGTTAGGCTCTTTGTAGGGAGGGATTAGAAGGCAACAAAGACAAAAATCTGTCGTGGTTTAAACTCAGTCAGGTAACTCGTTCGCTCACTCCCCCCCCTTTCTTGCCCTCCCCCTGCTCTCGGAGGGACGGAGAGGAGAATCGAAAAGAATGCAACTCCCACAGGTTGAGATAAGAACAGTTTAGTAACTAAGGTATAACACAAATCACTACTGCTACCACCAATAATAACAATGATAAAGGAAATAACAAGGGAAGAGAATACAACACCTCAGCACCAGCCAACCGATAACTTGCCCCCCTCAGCCCGAACAAGCTCCGACCGATACCTCCTCCAACCCTGCAGTCTCCCAGCCCTTCCGGCTAACTCCCAGTTACATCCTGGGCATGACGTGCTGTGGTATGGAATAGCTCTTTGGTCAGTTTGGGTCAGGTGTCCTGTCTCTGCTTCCTCCCGGCTTCCCCTCCTCCCTGGCAGAGCATGAGGCTCACAAAGTCCTTGGCCAAACCAAAACATCGCTATCAGTTCTGTTCCCAGGCCGAAAGTCAAAACACTGCACTGCACCAGCTACCAAGGAGGAGAAACATGACTGCTGCTGCTGAACCCAGGACAAATTGTAGTTATAAGCAGGTGCTGCTACAAAGGCTACTCAAAAGATGTCACAGAAAAATATAGGGAATACAGAGCAAAGGTAAGGGGTCACATAAGAAGGACAGTTTGGGGGCTTCTCCTTAGAGATAACTGAAAACAAAGTTTCACATGTCCTCAACTCGAGCAGAGGTTCCCTCTAAAAGGAGATTTTTCTAAGGAGGACTTTGGAATTCAGCATTTTGTATCTAAACGAGAATAAATTGATAGACAACTGAAGCAATTTACAGGACGCTGTACCAGCCACATAGTTAGGACTGAAGCTATGAGAGAAAGTAGTCTGTCCATCGGCCAACAAAGAAGAGCACTGTGCCAGCTGACAGTTATGCAGGCCAAAAGATACCCAAACACAGCATTTTTAGTACAGCATGAACTGAATTTAGCATGCTGTTAGTGCCTGCACTTAGTATGCAGGTCAATTACTTTAATTAAAATGCATTAGTCAGTAGCATAAGGAATGACACAGTCTTTCCAGATCTCATTAGATACACATTCTAAAAGCTGTGGTTTGTATTTAGTTGCTTTGTAGTTAAAGATACGTCACAGTATGTCACACAGTCACAGTAATGCCTGCTAAAGAAATATGTCTGACAAATCCAGTGGTGGAGTCCAGATTTGAGACATTCAAGCCCAAGAAAGGCTGGTCTCTGGAATTAGATTAGGGGCACTGAAGCAGCTATACCCTTAAGTGCCAACAGCTGCTAGGGAATCAGTGGCCAGAAGTCAACATGTAAGGAAGGAACAGGGAAGAAGAACATGTTCTCCATATCGCATGACCTTGAAATCCACAAGCAACCATTAATTCCTTCCAGGATCCATGAGACACCAAGAACTAACTACTTCATAGGTGCAGACTCCCTGGCTGTAAGCGGGGACTCGCCACTCAACTTTAGCACTGATCCATGCCAAACTACAGAAGACAGTACTCCACCCAGGGGAGAACTCCCATATTTTCCCCTAACCTCAATGGAAGTTTCTAGAGGCCCATGAGGAACCCAGTCTCCCCAGCCAACCATTACATGCACCCATGAGAAATGAGTTGTCTATAACTTAATTATCATACCATTTTGACTGGTTTAAAGTAACATTCATTGGATTCTGCACTCTACACACTGCCACCCAGAAACTGGCACCTAACAGTGAAGATGCCTTTTGTGACTCCAAGTGGCTGTAGATGACTCACTGACTGGTTTTGATGAAACAACCCTGGCAAATACTACATCAAGTGATGTGAAATAGCGTTAAACATATTATGTGATCTGCCAGTATGTAAAACCTCTTTCTTCCCTGAACAAATAGCATTTTTAAATATAGACTTGTGATTGCATCCTGTTCTGGTAACTGTATTTTGAGAGGATGCATTTGCTGGATCACAATAAAACAAAGCTTAATGAGTTAACCCTGAACAACTTCAGTCAGATGAGACACAACAGGTTCTTAAGCCATATACACACTTAAATTAGTCATTTAAGGAATAAAACTGATACTTTCATAACCAGAAAGATTTTGTAGTGCAACCAGATTCAAATTTGATGAGGTATTTCTGTTGGACAGCTAGTACAGTTAGAACATGATGTTCTTCATAGATCCCGGCATCAACTTATTAACAAACTCAGATTTCATATTAATATCTATAACAGAGCAACTTTGTAACAGCTGCAATAAACAACTTCAGCAGCTTCATGAAGTAGGATTAATGAGTAATTTTTGTAGGGTGCCAATTTAAAATTAAGTTTTCATTTCTGTAAATAGCATCTACTGGCATAACTACTAGAAATACACTAGTATTTTTGTTCAGAACTGACATGCATAATACACAAATACCCACTATTTTTTCCATTAAGAGAAAGAGCAAACCAACATAGTGTTAAAGGTTTTTACACATTAAACAATACCACAAATATGTGTTTAAAAACAGAACATGAAAAATGCAAACCCAATAGGCAGTGGTCAAATTCTTGTCTGAGTAAAGCGTATTGTCCACTGACCTCATGTCATGCATCACAGGTGTATAAATCATAAGCACAAACAAGACTACTCTGAAAATACAGCCACTGGAAGGAGGAAAGACTCAGTGTGCAAGTCTCAGTAATGGTATGAGAGAGTAACAGATTTCAGTCCTATCCGAGCTGAAGTTCATAAATTGTATCTAGCACAATGAGCCCAAATAAATTATACAGCATTTTTCATGCAGAATTACAAAAAAGACTGTGAATTTTTATGCTCAGTACTAAGAAGGGTCTTTCATGTGTTTCACTCATTATTCATTAAAAGGAAACTTGTCCAACCAAGTGGTCTCTCTTCAAAGTTCATCAGTAGTACCTATTAAGCATTCTCAAGCTGCTTGACAAATAAAAGACAGTCTCCTCAGTAACAGAAAAAACTTCTTTTGCTGTCCCCTTCCCTCCACCAAAAAAGCACCAATAATTACTACAGATTATGGATATAGTTATACATGACTCAATGAGGCAACTTCTTGATAAGTATGTTGAAGAAAGGAACTGACATACTCTAGTTATCTTAGTTGAAAATCCTTATTTTCTCACCAATTTTTATCACATTATAAAGCTCCATTTCATTATCACACAGCTCCTGAGACACTTCAATGTCAAGATCACATTGTAGATACTATGATCCATATACGTAGAGTTAATTTTACAATGATACATGTAAATCCTGCAGACTGAACAGAACAATCACACAGCAGCAGCAAGCACCTGAAATGTACAAACCCCCTCTAATACACACCCACAGTTTGGACACTGTCACACTGGCTCTCTCAGCAGAGCTCTCCAAAGAACTGAATTAGTGACACTAAAGAGGATGTTTCACCAACAGCCTTAGAAGAAAACTCTCATATTTGTCAAAAAGCCACTTCATTGCCTCATACAAAAATTACCTGAAGACAAATCATCCCTCCATTAATAGTACTTACGTACGTAAGTATGCCACATATTACTGTAGCTTGGAACTCTCATTCACAATTACTAAATAAGAACAATTACACTGTAATGAGATATCCCAGTAGGTAGGAAATGCTCTCAATTCCTACCTGCAGGTTTGTCTTTTTGTCCCACTCGTTGAGATAACAGTATATCCTCTCTATGCTATAGTAACAGCAGACTTTTAAAGCAAAAAAGTTAGTTTGTATCAGCTGTTCTGAACCTTAATTTTCCCTAAAGATAGGGTCTTCCTTTTCAGACTCATGAAAGATTTTTGTACCTAAAAGTTTATTCTTTTTTTAACTCAGAATTTACTATTTCACTTTTTTTTTCCAGAACTCTCTGAATATATCTCCGCTCACTTAAAAATACTAAAAAATATATTACTGAAGGATGACCCAAAGGAAAAAAACAAACAAAAAACAGTGGTATCTGGAACATGCTATTTTATTAACCCACTGTTAAGAACCACTAACAGTAAAATATAAAAAGAGGAACAAAAAGCTACTGGGCCTGTATCTTAAGGGTAGGGCTCTGAAAAATAGATTAGAATGCCATTCTGTTTTCTCAGAGTGTAGCAAGTAAGAGTCTCCCCACAGCTTTTTGCCATACTCATGGCAAAAAGATCAGAAGCCACAAAGCAAACCATAAAATCATACAATTCAATCTGGCAACAAACTACCAGTGGCACTAGATCAAACCCATGAATTCTAATTCCAAGAAGTATTTTACAGTGAATTTTAACACTTTCAGAAACATAATAATTGCCTTTAAGAACAAGGGTATTTTTAACCAGTCACTTAGAAAGGGAGATGATTTGAAGCAGCCAAATTGTATCCCACTATTTCCTCTGTATTGCCTAGAGGGTATAAGTTAATAATTGCACAAATCCTGTCCCATCACTATGAAGAAGATGCAAGAAGCTAATCGTGATAATTCTGGCAGAGAATTACTAGTTTTCTCCCAGCACACAGACAAACATTCCAAAACATACCGAAACTTATGCTGGATACCAATATGTGATTTCTATTCAAAGCAGAACTTCTGAGTGAAGCTCTCCTAATTCACAGAGAAGAATTTGACTGAGAGAATAAACCTCCAGTGGGTGTGCAATGCTGCAACATTACTATGATGAAGCCTTCTTCTCAAGAAAACTGAAAGGCCTTGAAATATATCTGGCTGTTCAAGAGAAGTATATGTACTTATCTTAAGAACATATACTCTGATTCATACAGAGAGCACAAACTAATTCTGCACTTAAAATATTCTGAGAGTTTGTTTACTCTGAATGAGTCATCTCCCTCAATTCCTCCCCAGTTCTAATTTTCCTTTCCCCAAGACTAGGTTATTGCCCAACACTTTCTGATAGATAAAATGTAACTTTAATAAATACATAATTTCTGAACCTCAGTCTATGAAAAGATTAAAGTCATGCTAATCTTTTACTTCAGATGTTCCTAGGCACGTTCATTGGAAAGAAACTTGACAACTCCACAGATCTTCCACCTTGCACATTCTGGACCACTCAGTAATGCCCACATGGGACAAATTATGACTGAGTTCATCTGTCTGTTTCCTTGATATCTCCTTTCGGATTGCTCTTACTCTGACACACGTCCACTAGGCAAGTAGGATTTACAAAGAGAAAAAACAGAACATGCTCACTCTGCAAGCAAGATGAACACAGTTCATCCTCCACACTTCCTAGAAGCATCTGACATTTGGAGCATTTTTCTCCACCTTAAGTTTGGCTGTAAGCCAGAAACACAGATCCCCAGCCAGCAAGCTTGGAAAGTGGCCCAAAGCAAAGATCACTTAGATGAACTCCAGCTGTCCAGGCAACCAACAAATGCAACTGTTTATTTCCAAGGCTTTTATGAATTAATAAGCACAATTTCAACATGACTGCACTGGCAGCATTTCCTCCACTGAAGAAAATAATAATTGAGAGAACAGATAGGGATACCAATACTGCATAAACTTACTTTGGCCCAGTTCCTATTGACAAGAAACTTAAATTCTTGGAATAGCACAGTGGAAGTCTACAAGATCTATAAATACATAAATAATTGTGAAGGGCTCCCCTACTACTTCGCACTACATGCTCTCATACAATCTTAGTTTTATATGTCATGAGACACAGATTAGTAGAGAATTACTTATATGGACAGATAAGCAAGGGAGCTGTTTGGTGACTTTAAAAAATTTAGAACTGACAAATTGATTAAATTTGTCAATTATGATTTTAGTGAGAATCCTGAAAACATTTCCCTAAAACCCAAACCTGCACAGGAAGATTCTTAAGACTACTGATCGCACTATTAGAAGGAGCACTGAGTCATGGAATTCAGAAAGAGTGCATTCAAATATAAAGCATTCATATTAGGAAAATACTGTTTCATGCATTTCATATTTTTCTTCCATAACCATTGAGAACTTGTTGGGTTTTTCTACCATGATCTTTACCAAAAGCTGGCTTATGGTACTTTTAAACATTTTACTGAGAACAGAATAGGATCTCTGAAGCCTTTGTTGAAGGAATGACAAATAGTAAAATCAGTGACATATGAGGTGAACTTCTATACATTTTTTTTCCTTTTGGATAATTCTGCTATAACAGATAAAACTGGAATTCAGAAATGCAACATCTCTACAAATACCACAGTGTACCCCACTGCATACAGTTTTAAGCATATCACACTCCTGGAGGAGTGCATCATTTGTGAAATCAATCCCACTGGCTGTATCACGATATTATGATGCTTCAGCTTCCTTCTACTCTGTGTAGCTCTCAATAATTAATGTTATCAGAGACATTACAGTCTCCTTCCTGACTCAACTGCACTCCAGAGAACCTGCCATCCTGACAGCCAAGCTGGACAGGGAGTCCTTTAAGGAGTGTATGGAGAAAGAACAGTGACATCATACTGTTGCTCCATGGACATTATAGCTACGCAGCTCTTTTAGTTGCCTTCCATACTGCTGGAGATTATGAATTAAGATCTTTCTACATTACAGTTGTGTGTATTTTTTCATTATTTGTAAAAAAAAATAAAAACAAACAAAACAAGAGAAAGCCATTATTTCATATTATTTAGTTGTTAGACAGATGAGAACACACATTTTTATCTTCCACGTTTGTGTGCCTTACATGACTTTTTTAAACATATGTAAAGACGAAAAATTTTGATTTTCAGTCGCAACTTGTCTTCTGGCACTTAGCTCCACCTTCTGACAATTCTTTAAATATTGCAAAGGCTGCATATCAAGTCTCAGTTTTGTCAGTGGTTCCAGTATAATGCTGTGGCACTCAAAATAAATTTACTTGACACATTTCTATAGTGAGAAAACTATATAGTTTTAAATACATATTCCTAAAAGTAATAGGATTGCACCTATATAATACTTGCTGTTACCATGTAAAGAAAAAGGAGAAAACATTTTAAATCAGTATATAGATTTCACTGTATTATCGCTAAACAAAATTCATTACTATTTTATTTTAACTAGGCTTAAGCACTTCATGAAGATTTCCTACTCTGTAACAACTTTGAATCATAGAATCATAGAATGGTTAGGGTTAGAAAAAACCTTAAGATCATCTAGTTCCAACCCCTCTGCCATGGGCAGGGACACCTCACATTAAACCATGTCACCCAAGGCTACGTCCAACCTGGTCTTGAACACTGCCAGGGATGGAGCATTCACAACCTCCCTGGGCAACCCATTCCAGTGCCTCACCACCCTAACAGGAAAGAATTTCCTCCTTATATCCAATCTAAACTTCCCCTGTTTAAGTTTTAACCCATTACGCCTTGTCCTGTCACTACAGTCTCTAATGAAGAGTCCCTCTCCAGCATCCCTATAGGCCCCCTTCAGATACTGGAAGGCTGCTATGAGGTCTCCATGCAGCCTTCTCTTTTCCAGGCTGAACAGCCACAACTTCCTCAGCCTGTCTTCACACAGGAGGTGCTCCAGTCCCCTCATCATCCTCGTGGCCCTCCTCTGGACTTGTTCCAACAGTTCCATGTCCTTTTTATGTTGAGGACACCAGAACTGCACACAGTACTCCAAGTGAGGTCTCACAAGAGCAGAGTAGAGGGGCAGGATCACCTCCTTCGACCTGCTGGTCACGCTCCTTTTGATGCAGTCCAAGATACTGTTGGCTTTCTGGGCTGCGAGCGCACACTGAAGCCGGCTCATGTTCATTTTCTCATCAACCAACACCCCCAAGTCCTTCTCCACAGGGCTGCTCTGAATCTCTTCTCTGCCCAACCTGTAGCTGTGCCTGGGATTGCTCCGACCTAGGTGTAGGACCTTGCACTTGGCATGGTTAACTTCATGAGGTTGGCATCAGCCCACCTCACAAGTGTGTCCAGGTCCCTCTGGATGGCATTCCTTCCCTCCAGCGTATCAACCGAACCACACAGCTTGGTGTCATCAGCAAACTTGCTGAGGGAGGACTCAATCCCACTGTTCATGTCAGCGACAAAGATGTTAAGCAAGACTGGTCTCAACACCTATCCCTGAAGGACACCACTCGTTACTGGTCTCCAGCTGGACACTGAGCCACTGACCTCTTTGCATGCAGCCATCCAGCCAGTTCTTTATCTACCGAGTGGTCCATCCATCAAATTGATGTCTCTCCAATTTACAGACAAGGATGTCATGTGGCTCCGTGTTGAACGCTTTACACAAGTCCACGTAGATGACATCAACTTCTCTACCCCTGTCCATCAGTTCTGTAGCCCCATCACAGAAGCTAATACTGACGCTGTAATTTTAAACTTTTGAAATTCAAACCACCATCGTTGTACTTAATTACCTGAGTAAGCGTTTAACTGGCACTGCAATATTCCAAATATTCCTGGTGGTTTTATTTCTATTCAGATCTTAAGATATAAGTGTTCCTGTTGTTGTATTTGTTTTAATTACAATGGAATACTGCCATACTCTTGTTAATCATACTAATAGCAAGAACAGCATTTATACCTTAGTACAAAAGACAGGCCATACATCCATTGACCTAACACTGAAACATGAAACACTAGTTAAGCTTCCAGCTACCGTTTGATTTTTGTAAAGTAACATAATACATATCCAATCAATCTGGATACATTTGGGAAGTAAACCCAGAAGTTTACAAGGAATAACCAGCTTTTTCTTAGTATTTACCTCTTAAACGTAAGTATAGAAGAAAAACTTAACTATGATTCTTCGGATTACATATTGCATTGCATAACTTGAAGGGGCTCAAAGCCATTATTTTAAACTTGTAGCAACTTCAGCATTAAAATTATCTCTGTCTTGCATGGTTATCCGAGTAGAAAGGCAAAAATACTAGGAAAAAAATATTTTTCCACATATGATGCCAAAACTGATGAATGTAATGTTCAGTAATGGCCAAAAGTAGAATTTTTTTTTTTCACCTCCTTGCTATGGTACATCACTGAACAAAAGAGAAGCATCCAGCAATTTTCTTTTTTTCTTAAAATGTGCACATGAACACTAATACACAGCTAACATTCTGCAAACAATAAAATACATTGAATAAACCAAACCATATTGAAGACACTAACAATGCGTGCAGTCTACAGTTAACAGGGACAAAAAAAGAACTAGGAAACAAAGGAAGTTATAATACACACGTATAACACTGTCTATAAAAACACATCAAAAAGAATTTCATAATTTCATTCCTTGTTAGTATTCTAGTATACTGTTACCTAATGTATGAGATGGAAAACAACACAATTTGTGCACTAATCTACTACGAATTTAATTGTATTTATATGACAGCTTATAAATACTCAAACAGGAAACTTTACAAAATGTTTTGTGTTTCGTATTTTTAATTTTAAAATACAAAAAAAAATTCACTTGTGACTGAATACACTAAAATCTACTTCATATGCATGCTCACAACACAAGCCAACTATGATTTTGTCTTTCCTAGGAACAGAATTCGTAAAACAAGCATTTATAATGAAGTTCTGAAGAGGAATAAATAGCCACATTCAAATGTAGTATCAGACAACGTTTAGATGAACTGCTTCTAGATACAGACAAGAAACCTAGACAGAATCATAGCTGAAGAAACAACAATCCTCTTGAATGATACCACAATGAGCAATCAGCAGTAAGAACATTTCATTTTAATCATTTAACAGCTGCATAATTTTAAGCAGTTTTACTTAAAAAAAAAATCCTATTATAAAAAGCATCAGGAAGCTTATTTATTTGAACAGCCTGTCGGTGTATTATTTTTTCATCTTGAAATACAGTCAAGACTGCCCTCTCAAGTTACAGGAATTTGAAAAAAGTTCAATTTAGATTTGCGCTGTATCTACCACTTCTTAATCAATTTTACTAGTACATGATATTAACTTAATGGTTAGACAAAATTTAAGTGGTATCTGCCTGTTTTAAATAAATTACTCAAGGGAAATCACCCAACACTGAAGTCAAATTCCATTATTTATCATGGTACATACAAATTATAAGACTAAATTCTCTGAAGCCAAATTAGCAACATTTTTCTTACTCTCAGTTCATTTAATATATGCAAAAATATATTTCCTGCATCATACCAGAAATTTCAGTATGCAGATACTTGGGGGGCTGGGGGGGAGGACAAAAAAAAAACAAAACAACACAAAAACAGCCCACAAAATTACCATGGATAACTTTTATTCCAAAAAAAATAAGAGGTGAGCATTCTTTACTTTGTGTTGTACATATACGCAAGGATTATTTTCTCATACCCATCGAAACAGAGACTTGGACGCACAATGACAGTTCTTAGTAATCATACACTGAGGTAGAAAAATACCAGTCTCTTGATTAGACTCATCATCTCAACTAACCCTGACAGACAATATTCACTAGCGTTACTACAGGATGTGTAGTAACGCTACGTCTAAATAACTATGAAATACCATAATTACTATAACTAACATGAAATAACTAACAAGATAGCCTACCCCAAAAAGATTCCAAGCCTTCTAATCTTTCACAATCATCACCCTAATCTTTCCTTCTCCATCTTTTTGTGCTTTAGCAACTCCTCTTAGATTATGATTAGCATCCCAGCTTTGTGAAATTATGTTCTGTACCAATGAAAATGGCAACAACCTGCCAGCGCCTTGTAAATATTAAACAGTAGTGGAAGTAAGAGAATACTGATAATTAAGTGTATCTGTAGAAGGTGAATGGAAATAAAAACAAACTTGATTCCACAAATAGAGAAAACAAAAGCACTCCTATCAGAAACAATCGTTTCATTATTATTTCACTGAGCTAGTGCTCTGTGGGCCAAAACAAATGGCAAACTAAACCTCCAAAGAAAACAAGTCACTAAAAATCTCATATATGTCAAACTTAATCCATAAAAGCAAACACGACTGCTTTTCCCTTTAGTAAACACTTAAGTTTCCTTCTTTTATGCAGCCTACTGTCCCTACACATAGCTGCATACAATTGAGAAAAGGAAGTCACAAAATATTAGCAAAGTACTTATTCCAATTACATGGGGCCTCATCATAGTACAAAACGTGCCTTTTGATAATTAAGGGGATATAAATATTTAAAAGTTGCAAAGAAACCAGCGTTTGTTTCTATTCAAAGAAAAGAGTAATTACTATACATAAAAGTCACTTCTTAGTTACACAGTGTGTGCAGCAATTCCAGCAGCTTTTAGTGTTATATTTCTATCTACAACTGTGAAGGTTCAACAGAGTCAATGAAATTACCAATAGCTACCCAGCCATGTTTACTAAATCTATTCAAGGTTTTATACATTTGATTGTAAAACAGTCTAATGAGAATCTAAGCATCAACTGTACAGAAGAACAAACCAAGTCCACAGACATATAGGGAGCGTTACAAGTCATTCAAATAAATAAAAAAATAAATAAAAAAATAAAAAAAATAATCACACAACTGAACCTTTTTGTTAGACAAATCTCCACAAAGGGAAAGTGAGGTTTACTCACTTCAGTCATCCCTGTGAATATCTTGGGACTCTTTCCAGCACCAAAGTACAATAGAAAGACTGCACACTTCAGTAAAACAGATGTAAAACATACCATAGAAGTCACTGATCTGGCATCTTCTTCATAATTCACTACAGGTGGTGGCTCTTTTCCATCATTCTCTTGGACTTTTTGTTCCAGTAGTTCTTTCTGGGCTGCAAATTTTGCCTCAGAGCATCTTAATTGCTGAACTGTTTGCTTAAGTTCTTCCAGTGCTTGCTTTTGGCTCAGTAAGAGTACAATACTGCAGAGAAAAATAACAAACCATTTTAAAATATACATGACTTAAAATACATAGTTTGTTTCATAATATTTTTTTTAAAAAGACATACAAAAAAGAGCATGAAAACTTCTCAAACAGAATTATCTGTTCAAAGGCATTAATATATGACGCGATTCTAGAAAATTTCCAAATCTATAAGGCAATGCAAACATCTACTTTGCCATTCTCTTTTCTCAATCTATCCCAAAATCATGTTGTAATAAATATAGATGAAACTCCTATTTTTGTCCATTTTTGACTGAATTTATAAACACTAGGGTTCACCATTCTTTAGAGAAGAAATACAATTTTGGTTTATGATTTCCAGCAGTGAGAAATCCACTGCAATCCACATAGTTGTTGTAATACTAATTAGCACTATTAAACTCACTTTACATCCTGTATAAATTCATCTGGCGCCAAGTTAGATTTATCTGCTGTGTCTTCTGGACTGAAAGGTCCTCTACTGAATAGGTATTTCTGGACTGCAGTACAGCATTCTGCAATACAAAGCTAAGTAAAAACTCTATGAGGAGCTAAAAGCAATTTTTTCTTGCCTTCTGCATGTTCTATGGCTCTTCTCTGAATACCTCTCATGCCCCTGAATACTTCAAGACAGACATAATTCAATCATTACTGAAGGACAAGCAGACCAGTTAGAACATCTGCAGGTACCTATATGACTCAATTATCCCCAAGAACTGACAACCAAAGGTGGACAGAAGCTGCCTGAAAGACAGAACCATCCACAGTACTATACAGACACCCTTAAAAGCACTCAACTGAAGCCCAATGACGTCACCTATAAAGAAATGCAGAGTTCTAACAACCTGCAAGCACAGGTGAAGGAGGCAGAGTGACCAGAATTATAAAGAATGAGGACAAGCTAAAGAAAAATCACAGTATTCTATTTGTGTATCTTTCTGATAATCCCTGAAGACAAGAGCCTCCTTAGCGAAAAACAGTCACAGACATTGAGATTCACAAACTGATGCTGTACCAAATGACTACTCAAACAGGTTCACAAATGATAACAGAACCATGTCATAAAATCCTCATTGGCAAGAAAAGATAAAAATCATACCCCTGTAGATGAGCATTGTACTAAGTCACCAAAGAACAGAATTCTCTACAATGGCCGGAATGATCATTCATGTTAAAATATTAAGTATGATGTATAAAGACACTAATAGAGGACTTGAAATGAAGTTGTGGCTAACCCATCCCTGGCAGTGTTCAAGGCCACACTGGATGGGTCTTCGAGCAGCCTGGTCTAGTGGAAGCTGTCCCTGCCCGTGGCAGGGGGCTGAAACTAGATGGTCTTTAAGGTCCCCTCCAAACCAAACCATTCTATGATTCTGTGAAACTGAGGTCTGTCATGAAGACTGCACACATTTAAAAGCACCACACAAACAACAATTATTCTGACACTATCCTCAAGATAATGTTCTTTCATATGGTCCTCTTGAAAAAAGAGATCACCCTGTAAAAATTATGGTCTTCCACCATCAGCAGGGCCTTGGTGATGGTGGCTAGAATGACACATCCCAGACACTGAATGGCTGCCTTCTTATCATGATCTGGAGACAAGAAGACACGCCTTGCAAGTTAAAAGTTACACGCTATTCTCCCTCCTCAACTGTGGCAAAATGGATTATCATCTAATTGGCTTGCCCAAACCCAACATAGACTGCTCCCCATTCCATCTATGCAAGAGGAATTAGAATCTATAAAACTATTTGCCTATGTCTTGCCTGAGTGCAAACTTTATAGTCCTTGTGGTATATTAAGAGCTGCTACATCTCAGAGAGTAAGATCTTGTGTGAAGAATCCTTGCAAGACCTGAAGAGAGCAACATGTTGGGAAGTGGTAAAAAGGTTAACTGAATTAAAAAACAAATATTCAATATGCTATCATGTTAGAAAGGCAGATGGTACATACACACATATAAATAAAATATAAAAACACTCCCTGTGTTATGTGTGATACTGTCATTTGAAGAAATGGATATTGATAATTATATTTATATATCTTTATAATTATTATTGAGGAGAAACACAAAATCGGAGACCTGGAGATACAATTCTGCACATGCCCTAATTAAAAGCTTAGTATACGCAAAGATCAATTTGTAGTTTTGCCAGAATTAGACAATGAGAAATGCTTTTAAGCCCCAACCCAGACTGCTGCTGTGAATCCAGTAAACAACTCAGAACATGTGGTACTGAAGCTGTGTCATAAAGAAGTAAGGGGACAGCTGAAGTCCAAACTGCTTCAAATGAAGAGACAGAAAACATGATTTTGCAGACTTTTACCATCATTTTGCCCAGATAAAGTAGACAAGTAGATTTCCTCAGCACTGAAGGGCAATGCTCAGCACATTGGGTGAGGCTCAACAATAACATAGGGTCTAGAGCTCTTGCATTTGGAGTGGGCCTCCTCACTCTCTTTTCCTGACAGACTTGCACTGCACCAGCAGAATAACCTCTGGCTCAGGAAGCAAGCTTTCATTTTTTTGTTCAACTACCTTTATTTTTCGCCTTGTCTTGCAGCACTGATGCCAGTCCGTATGCTATGACAGCAGTCAAGAGCACGTAACAGTTGGATGAGAGATCTTCTGCGGACCCTAAGCACATGCAAAAACATCCTGATCACTCTGAACTGCAGTTAAAAGGTGACAATAGCATCTGCTGGAGGAAGGCATGACCAATAACAAATCAGAACTGGGACGATTTCATGGAAGCTTTTATCTGACAACTAGAAATCTAAACCAAATTTCATGCCTTTTAATACAACCTACAAGTGCCGGTGCAGACTGAACTGGAATCATCTCAACACCACAAATATCTACGGGATCAGTCAAAGAAGTCTCTCACAGTGAGAAACACAGGGATGGTCTGAACTGTTTTCATAGAGAGGTAACTAATAATTATACTGATGAAAAAACCAAACCAAACCAAAAAGAAAATAAAAACACACCACCAAACTCATCTAGTTCAAATACAATTTATCCTTTAAGTAACATGCAGCAAGGAAGGTAGGTCAAGAACCAAAAGACTGTAAAATATACTGTGCCTATATGTGAATTTCACCAAAGAAAGAACAGGAAAGTATCTAACCAAAACACTAATATCTTATACATTACATACATAAAATTTTGTTTATTAATAAAATTATATCCAAAGTATCAAGTGACAAGTTGCCTTCAACAAGGAGCTTCAAGACTTCTTCAGTGAATGAAAAAAGGATTACCTGAGGACTTGTGTTCCAATTCACTGGTATTATAAACTCATATTTATGACCAAGTTAGTAAGGTTATGACTGATTGCAACAAGAACCAGAATAACATCACCACAACAGGTTTGGTTGTGTGCTGTATTCAGTTTAGACTGAGATGTATTTTTTCTAACCAGAGGTAGAAAAAAACTAAAGATCTTGTCCAATAATAACCTTTTACTAATAATATAATAATCTTTTATTTATGGCATTGTAAAGCACTCATTAATCCCTCACCTTCATTATTTACAATGCTGTACTACAATGTATTAGATCTACATTCAGTTTTGTAAAGAAAATGCAAAAAAGAATGAACTTAACCTTATAAGCTCAAACATTCTTGCATAAGAAAAAGTACATCTTGAGCATGAATCTGAAAGTCTTTCACAAAACTGTATCTACACAATAAACTCCATCAGAGAGGCAATCTAAACTGACCGCTCTTCTTCCATCAGGCAGAAGTTGCAAATAACAAAAGGTCCAATTCCTGAGCCACCTCAACACTGTGACAATTATATTGAACTAATGGATCCGCTCAGTTCTCTACTGAATTAGGATCTGCAGTGGGTAGGGGTTATTTTAGAGATGAGGTATTCAAAATAATCTCTTCTCACAAAAGCAGAACAAGATGAGTGATTGTTACTTCTTTCTTTCTTCTTAGGAAATCGATTATAGGTATTTTTCCCTCACATTACTGTATTTTGAAATTTCATTTTGACTTACTCAGACTTCTTTTCACAAGTCTTAGAAGACTCTTCTATTTTTTTCTCCAGTTCCAAAACAAGTTCCTCTTTGCTCAAAAGGTTTTGCTGTGTCTGAATCAGTTCTTCTATTACAGTTTTTAACCTGCAAGACATAGATTTCAGAAACCCACATTATTAATATGCAAATTGTATATATTTGGGAACATTGTATTTTCTTCCTTAAGATGTAAAAGAGCATTACTCTTTACATTACCTTACTCGGTGCCTGGTGATCCTTTTCTGTGGATGGATGTTTGTATTATTAACTCAAATTATTACAGACCCCATACTAATTTCTGTACACATACAGGCTTATAGAATGATCTGCCGCCTGCAGGCTCTCCTGAAGAAAATTTCTTCAAGAATGTGTGATGAGTTCTATGAATTAATACTTTCCTAATAGATTGTTAATTTATGAGACATTTTATGAAACATGAAACCCTTCCAAATACTCAGGCAAATGTTAAATACACTGAATCAGCAGTTGGGCTGTACTTACCTCTACAAATAACAAAAATAGAAAGGGACACTACCATAAGAGTGATTTGTATATTCTTCTCTACAATTAACTTTTTTAAAGCCAGTCAATCTTTGGTAACAGTTAATTCAAATGAAAGATTACATTTGTACAAGAAGGTATCAGTATTTGCTCAAAACTAAAAGATAAGGGGTTATTACACATTACAACCATTGCAATTATGCTGGCAAACATTCCAATAACAAAAATTCCAATACATGTGGGCTCCTTCAAGAAAGCAACAGAAGACCTGGACATGGAGAAGAGGAAGGCACTCAATGACCCTTTTGCCTCAGTCTTCCCTGGCAAGAGCACCAGCCACACTGCCCCAGTCACAGAAGGCAAATGTGGAGAGCCCATGGTAGCAGAAGATCAGGTTTGAAAACAACTAAGGAACCTGAAGGTGTGCAAGTCCATGGGACCTGATGAGATGCATCCAGAGGTCCTGAGAAAACTGGAAGACTTGCTTACCAAGCCATTATCTATTTTATTTCAGAAGTTGTGGCAGTCTGGTGAAGATCCTCCTGACTGGAAAAAGGGAAATACAACCCCCATTTTTGTAAAGGAAAAAAAGGAAGACCTGGGTAACTACAGGCTGATCAGTCTCACCTTGGTGCCCAGCAATATCATGGAGCAGATCCTCCTGGAAACTATGCTAAGGCGCATGGGCAGTAAGGGGGTGATTGATGACAGCCATCATGACTTCACTATGGGCAAATTTTGCCTGTCAAATTTGGTGCCCTTCTATGATGGGGTTATGGCACTGGCAGATAAAGGAAGAGCAACTGATGTCATCTACCTGGACATGACCAAGGCATTTGACACTGTCTTGCACAGGATGCTTGCCTCTAAATTGGAGAGGCATGGATTTGATGGATGGACTACTCAGTGGATAAGGAATCAGCTAGATGGTCAAACTCAAAGAGTTGTGGTCAATGGCTCAATGTCCAAGTGGAGACCAGTAATAAGTGGTGGTCCTCAAGGGTTGGTATTGCTACCGGTGACATTCAACATCTTTGTCAGTGACATGGACAGCAGGATTGATGCACCTTCAGCAAGTCTGCCAACACCAAGCTGCGCGGTGCAGCTGACACACTGGAGGGAAGGGATGCCATCCAGAGGATCCTTGACAGGCTTGAGACGTGGGCCAGTGCAAACCTCATGGTTCAACAAGACCAAGCACAAAGTCCTGTATCTTGGGTCAGGGCAATCCCAAGCACAAAAACAGGCTGGGTGGAGCATGGAATGAGAGCAGCCCTCAGGAGAAGGACTTGGGTGTGTCGGCTGGTAAGAAGCTCAATGTGAGTCAGCAATGTGCGCTTGCAGCCCAGAAACCACCTGTGTCCTGGGCGGGCTGCATCAAAAGGAATGTGCCCAGCAGGTCAAGGGAGGGGATTCTTCCTCTGCTCTTGCCCACCTGCAGTCCTGCATTCAGTTCTGGGGCCCCTTAAGCAGATGTGGACCTGCTTGAGCAAGTCCAGAGAAGGGCCATGAAGATGATCAGAGGAGCACCTCTCCTATGAAGACATGCTGAGGGAGTTGGCCTTATTCAGCCTGGAGAAGAGAAGGCTCTGGGGAGGCCTTAAAACAGCCACCAGTACCTAAAGGGGGTCTACAAGAAATCTGGAGAGGGACTTTTTACAAGGGGCTGTAGTGATAGGACCTGTGGCAATGGCTTTAAACTGACAGAGGGGAGATTTAGATTAGATATTAGGAAGGAATTCTTTTCTATGAAGGTGGTGAAAACACAAGCAGAGGTTGCTCAAAGAAGCTGTGGCTGCCCCATCCCTTGCAGTGTTCAAGGCCAGACTGGATGGGGCTTGGAGCAACCTGATCTGGTGAAAGGTGTCGCTGTCCGTGGCAGAGGTTTGGAACTGGATGATGTTTAAGGTCCCTTTGCATTGTAACCATTCTAAGATCTATGTTAACCAGAAAGTGAACAAATATACAAAACATTTGCACTCCGAACAATGCAGGAAAAATACATACACCTTATTTCCTTCAGAGCATTCACCTACCTGTCTTTTACTGCCCTAATCTGCTGCCCCTGTATTTTGAAATCCAATTTAAATTTAAAAAAATCTTGAAACAAAGAGTTGAACAAAGGTAAAATACACATAGTACTTGCCACTGCACAAATCTATTACCCAAAAATCATTCCAGACTGGGAAGCGGCAAAGAAGGTCAATTAAGAGTAACATACGTGGACTCTAGGTATCTACGAGCCACGTTCTACATCCATATATACCAAACTGAATTATTTGATTCTAAATGCTGATTTAGTTTTCTTTCTTCTTCATATATTTTATTCAATGTTGATTATATATATTCTTTACTCAGAGAGTTCTGTCTCTTACCTTGGAAGACTTAAATTACTGTAAGAAAGCCATACAGTGAATGGTAAGTTTATTTACCATATCAACAAGCTTCTGCATGTGTTTATTTTGAAGTGAGTAGAATACTTAAAACGTTTTTCTCAAGTATCACCACAGCTCTCCTTCTAATAAACACTTTTTTTTTGTTTTAGGCTATAAAATTTTGTATGCTGAACTTCTCAGAAATTTTCTTACAATGGATCACCAATATAATATGCAGTAGCTTTTTTAATACCTTGCTGAAAACATAATTACCAATTCTGTAACTGCAGATACTGCTTTTTGATCAGATTTCTAATCAAAATTTTAATCAACATTGTATTGGCTTAATAATTGATTTACAGGAAGCAGATGTTAGAGCTAATGATCAAGCACCAATATTCAAGAAATTAAAATCAAATTAGTAAGACTGTTCATCACTGGAAGATACGAGTGCATACATGCAGAAACAACGTATTAAAATATTGTACCAGTTCAAAAATATCAGATTTTATATTGCAGCATCAGACTGAAACAGGAAGTTCACGTAGGTCTCCCTGAAACCTTTAAGATATTTTAAAATATTTGTATTTACTTTAGAGTAAACAAAACAAAGTAACCATATACACACTATAACCTTTCTCCTTGTTTCAACCTCTATTTTTTGTTTTAAGCAAAAATTTTCATTCAAACTGGCAAGAACTGACATCTCTGCGTCTGCCTTGTATTATCTTACTCCTAAGTTTCTTATGGCCTCATATTTGCCTCCTGGATAAAATAGTTTACAAAATGGTTTTTATTGCTAACCAGCTAGTCACTGTAATCCTTACTAGCCTTAACAGCCATGCAATCTCAAACTGTTAGGTTTCAATGTCATAAGAACATATAAAATGAGACAAAAAAAAAAAACAAACCAAAAACAAACCACAACAAAACAACAACCAAAGAAACCCAGACAAAAGACAGCTTCAAACTAGGTTCTAGCTACCTGGAAAGCTGTCTTTCAGATTTCTTTAGTCATTAGCACTATTCTGCCTCAAATATCAATAAAAATAAATGCTTGTGCTTACAGACTCCTATTTTGAAAATTTTTTACCTTCATTTGGATATTAACTCATACGCCTTCTGAACAACATTTACTTAATCCTGATTGGCTCCTCTCAGCTTTTAATGCACTAACCTTCAAAGCATAAACTGCCATTGTTCTACTTTTCAGAGTATCTCAATATTAGTCAGCGACAGTCATCAACATTTATCAGGAGACATCATACCTCTCTCATTACTTACATGCTAGGCAGTCAACGTTTTTAACTACCTCCCTCTGTCAAAACATTACTTGTAAATATAAACTTCCCTAAAAAATGTAAAAGTAAGGCAGTTTTCTCATCATGTTTCCTTAAAATATTTTTTATGAAAACCTTTAAACAGTAATGTATGCAAAGCTGTCATGTTTATCTTCACATAGTCAACTGATGCAACCAAAAATTACTGATTCGAAATCAGTATACATCGTCGTATCTATTAAAAGTCTGTAAAATATATCCAATATGTGAAGAACTGCATTTATTATATTTGGTAGATACCAAAGGTAGTTCTCTTCTGCAGAAACATATCTATGGATATAGGATGCAATACTTAGCTTACTTGCAAATTTCTAGTCATACACAGTGAGTTTATGAAAATGTCTGTGCATTTTTTGGCTGTAGTGGCTTAAAAGTAAGACTAGCAAATATATCTAAAAAAGCAGTTAAAAAGGTGTATGAGCAAAGGCAGTAACAGAGAACTAAGCACTTCTAAAAGGAAAGGTTCTGACCTGCACTAAAAAGCAATTAAAAAAAGGCCAAAGACGATAAGAATAAACAAGTTTTACAGTACCAGGAGATAGTGGAGTTTTACAAAAATCTGTACTGCTTAATGTGTTCATAATAGCACAAATAAAAGGACAGTTTAAACAGTGACAAAGAATGCTGACAGTACTATGTTATTTGAGATAGGGGGAAGGGGCTGAAAGCAAAGAATACGAAAGGATTATTCTGGATCTTACGATACTCAGTTATTGTACTGTCATTTAGAAGATGCATATTGAAACAGGTAAATATACAGCAGGGAAAAAAAACCAATCCAGAGCTTTATTTATGTAGTGAACAGCTTTAAACTGACTGTTACCATTCAGAAACGAGATCTAGGAATTACAGCAGATTGTCCTGTGAAAACACTGCCTCTTCTGACCACTGCAGTGGTCAGAAAATCAAACAGAACAATTTCCTAGGGTTTGTCAAACACAAAGCAGAACAAGAATACCAGAAACCTCAGTATGCCTGTCTCTAAACTATGCCTCTAGATTAATTATGTAGTCATGGTCATTCATTTCAAAAACAATACAGTAACCTCAAAACCATTCAAATAAAGATGACAATCCTGACAAAGGGTATGAGTAAGTTTTGCGAAAGAACAAACTAAAGCTAAAGACGCCTCTGAAAAGTAGATCGCCGAATAGGAGTATGACAGAAGTTTACTGTATCATAGCCAAAAAGGAATAGAATGTTTCTGTTTTCTTCCAAAACAAAGAGCTTAGGGGCCATAAAACAAAGCTAAGAAGTAGCAGGTTCATATATGATGACAGGAAGTTACTCTTTGGAATTCCTTGACCAAAAATTCTGTGGACAATGAATACCTGAACATACTGAAACTGACTGTACAAATTCACCAAATTAAAATACCTCTGAAGGGTATTAAAAACTACCTCTAAGGCTTTTATAAACAAATACTACTTCTACTACATTTCTGACCTGAACATCATGGGAAGCTGAGAGATCATTCTGAAGAACAAACATTGCATATTCATCCTGTTCTTGTCATGTCTAGATTTTTCCCTGTGGCTAATGTCAGAGAGAAGAAAGTTGGGTAGGTTAGTCTGACCTAGCACAGTCAAAACTTTTTTTGCTGTCGGAAATCTGCATCAGAAAGTGAACACCTCAAAGACAGCAATGCTTAAAAAAGCTATTTGATTCCCATTTCAAAAATAGTCTCACGCTGTACAATTGCTCTCTCAAATTCACAGAAGAATTTAAAATGGGTGGATATAAGATTTCTAATAGGACACCCTGGAAATTGGATTGAAAATGCATACATACAAGTAATTATGCAGACACATTCACAAAAACAAAGATACACTTCATGAGAATCATTTACTAAAGAAGCAGCATTTCATCTCTTTCACTTAGATGTGCTAATGTCTTATTTCTAAACAATGCAATACAGAAGGCAAGCCCAACAAGAAGGCATTTATCTTTTTGAGCTATGGAAGAGAAAATCTTTGAAAAACTGTAATACTTTCATGAAAAGCAAGATTTAGTACATGTATTTTTCTTGTTACTGTGCTGAAGTACATCTAGATGTACAACACTGGCATAGTTTAAACAGAAATAAACTCAATTTTGTAATGAAGCAGAATATATTATACAGAGAAACATGTTTAAAGGGAAGAACTTCAGTTATCAAGGGATTCTTCTCTTCAGAAAAGAGATGGAGTGTCTTCAGGACTAAGGAGGAGTTTAACAAAGGAGGCTGAGACTTCATATTAAAAATATAATTTCAATACCTATTAAGGAATGTATTTATGAAAAGTAATAAGAATGCAAAGGTAAAAACAAAAGGATGATTCATGGTCTTGAATGGGAATTTATTATAAAGTCCAGAGTTTCTGTCATGTTGAGAAAACACAGGGATATTAGAATAATCTGCAGAAGACACTGCAATGTATTTACATGTGAAATACATCACTGCTATTAGACTCCCTATGATTTTGGTCTTCAGAAATACCTACAAGAAATATGGATCATAGATTGATTAAGCTGATGAATTTTCTAAAAAACTTTTAAAAAACCCTCAACACAGCATTGATATTAGTTGAACTTTTCCTTTAGAAAGCATAACTGATGAAACTAAGTCAAACATGGCTTGAAATAACTGTTGGGACAACAAAAACATCATCAACAAATAAAATTCTGAATTTTCCATTTTAAATCACTATCATTAATATAAAAATAAATATACAATTAATAGTTGCAATCGCAGAAGTTACTGTGTTAGACCATTTTATTATGCCAAATGTTGTGGCTGATAGAACATAATCACCTCAGCAGGAGGTTTGCTCCCCAGGGAACAAATAATTGAAGGTGGAGTTGGTAAAAGTAATGAAAAGATTTAACTAGACAATGTATTAACAAAATACATGGAGAGGTAACTTACCACTCCGAATAGCTGAAAGCTCCATGAAATGCAACAGCTACACCTGTGTTGGTAAGTTAATCTGTTTTAAAGGTTAAAATACTGAATGTCTTTTGGAAAACAAAAGCACTTAGAAAACAAGTAAATACAGTCACGAAAATTTCACACTGCACTCTGTGGTTCCATCAAAAGATTTCAGTATTCTTCCTAGAGTACTGAATGCGGAAACATATTTGGGCAGATGAATCAGTATTAGCCAAAGGAGGACTCATGATGGGTTTGACGCATTATATTAATTAACTGTCAAGGAGACAAACATATATTGAAAGTGCTACCAAGCTGGGGGGGGGGGTATGACTAGAGCAGAAAATTTTGTGCAAAGGAACAATAAAACCAGCATGGAAAAGAGTCTATAGCATGAAAATGTTAAGAGACTAGACTTTAAAAATAAGCATACCATGTGATGATTAAAGTGAGCCTAAATATAATGTGTAACAGCATTTCCAAAGGTTGAAAGGTTTGTAAAGACTTACGTGATTTGTAAACTTTCTGCTGTCAGATTATTCCACATGATCTCATTAGCCTGAAGGTTTTCATTTTCTTCTAGTAAAGATGTATCAAACTCTATTTCTTGCTCAACAACTTCTGATGATCTAATTTATTAAATATAGTTTAAAAAATAAAATTACCTTTGAGCAGATCATAAACCAAATCATTATGTTTTGAATTATTTTAATAACTAGAATTAAAATTACATACAAAATAAAAGTTAGTAGCTGGATACATATTCTTTTTCTTTTGAATAAAAATTGCAGTCTTGAAATCATACCAGGAAATAAAATTACATACAATTCTTTGAATCAAGATCACACCATAATGAAGGTTCTCAAGTGGTATAAATATGCATGGCTCCAATCTTGGCTAGTCCTGCTATAAACCTGCACATAACAATTATGAATTCATACATGAAAACAAAAAAGATAACACATGAAGTCTTAGGACTATTTCAGCATATACTAACACAGAGCAACAGTTCAATAATGGTACAGAGTTTATTTTTACAGTAAAAAATCTAATTATCTGTTTACTCTGTAAAAGAGTACCTAGAGTTCACTTTAAACTAGAACTTGGAAAACAAAAGACATAAAGCAGAGAAAGTTAAGCCAAGAAGGCAAAGTGCATCCAAATAAAGAGTGAATTAGCTTACACAGTTTGGACTGTTATACATAGTCTGCTGTTAGTACTTAAGTTACGGTTCTTTACATGTATGTAATAAAGGCAACTGAAATTTTGTTTTTTGTACTGCCAGACAAGCTTTGGATGGTTAAAGAAAGTCAGGTACAAAACCTGACTTTCAGCCAGCTTTGTGCACATACAAGTAGAACAATTTTCAAACTATAATAAAGCTTTACAAGTAAAAATGTAAAAGGAGACAAACAGATACAAACTCAACTCATAAGCAGTGTTGCAGTTTAATGCAGGGTTTTCCCAAGAAGAAACACGAATACGCACAACAAGGTGAAAATGTGCACCTGTGTGTATCTATGAAGTCATTATACTCAGAGTTAGGGTCTATCTGTTCAACCGAGGTCTGGATCTCTTTATGGACATTCACAATCTCTTCTGTTACAAGACTGGTGATTTGGCTATACTCATCCAAGATTCCTTTTCTAGAAAGGAAAAAAAATTCTAGTGTGTAACATGGCACTGAAGGTATGGATGACATTGAAGATGCTTCAAACTTTCAATTTTCTGTTTCTACAAGCTCTTGCTACAACTGGCTAAAAAAAGGAAAAATGAGACAATACATTACTTAGAGAAATAACAGATCAACTGGGGCCTTTTCTTTACAGCTTGACTATGAGCCTCTAAGACCACGCTCCTTGCACTGATTGCAGTGCATCTACATACAGAGTAGCTAAAAACTGTAGAAATTACATGGAAAAAGTATCTATATAGCTCATTGATGACATTCTTCTTCACAAAGGACTTACCATGCTTGCTCTATCCTACACTAAAGCTTTTTATGTTCTGTCAATTATATTCTGGCATAAGTCAAAACAAGTCACAAAATAGTGTGCATTTCCTTTAAAACTGGTTTTCTTTAATATTTAAACTATCTTCTTTCATATATTCATTTTATGATTTGTTATTCAGACAAAAATAAGCATAAATCACAAGTTAGCATATTTTTACAACAAAATCACACAAGAATTCCATGTAAAAAAAGTACAAGCTACCCAGCCTTGTCTTTACCTGCTTCCCAGAGTGGGAAAAAACAGGTGAATAAGGAACAGCAAAAGAATAGATGGTATTGTGCCACTACTCTTCAGAGCATCCAGTGACATATTCTCAGAACACCCTCCTATTCTCTTTAATTTTCAGTTTTCCATAAACGAACCCTCACAATTATTTCCTATTTCAGCTTTATCTTCAATAAACTTGCCAGGCTGCCAGGCCCTTAATCATGGTGAGACTTCATAAAATACGGATGACTACTGGCTAGCCCAGAGGAACATGCAGAGAGAAAAAAAACCAAAAAAAACCAGACTTTTCCCGGACCAGATGTCAAGTTACACAAACTCTGTAGAAAAAGTTATATGATCAGATTTTTTCAATACTTTTTCTGAGGAGGAAACAGACAAAAGAAGGCATTAAATCTTGCCTTGCCTATGAACAACATGTGTGAAAAGGTTCCAGAAAACAGCTTAAAGAATATGATTACAAGATAGGCAAACAGCAACTACAGCAATGTCATCTCAAAGAGAAAGGAAATCTGTCAATTACAAAAAAACCCCAAACATTAGCAAGACTAATCTATACTCATTCAAGTTTACTGAACTAATTTATGAGCAAAATCAGGTTATCAAGGAAGTATGTTTCACACAGATGGCCACACCAGGCTCTACACCTGAAATCACCACCTCTTTCTGTACAACAAAGTCAGTAGAAAGGAGTAATTTTCCTGTACATTCAGATCTCACAAAAATGTCTATGTAGTGACAATTTTTTTTCACAGGTTTTCATTCCAGACATCACAAAGTCGAGTGGGTTAAATAGGTTCTTGTTCCATCATGAAATTCTTCAGTGAATTATCTCATAATTCTGAAAAATCACTTTAATTACAGCACAGAAATTCAACTGTTGCCTTTTGCTGTGATTTTACATACAAAATTAAGATGAAAAGGACTGTATGCAGACTACTACAAAGGTGTATTTCATTTTGATATTTGCACCAGAATCAAAGGAATTAGGAATTAACGGCAGAGGGCCGTTAATGGCATCTGCATCATGTAAGCATGTAAAGCCTGAAATTCGCAATTCTCCCTCACTTCCTGTGTGCTGAAGTCACAGACTTCAGAGAAGGTAAGAAAATGAGTTAAGAGTGCCTCATATCTAAATGACAAAAAAAGTAAGCTCCCTTTCTTTTAGGCTAAGTGATTTAAATAACACCAGAGCTACAGCGCAGACTCCCATACCAACTTCACGAAAGACAAAGAGACAGCATGGTGGTTCAAAACTAGAAAAGAGAGCTTAAAGTCCTCTGAGATCATCAGCTTGCACACCTTTTGTAAGGATGTTAAAAACTATCTATGATCTTTCAGGAAAAAGGTAACTGTATTTTTAAGGTTGAACACCTTACAGTGAGATCAGGATTATATGATTCTGTTACTTCTCCAGCACACATGATAAACCATGCATCTGCCTGGTCCTCCTCCACAATGACTTGCAAGACAGCTGGCCAGTTTAAATCTAAATTGTTGCTTAGGAGAACTTCATAAAAATAAGACTACAGGAGATGCAACGAACTTGCCATAATATACCTGTACAGTAAATATATAATACACAAGGCTGAAGGACAAAGCATGAGCTCAGATGTAAACACTACACTTAGTCTGTAATATTTTAAGCTTTAATGACAAGACAGTGCCTTGTGACAATGTTCAAGTAACCACCCAAAAATACAGTGTGCATTTGTCAACTGAAAGATAAAACATCTTCATTATCCCTTGCTATACAATTAATCAGATTACTATTTCCAAATAATAATAAAAATTAATTAGAATGCTACATATATAAAATTTCACAAGTATAAATATATAAGAATACATCTTACAAGGCTTTAATCATTTCTTCTTGCATCTTCTGTAGTGAATCAAGTAACAGAGGAAGTGTAGCGTCATAATACTGGTGCTGATGTAACTGTGCTCCTTTCAGTGCCAACACATACTGATTATGCAACATATGAAGCTTCATAGTGGCTTTCTCACACCGATCTTTCGCTTTCTCAGTCTCCTTTCCTAAGAGAAAATAAAAAAGAAGGATTCATGTGGTAATTTAGAGTATGTAAACTTGTAGATGACATAAATTTAGTGGATTTATGATAAGTTAGCACCTTTTTCTACAGTAGTCTTTTCAAGGTACTTCTCTTAAGAACATAAGATCTTACTGGTTTCAGATCACTAGCAAGACCAAATGTCTTGATCTTCTAGTTAAGAGACTAAGTAGGAAAAAGCTGATGTTTTGGGTTTGGGTTTGTTTGTTTTGTTTTTTTTTAACAGCAATGTCAGCATTCTTTACCTAAAAGTGTATGAAAACCACTATTTACATGGTATAAAAATAACGTAACTATGAAGAATAAACAAAGCTCATACACAACAATCACAAAGCTAATCTTATTTACCTCAAAGCAAATAAATATTTTGTAATGCAAAAAGTAAGATATGTCCAACCAGGTCAGATCCATGGTTCAGTCAAAACCCGTCACTTACTGCAAGCAAAAAATCTGTTGCTACATTTCATCCAAATAAAGCAACAGTGCAGTCTCCATATTAGTAGCTGAACTCTCACACTATTACTCCAGTCCAAAATTGGCAACTTCTCTACTATATGATTTAACATTTATCACTGTTGGTATCCTGGTCAGCAGCAGGCTGGACCTACAATCTCAGCTCTATACGGTTAAGAGATTAGAAGACTTGAAATCCATGCTGACAAGAACAGTTCATGCTGAACCCAAGAGCTACAAGGTACTTCAAGAGGTCACCTATTCAATTTTTTGCCACAGTAGTACAAGTATATGGTGTATGCTTTCATGATTTTCCTAAGATCTCCACTGACATAATTTTGCAACTTTCTAGTACCATTCAGGCCTAGTGAAGGTTTCTCTCCACCTCGCTGCCCCTTCACTCTCCAGTGTAAATCTTCACTGCTTTAATTTAAACCCTTACTTACTTCGTATGTGCCATGGGGATGAGAAACAGATTCTATATCCTCTACAATCCATCCTTTATATATTAGGTAACATACTCTTTTCTTCTGCCCAGTCTTTTAAACTTTATACTAACTGACTTACAGGTCTTCCCTTGTAAGCCCTGTCGTCTTTTTTTAGTTGACTGGTTCACAATCTTACACAAGTACAATTTCAGTCAAGGCTTAAAGTCAAAGAATAACTACATTCTTGATGCTTCTAGCTCATTGAAAAAAAAAAAGTGTCCGTTTTGAATACCATACGAACATGGCATCACTCATTTTTGCTTTGGCATCTGATGCTGCCAAGTAACACTGTTTTTTTGAGACAGACTTCTCAGTTTATCAAATTATTTTTGACTGTACAGCTGCCCTCCAATGCGCTTTTAGTCCCTTCAAAGCATAGTGATGCCTGGGAATGTGATAAGCAAACTCTGAAACTAAGTAATGATACACTGGAAGACCACCCAAACCTAATCTCAACAGACAAGCTGGAACGTCGCGTAAGATACATTATTCTGCCAAGACCTCGTTAAAAACCATTCTCCAAGCAGCTTTATGAAAGTTCTGCACCTCTACTAGAGTATTTTCAACTTGGTCAGGCACTGCCCTTGTTATAAAAAGATATTTTTGGTCATCTGCAGACCAAGACAGATATACTACAAGGTCTTTACGAAAAATGAAAGACATGTGACATGGGAAATAACAGAAGGTGTCTGAAGGAGGTCTGGAGGGGAAGACATCAAGTAGTAGTTACAGAGTAGGGACTAGATCAAAGAGGAGAGGATGAGGCAGGTGGAAATCACTGGATCTAGAAACACAAACCTTTCCTTGCCCTGGTCCAGTCCCTTGGGAAATACACTGGCCAGGGAAACAAAGAGGGAGAGAAGGCAGTATCAGAGTGAGAAATCCTGAATTATTTCTTTGCTTTTTTTATGTTTGGCCACCTCTACTCAAGCACGTGCTAGATTACAAAATCCAAAATTATTTTCATATGTCACAGTTTAAAACATTAAAACCCACAACTTGTCCACGTATGTCTTTAAAATACATCCCCTATCAGCTTGCCAAAATCAGCATACGTCAAATTATACTGTGTACCATCACTACAGGCTTCTTACCTATGAACCACAACAAACAGCCTTTAACAGTTAAACTAAACTGAAAAGTTTCCCTAAAGATCGTCTCAACCACGTAACTAGAGACTTAGCAATACTACCTCTCTCAGAAACTTCATTAATGGCTAAACTACCCCGTTTTCCCTCCTGCCTTGAGGACTAAATTGGTTTGATATACATTATTCCTCAGTAGAACACCTCTGCTAACTGCAAAATAAATTAAATTATCATATATACTCAACTTCTGAAAACAACCTTTGGACCTATAATTAATACAAGGAATGCAGCTACAGTATCATCTTCATAGTGTAATTTATCTTTTAAAGCAGCTAAAACGCAGTGAAGCAGAGTGCACAGTTGTTCTACATGTCAATTAGCACAGAGGAAAACACCCAATTTTCTTTATCTGTAAAATGAATTTCATAAATAGATCTAATTATAATACCACTGCCATCAGTTGTTGACAGAACTGTTTAATGTTTATAGAAACTGTGTATACAATATGTCACCCCAGAAACTATTATGAAGCTTGCAAAATATAATTATGAAAGTTTGACATCTGCAAAGGCTGGCATTCTTTTTTAAGCATTCCACAGAGTCAAGTATTTCAATTGCTCGTAAAAACTCTTTCAGATTTTACTACATACAGTATAACAGAACCATCCAGAAAAAAAAAGGTTTTAGGGTATTTTCTATTAAAAAGGCAGATTTACTATTCTAAAGTCTTACTATTGTAAGTATTAGTCTCTTTTTATTATTAAGCTCGAATGGAAGAACAGAAACTAGATAGAACAACCGAGGAAAAATTCAGCTCATAATAATCACATAATAAACAAGCAGTGTACGGTGCAAACGCCACACAGAAAATTACTTGCAGAATGGAAATACTGCAAATAGAAAAAAAATATTTTTTTTTTTTACTAAAAAGACATAATTATACTGAAAAGTTCAGGTTTTACCTCCTTACTATTTTTTCCAGCTGGTCAAAAATTGTAAGTCAAGGCTTATATTCCCTTATATGTTCCCTACATTTAGTTATCACTGATTTCAATAAAATTTAACACTTGTGAGGTCTTCAAATTTGCATTACAGAATTTAATGCTTCATTCAAACAGCAAAATTCAGAATCTGTGGAATACAGTGCAATGAACCCACTAATTCACACAGGACAAAGATCTAGATCCTGAAGGCTACCTGTAGCATGACATTAAGACTCATGTCAAGACTTAGCACAAGCTTAGCTATTCAGATTTCAACCCTGCTTCATGATAGCATAGGTTAAACTAATGACTGAGGCTTGTATCTACTGTTGTTTCTGCAAAAGAAAAATCCAGTTAATCTGGTTTAGTGACAACCCTTCACTGCAAACGTAACTAGTCAGCCTTTCAGCTCAGACAAAATCCTGTAGCAATGATATCCCATTCTATAAAAAGATTACATTTTTCCCTCTCCATGTTGCCTTGCAACAATGGTAAGAAAAAAATGGCTACAAGACCTCCTGGAAGCATCAGATATTAAGTTATTTGTCTTAAGTTTCCTTTGTTTTTATTTGATTTCTTTGAGGATAGAAAAGGAGAAAAAAGATGGAAATAATAAAAAAATCAAAAACTTGTCAACATCTAAGTATGCTTGAAACGCTCTTGCATCTTTAAGTGTTTGTTCTTAAAAGACAATATATATCATCACTGCAATTACGCAGGAGGCATAACTGAAATACTAAGTAGTTTGTGAAAACAACATAAATTTGTCAGAGTTGGGCAAATTTTGGAATATCTATAATTAGAAAGAATTTCTTATCCAGTTTTCAAAAATGTTGGATGAATTCTGTCTGTAACTCTCTGTATTTCAAGACTTCCCTTTGCCTCCCACTCTTGGGAACTTAAATGATACCAATAGGTATGACCTTCAGACATTCCGAAGTGATGACAAAGTTCACTAAAGAGTCAATGGAGATCACTGTAAAAGTTTAGCTTACAACAGATGAATTAACTTTCTTGATTTACAGCTCCTAACTCTGAAACATGACTTTTGGCTTCAGTGTGCAGTGAATGCTGCGGCATGAACAAACATTAATGAAGATAACATCCATCTGACAAAGGTGAATATAATTTTATTACACAAGTCCAGTTTTCTGACAATTTAATTCTGTTTCAATGAGGCACACCTGACATGACAATAAAGGGTAACACACTCCCAAAAAAACCACAGTGGGAAGCCTTAAATATGGGATGACTTTGGAAACAGAAAAGCAGCAGAATTACAAAAGGAACAAAATGAAAATTAAAAGGGCAACCAGAAGATCTACACAAGTAACAGGGGGGAAAGATGATCTTTATACCTAAATAAAACTATGACTAATATTCAAGAGAAACTTGGAGGAGTACATACATCGAGAATTCACATAACTGCCTCTGCAGTTCAAGGTGTGATATGATAGGAAAGGACAGAAAAAAAAAAAAAAAAAAAAAAAAGAAGAGAAGTGTTGCCTAGTGTGGGGTCACCTCCAGCACCTGCATACAGGGCACGAGGTGCCTACAAGGAACCACTGTGGAAAAATTCCCCCAAATCCTCTCTAGGAACTCAAAATGATGGGGTGCCACACTGAAGTGCCTGTATACTACTGCATGGACAGTGGGGAATGAACATGATGGGTTAAGAGATCTGTGTGCAACAGGACTCATGGAGGCATAGCGAGATGGTTCCCATGACAGGACTGCTGGAATGGATTGAAACAGGCTCTTGAGGCAAGACAGTTCAGGAAGAGAGGAGAGTGAGTTGCCTGCCCTTCATGTGAGAGAGCAGCTGGAGTGCAGGGAGCTGTGCCTAGGGATGAATGAAGAGCTGACAAGACAGCTTATGGGTTAAGACAGGCAAGGCTCCAGGAAAAGCTAAAAAGCTTTCTGTATGAAAACCTCACTATCACAACATATGATTTCAGAAAATTTTTAAATGGAAAAAAAAGCAAGGAGTATCAGGGTTTTTGTTTTCTTTTTTTTTTTCATTTGCATGAAGCAACAATTCTCCTCTGAGAAAATACTTATAACTTCAGTGTACAGCAATATTTCAGACAGAAAAAAAATGTTTATTTTTTGGTTTGCTTTAGAATCTTTCATTTTTGTAAATATCAGCACTGAAGTATAAACCTGCCAATGCATATAGTGATCTATTAGACATTTCCCAATTTTTATGATAGCAGTTTTTCAAATAATTTCCCAGAACTGCATTTATCTTTTCATCTACATATTTTTAGCATTTTCAATAACAAAGGTAATTTCTGACTATTTGGCTGTCTCCACATTGTAAGTCCCTTCATTATTTATTTCGATTCTGGAGACACACATTTTCACAGAGCATTATTTCATTGTGCTTGGAAAATAGTATCCCTTTATATTATTTGTTTGCAGTATTCTACTGAACACGTTCTTTATACTCATGAGTGAGATCACCAAAGCTTTCAAATCTTCTTTAACAAGATTTTTTTAAAGGAATATTTAATATATATATACATATTAACGAATCCTAAAGCTTGACTTCAGTCTGCTTCCACACACTGATAAATGGAGAGAATACCAGTGGGACCCCCACATGTTCATTCTTTTAAGTGAATTTTGGTAAGAAGTAAGCATTTCTTAAATTGAAGCAAATGCTTTTAAATACCTAGGTATGACAGAAAACAAGACTATCCTTAGTGACATATCAAGTCAAAGTCATTATGTATATTCAGGGTAACTGATTCCCAATAGTGAAGAATGTGTTACACAATTTGCAGCGAATTCTTGAGAAAAATTTGTTGCCCCCTTTTTTCGGAGGCAACCCTTTAATTTCTCAATTTCTTCTATCATGCAATTCCTCATACTTTGTTCAATTTTCCAAGCCTTCATTACTGAATAGGAAAGACACAGATTACAGAACTTACTTTATAATTGATTAGTCTATATTACCCATTTAACTGATTTTGGGACCTTCATGACCCAAGTTACCTGCTTAAACTCAGTATTTCACACAATGCTAGGCATGTCTAATACCACTGCTGATTATGAAAGTTATTTCCTCGTACAATACTTCTTACAAGAAAACCAACAGTGACACAACTTTTACCCAGTGACATGACTTAGTTTTTATGTAAACTGCATAAACATCCAACTAAACTAGGATGGCTCTCACTGTTCTGTCTCAGGAAGCAAACTCAGAAATTTTGAGTTACCAGCCTTATCATCACTCCCCACATAAAGAGATGCAAATACAGTTTCACAAAACCAAAATCATAAAGATATATAGAAAGAAGATTAAATCTTGGCTTTTAATCTCTTAAGGTTTTTTTCCCTTTATGTCCTTTAAGAGGCTTACATGAACGGAGTTTTTTTTCAAGAAATAAAATCACTCCCTCCTCCACTCAGCTTATTTCTAAGAAGAGGATAAGATTTTTTCCAAATGTTATTTAACAAATTAATGACTGCAAGTAACAGTTTTGTAATTGGGGGGGGGGGGAAATCACTATTTGTATATACTTCCAGATTTCAAATTCATAGAATAAACTCTAATGCAAGAATCAGTCCAATTAAGTTATCTGCTTAATGTTAAGATAAACAAATAACATAGTATAAACATGACATCTGAAGTGCAGTCTTTTGAACTGCTGTCAGATGTTTCAGCTAATAAGGACCACTAATAAATTATCTTGGAACTACGAGTGCTAACTTGTGAAGACTGAGGACAGAACATCCTGGGGCTGCATGTCCATATTGAGTGGGAACAATACACCCAAGCTGGTCTCCCACACTCCAAAAGAAGTCACCAAGATCTCTTGGCATTCCACAAGCTTTCCTGCTCTAGAACCTTTATTTTACACATGAATAAACAACCCTCATCCTTGAAAGCACTGGTAGTGTCTGAGTTTAAATACTTAAAATAGGCAGTTAATTTGAAATCCATCCAGACTGCTGATGTCTGAGTATAAGAAAGACCAGTCTGGACAGTGTTACTTGTTTTGTCTTAACAATGGGAGAGCTTTAGTCAAAAATAACAGAAAAACACCCACTAGGAGTTTCTTTGATCTCAGCAATAGCTGAAGGCAACACATACCACCAGGAAATGTAGATTTTACAGGCATCTTGGGATGAATGCACCAGCCACCTAATAAAAGTAGTTTCTGGCCGCTCAGCTAGTAAAAAGAATAGTAAGACAATAATTTGATTTAATGAACACTTTTTCAACAGCTCCTTAGTTAACACAGATATAGCTTATGGTACCATGTAACTTTAGTATGTAACAGAGAAGTCACATCAATTCTGAAGCATTAAATCACAGGAATTACAGGGATCAGAAAACATTCGTCCAGCAGATGCAATGTTGTATAATGTGCTAGGAATATTGTTAGTATTTCTAGTCTTCTCTAGATCACAATATTGTCAAAGAACACAAGCCAATCTAGTACAACATTTTTTTTAATAGTGCTCTAGCAGCAAACAAATCAAATTATGACATTAAATACTTAGTATCTTTTTCCTTTATTCTTTACTCCAGATCCATTCTGTCACACAATAATATGGTAACATAATTTCTACATTCAAGCAGTAATTAACCAGTAACAAGAATATGATAAACTGTAATACACGTATTGAAATTCAAACTGTAAGGAGATACTCACATGATATCTGTAACTGTTCTACAGTTTCCATTTTGTGTTCTTAACAGATTAATTTTTTTTTTAGAAGCTTTGTGATTTCTTTTTAGCCAAACAATGGCTTTATTGAGTGGCATAAATTTTGTTTTGATGTGTTTTTGTTGCAGCAGCAACACTAACATGCCACAATTTATACACCTTGTTATTGAACAGCCCTGGTGTCTCAGCACAGCACAGTAGGCTCTGAGTTGTACACAATCTGTCAGTGTTATTTTGGACCACTATTCTAAGAATTTTACACCAAATTTTTCTCAGTATCACACATCCAAAAGATTTGCGAGGCTGTCTATTTCACTATGGAAAATCAATTCAGTAAGTTTTATCTATCATTTGCTCCAATGACCCCAACATGGCCTGATGCTCCAGTCTGGCAAATGAACATGCTGCGCATTCACAGTACATACTTTTCGGGTTTTAGAAAGCTTTTCAATCCATAAGAGACTACAGAAATCAACCTATCCATAGCCCTAGTTGCTGAAGTATGTCTCATCAGAGAGGCACTGGACTAGCTCTTGCTAACTTTATTCCCTCTCAACTTGTTTTCTCCACCCACACATGAAAAAAAAAAAAACTTATCAATCAAGTAACAACCAACCAAACTGCCTGACACCTGAGGTCTCCATCCCCAGGAACAACCACGCAGGCTGCACTTGTGATTCCATGGTAGCAACAATACATGACTAAATGGAGTAAGGGATAGAACAAGCAATTTAAATCAGTCAGTTCTGACTGAGATGGCATGCAGCCACTGGTGGCCACAACAGGGCAGCGCAACCCAGTCTAAGGACTAAGTGGCAGACAAGGCTCATTGGTGCACACTCTGCAACACAGCACATCTCACCACTTCCCTGATGCCCAAGCAGAACTGCTATGGAGAATTAACCAGAAGAACTCCTGAGCCAGCACCTCAAACACTTTCATCTTCCTCTACATCTGGACAGCACAAAAACTTCCATAATGAAGCTTCTGCATTCTTCAGAAAGCAGTTCCCTCTTCCTCACTACAAAACTACCAAAAAATAACCACCAGCTTCCTTTCCACTGCCCTAACACAAATAAAAGGTGTAACTAACCAGCATCACATTCAGTGCTAGGTCCTTATCCTTATTACTCTTTCCCCAGGTCCTCTTAGTGTTTTCACCAAAAACTGAAAATAATGCATAACCCTGTATTAGTGTTACAAATCAACATGCTGATTCAAAGTGACTGTCCTGTTAGCTGGTAGAAAGTGCAACTCATAAATTCAAGTTTACCCAAGTACACTTTGCGACTGAAAAAAAAAAAAACCCCACACATAAAAACAGAAAATCACTTTCCACTCTTTATAACTTTGCCAGGCTTTACCCTTTTCAGTTAATAACCTCTACTCTGTGTGTTTAGCCCAGAACCTAGTATCACTTTTAACAACTCAACCTGAAAACTGGGAAAGTTATTTTCCCAAACTAGAGAACCACCTCTATCTCTTCCACTAGCAGCAATTTACTCTCTCACTAGGAGATGGTTTTTCTATTCCAAAGCAAAACAAAAAAAAGTCAATAAATTTCAAGATCACTTGCAAAAAGATCTAAGTCCTTTCTTTGTGTGCCTTGCATTCTTTTCATGTTGACCAGCTTGTAGAGCTAGAGGTACACAAATTTACAGCTAATTCAGCATGCACCCAGGGGAAAAGACAAAATAGTATGTCCTAAGGAGTAGCTATGCCGTTTAGCTCCAGAAATGCAGGGCCATGTACTCTAATGGAGACTTGGTTTACCAAAGGAACATGGTCTGTGGAGAACAGCATTTTACAGAAGTGGCCCGGGACTGGTTCTTTTTACTCATTTCTTACACAGGCTGGGGTCCAAAGATTTTGGGTTTCTGTCTAACAAAATGTTCCTGAGCATATTTCCAATATTTGATTATGCCCTCCCAACTGTTCTGGTATGCACTGTTCCTTCCCTTGTTTTCAGTAATTCTTGAAATCCTGAAAAACCGAATCAGTTTGTATACTAACAAAAGCAGTATTTCCTAATGGAACATAATTTGGATAAGGACTACTTACCAAGTTAATGCCTGCAGTAATGAAGCATTACAATTTTAACTTCACAAACCAATTTGACAACTTCAGGGCTCAGAAACCCTATAAAAATACTATGCCTTAAAAAAAAAAAAATCTCAAACAGCTCAGGTGACCTGCAGTCAATATGCAATTGTAGTAGTTCACCAACAACACAAGTATTTGTAAACAAGAATATGGGCTGGGGTGCAACAGGGGAGAGGCAATTCTGCATTTTGGGGGGAGAAAAATCTGCAACATTTTTCTGGAGGTCAGTGTTTGTTAAAATAGTTTTACACTAAGATGTTAGGCAAGGTGAAATTAAGTATAAATTGTAGTAAGACAAATACTAAATGGAAGCTTGAAAGAAGGTCAAGGAAAACCACAGGAGAATTAAGTGTCTTACAAACAGCTATCTAAAGAAATATTCAGTTAATCAGAGCCACATCAAAACATCACAGCTGCTGACAGCCAAAACGCTCTTTGATTTCAATGGGAAAGTCTGGTGCTTCAGGAATGGAGAATGATCAGAGCTGTAACAGGAAGACAGGATAAAAAAAACACATAAAGATCACAGTACCCTATTAAATTTGCCATGTTATTAAAATTTTCCGTATTACCATTTATATGTATGTTCCCATGTTAAGTAGTTAATTGGACGTAAATCAAGTAACCAAAGTAAAGTTATATGCAGAAAACAGCTAGGAAACTGGATGAACAACTTACATTTTTAAGTGAATATGAACATCATTAAAAGAAAAAAAAAAGAAAAAAGCAAAGCTAGAGTGCTGACTGTAACTCTCTTATCCCATGGTGTTTTGTCATTATATTCACATATCAGCTACTGCTCCAAATTTTAGAGAGATTTGAAAAGAAATAAATGTTCTCTCCACACTTACAGCTATTATACTGCACTGCGAATTATAATATAATAGAAAAAAGGACAGTAACTGTCATTTTTAGCAGTCATACAAAAAACTTACAATATGGAGCTTGGAATTCTATTTATACACTCTATTCAAATCATTTTCTCTAAACAAAGAAAAAATCTTAGAAAAGCACACAAGAACAATAATTAACAAATTATTACAACACATTATAGAACACATCATAGAACAAGGGCTTACATTTATCTCGTGATTAGCACATAAAACAATCCCTGCAGTTTGGACACATCATTCCCCAAAAATCTTTAAACATCTCAGTATGCAAATAAATTCTTTTCCTTTTTTGTGTAAGGTTGACAAGGTCAAATCGATTACACTGCAAAGAACTGATGCTGATTCCACTGCAGCAACCAGAGTAGGTCAAGAGATGCAAGTAGCCTGCAGCTACAATGTGAATGAGACAGACCTGCAAACCACTTATCACTGTCAATAATTGATTTGAACAAATTCTCTTTCCAAATACATTGACTGAATAACAGAAGAATTTAAGAGGATTACTATTTACATAAAAAGAAGGGCTAACCTTATTTTTTTTTAAAAGAGTACCACCAAGTACACCTGATAACAATTACCTTGTCTTACTTAAGATACTAAATGAGCTTTGTACTGTAACTAAGTTGCTCAAAACAAAAACATCACCCTGTTTCAGTGTAAGAGTTCTAGCAGGTTTGAAGAAGGCACCAATAAATATACAAAATTAATAGTGTCAGTAATACCTTTCACCACAGCTTCTTTATACTTTTCTTTGGCAGAATTTACTTCTTTTATTAGTTGTCTATAGCTAGATTTTAGTTTCTCTAGTTCTGTCTTTGTGACCTGTAAGAAAAAAGAAATATAAGAAATATTAAAAATACTTAATCACAACATATAAAAAAACCTCATAGCATTAGTTTAAGAGAATTAATATTTATTTTCCAAAATAAGGATGTTAACACTTCCCAATAGCTTGAGATAATATTAATAGGATATTACATGGTGGAACAAAATCAAATTCAACAAATGCGTGGAATGAAATAAGAGGCATGGAAACAGATCTCCATCCACATCAGTGTAATGAAAAATGTTTAGGAAATCCAGCTAATCTTAAACACTTCCATCACAATGACAAGATAAAAAAAAAAAACGAAACACCAAAAAGATGCTTAATAAATCATATTAGATGAAAAATTTCTATGCATGGGAAGGAAAACCTTTAGCATCTTTAAAAAAGTCAGAATTTTTAGGTATTACAGTTCCTAAAAATGGCTTAGAAACTTCAACTGCAACCAATCTAGCTGCTGTAACACTTAAACCCTAAATAGCAAAAAAAAGGGGGGGAGGGAAAGGAAAAAAACCCAAACAAAAAACCCAAAACAAATTCTTGTGAAACACTGCACAGATGAATCTTTTTGCAGTGGAAGCAGGCCCTTTATTTTTTTTGATCAAAAAAATAAAGTTGTCTTTTCTATCCCCTACTTACATTTACTGTTCACAAATAATCACAAATCATGAACTCGCAAACAAAAGCTAGTAACAATCTAGCCACTACAATACCAAAAGGGTGGCATATATAGTAATGAAAAGTAAAAACTCTGACAAAAATACACTCAAGATGGGAAAAGAGGAACTTAGTGTAATGGAAGTACTTTATACAATGAATGTGCAGAAAAGGAAGTCCGTTCCACAGGAAAACTGTTCCCTGGCGTGACGAAAGCTGGAGTTCACAATTCTCCACTTTTTCATGAGGCAATGCCCAGATACCACTGCTTTTACCCTTAATGGAATTCTTCAAAGATGCAGCAAGTTGCCATCTACAGCTTCTATTTCTGTGCCGATTGTGCAAAGACTTCACTTAAAGGCAGTAACTTCTCTCCGCACAGATCCCATATTCTCATCTGATATTTCTACACACTGTAAATTATACTCACAATTGTTGCTATTACAGACAAGAAAAAATAACTAAGACAAACAAAACTTATTATAAAAACTCTGTGAGAAACTGAGAAAAAAGATGAAGTTAGGAAGTAATGAACACAATTAAGACATAAATAACAAGGAAGTGTTTCTCTTATGAAAAACTGGAAAATAAAAGACAATTTGTAGCAATTACAAAATGTATTTTACTGATTCTCAGACTGTGCTCTTCCAACAGACAAAACCAAAACTAAGAGCACCTCCATCCCCAAACGACACTTAACTAAGATAGTCAAGAGTCAAGGTTGTACATGCATTGTATGCACAGTTGCATATAAAATAAGGAAGATGTTCTTTACTGTGAGGGTGTAAGGCACTGGAACAGGTTGCCCAAGGCAGTTGTGAATGCTCCATCCCTGGCAGTGTTCAAGGCCGGGCTGCATGGGGTCTTGGGTGACACAGTTTAGTGTGTGGTGTCTCTGCCCATGGCAGGGGGGTTGGAACTAGATGACCTTAAGGTCCTTTCCAACCCTAACTATTCAATGATTCTATGATCTTAAACCCAGTTTTAACAGCAAAAAGTCTTGCCCACCTAACTAGCACAGTCCTCTTTTTTCCTCAAGTTTCATGGGAAAAAAAAAAAATCCAGTATCTGAACAGGAATTGGAATAAATCTACAAGAGATGAGTTCTACTGTATTTGTGTAAAAGCCATGGTGTTTCACTGTCATTAAGAGTTTTACCAAAAGATTCCTCAGTGAAGAGGTGTCTAAGAAAAGGAAAGGATGATACATATGTATTTCACCTAAAGGAAAACACATTTTTTTGCCATTGATCCTATAAATATAAACTGCACAGACACTAACCTTCACAAGATTTGGATAATGTCCTGGGAAGTACCAAGTGTGCTGCTTCTGTGTGTAACAAAAGCAGAAGTAATAGAGACTATGAGAAGTATTTTGAATTCCTGGGAACCATTCTTTAAGTGTTCCAGTGACACAAAACCTTTGAACAAACAATGTCAGCTAACAATGCAAGAGCATATCATATCTAACCAGAATGCTATTCAAATGCTTCTTAGGAAAATCAGGAAGGGGAAAAAAACACCCAAACAACAATGCAAGCTTATTCATCAGGATGCAAAATATTCGCATGGCCATGCAGCCCGTAATTAAAATCAATATGGTTTTTGAGTGCTCAATATACACTATATTTTTTTATAAGTCTTATTTTAAAATACAGCTTTAGTAGAGTTTTTATGAGAGTTAATTTCTTAACAGAAAAAAACATGTTTTGTGCAGTCTTTTTTAAGAGTATATCTGTACTTCCAACAGTCTTGCTTCATCTAGCTTCTCTTATATTACTGTTTCCATTTCCTAATTCTTTACGTATTTAATCTCTATTATTTCTAACATATGCTACCAGTTTTATCTCTTCTTCCATCCTGAGTGCTTTCAGACACACCAATCTGTAAGTGGCTGTGAGTGATTATTTGGCTTGGGAATTTTATCAGATCAGATAGTCAACTGACCATGCAAAAAACCGATGTATTCCCCACTGTCAATACCTGGGAAAGATGCCAAGATCCCAGCATATCATGGGAGCAGTCCCATTAGAGCAAACACATTTAACCTAGTAAGTTTGCTCCTAAAATTCTTCTCATAACTGGATGAAGAATTTTTTACTCATCAGTCCATGACATTTGTACTCTACTACTCAGATGTTATAATTACACTACTCTAAATTTCAAATTCTCTGCTGGAACAAAGAAGAAACAGTGCTTCTTCTCTCCGCAGACCTTTAGGACTATAAATCTGAAATTTTTGACATTTACAGTTAAACTTACTCCAGAGCTCCTGAATGAAACCGTGATTTCTGTCAGCTTTACTGACGAGATACACTGCTTTCAACATAAGCAGGACAACTGACATGTAATAGAAAAGGCCCTGAAGACCTCCATCTGCAGCCATAGTGTTTGGTTTACACTTGATTTACATTTTAGAATAGAGACTAGAAGCCTTCCCCCTCAAAATAGTCTGGACTATCAAGAGCATTCATTCACAAATGTTTCCAGTGCCTTGGTCCGATGCATGTCTGGAGTGGAATGAGAACAGGAAGAGAGATGGAACAGAGATGCATCCAACAGAATCATCCTTTACTGGAACAAGAGCATTTCCAGTGCTTTTGTTCATATAAAAGAAATGTATTCATCTCTGCCTTGTCAGCTAGCAGGGGAGAGAAAATGTAGAGGAAACAGCTAAAATTTAAACTAGATTCTACATATCACAAATCACAACCTTTTTCATAGGACAACCATAACCACAAAAATAATCCACTCTCAATATACGACTTTTAAACATACGAAACTATAACAAATTTATCAAGTACAATTAAATAACACACCTTGTACATCTCTGCTTCAATTTGTTGATGAACACCTATGAAACTCTTCTTAACCTGCTGCTTATCTTTGATCATCATTGTAAGCCTATGCAAAGGCCCAGAATTAAGGTCTTCTGCATGCGTCTTCATTATTTTGCTCAGCTGTTCTGTTTGCTGTACCACAAGCAACCAAGACTATAAAAAAAAGCACAAACAGAAAACACTCACTTACTCTGGCTTACAAATAACCAAACAATGAACATGAACTGTGAGACAAGATGCATCATTTAAAATTCAGTATAATCCATGAAAAAAAACCACGAATTTTAAACTTACCCAAATTCACTTCCAAAATAAAAGTTCTTCCTGCTACAGCAAAATCATGCCTTGAACTTACTCATAAAACCATAAAAAAGCACCAGAGACAAAAATACAATACTGTAGGTTCACCCTTCAGCACTGACTTAGTACTTCTAAACACTGATGAAAGCTTTACAGCCTTTTTTTGGAATACATCCCCAACACCCCTGACAACCATGTTCGCATGTCCTTTGTTCTCCTGTTTCTCAAACAGTTACTCTGTTCAAGCTGACTTCCCTTGTCTAAATACCTCACATTAATATGCATTTGAGTGGTTACTGTTTAAGACCTGCTTCACATAACTGACAGCATCAGTCAGGCCTCCAGTACCAAAGCATAAAGTGCTAATAGCGTAAGAGACACAAAGAGTTACTCCTGTCATAGTAATCTATCATCTTTCTGTACCCTCATTTTAATAACCTCCTTGGCCACTCAGTCAATCTTCAGGACAGCTTAATGTGCTGTCTGTGGCTTTGAATTTTCATTAAGAACTCTAAGGTGAATAGAGACACTTCCAAAGCACCACAGATAAAAATACAAAATTAAAATTCAGCTCAAACAAAAGCATTTGCTATCCTAAAGATCCCTGTCACAGTCTGTTGACAGGAACAGTACTGTACTGCTTAGCAAGAACTCCCTGATACTGAGTACTATGCTGTATCCAAAATTCCAGGAAGGCTATATGCCATACAATTATCAGGTTTTGAAGGCAGCTAGTATGCTAGTTTTACTAGCATTTATTTTACTCTTACAAAAGACAGAAATTCACCTTAGATCATCAAAATTTAGATAAATAGTTTGTTTGGTAGCTTTGGGGTTTCCTTATATCTCAGCTATAAACACACATGCACACACAAAAATATATATAGTATTTTCATGTCTAAATGACAATGCTGCAATGCAAACTGGATTCTTGAGAAGGAAACAAAAGGTAGTTAACTCCTGTATACATTATACCATCTTTAACATTTCCGTCAGTTTGTAAACATCCCATAGACTGGTTACCTCAGGCTATCTGAGCTATCTTCATGTTGTAGCTATCTCAGACTGCTTTAAAGTCTGCTGGTGTAAAATATCATGGCCTAAAGCTCCCCAGCTATGGCTGAACACTTTTCCACCTCTCCATTAAATTTCCAAATGAGATCAGAATTATAGAACAGTTTGGCAGGGTTGGCTTACCCTAGACCATGTTGCCCAAGGCTCTGTCCAGCCTGTCCATGAACGCTGCCAGGGATGAAGCATTCACAACTTCCTTGGGCAACCTGTTCCAGTGCCTCACCTCCCTCACAGTAAAGAGCTTCCTCTTTATCTCTAACCCATACTGCATAAACTAAAAATGTCATTAAACACCTGCCTGAGCAGAGTGGTTCTTGTGGTTATAGAAGGGTTTATAAGAGCACTTTCAGAGGTGAATATGTAGTCAGAGTTCTCCATTTTCTTTACAGCTTATTTATTACTGATGAGTCAAGTACCATTTTCATCAACCCTCCAAATCACAGGAAAAGCATTTTCCAACAGGACAAGTACTCTGAAGAAATACTTAGCTTACAATCCACCAAATGAACATGAATTAAGTCAGAAACACAGCAAAAACTTCCCTTTCAATTAAAAAAATAATTAAATAAATCATTTGTACATTTTCCTGTTCTCTACATCCCTCTTTCCATACTGACAAAACATCAAGACTTACATCTATTAGTAAGATTTCTGTGTTTGCTATGACTAATTTTAAAATAGGAAAAGCTAAAGTGAAAAGGTATACTTGAGGAAAAGCTTAAAAAATAAAGAGCCATGTGGGTCAAAAAAGCAGCTGGGTAGAGAACGGCAGAAAAGGCAAAGTGTTTTCTTTCACAGAAAATAACCACAGTCCAGCAGAACCAATAGAATCAAGTATTTTTTGGTTAAAGAGTATTTTTTTAGATACGTACACAAAAAAAATTATACATATACACAACGAAGCTGTGTATAAACACTTAAAAATACTGCTTTTACAGCATTAGCAGTTGATGCCACTATGCCATCCAGCAAGTTTGCTGCCTCTGCATAGAATAAACATAGGACAGATTTTCCCAAACATCCTTTCTCTCAAAGTGCTCAGGCTTGCTGTATGCTTCAAAAGAAAACAAAAAACAGCACGCACACATAAAATAACAACAACAAAAACTAAACAAACAAACAAAATTATAAAATCACAGAATCTAGAAAGGTTGGAAAAGACCTTTAAGATCATCAATTCCAAGTATTACCCCAGGAAAAAAGCAGGTATCTTTGTATTTGGCTTTAATGCCACATTATATGAAATATTCAGTATACAAGTATTTTAAATCCTATAAAATTCAAGACGCTAGATTTATGTCCCATAATATTTGGGTTATACTTTAACTCTGTAAAATGTGAGGAAGAGAGCAAAAGTATCATGAAATAGTAAATTAGCATGAGGTGAGTGAGGTAAGCAGTATTTTGGACAATTTAACCACCAAAACCAGTAAGGCAATGTGTCACTACACAACTTTAAAATTCAAGGTGACAGTGACATTTCAAGGCAAGCTCATACAAAAGATCTGTCAGTAGTATATGAATATATTTGCTGTTATATAAAGATGTAGAGATCAGGGATTCTATTGATATCATTGAAAGAAAAATGGTATCTCTTTAAGAGAAAAAAAAAAAACAGAAAGAATAAAGGAACAAAATGATCCTGAAAGAACAACTTGCTTTCCAATTTGTGCCTATGTCCAAAACAAGATCTCAAAATATGACACACATGTACTTCTCTTCAACCCAAAAGGAACATGGCTTAAGTCAAATCTCCATTTTTTTTAGATTTATTTGATCACAGGAAGTGCCCATGTTACTGACATGAACCAAGGCAGACTGAGCTAGCTATATGAACGTTAAAGATTGTATTTTATAATGCTAAATACTCTGATTTGTCTTGCTCCTTTACCTCTCTTGCCCTAATCCACCCTGTTTCATTGGCTAAAAAAAATTGCGACAGTTTAGCTAGCACGTAAGAGCAATACTAGTGGGGCAGCAATAGCAAGTATTATTAGCCACATCACCAATAATTCTATACATAACCTCAAGATCCAAGAGTAGAAAGCTTGAAGACAATCCTGACTTCTGCTTATCTTAGTCTAACAACAATGCTTTTATGTTTATTTACCAAAATCATCACAACCTATATAGCAAGATCTGTAATAACCCATGTAGAAGAAACATAACTGGGTGAAAAGCATTTCAAATACACCACCAAAACACACAGATTAAAAAAAAAAATATAAGCAAAAAAGAAAATCAGCACCCTCAATTTACATGACAAAAATTGTTGTGGCAGAGGGAAGCAGCAGCAGGTTTTACTCTAGATAAATGTTGTGTAGTGCTACTTTTGGGGCAGCTGAAATAGGATAGCTGTAACAGCACAACATTCAAGTCACACACCCCACCACTTTAATCCAGCATAAATCTAGGCTGCTGCAAAAGGAGCACTCACATTGCTAATGCTGCACCATAGCTAGTGCTCAAGCAGCCACACCATAAACCCACTACATAAAAACTGCTCTGCCTAAAACTTAACCTGGCCCAAAAAAGGGTGCTTTCCTGCAGAGATGAGATCAGAGTCATGCCAGTATGAAGAGACTGTGGAACCACTGCTGTATCAGAAAGGGAGGGAATTAAGTAAACTGTTAGAGTGGTTTTCTCTAGTCAGGATGGAATTCCAATTCAGGAGTGAAGCATACAAACAGGTGAAATATGCAAGTTTACTTCATCATTACCTTTACTGAACTTGCTCTAAATCTGAAAATTAATAATTTGGAGGAAGGAAAGCATTACCTTTATAAAAAGAAAACACACTTATTTTAAATTGGGTACAAAATAACTTCACAATTATGAGAAACATCCTGAATTAATGTTTTGTTTTTACAACACATGCTGCAGTGTGAACAACAGCTGGAATGCTAGGCTTCGCCTGGTTTCCTGGCATTTTTCTATTTCTGTCACAAATTCTATATAACACAGATAATAGTTCCTATTTAACCATCTTAAAATAAAATCTTACTATAGCATGCTGTATTTTCAAAGCACTAAACAAAGTAACAGGCTCAACCCAGGAACTAAAACACTGAATTTCAGAATTCAGGATTGATTCTACTTCCATCATTATTTTCAAAGCAAGATTGGAGCTCAAGTTCTGCATATTCCACTGAGGAACTGAAAGGAGCGCATTTTAACTACTTCAGCAAGATTAACGCCCAAGAAGCTGAGTGACAAGAAATCCAACTCAAACTAAAGCAAGCAAAAAAAAAAAATCTAACAAACACTGTTATTTCCAAAGATATTCCAAATTCAAAATAGTCTTACCTTGGACACATTGCTGATAAAATCCAATTGACAACTGCTCTCTTTATCTACTTGATTACAAAGATTCTGTAAAGTAGAGGCATATTCCTTATCACTTTTTACTCGCATAACCATAAATTTCTTCACCGTTTCCAGCAGCCGCAGTTCCCAATCTTGCAGTTTTAATAAAGCATCATGAGAGTACTTCAGGTCACCTCCAAACCCCATTTTTTAAGGCACTATATACTACACAGGGGAAAATACAGGCTCTTCACCACATCTGAAATCAGAACAAGATTCATGAGACACTATCAAACAAAAAAAAAAAAAAAAAGACACTTCCAGTGTGACAAAGAGAAACTATTAATGTCTAAACCCTGAAATAACTGAAAGATTAACCACATACATATACTTCTTCAAAAAAAAAAAAAAAAACACAAAAGGAGAGTCAGAGTGTTTCAAACACCCACCTATGACTGGAAGAGATCTCAGGCTGTTCTCCAGTTTCCTTCTGCAAAATGTACCTCCCCAACTTAAAGTGAAACTATGGGGGCACATATAAAAACATCTAAGACAGATACTAAAGACCAATCCACTTACTTAATCAAGTAAGTATAGCTGACAGTATCTCCACACAAGGCCTGCCAACTACACTGCCAACACTCCTGGTAACCCAGAACATTGGCTTCTGGTGTTTACTCTCCTCTGAGCACAGAAAAATCCAAATAAAACATCAGCTCTCAAGCAGCACATTTGTGGGAAATGGATAGCTAGTCAGAAGCTAGTTTGCTCCTAAACATTAGCAGGCCATTAAACTTGCAGATTCAACCTCCCAAAAATCAGAAAATATTCCAAACAAGGCTCCTCATGTAATTGTCCATTGCTCCCCTGTGACACACATTAGAGGGGAGTCCCTCAGTTCACAGTTTCCCCTAAGGCAGCCCAGTCTTACTGTACTAAATGAAAACCATTTGATAAACAGCTAAGAAATGCTGCCTTCTGAAATCCTATGACACAACCACAGGTCAAAGTCATTTGTTTGAGCTAGCTCTAAAACACCTCCCTGTAATACTGAAACATGCAGCCACATCATAGAAGACCTGAAGGAACACGAGTAATTTCCACACACTTCCACAAGTTTTGTAATCCTGTTTTCTGATATACATCAAGAAACTGCTCCTACACTAAGCAGCTTCAAACTAGGTAAGATAAATTCACACTAAACTGCAATTACAGCTCTTGCAGTGCAGACACAGCCTGTGTACTCAGTCACAAATTCTTGCACCCCAGCAAAGTCCTGGCTCTTTTGAATACAGGTATATCAATTTTTTCATAGTCTTTAAATTGCTACTTAAATTAGCAGAATGTATTTCAAATATTAACAGACTCATTTCCTAACAGCCCATGGGATGAAGAATCTTATTTTACACTGAAAACTGAGACACTTAAGCTAATGACAACACTGTACCTGCTAATACTGGAATGTACATGGGTTTAAGAGCAGACTTTTCAGTGTTTTAGCCTATCAAGTATCAAGAAAAAAGCAAGATGTTACTGGCTTCAGTTACCACTGAAAAATTCAGAAGATTTTCAGATCAGAACCTAAAGCCTGATTCCCAGGACCCGCTTCTCTCTTCATGCAGTTCCCTGACTCCATTAGCTTTTCCCATAAATTATGGAAATAAGCCTCATCCACTAAGTATTTATTCTCAGAACACAAACCATACTATGTTATTAAAGAAACAAAGATCTGGTAAAATAGTAAGAATAGTACCATCCTACTATGCCTATACACAAGAGAGACAAGTCAAGGTTGTATGAGTAACCTTAAATCTATCTTAAGCCTTCATATTCTCTTTCACTTGAAGCTGTATATTTTAGTTAGAATTCTTGCTGATGGCTAGGAGCTCAGTCATAAAGAGCAACAGCAAATAATTAAAAAGGGTGGACTATGTCATTATTAGTTGTATTAATGATAACTTCCCAGTTGAAATTTAAGAAGTCTTGCAAAACTACCAATATTTTAGTAAGACAAGAAAAACATCTTAAAGCACCTACTTACTAACATGACTGAAGCAGAATTTGTGATTTTTTTGACACCCTTTAGACAAATACTAACTTTTGTGATCAAGCTAATTTTTCTCTTAGCACATTTTAGCATATTACCTAAATATCCTTTAGCTATAAAAAGGACAGCATCATCCTTTTCTTACACTCCATATTCAGAAAAGATGGGAACTGAATGTCAGGATGAAGTCTGGCCTTGTGCTATGAGTAAAGTGCCAACTTGCTTGCTTTTACTCTAAGCTTGTGCAATGAATAAAATTTGTTTGCTTTCACTCTAACCTCTGTCTTTTACTGAGAGGTAGGAAGGCAAGGGCAAGAGGAAATATTCTCAGCATATGGTATTTCAGCCTGCTTCTACCGACTCACTGTGGAGCCATACAATTTCAAAAATCAATAGAAGATCCAACAATATCTCACTCTAGCGTGTTTAGCCTCCCTTCACTACGTAGGAATTTTTTTTTTCTGATTGCACTATTAAATGCCTGGGTACCTAGATAAATTTGCACAAATACTGCACTGCGGTCCTGGTTTTAAATTATTCCATTCACCATGGCAGAAGCAGCACAGTAAAAATTAGTTTTTCAAAACTAATAAAATTCTGACTCTGTAAGACTAACGAACATGAATAAAGTCTCAGAGCTGTTGACTCCCAACTGGGTAAGCCAGCCTTTGTATGCCTTCATTGTAAATTAATGAAATGTTCAATCAAAACATTCAGCAAAACTCAAATGGTCCAATATTGTGGAGGTAAAGAAGTGGTGAACAAGTATCCAGCACCTCAGCAATTTAACTGTTGGTTAGCTAAAACCCAATGCTTTAATTAAAACCACTTTTAATTTTTTAACATATTTTAACAACTGAAAACAGTACAGATCAGAGTCACTTATTTGAAGTCAAAACTGTAAGAATTACCAACACATGGACATGTTCTACACAATCTTTATTTCCGTTACTCTTAACAAGCACAAGCACATTGCCAATGGACACTGTTCAAAGAGAAAATATCTGGCACCAATACAGAAACGTATTTTTCCAAGTTTGGTATCTCCCTGCTTTGCACGCACAGGTGAGTTGACAGCTGCCCTACAGGGTGAGACCAACAGAACAGAATATTTCAGTTTGAAGGGACCTACAACAATAATCTGGACAAAATGACCCATTTAGATCAGCTCTCCATCTCCAACCATGGCACCAGGAGGTGCTGTTCAAGGACAGCAAACAAGTTGGGCTGCTATTTCTGGCATGATCTTCCTTCTGCTTCCCCATGTTCACAGTTACAGGATTACAGAAGAAATATTCATAGTCCCATTTTTTGGCTTTACCATACATTACAATGCTCAGATTGTACATGCAAGATAGATTCAGATTCAGATTTTGCAACCACATATTAGCGGCAAAATGAAGTACTGCAACAAAATTTGACACCAGAAAAGATTTACCAGAAGAAGATAGGGGGAGTTTCTACTCCAGTGTTGAAAAGATGAAAATATAGTATCAAAAATTCTAAGGGAAACAAAATCCTGCTCAAAAGATTTTTGGGAGAATATTTTACCTTAAAGTAAAAAAAAAAAACAAAAAACAAACCCAACCAAAAACCACAGAGATGGCATCACATTTTAAAGTAGCTGGATGGAAAACTGATGCCAACAAGCATGTGATATGCTAAATTCATACAGAAGAAAACTTTAGGAATTACTTGCTCTGACTCTGAAGAGATCTTTCCTACTTCTGGCAGATACCCATGAGGCTTATCTCCTTTTCCATGCATGAACAATATTTGCATAATTTGACAAGCCAATGAAGTCTGAATTCTAGCATGTTTTGTTAAAGTAATAACATCCCAGTGGTGTTAAAGAGGACAAATGAGTTTCAGCTAGTTTATTTTTTTTATTTTGAAAAATATATATATGCTACTACAAAAATTGTGGATATGCAAATTAGTCAACCAGTACTTGGTAAGCTTTAATAATTAAATACGTACCAGAGCCAATTCAAAGAAAGTAAGAATTTCTTTCTTTTTAGAATCACTCTCAAAAGAACAAGCTTATCACTGACAGGAAGTGAACACTCACTACATTTAACACCACACTGTGAATAAGCAATCAGACCCTGAACAGCAATAAATGAATACATAGTTACTGAATACAGCTTATAACTTGTCTTCACCACCACCACAGTGAGGCAATCAGATTTCAAACAAAGTAATCTTAAGTTTTGTCAGCGTGACAGTAAGAAAATTCAACGAGTCACATAATTCTTCAATATTGTAGCACTTCCTTCAACAAATAAAGCCGATATTTTAGCATTAGTTGTCTTCCTGAATTCCAGCAACATCTCTGAAGCAAGTAGTTTTCATAGCAAATCTACATTTAACTTAAAGATTGCAATCTGTTCATGACACATGACAGTGGCCATACCATGACAGATCCTGTGTGTCTGACAATGGCTGAAATCATATGAGCACGGAACACATACATGGCAATACTTTTCCATGATGCTGTCCTACTCTCATAACAACTGGTGCTTTCTGTTATATACTGCCATGAAATATATCCAAGACTGTGACTGCTAGTCTTAAAATTATGATGGATCTACATGCATCAGTTGGAACTTGTGCTTTTACAATATCGATGGCAAGGTAAGCAACTGATAAACCACAGACCAGAAGCACACCTGACCCCCGGTTAAACTCAGTACAAGAAAGTACAGAACACATCTGGCCCCTACAGAGGGAGCAATATGGAATGGGCATGGTACACAGTACACCATACTCACTCTTGATCTGCTGTCATCTCCCTTGATCCTAAATCTACATGGACTCCAAATCACTTAGCGTGGCTTATAGTTTGCCTCCTAGAAACATTAATAAAACTGCAAAATCGGAAAATAAGAGGACTTGGATTCAGGTGACAAACCCTCAAATGCAAGGCTTCTGTAGTGATTTAAAAGCAATTTTATAATAGATGACCAATTTGTTAAGTCCAACTCAGTTTTTGAATGTCAGGCTTATGGCAGTTAAATTCCATTAAAACAGTGAAATGAATCATTCTTAGCCCTCCATCCATACCTTAAATGAAAATTGAATTGTTAAATAATTGACATTTCTGTAAGCGTAGGATCTATTCCTGGAATGTTCAAGACCATGAAACAGAAAATATATGATTTAACTACTATTTGTTTATACTAACCACATATTCAGTATTTTAATGTGAAATGCATGGAACATGAACTAGCAGAATTAATACTTCTATGGAGCTACTGCCATCAATAAACATTCAAAGTTATAATCTAAAGCTAGCCTGATCATTTCAAAATTGGTCTAAATATTAGTCCACTCAACGTAAAATAGCCAAGTTATTTTCAGGAAGGCCTTTCTGCAAAACACAGCTCACATACCTTAAAAAAAGGTCCTCAAGAAATGATCCTTAGTACACTTCTCTCTACGTCAGCAGCTACTTCTGATTTTCACTTTACGAAATATGCTTTTATTTTCTGGGAACTCTGGGAAAGAAACAGAGATCAAACTTCTTTATTTTAGCATTTTAAAATAAATTGTAAAACTTAAGGTTATGTAAGTTGCTTTGCATTTTCAGGCTATTACCAGAAGACAGATATATTTATTTTTTTTTTTTAAGATCACTCAAGAAAACCAATGACTGCAAGCAGCAGCAGTAGGCTATCACTTCATACACCCAGTTCTGAGGGAAGAAATTATTTTGCCTCTACACATGTAACCAAAGATTGGGTTTTTTTAAGTTCTTGAAATTTCTTATGACAGAGTGTACTGTAACCATAAAATTGAATAATTTCATTTATTTCTGAACTTTGCCCTTGACAAAACAAAAAGGAAGCCAGTTAATAAGGAAAACGAAAGCATGAAAGGCCAAAATTCATCATATGAAAGACAAACTTAGTAGCAGTATTTTCACAGCACTGTAAGAAAACAAGCGTCAACATAAGGGACCAATCAAGACACAGAAATTTCTTATATGGCTCTAATTACTCCAATATCTGGAGCAGTAAGAGGTCAGGTGACTGCAGCACAAAAATTTCAAGCTGTAACTCTGAACTGCAATCTAGATGAAGCAAACTGAAACAGAAGACTGCATCTTTGAGGTTTTATATTGAAAAAAAGTATATGAAATATAAAAAATAATAAGAAACAGGCTTTGCTATAGCTTACAAGTGTTAGATATACTGTGTAAGCTACATCTAGACCAATATCAAGTGGTCACTCACACTCTTATGCCAGAATGTCTCATCTAAAGATTTAGCTTTAGATGAGACATCCAATATTAGTTTAGCAATACCCTTTTAAGAAAGGGCATATTGAGCAAAACTGAAAGACAGACAGTGTGTAAGGATAAAGAAAACAGAATTATTTTCAAGATCACCACTATGTAAAACAAAGCACTTATGTACGCATTTACAAAATCTTATGAAGGGATAGCTTTATTTTATGCTGAAGCAGCCATTATTTAGTATTCCCTTCTGGTTACTTAGTGACATTCTAGAAACAAAGTGCTGCCTAATATAAATACGAAACTTCAGTGCTCCATGACCAAAAATAGAAAAGACTGTATGTGATGCTTACATGCAGTTACTGCAAAAAAAAAAAAAAAACCAGCAGCTGTGCAAGCAGATATGAAAAGAGGGAAAAGAAATGCAGCAGGCTAGAAGCATTACACTTTAAATCCTCTACATTTTTAAAAACAGATACAAAAATACTTGTTGCAAAGCCCAAGAGAAAGTCTTCACCAGCAAAAATTTACAAGAAAGAGCAAAAACATTATAGTAAATTTGGCTTCAGTCCCCCCATCACACATACAAACCAGTTGGAAACACCAGCATATCACTGGACAGGAACACTAGTTTTAACCCCTTTCCTCGTTCAAACAGGACTCATGAAAGTAAAACACATACTACCACCAGCCCCTGGCCACATTTAGATTTCAAGCAGATGTTAAAAGCTTCATCTTTTGCTCTCTGCACACAGACAAAAAGTACTTTTTTTTTTTAAGAAAAAAAAGAACTTTATCATGGTAAAATGGAGAATTGTTTGTCAATATAAAACTAAAATGCAAACCCAACTTATCTTTAGAATTCCAATTACTACTGACTTTTTATCTATGTGCATATTTTCATCTGCATACAGGTCATTAGTAGAATTTAAAACCGCTAATACAAGTCCAATACTGATCTAACTGATAGGTCTATACTAGCTAGTACACGGAAGTATAATAAAGGCTTGCCAGTGAACTACACAGCCATCTGTAAGAGAGCAATAAAATGCTACAGGCCTCCCATTGCTGTTTCTGAGCTCTAACACAGTAGAATTTTATAGTTACACACAGCTTGCTACCTCAATGAAATAAACCACTAGATAATGAAGATATAAAAGAAAGAATTAAAAGATAAGATAGAGCAGACAACCTAGGATGATCTGTTGTTTTCTGAAATTACTGCTGAGACACTCAAAGACAATCCTACATCAGATTCCCTGTAGACTGGGAATATGTAAAGCATTCTCTCAAAATGAAGCATCAGAAGGGCATTTAAAAAATACCAAATCAATAGTAAGAATTCACCAGAAGCAGATACTATTCAGCTGATGTGTTAAAGCATCATAAAATATGAAATTGCCAAATTATTGGTTCTTTAAAAACTTAGGCTTCAGGTGACCCAACTAAAGAGGAATGGAGAATGTAAAACATTATCAATTTTTTCCACAGTTTGACAAGGCAATCAGCAGAAGCAGAACAAAGACAGTCTGACTTCAATACCAGGCCAGGTGGTTAAATCATACTGAAGAATTTGTAGACTGGAATAACAGGGAGAATAAAAATACACCACTGCTTTTGTAGAGGAAAATCATGCTTTGCAATTTGAAGAGTTCTTTGAAGTAACGAAGGATCCTGCAGGTAAAGGTGCTGGAATTAGTGGTGAACAAAAGATTTCTAAGAAGTTTCTGCTGATGTTTCTCATCTGAAGCTATTACAGAAGTGAAGACCTTGCAGGCTAAGACATAGAGAGAGAAAGACTCACAGGGGAGAGTCAGAAGCCTCACCAGAATCTAAGCCAGGTCTTGGACTGCTGTTCAGAATGGTCACCGGCATATCTGTCATTTCATATATCCGTGCTTACGTTTCCAAATTATACAAGATTATTATGAGCAATCAAAACTGACACATAATTAAAAAATTTACTAAGAACTCCAGAACACTGAGCAACAAGCATATAAAACAGCAGATGAAGTCACATGTCTGTAAATGCAATGTAACACACTGGGAGAGAGAACTGTAGGTTATTTAATGCCATTACCAGAAAAAGGTCTGGTAGTCCCTGAACATATACCTTCAAAAGTATCTGTTCAGTGCTTTGAGGTAGTCAGGTTAGGAACCATCCAGAATATCATTTTTTTTAAATGAAGGGAAAAGAGAATATAAACACATACTGCTGACACATTTGTGCTGCTCTAAACCTTCAAATTATTCTAGCTCATGAAGAATGCAAAGCATCAAAAATAGTATAGGTATCACTGCTCAAAATATGGATCAACTTCTGCACAAAGAAAGTAAAGAGAATTTTTTAGCTCACAAAATAGATAAGTATGACAGGGTGTCAGATAAAAGTACCAAAAAAAAAAATGATAGCACGAAGTGACATGGTATGTCAGATCCCTGAAGTGTTTCCCAGAAGAACACAGGGACAGAAAATGAATTTTTTTAAAGCTGCTCTTGAGTAATTCTTTGCCTAGTAAATAATTAAATGAGAGAATTCAATGTCTAAAGATACTTTTGCAACCAAGAAATAAACAGGTTAAAAAATTATGATAGAAATTCATGAAAAAAGCCACAGATCTGTTTAACAGCAGAACTTCAATCTCAAGACATCTCTAAACTGCAAAAGCAGGACAGGAACTACTATTCTTCAGTTGTGCCAACATCCCTCCTTACCTGACTGAACCAAGTGAAGTCTGTATCTCAACACTTGCTCACGTACAAGCATCTTCCCACAGTGTGCTCTCACTCTGTTATCCCTACAGCTGTATGAAAAACAGCTTTCCCTAGCAGGTCTTGCAGCTGTGATCTTATTAAAAATACATGCAAATAAGAAGGAATGAGCTCCATCAAAGAACTGGATTTCACTTGTCAGTATATCAAAAAAATACACACATAAACCAAAAAACAAAACAAAACAAACAAAAAAAAAAAAAACAACAAAAAACCAAACCACTGATAAAAGAATGACAAGATACACTTCCTCTTTTGGATATAAAAAGTTTTCATTTACCTGTTGGAATTCTCTTCACATGTGCAAATGGTAGTAATAGACACAATGAAAGTAAGTCACTAATAATCATGTAGGTATAAGGCTTACTATGTAAAGAGCCTATCTAATCCTTTCCTGTTCCACTGAAATACCACAGAAAGATTTTTGTCAAGACTCAGACTTCTCAAGCTATCTGATTTAGCACTCCCTGCCCTTAGCATGAGGAAAAAAGTTTTCAATGAGCAAACCTAACCTTCCCCACTCTGTGACTGAGGAACAGAGAGAAATGGCTAGTCACTTCTGTACAATCTGAATATACCGGTTTTGGACTAAGCTATTTTGATTCTTTTAATTCTTCACTTTAAATCATTTTCTAGACCACTGCTGTCCTCTGAACACCCTCCAATTAGACACTATCTCGCAGATCAGAACCTAAAACAGCTGGGTACTGTACAACCCATCAATTCTGAGAAAACCAGAGAGATTACTTGAAATTACTTCTGAGCTTCTGCCCAAGTGCTTCAGTCTCTTCCAAACAGCATGATACTGTGTCCTACTTTGTGATCAAATAATTCCAGGTCCTTTTCCACAGAACTGCACCTTACCCTGTTTCTTCCCCCATCACCTACTTATGCAGTCCAGCCTATAGACTGTGTGTTGTTGCTTTTGCACTGATGCCTTGCTCTGTTCCAAATGATGTCTCCCATCTGCCAAGATGATTCTGAACCGTAATCTCATTCTCTACAACACCTGCAGCTGTTCCCAACTCCCCACGGCCTGAAATCTTTCGCAACATATCCTTTATCATCTCAGGCTTCCCGTGAAAAAAGTGCAACGGGAAGGGATGCCATGTGGTAGTGAACCATGCAGTAAGTACTCTTCAGCTGCAGTCACTCCACCACTTTTGCTTCAATCCTGTAGAATTTTCTGCCTCAGAGTCAGAGGTAAATAGCAAGGCAGATGCTGGAGACCGAATCTCACCAGGCAGAAAAGTACAAGAGGGTGAGGGCCTGTAATCCTAATCTAAACCTAATCTACAGGTTAAGAAGAGCAGAGCTAGACTGGCTACCACAAGCCACACTCTGCCTGTGAGCCTCTGGACTCTACGTCATGCTCTTGTTAACACTGAAAATGGCAATGTCATGTACAAAATAACACACATACACCTTGCTTTCACAGGGTAAATGAACCTAGTTTCTTGCTACCTCCTACATGCTTACAAATAAAGAAAGCTTCCATTCCTGCGTTTTTTTTCCAGGAGTTAAGCTTTTCTTAAATTAAGTGCCAGGCTGTAAGGACAGCCAAAGAAAAGCATGGCCTCAACAGAAAGTACCTGACCAATGAATTTCACTGAACTCTCAGTTCTGCAGTGCAGCTGCATTTATCTCCACACTAGATCATAACAGAAAAAAGGATCGAGCCGGAGGTGGCTGGCACTGCACTCCAGTATCTCCGACACTGTTACAAGTTCTACCAGCTAAAGGACAGCACTGTTCTAGAATTACAAAGAAACATATAATGCAAAAATTACCAAGAGTTGGCCACAATTCTTAAATTAAAAATTAAAAAAAAAAACCTACATGTATCAGTGACTCAAGCTTATGTACAGTGCATCTTATTTGGAAAAAAAAAAAACACAAACCTCTTATTTGGAAAAAAAACCTAAATCCAATACCTCTAAAAGTTATGCTTCCTATCTTGGTATCTATCTGCCCTGAGATAAATACATGACAAGTCAGAACAAACACACACACACATCCCACACAACAGAATCCAAGAGCAAACCCTCAATCCCTAGACCACCTACTGAGGTATCTCTTCAGGAAGACAAAGAGGGAAGAATACTGACACAGCACTGAGGGTCTCTCATCATCACAGAATATCATGTAAGACTCCTCCCTGGAAAGGTTTCAGGTCCCCAAATTCTTCTAGTTGCTGACACTGCACTTTTCAATTTAGAAATCCAGAATACTGCTAGGAGCTTCCTCCAGAAGCACTGTATTACCTCTTGAGATTATGGACATAAAGTGTAAAGAAAAACAAAAATCCACAGGACATGAAATTCTTTTAAAAGTCTAGAGGCATCTTAATTTTTTCCTATGGCCCAACATCAGCCAGAATTTCTCACTGCAGCCAAAAACAATTAAATTAAAAATTAAAAATCTGCCATTACCCTGTAAATACACAACAATACTGGTCTCCTCAGGAGAAACACAATCTAGTTCCAAGTATTTATCACTCTTTGAAAAGAAAGTCAAAGAACCAGTGTGCTGCTGCTTCTTTCCTCCTTCATTAAACTAATTACATCCTTCTGGTTCCTTAAACCCTCTACTTAGTTAACTTGCTATTCACTCAGTCTTCTTGAGGCCACTTATATCACATTTAATGTAGTCTGACCACACAGTACTCTGTACAGAAAATCAGTCCACAAGAAACATAGGTCCATAAGGAAGAGAGAGTCCTGTCACCTCCCAACACACTGCTGCACTACAGGAATACATTGTGTGGTTCATGGAAAGGTGTTGCTTCAAGTTCACTCACACTCTCCGTATCCTAGAAGATACTGTGGTAACTCTGTTAAATACAGTAACTCTCACTAAAGGTTGAGTCATCAGAAAGGCAGATGACTGAACTATGCATGTGCACCTTCTTAAGCACTTGAAGTGCATAAAAAAATTTAATGAGTATACTTTACAAATACATAAAGCTAATTTTTCAATGAGAAAACCTACCCTTTTTACATCCAGCCAGTTTTTTTTAGATAAGCCTTCCCAGTTACAGACATTCCTTCTGACGTGTATTTTTCTCATTTCAAAATGCGCAAATGGATCAAATTTTAATTAATGGGTATTCTAACAGTTAAAAGTTTGAATGTTTAACCTCCCAGGTCTCTGGGATAAATGGTACTGAAGTCCACATGAGCAAGAAAAAACCCAAAACATATGCTTGGACTTGTCACAAGGAAATCTATTTGTATATATAAGACTCAGCCTAACTGATCTTTATTGCAACAGATTATTTATTTTTTTGCCCCAGCTTTTCATTCTGCATATCGGAAGTATTCTTTCCACCAATGATGCCAAGGAGCTAACTTTTACTTTATGAGGCCAGTGTTCTCCAAGACATAGCACCATTCATGAATGTTCTTCAGAAAAAAATATAAATAAATTCAGGGATAATAAAGTTGGTATTGCAGAGAAAAGGCTATTTAGGTCCCTCTGAATTCTTGCCTTACTGTACTCTGAGACAGTTGAAGGGAATTTGACTGACTGCATCTTTAAACCTGAAATCCCACTTAATCTCAGAAAAACTCTGCAGAGGGACAGAAGGCATCTTACTGTATCTTACTGTAACAGTCAAAAAATGTTAACAACCATCTGCTTTAATCATTGTTTGGAAATGGCCCCTCACAGCTGCTGAAAGACCCTACAAACCCCTGCATCTCTATTAGGCTCCCCATGTTGGGGTAGGGGAACTTTGGTGATGAAATACTAGCGCACAAGGAATCACCATGTCACAGCTGTCAGAATGATGTTACAGCAGCATGATATGCAGGGTATGCACTGCATGCTTTGTGGAAACATGAAGCCTTAGGTGTGGGGACATAAGGCACATAGGACAGTAGACTTCTGGGACACTGTTTAGCTTAGGACACAAGTCTGCTGCAGTGTGCATCCACACTGTGGCTGCAGCAAAGCCTGGTGGAAAAAAATCCCACCATCTGTAGGCAGGTTTCCTTTCAGAGGGTACCAGATGACACCAGCAAAGCAGAGCTAGGCAGCATGCAGCATGGAAAGCTAAGAGGCCATGGAAGAAAAGGAGAGCTGAATCGAACTGAGATTTTGACTTTAATGAGGATGTGTGTAATTATCTCCTCATATAAAAAAGGAACCATTTAGATAAATTCTATAATCTAGATGCCAATTAAATTTGTTTAAATAAATAGATTAGGATTTACTTAACACATTCAGTGACAAGTGATTTGCCACTCCAATGTCAACATTCACCCAACCCAAATGGCAGAAGTGAATATTAAATGGCAGCCTTCTACCTTTGATACACACCTTTAACTCTGTAATTCTTTGCTTTTTCAGCTGCGCACTTCAACCGCTAACATCTTTGTCTGGTGAATCAAGCATTTGCTTTTATCTGGTGAACTTCACTTATCACATCTGCTGAACTGGTAAACAACCATATTATGGAAATTAGGCAAAAGATATTCTCATTTGCAGAAAGCACACTATTCTCAGCACCAGCAAACAAAAAAAAAACATGCACACTAACAATAAATGAGTGTGTGGTTTTTGATTCCATGCTTTATGTTTCTTAATCAGCAAAAAGATGTTCAAAAGGTGTATGATTTTCCTTAAAATTTGCTACAAGAGCAATTCTCACACCATTTTGCTGAAGGGGTAGCACAATTGTTCTAAAATACAATTGTTTACAGTGTTTAAACCGTCACTTTTTTAAACCATAGCCACTTTACTCGACTGCACCCCCTTACCTAGAATTCCTGAAACTTTCTTGAGATACAAATACTGTGGGGTACTACTTTACATCTGTGAACATTCTGAAACAGAAGCCACAGCTACGAAGTCAGCTGCCACCTGAAAGAAAACCAAAACAATAAAGAAAGCTTTAGCATAATTCACAAAAGCTGTATTTTAACAGAGTGGCAGTATGCTACACTAACGAGATTTTTAAAAACTTTCACAATTTAATAGGCAATAAGTCAAGCTTTAGATATTCAAAGACTAAGATTTATCTTAAGACCCTACTCTTATTTATAGGTTCAGCACAGGTGAATTTTATGATTTACTAGTCCAGCCACTAACAACCTCTACTAGCTGAGCCATTATTAATATGTTATTTGTATTGTCTGAGCATTACTGCACCAAATATTCAATAAAATTATTCCGGCTTTTATTAAATAACCATTAAACAACCAACCATCTACGCCATTTCCCACTCCAGTGTGGTTTTGTACTGAGAAAAGCAATTTATTACTGCCATTCTCAGTTCAAACAGCAAACACTTATAAATGTGACAACAATGTTGGTTACAATATGCTATAGATGTATGGAATAAGATTTTCTAATTTTTTCTAAACCAAAAAGTTAGGCATAAAGAGAACTGCACAAATGGAGCAAAACTGACAAATTAAGTACTGAAATTAAGAGATTCACAAATTGAGGATGAAAACCTAAATGCCATCCTCTTTGGAATATGCATTATGTGGTCATGCAATTATTTCCATACTGCTTTTCTCCATTAACACCTGCCTCATTTATTACAGAGGATGGACTGCTTTGCGTATGATTCAGCATTCTGCCAGAGGGGCTCATCTTCCCAACTCTTATCACGCTCATTGCTGTAATTGCATGTCTCCCAATTTCTAAACAGGCAATTTCAAGGGAACAAAGGGCTCATGATTAATGTACTTTAACACTGTTCTGGATTCTATTTCTGCTTCTGGCAAGGAGCACTTACATCATATGCAACAATTCACAAACTTTTCACAGGTTGACCCTACTTAAAAGGTAATTGATTTTTCATTAGGTCTTAATTATGGTACTTTATTTTGATGATTAAGCTTAATTTCTTAATGTCTCAGCTCCTCATGTTAATCACTTCCAAAATCATAATATGAAAAAAAGGTTTTCAGATTCTAAGAGCAAATGATGATAACTACAAGGGAGATAGCAAACTACTGTCTTCAGACCAAGATTTGATTACCATACAGGAAAATGATAACATACAGGAAAATTATAAATAATAAATAACTATTTGATAGTTATCATGTAAGTATTTTCCTTACTACCACTTAATAAAACAGGGTTCCAAATGGACTATAGTGTTGTGCAAGCAATATTGTAAAGCATACCTAAAGGACAAATTAAGACTACACTTGCAATGTTTTTAATTCTCCCTTAACAGTCAAAAGCTTCATGTTATCAACTTGATAGAGAGCCACCCCACAGAAACTCCTCACAGTACACAACTACTGCCGTCACTCCACGTTCACCCTAACAAATTCATAAGGACAAGACCTGGCTAGAGTAGTAACTTTCCCCTCAACAGAAAGAGCAACCATATCAGAAAACCTAATGAAATACCCTCGCTGCTCAAGGTGCAAGTTCACAACACAGACAAGATTAAGCAGCCAGAGCTGTGTTCTGACAAGCTAATACATTTCAAAGATCAGGAATTCTGCCAGACCTGTACAACTGGCCAGAAAACTCACTGAACCACACTACAGTTTTGAGTATGGAGTGTTGTCTCTACTCACCATGACACTCTTGCCGAGCATTTAGTAACAAGCTCAGTGTATCATGTGCAGGTTAGTAACAAGCTCAAACATGGGAAAGAAAGTTTGAAATGGTATGTTGTTAAACCATTTGGCATTTTCCCTCTAGTACAGAAAGAAATGTGAAGGAAGCTGGTGTCTAAAGACCAAGTGATAATCTGAGATTCAAAGTAGAATTTTGTTATGAAGTGCAATTCACTCAGTCTAACAACAGCATTAAGTCTTAATTTATTAGGAATTTATTTTTATCATCCACAGGGAAACACATAGGACTGAAAAACTCCCTATTACTTCAGACGCATTACACTCAAAACCAACCTCAACTCCGAATTCAAACTTGCACAGGGAATTAGAAAATACTACAATCATGCTTTCAAATATGATTTCACGCTACGAGAGGGATCAAAATCCCATGAATCTGGCCTAAAAAGCGGGAGAGGGAGGAAGCCATTTCAGAAGCACCCTTGCTGTTTTTTAGGAGCTATTACCAAAACTTTCTGTGCACTGTACAAGACCACACATGTAGTTCTTACAAAGGTAACTACCTTCCCTACCGTCTCCCGAACCTGGAATACACAGCTACAAATGCCACTGATTCACTACCAAACAAAAATTTCTAAAACATAGTTTTTTAAAATGTGACAGTTACCTAATGCAAATATTATGCAGTAGAAATGTGCTGCATATTTACACACACAGTACTTCAAACCCTTTAATTCCCTAAAAGAAACGCATACTCAACAACTCCAAGACTATCTATACTGTGTAATAAACCCCTCCATTAAGTTTTCAAAATATATTCTTATAACGCAAATACACCAACACTAGAATTCAGACAGTACCGAGCGGACAGACTTATCTTACGACAGGAGCATATATACTCAGCTTATATCCTGCTAGAGTGAACTCAAGCTTTCCTCTCTCTTCTCTTGCTGCTGCTCCTCCCCTCACCCCCGCGCCCCGGCAAAAGAATCCCCTTTCCTTTTCCTAGACCCACTTCCCACACAGGGCAGAAACCTCCTCCCTGTGCAGTGATGACCTCATGCAGCTAAGCCCATCTCCTTGTATGGAGCAGCTCCGGGCTGGCAGCCAGCTTCCTCCGCCTTCGGGCTGACATGCGTATCTCCCTTCACCCACCGACCACAGTACCCCTAGCCGCGGCGGGGAAAGCCGGGCAGGAAGGGGGGCTCTCCGCATGGACAAAGAACTGACGCCAGTCACCTGGCCCAAAACACCCCGAGCCGCGGCGAACTAGCATAGAACTACCTCACATCATCCGCTCCTCTCCACCGGACTACGAACACTTTCAAGCATGGAAATACATCCTATGTTCCCTAACTGCATTGCAGCCCCACGCAGCTGGATCCTGCTTCCCTGTGTTAAATCTCTCATTCCAGTGAGGCACACATAGCAAAGGCCTTTCTCATCTTCCTTTGTGTCACTGTACCCTTAAAAACCTCCTGCCCCTTCTTCAGCCGGTCTCATTTTCTCAGAATGATTTCTACATAACCACTTTACACACTGGCAATACAAATACCAACTGCAGAAGTGCCCTCCTTTGAAAGACTCAGCTGTGACTGAAAGTTATAGCTGCAAGGAACCTGGAAAGAACCTTGGTGATAACATAGCTTTTGCTCTGTTAATAAGTAACCTTGCTCTTTTCCTTCGAAGAAGTATCCCCAAAGCTCAACTCTTCTGGGGTTAACATTCCACACATGTATGTTTTAAACCTGCAACAATGTACTGACAATTTGCGTAAACACATTAAAAGGTAATTTATAAAAGGAGAGAAAATACATTTGTCTCACCAATGATAACCACTACAGTACCTCAACCTGTATGTCCATCATTTGCAATCTGCTTTCACTCTGCACACATTAGAAGTATGAACATCCCACCTCCTTGAGTTTCCCAAGGACTAACACATTCAGGTAATAAACTGTATCAGTCATCTCCTTATTACATATTACTTAGGAGACACAATTATCTTAAAATAATACCTGGTAAACTCTTTTGGTCAAAAGGCTTCAGATGTCACCCAGATTTTTCTCACACAGGAACTTGTTATAAGAAGCTGCACTGAAATACAGTAGAGCATCAAAGTCTCTTTGTGAAGGCTTGTTGCAAAGCAGGAAAAGTCACATCCACGTGTGGAAACTGCTGCTTTCTCGCAAACAGAAGAGTCGGCCTGTTTAAAAGTGCAATAAAACCCTGCATGTTCACATATGATGTGTCTCTTCCAAGGGTGTATGCTCACGTGAATTCAAACAAACCAGAAACATACTCCAAGGTGAAAAGGCGTATTTCACACCCTTCTGCGTATTTCAACCTCAAACACTAGCTATTTGAGCACTTAGGACCATAGCAGAGACCGAACCCGGGTACACACACAGCATAAAAACGCAAGTGAAAAAACCCTGGGCAGCAGCACTGAGAAGGTCCTATCTATGTCGGCCTTACATCTAAGGCCTAAGTTCAGAAACTCCTCAAGCTGTACACTGCGGGACATCCAAAGCCTGTGGCGCTGCGTTTATCTGGGAGGTGGGCACACATCACATCACAGCTCCAAGCGGTGGCTGGCGCGTCCTTCCATTATTCGTGGCAGTCTCAGCCCGTAGCACAGGACAGAAGACATGCCGTGTCCCCACAGTTGGGGAGAGATGCTGCAGGAACTGGCCCGGGCCAGCCCCATCCTCCCTTCGGCCCAACCCCACGCAGGGCCCCGCGGCCCCAGGCCGGCGGCAGCCCCGGGGGCGGGCATGGGCACTCGCCGCGCTGCGGGCCCCGCTGGGGCGGAGCCGCCCCCGGGTAACAGGCGGCGCCGCCGCCGCTTATCTGCACGACCGTCGAGCGAGGACATCAGATGCCACCGCAGCCACCCCCTCAGAGGGAAGCGTGAGCGGCGCCGCTGCCCGCCCCGCCCGCAGGTAAAACCCCGCACAGGGCCTACCTGCCCCCTGCACCGGCCGCCTGACGGGCGGGCGGGCAGGGCACGACAAGGGGCAGGAGCGGACTACCCTCTGCCCGACCGCCGCTCCCAGGGCGGGAGAGCATTGGCGGCGTCACCGCGCAGCGCACAGCACCTTCCTACCTGACAAGCCGGACCCCTCCGCCGCCGCGGGCGTCACTGCCCTACCAGCGCCGCGTGACAGCCGCAGGCCAATCAGCACCAGGCTGTCCCTCTCCCTGACAGCCAATCCGGGAGCTCCCCGCCTTCTGGTGACGCACTGCAGCCGGAGACCACTCAGCAGGGCAAGATGCTCCGCGGCTCCCGCCTCCAAGCGCAGAGGCACGACGCGATTGGAGGAGAGCTGTGGTACGCCTCGGGAACCTGGCCTGCCCTTCCACCCCGCCTCCCGCGCGCTGGTTTCCTAGCAACGGCTGTGCTCGGTGTTTCTGGGAGCGCCTCAGGGCCCTGGAAAGGGCGCGGCGGTTTTATCCGAGGGTCAGTGGACCTGTGGGAGTAGAATCACAGCACTGTGGTGCAATGTACACCGGGCCTGGAGCACCTGTGTAGTCTGTGTGCTTCCATCGCCACTGCTCTGCCGAGCGGACAGAAGGACTCGGGGGTGGGTGTTCGCCAGCTTCAGTGTGGGTTCTCAGCTGAGAAACCAACCATGTACTGGGCTGCAGCAAAATGAACCTGACCAGCAAGTCGAAGGAGATGATCCTGCCCCTCTACCCTGCTCTTGTGAGACCTCACTTGGAATATTGTGTACAGTTCTGGTGTCCTCAACATAAGATGGACATGGAACTGTTGTAGCAAGTCCAGAGAAGGGCCATGAGAATGATCAGGGGACTGGAGCACCTCTTGTATGAAGATAGGCTGAGAAAGTCGGGACTGTGTGAAGAGAAGGCTGTGTGGAGACCTCATAGCAGCCTTCCAGTATCTGAAGGGGGCCTGTAACGATGCTGGAGAGGGACTCCTCATTAGGGACTGTAGTGATAGGACAAAGGGTAATGAGTTAAAACTTAAACGGGAAGCTCAGGTTAGATATAAGGAAGAAGTTCTTTCCTGTTAGGGTAGTGAGCCACTGGAACAGGTTGCCCAAGGAAGTGGCAATTGCTCCATTCCTGGCAGTGTTCAAGGCCAGGTTGGACAGAGCCTCGGGTGATCTGGTTTAGTGTAAGGTGTCCCTGCCCATGGTAGAGGGTTTGGTACTAGACGATCTTAAGATCCTTTCCAAACCAAACCGTTCTATGAGTCTATGACTAATGGTGTCAAATCCTGGACATTGCACCTTATGGGCAGATAGACAAGGAGTCTGATGTTCGGTAACCTCCCAACTCTGTGTCAGGAACAGAATAGAATCAAATAGAAACAGAAATGAAATTAAGAAGGGAAGTAGAAAACAAAAAGAAAGTTTTTTTAAAAAGTTACTATTGTTACACTAACTTGACAGGTTTAGGGAAACTTCATGGGTATTAAAGTGTTGCATATCATCTTTTGAAATAGTTCGTGTTTAAATGAACAAATTAATTTAATTATGTAGCAATAACAAAGTTTGATACCACAATGTTTTTCATACATATGGAAGAACGTAAGATTACAGTTGCAGACAAACACCCTTTTCAGTAAGTTGCCAGCCGCTGGTATTTCAGAAGGAGTCTAAAAACAAGACGTGGGTAGAGCAGTCATATTCCAAACCAAGCCTTTCTAGAACAGAGTGTTTAAAAAACACTAGAGAAACTTTGCTGTGTGCAGTTTCCTACCTCTGTTTAAGGCATTTATGCCTTTTTCTTCCATAGCATTATAACACAAAAACAGTTTCCTTTATTTAGCTGTTTAGCAAATGAGAAAGAATTATTCTTTTGTAGTTCATCCATATGCACCTTGAGGCAAGTTGAGACATATGTACAGTTAGAAGCAAGTTTTTATGTTATGTTTAAGATGTAATTTGCACTTAATTACTTTTCAATAATATTTGGGATAAAAAGCTTCTATTAGATGCAAATAGTGAATTCAGTATAAAAACCATTAATATCAGAGCTTTATGACAAATGCAGGTGCAAGCAGCCTGATTCAGTTTTGTTTCAGCTATATTCAAAGATAAACTGTTTTACTGGGCAAATAATTTCTCAGTCGTACATGCCTAAGGACAATCTTTCACGCTTATGTCTACAGTTTGGTAATTTAGCCAGCCTTGAGACCCCTGAATCTGATTAAAAGTAGTAGACAATGTTATGAGAGTAGAAAAATCTCTCATCATTAGTTTTTCGCTTTGAATTTTTTAAACATTACTGAAGAGCCAGCTTGCCTTCTAAGAAAGAAAGAATTTTCCGTTCTTTTTTGTAGTAAGGTGTTTTTCTCCCAAAGCTGTCATATATTTGTTGAATAAAGATGAAAAGAAGGTAAGCCTATAGTATAGTCACTGCAGTATGAGTGTAGACATATGCAAACTATTTTGAAAATCAAATTGTTAATTTTATTTAGAAAGTGTAATAATGGAATGTGAAAAGATTTAAAATTGTATCAGCACTTGCAATTAAGAGACAAATTAAGAGCTTTATTTCTATGAGGCTGCAGATGGTGATCCTCTCTCTTCCTTATCCTAGTCTTCTGGTTCTGCACACGTTCCTCCACTCAGTTCCATATGTGATTTCCTCTGCCACTTTCCTACCTGGCCTGATGTAGGTCCCAATTCTAACTCCATAAGCAGAGAGGCTAGGTCCTAAAAGTGTCTGAAAGAGACAGGGAAAAAAAAAATCAGGAAAATTATTGTAGTCCTATTTCAGCACATTCTGTCAATCCCTGGACCTACTTTCTTTCATCCTCTCCCCTTTGCTCCTACATTTTATATCATACACATTAAATCTATAGCTTTATGCTAAACCACAGCTGACCAACGTGGGTATTTTAAACCTGTGGTTTGGACAAAGGTGACATTGAAGAATTGCTTCAGATCTTGACACAAAATTGCTTCCTGACACACTCGGCAAGCACCTTGGCACATGCTGAATTCCGTGGTGCAACAACACCTCAACACCTACCAAGCAAAGGACTTCATGGCTCAATTGGCTGAAACTATAGCAGCTGTCTAGTAAACATACCTGAAAACTTTTTTTACTGTTTACTGTTTACTACTACTACTGTTTACTACCCTGGGTCTATCTTCTCTGACATGACTCATCTTCTATGAACTCATCTTCTTTAATGTCATCTGACTTCCCAACTACCAGAGAATTTTCAGCTTTCTATCATAATTACCATTGCAAACCTAGAAATACCAGAGAATTTGCTCCTTAAATTGGAAAACTCTTGACCTATTTGTTTAAAATCGAGGCTTCAAGAATCTTTTTCTTTTTGTGCTTCTGTTTGCTCCAACTCTTCTGGTGTACTGCCAGCCTATAATTCAGTCAGCACATTTTCATAATTTTGAATGCTTCTTTTCTACCTTTATCTAATTTCTTTGTTTATGGCTTATTGCCTCAAATTCCTGGATGTGACATGCAAGTTGTCTGCTTTATACTGCTGATATACATGTTGAAAAACCTTAAAGTTGTTCTCAGAGGATAGATACTGTAGTATTATCTTACTTCAAGAATGATAACAACTTTAAATTGAATTACATGCCTAGAAGGGAAATATGAATGTAGGAAAGAGAGAGAAAGAAAGTTTCTCATTATCACTCCTTCAAAATGCTGAAGTAAAATGCAAGTCATTGCAAAATCCAGCATAAAAAAATCTCATGGATATACTAAAGAATTCTATTATACACAAGTCAGTAATATAGAGAAGTTATTATAGTGTTAAACTCAAAATAGAAGATTGGAAAGAGATGTCTGTAAGGGCTAAAAATAATAAATAGAGAAAAAAACAGTAATCCCAGGGTTTTGACCAACAATATGGTTCCTTTATCACCAACAAGGGCATATTAATGCCTTCCTGTTGAGTTAGATTTGCTGTAGTTTCCTGATGAATTAGACATGAATATCTCTTTCTAAACTGTTGCACATCTTCAGGAAAAGAAAAATGCAGTTTACCATTTCACTCATTCTTTCCCTATTTACTATCAGTATTACTGTAAAGAAATACAGTTAAAAGTTTAAGTAATTACACAAACTGCGTACCATAGCACTGGAGTTTTATTGTCAGAAAAAGAATGCTGTTACTACCACTAGTAGTAACAATTAAGTAATTGTTAAATTAAACAAGTAATTATTAAAATTACTCAGGTCCTTCTGTTACGTATCTATATAATAACATCATAAAGCTCTGTCATGTTAAACAATGCAGCAAAGAGCATGTGAGCACAGAGCTAAGCAAACAGCTGAACTGTCTTTTCACTTCTGCATACACATTCTACTAACGCAAAGGTCTCTTTGTCTTGGTATTTCTATCTATACATGACAAGATCAATGATTTCCATGAGGGATGTTTGATGATGTAGATTGTTAATATTTATAAAGCATTTTCAAATTGTTGTATGGAAAAGGTAAAAAAATGATAATTATAATAATATGCAGAATAAGGATATTTTAGTTATTCTATCATTGTTTAATGGAAGTCTAATTTTCACATTTTTTTGACAGATTTTCATCATTGCATACTACTTTTCTCTGTCCTTCTTCTCTCACCCCCATTTTGTACTTCATGTTTTGAATTTCAATATCTGTTGCTATGACAACACAGTCTGACTAGTACTGCCTTCAGACCCCTTTCAAATCTACATCTTGCTATTTAGAACTGCACATTTTATGTTAAAGGTGTCTGGAGATTTCCTTAGAATAACCTGACAGGGTTTTCCCAATCATAAGCTGTGGTGCAGATATGCATTCCTAAATTCTGGTACCTGCCACTTACACGTTTGTTTTTCAGCTGTGTGGAAGCTGGAATTTGCCATAGGACTTCTTAGAGAACTAAGAAAAGCCAGCATGTTCCGTTTAAATTTAAAATAATGAATTAAAACTTAGCAGAGTTTTAGAAAAGAAGATCAGTGTAAGGGTATTTAAGTTGTGGTTTCATTCTTAAAAGGAGATGCCAATCCTTGCTAACGCCTGAATATAAAATACAAGCACGTAATGGAGGAGCCACTCATAATCCAAAGCCAACTACAAGCATCCAAATCCTTTATACCTAAGACTATTTACATTCTTGATAATTTTACTGCCATTATCATTAATTAGAGTCATAGCCTGAACCCAGGACAGGCTGCAATGCAATAGATGGTCACAGAGGCCCTGCTCAAGTACTGGAACAGACACACTGTAATCTAAATGTGGGATCTAAATGATGGACTGCATCAACTAGTGATAAAAGAAAGGACAGACGTCCCATAGATATAAGTTCCTTAGCACTTAGACCTATTAAAAAAAAAAAAAAATCACAGAGTCTATGCAAAGAATTTACAAACACTTGACCCATTCCTAACATGGTAAGCCCTGGCTGTATCCTGTACATCAAGTGGTGTTACAGACTGACACACTGTTTTCATTTTCCTACCTCTAACTCTATGAAGCAAGTATTGCTAATCTATACTATTACATTTCTGACCAGTTAAGAAAAAAAAAAAATTATGGTGAAATCTTCTGTGAAAATTTGTTTGAAATTCCCCTTCAGCTGCTGACTGAAAGGCTAGTTACTGCTCTTAAGCTTGAGAAATAGTAATGTCTCAGCTAAATGTCTCTTCTTGAAAGTCACAGAATTTATATCTTGCTGCTTACTTAACTGAATTGGAGAAAGGTGTGAATGTTTATGATTCACACAATACAGAAGCCACTTTAAAAGAGTTCAACAGTGTTAAAGCGAATTAATTTTCCAGCTGCAAGAAAGCATAACAGTTGTATGCTGGTCTAACTAAGTAAAAGCAGACTGAGCCTTCTGTTAATATTTTATCTTGGACTGTACATTCATGATGTGAAATCTTCGGATACAATACCTTGAGTCAGGATTGCTCCCTCTGCCACCCTTCCACAGCCATGTGTTCCCCTCCTCCATCTTCAGCACGCTGTTCCCTCACTTCTGCCCTGAGAAATGTCTATGCAGTGAACCTGAAAAGTAGATATGGGAGAAGACCCAGTTTAAAAAGTAGTCTTGCTATTATTTTTATATATATATATAATTTCTTCATGTAAGTCTTGTTATGTTTTTTAAACCAGATGTGTTCCCTATCTGATTAACAGTACAGCCAGCACAACTCAGCTGCTCAAGGCTAGGTATGCTCATCAGGGGAAGAGCATGAATGTGGCAATACCTGAGTCTTCTATTGTTACTACAGAGTACAATTCTTGAAACAGCGGGCTGGGATTACCTCTTTCCTATCCCTAGCCCTCCAAGCCTGGGATAGGAAATCTACCTCTTTTTCTGTGTCACTGCTTTATCTATTCTGAGACGGAGACAGTAGTGTAAGGCACATGCGAAGCTACTTCATATGTTTAAATAAATCATGGCCTTCCCTGGTCATACATTTGTATGAAACTGTTGTCAGTGTTTTTTAAAAAAATAAAAAAACACCTTCAGGACAAATTCCAGCTTAAGCCTCTCTCCCACAATGCACATTCCTTCTCCTGTGCTGCGTTATGCTACTATGCTAGATTGTGCTGACACAACTATTAGTAGTATTACATTGTGAACAAAACCAATCAGCCTAAATAAAATCCTGCAGACAAACAAAAAAGTCTTTAAGACAGGACCTGTTAATCCATGATCTAGAAGTTGATCCTTCACCTTAAGACATTAGCATGTTTTTCAGGACAGGTTCATGATTTAATCCATCCCCCTACTATGGTGAAGGAGTAGTCTTTCTAAAACGTAAGCAGCAGCAAAGATAAAAGTCAACATCTTAACTTGAAAATTCCCAAGAAGGCAGACAGAAAACAGAAGGGAGAATTTATAAGGCTACGTATTTCTTAGGTGTTCTTCCTTTAAGGAAAACCTTTTAGGATGAAGAGTTTGTATAAACAGTACCGTAACGTGTTAAGTCTTAAGGACCTCTATCGGTGAATTATGGAGAGGTGTTTCTCAGACTTAGCGTACCAATATATGTAACTCTTCCTCTGAATCTCTCCCTAGACCTGTCAAAGAAGTTGCACACAGCTGGTTTGTTGAATTAAATTACTCTGCTTTTATTTTAGCCTTTGTTGGGTGCCAAAGGTAATTTCAGTATTAAAACCTGTATAAATCTTTTCCTCACTTTCTCATTTCCATACTTGAGATGTTCTTTTCTGGGTGGTGTATGAGTTGCCTTATAATTTTTAAAATTTTGGTTTTGCTACCTAGATAGAGTTCAAGGAAAAAGCAAAAAAAAATTTACCCTGATGTCAGAAACATCTTATTCAAATCACCTGTCTTTTCATAGTGGAACTCTCCTGTCTGGCACTATTTTTCAGTACCTATTAGTAAGAGAACCTAGAGGGATAACATGTCATTCCAAACTACAGAGCAGGAGGCTTTAGGAAGAGACAACACTGGAGCTCCCAAGGCAGAAAATGGCAATTTTGTCATTATTTACAGTGAAGGTTTTATGAAGAGACATAGGAACTTCCTTTAGAATGTATCTAAAATGGAATTTCTTCTTATCAGAAACTGCTTTAGACTTCTGGAGCTAAGTCCCCTGGGATACTTTACACATCATTACTCTTCTTGAAACAGAGTATATTTCACAACTAAAATTGTCTTTTATGTGTTACACCACACAGCAATAATAACTGGGTACAATGAGCTACCTGCCACACTGTTTCCGTTTCTCAGAGTCAATCCCAAACCTCTTCCAACTATGTAAGAGCTAACATATCCTTTCCTGGGAAGTCCAGCTATTCAGGTCTTGGAATAAGCATACATGGCACGTATATTCTCTCAGAAAGTGAACTGAGGGAAAAAAGAAAGAGGGAGGGAAGAAGGGAGAGGTACAGAGAGAAAGGGGGTGAATAGCCTTCCCAGATTTTAAAACAAATTCTTCTACTACTACATGCTAGTGGTAAAAAAATATAGCAAGCTGATTATCTCATAGCCCTGGAATCAAGGTGGTGCTTCCGGCATATCTAACGTATTGTGGCACTGGACATTCAACAAGTGTTTAGCAGATTGTATGACATTTATACAGTTTAGATAGCCCCTGGCAGGCCTACACAATCTTTGAAGGATGAGTGAGTAAATGCAGGCTTTCTCTTGAGACTTTTATAAGTCAATCACACTGAAAGCAGCAGTAGAATTTGCAAAGAAGAGCTTTACGCAACAGCAATCTTTATTCCGCATAATTGGAAGCTTTTCCTATAAGGAACTGATACCTTGCATGTTGGAGCCAAAGCATATTGACATCAATGGAGTGGGAGCACATTCAACAGCCAACACTATGAATTCCGCAGCTTACAGCAAACCAAATGAAAAATCGGCAGATATCCATCTTCCAGGTTTGAACACCTGCAGGTGAAGCTGTAACAAATTGGTGTTTTTCATTTTTTCACCCTTGTCTAATCAGCTGCCGTAAATCAATCTCGCCCTCTAGAATCCAAAGCAGGATAATAAAAGCCTCTGACTTGATTCAATTTCATTATTTCAATATGAAAGTCAGAAAAAGGTGTTTTAATGGAAAAGTTAATCAGAATAGTTTGCTTTGTTTCATAGATGTTAACCTCATCTCTATTTTATTCATATGTCATAAATAGCATTTCTTGTAAAACACAAAATTTTCCTCTGCTCTAATAGATAGTCTAGGATTATGATGATACCGTTTTAGTAGAAACTGCACTAAAATTGTTGATGTAAGTGCAGGAAATAAAATGTCTGTAGCTTATCAGCATTCCTTACTGTTAAATATTAAATTACAGAAATTGCTTGGCTAGTTTATGTTAAATATCTGGAACAACATTTGAATTTAGCTAAAAGTAAGCTTTTTCAACTGTAGAAAACATTGTTTTGATCTGATTTATTATGATATTTTTAGATGATCGGGCTAGCATATTTGAAGGCACATTCTGTTTTTTTCATCTTCTCTTTTTGTAAGAGAATGTATAAACCAATGTAGCAAAACTGGTCTTGCTGCATTCTGGTGAGTTTTCTTATTGCAGAAGACTAAGTATTCTTCAAATACTTAGATCTTCAAATAAAGTATAGAATCCAGTGGGAGCTGGGCTTCCTTAGTCTAGAGAAGTCTGAAAGGAGATCCCAAAGATGGGTGCCAGGAGGATGGCGTCAGACTCTTGTCAGTGCTGCCCAGCAACAGCACAAGGAGCAATGGCCATAAACTAAAGCACGAGAAATTTTGCCTCAACGTGAGGAAGAACTTCTTTACATTGAGGGTGGCAGAGCACTGGAACACGCTGCTGGGGGGGGTTGTGGAAACCTGCCTGGACACATTCCTGTGTAACCTGGTCTAGGTGGCACTGCCTTAGGAGTGTTGGACCAGATAATCTCCAGAGATCCCTTCCAACTCAATGATTCTGTGATGCTGTTGTACTGTGATTTACATTGGCATCTTTTCTACAGATGATCCAAATAAATATTTGTAAGTATCAGAATCTCCTCTGTAATAATTAGGTGAACTGTGAACCTCACAAGTACTTGTAATCCTATGATGAGGTTGGGTACCTCATTCCCAGACACCTGTATTTAAGCATTTGAACTGTGAGTGCAGAGAATCTGCCACCTCAAAATGTAATCCAGACTAAGCAGGTGCGAGAACACAGTGAGGGTCAGCTGCTTCCTAAGAGCCAATACCTCCGAGGCGCAGGAAGTCAAGGGGACCCCAGGGCTGACAAGGCAGGAGACCTCACCAGCCATCTCATCACCCCAGGAAGGGAGCAGGGCGGGTGCTACGGTGTGGTGAAGGAAGGAAAGCCCCAAGTCTAGGGCACCTCACAAAACTGAGGGTGGGGTAGGTCCAAGATCAAACCAAGGAAATCAGCCCACTGATCAGTATTGGTAAGGACTATGGGCAGGTGTGGCTGGAGACCAGCACTCCTGGGTAGGGACCAAAGGCCTAGAGCTGAGCTTAAATGGAGTCCCTGTGCCATGGGGACGGTGGCAGTCTATTGCATGGGTGAAGGTCCCATATGCAGTTGATTATAGCCATCAAGGCTTGTTAGTGCCCTACCAGGAGATTATCAGAAAGGAGATGAAAACCCTCTTGGTGGCCTTCTGCTTGACTTGCCTCAGTTTGTCAACATTTCTTGTACATGGTGTCCAAAACTGGATACAATAATATTCTAGATGTGCTCTAACAAGTGCTGCATAAGGCAGAATAATCAATTCCCTTAATCTGTGCTAGTGTTAATACAGACAAGGATGCTTTTGGCCTTCTTTGCTGCCATGGCACACAGCTGACTCATACTTGCCGTACACCAGGACCTCCAGCTTTTTCCAGCAGAGCTGCTCCCAGTTTGTTAGATCTTGCATCTACAACATCTTAATCGGGATATTAGTATATTGCAGGGAAGGGTGTTTCGAGCCTTGTTAGTCTTGCAATATACTCAGTGTATGAAGCTGCAAACCACAAAGGAAAAAAATAGTTCAAAAACTTTAAGACAAATATTGGTTACAGGAGTTGAATTCTGTCCCTGCTTTTGTTGTGCAGACCTTATGTGTGTTTGCATGTCAGTAGCAGGTCTGAGAATAATGAACTTGTTGTTTCGTAGTATCATAGAAGGGTTCGGGTTAGAAGAGACCATTAAGGGTCATCTAGTCCAACCACCCTGCAATAAGCAGGGACATATTCAACTAGATCATGTTACTCAGACTGCCATCCAACCTGACCTTGAATGTTTACAGGGATAGGGCATCTGCCACCTTTCTAGGCAGCCTGTGCCAGCGCTTCATCACCCCCATCATAAAAAATTCTTCTTTATATCTAGTCTGAATTTACTCTCTTTCAATTTAAAGGCATCATCCCTTGTCCTATCACAATAGGCCATACTAAAATATCTGACCGATCTTTTTACAAACCCCCTTTAAGTACTGAAAAGCTGCAGTAAGGTTTCCTTGGGACCTTCTTCAGGCTAAACAACCCCAACTATGATTATCTTCATGGTCTTCCTCTGGACCCACTCCAACATGGTCCATGTCTTTCTTGTTCTGGGGGCCCCAGGGCTGGATGCAGGACTGCAGTGTGGTCTCATGAGAGTGGATTAGAGTGGCAGGATCACCTCCCTCGACATGCTGGTCATACTCCTTTTGATGCAGCCCAGGACACTGTTGGGTTTCTGAGATGTGAGTGGACGCTAAAGCTGGGTCATGTTGAGCTTCTCATCAATCAACACCCCCAAGTCCTTCTCCTCAGGGCTGCTCTCAATCCCTTCATCCCCCAGCCTGTATTGATACTGAGGGTTGCCCCGAACAAGACACAGGACCTTGCACTTGGCCTCTTTGAACCTTATGAGGTTCACATGTGCCCACTTCTTGAGCTCGTTGAGGTCCCTCTGCATGGCATTCCATTTCTCAGGCATGTCTACCACACTACTCAGCTTGGTGTCATTTGCAAACTTGCTGATGGTTCACTTGATCCCACTGTTTACATAGTCAATGAAGATATTAAACAGTACTGTCCCTCCTACTGGTTCCTTCTGTTAGAGTACTTGATGACTTGAGTACTAGCAACTTCAGTAAGTTTAAGATAAGTCTTTATATGCACTTAAAATTTCACTATGTTCACTAAGTTCTTCTCTTCCCTGCAATTATTTCTTTCATGCAGTATAGAAACCACTTCGTAACTTTAAATTCAAGCAATAATAACTGTGTCTTTTCTGTTGGGCTTGTGGTTTTTTTTTTTCCCCACCATTACTCAGCTTTTGAAAACAATAGCAATATCTAAAAATGTTTCTCACATTCGTCTTGAAATGCCATGTGAATATTTAATAGCCCAGTTTCAAATCTGCATATGGCCAACTGTCACTGGATGGTACTACAGAGACTCCACTATAACTGGCGTATGATATGGAGTCATATCCATCCTTAAATCTAAATTTACCTGACAGCTTAAAGATGTAGCTATCATCAAATCCAGGAATAAATCCTTTGTTGCTTTCATTCTGAATCTCATTGCTTAGTTGTCACAAACTGGCTTCCATATATAATGAATGTTGAGTCTTACCCGTGAGCAAGCGGAAAAGTTTATTCTTTGTTGTGAAAGTCTGTAACATTTCTCCAGAAGATGTGCAAAGGTATGTGGTGTATTCATCTGGGTTTTATCTTTCTTATCCTATCCCTGGAAGAAACTGGTTGACAACTACAATTGAAAATTATCAGATGAACTGCATTTAAAATAATCAGACTCATAAGTATTTTTCCTAACTGTAAACAAATTGAGAGTGAGTGTAGATAAGCAATAATATCATGAAACTGTAAAATGGTCACCAACATAGGTGACTATCAAAATCTAATTGTTCACTTACTAAATTCCTTCTTTCCATTTAATTGATAGCATTCTTCTAATTTTCATATAAAATCATCTGCACTTATTGAGAAAAGGGAAGATGAAATTTAGCTTAAATGAAATTCAGCTTAGAATCCACATCTTATTTTAATAAATAATGCCCCACATTCCACCTGTGTATTAAATTTTTAAATTTCCTTCTCGTAGCTCCTAGCTGATAGGTATGCATTTGGGCATAAATTCTCATTAAGACTGCATAAATCATACAGTGCTTTCTAGAATACTTTTAAGATTGGAACCCTCACTAATAAAATCTCTGAAATTCATGTGGCACTGATCATGCCCCAGAAACAAATAAATTATATAAAAACTGCAGGCTCAGTCTCCTATTTCTGACTTGAAATAATAGCAATGCAGTCCAGGTCTGTAGGTGAAGTCATTTATGATAAACCAGGAAGATTACTCTCCTACCTCTTAAATCCTAAGGCTACTAAACACTTTGGATACTTCTATGCTAGTATATTCCCTGGCAAATGTGCCTAACATTGCCCAAAGTTATCCCTGGAATGATATGGGACTCAGAATTCACTGGGGCCTTTCCCCTTCTGACAGGTACTTTGCTCACAGCCCCTCTTTTGGAGAGCTGTCTACAGGCTTTACTAGAATAGCTGCGCTCATTTTGTGAGTTGGTCTCAGTTTTCACAAACACTTCCCTGGCACATTTAATTTACTGGTGTGGATGAAGCCTCTGAGTATACTTGGCACTAGCTGCAGTAGCCCTCAATGCTGTTTCAGGTTTCATTCACATCTGCAGGGCAGGAGAAAGGGAAGAATTTTCTCATTCATGTATATCTTCTAAAAGGGGCATCAATTTGTGCATGCTGAAGTGACCTAAAACTTACCCCTCATCATAATGCTCTCTGCAGAGTAGTATTAAAGAACTTCCCAGCTACTAATTTCCTAAATATATCCCAGGCTATGAGTCCCTTAATAATTATGTACATTGTCCTCTTTCATTATTTTCTGACACTGCATCTGCTGAAGAAAATCAGCACGTCAGCATCACTCAGTATGCTGACTGCATACTCATACATTAAACATTACATAAAATATTAGCCATGCACAAGCTCTATGATGCTCAGGATCTCTGATGTGTGTCCTGGGTTCAGCAGTAGCAGTCATTTTTCTCCTTCTTAGTAGCTGGTGCAGTGCTGTGGTTTTGACTTTCAGCCTGGGAACAGCACTGATAACACTGATGTTTTTAGTTGTTGCTCAGTAATGTTTACTCTGACCAAGGACTTTCTGAGTCTCATGCTCTGCCAGGGAGGAGGCGAAGCTGGGAGGAAGCAGAGACAGGACACCTGACCCAAACTAGCCAAAGAGGTATTCCATACCACAGCACATCATGCCCAGTATATAAACTGGGGGCAGTTACGCAGAAGGGCTAGATCACAGCTCGGTCTGGCTGGGTATTGGTTGGCAGGTGGTAAGCAGTTGTATTCTCTCCCCTTGTTATTTCCCTTATCGTTATTATTGTTGGTGGTAGTGGTGGTGATTTGTGTTGTACATTGGTTGCTGGACTGTTCTTATCTCGACCCATGGGAGTTACATTCTTTCAATTCTCCTCCCCATTCCTCCAGGAGCGGGGGAAGGAAGGGGAGCGAGTAAGCTAGCAGCTGTGTGGTTCTGGGTGCCAAGTGGACTTAAACCATGACAATGTGTTACAGGCTTTCTACTAAGGACAGATAATACTAATGATGGTGATAGAATTGATCACAAGCTGTTTTTCTTGGACAAAACTCAGCCAGCAGGGTTTACCCTCTATCCCTCATTTGTTAATGATTCCTCTGGGTCACAGTTTCAATGGATTGCTCCAGCAGCCAGAGACTGAAATACATAAATTCTCTTTTCCCGTGGCCACACAGTGGGACCATGAAGAAAGGTATGATAACACTGAATGTATCTGATCAGTGCAAATGTAAGGTTTCTTCATGTTACCAGATTAACATAGGCCATTTTAACAGAGTAGGATTTTATTCCATGAGTTTTTCCTGTGTTAAACCTGAGGGAATGAGGTCTGTAGTTATGAATTATTTGGGACATTCTTGCAAATGGCTCCTTTTAAACAAAATAGACAATTGAACTACATGTAGTAGTAACGAGTGAAAAATGGTATAGGTTTATTCAAAATTTTAAAGAATATCTGCTTTTAACAAGGATTCTAAATTGGAAACTGCTTAGTATGGTTTTTAATACTGGATCTCTTGAAAAAGTGTCAGGGATCCTTTAATGACAATCAACTGTGAGGCTGAATTGTTGTGCCCAGTTTTATAAATTGTACCCTTTGTACCCTATTTGTACCTTTGTACCCTTGTACCCTATAAATTGTACCTCCCTTTGAATTTTTCACAGCAGCACATGACCAGAAATATAATTGAGATAAAAACCCATTTCCAAATTTTCTGATAACATTTCATTTCATACTCATTTTATTCCTCTTATCCCTGAAAACCACCCTTCTTTTTTTCTCACACAGCCAATTCCAGCAAAGGATATTATATTCTGATACAAAAGATAAAATTTGAACTGAAATTGGAAAGTAAGGAAGAAAAGAGAATTACTAAGTACCAATGATGTATGATACAGTGCAAAGATACATGACACAAGACCAATTTTTTTTCTGTAAATTCTTTTTCTGATGTAAATATTCTCCTGTTTGGCCCTACAGGTTGAATGTATAACATAGCCAGAACTATGCTGTTGGTTGTTGCGGATATAACTTTTCCAGCCACTGACGTGACATGAAAGTATCATTCCATGGAAGTCTTTCTTCTTAATTTTTTACTTTATTAGATTTTTTTTTTTACCTTTTGCTTCATTTCATCCAAACTTGATATTTGTAGTAAATTCCCACTGATTTTTTTTGCTTGTGCTCTAATGATATTGTTGGTTACTATCTTACTGTAACTAACAGTGTTTTATGGTAGCTAGAGGATTTTTAAATTTTCTGTCACTCCTGGCCTTTTTCTTTCTTTTTTTTTTAAATGAAAAGTACTTTTCATCCATTGCTATCAGAATTTGTACTCTTCTTCTAGATGTGTGCTTACAAAATTTATGGTCTTCTCAGTGATAGATTCAGGCCAGTATACCTCATGCTACACTTCAGAAATCAAATGATAAAATTTTTCATTGGACACCACCTGTTATCTGACAGATTGAGATAGCTGGTATTGTTGATCTCTGTGGAGGGATGCATCCTACTGGAATAAATACATAATCTGTGTGCTGTTCCACAGAACCATCATATGAATGAAATGCTGTATCTTATGACAGGTTTTATAAGCATTAGAAATATCAGGCAGAAATTTTGCTATAAAACACATTATGTGTGATCTGCTTCACCAGTGTGCAATGCTTACTCTTATAACGTGCTGTTCAAGAACTTCCATAGGGGAATTCTGACCAAGCAATTTCCTATCTGTCTTAAAATAGTGTATATTAAAAAAGTATAAAAGCTCTGAATTTCACACAATCAAACTTGCAAGACATAAGCCCTTTTAAAAATCTGTATGCTACTGGAATTTCTGAAGCTATACAATATATGAGATCAGTGTCCAGGAGGTGCTAGAAAATCTGCCCTTTATTTATTTGTTTCGATGGCTTTTAGTAAGTCTATTGTTTTATAAAGAAAGCAAATCCAGTCCTTGAATCCAAATTCATGAATACCCTCAGTAATGCTATGGAGATCGCCTTTCAGTTGTGCCCAAGGTACCCCAAAGTGCCCATCTCTAAATCACAGAATCATTAGTCCACATTTTATCTAAAACTTTCTGTGAAGCAAAAGGATATGGGCTACTGGGACACTATGAAACTTGCAGAATTTGCTGACTTGTTAAGGGAGGATGCAGCAATCAGTGATGAAAAAAATCAGACAATCAGTGCACTGTCAACAGAATTAGAAAGGTGAGTTTCTGAAAGCAAACCCAAGCTGTCAGTGTCAATCTTCAGTCTAGCTTTTTTATTTAATAAATGCTGTAAGCAGAGTTTTCTTTTTTTAACTGAGAGTGTCTAACTTGAAAAACACACTGCTGTAGTTAGGCATAACTTAATCTCAGGTGGGATTAACAGTCTTCAAATAATTCAGACAGCAAATTTCATTCATACAACATGCATTAGATTGGAACAGTTATCTTTTCCAACTGCTGGAATTGCCAGAATTTGGTTTGTCCACCTACCTTTATTTCCCCATCTTCTGGCACACATTATAAACCTGGGTTTAATTAACTGATTACATACGATCTGCCTTGTCCTCCACACCCCACTCCTGACCAGACTCTTGTCTCCTGCTGTGCACAATATGCAGATAATGCTCACTGAATGAGTAACTATGTGTCTTTTTTAATTTGTCATTGTTCAGTGTAGGGTCCCATGCCACGTTTTTAAATTCTGCTCTGAAGACAGAATTTCTAATTACCTCCTGGGCTTTTCCATGGTGCTTATCACTATAATGTCTGAGTGCTTTACAAATCTTGCTGAATTTATCTTCACGGCGCTTCTATGCACTGAAGAGGAATTATTATTCCAATTTGACAGAGAGAGGACTGAGACAGAATAAATTAGAAAATATCACTGGTTTTGACAGTCCATATGAGGTGCTTATGAGCTGATTTTTCAGATGGTTTAGTATTATATGATACAAGATACATTCAGTGCCTATGTTGCAGGCCTAGCTACTTCATGTTTTCAAACCACAGCAAGGGCCTGGAGTTGCAAGAAAGAGAAAAAAAGATGTAGTGACCACTTGCAAAAAGCTCAATTGAAGTGATTTGGCCGTGAGAGATTGGTGAGAGGGATATAGCTGTTGAGGCCACCATTCCCCTCCACTTTCAGACCATCCTTTCTTTTCATTTAGTTTCTACTGCATCCACTTCTGCACATCTTCCAGCTTCTGCAAAAGTAATATAGGGATTATACAGCATTCTACTCTGTCTAATTCTGATTTTTCACCAGAGCAAGACTATCCACTGTTTCACTGGGTAAGGAACAAATCTCATGTAAAATAAATTTCCAAATTTATTTATTTAATGAAAAGATACAGGAGGGATTTTTTGATATTTTGTAGGAAAATTCAGTAATTCTTTAAGCCATGTTTTTAAAAGTGACCTCCTCTTTGGTTTTGGGTTAGTTTTCTGTTTCTTTGTTTTTGTTAAAAAAAACAAACAAACAGAAAACAAACAAAGCTGTGAACTGCATGTATATCACCATACAGATCCTCACCTGGATCATGCTGGGTCTTTAGATAGATCAGAGCTGAGCTGGAGCAATAATGTCTCTAAATTGACTGACAGAAAAGAGGATTTGTGAAATATTTCCTGATAGCCCAGGGACTGTAAGATTTGGGAATTATAAATTTTAATCTAATTTCTAAAGGAGATTGTGCTACTGTGAGCTCATGCCCTGTTGTGGTTTAAACTCAGTCAGGTAACTCGTTCGCTCACTTCCCCCCTTCTTGCCCTCCCCCTGCTCCCGGAGGGACGGAGAGGAGAATCGAAAAGAATGCAACTCCCACGGGTTGAGATAAGAACAGTTTAGTAACTAAGGTATAACACAAATCACTGCTGCTACCACCGATAATAATAATGATAAGGGAAATAACAAGGGAAGAGAATACAACACATCAGCACCAGCCGACCGATAACTTGCCCCCCTCAGCCCGACCAAGCACCGACCGATACCTCCTCCAACCCTGCAGTCTCCCAGCCCTTCCGGCTAACTCCCAGTTACATCCTGGGCATGACGTGCTGTGTTATGGAATACCTCTTTGGTCAGTTTGGGTCAGGTGTCCTGTCTCTGCTTCCTCCCGGTTTTCCCTCCTCCCTGGCAGAGCATGAGGCTCACAAAGTCCTTGGCCAAACCAAAACATCATTGTTATCAGTTCTGTTCCCAGGCCGAAAGTCAAAACACTGCACTGCACCAGCTACCAAGAAGGAGAAAAATGACTGCTACTGCTGAACCCAGGACATGCTCTTTTTGCAAATTTGATTCTTTCTGGTGTTTTCCCTTCAGTCTGTGACAGATCCAGTTTTGTTACTTTATTCCATTTTGAGATCTCGCTTCCTTTAGGTGCCCCTTTGTCCCTGCTCATCACAGTTCTTATCAGATTATTCAACTTGTTCTCTCCTCTAGGGTTCCTAATCAAGCCTGAGTCTTCACAGAAAGACTTCAGAAAGTATGGCTTTCTTTAATGCGGTATTGCTTTTTAAATTATACCTGGATGGTCACAAATCCATTAGCTATGCTCTTGTTTAATGCATTACAATTCGAAACACTATCATTTCTAAGCTATTTTAGCTTAAGCCTCTTTCTCTATTGATAAATAAGTTGCAAAAAAGAAAGATCCATAAAATTACTGTCTGAAAAAAATTGTATCTGACAGCACCAGAAATTTCTGTTGTGTCCTTGACAGATCACGTAAGTTTGCTGTTGATTTCTACCCCAGGGACAAAACAGGGTAGCAATATCTCCATTGTTTAATCCACAGTTTTCCTTGTTAGATATGGACATGCTTTACATTGTTACTGTGCTTAATTCCACTACTTTCACAGGGTCAGAGGCTGAAGGGTTTTTGCCCCTTGGAAGTGCTTTTGTAATAGGATCCCAATCTCAGTTAGGGCATTTGAACTCTATTATAGTTCCAGCAAATAAAAGCAAAGTGGAAGCATATATAAATAACACATAAAATATACATGGTGCTTGTGAAAGATTAGCTGTAGCAAAATTGCCTTCCTTTCCTGCACAGGACAATATGCAATGATTCAGCTCAAAGCCTGTTTGGTAAGTCAGTCAGGATATAAGTGGATTTTAAGAATTTATGGCATGTAGTTTAGAAAGGGAATATTGTCTTCATTTTAGAAGAAAATATCTCAAATTGAATTTGACTTTTTAATAATCATATCTACAGCAGCAGACATATGAAAAAATAGAACTGTTGAAGAACACAAGAGTTAAAAGTTTGTTCAAAGGAAGCAAATGGTTTAGGGGAAAGAAAAATAAGAGTATTAGTATTTACTAATATAAATAAGACCTTTTGTTATATGTGGAATGAAAGAAATGCATAGTAATTAGCATAGGTATGTACATGTATGTATATATGCTGTCACTGTGTCTTGCAGATATTCACTATTAATAGTTATTATTACTGAGTTCTTAATAAAGTTAAAGTGTGGGAAATTCCACAGTCACCACTGTAGTATCAGTTCATTCCAGTTTTAAAAAGTGGGTGTTTTTGCATGGCAGTGGGCATAATGACAGCAGCAGAATGGTAAAACACTATAAATCATTAAAAAAGGCACTCAGGAATATTTCTTCTTTGCGACTTTTTCAGTGATATGGTTTTGATTTTATTTTGCTGGTAGACGGGATCTGATGACACCAACCCACATATAGTAAGAAACGATCTATGGAAGATGCTGCTTAGTAACCCCTCAGGCTGCAGCAATTCTGTCTTATAATTTTTGGCTGTGTGGATGTATTTTATCTTCCAACATAAGCAGTGAAACTCAATAATCCCATAACTGTAGCAAAGCAGGGTGCAAGAATCCTCCGAAGCAGAAAAAAAGCCAAAACTAAATTAAATACATTTTGAGACATCAAAATATCCTTTAAAAATCTGGTTTATGCAGTGTTTGGATTTCTTTGTAGATTTTTGTTATTAAATAAGTAAGTGAATAATCATTAAATTATTTGTAGTTATTCTACCCTGAAGGATACTTGATGGGATTCTGTGTCACGGTTCTGCTCAATATAAGTATCAGGCAATTGCAATTAGGGGAGTCTGTGAGGAAATACAGGTAGAAACATTTTCAAGACAATACCATGCACTCGTATCTGCAGCTCATCTCACACAGGCAGTGTGATCAAGCATCTCATTAAGAGCTTGGTAGAGACTGTGGCATGGTTGAGAGAAAATCGATTAAAGTTCAGTCTTGATATTAATACTAAGATGATGAGACTGGGGAAAGCAACCAGAGGATATGGAAAAGATGTCAGCCCTTTTATTGAGGCTGTGCATCCATCAGTTGTCAGTTCAGCTGAATCCAAAGTTAGAGGGCATCCTATTAGATTTTCTACAGCTTTTATATCATCACTCAACTGCTTTGATCTGGGTGGTATTTTATTTATTTTTAACCCTGAATCAGGTCATAGTACTACAGCAGGCTCTCCAGCTCTGGAACTGGTGCAAATACTCTAAATGTTACTCATTAAACAACTTTAAAATAGTTAAATAGAAGGCCCTGTGAAATTTCTGGGGTTTATTTTCTCATAAATAAAGGGCTGATCATAATATTTTCCACTTGATTATGTCATTCAATGAGCTCTCCTATATCTCCTTCATCTGAACAAGGTCTGTTTTGGGTAGGGATTGCAGAACAATAGACTCTTGTGGGCAGAAACTGTAGCTCTCTTGACAGCGTACTGATAAAAGGTCAAACTGGGTTATCAGCTCTGTGATGATGAGGCTAGGATAGGGGAAATAACATGTAAATATATTGAGATATGTTTAACAAAAGCTGTGGTGCATTTAATAATTGGCTGCTTTTAGTTCTGGAGCTGTTATATACAAATCCTTCCTTGTCCAAGCACTAGTGATAGGTATCACAGTGAACAGTATTAAGTAATCTGGCCAAAAATATATCTTTTTTCCTTGATGAGTTTTCAGTTTCATCAGTTCCTTGGTCTGCCTCCCCACTTAGCTTCAGGAATGCCAGTACCTGTATGAAGAAAAGTTTGAAATTAAAGAACTGTAGATCTGTCATCTTAGCAACAAGCATTACTGATCTTTTCCGTATTCCAATATTTGACACAGAAGCAACTGTTTCTATACACTTTCATAGATTTTTTTAAAAATACCTGATTTCTATATGTTAATGACAAAGTTTTTAAACAACTAGTCAAAACAAAAATACAGGGATTAAATGTCCATGATAATATTAGAAACATTAAACTTCCCTTAGAAAAAAAATAAAAAATGCACAGTTCAGTTCAGACTTACTATACTAGAAAGGAAGAAGAAAATTTCATTGTCTCAGTCACATAGAACATGCTGACTGCTGAATTTATGTTCTTTCTCTTCCATACCTGAAAGAGGGTACCTCAATTTTTACAGAGCCAACAGAGGCAGCAGTTTGCACAAAAAAGGGCCTCAGCTGAGAGTGTATCTGCATCATCCATGCCAGGTAGGGTGGTAACAAGCCACAGGTCAGTCTCCCCAGCAGGTGTTGGAGCCACTGCCCCAGCCAGGGTAGAGGGTTTCACACAGGCAGAGGCTCAGATCGTGGATGCAGCCCTGCAAGCCCCAGGCTGCAGGGAGTGCCCTGTGTCTCTGACGCCAGGAGCAATAGCCCTGTGTCCTTCAGTGCAGTCTTGGAGGACCTGTGCTGCCAAGTGGAGGAGTTACATGGAGAAGTGAGCTGGCTATTCAGCATCAAAGATAAAAGGGAGATAAACAGGATCTCTTCTGAGATGCAGCAACTTGAAGAGCATCAGTCTCCATGTGCAGCAGAGATGCAGGCAGTGTCTCACCCTAGTATTAAGGTATAGGCAGCATGCAGAGAAGGTGAAGGGTGGAAGCTCATGACTTCTGACTTCAATGGGAAGGCATCTGCCCCACCTTAAAGCTTACAACTGTGAAACAGGTTCACCACCCTCAAAGAGGAAGAGGACCCAGATATGCCTTCAAGAAAAGCATATGGGCCACCTGACTATAAACCATTCAAGGCCACCAGGAAGAAGCGGTAAGAGATTGTAATGGACAACTCCCAGCTGGGGGGGACAGAGACACCCGTCTACTGACCTGGCCTATCACCAAGAGCTTTGCTCTCTGCTGGGGTTCTGGGTCCATTGTGTTGTGAAGGAGCTGTCAAAGATACTATCCCCTCTTGTTTTTCCATATGGGCACCAATGATGCTACCAGGGTGACAAACAAGTGGATGAAGCCCTCTAAAGATAGTATAAGGCCCTGGAGTGGAAAGAGACCCAAGAAAACTGGTTCATATTCAAGGATCACCTCCTCCAGGCTCAAGAGAAGTCCATCTCAGCAAGTAGAAGTCAGGCAAAAATGCCAGGAGGCATGCATGAGTGAACAAGGAGCTCCTGGCAAAACTCAGACACAGAAAGGAAGCACACAGAATGTGGAAGCAAAGCAGGTAATGTGTGCTGAATATAGAAACATTGTCTGAGCATGGAGGGATTAGGTTAGGAAAACCCAAATGAAATTGAATCTGGCCAGGGATGTCAAAGGCAACAGAAAGCCCTCTGTAAGTACATAGGTGACAAAAGAAAGGCTAGGGCACACTGATGAAGGATATGGGGGACGTGGTGACAGGACACGGAAAAGACTGAGGTACTGAATGCCTTCTTCACCTCAGTCTTCACTAGCAAGACTGGCCTTCAGGAATACCAGGCCCTAGAGACCAGGGAAAAAGTCTGGAGTGAGGAAGATTCTCTTTCTTTGTGGAAGAGGATCAGGTTCAGGGATGCTTAAGCAAACTAGACTTATATAAGTCTGTGGGCCCTGACTGTATGTCCTCATGAGAGATCTGGGGGTGCTGGTGGATGCTAAGGGTTGAACATGGGCCAGCAATGTGCCCCTGTTGCAAAGAAGGCCAGTGGTATCCTGTGTTATGGGCCACATTAGGAGAAGTGTTGCTAGCAGATCAAGGAAGATGATCTTTTGTCTTTACTCAGCAATGGTGCAGAGCCACAGCTGGAATACTGGGTCCAGTTCTGGGCTGCCGAGTGGAAGACAGACATGGATACATTGGAGACAGTGCAGCAAAGGGCCACCAAGATGATGAAGGGACTGGAGCAGCTCTTCTAGGAGAAAGGACTGAGCGAGCTGGGACTGTTCAGCCTGGAGAAGAGAAGGGTCACGAGGTCTCATCAATGTATATAAATACCTGCAGGGAGGGTGCAAGGAGGACAGAGCCAGGCTTTTTTCAGTCATGCCCAGTGGCAGGACCAGAGACACTGGACATGAACTGTGAGAGTGGCTGAACATTGGCGATGGTTGCCCAGAGAGGTGGTGAAGTCTCTGTCCTCGGAGATACTCAAGAGCCATCTGGGAATGGTCTAGGAACTGGCTCTCGGAAGCCCTGCTTAATGAGGGGGCTGGACCAGATGGCCTCCAGAGATTCCTGCCAACTTCAGCCATTCTCTGGAACGATAAGGAATAAATTACAGTGTATTTTCTGATTATTCTTCATAGCGTATATTTATTTTATATTCCGTCAGACTATATCATGTACATATAGTACTGCTACAGTCTTTCTTTATGCTGACAAGACACATTTTCCTTGTCTATTTCTTGGAGCAGAGGCTAGTGCATTGTACTGGATGTTTAAAAGTGGTTTGCAGCTTTTATAAAGAACATAACAGGCAGGCAATTTATAAAAAAGTAGTTCAGAAGCCCCATCTCTCTGTTCTTGAACATTTCACTGTGACTGGTAACTGGGCTTATGCTAGGTGAATTATCTTAAACAAGGTTAATATGAAAAGTGTTCAGCCAGATGGGAAGGGAGATTGCTGTGATATGGTTATGAAGCTCAAGAAAGGAGCATTTTTGTAGGAGGCCAGAGGGGGAATGCTAGGACAGTTCAGTGCAGGAAAACAGAGTTACAGTCGCATGTATTCCTGTAAGTTCAGAGAATGAGTCTGGAGTGACTGATGTTTTAATATTGACTGGTTAAAACTGGCTACATTTTACATTTACTGCAAACGGTGACATTTCTAACACAAGATGGGCAGTCTGGCAGTTTTCCATCCTTCTGAAAAACCTTCTGAACGAAGAAGAAATACTTTGTTCTGTTATATAATCTTCACACATTGATTTTTTATTTTTTTTTTTTTTTAAGATTCTGTGTTCTGGCCATTTGGCTGCCTCTCGCTTCTTCTGTTATTGAAGCAAACAAGATAGATAAACTGTTGAAAAGACCAATATTTAGAACATTATTAAGTCTCGAAGACATTCATACTCAAGTTTCTCACTCTTCTGATAAGCTTTGTTGGAAATAGGCTGGAAATTACTGCATGTGACTTTATCAGTGTTTACTTACTGTGAGGGGATTTTCAAAAATTTCAGAGTGTGAGAGCCTCAGTCTCTTTTCAAATAATGATCTCACACTAAAACCAGATTGTCAAAGCTATGCATAGCCCAGATCCAAAGGAATATTTAAGATCCTAATGTCCAAGGCCACAACTTTCTATCAATTTCCTTAACAAGACAGTAGTATCCTAAATATTCTGTTGTTTCTGTGACTAGTTATCTAATGATAGTAATAGGCAACAACTCCTACCGTGAAAAGAATCTATGTGGAGTATGTACCTAAATCTGTAATTTCCCATCTACTAATGAAACACGTTGGGATGATTCATATAACAGATAAAAACTAGTTGTCATAACCTATTTGGAAAATGTTAATTGTTCAGAAAGAAATAAGATTTGGTATTACATGCCAAAAATTGACGTCACCTACTTCAAGTCATTTACAACCTGACAGCCGGTTATCTTGAATGCATATGGATTATTTTCTCATAGGTAAAGACCAGTATGTATAAAAGTCTTTTATACATCTCACAGGTAAAGACCAGTGTCTTTTATACATCATATAAATGATATATATCATGAAATGTCACTAAAGTGCTGGGTGAACAGCTCATTGCATAACAATATATAAGGTACATGCACTGGGTACCTAATGTCCCTCAGGCAGGAGACATCCAATACTCTTAAACACCAGGGAGTTTCCAGCAGGCTTTCAGAGATAAGACACCTAATGAGGGAAGAGTAGGCTGTATCTCCAGGTGTTATGTCCATTTTCTATTTACTTAGATCCATGATAATAATTTTATCAAAATAATTAAAGTGTATTTTTGAATTGTAATTATATGAACTGCTTTGTAATATAACTTTAAGAGTAACTTGAATTAGTTTTTCTTGTATAACATGCTAACCTGAAGGCTAGTAAAACTAAGAAGCACTGTCGAGCAGGAACTGGCTACTGCCTATACTTAAAATGAAGGATCTTAAACATCAATGGCACTTGAAGTCCATAGTTTATGCTTACCATCTTTCTAAAAATGGGCATCTAAACCCAGGCATCTTGCTCATCCAGAGGCTGTAAATTAGTCTCCAGGCTGCTCTTATACTGGTTTAACAGTAAGAACTATGATACTTGAACATTTAAACATCCTCTTATTCAATCCAATTCTAAGGACAAAAGCTTTTCTTTTTAATTATTAAATTGGTATGAAAGCAGGCTGGAGACACTGGGATTTCACTCCAGTTCTGTCAAAAATTGTCTTACTTTCAACCAGCTACCTGATAGAATTAGAATAAGAAATAGTAAATGTGAATTAAAAAAAAAAAATAATCAATTTAAACAATTGTAACCTCTAGGTAAAGTTTCCGACAGCATTAACCAGCTGAAATTAAGTTTTTCTTAGACCTATAGTCCGATACTAGCTTTTACCAAACACTTCTCTTGCTAGCTACATAAGTCTGTCATCAACATGTAACAATCTCAAAATAAAATGGTTGGATTTTAGAAAAGCCATTTAAAATAGGTATCCTTTGCAAACATACATGGTTTTTCACATCTGTTAAATTACTTAGATTCCCCCTTTCCCAAGATTTGCTTAAGTGAGAGGAGCTGGCTACAAAGGGATTGCTGCATCCTTTTTACTTGCTTGGCAGGCTATGCCATCACCTACCTTGTCATGTCAGTTACTAAAAACCAGGAATAGCTTAAATTTAGGCCAATTAACATACTGTATTCAAACGAAGGAACAGGGAAGCTGACAAGATCTTGGTATCACTTTTTCATCGGTGGTATTGAAAACTGCTGGGATGATCAAGCTGGTCATAACTGAGGAATGTTCTTTCTAATTTTATGAAAGTTTCCATGGATTACTCTGAAGAGAACTAAGAGCAAATTGCCAGTGACCTAGGAAACTTAAAGTCTCTAGCTTCTTCAAGAATTGCTTCAGCAGAGACCTCAGGAGAAGAAAACGTTCTCCCTGAAATGTGAAGTTATTAACTGTTAAAGATCTTCATGCATAGATGCTTTGCTTTCTCAAGATCTTTAACAGATGAGCTCTAGCAAACCTTATTGCAGTGCTTTAAGATGTAATTTCCCCAGATGTGTGACTGCACTTTTACTGAAGAGTAAGTCCAGTAGCAGCATCAGAAAGTCAGTTTTTAAGCTTCTGTTCCTCTGTAAGCCAAACCCTTAATGGAAAGTTTGGCTGACAAAGGTGGGCTGTATTATGGACCTGACCTATGAAAAGTTGACTGTGAAGTATGTTGATTTTGTCACATATAAGTGACTTCCACCCGACACTTGATGACAAGAAACTGCAAGTTCATAAAATCACAGATGGCCACAGCTCTTTGGTCATGTGTTTCAGAGTTCTTAATCTGTTTTCTATCTGAGGGATGCTTAATTTATCCTACATAAAATAGAGGTCTTTATAGTGCATTTGCTACAATCAACAAAACTCTTTAATGATGAAATTAAACACAGCTGATACACTGGTTGACAATATCAAGTGAGGGATGAGGAAATTTAATGACTGAGCTGCTCTTTTGTCTAAAATAGAGATCAAATTGCTAATTACTTGTTTAGATATAACACAAAGAATTACTTTTCAATAATCTTTTTTTTTCTAGAAAAATACGCTTACCAGAAAAACACTGGGTTTGTAATTTTTGACATATACACCAATCTATCAGCAGAGTCTTTAACTGGTGATTCTAAGCAAAAGCATTCACTCCTTTCAACATATTAAAGACAAATTAGAGCAAAAAGCTGTACGTGTAGAGCCTCTTTTTGATGAAGAGCTGATGAATATGCTGAATAATTTTGTGTGAGCCTTACGAATTGAACCTGTCTAACACCAGGCCACAGGCACAATGAGCAGCATGGATTTGCCTCTTCATACTAAATTTATCCAGTTATTGGACCCAAGATAGAGTGAACAGGCAATTCCTAAGAAGGGCTAAAAAAACTGAGCTGGAATGGACTAAGCAGTCTGTTATGGCTGCCTCTTCATTTCATCTCAGAGAAGAGAGAGATAAAGGCAAAGGACCCTGGATAACTGAAACCTACTTAACTGGAGATTATTTTGCTGACATTCAATGTGCAGTTTTCATTTGAAGAATGAAATGGAGAAAAAGGCTTGAATACATTTTGGGGCTTCTATTAATTATTGTTGGAGTGATATGCCTGGAATTTAAAGGCTTTTCAGACAACATTTTCTCCATGAATTAAAGGTTGAACATTTCAGACATAATTCTTTAGCATAGTCTTCCTGTGCACAATGTATTCCCATCCCCAGAAAGATTGTACTGGCAACCCACTAGAACTTGGAGAAAATAAGTAAGAAATCCAATATTCTGAAGAGTTTTGATGATTATCTGTCCATACCTGTAGCCAGTGAGTTCTTTGAGACGATGGAAACTGTCTAAAAATAAAATCAGTCATGAATAGGATGGTCTTTGTAATCATTATCACTGCTCTGCATAGTGGCTTTCATTTCTCACCAGTCATTTCTATCCACTTAATAATCTGATCCTTCATAGACTTGGGAAGGCTTCGAGATGCGCAGTATTTGTAAATAATAGTTGGTTTGGACCATGTTAATTTCATAATGCCATTACTCTACCAGTGAGATGATCCCATTGTCTCCAGAGTGCAGTCCTTGAGTACGGTTGGAACAGGAACACATGTGCAGTCTTTTGTATTTGAAAGGCTTCTGCCTACAAACATTTCCACTGCTGACACTAAGGTAATCTAAAGAACTCACACTATTGTTATTTCACTAGGAACAGGGAGAACAGGGTGTTTTTATTATAATATGACTCCTTGGTCACATATGCCCATGGGCGTCCTTCTCCTTTTCTTCCAACATCCAGTAACACATTAAAGTTTTTCTAAAATCTAGTATTTACACCTTTCTAAGCTTATAAAACACACAAAACAGAAACCTGTTTGAGGTTACAATGCATGCTAAATTTCTCTTACATAAATCATCGTCCTTGCTCAATTGCTAAGATCAGCCTATTCCAAGATTCTTTCTAGAAAACTAGGTAACGATTAACCAAGTCTATGAAGAATCAGATTATTAAGCGGATAGAAACAGCTGGTGAGAAATGAAAAACACTATGCATTGCTTATTATCCTTTCTAGGCAAGTGAAGACCATACTTTTTCACTGCCACCTGAATTGTGTGACTTGGCTTTGGTTGTGCTATTTGGTCAAATTAGCATCCATACCTTCTTGCCTTTGGCTTTTGCCAGGTCCAGCTCTTCAGTCTCAGTCAGCACAGGCAAAACAGCCTCCGTTCAAGCCATGAAAAGTTTCTATCAGGTATTAACTCACTTTTCTTATTTCTTTTTTATCCCAGCCACAGGTGAATCAGCCTGCAGTTGGAATGAAGATTCAAGATTCCTACTACCTCTGTGAAGCAACATTTTTACAGTACAGGTCTAGAACAACTTGATTCTTGGCAAGTATTTTGTTTTCTCCCCGATACTGAGGATAAAACACTTTGGAGTTTAATGAGTCTGGCAAAATAAAGCTAAGATTTCTCCAATGAGTGTTAGTTTTTAAGTATGTTACTATATATTTAAACTCTTTCCTAGCTATCTTGTTTTGGCTACTTTTGCAGATAAGTTATTGACCTAGTGTACCTTCAGTTTGACTGAGGAAACCTCTGGTATGACTTTTATATTTTTACAGAAAAAGCAAAAATACATTATTCAGGAAAAGCAAAAAAAAAAGACCCTAAAATGTCACAAAATTGAGCTAAGTCTTCCTTTCATTGTTTTTCTTTGAAAATTTGGTGCAGGTAAAGCTGAGATAAGTGTAAATTCGGCTGCAAAAGAACTCAGGAAATTTTTTTTCTTTTTTTTTTTTTTTTCCCCCAAGATATTCTGTGAAGCTGTTGGGACTACAGAAAACTTCCTGCAAATTAAAATCTTAGTTTATTAATCAGTGGTAGAATGTTTGCCTTGCTGTAAGCCATGATTATTCATGCTGCACATTGCTTTGTCTCCATCCCATGTGAAGCCACCTGTTGTGTAAACACAACTACCTGGCAAATGAGGGCAGCATGTAGAGACACGAATCTGAATTCTGAAACTTTTGTTTTGCCAAATTTTTGGTCAGATTAGTTTCCTGGGTTTGTCCACAGGATATCCTCACAAGTAGTTTTGCTGGCAGTACTAAGGATAAGGATGGAGGGGGATTCAGTGATGCAGAAGTAGAGTTGAGTCAGTGTAGTGAGTCAGTCAGTAGGGCTGAATGAGTGGTTTTGGCTGGGGTGTGGTTAAGAAATGAGAAGCAAATAAGTCAAAAGTAGAATTGTATCACTGCTGAGTGTAGAACTTTATTTTCAGGAAGGAGACATTAAAGTGAAATATATGCACCCTATGGAATTTCAGCCATACCAGAGGCTCTGATGGTGAAATTGAAAGTTTATAGGATCTCTTGGTTTTTTTTCTCCCTCATGTCAAACATCATTCAGGACAATAAAACGGTTAATTTTTCGAGACACCAGTAGTCTCCTCTTATGATAAGTTCAATTTAAAAGCTTTACTTATAAATCTGCTGTGATGTGGTATAACATCAGTGCTGGCAAAAATATACAAATGATGCCATCTGTTGTTGGATTGGATACAGATGTCAATTCTTTAACTGGGCAACCAACCTGAATTGTTCACAGCAGGAATAAGTAGTGTATCCTCATTGTTCATGTCCTGGATTGGCAATCATGTTGACCAAATGGTTACTCACTTATTATTCAGTAGCTAAAAATATCTAGACATTTAACTTTCACCCTTTTAACTTCCCAAGCTTTAAAATTAAATAGGAGTATGTTTCTGGCAACTGAAAATCAACCTGAAGGCTTTATGATCAGATATCTACCAATAATACACATGAACAAATTATTTTACATTTATTCTATTCCTAAATATGAAGTTACAACTTAGTTTTTCATCTTCCTTTTCTGCCAGTGCTTTAAAGTTCATGCTTCTATCAATAAAGGTGAGAGTATAAATATCACAACGTAAGAATCAATTGTGAAATGTTTAATGAAAATTCTGTGAACCCAAGAGAAGACTACATGTGAACTTAGGGACAATAGCAGTGCCTTTTTTGTACTATGCCAGTTCAAAATTAATGTGAGAGATAATGATGTAAAAGTATTACAGTCAGTGTAATATCCACTGTAATGTTTATTTTATATATACCTTCAAACAATTTCTAGCTGCTTTTGACCCAAGCATCTAGACAAAAGCCTGGAGAATTGATGGTTGTTCTAATTAGGAAAAAGAGTGATGATGCCTTTTTAAAATCTCCATGCACTTTATTTAAAAGTAGCCCATTATTTTTCTTGTTTGTATTAACCTCTATTTTCCTGAATGCTGGAAAAACTGAACAAGAACGTTTATCCCATGTTCAGTATCTTATGCTATATCAACTGTGCCTACATCAAAAGGTCATTCTCTTGAGTAGTTTCAGGGTTAAGTCCTGGTCTTCATGTAAGGCTTCAGCTTTACCTCAGGCTGTTTCATACCACAAATATAAAGTGCATTCAGCCCTTACTCTCAGCCCCTAACAACAGCATTGGCATCTCTTGCTTTTACTGTGTGCTGTGGTGGCATCTTCCTTGCACCTAAACCCCGAACAAAGCAGGAAAGCCTTGGACACTGTGCTGCAGCCAGCGATGAGCACCCCAGGGCACAACATGTCCTGCTACCATGGTCCCAAATGCAGCTCCTCACTTTTACTGATTCAGCTTGCTGTTGAAACGTAGGTTGCAGATCACTATTCACTCACAAGAGGAAAAAGTGTACTACGTACTGTGGTTGTTGAACTCTGAACTATATGAGATCCTTGATTAGCATAAAGAATATCCTGGAAAATGGCACAGTTGTGTGATCATAACAATCATACTTGATTGATCTTTTCAATTCTAGCAGCAGAGAGAAAAAGCAATAACACAGAAAGAGTTATAGTACTAGAATGGAGAAAATATGCTTCCAAAAAACCACATAAATTAACCTATACAAGTAACTATGAACTGACCCTGGAATGCCTTTGCTTCCATTCTGTGTCTCACTTAAATGAGATTGAGTATAAGCAGCTGCTCTATACAATGGAAATAGCTTGTAATGGTTACTGTCAAATTTGGGGCAAAAACATTTCTAAATTCTAAATTCAAAATTCTAAATTTTGCATTATTAACACAGTCCAACTATTGTTTGGTGAACCAGATCTAGCTCACAGGCTGCTTGTATCCAGCCTTATCAAGGACACCAGAGTGCCTACCTGCTCTGCCACAGAACCCTCAAAAAATGCTGCAGTTGCGGCTGCTTGGGTATCCTTCTATGCTGTAAGAAACAGCAGTGGCTGCAGAAGGAAGGCGCCAGACTTCAAGTGTGGCCACTTGGGGATTGCACTGGTGGTAGGTGGGATAATCAGCAGTGGTTGCTTCTTCACATCCAAAGAGTAGCTGCTCTAGAATGAAGAAAGGTGGGTGTCAGTGATGTCCCCAAATAACCTCTCTACAAGCATATTCAAGCACCTCTGAAAATCCTGAGCTTTCTGCTTAAACTCTTGAATAAATATTTGGGTCAGTACTTCTCATTTTTAAATTCTGTCTGATGTTCTCCTTGAAGTAATGTACAGAAAAGATCTGATTGCCTCCATATCTGGAGCTGAAAAAACAGTCTTGCCTGTTATAGCTTGTAATTCTGAAATACAACAAGAATGGTCTGATTTCAATAAAATTGCATTTTAATTATTTAGTCTCTTTAATCTATTATTGAAAAGCTCTTATAATGAAGATCTAGAAAACAGTCCTATACTAAACTGAGGGGTATTTTTTCTGGCATTGTAGCAAAGATTTCTGATATTCTTAATTAATCATAGCTAGGTTATGTGCCCTATAAAATTAACAATATATGAAGCTTCAATATTTCATTTGATCTTAATAAGAATGGTCCACGGGAGCCAGTGAGTTTTTCAAGCTAGATTAAGCTACAAAAATCAAATGATTAAACACAGATTTATTTTTAAAACGAGACTATCATTCTCACATTTCTTCAGCACTTTCTGCAATTAGAATATTAGTATGTATATGTAGGACTTCATTTAAAAGTTGATACTCCCAAACGCACTTCTCATGGAAAAAAAAAAAAAAAATCAATATTTACCGATTGTGCACTTACAAATTCTCTAAGGATTTTGGAGGTATGTAACTCTGACAAGGATGTTGGAAAGGAAGGTGATCCTTTAAATTCCAGCAAGCATAAATTCTCATTCAGTCAAGGTCACATCAATGAAATGAATGTCATTTCATAAACACCTCTGAACAACTGTGATCTATTACCTAAATGGGAAGGAGAGGTGTTAATGGGTGTCTAAGGAATGAAATCAATTTAGCTTGGAGGCACTCAGTTGTTAGAACAGTTGTGAGCATGTCTGGCTGCTAATATATGTTGATTAGTATTAATATTATTCCATGTCTGAAATGTGGCCGTCATGACATTTCTAAACCAACGAATGGCGATTACAGCTCTGTTTTCTTTATTCCCTTATCTAAGTAATCACTTCTGGCTGGGTGGACTATCAGGTTTGCAACTGGCACAGTACAGAGTTTGATGACTTGTACCCACAGGCATCTTCTCATTGCTGTGATCCTGTTGCAGAAGGAAAATAAAGAGCATTTAACCTGTTGTTTACTGGCAGGATTCTGCACAGCCCACTGAGAAAGTTACAAGGACCTGAACTGAATTAAAAATACAAGCATATCTTTGTATGCTTGATACTTATGCTGACAATATATGCTTGATGTGTTGATGCTCACAACTTGAAGTAGAATTTTCAAGTGCAGAATTGCAGAATAAACTTGCCTTTGCAGGGTTTATCTTTGATTTTTTTCTTTTCCCTAACATGATGCATGATGGAAAAGTTTAGTGCCAGAGGGGAGACAACATTGATTAAAAGTATCAATAAAACAATGACAAAATAAATGTTTTGTTGACTTTGCAGATGAGTAACCTGTCTACTGTACCATTTCAGTAAAATAATGTAGAGGGATTATGAAAAATTAGGGATGCCCAGACTTTCTGCACCATCCTAGTATATCTCACCATTCTACATATCTCAAATACTCCAGTGAAGAGAGCTTTGCAATGGAAATAAGCTGGGGCCACCTGTCCATGAAAAATAATCTCTTCCTAAAAACTATTCAGAAGAGATGATGAAATCAGTTCCCAGAAAACTCCCCCCAGTTTATATACTGGGCATGACGTGCTATGGTATGGAATACCCCTTTGGCTAGTTTGGGTCAGGTGTCCTGCCTCCGCTTCCTGCCAGCTTCTTGTGCCCCTCCTCACTGGCAGAGCATGAGAGACTGAAAAGTCCTTGATTGGAGTAAACGTTACTTAGCAACAACTAAAACATCGGTGTTAATCAATGCTGTTCTCAGGCTAAAGTCAAAAACACAGCACTGCACCAGCTACAAAGAAGGAGAAAAATGGCTGCTACTGCTGAACCCAGGACACATGGGAACTACAAAGCTTCATTCTTGTAATAAAGGGTGGAAGGGTATGCTTTTTCTTTAAGCATTTGCAGCAGTAATAGGAGTGGATATCCTTCTTACTTGATGGTCCATAACACTTCTCCCTGTAGTTCTGCTGGTCCCAGTTTTACATCACTAGTATATCCCATGGCACACATCTTATGGACCTCTTATGGATCATAAGAAATTTTTTCTGAATCATGTGTCTTAGCCTGATTTTTCAGTAAAATTGCTGCTACACAAATCATGCCATAAGAAATGGAGGTGTACATGATATCAATGACATAGGCTGACCAAACAAACAAAAAACCTCTCAAAACCCCCAGCCAAACAGAAATATCTAGGAGCCATTTTATCTCACTATAGACTTGGTTGTCTACAATTAAACAAGGTCAGACTCTGTGAGTACTTGGTAGGAGAATTTAAAAGAAAGATTTATTCAAAAGAAAAGCTATCTAACTGGCCTTATGAAAAGATCCAATTTTTGGTGCTGTGTAGCATCTCCTCTGCCCCATGAATTCATCTGGAGTCTTACCATACTTATTTCTGTAGAATCTATTGGGAAGCTGATTTGGTAAAACATGATTAAATGGAATTTTAATAGGTGATGAGGTCAGATCAGATTTAATTTCAGAGACTTATTCTGCTGCCTTGATATTGCACAGAACATTTTTCCACACAGGTCTTACCTATGGTACCTCTGCCTACTCGAGAAATATCAAGTTAAATGGAGGTCATGACTGAAAGACCTGCAGTGTTCACAGATATGAGCACAATGAATTAAAAAAAAAACCTAGAAATTGAAGTAGTGTTTTTCTGCCTATCTGGGCATGCTAACTGGATTTGCTAGAACATGGTATAACATAACAACATGCTAACTCAGTATCTAGGATGTATCAAGACAAACATCCTTTTCTATCCTTATGACCCAAAAAAAAACAATTGTTATAGGGTCAAAAGACAATTTAGTATTGTACTGTATAAAAGAGGCAATACATACATATATTTTTCACCTCAGTCTCATCACTTCTTATTAATGCCACACAAGGTTATAATTTCATAGGCAAGTTACTGACTTCCTTCTTTTGTAATGTTTTCACCCTTTTGTGATAAAATGCTAATCTTCAGTGCTTTACAAGTAATTACCAGAGCAAAATAGTTTTCATAGATAATTCTTATTCTTCATATTGTGTGTGTCCAAGTACCAATGCAGTGGCAGGCTGGCAATGACCAAGATGAACCATACCGCTGTGCAGCTGTCGGAACCCTGGTGAATACGGTCATCTGGATGTTATAACTTTCACTGTGCCTAGAAGTCATCACATAAAAGAGGTAAAGATTGTATTCAATTTGGCCTTAAGTAGCACACCACTGACAAAAGTTTGTCCAATTTATGCTGTGGAACAGAATTTCACTATATTTTCTAAATGTGCAGCAAAAAAGACAATTTAAACCGGCTGTGGGTCTCAAGCTGGTATCTCCTAAGGCTTCTAAGTCCGCAAGTAGCAGTGAACTGGCCTGTTGTGCTATGCCCTAAAGCAACACAGCAGTGTTGAAACGGTCTAATTAACCTCCTGCTAAACCTGAAATGTCAGGAAGAAGTATCACTAAACCTCAAAGGCTTTTTAACTTAGTAGATTTGGATAGCACTAGTTTTTTCTAGAATTCAAATCAATTGCACTAAAAATTGACTAGACAGTAATGGAGAGGCAGTTTGTGTTTAAAGCCCAGGATTTTGCCAAGAGAAAATTTTTAATTTTGTCTCTTCTTAATGTTGTCTGTATTTTCAACTAGTGTGTTAGTGTCACAGTTTAAGCCCAGCCAGTGACTAAGTACCACACAGCCACTTGCTGACTCCACCCTCCTTTCTCTCCCCTGGGTGGGATGGGGAAGAAACGTGGAAGAAAATAGTATATTACATGGTTCATATCTTATCCTAACTATAAGAAGTCTTTTTTGAATTAATGTATTTTAGCCTGTTTTGGTTTGGTTTTTATTTGGGTCGGTTTTTTTTTTTTCAGTAAAATTGCTCTTATACAGATGGTTCAAAAAGAAATGGAGGTGTACATAATATTAATGGCATAGGCAGAGTAAAAATCCCCACCAAAAAAAAAACCAAACAAATGAAAAGAAATATTTAGGAACCATTTTATCTCACTCAAATTACACATGTTTATGTGTAATTAAACAAGACTGGACTCTGTAGAATCTAATATGTAAGATTACTTTTCTGCTTTACATTTTTTAAAGAGAGGTTTATTTGTAAGCAATTGCTTTTTCCTCCTGCAGAGCTTTCTGCTCCTGTGCATAGAACAATTTTAATTCACGTAAGTGTGGTAAAAAGAAGTGATCATGTGTAGTAATTTAAATTTTCTTCATGTGATTTAGTTCTAGATTGTCAAAAGTGATACCTGGATATTATGCAAAAATATTAATTAACATTTTTCTAGGTAGTTTAGTAAACCCAGATGAGAGGAAAAAAGGAAAGCTTAGAAATTAAATCATCCTGTATGAATCTCTGTCTGGCTGACCAAACATTAGTTGTCACATATCGATCTTGCACACATGCATCGGAAAACATAGAACATAAAATTTGAATATTTTAATTACAATTGTAGGTTGAAAGAAATATACCATTAAAAATCTGGTGATTGCTCAGGTCAAGTTATCTTGTTTATTACATAGACTTGAACATTTTTTTGCTTTTATTTTTTTCATTTTTATTTCTATTATTTTTTTCTTGCCCCTATAGGCTATCGAATTTTAAAGAGATGTAACTGTGTGCTGTTTTGGGAATACTAGCTCTTTTGTAATTTTTTTTTTTCTTCCAAGAAGTTATAATAATCTCAAGATATATAATTTAATAGCAATTATCACTCACAAACAACTTTTCGTACTCAGAAATGACAGGTATCTGACTTTTTTTTTCCCTGTCTCAGAGACAATTACTTCCTGAGACAAGGAGTTAAACTGAAAGAACATTTCTAAAGTAGCAGTGGGATTTTAAGAACATTTCTTCTGTATTTTACATTTTACTGATAGGTAGGTATCTGTTCTGCCTCCCAGAAGACCATGCAGATGAATAGACATGAAAAAAAAACCCAAACAACTCCTATGGGACACATTGCTCTGGCTGACTGAGTTAGAATTACAGTTCCTAGTGGGATAAATGTCTTTTATTTATTTAAAATGTCTTAATTACCATCTGCTTGACAATATCCTTCTTAAATCTGGCAGATTTGTGGACCTTCCCTTCACTTTGTCAGGTGTTTATATTCCGTCTTTGAAATTTGAACACAAGTCTCACATTTACAGAGGCTTTTGACTCTGTCTTTTAAACTGTTTCACATTAAAAGTAATTTCAAAACAACTTCCCTGGGGTCATAACTAGAAGTGTGGAAGAGAGAACTAGTGGTTAGGTCTGACCTAAGGGCAAGGAAATGACCTTCCTTCCATTGCAGAATCAAGGGACAAGCAGTATATAGTTATGCTGCCTTGCTGCCTTTTACTGCTTCCCATTGAGAGTGTCTTTAGAAATAACTTGTGTGGGAAGGTACAATTTCTCTGAAGAGCAGGCTGACTAAAGAGGTTATGAAAAAGTAGGAGGAAAAAGCAAAAGACAAGCAAACAAAACTAGAACATCTGCTTTAACTTTTTGGCAACTTGTATTAAATACACAGACCAAGAAGTCTGAATAAGAAGTTCTCCAGCACGATGAAGGTGTGATTGGAATAGAACCATAGAATCGTAGAATAGTTAGGTTTGGAAAGGACCTTAAGATCATCAAGTTCCAACCCCCCTGCCATGGGCAGGGACACCTCACACTAAACCATGTCACCCAAATGAATGATAGGAACCCACTGAGTTTCAGTGGAGCCTGTGTATGCAAGAGATATCATGCACCTCCAACCATCCTCCATATTCTTCCTCTTTCTTATTTTCTTCCTCTTTCCTATTAAGAAGAGAGAGACTGTGAAAAGGATATGTTCTCCTTACATAAAGGAAGTCCTCCTTTGGAAACTGAAATCTGAATTAAGTTCATTTTTTATTCTTTGCATACTAGAGAGTGCTTCAGCAGACAAGGGAACCCAGACAATGCATTCAGTAACTATTGTGCCAGCCAGTCTGTTAAGCATGGGGACTTCCACATTTCCAGTTTTTTTAACTTTTTTTGTGCTTCATTTTCTTTTTTCACCTTAAAGAAAGAAAATAAAAAGCAGTATATCTCTCAGTCTTAAAAAAATCCCCACAAACCAAAACAAAAACTCAGCAACAACACCTGCCCCCTCTCAGGAATGGTCTTCCCTTCTGGAAACCATTCTGCTGTCACTTTTCTTTACTGTAAAATGTTGAGTTGTTTCTTTCTAAATAACAGTGCAAGTACCTCGTTTAAAATAATAATTCTAATAAACTATAGTTTTTATTTGATTCTGACATTTCTCTCTTGCACTAAGATGCTAATATATACCCATGATGGGGCTACAGAACTGATGGACAGTGGTAGAGAAGTTGATGTCATCTACCTGGACCTGTGCAAAGCGTTCGACACTGTCCCACACAACATCCTTGTCTCTAAATTGGAGCGACATCAATTTGATAGGTGGACCACTTGGTGGATAAAGAACTGGCTGGATGGCCACACACAAAGAGTTGTGGTCAATGGCTCAATGTCCGGCTGGAGACCAGTAACGAGTGGTGTCCCTCAGGGATCCATGTTGGGACCGGTCTTGTTCAACACCTTTGTCGCTGACATGGACAGTGGGATTGAGTGCACCCTCAGCAAGTTTGCAGATGACACCAAGCTGTGTGGTTCGGTTGATATGCTGGAGGGAAGGAATGCCATCCAGAGGGACCTTGACACGCTTGTGAGGTGGGCTGATGCCAACCTTATGAAGTTTAACCAGGCCAAGTGCAAGGTCCTACACCTGGGTCGGAGCAATCCCAGGCACAGCTACAGGTTGGGCAGAGAAGAGATTCAGAGCAGCCCTGCGGAGAAGGACTTTGGGGTGTTGGTTGATGAGAAAATGAACATGAGCCGGCTTCAGTGTGCGCTCGCAGAAAGCAAACCGTATCCTGGGCTGCATCAAAAGGAGCGTGACCAGCAGGTCAAAGGAGGTGATCCTGCCCCTCTACTCTGCTCTTGTGAGACCTCACTTGGAGTACTGTGTGTAGTTCTGGTGTCCTCAACATAAAAAGGACATGGAACTGTTGGAACAAGTCCAGATGAGGGCCACGAGGATGATCAGGGGACTGGAGCACCTCCCGTATGAAGACAGGCTGAGGAAGTTGGGGCTGTTCAGCCTGGAGAAGAGAAGGCTGCGTGGAGACCTCATAGCAGCCTTCCAGTATCTGAAGGGGGCCTACAAGGATGCTGGGGAGGGACTCTTCATTAGAGACTGTAGTGACAGGACAAGGGGTAATGGGTTAAAACTTATACAGGGGAAGTTTAGATTGGATATAAGAAGGAAATTCTTTCCTGTTAGGGTGGTGAGGCACTGGAATGGGTTGCCCAGGGAGGTTGTGAATGCTCCATCCCTGGCAGTGTTCAAGGCCAGGTTGGACGAGGCCTTGGGTGATATAATTTAGCGTAAGGTGTTCCTGCCCATGGCAGGGGGGTTGGCCCTAGATGATCTTAAGGTCCTTTCCAACCCTAACAATTCTATGATTCTATGATTCTATATTATGCATCTTCTATTTTCAAAATAGTACATTTAGGTCAATGTTAGAATCAAGCCTGAAATGCACAGAAATAAGATTAACTTAATAAATACATTACATTCTAGACAGCAGATTGAAAACAGCAACTGGAAAAGGTGTTGGGGATGCTTACTAGGATGATCCAAGGAACAAAGAATCCATATTAGAAGAGGTGTCTGGAAGAGCACAGTTTTTCTTGTGCCTAGCAACATGAAAGAGAAAACCGCTCTTCATAAACATGTGAATGACATTAGGAAAACATAATATGATTACTACTGAAAGAAAACCAAATGGCTTTAAAATGCTTGTAAGTATAACTAAGCTGTACATCAGAGGACTGTTTCTGACTTTTTAAAAGTGTTTAGCAACAGTTTTTCTGTAGAATACAACGGTTTGGGCTTCCTTTTTAAAGTGGTGGTGTAGCATGCTTGTCTAAAATAGATGAGATGAGAAATAATGAAAATAGTTGAACAACAGATATCTGAACTCAAATCTGGCAGAACTGCTAACAGATTAAAGGGACTGATGAAAACCTTGTCTCTTGCTGGTATTTTTAAAGAATATTTCCCTACTGACAGGAAGTAAGTAAGGAAAAAAAGCTAGTAGAGTTTTGTCAAGCAAAAACCACCAAACTAAATATCTATGTCTCTTCTGACACACAGTATTGGTGGATAAAGGCAATGTAGCATATCTGAACAAAACTCATTTAACCATACAGCGCAGATAATTCATGGAAACAGCAAGAAAATACTGCCTCATTAGCAGTATAGAATAAATGAGTACACTTCATCCTTATCAGGTAAATTCACAGCAATGAACGTAGCAATACAAGCACTCAATATGAAAACAAGCGTAATTCATGCATTTAATAATGACCTAGAGATTATGTTAATTGAACAATAATTAGCTTCATTAATGAGAAAAAGACAATGGTACAGCAAACACAACATGTTTAATGTACACATGGTCTTATTTTTCTCATCTTCTTCTGATCTATGTGCTAAAGATTGACTATAAACCACCTTGCTATGATTATTATTTGTTCTTGTAATCTATTTTTTGTCTACAGAAAAATCAATGCAAGCTTACCACGTGTCTGATGCCAGAGAAAATGCTGTGTAGGAAAAATTTCAAGAGTGCATTTTTTTGATTAAATACTCTGGGACTGAAATATTTTAAAGTTATTTTCTGCACTTGTGACTTCATATAATTTAAGTTATTCAACTCCTAGTACATTCCACTACTTCAGAACCATGAATGCTTTCCTGCTTATCTTTTTATCCTAGTTAAATGAAAAAAAAGTATGAGCACTTATCAAAGCTGCTCTAGACAAAGACTCCTGTTGGTAAAGAACTGAAACTTGTTTCTACTTAGCTCTTTTTGCTAATATTGAGTTTAAAAAAAAGAGGAAGACAAGTGAAGTGGAGTATCCGTTCTTTCTGTTTGGGACACCTGCGTGCAGGAATAACTGCAGGATAAAGCTTGGAAGAGAGCATTAACTGAAAATCAAAGCAAAACACTTTGAGACAAAAAAACGTTCTTTAGCTATACTAAAACCCCACATACATACTTGACAGTTTTTGCTGCCTGCTGCTTTAAAGTTTAGGTTTTAAAGGGAAAACTGAGCCAATCTACTTAGATAATTACCATATGACCTTACGTTTGGTACAGCAAGAATAATAATAGATTTTGTGAAAAGAATTAAGTCAACTTGGAAATGATTGTGTATTACAGAAATGTAGGCTACAGCCTCCTTGTTTGGTGAAGACAACTTACAACTACCTTGTCACGTCCAAGAGCAGAAAAGAGTCCCTGCTAGAAAAGTAATGCAGCAGTTACCAGTTTTTCTTCTCTATCTAGCTCTAAATAGATGTTTAGCCTCACCCAACTCAGCTTCAAAAATTTATTTCTGTAATAAAAATGTAGTGTATTCACGGTAATTTTTACTAAAGCATGACACAGGTTAATAAGAAATTCTGGGCCTTCTTCACATACCTGAAGAACAAGCGCAGCATCACGTGGAAGTACATGGGGTAGGAGCTGTGGGAAAGTAAGAAAAGGGCATAAAAAGATTAAGAGAAATATGAAATTTGAAAGATGTGACAGTTTTATAAAATACATAAAGAGCAAATTTTGCAGGCAAGAGTAGCAAGCCTCTGTATTCCGCCTTCAGCATCATGTAAAACAGGTGATAACATATGGTAGTAGACTATTACTTCTGCGGATTGTCTCTTTACGAAACAACAGACATTAAAAGAGGGAGAAAAATAGAAGTGCTCCTGATTCCAAATAATCTTGGAAAGAAAGAAAACTCATCAGAAAATAGGTATTCGAAAGTTACAGCTAGCTTGAAGTTACGATATAAGAAATCAGAATGAAGTTTTTGATGAATTACTTTTCAGAATAGTATAAATAAAATGTTGTTTGCAAAACTGGCAAAAGCTTTTTCTTGGACTAATAGACTAAAAGTGTCAAAAGGATAGATTTACAATATTATTTAAAGACTTCAGCGTTTTTTTCAGTGGAACTGATAATCTAGAATTAAGTATCTTAGTTATCCTGTTCATTGCATGTAGATGATTAGGAACTTGTAGAACAGGAAACATAGAAATCAGCGTTCTCTAAATATGCTTATCACATTGTGCCTCAAATGACAGACAGCAGAACACCTTGTATCTAAATCTGGAATACATGGAGTACCACCAAGTTTAGCGTTGTTAAGATTCAGCTGCTGCCCATGATAAAAAGTCAGAAGTAATGCTTCAGGGAACTGAGCTAGTGAAAATTCAATATGATGGGATTTAGCAGCAGCTGAGTAGCTGTCTGCCAAAAACTGGGTAGGAATCTGTCTCCAGAGATATTGGTGCACTTTAGCTCAAGACAGAAGTAACAGTAGATACAAAGGAGGAAAGATTCTAAATTAATCATTTTGAAGTGAAGAGGAAAGATAATTTAAAACTGGAAATCTACATGTTTAGGCTTTTTCACAAGTGTCTCCAGCTTTCTTAATTTACTACAAATTCAGAACTTAATGCTGATTTTTTCTTTTCCAGAAATGAAATATCCTGAAGACAGTATCTTGTCCTATTCAGTTTACACTGTATTTTGTAAACAGCAGGTTATATACTGACCTCTGTTCCTCCACATCAATATTTCTAATGTTTCAGATCTCCAAATGGAGAAACTGCTGGGCTACAGTAACCTGTCACAGATGGCTGCATGTCTACCTGTCAGCATCAGTGCTCCTTTGCATTAGACTAAAGCATCAAGCAATAACTGTGGGGGTTGGAACGTATCAAAGCTGTTAGAGACCATGGGAAGGAGAAACTACAGCTGGCAATTAAGAGTGACCATGGGAAGGAGGAACTACAGCAGGCAATTAAGAGTGACCTGTCCCTGACTGGTACTTGGAAGATGTTGGAACTGGCAAGGAACAAGGACGTCGGAACTGGAAAGAGGATGTCGATAAGAAAATCAGATAGACTTTCACGTGATGTAACTGCAAGGCAAACACAGATGTGCTTGGCTAATTGCTTGGAAGCATATAAATATCGTGTAATCTTTGCAATAAATGATCCAGCTTGCACTCTACCTCTGGGTCCGTGCCTCCATCCTCACAATAACTTACTTAAAGTCTACTCCCTAGAGGTGAAAAGATTGTGAAAAAAATGATTTTTCTCTGTCAGTAGTTTTCATTGTATACCTATGTTGTTTAAGTACTGTTCTGTACCTAAACTGACATTGGAACAGGAATCATTGCTAATGGATGAGCTTTAGCTTTTCCTGATAAAGTTCAGATTTAAAGTTTATTCTGTTTTCACAATATACTCCAGCAATAGGTCTTAAAGCAGGACAGTGCAAAATTCAATTAAAAGACCAATTTTTAATTCTAAAATAATTAAAATTGCCTAAACTTTTCTAGTGATACTTCTTTTTAACCCATCATCAATTGAAGATGGTGTTACTCAATGTGCAACACCCCCTCAAATTTGTAGGGTATTATAACGTTCAGTATGGTTACTTCCTGGGGATAAGGTCCAATATTATTATAACCTGGGACTTGCACATTTCATGTTCTCTTACATTTTTTTAATTGCCAATGTCTCATGTAAATGTCTTGTACTTTAGAATATGGCTTTAACCTTGAACTCATTGTACCTGAAGCAGTTGCTGTCATTGAATTTTAAGTGAGTGTAGAATCTGTGTTTATGGGTAAGATTATGGTGCAAATTGTCTCTCTAAAATGCTAAGCAGCACTTGTTCAGGATGAATCTGATAGCTTTCATGCAACAAACTCACAGAAAAGGAAGTTAATTAAAAGTTTTTAAGGTAATTACTAACAAATCTGTCATTAAGGATTCAGTTCCAGACACAAATATATGACCTTTCTTACAGTTCAAAGTTGACCTTTTCAACTTCAGGGGTTCTTCTTAAGTATTCTTATGCAGCCAGTAACAAAGCTGTTTGAGAGTTTATAAAGGCTTTTTCCCTTTAAACACCAAAAGTCTCTTCTTTTGCATGTGGTAGCACCCTACCAGATGTATGCAGAAATGCAGAGCTTAGGCTGAAAATTCGTGGTTGTTTATAGTACCAATTATAATAATTTAATTTTATGTATTCTATATGTACAGAATGCTGTGCCAACATGCAAACCCCAAGTCTGAATATTCTAAAAAGACAACTAGGCTTAAAGCAACTATTATTACAATGATTTGAAACTCTTTTAAAATAAAACATTAAAACTACCAATGAAAACTAGAAATTCTCTTGAAAAATACATTACTGAATACCAAAAGCCATTATTCCATAGACAGAAGTTGAACTGTGGAAGAAGTCATTCAAGGCAGATGTAGTGATCAAGCATTTTTCATGATGGATGTGCTTTTACATGCAGCATAAAACATTGAAACTAAACATCAATGAATATAAACTTAAAAATGTAAACATGGGTTCTTAATGAGGAAAATTAGAAAGATATCAATGGCCACTACAATCAAGGAACCAATCTTCAGATCATTATAAAGACTCCTGTCAATTCATTGTGTGAAGGTTTGGCTTTTATAGCGTTAACCGGTGGAAATACCAGTGTGACTTGCTGAACACTGACTGCCACACACCCATACTCAGTACCTAGCACCACTGACACTAAGGGAGCACCTTAGGCACTGGCTGCACTAGGGTATCCCATGCAGGTGGCATGGAGCGTTACAGCCACAGCTTTCAGAGCTAATGTCAAGGAGCTGAAGGTTTTCCTGTAAGCATAATCTTGTAACGTTTCAATGATTTACCTCTGAATTGATCAGCACAATGAAAGGACCCACCAAAAAGAGTTCTGGGCAAACTGTTTTACTATACATGCATCATATGTCTGCAGCAGCATAACTCTGTCAATGAGAGCATTGCTTTAATCACAGATACTTGACAATAACATGTAAATGGTGAAACTGTGGATGGCAATGTAGAAAAAGTAGAAGTTTCTGCTTTGTAATTGGAACAATGCTGGAAATTGTAGCTCTAAAGAATTACATTGTGGACAAAAAAAAAAAAAAATCAATCCTACATCCTTTTTTATTAAAAAAAACCAACATTAACAGCTTTAATTCAAGATAATCACAACACTTCTTCAGAATGAAAAAAAAACCCAGTTAAATACAGAATTGCATGCAGTCCCGGGACTGGAGTCCTTAGTGTTAGGACAGTGTGATTGAAGAATGCAAAAAAAAATAGGCCAAAACCCAGTCAAATATAATCTAAGTAATTTAACTGTAAGATGAAACCTGTAGTTCTGTCATTAACATGTTTGTCCAACAGTTGACAGTGTATTGGTTATTGTAAACCTGGAATTTTGCAGACATTTTATTTAGTACCATATTACTTCAGTTGCTTAGCACAATGTTATACGTGTCAGCTGTATTTCTTGATTCTTTAACATATGTCCTACTAACGCTTGCTGTAAGCTAAAAGAGAACATATGATTGCATTAAAAATTGTTTCTGTCAGACCTCAAAATGGTGTCAAAGATGTGAGGTCACTGAACAGGGCACACAGATTTCTCAGGAAACAGGCACTGGCCCAGGATTTTGGAATCTTTCTCAGTAACTCAGTGGAAGTCAAATCTCTACTGATAAGCTTTGACAATAACACACAGGAGATACTGAACTTGATGACAAGTTGCTGTTCACTTTAGATCACTTCCCTGGTCAAATGCTTGCACCCAGTGTGAGGCACTTCTAGATTTCTGGTTTGTGTATTGAAGTCATATACTGAAAGGAAACCAGTTCCCAGATCTGCTGTTTATATTTACTATTTCCAGTCTGATAAAGAAAAGACAAAACAATATTTTGCACCTTACTTCCTTAAGAAACCTCTGCAGTTGCAATGTTTGGGGCACACTTTATCACTCCTTTTTGATGATTCAGCCTGATTTGTGTGCCCCTGCAGCTGCTGTGGCCCACCATCAAAAAATGGCTTGCACTGCAGGAGTGTAGCTGCCCCAATCATCAAAGCTGGTTCACATCATCAAGGAAGAAAGTACTGTAAGTTATATGGTGCTATATGCACAGGTCTGCAACAGAGGTACAAGCACCTATTGTCAGTGTATTTGGAGTGGTACTCAAGGTTTGGGCTCTTGCTCTCCTTCCACCTTTCCCTTGTTATCTAGGAAGAGATAAAGCTTTTTTTTTTGACAGTTGGGAGGGAGATGTTTGTTTTTCTAGTGTGTAGATCCCTACTGTAACTCACTGAATGAAGCAGAAAGTAATTTTACATTAGTCCCTGGCCTATGGTGTTACTCCTATCACCTGTGAAGCTATAAATAAAATGAAATCATACTATTCATTGATGTTCAGCTGCTATGTTCATTAATGACATCCCTGTCCTCAGTAATGAGTCCCTTCAAAATGCTGTACAAAATAGGAGGTGGACTAAAAATAATAAACGCGCTTAAGCAACGAATGTTACTGCCTTTTTTGAAAGGCACTGTGACTCAGCAAGACAACAGAAGCAGATAGTATATAACCTATTTGGCTAGTGACCAGTGACCAGCAGTGTTCCTCAGGGCTCATTTCTATTCTGTTCAATATTGTTAATGATCTTGATTCAGGATTGGAAGGCACCAGTAGCAAGTCTGCCAATGATACCAAACTGGGAGATGCTGTTGACTCTCTCAAGGGACAAGGTGCCTTGCAGAGGTGTCTAGACAGATCGGAGCATTGGGCAACCATCAATGGCATGACATTTAACAAGAATAAATGCTGGACTCTGCACTTTGGACAGAGTAACGCCAAACACAAGTATAGATTGGGAGCAGGTCGGATGTGGAGCAGCCCTGCAGGAAGGGATCTGGGGAGCTGGTTGTCAGCAGCTCAGTGTCAGTCATCAGTGTGCCCTGGCAGCCAAGAAGGCAAACTGCCTCCCTGGGGTACACCACGAACAGCATGGCCAGCAGTCACAAGAGGGGATTATACCGCTGTGTTCAGTGCTGGTACAGCCTCACCTTGGGTGCTGTGTGCAGTGCTGGGCCCCACAGCTGAAGAAGGATGTGGAGTCCTTGAATGTCTCCAGAGGAGGGCACAAAGCTGGTGGACAGTATGGAAGGCAGGTCCTGTGAGGAGCAGCTGAGGACTCTGGGTTTGTCTGATTTGGAGACAAGGAGGCTGAGGGGTGACCTCATTGTTCTCTGCAGCTTCCTGAGAAGGGGAAGTGGAGAGGGAGGGGCTGAGCTCTGAACCCTGGAACCCAGTGATAGGATGCCTGGGAATGACTCAAAGTTGAGTCAGGTGAAGCTTAGGCTGGACATTAGGAACCACTTCTTTTACAGAAGGAGTGGTCAAACACTGAAACAGGCTTCTTAAAAAGGTGGCCAATGCTTCAGGCCTGTCGGTGTTTAAGAGGCATTTGGACAACATGCTTTGACTTTTGGTTGCCCCTGAATTGGTCAGGCAGTTGGACCAGATGATTTTGTGATTCTGTGTCTTGTGCGTGTTCTCTTGACCCACAAGCTTTGCCATCTTTTTTTCTCCCACACTGAGCTGACAAGGGGGAGTGAAAGAGCAGCTAGGTGGGTATCCGGCAGCCAGCCAAGGCTGACCCACCACAATTACTCTCCCCAAGTCCAGACTAGAGCTCTTTTCTTCAAAGAGATTTACTCCTATGATTAAGTTGCCAACAACTTTGCTTTGAGCCTTGGGAAGCTGTGAAGCAAGTAACATGATAAAGACAACGTCCTTATTGCACTTCCTGTCAATGTGGGCTGCGAGGACAGATGATTTGGGTGGCCACAAGTGCTGTTTAAAAAAACAAAAGCAAAACCCACAAACACAAAACCCAACAAATTCTAGTAATGTCTTTACATTGCTCTGAAATTGAATGCAGTGCAGATGAGGAAAAAGGACGGTTTTATAATTTTCCATCTACTTACTAATTAAGACTTGGTTTTCTTATATTCTAGGACCTTTCATGCTGATGGATCACAAGTTGTATGTTAAGAAATAGTATTATATTATACTGTCTGAAGACTCAAAATATATCACTTTAAACTGGAAACTGTTCTAATCTCCAAATTATTACACACACTTTGCATCATGAAGTCTTCAGAGCATTTACTCCTGATGAATCATTTCAAACATTTTAAGACACTCCAGCATTTTAGGATTTGTCTCAGAGATAGTGTTACTCAGGGAAACAGGACAGTCCTAAATACTCCTCCCCTCTTCCCCTGTATGAGATTCTAGTATTAAGGTGTGGAATAAATTCATTCCCAGCCCCCATTGTGGGGTAAATGAGGTAAGTAAGGAGACCACAGGAAATGTCTGACAAGTTTTTCATCCTATTTCTTATTCTGCCACAGCTTTCCTATGTGACTATAGGCTGTTTTATCCTGCCTGTGCCTCATATTCCCCTGCTGTGCACATAGATAACAGGTTTTTTCTCTCTTTATGAAAATGTGAATGTGAATTCATTAATCTTTAGCAGTCACTTTTTTCTGTAAGAGACACATTTGCTGTGTACAGGGAAAAGGCTCACATTATTCTTTTATTTTTTCTTCTTTCCTGCAGTTTTGAAGCCATTGCTATTTCAGTGTCAGCTAAGACTTCCTTTCCAAGACAGCAGAAAAGCCCTCTGTCCTTCTCTCAGTTGTGGCTGTGACTGGCAGTGCCAACATCAAGGCTCTTCCTTATGAAAAGCTGTTTGAGAACACTGGACTGCAAGAAAGAGAAGGGAAGGCTTATATTTTCAATGAACTTCCAGAAAGGTAAGTATTAGGAAATTGCTACAGGGGAATCCATTTTCCAGTTCACCTATACTATTCCCAAAAGTGCCCCACTAATGTGTATGAAAATTCTTAACAATTAAATATAAGAAGTTATTTTAGGAACAGCAATGATCAGAAAACAACTGATTGGAACAGCTGATTTGGACAGAAATATTAAAATGCTTTTGCTGATAAAAGATTCAAGGTTTCCTGGAGTGGAGTTCCTGTAAGTGGTATGCCAGCTGAAACGGGACATGAGTGAACTGAAATAGTTGTATTTCACTGTTCTCCCACATTAAGATCAAAGCTTTAATCAGCAGACTCGGATTTTAATTATATTAAAATAACTTGAAATACTATTCCTTTTAGAAAAAATATTTCGAACATGAATTCCACATGCCTTATGGAGGAAACACAAGATTACTTTGTGTATGCCCTACTACTGTATCTGGGCACTTGAAGAGCTATACATAGAACTAACTGTGTTTTCCATTCACCAGCACAGATTCCCAGAGGGGAAGAATTTATCTAGGAATCACCCCCCTACTGGTACAGTACTATGTAGCCCACCTTAGTGCTGACAATACTACATCAGCAAGTATCTAAACACTTTAAGACAACGCAGAAAACAGTAAAATGAGGTCAAGTGCATCTTTCCTTTGATCTTAGCTCTCTGTTCCAAATGTCTACCAAAATAACAGCCTCACTAAGCTATTCCTACTAGTCCTTTCATTATTCCTATCTCGTTCAACATAACCACACCTTATGCAATGAATACAATCTTGATTTCATAATTTCCAGCATCTACTGCCAGCCCCTGCACAGAAAGTGTCATGATACATCTGAGGCACCTGTTAAAATAACATTTTTGCTTTTCAAAGACTTGTCACCACACAAGACACTCTGGAAGAACATAGGGCACCACAGGGAAACTTTAACTCTACATTAATAATACTGAAAGGTGACTATCTTGTTTTAAACTGGCAGATTATGACCAAAGCATTTATTTAATAACTTTGATCTGAATATTTAACAGGAAACACAATCATAACCAATTTACAACGGGAAGAATAAGACACTGGAAAATCCACAAGGAATATGGATCTTTAATTAATGAATATTAGGCACTACTGCCCAAATTGAGTGCATCTGAGAGAGTACTTCTCAAGCAGTAAAGGAATACTGCATATGACAAGCAATTCATGCAATTACTTCTAAATAATCCCACTTTGCAAGAAAACAGTTTGCATGCTTCTGAAAACAAGCTGAGTAAATACTAAATTTCTGAAGTATAGCTATGTTACTCTGTAAAATTAGGTAGCATATGCTCCAGTTTTTGCAACCACTGACATGCAGTTGTTCTCCTACTGATTTCCTAAGATTGCATGATGCTTTCGACAGCTACTGTAGCCATGCAATGCTGTCCGTTGCTCATACTGCAAAATGGAACAGATCTCCCTTTGAATCCTCCAAATTATGTTCACCTACAAGCTAGATGGTGTCATGAACATGCAGGTAGAAGAAGAATATATTCTACCTTAGGTATTGCAGCAATAGTATTAGGAGATATAGACTTTACCAAATTAAAAAACAAGCACCCATCAGGGCTCAGGTGGGCAAAAGAATATGCTTTTAACTGTATGGGTGAAAATGCTGGATACATTCATACAATGAAAGAATGGTTTTACATTTTTCCAGGTACTTTGATGGTTTTGGTTTGTACATCCAAGACACATTTTCAAAACCTGAGTTAGACATTCAAGGCTAAGTGTTTTCCCTGAGCATTGCCCTGAGATCTGCAAAGGGCACCAGCTGTCAAGATTTGCTCTTAAAACACCTAAAGAACTCTTCAAGGTGCCTGCAGCACCCTGAGCAGTTACAGCAAGAATCACATCTTCTATGTAATATTTTCAGACAATTGTTTGAAAGTCCCACCACCTGTTGCTCTCAGTGTAGTTTTTAACAGCCCATTGTACCGTTCGATTTTCCCAGAGGCTGGTGCATGGTAGGGGATGTGATATACCCACTCAATGCCGTGCTCTTTGGCCCAAATATCTATAAGGTTATTCTGGAAATGAGTCCCATTGTCTGACTCAGTTCTCTCTGGGGTGCCGCGTCACCACAAAATCTGTTTCTTAAGGCCCAGGATAGTGTTCCGGGCAGTGGCATGGGGGACAGCGTATGTTTCCAGCCACCCGGTGGTTGCTTCCACCATGGTAAGCACATGGCGCTTGCCTTGGCGGCTTGGTGGCAGTGTGATATAGTCAATCTGCCAGGCCTCCCCATATTTGTACTTCAGCCATCATCCTCCATACCAAAGAGGCTTTAACCGCTTGGCTTGCTTAATTGCAGCATGTTTAACAGTCATGAATAACCTGGGCAACAGTGTCCATTGTTAAGTCCACCCCTCGACCACGGGCCCATATATATGTTGCATCTCTGCCCTGATGGCCTGAAGCGTCATGGGCCCACCGGGTCAAAAATAATTCACCTTTATGTTGCCAATCTAAGTCCATCTGAGCCACTTCAATCTTAGCCGCTTTATCCACTTGTTGGTTCCTCAGTGGCCCGACTCTGGGGTACATGGGCATCTACGTGGTGTACCTTCACCACCAGGTTCTGCACCCGGGCAGCAATATCTTTCCACAGTGCAGCAGCCCAGATGGGTTTACCTCTGCGTTGCCAGTTGCTCTGCTTCCATTGCTCCAACCACCCCCACAGGGCATTTGCCACCATCCATGAGTCAGTACAGAGATAAAGTACTGGCCACTTTTCTCATTCAGCAATGTCCAGGGCCAGCTGGATGGCTTTCACCTCTGCAAACTGACTTGATTCACCCGCTCCTTCAGCAGTTTCTGCAACTTGTTGTCCAGGACTCCATACAGCTGCCTTCCATTTCTAACACTTCCAAAGCACTGGAGCAGCCCACTGGCCTAGATACTTGACCATACTGTCCCACACACCCTGCCACTCATGACTGTCCAGCCTTGGGGAAAATCTCTTGGTCCTCCTATATCATCGTCTAACCCTAGAAAAGACCCAAACCCAACTCTGCTTAACTTTCAAGATCAGATGAAACAGTTGTGGGTAAAACAAGCTCTATATGTGTGCCAACATGCTGATCCCCATCACAATCAGCAGGCAGGTCTTGAGGGTATGCAAAGGCCATTCAAAACCTTCAGAACTCTCAAATGATGCTTTAAATGGTCTGGTGGGGGAGCTGGGAAGGTAAGGGGATGTCTCCTTCATAGGTTGACCACCCAAGGAGGGAAAAAAAAGATGTGTAATTGCTAAACACTTCTATTATATACCTCCCAAAGTATAGAGGTGATTACCACACTGGGAACGCAAGCCAGATTTGTTTCATGATCAGTGAGTCTATTGCATTACAAGTCTACCATAAAGTACAGCAAAACAAGAACCTTAGCCCAAGCCCCCAGCTGATAAACACTAAAACAGCAAATACTGGATGTAAGTAATGTACGACATGCTGAAACTCTGAGATCAACAACTTTGAGAGCCAATAAATCAGCATTGTGACGAGTGACTATTAATCTGAAACAATAAATGGTTATCACAAATATGATTAGACACACTCAGGTCAGATCTGTCGTTATCTCAACCCTTTGTGCCCCATGTTGGGAGCCAAGAAGAACTGTCGTGGTTTAAGCCCAGACAGTAAATCAGAACCATGCAGCCACTTGCTCACTCCCCCCTCTTCCTCCCCCCAGTTGCTGAAGGGATGGGGAGGAGAATCAAATGAATGTAACTCCCACAGGTTGAGATAAGAACAGTCCAGTAACTAAGGTATAACACAAACCACTACTGCTACCACCAATAATAATAACGATAAAGGAAATAACAACGGAAGAGAATACAACCGCTCACCACCCACCGACCGATACCCAACCCGACCTCAGCAGTGATCTAGCCCTTCTGGGTAACTGCCCCCAGTTTATATACTGGGCATGAAGTGCTGTGGTACAGAATACCTCTTTGGCTAGTTTGGGTCAGGTGTCCTGTCTCTGCTTCCTCCCAGCTTCCTCTCCTCCCTGGCAGAGCATGAGACTCAGAAAGTACTTGGTCAGAGTAAACATTACTTAACAACTAAAAACACTGGTGTTATCAGTGCTGTTCCCAGACTGAAAGTCAAAACCACAGCGCTGCACCAGCTACTAAGAAGGAGAAAAATGACTGCTACTGCTGAACCCAGGGCAAATACGTATCGCATGCGTTTCCCTGTGCTGGTGATGATGGAAGATACGTGCATTCCATTCAACATGGGTCAACCCTTCAGGAATATGCCCTATCTTACTGAAATTTGCAAAATGCAGAAACATAAATGGTCATAACAGCAGCATTTATATTACCCATCAAGGTATCTCTCATCTCTTAGACTTTCTATATTTGCTTGTTAGATATTTCTTTAGTTTCAGGGATATGCATTTTGCAAAATCATGTATTTGTTTACAACAGCTGATGTAATGGGAGCAAGGTGGTGAAATTTTGAGAGGTTACTGAGAGATACAGTTTCTCTGAAATGTGGTGCTGCAGCTGCTGCTTCCAGATAAAGGGCCAGTTTGGTTTGCCTGTACGTTTTTGCCAGCAGTAGTTAACATGAATTCTGGCAAAGGCCCCAATTTCTTTTCAAAGACAGACACTGCAGGAAGCTGGCATTGCCTGAAATGTTGCTACAAGACTACCCTTTCAAAAGATCTTTTAGCTGTGCTTGATTGTATTTTATATCTATCTATCTATCTATATATCCATCTATATATCTATGTATATATATCTGCCAAGGTCATAAGTTTACACCATAAGCCCGGTAGACAGACGCTAACTAGGAAGAATAATACAGCAGTGTGAGTGATCTCTTTTCAGCCATTCTGCTGTTTGGCTGCTTAAAACAGAAACATTTGTGAGCAGGACAGAGGGATAAAGAAGAGACTATGACATGAATTATGTTACTAATTTATAAATTCATCGTAAAAGAATCATACAAATTTTGCTTGAAAGTCATTCTTCAAACATTTCTCTTCATGGAAAGTTATCATGAGCTATCTTACTTCCTATCATGGGGTTTATTGAGACAAAATCCTCTTTACCTTGCTTTATTTATTTCCATGAAAAAAAAAATCAGAGAATCTTATCTTGGCAGGGGTTGTTCTCAGAAGGCTTTCTCATCTACTTCTATACATAGACATATTATACCTAGATAGATTGTATTCTCTGTCTGTGCTTGCCTCCAATCTAATTTTCCTAAAGTCTAATATTTCCCCTCTTCTTCCTTAGAGGTATATGGGAGAATGAGGAGTGGCACGGGTGGGATGTGTTTTGTTTGTTTCCTTGTGCTTGAAGGCACATGTATGTGTCCTGTTTAAGAACCATCCCCCAAAACACATCCTGTTTTTTCAAAAAAATCTTCCCATTTCTTGTAACACTTTAAATTACTGTCACTGGTTTTATTATAAATCCTTTCCAAGACCACTCTCCAACTGAGATTAAATGACATCTGCTGACAAGCCTTGATTAGAAATAATGACCCCAGTTAAAATCAGGAACTACTTAAAATGTCACATTTCTGTGCATTAAGGAACTTCTCACACAGCTTCTCCTTTCTTTTTCTTTGTGTCCTTGAAATGACTGTGAACCCACGAGACAAAAAACCCCAACAATACAGACTAAAAATCCTGAAAAAAAAAAATAATCTCCCAGTTTCTGGAGTACTGGGCTGCAATTCTGATTCTTGCCACATTTTCATGTGCAAAATTATGAGCACTGCTCTGGACTTGCTAAAGGCTTCCTCTGCTCAGTCTAGTTGTAAATGTGTACCAATCACTTGTACTGGAACACGAAAAGCTGCAGTTCTGATGCTTCCTGTATTGCCCCTATGCATGGCACTGCTGACAGGAACTCCCAGCTTTATTAACTGAGGATTATTACACTCTCAGGTAAAGTATGTAAGACTCTGAGCTTTGGAAAACAATCACTGAGGAAAAGAGTATGTCTACAAGGCTGAGCCACACCCTGTCCAACCTGGTGTACGCAGGAGAAAGGGGGAGAAAGGGAAGGGGCACAGCTCCAGTTCTGCAGCAAGCATTCCCTTGATGGCAGGTGATGCTGACCTGCAGCTCTCCACTGTTATCTGTCATGTCTTAATAGCAGGCTGCTACTGGCTGTAAATGCTCATAAGCCAGTTTCAAGGTGAATTCTAATGTGACCGGGACTTGACTGATACTGATTTGGTTGCACTTCATATTCACTGTGAGAGTCCTAAAAATCTATTGCCCCTTTCCTGACACACAGTGTTGGAGTATGACAAGAGAGATGTGTTCAGCACACACCAATACATCAAATGGATGCAAAAAGTGTGTGATCTTAAAAGTAGCATAAGCAAGCCCAGGATGGAGATAAATCTTCCTAAATAGATAATAAGTGAGGAGGAGAAGACGCCACATCTTTTAGAAGAATTAAAATGTCATACTTTAAGCTTTTCCTCCATTAAAGGTCAGGTTACCAAAATTTGCCATAAAAGATGCACAACTAATCTCATGGTATAGAGAACTCCACTTATGAGCACAAGAGTTTGTCTCTGGTTATGATGAGGAAAGGACTTACGGATCTAGAATTGGTAGGATTCCCCAACTTTATCTTTCTTCTGATCTTGCAAGCCTCATAACCCAATTTGGGAATCACAATTCTACTTTGGAAGCAACTATCATAAATAATAAAAGGTGACCATATACCCAGAACTCATTTCTCACCTCTGTAACCAGCTGAGATAATTTCAGTTATGATATCCACTTACGACTGGCCTTGAACCTCAGGAGTATGGTGGAGTCTTTCATCAAAGTAATAAAAAGATCTTCATATACTCATATAACCCCACAAAATAAATTATTTGGGATGGTGAAAAAAGTATTGATGCATAATACATGCAGGATTTCCACAGATATGTTTAAAATAAGAATAGCAGAAGTATTCAAGATAGCTTTTGTTTTAATTTGGGCTAGTTTGTTTGATTATTTTCACATGATACTCTTGCAAAGAAATTTGCTACAAGGCAACAGTAATGAGTCTGTGCATTACTGAAAGAAATCTAGAGTGAATATTTACTAAGTCATCAACTTTATTTTTTCCTAAGGCAGCAGTCCCTTCATACTTGCATATATTTTTAACTTCAACATGGTATTTCATAGCCAATTTTAAATATCTGTAGAGAAAATGTTTTTTAGTACTGTAAATTCAATGTATTCTCAAACACTTAAGAAATCTGTGAAATGGAAGCAGTTCAGTGCTGACATTTTTAGCATCATCATTTTATAATAGGACAACTCTTAATTTGCAAATAACTAAAAAACCAAGAAACTCCAAAATGAAGGATCTCGTAGGAAAGGGTTGCTGGAGACTGGAATGCAAGTGTTGTAATGCCTGTAAATACATTATTACTACACGCTCGCTAGAGAATCTTCGTGCTGAGGGAGAAGGAAAAATTATAGCAGGTCAGAAGACTGTGAAACATGTGCCCTCTCTTCTCCTACCATCCCTTTAATTATTGACAGCCTGTCACTTAGGTGCTGTGGTACTATGAATAACAAAATGGGCTCCCATCTGCATTTCTCGACAGGTTTTATTCTTCCAGATGAAATACTGCCATCTTCAGGCAGACCATGTTTCATGTTTACCAGTTCTAGAGGGTGTTTAATTGCTGAGTAGATCATAATGTCAAACAAACAAACAGACAGAAAAAATGCTACTTCTGTGCTTTGCCAGGTAAAGGATTGATCTTGAGAGGTTGCGTCCTTCCTTAGGGTACAGGGTTAGCACTGCCAAAACACACATAGCGGTTATGTTGGCCCAAACACTAACAAAAACATCCAACTATTTCCTTTGTTGTAATGAAAGATGAGCAGTTAAAATTACAGCCATAGTTGAGACCTTAATTGCTCGACACTTCTGATTATGCATACTGCATGTTGTCAAACACATAGGCAGGTCATTGTAGAAGCAGAGTGTAAACTATTACAAATAAGTGGGTTGAAAGTATGTGTTATTTTTGTAAAATTTTTTCTTCCAACAAAGTAGAACTTGAAGATGCCATTTGAATATCAGATCATTATATAAGAAGAACAAATGAGAAAAAAAAATTACCCCAGCAAACTAATAATTATACAGTATACAGTACTCAAGTATTCAGCAGAGCAGTAACATTAATGTTCCTTTTTCACTTAGTGCCCTGAAACTGGGATGACCTTCTATATTCAGCCATAAGGATCACACAACGAATTAGACAGTACAAAAGCCGAAATGAAGACTAGGTCTGTAAAGGTACAGGTAAGCAGCCAAGCCAAGTCCTTCATTTAAACACTGAGACATAGATTTTTAAAATTCTTTATTAGAGTGCAAAATCAGATGCTTTTATTCTCCCCAAAATATTTCTTTCATAATGTGAATTGTTGCTGCTATCTTAGTTTACTGGCAGGATTTGTTATGATAATACATACATATTGTATTCAGTGCAAACACATCAGAATGCCTGCCATCAAAATACAAGTCAAGAGCAGCCAGATCCTGACTGTTGTTTTCAAACAAGCATGCAATTCAGTTAAAATCACGTAGGCTTTTTCTTTTCCTTTATATCCTATGAGCAAATTCTAGATTACATCCTCACAGATTTTACGATGTTTCACCTCTTGCTTGTGGTGCTTTTAAAACTGAAATCTGTAATTAGGTGTGAGCTCTCTGCTATTAGAGAAAGTATTCGCTATGCTTCAATATTCTTTATACTTTCATATGCAGAATCTGTGTTGGGGAACTTAACCTGCAAAGAGATATCTTCCGCCTTCCAAAGAACCACCTTTTTTTTTTTTTTTTACAGAAGAACAGTATCTTTAGAAACTCTATGATACAATTCATCCGACATAAAATGACTTCAAAAATCTCCCCAGCTTCTCCACCTAATCCTGAAAACTCTACTAAAATATGAAACCTCCCACACAGCACAGACTGAAATTTCAATCTCTGCTAAGTTTGCAGGATAAGGAATGTAAGAAACTAGTCTGCTCAAATTCTGTTTCTTCTCTAGGCCTACTGTAAGAGTTGGCCCTATCTTACCATTTCCACATACTTTTTTTTCCTATTTCTGCTTAAGCCTTCTGTGCCACAAAAAGACCTATGACTTCTTTTAGTTTCTTTTATGCTTCCTTTTTAGATTTCTTTATATTACAGAAAAACTTGTAAATTAAATAGGGCTCTCAGGTGTTCAATAGTTGTTCTAATTAGTTTTTTGGGTGCCTCCTTGCACTATATTACAAGGTATATAACATGTAATATGAATACTGTTGTATTATCAGTTGCAGCTTCCTCATCCCCAGAAGAATTGCTTCCTGCTTCATCAGGAGCAGAAACTCATGGCTGTTGCTCTATCTGCCTCTCCCACTGAAAGGAGAGGATACTTCTGATCCTTAGTAACTAAAGTTTTGCTGTTTGAAATAGGAAAATTTGACACTGTAAATTGTTATGAAGAAAAGTCATTAAGAAATTTTATACAAATTTGTAATATTACAAAATATTAGATAATGATACCTGATGGAGTGAAGGTGGGGAGGAGAAGGTGGAGAAATAAAGTATTTTTATGCATGCTGAACAAAATTCCAAGGAGTTTGAAGGTTTCCAGGGACTTTCAGTTAAACTTTCTAAAGACACATACCTAGAGGGATCGAGGACTGGGAAGCTATCATTCATACTCATGTAGACTAAGGGTACTGTTGTCATTTAATCCCAGCCAGAAGCTCAGCCCCACAGAGCCGGCTATTCACTCACTGTGGGATGGGGGACAGAATCAGAGGGTAGCAGTGAGAAAATTCATTGGTTGAGAAAAATACAGTTCAACAGGTAAAGGAAAAGCAGCACACACAAGCAAAGCAAAGTAAGGAATTCATTTACCACATCCTGTGGTCAGGCAGGTGTTCAGCCACCTCCAGGAAAGCAGGGCTCCAACATGTGTAACGGCAACTTGGGAAGACAAACACCATCAGTCTGATCATGCCCCGCCCCATTCCTCCTCCTACTCCCAGCTTTACATGCTGAGCATGATGACAGATGACATGAAATATTCCTGTGGTCAGTTGGGCTCAACTGTCCCGGCTGTGTTGCCCCCAAATCCTTGTGCACCCCCAGCCTGCTCGCTGGTGGGGTGGGGTGAGAAGCAGAGAAGGCCTTGGCTTTGTGTATGCACTGCTCAGCAAGAACTAAAATAACCCTGTGTTACCAACACTGCTCTCAGCACAAATCAAAATGCAGCCCCAGACCAGCCACTATGAAGAAAATTTAACTCGAACTTAGCCAAAACCAGTACAATAGTGAAATAAATAGGACTTTGTAAGAGAACTATTATGCTATTTCTAAACCCAAGGTGGAAATTCTGCTACTTTCTTCCATCTTTTTTCTCATTGGCATTCCTAAACACCATTTAAAAGCTAACCCATCCTTTAAGAACCTGTTCTACCGAATTGGCAATATTATGAACTGTTGATGGGATCAACCAGCAACAAGCTATACCAATACAGCCAAGAATTTCTTATAGACCCAGCTTCCTAAAGGTCAGTCCCAAAATTCAGGTGAACATGCACTTACAGGTATCAGGACCAGATACAATATCATGACTATTTTCTTATTTATTATTTCTTGTGTTCTTTTGTAGCTCAAAAAATTAAATATCATCCTAGTCTCAGGTCATCAGTCAAAGAATCACAGAATCACACAGAATGTTTTGGGTTGGAAAGGCCCTTAAGATCATCTAGTTCCAACTCCCTGCCATGGGTATGGAAGCCTCACACTAGACCATGTTGCCCAAGACTCTTGTAACGTGGCCTTGAACACCGCCAGGGACAGAGCATTTACCACCTTCTTGGGCACCTCTTCCAGTGCTTCACCACCCTCACAGTAAAGAACTTCTTCCTTATACCTAACCTGAACTGCCCTTGCCTGTGTAGTCTACTTAAAAATACATAGAGATAACATAGAAAAAAATCACAATTTATTCCTATGTATGTAATAAGCCTTTAATGTCATAAGTTTGAGGGGATTGTACTGCTTAATTCCTAGATCTTGTTAGCTGTAGTGGCTTTCAGGCTTCCAACATTACTGGCTTTATGACCTCTAATTTCATTAATATAAGCAGTGATACTGAAGAAATGAATTGTTAATTATATCTTCCTTCTGACGTTAATGTGGTGAAGATTTTACAACTGATAAAGATATTTGGTCATGCAGTATTTCATCCAGCTTCCACAGCAAGCGGTTACTGTGATTCTCTTGCATGAAGCAATAGTGACACCCAATGTTAAACCCCTTGCACTGACGAGAAGCACTGCCTTAAATTACCCGGAGTTGTAATTTTAAATTTGTTCAGCTCTTGCAAACTGTCAGGAAAAGAACCTTCAAAAATGGTCTGAAGCCTCCCTGTAGGTTTGTACTGAAAAAGCCTTGCCTAGATTATTAAAAAAACAAATTAAAGCCCATTTACAGTACTTTCACCAGTCTCTCCTTTTGAAATGAGATCTTGATCAGATTGAATTTGTTTCACAGTTCTGAAATTGTGGCGGATGGTGTTTTGAGAGAAGTGGGTTTCAGCTTCAGATAGAAGAGTGAAAGCAGTGGAAAGAATTTGGCATTCTCCAGCTGCCTACAACTATTGCAAGGCCTTGGGGAATGTTGCAGACGGACTTAATTGAAACAGCTAATGACAAGACACAAATATGTTTAAGTAATAAAGATACTTGAAAAGAATGCTGCCAATTAGAATGTGGATAAACATCTGGCCACAGCTGTTAAGTCCCTGTCTTTCCCTCCCTGCTGCTTGGGCACCCCATGTGGTTCCTGCTGCCCTGGCCTCCACATGCCCCTGACAGCATCATTGGCTCACATCTTGCCTACTTATAGGGTTTAGAAATTTTCCTACATGGGGCAACACGAGAAATATTACACTTATTATGTGCATATATATACATACATATATATATATATATATACTTATTATGTCTGCTCTTTGGTGACAGTGGCCCAGCTGTACAAAATATTCCATTCTGTGATAGCTGTGGCATAAAACCACTGAGAGAAACCTGCTTGGAGGAGAAATAAACAAACTGAAAGCATTTATGGTAAACATAGCTGTCATAGTTTAACCCGGCAGGCAACTAAGCACCATGCAGCCACTCCCTCCCGCCCTCCCTCCCTTCTTCCTTCCTCCCTTCTTCCTTCCCTCTCTCTGCCTCTACCCAGGTGAGATAGGGACAGAATTGGAAGAGTAAAAGCGAGAAAGAAACTTATGGGCTGACATAAGAACATCATCATTATTATTATTATTATTGTTGTTATTTGGTATTAGTATTACTAGTAGTAGTAGTAGTTGTAGTAGTAGTAGTCATATACATTGTAAGTAAAAGGGGTGGGGAGCAAAAAGATTGGAAAATAAAACTCAAGAAAGACAAGTGATGCAAATGGAAACAATTGCTCACCAGTATCCCCCTTGCAAGCCTCCCCCCTAGTTTTATTGCTGAGCATGATGCTATACAGTGTGGAACACCACTCTTTGGTCAGATGGGGTCAGTTGTTTTGGCTGTGCCCCCATTGCCCCAGTCTGCTTGCTAGTGGGGTGAGAGGTAGAAAAGGACTTGGTTCTATGTAAGCACTGCTCAGCAGTAACCTTGTGTTATCAAGGCTGTTTAGTCACATATCCAAAACACAGCCCAGTACGAGCTATTGTGAAGAAATTTAACTCTATTCCAGCCCAAACCAGTACAACAAATAGGAATTTACAAAAGAAAATTCACAGCTACATAAAAGAGGATTGGTAGGTTAAAATACTACCCGCTGCACATTACCATGGGTCATTCAGCTGTCTGACACCACAGGGTAGCTGGTGCTCCCACAGAGGGTAGTTGTGCCCCCCATCACACACCCCAGACCTTTGCAGACAGCTCAGTTACCTAGCACACCTCAGAAAGTACTACAACTATTTGTAGGTAGTTGACTCCCACCCTCTGAGACTGCATGCAGGTGATCTTTTCAAAGCATTTTTCAGATGTCCAAACCTCATGATTCCACATATTAATGACAGAATTTACTAAATTCTAATCATGACAGAGTGGTGAGATGAATTCAGTAAATTAAAATACCAATATAACAGATGGTTATACACAAACAGAGGAAATAGAAAAATGAGCAGCAGCAAGTAGAAATTAAAAATTTGGTAAGGGAAGCAGAAATCATTAGGAGAAATCCCTGGTTTGTAATGCTTAAAAAAGTAGTATGACGATAATGTGTTAGTGTCATAATCAAAAGCCACTCTACAATTTGAATTGCTGTTGGTATTCAATCTGGCATCTTCTAGAGCAAAAGATTACTAGCCTATACAATTTATTGGAGTTAATATTTCCCAAAAGATTTCAGCAAAGAATAATTCTGGGAGATTCAGAAAATTGAAAGATGTTAAAACCAAGAACTGGGCTTTTCACAGATAAAAACAATTTGCCTATAAATCTATAGAAGAAAAAAAGAAAAAGGAAAACCAACCAAAAACCAAAAGCCCACCACTGTACAAAATTGTATTTAATTCTGGGGAAAAAAAAAAAAAGAAGTTCTTACGGTATTTTTTATGACTGTTCAGTCATGATTTGTCATGTCACACATTTTTGTGCTATCTGTAATGTTACTGACAGTGAGTTTATGTTTTACCTCTGTTATGGATTGACACTGGCCAGCATTCTTAACCAGTGTAATTATTTTGGGTAGTACTTTTAAACCCAGAGTTTCTTTTACTAGCTGAAGTAAGTTTGAAAAGTTCAATTCTAATAGATCTACTATCAAAAGCGTTTATATCAGATTAAGTGAAAGACTAGTTAACTCTGATTAGATAACCTGTCCCTGATTTGAATATTGCATTAACCTCACTGTTCTTCCAATCTCCTACAAGTTCTGCTTACTCTGTTTGGCTTTTGGGCAGAGCACTTGGAAGATGAAAAAGATTTTTTTAAACAAACAAGCAAACAAAAAACAAACAGAAAAAGTTTCTCCCCAACTTCTCCTATTCAAAATCCTCAGAATGCTGAGTAAGAAAACCATCCTCAGTGATTAATGTGACATGGTCTAGTGTGAGATGTCCCTGCCCAAGCAGGTTGGAACTAGATGACTTTAAGGTCCTTTCCAACCCAAACCATTCTGTGAACCCAGGACAGAAGGGAAGTGGGAGGGTGGGGAATGCTCTTTCCCTACTTATAACCTTAAAACATTTACCTAGAACAGCAGAAAGGATTTGCTGGTATAGCTCTACTGAAAACGGGACATAACCAGTCAACCATTTTCACAGGTAAGTTAGGATTTACAAAATCTATGAAGAAGCTATGAATACAGTCTCAGTTCCTAAACAGCAGTCACAGCTGACATAACACAAAAATATAGAATCATAGAATTATTTTGGCTTGAAAAGACCTGTAAGATCATCAAGTCCAACTGCTAACTTAATACTGTGAAGTCCACCACTAAACTATGAGCCTAAGTGTCACATCTACACCTCTCTTAAATTACCTCCAGGGATGGAGACTCAATGACCTCACTGGTCAACATGTTCCAGTGCTTGACAACCCTTTTGGTTTGTCTTAATATCCAGTCTAAAACTTCTCTTGTCCTATCACTTGCTACTTGGATGAAGAGGCTGACACCCACTTTGCTACAACCTTCTCTCTGGCAGTTGTAGAGGGCGATAAGGTCTCCCCTCAGCTTCCTTTTCTCCAGCTCCCAAAACTAAATGCAGAATTTGAGGTGTGGCCTCACCAGTGCCCAGTACAGGGGGATAATCACTGCCCTGGTCCTGCTGGCCACACTACTGCTGATACAGGCCAGGATGCTATTAGCCTTCTTGGCTGCCTGGGCACAAGCTGGCTCATGTTCAGCTCTATCAATCAGCACTCCAGGTCTTTTTTCCAAGAGCAGCCCTATAGACTTGTGTGTCTAAGTGGTGTAGCAGGTTGCTGACCACTTCCCCTTGGATTATGGGGGCTTCATTCTGCTCCCCCTGTCTCTGTCTTCCACCTCAAGAGGCTTGAGAACAATTGGTCTTAGTAATTGAAGACCGAGGCAAAAAAGGCATTAAGTATCTTAGCCTTTTCCTAATCCTTTGTCACTATGCCATCCTTTTCCCCAATATCCTTAGCCCATCTTTTGTTGCTGATGTATTTATAGAAACATTTTTTATTGTCTTTTACTGCAGTAGCCAGATTAAGTTCCAGTTGGGCTTTAGCCCTTCTGATTTTCTCCCTGCATGGCCTTGTAACATTCTTGTAGTCCTCCTGAGCTTCTTGCCCCTTCTTCCAAAGGTCATAAACTCTCCTGTTTCTCCTAAGTTCCAGCCAAAGCTCTCTGTTCAGCCAGATCAGCGGTCTTTGCCGCCGGCTCATCTTTGAGCACATGGGCATGACCTGCTCTTGCACCTCCAAGATTTCATTCTTGAAGAATGTCCATCCTTCCTGGACTCCTCTGATGCTAGGGGCTTCCTCCCAAAGGACTCTGTCAACCAGTCTCCTAACCAGGCCAAGGTTTGCCCTTTGGAAGTCCAAGGTAGCAGTTCTGCTGAGCCCTCTCCTTTGCCAAGAGTTGAAAACTCTTATCAGAGAGCTGCCAACCATCACATTACTCACAAGTCCTTCTACGTTTGCAAAATTATAAACCTTTAGCTAAGATTATTTTTCCCTAAACATTATTATCTCAGTTTCTCAGTCCTGCTCAATGGACAGTCAAAACTCATGTCTTGCATCTCATGCTGGAGCAGACAAATCACATGCTCTACAATGAATCAGCATAAGTTGTTCTACAGATATTTATAGTTGTAATACATGAAAAACTGCCAGTGGAACAGCTGTGCTGTCATCTCTAGGGCCAAAATCTTGTTACCAGCTGATTGACAGAGCACTAAAGGAATAAGTAGCTTATGAAAACTTATTGTCTTAGTTTACTTTCATTCTGCGGTCTTTGCAGCAAAAAAAAACCAACCACAAACAAAAAACAAAAAAAAACCATCCACCTTCAGAAGCAGTGTCCCAAAGACCAAATTCAAGGACTGAGCTTTAGTTATCAGGTGAAGAATTAGAAGGATTAGGTAGGAAAATTATCTGAATGTGAAATTGCTTTGGAATGAGAACGCGAGATGACATACATCCTTCTCTACATTATGTACAAGCCGACTTAGTTCAAAAGGAGGTAATAGAGATGGATCATGTTGAGGGAAATATTAGAGGAATGGCAAGAATGACATATATGAGATGTATGTGTATGTATAGTGTATATATATCTCAAAATAATGGGGCAATATATATTGGACTATCAGACACGAAAGTGACACAGAAGTCAGGGACCTTCACCTGTAGGAAATACTACTATACATTTCTGTAGGAAATACTACTATATGATAAGTAAAGACCATGTCACAATGGCTATTCAGAGCTGCACCACCAGATTTAAAGATGAGATTTATTTTGAATATTTGACATTGCAAACATTTATTCTGAATGCCCTTCGACTTGAAAGCTTGACTTGGACTTTTGTCTTCTTTTAATGTTGTTTTTGTTTGTATTTTTGAAATCTGAGGGAGAAAAAACCTTTCCAGATTTCTGGATCTCAGTGATTTATAAGTTTAGACAAAATACTCTGCTACTCTACTTCTATCCAATGTTATCGTTAATATTTTTCTTACAGCAAACACATTTTTACTGAAGACTAGTAATACTCATAACAAACAAAAAGAATAGTGTCACAGATATCTTAATCTGAACATAATTTGTTCTTGAGCAAAAGGTGTAAAGATCTCCTTCACAGTATATAATCCTGTGCATTTCTTCTGCTGCCCTCTGTTATTTAATAGGAGTACTAAAAGGAACTTGTCTTCTCCCTTCTTTTTTACAAAATTCCACATGTATTTTAAACCTGTATATCTAAGTCAATTTACATCAATAATTTCGAATGGAATGCTGAAACATGCAATATTTTTTGGTAGGCATTGAGAAGAAGCTTAACTAAAGCATTACTGTATTTAGTTCCAGACTCCTCACTACAAGAGAGATATGGAGTATGGGCTCAGAGAAGGGCAATGAAGCTGGTGAAGGGCCTGGAGCACAAATCTGGGGAATGGCTGAGGGAACTTGGTGGGTTTAATCTGGAGAAGAGAAGTCTCAGGGGGGACCTTATCGCTCTCTACAACTATCTGAAAGGAAGATGGAGTAAGGTGGGGGCTGGTCTCTTCTCCCAGGTAACAAGTGATAGGCCAAGAGGAAACAGCCTTAAGCTGCACCAAGTGAGGCCCTGATTCGAAGAACTCGCCAAGAACTCGTCAACAAAGTTTAAGATAGGAGGCAGGTATTCTTTACTGCAGCACTTGGTGACACGGGGGATATCTCCTCCTAACGTGTCTTGTCCCAGCATCAATCAGGCTGCGATTATATTGTTGCTTAATATACATATTCCAGTACAGCTTTCCAGTAAATGACATACATGTTTATAACATTTCCCAGAACTACTTTACATAGGTTTACGCCTATTTTCGCATGGTGGTCGTTTCTTGATCGTCTTCATCACTTCATTCTTTGGCTGAACTTTAGGTGTGGAATGTCCCCTTGTCAAGTTGCCCACCACTAGTCCAGTTCTGACTGGTCATTGTGAAACATTTATCTAAAATGTTTCCTTCTTGCTAGACCATCTTGCTGACCATCAAGGTCAGCGTTGCTTAGCTACAAAGCAGAACTAAATTTACTTATGTACAAAGAGTATATTTCATTTTGTACTTCAGTGTCTCAGTTTAGATTGGATATTATGAAAGATTTCTGCACTGAGAGAGTGGTCAGGCATTGGAACAGGCTGCCCAAGGGTAGTGGTGTAACCATTGTCCCAGGAAGTGCTCAAAAACCGTATAGATGAGGCCCTTAGTAACACGGTTTTCCAAAACTAGCTGACTGTATGATTCATTACAGCCCACATCTGCAAGAATTTATACACCCTGGGCACTGGTGGCAAGACACAACACTGCAGTTAGAAGTCAGCGTCCTCAAAGCAGAACACACAGGTACAAAGGTGCAATGCTGGCCCTCGTTCTGTCCCATCACTGATTTAAAAAGGCAGAAAGCAGATACTTGCTGAAGCACGCTGGATGTAAGGCAGCACTGACAGCTAAAAACTGAAGGAACGCTTGTGGTGGTCTCCACACTTACGTTACCTTACCACTGCAAAAACTCAGCCCATAGATATGATACGCTTATACACTGTTAACACTCTACTCACCCGTCTTTACACACACAGTGTAGTCCAACAACGCACGGACACCTGGAGAGGCTGCGAGTGGAGGCAATGACAGACGGGAGACCCCGGGGGCCGCGGGCCCCGTAGGCCGCGCCCCACCTGCTCCGTGCCCGCCCACTGGCGGCAGCACCGCCATGCAACCGAGCACCGCCCCTTCACCGCCCCCGGGGGAGGTCAGGGCGGCGGTAGCGGAAGCTTCTTCCTCCCGGCGCCGCGTCCCGGAACCAGCCCCACCGCGTCCCGGCCCGTCCCGTCTTGGGTCCGCCGCTTGTGGCCCCCGCCGGCAGTATGACAGCGCCAGCCGCCGCGCCCCGCAGGTGACACCCGCGGGCCCTTCCGCCTCGGCCGCCTCATATATGGGCCACTTGCTCTCGAAGGAGGCCAGCAGCCTGAGCCGGGACCGCCGCTGCCGCCGCGGGGGAAACGTGCCGCCGCGCAGCCGGGGCTGCTTCCTGCGCGGACCCTGCATGCTCTGCTTCATCGTGCATAGCGCCAGCCCGCCCGCCTCGGAGCAGCCCCTGCTTGCCGGAGATCCCCGCCTGCCATCGCCGCCCTACGCGGCCGTCGCCACCGCGGAGCAGCGCGCCGCCTGCCGCTTCCTCCGCCTGTCGCCCGCCGCCTGGGAGCCGCGGGGCCGCTTCCAGCACCTCCTTCTCTCGGGCCTGCTCCCTTCGCCGGTGCGGGGCCTCCTGGGGGCGGCCAGACCATCCGGCGAGGCCGCTTCGGAGATGGTGTGCAAGCGCAAGGGGGCCGGGCTGCCCGCCTGCCCGCCCTGCAAGCAGCCGCGCTGCGCGGCCGCCGCCGCGGCGGAACCGGAGGCAGCTTGTCAGTGCCCCGCGGAGGCGCCGCTCTGCTCTCTGCCCGCAGCCGACGGCTGCGCGGCGAGCGGTGAGTCCGCACCGGCCCGGGGCAGCGCCGAGGACAGCGGCGGAGCGGAGCAGCCCGCCTCGCCGCCTTCCGCGTCTGAGGAGGAGGAGGCAACAGGGGAGAAGGAGAGGGGCGGAGAGGCGGGCTGCGAGGAGCCTCTGGAGCGCCCCGCTGACTGCTGCCGGGAGCCGCCGCCGGATATTAACCAGCTGCCGCCTTCCATCCTCCTCAAGGTGGGTAGGGACGTGCGGGCGGGCCGGCTCCCTGTCCGCGGGGGCCCGGGACTGGGCCTGCAGCGGTGAGGTCGCAGGGCGGCTGTGCCCCGGGGAGGGCCCGGTGTTCTGTGAGAGCTGGGGTCAGTGCAGTGCCCCGCCGCCGTTCCGACCTTGCTCGCTTGGGGTGTGGGGATCGGTAGGGGAGCCTGGTGTATGTTCTGGTTTTGTTTAGGTATTCTTTTCCCCTTTGTTTTGGTTTGTCGCGGTAAGCGGCGTTGTGAGTCGTTGACTGGAGGTGGAGACCCACAGAAGTGCTGCAGAAGTTGCCCTGTGAATATCCTGAGTCTTACCTGTTAACTTATTTAAAACGTGTTCGTTGCAGGTAGCTTCTTGTATTGCTGATGGAGTACTTATCGAGGGGACACTGTATTTAGTGCTTTTGTGTAGGTCGTAACTACGTAGGCCGATTCTCAATGTTGCTGTGGGGGGGGGCGGGGTGGGGTGGGGAAGGTGTTACTGTGTATTTTGTATCAGTTTTGGCTTTACCAGTTTTACAGCCTGTGGCTGTCTTGGATTACATGTTTTCATAACCTCACTTTGTATCTTCCAAGAACATGTTTCCTGTCATTTTTGCTGTCTCGTTATTCCGTAATGCTGTTCTCTTTTGAGAATGACCTTTCTATTTTTAAGCTACTCTGTTGATGTAGTCAGTATGACTTTCTTCAGCTAAACCTTAGTAGAAAGATGAGTCTGGCTGGAACTGAAGCCTGTGATGTTTTTTCCGTAGTTCGATATGAGTGTGCCTTTATGTTTTGGAGAGGAGTGTTTCAGTGTTACAGAAGTTTACTGTGGGGTCAGATGGCTAAACTTAAAGTAGGGCGTGATAATGGAGGGGTCTGAGACAGGTAACTCTTCCTGTTCTTGGTATACTGCTAGTTGTACAACACCAGTGTAGAAAGTACTTTCTTTACTCTTTTGTTGTCAAACAGTAACTTCTCCCTAAAGTTGCTTCTTCAGTACTTAGCTAGACTTATGGATTGAGTTGGTTATCTTGGTGGTTTTGGGGTTGGTTGGATTTTTTTATTGCTTTGCTTTTTTTGTTGTTGTTGGTTGGTTGGTTGGGGTTTTTTTGTGTGTTTGTTTACTTGGGCTGTTTGGTTTGGTTTTTTTCCTGCTTCCGAAGCACCCTGGTCAGGTTTCTGACTCGATTAAACAGCTGCTTAAAGGCCTTTGCATGCTGTCTTGATACAGATAGACTATTCCAAATATAATCCTTTCTTCAGATGTACAACATTATAATGAGAGGATGTGAACCAAGTATACCCGAAGTCTAAATTTTTCACAGCAGGTGCTGAAGACACAAACCTTAATACAAAGACAAGAGATTTCATCCTCTGAAGTCCTGGGAGCCCGATGCTGTTGTTTTTTTTTGTTTTTTTTGTTTTTTCCTTTTCCCTGTTTCCTTCCCTTGATTCATACCTCTGTGACCTCCAGATTGTGCTAGTGCAGGAGTGGCTGTACCCATGTCTGTCAAGAAACATGGTAGGAACTCCTAAGTAATGTCTGGCCACTTGAGAGGTGTCTTGTCATGGGCTGCTTAGATCCTGCTCTGATGTAAGCAGTTGCGCAGTGTCCCCAAAGTGAAGGATATGGAATTGAATGGAAGGCTTTGTCAGGCTGAACTTGGCCTGCAGATCATCAAAAGTGCCTACTGAGCTGGGAAGTTCACAGTGCAGTGTGCCAGCTGATCTTGTTCCCCTGGCTGGGGAAGAGGTCTGTGCATCTGTATGGCAGGGGGAGAGGGGAGAGAAATAAAATAATTGCAGTTCTACAGATCAAACAAACTTACAGGTTGTTTTGCTTTTCATTTGGTCATTGAAACGTGAACCAAATAAAGTGTTACACAGTGGGCACAATTTCATCTGTAATTTTTGTGGGTGAGGGTGGTTAACTTTGACTAAAGGACAATTTAATTCTGTTCCATTTAGAATCTAAGGGAGCTAAGGAATTAGGGTCAGTCAGCTTGACTGTAACCTAGACACACATGAATGGAAAAAATTCAGGGAGCTGTTTGTAAGCATGCAATAAAGAAGATGACAAAAGCTTGTGCTATGTATCACTAAGTTTTTAAAACTTTGTGCTGTATATCACAAATCTGTACCTGTTGTATTGTAATTTCACTGCTATTTATTTCTAGAAAGCAGAAATAAATCCCCTAGTTGTACCTGTTACCTGTTTGCAGTGCTGTTGTTTAATTGAAAAAAGTGAACTCGTGTAAAGTGGTCTACAGACTGGGTGAGCTTAGTAACGATGGGTGAAACACATCAGGTTTCCTTTTGAGCTGTGTTAACAGGAACTGTGCATGAAGGGTATGGAAAGGAAGTTCTCTGCTGTGCTTGGTATTTTTAAAGCCTGTGCTGGTGTACTGCATTATGCTGTGGGCTATGGCATGTCCTTAAAAGAAGGCAGACAAATTGGAGAGGCATCAGAGAGGAGCTAGAGGTCATGGAAATGTGGCTTGTGAGGTAGTCAGAAGATTCTGCTAAAGCTGAATGACATCTCTATTCAGAAAGGAGACAGAGATGCACCTTTTTTTTTTTTTTTTTTAGAGAAAATGGGTGAAAAAAATTGACCATGTTCTTGTCCTGTGTCAAATAAAGAGAAATAAGCTTAATTTGGTGTGAGGGAAATTTGGGTGAGATACTTGGAAATTGACAGTGTGAGAACATTTAGGTCTTGGCAAAGGTAGCTTCCTGTCTCTCTGAGGCTGTGTGAGGAGTTGGGATTTTTATTTATTCTTTTCTTAACAACAAGGGGAAGTCCTTATCAGGGATACTCGAGGTGTGTTTGAAAATGCTTCAAAACAGAAGGGTCTAGAACAGATGACCTTTTAAATATCTTCTTCCTTGGTTTGCTTTGAATCCTATAAAGTATGGACACATGCTGCCCTGCAGCAGTGAGCCTGTCAGTTTTATCATAGAGCTAATGCTCTGTGAAGGGAGAAGTGTGTATTTAAATTAAGGTTTTCATAAATATTTGAAGCACTAGTGGCTCCTTTTCTTGCATCTTTACTCAATGTTTTTTGTCATTCTTTCCTTACTGTAAGGAGTTTTGCTTTGGTTGCTGTAATAATGTACATGTTTGCTTTTAATGTTGATACTAAATGTAGTGTTGCTGTTACTGTCCTAGCACTGCATTTAAGATTAGCTGAGTGATACGAAGTAAGTTTGATAGACCAGAGGCAGACCTTTGGTCTTGTCTTCTGATTTCTGGATGCTGGCATTTATTTTTAATAAACTGATACCTGAGAAGACTGGATGTACATGTATAGTTGCACTGTGTTTATTTTTTTTTTCCTATCCTAGTCAGGAGGCAGAGACATCAAAATATATTGGATTGGACTTCATCCACAAGTTCATGGAGTCACTGCAGTAATACTAGCTTTCTCTTCTTTTTTGTGCTGGTGTTCTGATCAGTTTGTCCTGTCTAGAGTTTGTGTTGAGCCTTAATTTTAGCTATAGCATGGAGAAAAATGGAAATGGCTTTGAAACTTTGTGGCTGATGCAGGGAGGTAAATGTTCTTTTATTTGAATTTTTGTTTTAATTATATCTTTTCTCTAGCAAGGGACAACACAGCAACACTGTGTTGTGTGGTATGTTTTTGTTGGGTGTTCCCCCCCCCCCCCCCCCCCCCTCTCGTGAAGCTCAGTGTTACCCTGTGGTTAATTTCACTGTGCTGTTGTTCAGCTTTTGGAAGTGCAGCTGAGGGGTGTAGTTGTGAAGGGGCAATGTGCCAGTAGATTAGCCGCAAAAACTAAGATAGTCTGTTGCCGTTAATTCAGTGTTAATGTTCTGAAAGATGTCCTGATACATTTTGTGATTTGTTGCAGAATTACAAAGATGAGTTTTTTGCTTTCCACAGGTGTTATGTGTAAAGGTGGCTTTCATGTAAGCATGTAGGTTTTCATATTACAGAATGAGTTATGTGATGGAGGGAGACAAAAGCCTTGGAATGAAATTTCTGCTTTTCCTGAAAGCAGATAGATGCCTTGACACTCAGCCCCTGTGGCTGATAAAACTTTTCCTAATGTTGTGTATGTGTTGCTCAGCTTGCTCTACATCCCTGAAGCTATGTATTGCTGCATGGAGAAAACTAATAGATTACAAGTTGTGAAGTGCTTGAATGCAAAGCAAATCAAATATAACTCTTGCTTTCATTTTGTATTCACCTGTTTCTTTTGTTCAGGGTGCCTGACCCATATTTGATCTTTCACAGATTTTTGATATGTTTTAGTGTCTCTGTTTTTAAATGGTTGTGGAGATGCAGAAGCTGCATAGGTGTCTTTCAGTGAGGACAGTTGCATGACAAGGTGTTAAGACTTCATCAGCCCCTTCAAGTAAAGGTACCTTGAAGGTCCCTTCCAAACTGAACCGTTCTGTGATTTATGTTATGATTCTATGACACTGTCATGGGTTCAGCTTGTAACAGTTATTTTTCTCCTTCGTAGTAGGTGGTGCATTGCTGTGTTTTGGCTTCAGAACAGTGCTGTACAAAACACTGATTGTAGTTGCTCATTAACACCCCCTGATCTAGGACTTTCAGTCTCATGCTCTGCCAGTGAGGAGGGGCAGTGAGAAGCTAGGAGGGAGCAGAGACAGTACATCTGACCCAGAGTAGCCAAAGGGGTATTCCATACTGCAGCACATCATGTCTAGTGTATAAACTGGGGGTGAAGAGATAGACTCCTCTCCCAGAAGAGATCAACTGCTGATATAATGAGGTTGTGTATTGGTCAGCAGGTGGTGAGCAATTGTATTGTGCACTGCTGCGGTTTGTTGGTTTTATTCCTTTCCCCTTTTCCCTGTTTAGTGTTCTCTCTCCTTGTTATTTCACTTAATAGTAGTAGGAGTAGCTTTATTACTATACTTTAGTTATTGGACTGTTCTTGTCTCAACCTGTGGGGTTTACATTCTTTCATAGAATCATAGAATAGTTAGGGTTGGAAAGGACCTTAAGATCATCTAGTTCCAACCCCCCTGCCATGGGCAGGGACACCTCCCACTAAACCGTGTCACCCAAGGCTCTGTCCAACCTGGCCTTGAAAACTGCCAGGGGTGGACCATTCACAACTTCCTTGGGCAGCCCATTCCAGTGCCTCACCACCCTTAGAAGTAAAGAACTTCTTCCTTATATCCAATCTAAACTTCCCCTCCCCATCCCACCTAGAGTGGGGGAAAAAGGGGTAAATGAGTGAGTAGCTGTGTGGTTCTGAGTTACTAGCTGGGCTTAAACCATGACAGAAGTGTACATGATTTGGTATGATTTTCAGGAATTAAATGTGGTAACTAGGGGACCTACTGCCCTCAGAAAGTTATCTATCATAAGCAGGATTTAAATGAACAGGCTTAGGGGTAGGAATGGTTTTAGCTTTCAGCTGTGTTCATTAAACCTTGGGAATTAGAAAACAATTTAAAATTCTGGATAATCAGTATGTATCTGGAGAATGAAATGGGTGGTGAAGATCATCAAAGTGAGTTGCAGCTTTTTATGCATTAGTGTAGTATTTTAACCAGCACCTAGGATAATCCCTTAATGTAAGGATGATGTGCCAGCAAACTGGAATATACACAGGCTTTGCTAAATTCTATATAGTGTAATTCAATAACATCTTCTTTTAACAACTGCAAGCTCTGAAGAGAAATTGATGTTTTATGTGGTGTTATTCAGAATCCTTTTGTAGTTGGAACTTGCATAGCTACTGCAGGCAGTAAAATGGGTAAGACTTTTGTCTTTGAACATGGACTGCTTGTGTAACCCCTGTGGCTACTCCTGTCCATGCTGGAACTTGAGTAAGGACTTTGTCAGCAGCTGCTCTCTCCACTGGTGGCTTCACACTGAGGGTTATTTCTACAAGAAGCCAATTTGCAACACCTCTCTGTACACTCCTTACTTTTCTCTGCAGCATGGACTGAAAAATGACCACAAAAGCTTCCAGACATTTCTTCCGGAATAATATTGCCGGGACAGAAATTCTGTATGTGTTAAGTACTTAATCAAACTTGCTTCTTTTTTGTTTCAGCATTGCTACTGCTGTGTCTTGTCCAATAGCAAAGCAGTAGAAGTAGGTTTGTGATTTGTGTGGGCTTTCAGCTTTTGATAGGATGGTAGCTGGGACAAGAATTATTTAAGGGTTTTCATATTCACAGCAGCAGCTGGATTAGCAAGTCTTTCCTGTTTTGCTATGTTCTTGTTTTACGAACTGCAAGCTCTTGTTTCTCAAAGTGAAGGTGATCTTCCACAAAGAAGCATATTTATTTCCCACTGTAGCAAAGATTATTTAAAGTATTTTGTAGTGACAACCTTGGCATCCCTTCTTAGTATTAACTAGAGTCAGTCTGATGTCCATCTAAACTAAATGTGGGTCATATTCTCCTGTTTTCTTCACAGACTTTAACTGTTGAGAGATTGGTCTTCTGTTTCATACAGAAGTATGGTAGTAGGAACTCAAGTTTCCTCCAGCTTTTACTAACTTAGAATTGATGAGAATCATCAGGATCATCTTTTTGTTTTTTTTTTAATACTTAGAATTATACTTTTACAGTATGAATGTCAGATGCCAAATTGCCACTTACTTTTTTCCTTGCTTGACTGGGGCTGATAGTGTTTTCATTAGATCACTAATACTAAATTGCAAGTATTGGTCACTTCCATGCTCTGTGCATGGACTCACTATCAGTCAGAGAACTGCAGGGAGGAAGCAGGCGTTGGTTGTTTTGTCCACCTGTGTTCATCTGATCCCTTAATAAAAAATGGCCGTTGACTCTGGTAATGGTCAAGCCAAGGCCTGCAGGAAAACAGGGGTCATGGCCAGCCCTTCAGCACTGCAAGGGATCTTGCATAAGAAATTACGAGTTTTCCATAGCTGGAAAAAGATGGGAGTGATAAACCTTGCAAGCATTTGCAGAAGGTGGTGAATTTGAAATTTGAGTGTTGTGTTGGTTTTCTTTTTTTTTTTCTTTCTGTTTCACTCGCTGTGTTATATTTTGCAGATCTTTTAGGAATTGTCAACCAAATCCCAGTAGCCGAGGGAATCTTACAGGGATATACATAGTTAAAACTGCTAAGCTAAGCCACTCCTAGAACAAGGGGTTAGTAATGGTTGTCCCTGTTGACAGTTGATTGTCCAGTCTGTTCTGAAGACCACCCAGTGATGGAAATTCTGTAAGTTTACCAGGTATTATATTCCAATGCCTGATTATCCTCAGGAGTTTTAATAATTTTTGAGTGTCCTACTCACCACAATGAAGATGAAAGTGTTCTCTTTAGTTTGTTTACCCTCTTCGGCATCCCTTTTCCTTGGTTAAACATTCCTAGCCTTTTCTTTGAATGTTTTCATATTCTCTAGAGATCAGTGCGTTCCTATGGGCGCTCTCCAATACTTTCAGATTTTCTTGAGCTCGTTGCCCTGAGATTGGCTGTAGTGCTTCTCTTTAGTACTTGATGTCCTTATCAGTTTAGTAGGAGGACTGTTTCATGTTTTTGCAGTCTCTATTTGTGTGTAGGTGTCTTAATCCTGTAATGGCCTTTTTTCATAATAGGATGACGTGTAGATTAAAGTTCATTTGTAGTTACAGGGTACTTTTGTATGTAACTCTTGACAGACTTTCTTTTTATATTTATTAATAAGGAACAGCTCTTCAGAAGAAGGGCTGAATATAATAAATTTAACTGCAGTTTAGGAGACTGCCATAAAGTTCCAGTTTACTTTTTTTTTTTGTTTTTGCAGGCTGCTATTGTGCTCAAAACCTTGGGGTACAAAATGCTAATTCTATGCTTAGTTTCCTTGTATGACACCCGATTTGCTCTGCTGATCTGCTCCACTGTCCCATGCCCTCTTCCCACAAGACTCATGTTTTAGTACCCTTGTGACTCCTCTTCAATTCAGTTAAGAGTAGGAATGAAAATACCCTTTAAATGACTTGAAAGTAACATTGAGCTAACATTTCTATTTGTAATTGTTCAGATGTGCCATCTCAGAAGCACATTTGAATTTGTCTAAGAAATGAGTGCTTAAGTAGGAGACATTCTGTTGTTGGTTGTGCTAATGTGACTTACTAATATTGTCAGCTGTTGTGGGGTACAGATATTTTTTGTTATTGTCCTTGATTAATCAAGTTCTGGTAAGTTCTAGAATGTTGCAGTGCTTTCTAATACATTTGTTTTACAAGATGGGTTAGTAGTAAAATATTTCTGTATCTAAAATATGATTACTTCTGACGATTAATATTTTTTCCCCTTTACAGATATTTTCCAACTTATCCCTGAATGAGCGTTGCCTTTCAGCGTCACTAGTCTGTAGATATTGGCGTGATCTCTGTTTAGATTTTCAGTTTTGGAAGCAACTGGATCTCAGTAGTCGTCAACAGGTATGAAGATATCATATTTTGACTACTCAGAATTTGTTCTCAGAACTTGTACTTTAACCAAAGGTGAGCTAAAGAACCACATAAAATGATGATGTCTGTACTTTCACAGATTTTTCTACTAGAGACTGAAAATATCTGGACCTTTAGATTAACTCTTTTAAATGTAGCTTCTTCCAACTGTTCAGTTTTTAAACAGTGTGAGCTCAAGTACTGTTCAAAATGAATTGTAGGTGCCTGTCTTGGGTCAGGTAGTGGTAGTTCCATTCATAAGAGCTATCATCCTTCATTTTAATTGAAGGATGAAATTAATGATCTTTTCTAAAGATGCCCTAGTTTGAAGAATGGTCACATAACTGGTGCTTGCTCTATTTGTTTTAACAAATTTTCTTTAATTTTTCTTCAACTGATTTGGCTCCTACTGATCACAAAACAGTGTCTTTTTAGGCCTTTACCTGATCCTAGTATTAAATATGTTTGGGGTTCATGGATTTAATTTAGTGAGATCCTTACAGAGCGTAGCCTGAGTTTCCTTCTTAGGAAACTTCTTTTAAGGGTGTCTGTGTTGTTTGGCCACCTAAGTTAGCTTTCTTGTTGTTCAGTTACTTGCAGAGATTTATGAGTTTTATGAAAATATAGGGTGCAAGGAAATGAGTACTAGGAGCTCCCATTTAAAGCAGCAGCAATATTAAGTCCTCTGTGTTGGACATAAATAATACCACATGTACGTTCTTATCAAATCACCGATGCATAAGAAAGCATGCAAGTTCTCTTGCTTTTAAAGTTACTAGATAACATATTTCTGAACCATTATGGAAAAATCATATAGTAGATGATCTGTTTTTTCTCAAGTGACTCCAAAGCAGACCCACACCAGAGGTCCATCTTTCTGCCCTGCAGGTAGTATGTGCCAAGTTAAGTCTTTTTTTCTCACTATCTTGAGGGGTAGCCTTATTTCAAAGGTTTTTCATGGTTTTGCCTGTTAGGTATGTTGGGATCTCAGTAAAACTGAGTTCTTAAACCAGTATTAAGCAAAAATGTTATCCTTCTGTGTGTGGTGGTGTGGGTTTGGTGGTTTGGGTTATTTTCATTATTGGTGGTGTTGCTGGTTGTTGTTTTGGTTTGTTGGTTGTGTGGTTTTTTCTTTTTGTTTTTTTTTCTTGTTTGTTTTGGGGGGAGGTGTTTGTTTAGGTAGTGTTCATGGTTTATTTTTTGTTTTTCCAATTTGTCGTGTTTTCTATCTAACAGCTGCCTGATGAAATGGGAAGAAAAAAAGATTAGACTTACTACTAATGGGAAAGTTTGAATGTAGCAAAGTGTTTGTTTCTCAGCTGTTTAAGAGAAAGACAAAAGGATTTGTGCTACTCTTTTGCCCTCTCCAGGCTTAAGACTAAATCTCATCTATGCTAAGTGGTGGATGTATATTCCTGAATGGTATTGTTAGAAAGACTTTCATCACATGTCATGTCAGGTGACTTAAACTTTTAAAGTGAGGGAGTTCCGTGCATTGTCTTACCTCCTTTGGTTTTGTTTGTTTTAACTTGGAATTTTGAGCATGAAGAATAACTTGGGTTTCTTGCCTGTCTTGTAGGACTGGCTTCTTTTAAAATTATTGATGTATTAACTAAGTACAATGCGTACATGTACAAAGTGGATAGAACCTTTTTTCTTCAAAGGATCTCTGGGAAAATAGTGCATGTATCTGTTTTAATGGTTTCATAGACTAACACTTAAAATAAGTGTTCAGTTTTAAAACTGAGCAAATAACATGAGGAAACTTCTAGGTTTTAATTAGTTTTTTTTCTGCTATGCTGTTCTTTCCTTCTGATCAGTTTCATTCACTGCTACCTTTAGGTGACTGTTTTCTACTGCTAAAAACCCCATTGGTACCTGCATTGCTATGGTATTTATCCAGTGGCGCTGGTCTTGGATGATTACCAAAGCCTAAATAGAAAAAGTGTTGCATTTCAGGGACCTATAAACTCTTTACTTCTTTGTAAATGCTACCTTAGGTATGTAAGTAGAGTGCTGCTATAGAAGGGCAAGCAAGTCCTTTTTTTTCTAAAGCACGGAAAATTATCTAAAATATAAAGCAGACCATTAACTCAAATAATTGAAGCGGAATTCTTTTAAAGATAACTGTAAAACTGATTATACCAGTATGCTCTTATCTTGGGAAAACAAATACTTTCATTCACCCAGTAGCTTACAAAAATGCATCTTACAAATAGTAGGTTTTGTGCCAATGAAGTTAAAGATGCTTATGAAAAAAAGTTAAATTTGAATATTTGGTTTTCTTTGCAGGTCACTGATGAGCTGTTGGAAAAGATAGCATCAAGAAGCCAGAATATTACTGAAATCAATATTTCTGATTGTCGCAATATATCTGATACAGGAGTATGCATATTAGCGATTAAGTGTCCTGGACTCTTAAGGTATACTGCCTACAGGTGTAAACAGCTTTCTGACACCTCTATTATTGCAGTTGCCTCTCAGTGTCCTCTTCTTCAGAAAGTGCATGTAGGCAATCAAGACAGACTCACTGATGAAGGCCTGAAGCAGGTAACCATCCTTTCCACTGATTTCTTTATAAGTTAGTAACTTCCAGCTTGCCAAGAAGTGATATGGAAGAAGGTACCATCCTCTAGGATGTAATTAAAATCAGATGACCTCTTTGACTTCAAAAATTGGCTTATGGATGTATTTTCTCAGTACAGTAAATGTTATTTTCCAGAGTCTGTGTGTACTTTTTTAAAAATGTCCAAGTATTGAATGAATGTAATCTTCAGTTTGACATCCTATAGTTCACCTCTGGCTGATTCATTTTTGCTGAGCTTAGTTGCAACTTGGAATCAGTGCTTAAGTAAGTCTTTTTGCATCGTAAAAGCCAAAGGTGGCTGAGATCTTTATTTGTTAGACATGCAGGATGTTTTCATCAACTCTTTCTTTTATGTTAAGGGAGCATTTAAGGGTAAACTATGAAATAGTTGTGTTAAATATGCTATCAGTAGTCTGGCATACAGGCATTAGGTACTTATATATATGCTCAATAAATAACTTGGTTCTTAGGTGCTGCTTTTAGATCCATTTTGTTGACTATAGTTAACAACTTCATTTTGCCATGTATCTAATTACAATATTTTTTGTTTGTGATACTAGTTATAAAACCTGTACAGAAGGATAATTTTTAAGGGGTGGCAGAGAAGCAGCAAGCAAGCTGAACTCCCAAATTTCCAGTTCAGTCAAATCCTGGTGGCTTTTTATTTTTTTGTTTTGTTTTGTATTTGTATTTTTTCTTTTTTTTTTCCTTCCCCTTTATTTTGAAATAATTATTTTGATTTCTTTAATTGCAGCTAGGTTCAAAATGCAGAGAATTGAAAGACATTCATTTTGGGCAGTGTTACAAGATCTCAGATGAAGGAATGATCATTATAGCTAAAGGCTGTCTGAAATTGCAAAGAATATACATGCAAGAAAACAAATTAGTAAGTACATGTCCTGACTTTTCTCCTCACAGCGTTTTCATTGTTAGAGCTTTCTCTTGCTTTTCAGTGTCAAAACTTTCTTCTGAAAGCTGCTTTTTGGCAGTGAATTGCTTAAAAATGTTGTCTAGCTGTGAAAATTTAGGCTCTACAGAGAGAGCTCAAAAGATCACTCAAACTAGAAGTTAAACTAATGGTAATCCTCATGCATATTAACTTTTGGGTTCAGCATGATGTTATGTGGGAGTAATTGCTTGGAAGATGACTGGTATGTACAGGAAGATGCTTAGTCCATATGGAATGTTTCTTTTCTTTATACCACTATGTTTTCCTACAGTAAAAAGTGCATATTTACTGAAATGAAAAGGTTTTTGGAGGTTGGATTCTCGATTACAGATAGTATGCTCTGATAATCTTTTCTTGAAATATGTCACTTTCTTGTCAGGATGCAGTAGAGTAGTGTGCCTGGGCTGGTAGAAGGGAGCAATAAAACTGTCTTGTGTCCTTAATTATAAGTAGTCTTTGAAATGATTGTTTCTAACATGAAAAGCCAGTATCTGCTAAACGGTATAGTAGAACACTGTCTTTTTCTATTTTTTTTTTCTAGTAGGTAGACAGATTTGCTTGCACTGGAATTCTTAATTATGAGCTGATGTCAGAGTTATAATCTTTAGTTTGAAAGCTGTTGAACTGGAACAAATAAATTGTAACAAAACAGCATATCTTGTACTCAGTCATTACGTATTGGGCTTCAAGTAGGAAACACGAACTAATGCCTGAGATGGTTCATTTGAGAATGGTTTCTATTTAATAAGCCCCACAACCTGCCATTTATTGGTTTTGAAGAAATGTAGAAAGTTGAGAAATAGGAGCTAATGACCAAAACTGAGATCTTGAAATGGTTTATATGCAGAAAAAAAGGATGTGTCCTCTCCTCCTGTGTTAAAATAAAATCTTGAGTACTGTCAGCATTAGTCCTTGCAGTATTTATCTTAATGCATGAAAATATTTTGGTTAAAATAAAAAAATAGAAATGAAAATTCTGAGGAGTGTGGAAGGAAAGCATACTCCTGAAAAAATTAACTGGAAGAAGGTAGGGAAATTCAAAGTATAATCCATCTTTGAAAGAGAAAAAACTTTTGCACACTTAAGATCTGCATAGCTGTACATGTAATATTACTTAATTGTACATAAAGATTGTTTTATATACAAATGCCTGCATAAGTGCATGAACATTAGAGAATGTTCTTATAAATACATATTATGCTTCTTTACATTGAAGTTTTTATTTTCTTTATAGTCTGAAATGTAACCTAATGTAAGAAGTTGACACTACAACTGTTAACACTTAAAAGTTTTGTGGTTTTACTGTCTGAAATGTCATCTAAATTCTCAGTTGGAATAGGACATACGAAGTATCTTCCTGTTTTTAAGACAAACAGGAAAGACGTTCTTCACTTGCAGTTTGGTTGCCCTCATTATTGGAAATGTGACATTACTTTATCTTTGGAAATAAGACAAAAATACATACTCTCAGAAGCTTCCTTTTCATTATTTCATCATTTCTGAAATTTTGTCAAATGACTTACGAAAATTAACCCTTTGCACAACTTTTCATGAATGTAGTTTTTTAATGTGTAATGTTGTTTAAAGCTGCTGCCTAATCTTAATTTTTAAGGAAAAAATAAACTTGGGTCAGACTTGTTTTAGCTTTGTAAAGTCCAAGTTCAGCTCCTTAAATCTTAGACTGGAAATGCAAACATAGAATAATTTACAAAACTGTGAACTCCATGGCGCTGAATCTTCAGAATAAAATAACGCTTGAATGATTTCACTAGATGACAGAGCTGCAGAAACTGATGTGCCTTTCCCTTGCTAGGGGGAAGAGACTTTCAAATCTTTCTGGAAGTGTAATTTTTTATGATAAACCAAGGCAACTTGCAAGATATTCTCATGCGGTTGTAAAAGAAATATTTTCACTTTCCAAAATAATAGAAAGACAAGATAGGTATGCTTAATGCCGTAGAGTTAGCTCACAAGGGAGTCATGGTTGGTGGCAAATGGTAATTCCACTGTTTGATTTGTCAAGTTCTGTGAGTTACATTTGTTTTTAAGAGTGCCTTCTAAAATAAAACCACTGTTAATATTTGCTGTGGCACTTCCTACGCTTTTGGGGAAGAAGGTGGTTTGGGGAAGCATGTATGTTTTCAAAACTACTAAGTATTCATTGTCTGAAATCAAAATATTCTGTGGCAAGAAAAGTATTTGACATATCAGTTTGTGTACCTGAAGTTCATAGATGGTTAATCTGCTATAGGAAGAAGACTCCTTTCCCGCCTGCCTCCCTTTTTAAACAGCTTCTCTAGCTTCTGTGTAAATACTTTAAATCTACTCTGGGTGTTTCATATTTTCTTGTTTCTTCCTTTTCAGGGGTGCTCAAAATCATGTGACTCTTACAAGCAATTTCTATTAATTTCAAAATGTGTAGTCCATTATAGACAGTATGTGATGCCTGCGTTTTCATGTAGGCTTGTCTCAGACTAATGGATTTTATACTTCAAAAATACATCTATACAGAGGCAACCATCACCTAATAATGCCTTTGTGAGTGCTGCTTTACAGTGAAATGTGGATCAGGCAATACAGTTCAGTTGCTTCATCTGTTGCTAAGTAACTCCATTATCAGGCTGCTGAGCAAAAACAGAGAAGGAAGAATTCATGTTCTGTGTTTAATATCTGAGGCATTTCACAGAAAAATAGACACTTTCCTTCTTTGAAATTCTGATCATGTTGTGGTAGTAAGTGTAAGCTGCAAACAGTAAGTAGGTGCAAAGTGATCTATGAGGAAAAAGTGAACATTGTAAGGCTAACTTGACAACCCAAGGTGGTTGTTTTTTGTGTAACTGTTTGATTCATATCTCTTCATAGTGTGGCGTTTTTTTTGTTGTTTTTTTTTGTTTTTTTTTCTTCCCTCTGTCCTTTGAATGGAAAAATAATTATATGCGAAGCGTCTTTTCTGAAGAATCTGTCTGATTCGAAAACCTAGCAGGGGAAAAAACCCTAAAATATTGCAGGACTTGCTAAGTGTGCCAGTGCATTGAGCTGTCTTTCCTTATCTGTTCCTAAGCAGTCTGGTATAATCAGTCAGTCTCACAGAAATTCAGTGTAAGTGGAAGAACAGATTATAACTCAGTCCAGAAAAAACTGGGAAATTTCCTAGCTTCTTGGCTGCGTTTGACTTGTTATTTTATGGTTATGCCTGGAATTAAATGGTGTGAGTATAAGTTTCATGTTTGCCTTGTGAATAATTTTAGTATGAATGAAGCTGTTGGAAGATGGATTGATTAATTTAATTAACTTTCTGCCAAGTGCTTTTTTTTGTTGTTAAACTCCAGATAGATAGTATGTAGCTTCAGCTGCAAAATAAGAGAACTGCTTCACACTGACATGCAGTACTCTGAGTACTTTTTATTGCAGCCCTCCCTAGAAGAATGAAGCCCTAAAAGGTTTTAAAGGTTCTGTGACTCTCTTTGTAGAGAGATGCAGAGCACGTCTGTCGATTACTAAGTGCACCCTAAGGGAAGGATTGCTCCCAGGAACTATTTTGTACAAGCAGTTTTTAAACTTTCCACTTTGTTGTTATGAATAGAGTAGACCTAAATTTTAGAACTCTTTTTAGAGTTGGGAAAAGCCTTCTCCACTTAACTATGTTGATTTTACACACTAATTTGTTTTTAATTGCCTTTCCTTAACTGAGTGACTTAATGGCTAAATTATAGCACAACGGTTGCTGAAACTTAGCAGGTGGCAGGTACAGATTTGTACCTCCCTGTTCCACCCAGGGTCGGTGTTCTTTCCTGGTGGATGAGGAGGAGGAGCTTCTAAAGTTGAAGGGCAGTGGATTTTTAGATACTGCAACGGGATGACAACATTCCTAATTATACTTTCTTCCCATATTTTCTCTTTTTCAAGGTTGTGTAGGAGTAGATGTGAAATAATACTGCAGCTAAGTTACTACAGTTAGAATGCTGGCAGCATTTTTCCCTTTCTAGTGAAATGATATTGTGAAGTTGGTGATTTAGACAAATCATTTGTCTGATGGTTTTCAGATGTAAGATGATTATGATCTAATTTGATTACATTTCTAATATGACACTGTCCACTCACAATAAACATGGTTTGCTGTTTAGGACATTTAAAGGTAACTTATTTTTGGCCCAAGTAGCAGTGTTTGTGTCCTGAGTTCAGCAGTAGCAGTCATTTTTTTTCCTTCTTAGTAGCTGGTGCAGTGCTGTGGGTTTGACTTTCATCCTGGGAACAGTGCTGATAACACTGTTTTTAGTTGTTGCTCAGTAATGTTTACTCTGACCAAGGACTTTCTGAGTCTCATGCTCTGCCAGGGAGGAGGGGAAGCTGGGAAGAGGCAGAGATAGGACACTAAGCAAAGGGGTATTCCACACCACAGCACGTCATGCTCAGATCCTACATTTTTCAATATACCATTACTCTTGTCTCTTGTGTGTGTGTGTGTGTATATATATATATATATACACACATATATATGTGTGTGTATAATTCTCTTCCCTTGTTACTCTCTCTTATCATTATTATCATTGGTGGTAGCAGTAGTGATTTATGTAACCTGTGGGAGTTACATTCTTTCGATTCTCTTCCCCATCCCTCTGGGAGCAGGGAAGGGGGTGGAGGTAAGGAAAGAGAGAGGGAGGAAAAGGGGGGGAATGAGTGAATGAGCTGTCTGGCTGGGTTTAAACCACGACAATAAATATATATGTGTGTGTGTGTGTGTGTGTGTGCGTGTGTATATATATATATATATATATATATATATATATATATATACACATCCAAAACTCTTCCCAGCTCCCAGTCTTACTCCCACTAATGAGGATGCTTTCCTGCTCCCTCTTTTGTCTCTTAGGAGTTTTGCTGATGAAACAGAGAACAGGGAAGGTCTTCAGCAACCTTCATTATTAGGTGATTTATCTTTCAGCCCAGAAGCTAGAGCCTTGAGTATTTCCTAGCTCCTTTCCGCATTTATTGGCAGAAGAAGAGAAAAGGATTCTTCCCTCTCTGGTAACTTACATGTGTGGCTTGCCATGTGTGTCTTGCCACACATGTGTCTTGAGTTACCAGCTGGTCTTAAACCACGACAGTTCAGTAATAGTCTTTTTCTTGCTCGATGCATGAGAGCACTTTTATGGTAAGTATTTTACAGATAATTATTTAATAGTATTTTTAAAGATGAGTATTCTATTTGTGTTCTGCCCACCTCTCCAGTTGTAGCAGATAATACATAGAAATTTGTGCTGTGATGGTATGTTTGACAGAAACTATAATACTTGGGATATGTGAATAATACACTTTTTAATTTTCAATAAAAAAGAATTAAGATGGACTAAATCAGACATTTCAGTTTTATGTCACATAGCTAAATACTTAACATATCTTTTTAAGGCATTGGCTGGAATAAACATAGTATGAAAATATATAGGACAAAATAAACTCATGTTTTCTGGAGAATCACAGCATAGTGTAATCTGATTTATTTATTGCTACAGTTTTTTTACTGAGGTTTTTTACCTCCCCACCCCATTTTTTACTTTGGGAATCAGTTATTTTTTTCTTCGTACACGTCAGCTACAAACCACTTACATTCAGCAGTATGGCCTGTGCATGACATAGGGCAAATGTGGAAAGGAGTACTTTGCTTTTAGTCCAGGCAAGCTGACTGAGGAAAAAAGTCGGTATTATGAAGCTTATAAGCTGCACATCAGCCGATGATGTGAGCTACTGAAGTTTAGAATATATAGAAATGCTTTGCTTTATTCATTGGTAGCAAATAAACAAAAGAGGTTTTTGGGGAAGGATATTCCTAGAGAGTGTGCTTTACATATAACTGCTTAAAACTGTTTTTCTACTTGGAGGAATTTCAGAAAATGAATCATAAGCCCATGCTTATTTATTAATACTTTCCGAAAATACTTTCTCACTAGTTTGTTTTGAAGTTGTGAACTGTAACTTGTTGAAGGTTTCCTCCCTTCTACCCCACCTTAAATGAAAACCTCATGTTTCCAGGAGTGTTGCTGATTTTCTTCCTAGAGATACAATCTACATATAGGACTGGTTACTTGCTAAACATATGCATACATATTAAGGATGATGCCAATACTGAGACTGATTTCTCTATATGAACATTGTATATCATAGCTTTGTACAAGGATGCTTCATCCTCTGTTAAGTATTACACTAGAGCTTTCTAAAGCGAAAACTCCTTACAGATGACATTGCTGATAGTATTCACTAATAATAATTAAGTCTCTCTTGTATTTTAGTTTGTCAAACATGTTACATATGCACCAAATACATAAATACAGTACTTAGTCATCACCTTTAGGTGGCAGTATTGACTTTGTAGTGGTAACAGGTCTTTGAGTTATTACTGTAGGGAATTATCAGTAAACAGCAGATAACTTCTGAATGTTATGCTGGTTCCGTAGAATCTGTTTTCTCTTTGGTTCAGCTGCCAGGATTGCTGTCTAAAGAGTTCTTACATGTCTTTAAACTGTTACTGTAACAAAGCCTACTGAACTAAGTATCATTTGAGTCTTGCATTATATTTGTGTGGATTCTTATTGAAGCATTTGAAGAGGTTTGCTTTGTGTAGCTTATTAAATATTAGAAAACAGGCAGGAGAAAATGGCTAGAAATCTGGGACACTGTAGGCTATTTTATGCTCTTTTAAAATAGAGTGAGTTTGAAAAATATCCCAGAGAGCTGGTAGGTGCCCTGGACACATTGAAGGTCAGGTTGGATGGGGCTCTGAGTAACATATCTAGTACAAGGTGTCCCTGCTCATTGCAGGGGGGTTGGTCTAGGTCCCTTCCAACCCAAATTATTCTGTGATTACAATCACAGAATCATAGAATAGTTAGGGTTGGAAAGGACCTTTAGATCATCTAGTTCCAACCCCCCTACCATGGGCAGGGACACCTCGCACTAAACCATGTCACCCAGGACTCTGTCCAGCCTCACCTTGAACACTGCCAGGGATGGAGCATTCACAACTTCCTTGGGCAACCCATTCCAGTGCCTCATCACCCTTACAGTAAAAAACTTCCTCCTTATATCCAATCTAAACTTCCCCCGTTTAACTTTTAACTCATTACCCCTTGTCCTCTCACTACAGTCCTTAATGAATAGTCCCTCTCCAGCATCCCTGTAGGCCCCCTTCAGGTACTGGAAGGCTGCTATGAGGTCTCCATGCAGCCTTCTCTTCTCCAGGCTGAACAGCCCCAACTTTTTCAGCCCGTCTTCATACGGGAGGTGCTCCAGTCCGCTGATCATCCTTGTGGCCCTCCTCTGGACTTGTTCCAACAGTTCCATGTCCTTTTTATGTTGAGGACACCAGAACTGTAGGCAATAATCAAAGTGAGGTCTCAAGAGAGCAGAGGGGCAAGATCACCTCCTTCGACTTGCTGGTCACGCTCCTTTTGATGCAGCCCAGGATACGGTTGCTTTCTGGGCTGCGAGAGCACACTGAAGCCGGCTCATGTTCATTTTCTCATCAACCAACACCCCCAAGTCCTTCTCCGCAGGGCTGCTCCGAATCTCTTCTCTGCCCAACCTGTAGCTGTGCCTGGGATTGCTCCGACCCAGGTGCAGGACCTTGCACTTGGCATGGTTAAACTACATAAGGTTGGCATCAGCCCACCTCACAAGTGTGTCAAGGTCCCTCTGGATGGCATTCCTTCCCTCCAGCGTATCAACCAAACCACACAGCTTGGTGTCATCGGCAAACTTGCTGAGGGTGCACTCAATCCCACTGTCCATGTCACTGACAAAAGATGATTATATCATTTGTACTGAATACACTGAGCACAAAGTCAGTTGAAACTAACCATTACTGGAGATCCTGAGCAAAAGATTGTAGAAAACCAACTGTTTCTTAACTCACTTTTTTTATTTACTGCATTTTTTTTTTTTTATAATATAAACCAAAAGTACTTCAAGTGCCTCACTTGTCAGTTATATTTCAAGGGAATATGTCAAGAGGCAAACTAGTCCTGATAAGCCCTTTTTGTCAGGTAAATCAGGAGCCCCTTAAGGTAATAAATTTCATCTTACTTCTTAACACCACATTTTGGATTTTAAATTAATTACCTTAAGTTATACTGAAAGTATTTTTCTATGTTGTATTTTTCAAAAGACAGCTCTGAAGGAGGAGATTTTACTCGAGGCATGGAGTGTTCGTTTTTGCTTGGTTTTGTTGTTGTTTGTTTTTAATTTTTGCTAATGCTTTTGTATTTTTGTATGATTTCTGTTCCACATCCTCTCCCCCCTTCCCTCCTCAATATTTGTTTTCAGTGGGGAAACTTTGTATGTAAGCAGGTGAAAGAAATTTTCATTTTAACATGAATTCATGAATTCAGAGTTTGTGAAAGTCTTTAGACTGACAGCACTGCAAACTGAAGTCCTCTTTTGTCTGTTAAAGAGGTACAATGTGAGTAGCAACAGCAGTGCAAGCTACAAACCACTGCCCCACCAAAGTGCTGCAAACCCTGACCTAGAGAGAGACCTCTAGCAAGGTTTGAGGCTTGTTCAGCTCCATGCTCACTCAGTTATTACTGTGGCTGCCAACTGGAATGTTCATTTGTGATAGTGGATAGATACCCACATCACAAAAGCATCAGAAACCGGACTGAAAGCACCAGCTTATTTTATAAAAACTACTGACTGTCAAATTGTTTAACTTCAGTTACCACAGACTTAGGCTACTGGTAGAAGTGAATGACTCCATGTCTCATTGCCAGTTCCCCAAGTTAAGTCTCTTACTAGTGTGGCTTCTTTATACAGTATGCTATGCAGAAAGAAAATGTGTGTATAGACTGTAATTTTCGTGTAAATCTAGTTTTATGCCTCTTTCAAATGTTTGTGTGTGTAAATACTCTGTCTTAATAACGAAGTCAGTTTTGCTACTCTGTGCTTTCTTCTTTTTTGTTTCTTTCTCTCTTTTTTTTTTTTTTTTTACATTCAAACAAGTAGTACATTGATTGAGCTTTTGAACCAACTAGCTGATGTTGTAAGTTGACTTGTACAGTGTGAGTGTGTGTGTATGTATGGAGTTGCAATCTGTATTGCTGACAATGCTTTTGCACTTCTGTTAGATGACATGTGGTGGATTAATGATGCTGTCTCTCTGTAGTTTAAAAAACTTTAGTTTTTATATTGAAAAAAAATTAGTTATTATACTACTCACAATAATTCTTTAGGCTGTAGTTTGTTACCGCTTTTTGTGAGTATTCTATGTATCAAAATGTGTAGTACCTACATTGTAAATTAATGACAAATGAAGAACGAAATAATATAGGAGTGGAAAAGTTGCTGTTGCAGAGCTTTTTTCCTATTTTTTGGTCAACACTATAAGGTGATAATTCATGTTATACTTGCAGATGCTATATTTTGCATAAAATATTAGAAAATGTTATGTATTTATTTATATATTCAAGTGTTGTTCACTGGTGCCTGTGCATGAACGACTGGCATGTTAGTGAACTTGTATATCAAACTTACTAAGTCCTGTAATGAATAATATTCTCATTATTGAAGATTCAGGTACTGAAAGTCCAAATAGATGGAGATATTGTGAAAAACCTAAAAGCAACCTACAAGCAATTTGCAGCAATGGTGCATCAGCTCAGAAGATGCCCATAAAATTTATTTACTATTGTGATATTTTGTCTAATTTGCCCTGTTAATGTTTTATGTAAAAAGCATTAACGTAAGTAAAAGCAAATGAATAGGAAGTTGCAATAGCATATTGCCTTCAAAAGAGGCTTTTACTGAAGCCATAAAACCTCTGTAATAATACGTAACTGCTATACTGAAAAAGACGTATGCAGTGAATTTTTTTCCCTCTGGATTCCAATAATTAATTAATTTTGTGAGAAAACTTACACTTCAATCTGCTTAATGAAATGTTACTGAACTAAGCAAAATGTTTAACTGTGTAGGATAGATTTATATATATTTTAATGGACATAGTAGATCTTGAATTAAACTAGAGTGTAGGGCCCTTGTTTGGTTTTTTTTTTGGTGGTTTGCTTTGTGGTGGTTTTGGCTTTTGCTGTTGTCATGAACAAGTTATTTGAGCTTTTAATCTGGTTTAAAATCTTGGTGACAAGGGATTGGTAGCTGGACATGGAGCCTTTTTCATTGGTTGAAATACCTATATTCAGTTGATGTTTGGGTTAAGGGTCCAAGTGTTACTGCAGACCTTTAGTCACAAACAGAATTACATGATACTTGAGTGAAAAATCTTCCCACTAAAATATGTGTTTTAGTAGAAGGTGTGCTGCTAGATAGTGAAGTCACCTAAATTGAGTTGTAATAACAATCACCACTTTCCATAGGGTTTTCTTTTGGGGGGAAGGGAATAAATCAAAACTGATAATACTGCTCCCAGTGAGCTGTTGTGCTTCTTACTGAAAGTTATCACAAGTATGAAGCAAATCCTTAAAACTGTCAGTATCATTATTATTTTAAAATGGTGGTAATTTGCATCCATCAAAGACAGTACAAATACTTTCTTATTTGTATAGGGCAAAGACAAGATTATGTAGAAATAATGAATGAGAAACAGGTGTCATTGTTTATATCATCGGTTCCAGCAAATTCCAGTTGAACTTTTTATGAAGCTAGAAGAATGAACTCGTCAGATTTCTGAAGCTGGATGAAAACACTTTGTTTCCTGAAGGACTTGACTGTGCCTTTACATAGCTTAAAGTTTTAAGTATGAGAGTTGAAACCTTGTATGCAGTTAAGTGCAGTGGAAGTAAATTCTACAAATGTCTATGTTCCCTCTTCTCATGCTGTTATGGTGACCAGTATCTGGGAACAAATATATTCCTGTTCTCTCATCGATATCTTGGGGTGCTCTTCAGGTGCTCTTTGGCACATATGCTACAGGGCAAATTGAGTAGGCATGGAGAATGAACTGCTCAAATTATTCTAAATACTGTCCTTTGTGAGTCAAGGTTAAATTGTTGTAATTTTGTGAATTGCAGCATCAGTGCTCCAGATGAAAAAATCTTTACATTTATGCTTAGCTGAAGTCTTTTAATTGTAAACTTGGCATCCTGACCTAAACCTGGGTTTGGTGTTCCACATTTTCTGTACTTTCATCATCCTAGAAATTCCAGCCTTATTTATTGTAGAATTTGCTATGGTCTTTGAACTGTTACTGTTATTTTTATCCAGAATGCTGTTGCTTAAGAGAATCTGTTTGTCTGGGATTTAGGCATAGGTATCGCACATATTTTAGATAATCTTGAACATACAGTTCTGCTTTTCAGAGCTGTGTGCAGCTTTGCTCCAGTGTTTTCCCCAGAGCTTATTTTAGTGTTCCTCCTTTATTCTGATTTGTATCATAACTTTTTTTTTTGTTTTTATTATTTTTCTCATGTTAACCATTTGAAAGCTGTGTTGTGCCTGAGGCTTTCCTAAAGACTGTCCTGCTGGTGTGGTCTTCAGTTATCAGCTTCTGTCTGTCTTCTGGTCTCCTTGCTCCATGGCATCCAAAGGTTGTTTTTCATCCTTACAGAGTTTGTACTTTCCTCTGACATTATGCAAAAATTTATTTTTTTTTTAATGAAAATACAAAATTATTTTTAAGCCTTTGAAGTTTTTCAGGGGTTGAGGATAACAGCTGGGAACAGCTGAGTGTAACTATATGACCATAGGAATAATTTTGTGAGTGAACTGGTTTGGGCTGGGATAGAGTTAAATTTCATCACAGCAGCTCACATGGTACTCGATTTTGAATTTGTGACCACAACAGTGTTGGTAAGTGAGCAGAGCTTACACAAAGCTGAGGCCTTCTCTGCTTCTCACCCCTCCCCACCAGCAAGCAGACTGGGGGAGCACAAGGAGTTGGAGGTATGCAGCCAGGACAGCTGACCCCAACTGACCCAAGGGATATCCCATACCATATGATGTCATGCTCAGTATGTAAAGCTGGGGAAAGAAGGAGGAAGGGAAGACATTTAGAATTATGGCATTTGTCTTCACAAATAACTGCTGCACGTGATGAAGCCCTGCTGTCTTGGAGATAGCTGAACACCTGCCTGACCATGGAAAGTGGTGAATGGATTCCTTGTTTTGCTTTGCTTGTGTGAGGGGCTTCTTCCTTAGAGGTTAAACTCTCTCCATCTCAGCCCACTTGTTTTCTCACTGCAACCCACTGATTCTCTCCCGCCATCCCACAGTGAGTGAGCGGCTGTGTGGGGCTGAGCTGCTGTCCAGGGTTAAACCATAACAGTGGAAAAGATTGTGCTGGTGTTCTGTCTCCTACCAAAATTATAAGGATGGTTTAAAAATATATTTTCTATCTAAACTATGAAAATACAAATTAGAAAAAAACTTAGGTTATGAAATCATGGTGAAAAAGATCAAATGTGAATGGGAAGTACTTATTTTTTAACACTTTCCTGCTTAAACACAGAGAAAATGTCTGAACTGTATATAAGCTGAAATGGAGAAGAGTAATAACATTTTGAAGGGTGAACAAAAAATGGTTGCTACTGCTGATATTATCTGACTAGTACTTAAATGTTGTAGAATAGCCACTAGTATTTGAAGTGCTAATATATACAAGAAATAAAAGCAAGCTTGTCTCTTTTAGGCTTCATAGTGGCTAATTGAGAATGAAGCAAAGACATCCAAATAAATGCTCTGAACTTGCCTTACTAGTAAGGGGTAAAAACTGCTTCCCCCCCCCCCCCCCCCCCCCCCCCCCCCAAGCTTCATATTGTAGCTCTCAAGAAGTGAAGGTTCAGTAGGGTAGAAGAGCGTCTGTGAGCTCGCTAGCTGTTTGTATGCCATAGTCACAAGCTATGGCAAGGAGTCAGTTCCACTGCGTGCTGCACTTTCTTCCCATGTACTGTGTCTGCTGTGTCTGCTGTTCTGACCTGGGTGATCTCAAGCAGCGGGCAGATGGGGAGCATTAAAAATGAGTAGTTTTCTGCTGGGTTGATAAGATGAAGTCCCTGTGCAGTGAGCTTGAGAAGGTCTGTCAAGCAGCATGGCTTATATAAGGGCAGGGGTGTGCTTGAGGGTGTGCAGTCTGAAGAGCACATACTGTTCCTCAATCTCTCCAGAGTTTGAAGTATTTGCAAGAAACTTAAGCAAATGTGTATAGCAGTGCATTTAATGAGAGAAATAGTGTTTTTTGAGCTAAAGTTGCTTACAGTATGTACACCTCATAGATGTTATTTGCCCTTTTTTATTCTACTGTAAAGGTTTCATCTCATTTGGGAGAGGTACTGTACATAAACTTGTGTAAGGGTTGTACAGTTGACCTTTTGGTTTTTCAGTTGTGACACTAGTCCTCAGTGAAATGATACGAAACTTGTGGAACTCTGGTGGCTGTAGATGTAAGTGGTTGACTTTTTTCTCCTGGAAGAAATCTGGGCAGTGGGTTTTAAGCTTGATACGCTGTTATACAGACTGAAAATAAAAGAACAAGGTCATAGAGTAGTTTGGGTTGTAAGAGACTTTAATAGGTCATCTAGTCCAAACCCCTGCAGTGAGCAGGGACATCTTCAACTAGATGGGGTTGCTCAGAACCACATCTGAATGTCTCCAGGGATGGCGCATCCATCTGCTAAATCTCAGGGCAATCTATACCAGTGTATTACCACTATAATTTCAAAGATTTTTTCCTTGTTTCCAGCCCAAATCTCACCTCTTTTAGTTTAAAACAATCACTCCTCATCCTGTCACAAGAGACCCTGCTAAAAAGCCTCATCATGCTTTGGGGGAAGTAATTTTTCTGGCATAAGGTAACAAAGTTCTTGTGATTGTATCTGATAGGTCTGTGAAGTTCTCTGCCCACCTCCTCCATATGTGTTATTTCTGTTGTGGGTGGAGTTACCTGGAAATTCAAAACTTCTTTAACTCGGAAGGTAATTCCAGGTAGTTTAGATGACATGACAGTAGCTTGCTTGCTCCTTTCATGAGGGTGACAGTTTATCTGCATTAGTGTGTGGACGCAGTAAAGGACTTGGTAACATAACACTTGCTCATGTAGGTGATTGTTTTTCTCTTGTGTAAAGCATTCTGTCCTTGGACTGAAAAGAATGATATAAACAAGGAATATCCTGTATTGGCATGGTGAGATACTGCTGTTTTACTTTTATTTTTGCTTTAACATGGAGGTAGCTGTTTATTCAGAGGTATACTGCACTGGAGGAACAGGTCTAATGAATCTGTGAATCTGCACCTTACTTCCCTAAAATAAAACTCGGGTGAGGTAATGCAAAAAGTTGCTCTGTTAAGATTTTGGGGTTTGTGTGTGTTTTTGTTTGGTTGTTTGTTAATGCTGACTTAGGATTTGCTAGTAATTTGCTGTGATCCTATGAAGATGATGGTAGTACAGTTTGTACATCAGATTAGACACGAGTAGAAGTTTGAAGCAAACATTTTAGCTTCTGTTCTCAAACTACAGCTATTTTTAAGGAAAATTCCAAGTACATTTTAAGTAAGTGTAACAATAAATAACTAAACCTGGATACCTATTTTGAACATTTTTGTCAATTTTAACCTATTTAGTAATGCAAAAAGGAAGTGGTATCTGTGACAAATTTAATGATTTGTAAGGTGGGGATCAGTTCCTTGTGATTTAAGCTTTTGAGTTTGATAATTAACAAGCCGATACTAAAACATAGTAAAGATACTAAATATGCATTAAAAACAGTTGCAAACTTTTTTTTTGTAGAGTTAGCGTTTTTGATCTGAAAAGTATCATTCTGATTGCAGTTGGTTTACAATCAGATGCTGCTAGCTGAACAGAAACTTTTGTAGTATAGTATATTTATCTATAAATGCTTCACTGTTCTTAGCATGTATTTTGAAGAACAAGAATTCAAATATTTCCTTATTATTGGCTTTGTAATTTTAAAGACAATTTGCAAGCAGAAATGTAATATTTTTGCCCGGTAGTTCAAAAAGAAATTTTAATAGATTCTTCTTAAATTAAACATGTTTTGTGTATTTCTACAGCCTGTATTTGTGGGAAGTGCTGCTCTGAAAGAAGATAAATTTTGATGCATAGTAAAAGGCAACAGGCAGATCAAAGATTTAGATACCTTGGCTAAAATCTTTGTGCCCAAATAAATTGCTCCTTTTGTCTGGTAACTCTGTTAATGATGTTATTCTTTATGTATCAAATCTGCAATGCTGGAAATATTGGTATGCTGTGGATATGTTTGCTAGGACAACCGACTTCTGCAGTCCTTAGTCTTCGTCATGGGAGAGTGCAGTTCTCTTCCATCTGGCTAATCCTCCAGGAACATTTGTTTCTGACAAATTTATCTGTCTTGAATTCAATTTCTTTAAAGTTGAAATTAGTGGAGTTTTATTTATTTTTTTTTTTAAGGTAAACATGGCAAACTATATTTTTTGCTGAACTACATTAAAGGGGACAGTTATTACTGTTACTGCTGGATAAATTGTTTGTAGTTGTATTCAGAAGATGTGATGATGGCTTTCTTGATTTAAGCTTGTCATGCAGAAAAGTTATGCTCATGAGCGTAAGGAGTAACTCCTAGTCTCCTATACATCACAAAATCAACAAAACTCAACTTTGTAAAAGAAACTCTTGATTTTTGAAACCAAATGTTGTTGAAGAAATGCTGATTCATTTAGTATTGCTGTCAGTGCAGGTTATAGTAGCTACATAAATATAGCACAACAGTTTCCATTTTAAGACCTTAAGTTTGCAGTTGCATATAACAGTTCCTCCCTGTTTACTTTGGACAGAAATTTCCCTTCAAGCTAAAGAGTATGTGTGTGAACAAATATTTTAGTTAGAGAAGTTCTCATTGTCACAAAAAGAGAAGTCTGTAAGAATGTCTGCTTATGAATCTTTACAATTTTCTGTACCAGTTAGCAGGGGAAACCACCATGTATAAAGGATATATAAAGAGCTTTTGCTCTTTCTTTGCCCTCTAAAAATGCAGCTTGCCTGTGTTTGAGCTAATGTTTGGTAAGAAACTAAAATTGTTGCTTTCTGCCTATACATACTGCCTATGTTAAAGATAATTCAAGTTGAGATGGATTCCTAGCTAAATGTATGTAGAGCAGTGTGGCATGATGTGACACCCTATGAACATTTTCAGTTTAGGATGTGAAAACATTTGATAAGGCTACCTGAAATTTCTTTGCCTAGATGCTAGGATGTGCTGGAAGTGTAGTAAAATTAGGCAATTATGGTTTTGTGTTGTTACTGGGGTGTTTTTATTCTTTTGTTTGTTTGGTTGGTTTCTTTTTGTTTGTTTGTTTTTTGTTGGTTTATTTTTCCTCATCTTTATGTTTTGTACTATGAGGAACAATGTGTGGAACAGGATAAAATGAGGTAACTGGGACTCTCATGTAGAAAATGCATGTAACCATTCAAAAAGAAGTCCCACTCGTTTCTGAGAGGTTTCCCATGCCTGTATCAAAACCTGGTGGAGGGAGTTTGCTGAAGAACACAGAGCAGTTCCACGAAACTATTTTTCGGGATGGTGAGGAGCAGCTTTAACTAAGATTAGTTGGATTTTGTGTTGTAAAAGTTAAGATTAAAGTTTCTTGGTGATGGCTTTTGGATGCTTGGTAGGTTTTGGGGTTTTGTGTGGGTTTTTTTTTTTTTTTTGCTTATTTGTTGGTTTGGTGGTTTTTTTTGTTGGTTTTTTTGGTGTATTTTTGTTGTTTTTTTTTTTATGATCAATTGGAGAATATAGCCTAGATATTAAAAAGAATGAAGAAAGTTCTCAAAAAGCCTTGTTGGTCAGTTCCACAAGGCAAATAAACTACACTTGCTTTCCCAGAAGTTATATGTTCTGTGATATTGAAAAGAGACTTCATACGGGGTCCACTGAACTTCATTCGTACCTTTTTCCCCATGGATCCCCTTAAAGTTGAATCTAGGCCTAATTAGAGGATAGGTCGGTTATCTTACGGAGTGATGCTGTTCTTCAGAGATAACTAGTCTTGCAGCCTGCTGATGAAGAAGAACAGGGATTGTTGGCTAAATAGTTTCCTTTTTTTTTGGGGGGGGGTGGGGAGTGGGAGTGGATAGGGAGGAAATTTTGGGGACATGTTTAAGTCATCAGTGTTATTATTTCTGAGAGTATATGTAAGCTACTTTTCTATCAGAGAGGGGTACTAATTGCTACTCCTTGTGATCTTGTCTTAAAAAAAAACCCAAAACCCAAGTAATATTTGGGTGTGGAATAAAATGCGTAGATGGTAAGCATCAGACTAGCTTGGTAAAATCATTCTTGAAAATGTGCCATGATATTTTCCTTAAAATGAAAAGGTGGGAGGAATCACATCTTAAAACATTGAGTCTGCTGATAAAAGGATTATGACACATGGACTTGGATTCATCTTGGAAAGTTTTCCACAGGGCAGTGTGGAAAAATTAAATCACTGCCTAACAGGAGTGTTCTTGCAATAGGTAGACTTATACTATATAGATTGCAGGTATAAATTGACATGGGTGTTTTCATGTTTTATTCTGTGCTGCCATGTGTATTTTATGAGCATTTGCAATGGATTTCGGTTACACAAAACTGTCTTTTTAAAGATAGTTGTGTGAAGTAAAGGCAAGGTGAAGAACTGGCTACTAGAGAGGTACCCATTCAGTGATGGTGCCTCATTTATAACTTTGGGAACTTCTAACCTAATTTACATGTATTCTGATGTCTCAGTGAAGTCCAATCTCTTACAGTAACACTGTGATTTATTTATCAACTAAATAAAAAAATTTCATGGTCAGTTTTTAAGCTATTTATGTATGAATCTATGAGCAGCAAGTGCCAAAATCAGTTCTTAAACTTTTTATATGTGAATAACAAAGACAGTGAAGCTTTAAATTACTCATTATCCAGTAGCTGCTGTTTGTACAGTTCTTGAGTTACTGTTGGAATTGAAGGCATTTTGTCATGCAGCATTCATGTTGTTGCTTGTTTTCCTCCTCCTAAACACAAACGTAAGATTTTAAATAATTTCGGTATCAATTTATGCATTGCTTACATTTGCTATTTTAGAATTTACTCAGTTGAAGTAAATTGTATGTATCTGTAAGGGTGAACAACTCTGCTGTCAAAATTGTGGGTTTGTTTTGTTTTGCTTTGTTTATTTTATTTATTTTTTTTTCAAAGAGTCCAACACACAACATGTTTTGATGAATCTTCTCATGGATTGAGGCTGGCAGTTCAGCCTCAGTATTCTATTTCTGGACTTACAAGTGTGTGTTTTCTGACTGCTGTGAGTTGCACAGGATGGGTGGTGGGTGCAGAAAGAAAAATTTCCTCAACCTGATTATAGTATATTTCAGGGGAAATATTTATTTATTATTGTAATGAATGTTGGACTTTGGAGTGGTTTTAGTGTCTCATCTTTTTCAAGGTGCCCTGCTCCCCAGATAAGCTAACAAAAACCAGAATTCCAAAGCTTCAGATAAAAGGAAAAATGGGATTCATTTGTTGATTGAGAATTTTGATTTAACAATATCAGCATTAAATGCTGACCTTAATTTAAAAAAATAGTAAATGTTTACATGAAGTACAAAGTTGGTTTTTTTTTCTGTTCTTTGTATGTTTTTGTATATTCACCATATTTCCTCTGAAAACTAAACGATCTTGCATAGGTTTTATTTTTGTTACTGAATCTAATACAGTCATACAAATAGCATTTATTTTTTGTAACTCACTTTTTTCTATATAATGCAAGTGGTCTGTATTGAAAAAGTTTATTGAAATATTTCTCTCATAAAGATTTTATATTATTATTATTTTATTATTATCTTTTGCTCGCTGTTTAAAGGGGGCAGAGGGTAGCTTTTTTTGCAGATCTTAATTCCTTGTCAGATTCAAGGAGCAGTTACAATTATGATGCAACCCCATAATTTTCACCTTGTAGTTATTCAGTGTTACTGAGATCCTTTTAAGTTGATTAAATTGATATTTTTATTTTTTTTCCCCTCAAGTATTCTGTCTTTTGAGCACTTTCCTCTTTGCCTGGTGTACTGCCACTGTTTATTTTCAGTATTTGCTTTGTGACACCAGGTTTGTTCAAGATCAGCTTGTTTAGCTTTAAGTCTCTCTAATGCTATTAAGAATTGCATACTTCTTCCACCCAGTACAAAATAATAGTTTTTTTAATTGCTATTCCTCATCAGAACAAGATTGTTAAGACTTATATGAAAAGGGAGGAGAAATGATCAGCAAGAATCCCCAAGTTAAGGGCACCTAGCTGGCAGTGGGATCTGTTCTGCTTTGCACAAACCAGTTACACACTAGGATTTGATCTGTATGGAGAAGCTGGTGTGTGTGTACCCCCCCCAGTAGCAAAAGTAGGTGCAAACACATTGTATGCACTACTGTTAGGGAATGCATGCCATTAGTTACAGTGCTGAGTATGTAGGCTTACATGTAAGACAAGCTTAGAATTGGTGTTATGCTGACCTCATTCAGATGGCTTCCACTTTGTCTCAAGTCAAGATAAGCCTGAGACGAATCCTGTTTTGGTACGACTTTATGCTCAGTCATTGTACATGTTCCTCAATGTCCAGGATCTGTACACTGTTCTTTATCTTGTTTGACAGGAAAAATACGTCTTTCCTTCTTGAAGTTGGTTATCTATTCCCTTTACAGTTATAATGTCAATGAACTTTTTAGTTGTTTGTGGAAAAGTACTAGCAGTCTGTAAATGCCTGCTGTCTTTATAGTTATAGCTTTGATTACCTTTCAAGATTGCTAAACTTAAGTTTTGTTCTTTTTTTTCCCACTGTTTGCATCATTAGTGGAGTTTTTTTTGTTTGGGTTGGTTGTTTTTGTTTTTGTTTAAATTATTCTACAATACTTGAAGTATTTGCCTTCTGGGTGATATTTAAAGTTTCACGTAGGCTGCCATATGCAAAGCTGTCTCATCAGCTTGATTCACGTGCATTTTGTTATATTATTCCGTTCAGATAAAACAGGAAGTATTGCAGATACTTACTGTTTTCTTTTCATTTACATAATATTTATCCAATAAGGCACTTCCTAAGTTAAAAAAATTCAGTTTGCAACAGAGATGATGGAGGGGTAGACAGTGATATTTAGGCGTAAATTGTCAAAAATGGGATTGTTTTATTTGAAAATGCTGTGTTTTGTCAGGAAACCATGGTTACATTAAAACCTCCAAGAAACATTGTCTTTTAAGGTAACCAGCTTCCTTCAATACAGTCATATGGTTGCACTAGTTTAGCATTCCCAGTTAGTGCCTTGCACAAAGTCTGACAAAGCCACTTATTGTAGTGTCTTCCTTTACCTGTAGGTTTTTTGTCTGATATTGCAAGGATGGACTTCTGTATTCAGTAAGTCTCAGTGATGTTAATATAGTGGTCTAGAGCTTCTTGATGGAAAAGGGCTGCGCAGAGACCTCTTTCATTTCATTCCATTTCAGGATTATTGTAGGATTCATGTGGGGATGTCAGCAGGTTATGATGCACTGTTTGTTATCTTGTCACATGAAGTTCAGGAGTCTTCAACAGATACTGTTCCAGCTTTTCAATTTTAACATCAAGTGAAATTGTGAAATTTGATTACTATTTTTAAGAAGAAATAATTGGAAAAATGAGTTGAATTTGCAACAGAACTTAGTTAAAATTTAAATAGTAACTGGAGGTACTGATTCTTAATCATGTAAGTGTTAATTAGACCTACTATTTAGAGTATCTGATTTCAGTTTTGGAAATGGAGCAGTTTACATAATTGTGCTCCTAATCTCACGCTTATGTCCTCAAAAGGTTACTTCCAAAGACTCCTAAGTATGTTCAGTCCAATTAATTTTAAAATGTGAATATGCAGTATTCTGTAGAAATCAGAATCTTTTTATTTATGGTATCAAGTATATAATCTTTAAGAATAGACTCTGACCCATGCCATGCAAATCTGTGTTTCCATAGTAGTGGAAAAGTGAGATTGTGTCCTTTGTGATGTGAGTTTCAGTTGTTTAATTGGACTTCCAGACCAGAAAAGGCTGTGTATCTTTCAAATACATGTTACTACCCTGAAATTAAAACAAGAATGCCATTAAAAGTACTTGTAAGTAAAAGCTAAATCAAAATATTTTGTGTAGGACTACAGTCTAGTTTTTACCTTTTTTTTTTTTTTTTTTTTTTAATCTGCAGTTAATGTGATCTGATTTAAAATCCTCTATTTTTCCTGACCGGTTTTGAAGCACACAGTAGTTCCAAACTAAAAATAGATATAAATAACTCACTGATACAAGTCTCGAACGTTTTTTGTCGATAAAATGAAAATCGTATCCTACCCTTTTCACTTTCTCTGCCCTTTCAGTGCTACCAGCCCGCTGGCATCAGTGACCTCTTACAAGATCAGTCGGAAAACTCTTAATAATAACAGGTAGGGGAAAAATAATAGTTGGGGGAAAAAAGCACTTCTCAGTTTAACTAGAGGACATTCACTGGCTTTTCTTTTCCAGGGAAAGAGGATTTAAACAAATTTTCCATAATGTTTGTTGGATGTGTATTTTATAGTAACCACCATGAAGTTCTCCGCATTTAAGGGCACGGTGAAGCCGAGATGAATAGATAAAAATTCATGAAGGCTCAGCTTCACAGCTGGTGTATAATCCTTTCTGTTGTCACTGGTGCCCTGGCCCTGGTACCCAGCAGAACAAAGGGAGCTGAATTGGAAATGGTGGGAGCTGGGGAGCCTTTCACTAGCAGCACATCTCATGGCCATAGGCCTTGTCAGGGCGCAGTGTGATACCCTTTATTCTGGGTGACAGATGCGAGGTAGTTCTGCGAGGGGGAAGTCATTACTAGTGTGAGGGCAGTGTCAGATCAAAAGTAACCAGCGATCAAACAAGGTAAAGGGCTGTGGAAAACAGGCTTTCTGTCTGGCCTCAGCACCTGCCGGATCACTAAGGAGAATAGTCCTTGTGTGTCAGGTTGTGCTGATTCCCTTTGATGTACGCTGAATGAGTGAAGATGGAAGCTGAAGTGGGTAGGGAAGAGTTTTATTTCCCTTTTCTTTGGGGCAATTAAAGGTGCTTTGCTATGTAATGCTGACATGGACTTTATAGCCTCAAAAAAAATCTCAGAAAGTCCCTATTTGAAGAGAAATGTGCAGGGCTTGGGTTTTCTATTTCCAGCCCTGTGTATTATCAATGATGAATTTTTCAATGGTGTTGCATTTCGACTAAGGAAAAAACATTAGTATTTTGCTTTAGTATTTAGTGTTCTTGAGGAAAATTATAAATTGCTGTAATTGTCATTTTTTGAATCTGTTTAAAGAATTACTGCATGCAAAATATTAATACTTCTGGGATTTGCTCAGAACTGCAGTGTTTAATTTCTTTTTTTTTGGGGGGGGGGATAATGTATTCATTAAGGTATGTGTTAGGCTTTCTTTCTGATTTCTGCTGAGTTTCATAAAAAACCAGATTTTTTTTAAACAGGAGTGGAGATGTATAAGTGTATACTACAAATGCACACTATTTTTTGTGTAGAAAGACTTCTACTGTAATTCAGGATATAAGATCTAGCTAGCTGTAAATAAACTATAAGTGATTACCCATGAACATTTCAGTTGTAATGATAATATGCTATACTTGGTGTTCCACAGTATTTCACTTGTGAAATATTTATCTCTATATATGTGCACACCTGCAAAACTTTTTGTTTTTATAGGTTTGTTGGTTTTTCATGGTATTTCAGGACATAAGTCTCTAAATTATCATGTCTTATTTAGCGAACTTACTGGAACTTAAGCAAACTTCCTCATTTCTGCATCCTTTTTAGTATATGAAAGATACTTAGTGTTACATTTTTTTGTGGATTTCTGTGTTTATACAGTGAAAGTAATAAAAAAAATTATTAGGAGGGTTAATTGTCACATTTCAATTATGAATTTGTTTTCCTACTCAAAGTAAAAGTATATGTATACATCCTGTAGAGTATATCTTACTGAAAGCAGATTTTCATAAGATGAACAATTAGAAATTATTCATTTTGCTGCTAACTAGAAACTAAATTTTCAGTGTATTCTAAAAGAGATTTTCAATGGTGTTGTTTGTTGCTTCTTTTTGTAATGAGTTTCTGTTGTGGTTTTTTGTTAAATCTGGAAGTGTGACTGTATATTTTCAGATATTTCAGAGAGTAAAAAGGTCCATTATTATTTCCCTTGATATCTTAAAGTGAAAACAAAATGAAACTTGCTTTTTAAAAAGCTCTGATAGCCATACTTCAGTATTGACTAAGCATAATTTAAGTAGCTGTGCAGGTCTATAAGCATTTGAAAGTGCAGTATTAGCAGAAACAGTAATATCTGAACTATTGCAATGCCTAAGAAAATACTGGTCTTTTGAGATTGTTCTGTACATTTGTGGTAGCCTTTTCTTGATTGTGTAATAGTTCAGGTTTCATTCAGTGTTTCAAGTTTTACTGTTACATTAATTGACCTCAGAGTCTTCCATTTCAAGTGACCATGTGGTTTAAAATCAGTATAATTTTCACACAGACAGTAATTGCAGTCAGTGACTATTTTATATCTTCTGGAGAAAAGTATATTTAGTTTGGTTTATTCTTTTCATTTCTGACCTACAGAGAAATAAATACAAATCCACCAAAAAAGGAAATTCAAAAAACATCTTTGTATTCAAAGAGGAAGTTAGAGTCTGTTCTAACTTAGGTAAATGGGAATGAATTTACTATACATGTGTGACTACTTTATTTTTATATATTTATATATTCCTATGAGCATAGTATAATGCAACTTCAGCTTTAGTGGTGTCTGAATCCTTAGAGTCCTTTGGCCTAAAAATTTAGAAGAACCCTATTAAATTTTGCCTACAGATCTTGTTCCCTTAACAGTTTTATCATTTAATATGTAGCTTCAGGTGGCATGTGTATCTTCTGAAAGTTAATGTTCATATTGGGAAAAGATAAAACCCTAGCCAAAACAAAAATGTCTCCCCAAATTTGTTCTGAATTCTGTTTGGATTTGCAACCAATGGAAGAAAAAAAGCAAACCTCAAATTTGTTTGGGACCCTGCTGAAGGAAATGTGCTGTTTGTCTTTTACTTTTTTTCTTGCTTCCGTATAGACTGTACTAGATCTACTTAATGTGATATACCTGTTTTGTAGCTCGAGCTTTGGGCTCAAATTAAAATCAAACCCCCAAAAACCGGACACTAGAAATTGCCTAAATTTTATAAATAAAGCAGCCTTCTGTATTGGGCTAATTCTAATTTTGTTCATTTAGAGTTACTTTTCATAAAACATTGCATAATCTTAGGGCTATTTTTCATGCGTCTAGGAGTTGAGATCTCTTACATAAAATTAGACTGCTCTGAATTGTTGTTCCACATCCCTCCGCTGGTGGGGTTTTCTTTGCTTTCTGAACAACAACAACAACAACAAAATTATTAAAAGTCTGCTTTTTAAAAGTAGTGTGAACCTGTGCATCTGCATTGTAATCCAAAATATTTTACTCTCCAGGCGTTATGTTCTCTAGTGTGCTGACTCCCTCTCTATTTGTTTCAAATTTAGATGCCTTCCTCCTATTTTTTTGTATTGTGTTTTTTTTTTTCTTCTTAATTCTAAGTGTGTAAAGAATTTGCTTTATTTAGATTTACTTTATTTAGATTTACTTTACTGTTGGATCACATTTTTTCACTACAAAGCTAAATAACTTTGCTGTGTTAAAATGGAAGTTCTGAGTCTTAGTAGGTGAACTGAAAATCATCTGAGCTTTTGTGGGAAGTTACCGTAAGAGAAATGTGGGTAGATGTGAAGTTGAGAAACATGATTAAATAAAGGGTAGATGGATATCTTTATTATGTAAAGACAAGCTAATCAGAACAGTAGGCCTCAGAAAGAATAACCAAGTCAATCAGCCATCCTTTTAAGTTCATAGTTGCTAGAAAGGTTTAGGTCAAATCTTAGAACCCTCCAAGAGTATCCAAGTCCCAAAATAATAGTTGCTTGTTTTTATTGTGCTGTCATTAAAGAGGAAAATACTGTATTATAAAAAGTGTTTTAACCAATACAGGTAAGGGTCTTGGAACTTGGGAGAAGACGAAGGGGAGCATAGATTTATAACACTGAATAAAAATACTTCTTGATATCTAATGCATGAGAAAAGTCACTTAAAAGACAAATCATTAATGAAACATGTACTAACTCAGAGGTAGAAATTACATGTGTTCTTCAGCCTGCAATTCCAAATCACACAGTCATCTAATGGTGATAATTCCACTTATACAATCAAGATTTTTTGAAGGCAGTGATTGGCTCTTAACCTGATATAAACCTTGTTTTCACCACTTACTGTGCAGGAACATTGCTGTGATACAGGAATGAAAGTGACTAACGGGTTTTCGTGGTTTAAGGCCAGCCTGTCACTCAGAAACCATGCAGCTGTTTGCTCCCTCCCCCCCCCCCCCACCTCTCTCTACCCCTGCTCCCGGAGGGATGGGGAGGAGAATCGAAAGCATGTAGCTCCCACAGGATGAGATAAGAACAGTCCAGTAACTAAGGTATAACACAAATCACTACTGCTACCATCAGTAATGATAAGGGAAATAATAAGGGAAGAGAATACAACCGCTCAGCACCACAGTGGTGATTCTGTTCTAGGCAAGTTGGCTACATAGCACAAAACTTGATGTAGGGGTATTTGAATGTTATGTGTGCTTTTAATCTGGCATTGGTATGCGTGGAGTCATCCATCAATAATATAAGCAGAAATTATTTTACTTAATGAATTCAGAAGTAGTTTGCAAACTGATAGATATTTAATTCTTTAGTCTTTTGAAAATTATAGAAGTGCTTTCCCTGTAGGTTAATGGTACATAGTTTTTTAAATTCTTTTAATCTTACCTGATAAGGTATCACAGTTTGGGAAACAAAATTAAGATATCAGTTTGGGCTGATTCATTACTTTGACTGTCTAGAGGGATATTGGGCTGTGCTCACAGGGTTTGCCTTTTAGAATTGCTTTTCATGAGTATTTTCGGTATATGTAAGATTAGAATCTTGCTTCCAATTTAAGTTTTTTCCTTTTAGCAATAACTTGAACATAATCTTGTGCCAATTATTGCTAAGCTAATGCTGAAAGTACAGCTGTGTGTATGTGCGTGTGCTGGATGCTTTAGTTACTTAGATCAATAAGCATTCTACAATATTGATGCAATTAGTCTCATAAAATAAATTTGTGTCACAGGAGACTGTGACACCCTGTTTGTTGAAGTCTGGAATTACTGATAATGGTTCATTTGCAGAAATTATTCAGCAAAGACCCCGACTCAAAACCTGTGTCGTATCTACTGATTTCAGTGTTGTTGCTGTTGTGGTGGTGTTTGTTGTGTTGTTGATTTGGTTTATTTTCTCATTAAAGCCACTACACTGGTACAGTGTGCATGCTTGTTGTAATGCACTTACACAAGATATAGTCATGTAATGGAGGACAGAGCTCATTGTTAAGTATTACAAATTGTTAAAAAAAACACCCATGAAATTTTTAAAGGGTCAAAAATAAGATTGCAGTTTGTCACGTCTTACTACGGATATTCAAATGAAGGTCTCTGACCCACAAACGTATCTTTCTTGACATGTCAGGTATTTATATACTGACTAATGTTAGGATACCCCTGTTTCACATACTTTGCATAGGCTGTATTTAACTGTTGAAATAGGGTGTGCTACAGTGAGATTAATGTAATTTCTGTAAATTTCCCATGATGATAGTGTTAGTAATATATGTAGCCTTTTAGATTTGTAAGGATTCAGTTAAAATTATTGTTCTAACATGATTTCAGAAGATCAAAACAGGCTTTTAAACTGTTTTGTTAACAGTGAGTACACCAGCGATAATAATTCCAGCAGAAGGAATGTATTTTCAGTTACAAAAAGAGGCTGCAAACTGACCTTACGAACTACACTGGAACTGCAGTCTGTCTTAAAAATCCTGCTCGAATGTTCCATACTTCAGTGACTAAAACAACTTTGAAATCCTGAAAAAGATTATTAGCATGTTTTGCACGTCTTTGAATAGTCTGTCACAGTTGGTGGAGCATCCGTTTGCAAAAACATGTCACTAGGGCTGTAATATAAGACCCTTGAGGTGTACCATAGTGTTGACTACCACTTCAGTTTCTTATCTGTTTGCTAGGGTGCAGGGAAGGAACAGGAGGGGAGAGGTCTGAAAAAGGAAAGCTTGGACACTTTCCAGGGCCCCAGTGTACATGTATGAGAAGTTGTAATTACAGGCTGTGAGGCTGACTTTTATTGGGCAGGCTTTTCTGGTGGGCTTAAAGCCCCCCTTCCATCCCTTCCCAGGTGGTAGCTGGCTTTCATAGACAGCATTGCTTGACATTCTCAGGCATGGCTAAATGGGACCTCTGCCCCTGGGTTCACATGCTGCCAGCTGAAAGTAACAAATGGGAACGGATGACAAAACAGAAGTGCATAGTAAGAAAGGGGAAGAAGAAAAGCAAAAACAAAAGGTAGGAATAAGAAAGAAAAGGGAAATTGTGAGGGAGGAAGGGATGGTGAAGAAATGAAGTGGTGGTAAATAGTGAGCTCTAGGAAGTCTTATTTGCATGGTAGGCACTTTTTTTGTTGCAACAAGAAATACAGTAGAGTTTGCATTTGATATTTTGATGATCTTTATTGTACAGTGATAGTATTCATAATGGTAAAAAGAGTTACCAGTGTGATAAAATTTGAGGGATATGTAATGGTGTTTCTTGTCAAGGCCATGTGGTTGTTGATCCTCTTGTAATAATTTTGCAGGGTAGCTTGATATGTTTGTTTTTGAAAGAAATTTCTTCAAATACTTGTTTTAGTCTTCATTCTTACTTGCATAAGCTGTATCTATGAGGTGACAAAGTCCTCTATGATGTAGAGGTCCCCTTTGTTTGCAAAACATATATTAATGAATATCACAAAAATATACTAAAGAGGAGGGAAATTGAAATTAAAAAAGAGGGCAATAGGTCTGCAAATGAGTTGAAAGAAATTCTGCAGTTGACATGCCAGCATGAGTTCTAAACTTGGTTTTATATTATATAAAAGTCTTTGTTTACTGTTCTGAAGGGAAAGAAGGCCTCTTTTTCAGATTAGATTGTTTTTCATACAACAAAATTTCTTTGTGGTTAAAGGTGCTCTTAATTCTTTTTTGGTCTGCCTGAACTGTGTAGCATACAAAGTTTGACTAAAAAAATCAAGTCAGAAATTTGCACGTTTCAAGTATTGATGTCATCTAATTAACTTTGATTCTGAAGATGAATAACCTGCTGTGATTTACCTTAAATAGTAAGTACCATCTCATAGGAATTTTAATGATTTTATTGTTTTTTATGCAAAAGCACTGTAAGTCTCAGATGGTGTCTGAGCATAATAAAGCGTGGTGTCATGTGTGTGCAAGTCTGCATTGGGTATTTTGAATGTAGTGTTTCTTGTCCCTTGCATTTAAGACTATCTGTAATACTGCTTGCAACATGAACTGGGTTTATTGCATGAAATAAGTGTGGAAGAGGTTAAAGTAGTGTACAGTTTTTCAGGTAAACTTCTAAAATGTAAAAGGCAGTAGGTATTAAAAAAAGTACCATGCGCAACTTGACTCATTTAGTTACACTTGAATACATGGCAAATACAGCCTACATGTACTTTGACAATGATGGGACCTTCCGCTAGTATCTGAATTTGTAAACTCAAATATAAGTCTTTGTTGTTTAAAATAATAGAAAGTAGCTAATATAGGTAAGTGGTGTGGATTGTTCTTATCCGCTCTTTTTCTGCTTCAGATTTGATGACCAGTCATCTGCTGTTTAGTCTTGCACTGCTGAGGCACAAATGAAATAGTTTTCAGGCTTGATTTAGAAGGGTAATGTGAAGACAGTTGGAAATGTGAAAATCAATCATTTTAAATTTACTTTGAGCATGATTTAAGTAATGTGAGGGATGAGTCCTGTTGCAACTAATAATTCTCCAAAAAGAAAGGGTGGGTGGGAGATGTGTGTGATTTGGCAGATGAATTTTTAAAAGATGACCTCATCAAATTCTATGAAATTTAATGCTATTTTTTCCTCATTTGTCTATTCTGGTTGTACTCTTTCTTGAAAACAAACAAACTTTACAGCAAAATGTGATGATAGTACATTAGTCATACAGCACTCAGATTATTTCCAGGGTGCCAGTTGCTGCAGCTTCATGTACAACTAGCTTATCATCTCATGAATATATCTAATTACTATTACAAATTAGTACCAGTCATTCTTGTACTGTCAGAAAAGCTTTTATAGAAGGTAGCAGTAAAAGTATGGCCCGTGCTTGTTTGTATCTCATCCATGATTTGGCAGGAGATGGCTGGAGCAGGGTCTTCGATTACAAACTTGTTTCATTTATCTACATTCATTTTCATATTAACTGGATTACTATTGTATTTCATATTTCCAAGACTTATGTTGGAAGTTTGTGTCTAAAATGAAGAAAATCCTAAGAAAACATTTGATGATGCTCATGCTTCCTTCCCTTTTTGCTGACATTTTTTGTGATAGACAGTGCTTTTCGTTGGACCTGTTAGTAAGGTCTCACTTGGCGTATTGTTCGCTCATGGTGATTTGATCCGTATCCCCAGAGTTTTACTTTTATTATCGTTTTATAATTTCAGTAGTAAACATAAATGTAATAAAAATATGTAAATGACGATATTAGTTGTTAGGGTTTTTTCCTTTTCTGTTTCTTATGGCATATATTGGCCACGTGTATGCATTTCGTAGCTTTTTGTTCTTCTGTAACTGTATTCTGCACTTAACTGCAGGTGTATCTAACAAGGACTTGGCTTTTCTTTTGTAATTCTTGTAAGTCTAATGAGCATAACTAACGTCAAGGAAGAAATGTTTGCTTTGTTTTATTATTAATCACGAGTTATTTGCAGAGTAAAGAACACGTAAATTAAATCCTTCCGAAGGAACGCATGTTACTATCTTTATGTTTATCAGTTCTGCTGAAACATTATTTCAAAGCTGAATGCAAAAAATATGAATCACACAGCAAAACAACAATAGATAAAAATGGCCTGTGTGCACTTTTCCAGTGTGCTTTCTGTATTTTGAACTTCTTTTTGAGACTGTGTTTAAGTATTCGAAGAAGGAATATTTTTATGAAATCTCTCTAAGTGCAGCCTTTTAGGTTCAAGCTTTTATTAAGGGGAAAGAGTATTCATAGTTCTTAATTTTCAGCTTCAACTAGAAAATGTTTTTAATTTATCATTCAAGAAAATACCATTTTGAACACTTGTTATTTTGTTGGTTTGGGTTTGGTTTGTTTTTTTTTTGTGTGGGGTCTTTCATAAGGCTATGCTTATTGAGAGATTTGTTTTTAGAATTTGAATTACTTTACAATTAATAAATTTTATTTGAATGTATATTTTCTAACCAATACAAAACATGTTCTGAGATTAGTGTAATTAGTGTTCAATTTTTCCTTTTTTTTTTTTTTTAGTTTTTTATTTTAATGAAGACATCAGTGTTATTGCGGTTATGGAGCTTCCCCATGAACAAAAGAATTTGCAGGTTATGCTAGTCCTATCTGGAAATACTTTCCTGTGGCAACAACTTGAGATTTTTCTTCTGCTTTTGATTGGAACATTGGAGATCAAAGTTAATGAAAGGCTACCTTTTGCTCAGTGTATTTATTGCTGCATTTTGTGAAGGGAGTAAGATGAAAATTATAAAGTCATAATGTATGTGCTTTTAATATTAGTGAGTGCCAACTGGCATTGTAAATGTCGGTATGTGTAACAGCATATATTCAGCAGGGTTCTGTTCTGCTTTTCATTTCATATGAAAAATGACCAAAATCATACCAGTGTGCTATTATAGTAGCATATAATAATTTTGTAGTAGCATGTCATAATTTTTATCACAAATATTAAATTTGTCATAAACCAGTATTTCATAAAATAATACTGCAGTTATCAATATTTTTATAATACAGTAAAATTAAAGATAAATATTTTATGTACGTGTGTTTTTAAGTTGTGGATTTAGGAATGGTCTGCTTTATAAGATGTGACATCAGTGTGCCAGTGATTTTATATAACAGAAAACATTTCTGTCTTTGTGCAGTTACAAATATAATTGAATTTATGAGTTACTGTAAATCTGTTGATAGAGAAACTATTTAGCATTTGCAGACACAAATTAAGTCATTTTTAAGTGTTATGCAATGTTTTCTAAAGACAGGAAAAAAAAACCTCTGCATGCAGTATTGTGAATGCATTACTGAACTCCTAACAACTCTTATGTTTGATATGTAGACATGCACCTGAGGGGGTGTGTTAGTGTTTATCTTAATTTTGAGCTTTGTGCATGTGGAAAATCCGCAGTAATAAAATTTGTAAATTGATGCAAGGAATTGACATTTGCTTTCTAATAAATTGTGAAGAAATCGGGCAAGTCATATGTTCATGTGTGCATACAATTTAATAGCAGAAAACAAGGCTGTTACAAGACTTTTAATCTCCTTCTAAACTGAAGACATAGTATACAGTACCCTTTTTCAGTGAGCTATCTCTGAATCACTATAGATTGCATATTTGATGGAAAACACTTTTTAAATTAATGGAAATCGTACTATTAAATAAAAAATAAATATATATTATTAAAAATTTCAGCTAATTAATTAGTAGTGTTCAGTTAATATTAAGGGTATTTTCTTTTTAGAACGATTCCCAACTATTCTGAACAGTAATAGAAGACAAAAATAGTAATATGAGTTTAATAAATTAGATTTTGTTCCTGACATTTGTATGTGATTAGCCATTATGTGGTTATTCTTCAGAATTGTAATTTCATATCTAATAAATGCAATTCATTTCTTAAAAAAAGTAGTTTTAATTATCATCAACAATGATCTGGCTCTGTAGAATAGTCATTGCTGTACTTCAGAATTTCAAAGATGGTGTCATACTGGCCATTTTGTATACACAGATGTGGTTGTCACAATTTGCTTGTTAATACTGCTTGTTCTGCAATATTAATTTGAATAGTAGTACTTACAGAGTGTTAAAAATTAATGTGTGCTATGCAAGATAACAGAAAGAATATTATTTTCTATTTCCCAAGTTACAGGAATAATCTTGAGAGGCAGCATGCAACAGTTTCAGGTTTGATGCTGCATAGCTTCATACTAAAAATCATCTCTTTGTGCTATATCCAACGTAAAATTCTGATAACTGTAAAGCATTTAGTGTGCAATTTAATTGTTGTGAAGAATGGTGAAGGTGTGTAATGAGAGGAACATGACACTTTGGGTGGTTTCATGTGTCTTGAGATCATTAGCAATCAAAGACTGTTATTTACAGCATTTCTTTTTCCTGTATGTAATAGGTAATTGTTTTGATCCTGTGATAAGCTAGACTATCTTAATGTGAACGTTAAGGTAGCATCTCTATTGTGTAGCTTCTTTTTAGGTCTTCCTTTCTCTTTTGTGCTCTAGTGTAGCATCTCACTTAGATTCTCCATTTTGTGAAGGTTGTTTAAAATATATGTTTACTTTTTTTTAGGTGAAAGTGACTCAGAGTAGCTGAAAAGAATCAGTTCTAAAGGTCAGGATGCACAATATAAAATGTATCATTATATGATTATTTCATAGTCATGAAATAGTGTAGCTTTGTTTTAGGTCTTCCTTTCTCTTTTGTGCTCTAGTGTAGCATCTCACTTAGATTCACCATTTTGTGAAGGTTATTTAAAATATGTGTTTATTTTTTTTTAGGTAAAAGTGTCTGAGAGTAGCTGAAAAGAATTAATCCTAAAGGTCAGGCTGTACAATATAAAATGTATCATTATATGATTATTTCATAGTCCTTTTTGCATACTAGGTGTTTTGTTTGAGCAAGTCCCTTTTTTCCTGTTCTTGACTAATGTTAACACTGTAAGATCCATATAATGTTGAAAGGGAGCAGCTCCATTTGCTCTTTATAGCTCAAATGAAACAAACCAGGTTGCCACCTTACTGTTCACTCTTTTTATCCTGGTGTATGGCTGATAATAAATCCAGAGAAAAGGGAAAAAAAAGGTATGTAAAAGCAAGCACCTCATCACATGAGAAAGGGCTCATTTCTGAAGAGGGACTAATCAAATGACACTGATGAAAAGAGGTCTTTGAATCTTTATTATCTGATGTAGATGGCTGAGCTCTTGAATTTTGTACTTATGAGTCACATTTTTCACTGCAGTTTGTCAAACTGGAGTGTGATTAATCTAGCTGTCATTCTGAATTGATATTGGGGAACCTTGTCAGAGTGTACATGATGATGTATGACTTTGCTGTCTTTTGATAGTAATATTATATTTGCAACTAACAGAATTTAAACATGCCTCATTTTGACCTTGAAATGAGCTTATTCTGTTCCCTTTATTTGTGAAAACATGTGGCTCTTGATAAAAAGAAAAACAGTACTTTGCTGGAAAAATGTAGCTTATTTTAGCATTTTGCACTCATTAATTAAGAATGCTTCTTGTTGCACGCCAGCTCATGTGCTAACAGCTTGCTTGAAATTTGATTATAATTATTTTTTTTCCTGTCTTGCCTTGCTCCCTTTGTGTATGTATCACTTGAGAGACATAAAAGTACTGCAAAGCAGCATTCATATTTTCACTTACTACCTAAAATATCAAATTATTATTTTACAATTTTGTCATGTTGTCCTGTGCCAAAGACAAGATTAGGACTGAAAAGGAGTGGGTAATACGCAGGCAATATATGTATTTGACTTGGAAGTTAAAGTGATTTTTTTTCACTGCCAGAAGGAGCTGGCTAAAAGCCTGCAGAATGTCAAGGCAGAGGAAATGTTTGTTTTTCCTCTGTGATAAGATTTTCTGGATGCTGTAGCACTGGAGTTTTCCAAACAGGACAAGGTTTCCTTGTTGTCTTGGATAACTCACCTGACTCCTTTGTGCATTGATTTCCCCATTGTCATAACATTGCTACTAAGAGCTACCTAATGAACTGTTCTTCAAGCACTTAGTATTTTCAGTCTGCTTCATGATTGAGACTTAAGCCTCATAGAAGGTATTACATGAGGGGCCTATAGGGATGCTGGAGAGGGACTCTTCATTAGAGACTGTAGTGACAGGACAAGGGGTAATGGGTTCAAACTTAAACAGGGGAAGTTTAGGTTGGATATAAGAAGGAAATTCTTTCCTGTTAGGGTGGTGAGGCACTGGAATAGGTTGCCCAGGGAGGTTGTGAATGCTCCATCCCTGGCAGTGTTCAAGGCCAGGTTGGACAAGGCCTTGGGTGATATGATTTAGCGTAAGGTGTTCCTGCCCAAGGCAGGGGGTTGGACGTAGGTGATCTTAAGGTCCTTTCCAACCCTAACAATTCTATGATTCTATGAATTGTTCAAACTTGGATCTTGAAAATACATTAATATAGCTGGGAGCCAGAATAGCTGTTAAGCTATATGCAAAAATGTTTGGCAGTAATTAACATTAAGTAAAAAGAATGTAGTCATACAATTCTTGGAATTGTCTGTCGTAAAAGGACGTAGATTGGAATAGACCTCCAGAACTTAATGTAGTCCAGCCTCCTGGTCAAAGCTGGAGCAGGTTGTCCAGGTGACACTGCAAGGGTACCATGCAGGCCCTCTGGGCAACCTGATCTGGTGCCTGATCGTCCTTCTTCTGTTGCACACTTGGCTAGCACAGCCTGTTACTCATTCCAGTGAGGCAAATACTTGGAATATCCATTCATCTGCTGCGTAGCAGTATTTCATTGCACTGGTGGAGACAGAGAAATTAGTGAGGCTGTAGTGCTTGATAAATTTTTTTTTCCAAAAATAGGTTGTTTTTTTTTTTTTAATCAAAACCATAGGTTTTATTTCTCCCAGACTTTGTGGAAGAGCTCCACATATCAGTGATTTTATAATTATTAGCAAGAATAAGACGCTGGACTAAGATTTTTGTATGTTTTCAAATGTTGATCTTTATTTATGTATAAAGTAAGTATATTGAGAAGTCAAAGAACAGACAAAGAAAGATGATGTAGCAATAAATAGAATGGAAAAATGTAGTTGGAAGTTGTAAGAATATTGTCAGTTCATGTACTATGGTGTACTGTAGTCATGAAATGGTATCTGAATAATTCATCTGGCAGTTTTGGGGACGGGTGGTTATAATAAAGACAGATGAATGAGAAAATTCTTGTGCATTTTTAAGGTAAGCGAGCAAAGAATATTGACCTTTTCAACAGTTCACTAAGATAATGAAATGTGAATGATGTAGAGAAAGTTCAGAGATACTGCCCTGTTTGCAAGTTTTTATTTTCTAGAGAAGTATGGTCGGAACTGCAGTCCAGTAATTCTGAAAATCCTCTTTTTAATGCATTTGATTTTTTGGAAAAGGATAGTGTCTCGTATTTAGCTTATTGGCCAGAATGCTTTGAATAGTAATACCTAGCTCCTATATAATTCTCTGTATTTCTAAAGTACCCTGTAAGTACAGAGTAGTTAATCCTTTTAAAGTGTATCAAGCAGAGAAAATCTTCATGAAGCCCAGCCTTTTTTTGCTACCTCAGATCCTCAGGCCCACAAGAATTAAAGCTTCTTTTGCCTTCTCATAGGATATTTTTCTAATTGTATTTTGATGGTGACTGTAATTAATGTGATCATTTTCAAGAGATTAAAAACACATATTTATTCTAAGAATTCATTTACCTCCACTTATGTATTTTACAGCTAGAGGATTACATATGTGCTTTCTGATCTTGTAACCATAGAACTAAGTAACTATAAGAGAATAATGGTGGGAACTAGGATAGTGCCTACTAAAACATTGGTTCAGATTAAAAAATAAATAAATTTTGTTCTTTTAAGTGGTCTGTGGAAAGATTGCTAATACATGGAGATCTGTTGATGTTCTACTTAATGCTAAAATTCTTATGTCACTGAATGCTATATATATGGCTTTTATGGAAAGTACCAAATAATGTACCCAGAATCGGATGCAACCCTGCTCTCTCCAGTTTTGGAGAGCTGGTATAAGCATGGGGTATATAGCTAATTCGGGATCAAGGAGGTAGAACAGAGTTGTTACCTTTGTCCTGCCTTTGTAAATTCTCTTTGTAGTCTACAGTATACTTGAGGAGGTAAACCCAGGGTCTCAGTTGGACACTAACAGATAACACCCAAATTGATAGCTGAAGACCTGCTATCAATAATATTGGTATTAAATACTTACAGAAAGAAACGTAAAGGCTATATATATGTATATATATACATAACTATATATAGCCAGTGTATATAGTTAGGACTGTTAGACTGGAAATATCATAAAAATAATTTCTTCCTGTAATTAAACATGCAGTTGTTGATTTTGTCTCTTATTTGTGTCACTTCTGAATCATTCTGCTGTTGTGTAATTGTTTCCAAATTACCTTAGCTCGCCTGAATATTCAACATCATACCTACCCCCACAAGTTTCATGTTCCTGCCTTTGTCCACCTTGTGTCAACATTGAATTCCTTTCCTTTTTAGTTCAAAAGTGTTACTCTGTCATTACACCAAATGAATGAAGGAATAGCAGGAATTTTTCTTATTCTGAATTCAGTTGCAGTGGCTTCATGTAGTTATTTCACTATGTAATTGTTTTGCATTCTGGACTTCCTCCTGAAGTATATTTTAGAATATTTTGGGCTGCATTAACTTTCTGGGGTGCTTGCTGCTGCCCTTTCTCCCCTGTACCCTCCTGCCTTCCCAACATCAAGTCAATGTGGTGTAGAAACTGGGGAATAAATTAATCTGTCATAGGAGGGAAGAAGTGTAGATGTGGTGTTATACCTAAGTAAAAGGTATCTTTTCCTCCTTTATCCCAACCTTCCCAAGGTCTTTTAAAAGCATATTCAAGAACAACAGAATTAGAAAACATGGTTGGAGGATGCTTAAGAGAAATAGTTTAAAACTTTAAAAAATATAAATAAAATCTAACTTACTCCCAGAATGACAAATTATGTTATTCTATCACACAGTTATATGAATTTGTTGTCTTAGGAAAATAATAGATAGTTGAGGACTTGGGATTGATTGTCCTTACCTGCTTGTGTTCACTGAAGATTTTTTGTTGCAACCAAACAATAGAATAACTGTAATTCAGCTAAAACTTATTTGATGCATAACAGATTTGAAATACCTGTTTTTCTCAGAATCTTTACAAACAGATGATTTGTTATATGTCACTTTATTCTCTTCCTGTTTTCATTATTGAGGAAAAACACTTAAATTTTTAGAGATAGTAGAGTATACCCCTGAAATGTGGTGCCACTCTCTTGGATATGTTATTTCTTTTGTTTTAATAAAATTCCTTTAAACATTTTTAGAAGCTCAGCTATGATAAGAAAGAGCTTTTTTCTCTTTAGAAATGCCATGGAGTGAGTGGACTTTAGAGGGAACCTATATAGATGCGTTAATTACAGTTCTTGAGTTGTTCCCCCCACCTGTTTTTTGGCAGTGAAGTTCCACATCAGCCTAAATGGATTTGATGTTTATGGTTTCAAAGCAATGCATTAGACAAAAAGTGCCTCTTATGCATAAGAGGGGATGACATAGTTCAGAAGAAATACCCAAATTTTGATAGGGTCTGCCAGAAATACGAGATACGTCTTTGACAAGAGGTGTGGTTGAAGATACGACACTGATAAGTTGATGGTTATGTTTGATGATAAGGTAAAAGAATGTGACAGGTGTTTCTTGCTTTGAGTTACCTATGGCAACAGGTATCTTGTTCAGTATTAGCATGCTCACAAATCTTTACTGTAATAGTTCAAAAGTATGTATTTTGCCTATTAGGGCTTCATTTTGCTATAGATATAGCTCTTCAAACTTTCTTGTCATCTGTCAGGGTTTGAGCAAACAGATTTTGACACATCAGGAAACTATGACAGTTGTGTGACAAGCTGTCAGAGGTACCAGATCAATTGTGCAACTTATTGCCTTAAACTCTGCTAAGCAGATAAATACCAGGAAACCCCCTGAAATTAATCATTGCAAATACTGCAGAAATTCAAGTGTATTAAGAAAAATAGATTTTGAGGATCTTAAGTTATTTCAAGGCTAGATGGAATGTTACAGCAGAGCTTTTTATAGAAATAATTATTGGCAAATAATATTTCATATCTTAGGAATGTTAATTTGTATATTTTTTTAAAATTGTAATAGAAACATGAGTTAAATTTTGGGGTCTAGAGGAAAGCATGGAAGCTAAAAGTTCAGTAAGCTGTTTTCATCTTTTGCTTTTATAAATGCTGCATGTATTGATGAGGTCTAATGTTACTTTAATGGGATACACTTAACGGGAGGGCTGACATTGATGGCTAACCCCCAGTTGGAGCACTCTGTCCTTGGAGTCTTGAGTCAACTTTATTGCCGCCCATATAGTGCTGAATTTTGCATTGGTGGCTGAACAGTGTTGATAACACACCAATGTTCTGGCTGTTGCTAAACAGGTGTTTGCACAGCATGACAGAATCATAGAATCACAGAATAGTTTAGGTTAGAAAGGACCTTAAGATCATCTAGATCCAATCCCCGTGGGCAGGGATGCCTCATGCCAGACCATGTCACCCAAGGCCCTGTACAAGCTGGCCTTCAACACTGCCTGGGGTGGAGCATTTACCGCTTCTCTGGGCAGCCTGTTCCAGTGCCTCACCATGCTCAAAGTAAAGAACGTCTTCCTTAGATCTACCCTAAACTTTGCCTATTTTAAGTTTGAACTCACTCTCCTATCACTGCAGTCCCTGATGAAGAGTCTCTCCCCAGCATATTTATAGGCCCCCTATACTGGATACTGGAAGGCTGCTATGAGGTCTCCACACAGCTTCTGTTCTCCAGGCTGAACAGCACCAACTTTCTGAGCCCCTCTATCTTCAGCCCCTTTATCCTTGTGGCCCTCCTCTGGACTTGCTCCAACAGCTGCATGTCCTTCAAGGATTTAAGTCTGAAGCCTTGGACATAAAGCATCCCAAAGGTCAGGAAGCTTGGGGTGGGTAAATGTTTTATCATTGCCCTGTCATTTCTTTGTAATTTGGTGATAGTTGCCTAAGGTAACTAAGTATTGCATAAAAAATAAGAAATAAAGCTGATTCTGTGGCTGAAACAATTATCTCTCAAACTCAGCAAGCCAGTTCTTTACTGGTGGACTGATAAGAGTAATTTTTCTGTGAACTTGTATACCTATAGATTTTTTTTTTTTTTAAAAAAAGTATACCTTTGAGCTATGAGGTAATTAAAATTTTCCTCTTTCAGAATAATGTGATTGAGTTATCCTAGGAAAAAAATATCTTCAATCAAATTTCAAAGTTTAGTAAGACTAATTAATTACATCTTTTCTTAGTGATTATTTTTTCTAGTTTTCCTTGGAGCTGATACTGTCATTATGAAATTGATCTTAACTATCTGATCTTGTACAAAAATTTGAAAAATATGTTCATGGGAAGGACTGAGTCTTCAGATATGATTCTGTAGTATATCTCTTTCACTTTTCTTCTGATATATTTCTTAAGGAGGCGTAACTGCTAAATATTCATTAGTTCAGTCAGTAGAATTGCAAATGTGAAATTTTTGTTCTGTAGAGAAGTGAATGTTGAAATTAAATAGTGTGGTGAAAATATAAGGCTTTTAAGTTGTTTTAAATTATTAAAATTTGGATATCAATAAGAAAAATATCTTCATTTTTAGGTCACTAGAATAGATTTAATGACTGATTGGCTGCAATATATCTAGTTGCATGACTGTTGTCTTGGCCAGATACACATTTGTGCTTGGTGAAAAATGTCTTTGAAGTAAATGTCTCTTTTTGGTGTTACTTGAGCAGTTTGAACTTAGAAAGCTAGGATTATTTTTTTTTTTTGTTTTATGTTTGTTTTCTGGACTATTTGGGAAGAAGAATTCTTTTGATTTTTCTAATGCAAAAAAATGTTTACCTTGTGTGAAATGTTCTTAAATTTTCACTCTGGAAGACTGACAGGAAAAAAAAAAAAGGAGGTTTTACAATTATGCTAGCATCTGACTAAATTGAACACCTTTTTGTACGAAAGACTGGGGTGTAGTGGTCCAGGACATTCAAATTCTTCATATTTTGTCCAGTATTCTCTGAATTTTAGCTTTCTTGAAAAAATGTTCTGTCTTTATTTGGAATATACAGCCATGGAATGATGCACAGGGAAAAATTATTTGATGTGCATTTTGCTTCTAGTAAGTTCTGTATATGAAGACATATGTGTAACTGACATCTCTTAACCTAGGTGGGAATGAGGGCAATCAGGTCATAAAGGTAGTGAGTTACTAAGAGAGTTTAGGGTTGAATCAAATTAACAAAATGATCACCACACAATGCAGAATTTTAAGGGCAGAAGTACTAGGCCTGAACAGGAATGATACAGTAGTTTCTGGTTACTGACAACTTGACCAAGATGGTGGCATTGGCTTTACATAATACACTGAAAGAGATAATAGAACGAGAAGAACAATGGTCTTGAATTACAGTAGTCAAGGGAGACAACAGTTACAGGAGAATTCCACACTGAGATGCAACTAAAGTGAGATTTATAGACTGTCAGTGATATACAAGAACTGATTACGTAGCATGTAAGAGGAGATTTGACTAAGGGGGAGATGGGCAGTGCTGAGTGTACAGTCTTGCAGTATGAGCACCCCTCAGTAGATCTAACCATTGCGTACTGCAAATCAATATAAAAAATAGACAAAACAGAAAAAAAAACACAAACGAAAACCAAAACAGCAGAATAACATTCCTCCAGTGTGTGCACTAGTGTGCACAACTTCAACGAAATATGTAAAACAAAACAGCTTTTTGAAAAGAAGGTAGATTGAGCAGTAAAGAAAATTAAATCCCTGTAACCAATGGAAGATACTTGAGGAGGCACACAATAGGAAAGATTTAAGAAAATGGGGAAAAAGTTAACAAGGAAGGTTAAACATGTTGGTGAGAAAAATCATTGGAGGCAACAAGGCAGCCATTAAAAGTTGAATTATAGTCAGATGAAGGAAACAGCATCATAAAATCTGGCAGATTAAGTATGCAGTAAAGCAATGAAAAACAGTATGAGGAACAGCTAGCAAAAGAAGGAAGCTGTTGAGGAACATTTCTGCAGATGACATTGGTGTGGAAATGTTGGGGAGGTTGTAATGCCAGCTTGTACAGATGCAAAATTAATTTTTTGCAATACTATTCACTGTGGAAGGCTCCCAGTCCAGAACCTTCCATCATAGAGAGCTCACCAGAGGTTGTGTTTGCAATTGGAATACTTACAGAGAAAATGTGGAGCATATGGACATACCTTCATGTTTGTAGTGAAGTGATCATGAGCAAGTTGCTGGTCTGTCTGGCATTCAATGCAGAGTTCTTCAAGGAACTCCAGCATAAAATACCTGAATTGCCAGTGGGCATATATAACCTCTTGCTAGGCTACCTTATCCACCGAGGACTACAGGGTGATAAATGGTATTTTGATTGTTTATTTTTGTTGGTTTAAATATTTCTGTCCATTATCCAGGGAATTATGGGACAGTAAGCCATGCAAATGTGCTGGACAAAGTAGCTGAAACAATAACAGAAAAATGGAATTTGTGGACACTTAAGTAAGATCCATTTGGGAGGAGTGTTTAAAAAGAGAATTATTTTGAAAGGATTAAAAATCATAGAAAAAGTGTTTTGATTGATATAATCCATTTGGATTTCCAAAAGATTTTTCTTTTTTATAGTCACCCATTGAAAACTTTTCAGGAGACTAAGCACATTAGTAGGATATGAGGAAATATCTTTGAATGACTGAAGAACAGTTTAAAACAAAGGAAACAAAAGGGTAGGGGCAATGGGTCATCAGTTAAGTTTAAAAAGTGAAATAATGCAAGTTGTTGAGCTTAATATAACTTTGAAAATGTTGTTATATTAAACAATAATTCATATTTTTGTAATCATCCATGCTAAGGATAGAGTAGAAGCCTTAATAGTTGGAATTTATTTTATTAAAGTGACCAGAAAATAATATGTTTGTTCTGTACACATTTAAATTTCTTGATTTGTTGTCATGTTTATCTAAAGAGGAATAGCACTGCATTACTGTTGTGTAAACAAGCAAGTAACTTTTGTGCCTTTGTTTTATAATGTTGATTATAGCTAATTATGTGTGGAAGAATAATTTCTTCATTAGTGAAACTGCTCCTTAATATGCTGTTGTATATTTAAGGTTAGCTTTATTAAATGTTTTTTATGATTATTTCCTTTCATATGCAGAGATCTTGTTAAGGCAGATAAATAGGTTTTAGTCAATTTTATTTTATTTTAGTCAGTAACATTATTTAGCATATTCTTATATAGTTGCTGCATAATGAACGTTTAAATGGGGGCATTACTTAGAACTTGTGACTAAAAAATGTTTAAAATATTTCTTAAAGTCTTAATACCTTTACATTGTGTGTCAGATTTTTAGCCTCCATTTTTCCTGTGTGTCTCTTGCGTTTTATCTTTGTATTTAAAAAAAAATGTAGCAAAGTGGACATATGATAATAGATATTAACAGATTTCATTTAAATTATAGCAAAGAGTTGAATAATAGATTATTATGAAATAGTTAAAAAGGTAGGTATTTTGTTTGCCCACATATATGCTGACATCGAATATACACTGAAATTAAGGGCAGTTGGGGTTGTGTGTTTTTTTAGTTGGTTAATAAGCTTCTTGCATTGTTACTATCTTTATTAATAACCTTAATACATTTTTGGTATAGGAAAACAGTTGACAACTGTGTAGCATCAGCTAATCAGGCACTTTCTTATGAGGAGATCATAGAATTATAGAATCACATGCAGGTTTATTTTGGAAAGGACCTTAAATCTCACCCAGTTCCAACCCTGACATTGCCTGACACTGGCTCCAAGCCCTGTCCAACTTGGCCTTCAGCACTGCCAGGGATGAGGCAGCCGCAGCTTCTCTGGGCAACATGTGGCAGTGTCTCACCACCCACATCATAAACGAATATCTTCTTAGACTAAATCTAGCCTCTGTTAGTTTAAAACCGTTATCCCTTGTGTCAGAACAGGCCCTGCTAAAGTCCATCCCCATATTTTTTATGTGTGAGAAGTTTGTGTTTGAAATATGAATGAATAGGCACAAAAGTTAGTACAAAACATTAATACATGTTGTGGGTACAAAACATTTTGTTTCCCAGAAATTTAGCAATTAAGAAGAGGCTCTAGAGTTAAACGTACCTCATTCAGAAGTGTAAGAAATGGTGCGCTTTCCCCCCATCCCCGGCAAAGGAAAGGCTCAGATGTTATTTCTAGTTCTCACTTGGTTAATGATGAGGGGAAAGTAGTTCAGTCCTTCCCTGAGGCTATATCATGTCTTTTGGTGTAAGTTTTGCAAGTAAGAAGAGAGGTCTGTGTTCTTCCACTTTGTATATGCAGCAGTGAAAAGAGATTTGATTGATTTGTTTACAACAGTATGTCTTTCTCAACTGGAAGATTTCTTGTGTTTTTGTCAAAGGCATCTATTTGGGTATCCATTCAAATCTAATTAGAAGAGGAGAATAGTGATTTTTCTTGAAGTCCCTTAAAAATTATCAGTGATGTTCATAAATTCCAGTAATCAGAAAATTATTGTCAGTTTTCTGAATAATCTAGTTACAGTTTCAGCAGGCACAGCACAATATGGTCTTATTTAGATGCTGTCAGTGCAGTACTAATTCTTTAACTGTTTGTGCCTTTGAGCTCCAAATTTTCTGCAAGCACTTCAGGGATGTAAAAGTAGAAAGTATGACTTAACTTGGTACAAAGCAACACAGCTAGAACAAGATGCGCAAAAGGTAAGTGACTTCCATCTTTGAAAATGTTAAGCAAACCAGCAATGATGTAGTTATAATAAATGTATTTTCCCTCCATTATTTTTGCATAACCAAGTTAGAGACATATACTGCATGCTGACCTGTCTGAAAATGTGTTTTTTTTGGCAAATGTGTATACGTATGATGTATTTTATAATATAGAGTATATATTCTATTTTTATAGGTCACAATGTTGTTATGTACTAGCACAGATGTGTTTCTTAGGCTGAGGTTTTGTATATAGTTTTATACATAGCTTTGCAATGCTTTACATAGCTTCGTATACTCACGTATTCAGAACTGCTAAATGTGGAAAGGCCTTACTAAAAAGTAAGTGAAAAACTATTAACCACCTTAAAAGACCATGTGCATTTAGTACTGGGGATGTTCATAGTTTTGCTTGTAACTCCACTTTTTTCCTCTGTAGTGTAGCTTCTGAAGATTCTGCTTTAACATTTAGAAAGGTGTAACTGATGTACATGAAATTATAGTTTATAGTTGAAAATATTATGAATAAGTTGCTGTGATTTCAACTGAGAGGTCTTTAAAGTTAAAGCAGTGCTTCAGTGGTAAAGGCAGAATAGTGGGATTGAATTGATTAGCAGCCTTTCATGATGTTGCTTCAGGTCACACCTGTCATCTTCACAACCTGAAGCAGTTGAATCTGCATCTGTGTAATAGATTCTAGTAAAAACTGTGGAGACTGGCTAATGAAAACAGAGCTAGTTAATATGTTTTAAGTGATGTCAGCCAATATATATAACTTTGCTATAAAATGTTTTTGTGTATTAGAATCCAGAAGTATATGTCAGGGCGTGGGTTTGAACCTTGGCTTCCTGGAGTCCAGGGTATTCTTACTACCTTGGTCACTGTTGAGAAATCTACATCTAGTTGCCTGCCACCTTCAGATGCCTTGTATGTTTATCTTGCTCTTACCTAGTTAAGTCCCAAGGAGTTTACTGGATTCTTTTCTAGTTTTGGTTGTTTGGGGATTTTTTGTTCATTTGTGAGTGTGGTTGTGAGGCTGTAGGGTGGCCATTGTGAGGAGCAGCTGGGGCTGCCCTATGCTGGACACAGCCAATTCCAGCCAGCTCCAGTGGACCCAGTGCAGCCAGGACGGTGCTGCCTCTTGGAAGTGTGTTTAAGAAAGGGGAAAAAATGCTGCACAGCAGATTGTGATAGCGGAGTAAGGAAGAGTGTGAGAGGGGAGTAAGGAAGAGTGTGAGAAACAGCCCTGCAGGCACCAAGGCCAGTGAAGAAGGCAGGAAGGGGGTACGGTACTCCAGACACCAAAACAGAGATATGCCCTGCAGCCCCTGGAGAAGACCATCGTGGAGCATGTTTCCACACTGTAGCCCATGGAGATGCCTTGAGGGATGCTGAAGCCATGGAGAGAGAGCAGGTACCAAACCAGCCTCCTGGAGCTGTGGCCTGTGGAGGGAAGCCCACACAGGAGCAGGAACTGCAGCCCATGTGTGACCTGCCTGGAGCAGTCTGTTGTTCAAGGTCTGCATCTGCTATAGCGGATCCATGTTGGAGAAGTTCATCAAAGACTGTATCCTATAGGAGGGACCCCACACTGAAGCAGTAAATGGGTGTGAGGAGGAAAAGGTAGCAGACAGGAGCTGTTACAGAGTGGCTTCAACTCCCATTCCTCATCCCCCTGCACTCTCTGGGAGGGGAGGAGGTGGAGGAGTTGAGTCTGGCCGTCCTGTAACCGTATCAGTGAGTGACCTCTTTAACTTGATCCATGAGCTTTTCTAACTTATTAGCTCCCCTGTCCTCTTGAGGAGAAGATGCAAGAGAGTGGCTAGATGGGTGTCTGGCAGCCCACCACAGGGTGTTCTGCTTGTAGCAATTGGATGTGCCATCTTTGGCAGTGTCTGTAACCGGTACAGATCAGTAATTCTCACTTGGTGCCTGAACCTGTCCGAATGAATTTCTTGTTGAAGGCTGCCATATTTTTGTTTCAAGTTTTAGCAGACAGAGTTCATCTGCAGAGAGGTTTCTTCTTTCCTGGCAATTATCTCAGTTTTGCGTATGAATTATTGAAGAGAGATCCTTTTAGAGCATTTGGGCCTGTGACGTTTGTGAACCTGGCTGTGAATGAGAAAAGCTTCCTGATCTTACGCAGAAGATGTACTATTATTTGTACAGAGATACAGTTGCTTCTGAAGTACCCTATCCTGAAGTACATTGTCAGCATGACTTAATTAACTGGGTTCCTGTATGAATTAAGATGTGCTGTTTTCAGAGACTGAAAGCAATACAGACATTTTAATCATGCCTAGAGCCTGGGTGGGTAAATGCTCTCAACCTTCTCTGGCTCCTTTCAAAGCCCTTCTGGTTATAATTACATCCTGCAATTCATCTGAACAAAATGTCAGGGAAAAGCAGGTCAGGCACACTTGAGTAATTCAGCATGACAGACTGTGACCAGGTAAGTCTTGAACATGTTGCTTGTGATTTCTTTGTTAATCTTTTCGCTTTCTTTTTTTTTGTCCATTGGGACAATGATGAATCATCAGTACCGGATATTACTCAGAATCTCTAGAATTCTCCAGCTGTTCATGCTGCTGGTTAAGTGCAAACTAGGTTTGGATATTACTTTCCTGTTACATAGGAATTATGCTGTCTGCTAATGCTCTGTCACAGCACCTCATAAGCTGAAAGGTTTAGGATTCTTGCACATTATTGATCCATAAACACTTCCAGTCTATTGTGAGATCGCTGTTGAAAGACTTAGGAAAAAATTAAGAAACTGCACTTACAAAAGTCATCATTATAGTGACAGGAAATTTAGTTTGAGGTAACTGGAGCAGTGAAGAATGCAATCAATCATATCAGCAAGTATCTTTACAAATTTTATTAGTCTCTGACAAATGTTACACAGATCATCAAGGTCATTTCATAGTGAAGCTGGGTTATTGTTTTCATACTCTTACAGCAGCAAGAATGCTTTGAATAAACTGCACGTCCAGTTCCCTGGGGTTCTTGCAGTGTGGTGAAGCAGTAAGACAGGAAATAAAAAGAGCTGCAAAATAAGGCAGGTGATTTGTCCTCGTTGTGGGACAGGTTTTCAGGCTGACAGTGCTAACTTTGAGGAAAAACAACCATTTTAGTGACAGTCACTGTCAGCTGTTACATAGTCCTGTCTTTGCAGTCCTTGTTAAATGACTTTACTCCCCAGTAAGCACCGCACCTTGGCTTAAGAATATTTGCACAGGGCACTTACTGAATCTGTTTCTCATGGGAAGATTGCCATTAGATTTGGTAGCAGGTGGGAACAAATGTGCTTTCCTTAGATAAGATCTCTCTCAGTTGGAAATGCAAAAGGTTTATTAGCCTAGATGCAGTTCTAATTTTTGTAATACAGGGGTTTTGATGTATAGTAAGGATATTATCCTTTTCTTTGAAAAAGCAAAGTCTTCTCTTTATTACACTCCCTTGATCTGCATTTACCCAATAAGCTTTTGTTGTTGTCGTGTATGCAGTTTGGAAGATACCAAATTTGTTATTCCCCCAGCTATACATTTTTATTTTTGAAACAGCTACTTTCTACTGGCTGCTTGCTAATATATGTGTCTATGGTCACTCTGACTGCAGAATGAGAATCCCAGCCTGATGGGTGTAGTTGGTTTGGGGTTTGGTGGTTCTTGGTTTTTTTGCTTCTGCTTTAATCTTCGAAAGTGATGTGCTTTCTGAAGGATTTGTCATTGTGGACTGGAGGGCTGTTTGGCATTTTAAGTCATTGAGAAGAGTGAAAACCACTAAGGAAATATGCTGGCATCCGTGACTACAGTTGAGTTACGTTTCTATGCTCAAACTAGTATACTGCTGTTTCAGCAGGATGGCTATGAGATTACAATACTGTTCCACAATTTTCCTGTGCAGTAATATTCATTGGATTCTGCCAAATAGTACAGACTTTTTTTGAATTTCTTGTTAAATGTTGAGGTTCATAAAGCCTGGTTATTTTAACTAGTGTAAGGAATACACGGAAGCTGATGGAAGAGAGACCTGTTGTATCAGGGAGTCCCTTGCTGCCATAGCTAGTCACATGATTTAGTACTGTTTGGATGTAAAACCATTTTGATCCAAAAAATAGTTGCATTGCTTACAATATTAATACTGGGAAGTTGACATGCTGTAAAATGTGAAAGTTTGTTTCAGTTCCTAGTCTTTGTTATCAGTATTGCCATATAAGATCTGTGATTACAATTGTCCTTAGCTAGGATAATTTTTCCTTAGTTCTCAACTCCTAGTGTCTCAGGTGAGAGATCGGATCCTGACTTTGATAAATGCTGTGCTCTTTTGAAGTGTCTCATTTGGTTCCATTCTATTTAATGATTTCAATACCTCTTTTCTGTACTTTTTTAGTCTGAATATGAGTGAACAGAATTGTAAAGAGCTTCTTTCAGATACTTTCACTAAATGCATTGCAAGACTGTGTTCCTTCTCCCAGGAAAACCTTACCTTGTAGATGATATGATGGTTTGGTTTTTGTATGGCTGTATCTAATTGGTGCTTGTAGTACTAATCAGTAACCAGGCAGTACACCCAGTGTTTTCTCCTTTGATGTATTTCTAGCTGGTAAGATCTGAGTGTGTAACAGAAGTTCTAGTGAATGCTGTTCACATAATGCTGTTCAGTTTCATCCTTTTTTGCTTTACTTGAGTCTTCAAACTCGTCCAGTTCTTCATGAACAGGCTTGTTCAGTATAGTCAACACAGTTATTCTCATGTGTGTTGATTATCCTCCCAACTTCACCAATAAAGTTCATCACATTTTGCTTTTTAGAGATGGCATATTCTTCTTAATAGAACTATTTAATACCTATTTCAAGGCTCTGTTTTACAGATTTACTCAATTACTCTTCTTTTAGTCAAGTTCATGGCTATTTGCATTTTAGCCAGTTTGTATCCTGTCCTTTAATTGTGTCCTGGGTTCAGCAGTAGCAGTCATTTTTTTAACAGGGGGAGGGCAAGAAAGGGGGGGAAGTGAGCGAACGAGTTACCTGACTGGGTTTAAACCACGACAAATTGTTATATTGATTTCCATTCCTCCATTTAATAACTTACTTTGTATTATCCTGTGAAGGGCATTACTCATATAAATTGTTGTTGCTGTGTTTTATTCATTGAAGAAAACTCTCCCAGGCAGCTGTAAATTGACAGTAGCCTCCTTTCGATAAATGTGTGGTTTAGATGTTTTCATTTACCTCTGCATGCTTTTTCTTTCTTTAACTTTTTTATTGCCAACTGAGTAATTTATACTCTGAAGGTCAGAAGAAGAGGAATTGAATTAATGAGTTTTCAGGGAGAAACACTGGCTCTGCAAGTCTCATTTTGAGGTAATGAAACTAAGACAGCTAAGGGTCCACTATCCAGAGATAAAGGAACAAGGTAGATGATTTTTATGATTGCCCAGCTGGCCATTCTGTTTTTTTTCTGAGGAGGAGGTTGCCAAGCAGAGCCTGAAGAGGCCTGAGCCCTCATTTATATTCTGGTGGTTCTGCAGAAGTATGAGGATGAGAGAGTGAGTTGGGAATCCAGAAAGACAAAAATAAACTTATAACAATTTTCCAGATACTACCTTGGGAATAGAAATAACATAATTGTTATTCTGTTTATAGTTCTGGGTACAGAGAACTTCATTCTTGACCTCTATCTCTCTAGTCCCCCACTCCCTACCCCAAAGAAAAAAAAAAAAGAAATTGCTGATGCAGTACTAGTGGAAGTCATTAAGCAGTGTACTTGGGCACTACTGATGATTATTTGAGAGCTGACCTAATTGATTGCTTTGCTATAAGCTGGAGATTTTAAAGATCCATTGATTATGCAAAGCATTAGATATTGTATAGTTTGCTGTTTTTCAAAATTGCAGCTGATTTGTGAAGGAATTCATCAAAAGATTTAGGAGGCTACCAATAGTTTTTGTATTTTGCAGTAAGGTAATAGCTCATCTTCCCTTATCGATTTGTATAGCTTGTTTTACATCTCTGGCATAAAATGTTACTTTCCTGCTTGTACTTTTATTTACCAGTAGGGAATGGTGAGATAAAGGTGGGGGATGTTATATTGTCAAGGATTAAAAAGATATGAAAAAAAAGGAGTGTAATTTCTTTCAAAAAATCTTGTTGATTAGCACCAATAGAAAGTATACCTGATGTATCTGTTACTTTATGCGTGTATTCAGCATTGGGCTTACTTGTTTGGAGGTGTGTTGGTTTGGGGTTTTGTTCGGTTGGTTTTTGGTTTTGTTTTTCTTGTGCCTTTTTTTTCAGGTTGTTATTTTTCTGGGGGTTTTTGGTTTTTTTTTTTTTGTTTGCTGTTGGTTGAGGACTGGCTGAAAATTGATTCACTGGTCATGAGCTATTGTTTTTGTTATTTTTGCATCATCGTTTTCCTTGGTTAGTTTCCCCACCGCTCTTTATTCTTTTTTTTTCCCCTCTGCTCTGCTGTTGTGAGATCTCACTTGCATTATTGTGTGCAGTTCTGGTGTCCTCAACATAAGAAGGACATGGAGCTGTTGAAGCAAGTCCAGAGGGAGGGCCATGAGGATGATCACGAGGCTCGAGCACCTCCTGTATGAAGACAGGATGAGAAAGTTGGCACTGTTCAGCCTGGAGAAGATGTGTGGAGACCTCATAGCAGCCTTTCAGTGTCTGAATGGGTCGTGTAAGGGTACTGGAGAGGGAATCTTCATCAGGGACTGTAGTGAGAGGACAGGGGGTAAGGGGTTCAGACTTAAACAGGGGAAGGTTAGATTGGCTATAAGGAGGAAGTTCTTTACTGTGAGGGTGGTCAGGCACTGGAATGGGTTGCCCAAGGAAGTTGTGAATGCGCCATCCCTGGCAGTGTTCAAGGCCAGGTTGGACGAGACCTTGGGTGGCATGGTTTAGTGTGCGGTGTCCCTGCCCATGGCAGGGGGGTTGGAACTAGATGATCTTAAGGTTCTTTCCAACCCCAACTATTGATTAAAATGTCTTTACTCAGCTCATGAGTTTTCTCACTTTCATTGTTCTTTTTTTTTTTTTTTGCCTTTCTCCCTGCTCACTTGTTTCTTCATTTTGCTTTGTGTTTTTTTTTTGTTGTTCCTCCCCATTCCCCTCTTTTCTTCTCTGTGATGGCCTAGAGAATTGTGATAGTTGTGATCTCTATTTTCTGAGTGCGCTGAACTCTGGGAAGAGCAAGTGGGTGTTTCTTTTTCTTTTCTTCTTTTAAAACTGAATTTTTGAACTTCAGCACCCTCTTGTGCTGGTCCTGCCATTATCACACAGCTCCACACGAGCCTGTCAGCCTTCAGGTGATGGATCCATGTTACAACAGGTTCTCCTATTTCAGCCTGTCTGCATGGAGGTCTGGATCTTCATTAAGCTTAATCAGGGCTGTAGTCCGCTTCCAATCATAACTCGTATGGCAGTACCACTTGCATTTCTTGTCAGCAAGGTGCTGTTCTTGAATGCATGTATATAGTGATTGAAATAATCTGAGTAGATCTTTCATATTCTTTAGACAACATGTAAAGGAAAAAAGTAAAATCCAACTCATGTTCACATTCATGTTGTATCACTTACTTGCTTCTAATGCCTTTTCTAATGTCTCAGCCATAATTTTGGGACTGTTTCAAGTTCTGCATCAATATGATGACAGAGGGAAACATCCTTAATTTCTGGTTACTTTATCTGTGTGCTTTTCTTGGAGCTGTAGGTCATTATTCCTTCACTTCCTACTGTGTCAGTGAGAGCCCTTGTGAGATTATTTGTGTTTGTATTTTAGTCTTTGGCCTTGGAAATGGAAAAATTGTTTAATCCAGATGACAAAAAGGCAAGACTATATTTTATTTGTGTTAATTGTGACACATTTTCTGTTTCTTTTGCCATATGCAACCAGATGACCTCTTCAGACTTAACTCTGATAGGTCAAAATTAGTGATGTAATTTATACCAACCAAATAGTCTACTGTACATATAATTGTCTTACCAAACAACACCTATGAGTTTCTTGTTTGCTGAGCTTTCAGGGAGGAAGAATCAAGACTGCTTTACATATTATGAGAACAAATAAAGCAAAAGAAAAAATACCCCAATTTTTGTGTTCTGACAAACTACTTGGTGCAAAGGTCTGTTAAAGAAAATCCTGAAGGAGCAAGTCTGTTATGAAGAATTTGGGTAAATTGTTACCAGCTATAATCACCTTCCCTTTAATGAATTTTGGAAGTAATTGGTTTCCCTTGCTATTGTGATTAGGGCAGAGAAAAAGTTCTGGTGTGGTTTTTTTTTGTTTGCAATTTTTTGTTTTGTTTTTTTTTTTACTTTGCTTTTTTTTTTTTGTGCAAACATTAAAAATAACAGATCAGTTTCTGTTGTGGTATTTTCAATTTTTTATTGCATGGTATAGTAGTGTACTACTTGTCTCTGAATAAACAAGGATATATAAGGAATAAAGCATAGAAAGTGTGCTGAAGAGTTTTTGTTTCTGGAAAGACAGGCCAGCCAGGCGGGGTGGTGGGGTTGCTGTATATGTGCAAGAGCAACTACAATGAACTGAGTTCTGTCCAGGGGCAGATGACGAGCGAGTTGAGAGTCTGTGGGTGAGAATTAAGGGGCAGGCTGGCAGGGGTGATACTGTTGTGGGTGTCTGTTACAGACCACCAGATCAGGGTGAGGAAGTTGACAAGGCCTTCTACATGCAGCTGAGGCTGTGGTTGTCGTGGGGGATTTTAACTTCCCTGATGTTTGCTGGAAGGACCACTCAGCAACCCAGCCACAGTCCAGGAGGTTCCTCCAGTGTATGGATGATAACTTCCTCCTGCAAATGGTGGATGAGCCGACCAGGAGAGGAGCGCTGCTGGATCTCATCCTCAATAACAAGGAGGGTCTGGTCGAAGCAGTAAGGGTTGAGGGCTGCCTTGGTTGCAGCGACCACGAGATGGTGGAATTCAGGATCTTGTGTGGTAGGACTAGTAGGATAGCAAGTAGAATTGCAACCCTGGACTTTAGCAGGGCAAACTTTGGCCTTTTCAAGTAATTGCTAGGGGAAATCCCATGGGCAAGGCTGTTTGAAGGTAAAGGGGCCCAAGATAGTTGGTTGGCATTCAAGGATTGCTTTTTCCGAGCTCAAGATCAGAGCATCCCGACACGTAGGAAGTCAAGGAAGAGGGCCAGGAGACCTGCGTGGCTAAATAGGGAATTGCTGGGTATGCTCAAGTGGAAGAGGAGAGTTTACAGGTCATGGAAGAAGGGGCTGGCCACTTGGCAGGAATATAAGGCTGCTGCTAGAGGATGTAGGAAGGCAGCTAGGATGACTAAGGCCTCCGTAGAATTAAACCTGGTGAGAAGGGTCAAGGACAGCAAAAAGAGCTTTTTCAAATACATGGCAGATAAAACTAACACCAGAGGCAATGTAGGCCCACTGATGAAGGGGATGGGTGCCCTGGTGACAGAAGATACAGAGATGGCAGAGTTACTGAATGCCTTCTTTGTCTCTGTCTACTCTGCTGCGGGCAGTCCTGAAGAGCCCTGTACCCCTGAGACCTTAGATGAAGTCAGATCAACGGAGCGGTTTGCCTTAGTCGATGAGGAATGGGTTAGAGACCCGCTGAGCAATCTGGACATCCATAAATCCTTGGGTCCAGATGGGATGCACCCGCGGGTGCTGAGGGAACTGGCGGAAGTCATTGCTAGACCGCTCTCCATCATCTTTACCAAGTCTTGGGAAACGGGAGCGGTGCCTGAGGACTGGAAGAAAGCAAATGTCACTCCAGTCTTCAAAAAGGGCAAGAAGGAGGACCCGGGTAACTATAGACCGGTCAGCCTCACCTCCATCCCTGGGAAAGTGATGGAACACCTTATCCTTGGTGCCATCTTAAGGCATATCAAGCATAAGAGGGTTATGAGGGGCAGTCAGCATGGCTTCACCAGGGGGAAATCATGCTTGACCAGTCTCTTAGCCTTTTATGAGGAAATAACACGGTGGATGGATGATGGCAGAGCGGTGGATGTGGTCTACCTTGACTTCAGCAAAGCATTTGACACAGTCTCCCCCAGGATCCTCACAGCTAAATTGAGGAAGTGTGGTCTGGATGATCAGGTAGTGAGGTGGACTGTGAACTGGCTGAAGGAGAGAAGCCAGAGAGTTGTAGTCTATGGGGCGGAGTCTAGTTAGAGGCCTGTAACTAGTGGAGTGCCTCAAGGGTCAGTACTGGGACCGGTATTATTTAATATATTCATCAACGATTTAGATGAGGGAATTGAGTGTACTATCAGCAAGTTTGCTGATGACACTAAGCTGGGAGGAGTGGCTGACACGCCAGAAGGCTGTGCTGCCATCCAGCGAGACCTGGGCAGGCTGGAGAGTTGGGCAGGGAATAACTTGATGAAATATAACAAGGGAAAGTGTAGAGTCCTGCATCTGGGCAGGAACAATGCCAGGTTCCAGTATAGGTTGGGGAACGACCTGTTAGAGAGCAGTGTAGGGGAGAGGGACCTGGGGGTCCTAGTGAACGACAGGATGACCATGAGCCAACACTGTGCCCTTGTGGCCAAGAAGGCCAATGGCATCCTGGGGTGTATTAGAAGGGGGGTGGTTAGTAGGTTGAGAGAGATCCTCCTTCCCCTCTCCTCTGCCCTGGTGAGACCCCATCTGGAATATTGTGTCCAGTTCTGGGCCCCTCAGTTCAAGAAGGACAGGGAGCTGCTGGAGAGAGTCCAGCGCAGTGCAACGAAGATGATTAAGGGAGTGGAGCATCTCCCTTATGAGGAAAGACTGAGGGAGCTGGGTCTCTATAGTTTAGAGGAGACTGAGGGGTGGCCTTATTAGTGTCTATAAATATATAAAGGGGGAGTGTCACGAGGATGGAGCCAGGCTCTACTCAGTAACAAACAATGACAGGACAAGGGGTAATGGGTACAAACTGGAACACAAGAGGTTCCACTTAAACTTGAGAAGAAACTTCTTCTCAGTGAGGGTGACGGAACACTGGAACAGGCTGCCCAGGGAGGTTGTGGAGTCTCCTTCCCTGGAGACATTCAAAACCCGCCTGTACACATTCCTGTGTAACATTATCTAGGTGTTCCTGCTCCGGCAGGGGGATTGGACTAGATGATCTTTCGAGGTCCCTTCCAATCTCTAGCATACTGTGACTGTGACTAGACATGACAGTTTCCTAAAATCTATAAATCAGATTTCCCCTGAAGTGTGTATGAAAAAATATGTATCTGTGTCCTATGTGTTACCAAGTTTTATTTTCACTTTTTTTTGAACCAAACTGTATTACTGGGTCTGAGTCCTTGTTTATATGCATAGTAAAGCTTTATTTTTGCTGTTTTATTTATTTTTATTGTTGCTATGCTTGGAGATCGCTCCTACCAGTTACCGCTGATATCAAACTGTGATTGTAATGAAGTAGTCAATCACAGCAGTGAATGCTGAAGATTACCATTGTAATGACTAATTTTCCTCCAGCTTTTCATTGTAGGCCAGTACCATTCACGTAATAACTCTCACGGGGTGTAGCATGTTTACTTCTTACTGTAAAATTTCTTGGAGAACTCGGTACCGATTCATAAACATAGAGAAAAGACTCTAAAGCTGCTGTTAAGAGAATCATAATGTGTTACACTAGTGTCTTTGCTAGCAGACCACATGTAAGGCTGAATGGATCAGAAAGCATGAAGACAAACCTATTTCATACAAGTGCAAAACTTAGAGGACTACCTTAAATCACGTCCTCTTTCTGTTAGTTTTCATCATGCCTGATGCATTTAAAGATTTTAACTACTTTATGGTTTAAAGCTGATTCTGCTTCTGATTGGTAGAATAAGTCAGATGGTGTACTACTTGAAGAGACTTCTCTATCAGCAGTTTCTTTTAAACTAAATTAGGAGGAATGCATGCAGATCACTAAAGAAAACATTACAAAGAAAAAAATCTTCTTGTTGGTTCTAATTACCAAGTGTTTCTTTTTAACTGTAGTTCTGTTGTGTGAAGATAATTTATAAGTCAAACCAAGACCATTTCAGTTTCTGTGTAGTATGCTTTTCCTATTTTCATCTGAACTTATGATGCTGAATATGAGTGCTTTGAAAAAATGTCTGCTTCAGTCAGGATTTGGATTCTTACTCTACCTGTTGTATATTTTTTTGTGGTGGGTTTTTTGTGTTTGTTTTTTTTTTGTTTGGTTGTTGTTGTTGTTTTGGTTTTTGCTTGTTTTGTTGTTTTTTTTTGGTGATTTTTTTTTTTTTAGGCTAGAATAATATAGAATATTCTTGATTTTTCATCAGTGAAACTTGAAGACTTACAGTACTCAGATTGAGCAGGATGAATAAGCATTGCTACTAAATACCTAATGCCCTTTCTGTTAGCCAGTAATAAAATTATACCATGTCCATTACTCTTTATTACAAGAAAGTTCTTTTTTTGCCTGCATGTGTAACTCTTCTTTTAGAAGGATTTCTCATAGGGAGAATGTAATTTCATTTTAGCATCTTAGAATACCAGACGGAAATCTGAAAGGCTGGTTAAAATTTTAAAGTTCTTTGTCCTCCTTAAGAGATGCATTAAAATAAATTCAGCCTGTAATCTTCTTTGCATCTGAAATTTGAGTAACATTCTGTGTGTTGTTTTCTTGTTTAAACATTGTATAATAAGTGTGTTACCCAAGAAGGCTAATACGTAAGTTTGAGCAAGGCGTAACGGTTTTAAGAAGCATGTGGTATCCTAGTGAATGGTAATGTCCATTTAAATGATATGTGTATTTCGGGAGCTTTGCTATACAATGTTGGGTTTAGATGTTATGTAAAGAATCATTTAATATTTTTCAGTAAAATGTTCCTTCACTTTTCTCCTTATGGAGTAAAGTTATTAAAGTATAGGAAAGGAAAACTACTTAATTTTGAAATTACTTTCTATGACCTATGCAGTTGTAATCATAGTTCTGCTGTCTTCATGTTAACTTGTATTTATTGCTATGTGTAGGATTCTCTCATTTTATTTCTTCTCATTTCCTGTGTGACATAGGAGACATTTCACCAGTTAAAGAGCATATGCTTCATGCTCAAGAGCATAATTTGCAACATAAGACTTCCTCTCCCTTCCCTTAACATATGTATTGATCCCATCATTTGTAACATGTGGTGATCGTATGCTTCAAGGTAGAATTCATGTAATCAGAATTGAAAAGTTCCCTGGGTGAAACTTACTTTGGTAGGTTGGCCAAACAGAACTTTTCCATCTGTAAGCAATAGAGGAAAATTTTGGAAAACCTTGTCTTTCTGTGTTTGTGAAAGAGGAGGTGGTAATGAATCTGTAAATTGTGTGTACGGAATGCCATCTTATGAGATATCTTGAAGGTGGCTTGCAAGGAATTTTTGGTAATTGTGCCCACTTTCAGGTTGTGCAGTAACAATTTTTAGATTGTTGTTGGTGGCAGCCTTACCTGTGTGTTACAGCTGATAGTACCAGCTTCATGATGTCACATTGTATTTCAGTTGCAGTGTGAGTAGATTTAACTTTGAAAAACCCCAAGTTTAGTTGCATGAAAAACAGATGCAAATGCTGTGATTTCTTTAGTGGTTTTTATGGTGTCGAATGTACTGTGTGTATATGTTACACTACGTTTTCAACTGCTACAAGAATTTCCCTACTCATTAAAATTGCATGGTATCTCTGAAACTTGAAGATTTGAACAAGAATTGTGTCATTTTTTAGCTCTTTTACATGTCCTAAGTGTTTAATGTTTTTAGGAGAAAATGCTCACATTATTTTAAAAGATTGCTTTTTCAGTCATATGCTTAAATCAGTCATAATGCTTAAAATAAACTTACGTTACCAAGGGATATATGCTATTTTATCTCTCAAGATTTCTGGATGATTTTGTAGGTACGAGTAGATACCAGATATTTGCAGTCTTTGTGTGCATATTAGCTTTAGAGGCTACAATGCCTGTGTTGCCACTGTCATATGTAATTAATGCTATGTAGGTGTTACAAGCCTGTATTACTGGTTGCATTGAATACTAGGAATATGCTTATGTGTTGGCAAGATGGAGAGTTTTGGGGTTTTGGTTAGATATATCACTCTTCTTACCAGTGTTTTGGCTTACTTCAGTTTGTTAATAATTCTTTTCCACTGCGGAAACAAACAAATTATGGTGTGCTGATAGGCTTGTTCAATGTAAGTACATTCAGACTGTACTTTGTGTTAATGGGAATCAGAGATAATTTATATTGAGATTTGAGATTTGTTTTCTAACCGAGACATTTAAACCAGATGGAAAATAGTAGTTGTCTGTAGTTATCTATTATTTCATACTTAATATGTTCCAAGTGTGGTTTTCGGTTTAGTATTAATTAATTCAGGGGATAAAATGGATCAAAATTGGAAGAGGAACTAATCTGTTTTGATGGCTGTGTCATTAGTAGTGAGAAGAGAATAAGACTAAGCAGTGATAACTCTGTGCTGTAGTTGATGTTACCAGAATGTAACAACATTAGGCCAGCTGGTAAATACAACATAAAATACTTCTTTCAGAATACTCCTTTCAACTCTTTACATTAGTCCTTATGCGCTTGTCTATCTTTTCCTCTCATATTGTGGACATAGAGTAATGCTATCTCCTCAGCCTGGTTCTGCATTTTGGCAGAGCTTTTGTCTGCTACTCAGCTAACCTGATAAATCGTAGCAGATCAAATAGGGTAATCTATTGCTAATAAATTATATTATTAAAATGAGGTTTTAATATCTTGTTTATTAAATAAGGTTAGAAACTAGTGAGTGCCGTTGAGTATTTAGTGGAATCATAAGATTAAATCTGTGAGTAAATAATTTTGAGTATAGCAGCCTCCTCTAGAAGTGAATTTAAAAATGAAAGTGAATTCATATTTTAGCTCAAAAGTGGTTAAAGTGGTTAAATGAAAACAATTTGCTTGTAAATTCTTACTCTGTGGACTAGGAAGGTATGTTTAATCTTAAATGTAAGTTTAGTAGTATAAAATTTACTGGCATTTAGCCTCTAGTGTAATATTGTGATTGTGTTTGACCCTCTGTTAAAAAAGTAATTTTAAAACTGTTAATAGAGAGGCAATGTCATCTTTCTCTGTGTGGTGAAGAGGGATCATCTAATCATAACTCTTTGCAATGACTAGCCTTTATTTCCATCTTCACCCTGTGACAAAATACAATAAATTCAACAATTTTTACTTTGCATAATGGTTAACTGTTGGTGGTTGTATTTTAGCATTGCAGTGGCAATAAAAAGTTTAAGCTAAGCCGGAAGAACCTATGTAAATATTTACATATAGCCAGGCAGTTACTCTCAGAACTGTTTCATCACTGTGATCTACTATTTAGTTTTTATTTAATGATATTTAATCTTTCATGCTGATAGAAGAGTGGTAGTCTGGATGCTTTTTGTTTATGAAAGATACAGATCTTTCTGTATATGAGCAATCTCATTGATTTATGGTTCTTTTTTTTTTTTGGTGTGTGTTACATCCTTGTACTGGTCTGTAGGTATCCCTGAATGTAATTTGGCTCACCTGTAAGCTGATGGACTGAGTTAGTCCAAGATAAATGCCTTTGCTTCATGTGATATGCGTGTATCTTGTGAAATTAATACATATCAGGAGCTGCGATAAAAGAGTAAAACAAAAGTTATGCCTGAGGTTAGCCTGATTGCGTATCATGGTCACTTATTGCATGCAAGGATTTTAGGGAAAACAGACCAGGGAAAATGCATATTGTTTGAGTATGTGATATAAAACACAGATTTAGAGGTCCTAGCTACATGGTCCATGCAGGGCAGATTCCTGAGTGGGCCTTGGCATGTAGTATATAATAATACACAGGTAAGGTAGTTCTAGGATTGAATTAGCACATGAGTTCTTTGTAAACATATCTCTTTTCAAACATAAACCTGAATTTTACAAAGTCCTCCCTAGCCATTCCCCTCTTCCTGTGCTGCCCCAAAATAAGTGAAGTTAAGCTGGTGTCTGATCAAGGTTTATGGAGTAAGGCACTGGGAGAAAATGGTTTCTTCTACCATTAGTGCTGAATTGTGCAGTGCATACTTACATGGCAGACTGACTCTGTGCTTACATGAGAGCATGTTTTACTCTGGCAGAGTTATCCTACTAGGTGTCTTTCTTCTGAGGAATATTTTACATACTTTGCATACTTTTATTTATGTACATTACATGGAAAAAATGGCACATTAAATTTACTGAGACTGCAGTCCACCTGTTTAAATAAGAGAACATGGTGTTCATTCTGTGGCAGTCACTATTTGTATTCCTGTCTCTCTCTGAGTTATTTCAGTTTGAGATTCTTGTTTTAGTTATAATTTAAGTGGCTTGTATTGTTGTACCTCAGACTTTGTTTTTGAATTACTGTCTTTGTTTCAGAGCTGTTCCATTTTGCTCCTTCAATTATTGAATAGAATGTGAAATACTTAAAGACTAACTCAGAATAGTCAAAATACGGTATTTCTGTGAAACAATGAAGAACTGGAATCCATATATTATAGGCTACAATACATAAAAAGAAAATGATTAAACCGTATCTTACTTATCATAGATCTTTTTAATAGGAGCAAAATCTGTGCTGTTAGTTCCAGACCAGCGTATTTCCCATTCACAGTGCTTTAGTGCATAACTTATAAATCTGTCCTCATCATCCTATATTACTTTTTCAAAGGAAGACTAACATCAAGCAAGACAGGATGAATGAAAGTCAGTGAAGGTCAACTAGACAATCCAATTATTAAAGATTCTTGGAAGAACAGTACTGTGATCTATAAAAGAATTGGGTGTGAATTTCTGTATCGTTGTTGACAAGGGTCACTTCTGTAGAACTGCAATATATTTTCTAGGGTAATGTGGTTTTAGATTATTCCAGTCAAACTTGTTCCTATAGCACGTCTGAATGTCAGTTGTTTATATTCTAAAATTCTGTATTCTATATTCTATTACTTTGCAGAAGACATATTTATAATACAGGCCCTTAAGGAAAATGTACTATATGGTTACATACTGCATTACAAAGAGGAGTGTTAAGATTGCATAATTGTGTAATACATGCCATTGCTAATTTTCCCTGCATTTTTTTTCATTAGTTACTTACCTTTTATTCTGCAGAACAGGCCATCTCTTGGGAGCACAGAACACTTTGTGTACAAAAGTATACGAACCCTTTTGTACAGTAAAAGAGATTACTATTTCTGGTAACTACTTACAGTAGAAGTATTGAGCTGACCAGCATGTTTTAGTTTAAATGTGAAAGTTCAGGTAGGTGTATAAGCCATCTGTGCTAGACACTTCAAATGATAAAACAGAAGAAAGTTTACTCAAGCAGAAGAATATTTGTTTTCAGTCTTAGGGACTGACTTGAGCTTTAAATTGTGCTTTGTTCCTTTTATTTCAGATATGTCTGAAACTTACCTGCTGGTTTGGTTTTTCTTTTTTTGTCCCCTATGTGGATATGTCTAATGAAAAATAATACTACTACATACAAACCTTATTTTATTACAGGGTTTTTTTTGAGTCGTACATAAATCAGGACAGATTATAGTATTTGGTGACAAATTGTATCTGAAGACTAATACATAAATCTACTAGACTACGCTACACATGTTTATAAATACATTCCAAACTAGTACATGCTCTTACTGTTCTCCACCCCTGCAAAAAAAACAGAACAAAAATACTCAATATAGATGTTATTTTGTACCCTGTCATCAGATACTTAGCTACAGATTTTTTTTTATCTGGTGTTTCTATACACCTTACGTTTCTTCTAGTGGGAAGCCATTCCTGTGAAATTCTGTGTGTGTGTACATATATGTATATAGAGAAATATATATTTTCCTTCCCAACTCATACAATTGCAGGAGAGTGTGGTCCTGTGTTGAGTAGCTAACCAAACAGAATATCAAGTGGCCTTCGTTACAGGCTGCATAGGAATCATGTTACTAAAATACCAATTGCTATGAATGACATAGGAGCTGAAAAAGAAGTGATGTATTTCCTAGGTACTGGACAACTGGTGTAGTAAAGAATGTGAAATGACACGTAGGAGCTGAAAAAGAACTAGTATATTCCTAGGTATTGGACAACTGGTGTAGTAAAAAATGTGAAGTGACAGTGCTGATTGAGAAAATTTTTACCTTGTTTCCCAATAAAAGTTGAAGTTAGCTTCTGCAGCTGGTGGAATTTTATTGGCTGACAGTGAAGGCTAGGATCTTTTACTGAACTGAGCTTAAAGTCAGCAACAATTTCAGTGCTCTGCTATTTTATTTATAAATCAAGATTTAAGAACAGAAATTGCTGTTAGCAGTAGCAAAATGCCTATGTAAAGTGGTGATTTCTACAACAGTAATTGTAAAGTATATGCAGGTGTCCAACTACTTTTGACAGATTGTAAACAATTTTTCTAAACCTGGAAAACACAGAGAAAATGAAGATTTTTTTTTTTCTGACTAGATAGATGATGCATATCTAATGAGCACTGAAAAGGTTTGCTGCTAATCTGTAAACTATTTATTTATATCTATATGTAATCTACTAACTTTTACCAAAACTATTTTTTCACACATTTTATTTGGAATGCAAAATATTCCCTAGTATGAACAGTGAAGTGACATGTTAGGCAAGCGTGAACTGTGAATAAAGATGATTCACAGCACAGCAGGTGTAAAGTTCCTATGTATGTATTCACATGGCGCTAAGTTGTGGACTAGATACTTCAAAACTTGTTTTGCTTTTGAGTTCTGTGATAAGAAGAAGACATCCTTACAAATCCAGAATGTCCTTAGCATTCAGGATTTATGATTCCAGATATAGTGAGACATTCCTGAGCAGTTTCTCTGACAAATACAGGTTTTGTCCTAAAATCAAGGTAGAGTTTTCCATTGTTGTCATTTGCACTAGGTGAGGGGAGGATGAAGGTGGAGGAAAGGGAAAGAAAGAAAAGAAAAACTAAACAAAGAACCCCCAATGAACTTGTATAAAAGCTGTTATACAGGTGCATTAAGTACACCCAGGTCAATATTCCTCACAAAGTTCACAAAATACTGACCTTTTAAATAGTCTACATACAAAGCATTACATTTATGCAATGGGTTGTGTTTCATAGTTACTAAAGTTTGTTAGACAAACTTAATTATAAAGAAACAAAACAGGTGTAGAAATAAATAAATTACAATAGTAAACTAGGTAGCATCTCCATTCAGCTGATAACTGACAAGGGTGTATTGCCAAGATACACAAGTCTCATGTGGGGGAAACAGATGGAACACTGCATTTTAAGTTAAAATCATTAATTGTTTTGTTTTAGTAAAAATGCTTACAAAAGGAATATAGACTTAAGCTACCACATAATTCAAATTCTGTGCAGTCAGCGATAGGTATAGAATGAGATTGCAGGATCATAGTAACATTTTTTTTTTAGTATTTTAAATGTTTTTATATAGTTTATGAGAATGGTGGATAGAGTGGTCTCTTGGGTTACTTACAGGATGTCAATAATGTTTGAATTTGAAGCCATCATTCTCTCACTTCTTCATATTCTTTTCCTTCTCTAAGAAGGTGATCTCCTTTTGCCAAAAATTACATTTTCCTTCTTCATGCACATGTATAGATGTGTGTGCATACCTAGTGTTTTCTCTCAAACTCTTGAAATAAATAACAACAGTGATGGTAATAATAAAACTATTAATGAGCAGCTTGCCAGTGTTACAGAGAAATTGCTTAGACTGTGTTAACTATGCGCTTGTATCAGCTGTTCAACTATTATCTGTGTATCTTTTCCACAGGTGACAGATCAGTCAGTGAAAGCTTTTGCTGAACATTGTCCAGAGCTACAGTATGTTGGTTTCATGGGCTGCTCTGTAACATCGAAAGGAGTCATTCACCTCACCAATGTAAGTATTGTACTCCTTTTTGTTGGTCATTGGTGTGTTTGACTATTGCCAAACCATAGGTATCAGCTAGGCTAAGTTTATACTATGATGGATAACACTGTTATAGGCAGAAACATTACAAAATAAATGGACTTTGCATAATTTCCCTGTGTAAAAAGCCCGTCATAAAAACATATTTAAGGGATGAAACTTTTTCGTCGAAATAACAATACTGTTCAGGTCAAAAGTCTTTAAAATGACTCCAGATTCCATTGCAAACAAAACAAATATCTAAAATTGGAAGTGGAAAATTTGTAGTGCAAAAGATTTAGACACTTTGTGTATATCCATTCTTGTGTTTTAACATGATGTAACTGATACATTTATTTTCTTTTTTTTGTAAGAGGAGTGATGTGTGAGAGAACTAACTTGAGTAAATGTGCAGGAAATAATGGAAGCATTCAATAAAATTAATGACTTGGGTGAGGTAGACAATCAGCATATTAATTAAAATTCATAACTGAAAGTAAATCCAGGGATCATGCAAACATCACAGAGAAGAGAGGAAAATGCGTCAGGAATAGATAAATTAATATCTGTAGCTAAGATTTATTTTTTGAAAAGTTCAAATAGGAGAAGGAAACTTATTAAAACTGGTAAAGATGACTGTAGAAATTGGTAGAATATGAAAAGTTCTGGTAAACAGAAAAATAAACATAAAAATGCAGGTCCTGAGGGAACTGATGGATGAAGTTGCCAAGTGATAATCCATCATATTTGAGAATTCGTGGCAGTCTGGTGAAGTTCCTTCTGACTGAGGAAGGAGAAATCTAACCTCCTTTTTAAAAAGGGAAACAAGGAAGACCCAGGGAAGTACAGGCTAGTCAGTCTCACCTCTCTGTTCCTGGCAAGATCAGGGAGCAGATCCTCCTGGATACTATGCTAGGGTGCATGGACAATAAGGGAGTGGTTGGTGACAGCCAGCATGGCTTCACTAAGAGCAAATCATGCCTGAAAAATTTAATGGCCTTCTATGATGGGGTTATAGCATTGGTGCATTAGGGAAGAGCAACTGGTGTAATTCATCTGAACTTAATTCAAAATATTTGACACTGTCCCACACAATATGCTTGCCTCTAAATGGAAGAGGCATGCATTTGACATATGGGCTGCTTGATGGTTAAGGCATCAGCTGGATGGTCACACTTAAAAGAGTTGTGATCAACAGTTTGAGTTGAAGTGGAAATCAGTGGCAGATGGTGCTTCTCAAGGGTCAGTATTGGAATGGGTGATGTTCAGCATCTTTGTTGGTGACATGGGCAGTGGTATTGTTGCAACCTCTGCAAATTTGCTGGTGACACCAAGCTGTGTGGTGTGTTTGATATGCTGGAGGGAAGGGGTGCCATCCAGAAGGACCTTGACATGCTTGAGAGGTGAGCCAATGCCAACCTCCTGAAGTTCAACGACGCCAAGTTGCAAGGTATTGCATCTGGGTCAGGGCAATCCCAGCACAAATACAGGCTTGGTGGACAATGAATTCAGAGCAACCATGAAGAGGACTTGGGTGTGTTGGTTGATGAGAAGCTAAACGTGAGTGTGCATATGCAGCCTAAAAAGGCAGTTGTATTCTGGGCTGCATCAAAAGATGAATGACCAGCACATTGAGGGAGGTGATCCTGCCCCTCTACTCTGATCTTGTGGGACCCCAGGTGGACTACTGTGTGCTGTTCTGGGGCCTTCAACGCAAGAAAAAGGTGGACCTGTTGGAGTGAGTCCAGAGGAGACTATGAAGATGATCAGAGAGCTGAAGCACCTCTCTTGTGAAGGAACACAGGTTGAAGTAAGGCTTGTTCAGCCTGGAGAAGGCTCTGGGGAGACCTTGTAGAGCAGTTTCCAGTGTCTAAAAGGGGCCTACAAGAAACCTGGAAAAGGACTTTTTACAAGGGCTTGTAGTGACAGGACAAGGTGGATGGCTTTAAACTCACAGAGGGGAGAGTTAGATTAGACATTATGAAGAAATTCTTTAGTATAAGGGCGGTGAGGCCCTGGCACAGGTTGCCCAGAGAAGCTGTTGCTGCCCCATCCCTGGCAGTGTTCACGGCTACGTTGGACTGGGCTTGGAGCAACCTGGTCTAGTGGAAGATTGTCTGTGGCAGGGGCTTGTAAGTAAATAATCTGTAAGGTCCCTTCCAACCAGAATCGTTCTGTGGTACAATGAAGATTTCTTTTATGATGAGGGTGGTTGGAACAGGTTGCCCGGAAGTTGGTAGATGTCCCATCCCTTCAAACATTCAAGCTCAGGCTGAACAGGACTCTCAACAGCCTGATCTTGTTGAAGATCTCTGTGCTTATTGTAGGGGTGTCGTGGTTTAAACCCAGTCAGGTAACTTGTTCACTCACTCCCAGTGAGTGGTGCCGAGCTGACAACAATCGAGGTCCGTGTCCCCCCCCCCCCCCACCGGGGCTCTCCCCTTCCCCGCTCCCAGAGGAACAGGGAGGAGGATCGAAAGAGTGCAACTCCTATGGGTTGAGACAAGAACAGTCCAGGAACCAATGTACAACACAAATCACCACCGCTACTATCAACTACAACAATGATAAGGGAAAATAACAAGGGAAGAAAATACGATACCACCGGCCAAGAAAACGAGTCCCACCCGGAAGCCCGTGTCCTTCCGGGTAACTCCCAGTTACCCCCCACCCCGGGCATGACGTGCTGTGGTATGGAATACCTCCCTGGCTAGCCCGGGTCAGGCGCCCCATCTCTGCTTCCTCACAGCTTCCCCTCCTCCCTGGCAGAGCTTGAGCCTCACAAAGTCCTTGGTCAGGGTAAACATCACTTAGCAACAACCGAAAACATCAGCTTCACCAACACTGTTCTCAGGCTGGAAGTCAAAACACAGCACTGAACCAGCTACCACAAAGGAAAAACGTGACTGCTACTGCTGAACCCAGGACATTATCCACCCCTTATCCATACCATTCACGTCGTGCTCAGATCCCAGATTTTCAATACACCATCGCTCTCCCACATATATACATCCATATACATACAGACCAAGAGGAAAAGATCATTTTCTTAGTGCATGGACCAATCCCTATAATGCTGCCGAGTCCATTTGGCCCATGATGTTCAAAGTTCATTCTCTGTTGGGATGATGGCTGGAGGGAAGTCAGGGCCAGTCGCTGATGACCTGGAGACATCTAGTTGATGGGCTATAAAAGTATTACACAGCAGGCAACAGCATACAATTGAGTTCACTGGCTGTTTTCCCCTAAAATCAAATCCCCTTGAGGTATACATCGGACTTCCCCATCTTCCCGCATTACCCACCAAGTATATCCAGGTCCCTGAGCAAAAGCAATCCCATGAGTGGGTTTGCCTTTACCTGAAGCAGGAATAACCCAGACTGTCTTCCCCAGCAAATTCTTCATATGCACCACGGGAACTTTGTCCCCCTCTACAATATGTAAAAGTTCTGACTGGGCTGGGCCAGCCCTGTTGGCAGATCCTCTGGTGTTGACCAACCAGGTGGCCTTTGCTAAGTGTGTATCCCAGTGCTTGAAAGTTCCCCCACCCATTGCTCTCAGTGTAGTTTTTAACAGCCCATTGTACCGTTCGATTTTCCCAGAGGCTGGTGCATGGTAGGGGATGTGATATACCCACTCAATGCCATGCTCTTTGGCCCAAATATCTATAAGGTTATTCCGGAAATGAGTCCCATTGTCTGACTCAATTCTCTCTGGGGTGCCGTGTCACCACAAAATCTGTTTCTCAAGGCCCAGGATAGTGTTCCGGGCAGTGGCATGGGGCACAGCGTATGTTTCCAGCCACCCGGTGGTTGCTTCCACCATGGTAAGCACATGGCGCTTGCCTTGGCGGCTTGGTGGCAGTGTGATATAGTCAGTCTGCCAGGCCTCCCCATATTTATACTTCAACCATCGTCCTCCATACCAAAGAGGCTTTAACCGCTTGGCTTGTTTAATTGCAGCACATGTTTCACACTCATGAATAACCTGGGCAATAGTGTCCATTGTTAAGTCCAACCCTCAATCACGGGCCCACCTCTATGTTGCATCTCTGCCCTGATGGCCTGAAGTGTCATGGGCCCACCGGGCCAAAAATAATTCACCTTTATGTTGCCAATCTAAGTCCATCTGAGCCACTTCAATCTTAGCCGCTTTATCCACTTGTTGGTTGTTCTGCTGTTCCTCAGTGGCCCGACTCTTGGGTACTTGGGCATCTACATGACATACCTTCACCCTCAGGTTCTGCACCCGAACAGCAATATCTTTCCACAGTGCAGCAGCCCAGATGGGTTTACCTCTGCGTTGCCAGTTGCTCTGCTTCCATTGCTGCAACCACCCCCACAGGGCATTTGCCACCATCCATGAGTCAGTATAGAGGTAAAGTACTGGCCACTTTTCTCGTTCAGCAATGTCCAGGGCCAGCTGGATGGCTTTCACCTCTGCAAACTGACTTGATTCACCCTCTCCTTCAGCAGTTTCTGCAGCTTGTCGTCCAGGACTCCATACAGCTGCCTTCCATCTCCGATGCTTTCCCACAATACGGCAGGACCCATCAGTAAACAAGGCATACTGCTTTTCACTTTCTGACAGTTTATTATATGGTGGGGCCTCTTCAGCACACACCACCTCCTCCTCTGGTGACATTCCAAAATCTTTGCCCTCTGGCCAGTCCATGATGACTTCTAGAATGCCTGGACGACTGAGATTTCCTATTCGAGTTCGTTGTGTAATTAGTGCAGCCCATTTACTCCATGTAGCATCAGTTGCATGATGTGTAGAGGAGACCCTGCCTTTGAACATCCAGCCCAGCACGGGCAACCGGGGTGCCAGGAGGAGCTGAGCTTCAGTGCCAATCACTTCCGAAGCAGCTCGAACCCCTTCATAGACTGCCAGTATCTCTTTCTCAGTTGGGGTATAGCTGGCCTCAGATCCTTTATATCCCCGACTCCAAAAGCCAAGGGGTCGACCTCGAGTCTCTCCTGGAGCTTTCTGCCAGAGGCTCCAGGTAGGACCGTTCTCCCCAGCTGCAGTGTACAGCACATTTTTTACATCTAGTCCAGTCTGGGCTGGTCCAAGGGCTACTGCATGAACTATCTCGCGTTTAATTTGCTCAAAGGCTTGTTGTTGCTCAGGGCCCGATTTAAAATCATTCTTCTTCTGGGTCACACGATAGAGAGGGCTTACAATCGAACTGTAATTTGGGATGTGCATTCTCCAGAACCCCACTGCACCCAAGAAAGCTTGCGTTTCTTTCTTATTAGTTGGTGGAGACATTGCTGTTATCTTGTTAATCACATCTGTGGGGATCTGTCTACGTCCATCTTGCCATTTTATTCCCAAAACTTGAATCTCCTGTGCAGGTCCCTTGACCTTACTCCGTTTTATGGCAAAACCGGCTTTCAGCAGGATTTGGATTATTTTCCTCCCTTTCTCAAAGACTTCTTCTGCTGTATCGCCCCACACAATAATGTCATCAATGTATTGCAGGTGTTCTGGAGCTTGCCCCTGTTCCAGTGCAGTCTGGATCAGTCCATGGCAAATGGTAGTGCTGTGTTTCCACCCCTGGGGCAGTCGGTTCCAAGTGAACTGGACACCCCTCCAAGTAAAAGCAAACTGTGGCCTGCACTCTGCTGCCAAAGGAATTGAGAAAAATGCATTGGCAATATCAGTCGTGGCATACCACTTGGCTACCTTTGACTCTAGTTCATACTGAAGTTCTAGCATGTCTGGTACGGCAGCACTCAATGGTGGTGTGACTTCATTCAGGCCACGATACTCTACTGTTAGTCTCCATTCTCCATTAGACTTTCGCACTGGCCATATGGGGCTATTAAAGGGTGAGCGGGTCCTGCTGATCACCCCCTGACTCTCCAGTCTGCGGATCAGCTGATGGATGGGAATCAGGGAGTCTCGGTTGGTGCGATATTGCCGACGGTGCACTGTTGTGGTCACAATTGGCACTTGTTGTTCTTCAACTTTCAGCAACCCCACAGCAGAGGGATCTTCTGAGAGACCAGGCAAGGTGGACAGCTGCTCAATTTCCTCAGTCTTCAAAGCAGCAATACCAAAAGCCCACCGGTACCCTTTTGGGTCTTTGAAGTACCCTCTCTTGAGGTAGTCTATGCCGAGGATGCATGGAGCCTCTGGGCCAGTCACAATAGGGTGCGTTTGCCGCTCCCTCCCAGTCAGGCTGATTTCAGCCTCCAGCACAGTCAACTCTTGAGATCCTCCTGTCACTCCAGAAATAGAAATGGGTTCCACCCCTTGACAGCTTGATGGCATCAGGGTACACTGTGCGCCGGTATCTACTAGAGCCTTATACTTCTGTGGGACTGATGTGCCAGGCCATCTGATCCACACAGTCCAGTAAATCCGATTGTCCCCTACCTCCACCTGGCTGGAGGCAGGGCCCCTCTAATGGTCGTCACAGCGTTGGACACTTAAGTCATGGTAAAAGGGGTTATTCTTCATTATCACAGGAGCTGGAGTAAAATCAGCTCTTGCATTCCATCTGGGAAACTGCTCACCAGAGACTGAAGCCGTAGCTCTCATGGGACGATCAGTCTTGGCCCTTGCTCCCCTCTTCAGTTCACTCACCCGTTCCTCCAAAGCTGAAGTAGGTTTTCCATCCCACTTTGTCATGTCTTCTCCGTGATCCCGCAGGTAAAACCATAGGGTAGCCCGTGGCGTATACCTCCTGTATCTCCTCTCTTGAACAATAGGACGCCTTTTGTTAATAGCTGAGACGTGTGTTGGTACACGTGAGGAGCTGGATAAATCAGATAGATCGTCCCTCAATTGTTCGAGGTCCTGGGACAGTTTTTTCACAGCTGAGATGATGGAAGGGGTGAGATTGTCTTTGAACTCCTGGAGTTTATGAACCATTTCATCCACTGTTAGTGGTACTATGTCATTCCAGGTTACTGTTGCCAATGAATGGGCATATGATGACGGTGCATTCCATGTAAGTTTTCACCACATGGGTCGTGTACATTCAACTTCATCTGGATCTATAGGTGTATCCCCGTTATTCGGCTTGATGTGATAGAACATCTCTACGATGGCTGATTCCCTCAGAGACTGGATGCCTTTGTCTATAGTAGCCCACTTGGCCGAACGACTCGTAACATCGTCCTTGTATGGAAACCTTTCTTTCACAGCTGCCAAGAGCCGCCTCCAAGGCTTAAGGACTTTTTCTCTCTTGCAATTGCTTTGTCAATTCCCCCTTCTCTAGCAAGTGATCCCAGCTGCTTGGCTTCTGTACCTTCTAGTTCGTGACCATCGGCCCCATTGTCCCAGCATCGGAGTAACCAGGTGATGATGTGCTCCCCTGGTTGACGGGTAAAATCTTTTTGCATATTCCGCAGGTCGGTTGAGGTCCGAGGTCGAGAAGTTACCTCTTCTTCTTCTTCTTCGTCATGTGATGATGACTCCTGATCAGATTCTGGACCGGGTGGTGAATTCGTTGTTTCTTCATCTCGCTTCACCCTTCTTGCCTCCTTTTTGCTTGTTCTCTTGCGTACAGGGGCAACCGATATTGGTACGGATTGGTCCTCTGGTTTGGCTGCAGTGATTATCACTGTGGTTTGAGTAGCAACTGTACTTGTTGCTGGGGGTGGTGTAGCTGCTGTGCTTGGAGCTGTGGTAACCGCGCTGTCTGTTGCAGTTGAAGTTTGAGCAGCTGCTGTACTTGCCACTGGGGTAGCTGCTCTGTTCATTGAGGCCAAAGTTTGAGTAGCGACTGTACTTGTCGCTGGGGTTGGTGCAGCTGCTGTGCTTGGAGCTGGGGTAACCGCGCTGTCTGTTGCAGTTGAAGTTTGAGCAGCTGCTGTACTTGCCGCTGGGGTAGCTGTGCTGTTCATTGCAGCCAAAGTTTGAGTAGCGACTGTTGCTTTGCCCTCAGATCCGCCGACATTCTTTTCCTTTTGAAGGTGCTGGATAGTGTTGAACAAGGCCCTGTAAGCATAGGCCAAGCCCCAGTGCGTTGCCATGATTTGTCCATCTCTGGTATGGCCAGAATGACCACACACCTCATTTAAGTGTTTTACTAATTCTTCTGGAGTTTTCAGTTGTTTGGTAGTGAAATTCCAAAGTACTGGAGGGGCCCACTGACCTAGATACTTGCCCATACTGTCCCACACACCCTGCCACTCATGGCTGTCCAGCCTCAGGGAAAATCTCTTGGTCTTCCTACATCGTCGTTTGACCCCAGACAAGACCCAAACCTGACTCTGCTTAACTCTTGAAATCAGTCGTGGGCAAAACACACTCTGTATGTGTGCTAGCATGGTGATTCCCATCAGGATCAGCAAACAAGTCTCAACAGCATTAAAAGGCCATTCAAAAAATTCAAAACTCTCAAATGTAAATGGTCTGGGGGGACGACTGGGAGGGTAAAAGGATGTCTCCCCCACAGGTTGAGCACCTGAGAAGGAGAAAAAAGATGTGTAATTGCTAAGCACCTCCATCATATACCTCCCAAAGTATAAAGGTGGTGACCACACTGGGAACATAAGCCAGATCAGTTTCATGATCAATGATTCTATTGTATTACAAGTCATTACCATAAAGTACAATGGGACAAAAACCTTAGCCCAAGCCCCACACTTGAAAAACACTAATACAGCAAATACCGGATTGACGTAAGATACGATATACTGAAACTGTGAGATCAAGAGGAACAACCTTGAGAGCCAATAAATCAGCATTGTGACGAGTGACTATCAATCCAGTCAGATCTGTTCTTATCTCAACCCCTCGTGCCCCACGTTGGGCGCCAAAAAGAACTGTCGTGGTTTAAACCCAGTCAGGTAACTTGTTCACTCACTCCCAGTGAGTGGTGCCGACCTGACAACAATCGAGGTCCATGTTCCCCCCGCACCGAGGCTCTCCCCTTCCCCGCTCCCAGAGGAACGGGGAGGAGGATCGAAAGAGTGCAACTCCTACAGGTTGAGACAAGAACAGTCCAGCAACCAATGTACAACACAAATCACCACCGCTACTATCAACTACAACAATGATAAGGGAAAATAACAAGGGAAGAGAATACGATACCACCGGCCAAGAAAACGAGTCCCACCCGTAAGCCCGTGTCCTTCCGGGTAACTCCCAGTTACCCCCCACCCTGGGCATGACGTGCTGTGGTATGGAATACCTCCCTGGCTAGCCCGGGTCAGGCGCCCCATCTCTGCTTCCTCACAGCTTCCCCTCCTCCCTGGCAGAGCATGAGCCTCACAAAGTCCTTGGTCAGGGTAAACATCACTTAGCAACAACCGAAAACATCAGCTTCACCAACACTGTTCCCAGGTTGGGAGTCAAAACACAGCACTGCGTCAGCTAACACAAAGGAAAAACATGACTGCTACTGCTGAACCCAGGACAAGGGGGCTTGCACTATGTGACCTTTAAAGGTCCCTTCCAACCCAAACTATTCCATGATTCTATGATATAATGTCTTCTGTTAAAGTTTGCTACATACTCTTTTACATACGAGTGACTTTCTGTGCACAAGAAGATGGTATATTTTCATTTATTTGATGTCACTTTGAGGTATATATGGAAGCAAGTGGGATGATATGATTTATTGAGGGGAAAAAGAGTAGGAGTTTTTTCCCAGTTAGAGAGTGACTGGGAAGTTGCATTGGAATTCAGGCTTGTTTACTCTGAAGCTATTGACAAATGATACCTGGTTAATCTTGCCAAAGTGACTTCAGTAAGTAGTGTTTCCTCCACCTTGCTTCTCTGCCAGGTGTTACTTGCAGTACAGCAAGCAGTAGTAACAAAATCTCTGAACTGCACTGAAACAGCTGACATAGACACATGTTCCATTTCTACAGTTCATAGGAGGAAATAAGCTCTAGCAGGAAGTTAAAACAAATATCTAGGGAGTAGGAACACAATCTTTAACTGCTGCATCTGTCTTTTCCAGAATTCATCTTTTTTTTTTAGTTCTAACCACTGTATATTTGTATGGTCAATTTTGTATTGAGTTCTCAACTAGTACTTCATAAGTGCTTAGTAATAATTCCAGTCCCATGTTCTTAGAGAATGTGGAATCTGTTCTTTGCTCTACATGGCCTGTGAGCGGGTCTTACAAGGCTGTGCAGAGCTACCTCCTTTCTGTCTGCTTCCTGTGTGCAAACTGGAGGCAACAGCACATGATAAGTTGTGAAATTGCTTTGAGGCTGATGGATGTATAAAAAGTGTTATTACTGTCTTTTTCCCCTAGTAATGTAAACTGTCTTTAAAGTACTGGCACTTGAAAATTCTGAATTACAGCACTGCTGAAACACAGAGATTTCTAATATCTAAATGTGGGTTATGTAGTGAAAATGTTGTGAATTATAGAAAAAGAAGAAACGTTCAGGACATACTTTCATTATTTTTCTACTGAATATAGTGACATTCAAAAAAATTTGCTTCTTGAGCAAAACCATGTTATCACACTAGTACCTTTTTACCCTAAAGTTATTGTAAACTACGAAAAATGCACCTGATGCAAATAATCATTATTGGGTAAGATGAGAGGCACTGCTTATATATACACTGGGAGAGAGAAAGGGAAAGAAGGAGTGTGTGTATGCAATTCACTGTTAAACTCCCAGATGAAACCATTGGTTTGTTCTCATGACCTAGAATGCTTTATTTTGCTTTGTAGCTGTAATGTATCAAAGAGTGTCACAAAAGATCTCAATGATCTGTTCTGTGACATTAGAAAAATTACACCAACATTTCTCAACCTTGTTTCTGTGGAAGAGGGAAGAATATGTTGTGGATATAGTGTTGTAGTTTTTACCTTCTGTTTTCATTACATCCGCAATGACTGTTTCTTTGTTTCATCTTTTTTTCTGACTTGCTTTATTATTTACTTACCTTTCCCTATGTTAATTTTTTTTCTTGTTTTCTCACTTCATTCCCTCTTTACATCCTTGTCTGTCAAGAACTTAGCTGTTCATTTTTTCTTTTCACTTTCTTCTTTTCCTGTAAGTGTGAAAATAGATGTAAATGTGTAAAGTATCTATGCACATTAACTAATTAAATTGAAGACAGAATAACCAGATGAGTAATTTTTCTTCATTAAGCAAGTGTGAGAAAGAAACTTTATATGATAACCAGTGAAATAGTAATTTTTTCATTTTATACCGTTGGCCACAAAACTGGTGGTATTCTCTTCCCCTCTTGTGGTAGTTGCCTCTCAGCAGTTTAATTGTTGCACTTGTAATAGAATTTTAACAGCTGGTATTATCAAATCTCAACATACAGACAAGTTTTATTTCCAAGCCACTTCCTTAACTTCTTCCTTTGTGTTGTCAAATAAAAGCAAGACTAATTGCTTTGTAGCAGTATATGTAAGCAGTATAGCTTCTACACCATGTCCTGTGAGCTATGTCTGGTAAAGTTTATGACAGACATTTTAATCTAGATATCTGTGAATCCTTGGGCAGCATCTTGATAGAAAAAAGTTCTAATTTATTCTTCTAATCACTTGTACATGACAGTTTATCTAAGAATTTTTTTTTTTTTGAACAATGGGATCTTTACTCTTCGTTTATTTCATAATTGTTACCCTACAGACATGTCCAACCTAACTCAGTCATGCCTGTGTCTGAGTTGGTGGCCAGTAAGAAGTCGATAAAAATTATGATGTATAGAGCAAATACTTACAACTCATTCAGCGCAGGCATTATCAGCTTGACAGATATATTATGATAATCTACATATGACAAGGTTGATTTTACAAGAGCCTTTTTTAAAGGTACTGTATGGTCCTTTTCTTTAGTAACTGCTTTGTTTTGACACATAGTGCTCTGCTTTATGCTTTTTTTTAGTGGTAATTTTTTAGCATACCTTCTAATCTTAAAATTATCATGCTTCCTAACTTGGAACATGATTGCTCTTCTTTGACAAGATCTAGAGAAAACAGTTTTTTAATCAATTTATGTAATGAACTATATTTCATAACTGGCACATGATTTATTTGAGTCTGTCTGAATTTAATAAGATGTCCTTTTAAGTGATAGTCTTCCAGTCATAGGAAAAAGCCATTAAGGATTTCTGAACACGGGGATTTTGGAAGATTCTTCATGAGGATTGGGTTGGCACTTTAAATGATGTGGTGATAGCATTGTGTACGAGAACCTTTTCAACGTCTTGTCAAACTAAAGCTGATCATTTTGCTGAATGAAGTTAATGGTGTCCCTCCTAAGAGGTACTTTTTCATCATTTTTAAGAATTTGATATTCTACCTCTGCAGTTTCTAACTGTAACTGCAGTTTCTTTCAAGCTGCAATGAAGTAAAAACAGCCATGCAGAAAGACTGAATGCATAAATGTAAGGGTTTCAGTGCTCTGTGAGTGTGTGAAACGTTCCAAAAGTTTCTGAATTTGCTTGAATAAAGAACACAAAGAGAGAATCAGTGATACTGTAATCCAGCAGCAACTTTTGGAGTTTCTAAACTGGAAATAAATCTTGTGAAGTGGGTACTGTATGTGCTCATTATATGTGTATGCAAGTAGCTCTTCCCCAATGAATCCAATGGTAGAAAGGAGGACAATATGTTTATTTATATAGAACTTGTAAAAAGTATGCATGCAATATGTAAAAAAAAATTATTAGCAGTCATGGAAGTAGCAGCTTTAATAGAAAAGTAATTCACTTTCCTATTGTATTTTGCTATGCTACAATACAAAGCAAAGGAATCTGTTAAATATTTTTTTTTAAATTATGTTTTCAACGCTCTTCTCAGGCATCATTTTTTACATATACCTGCATTCTTCAAAATGGACTTTTCCAGGTTTTTTTTATAAGTGATGCAAATTAAACCTGTGATTCTAAGACAGGTTTTTAACATTTATTTCTTATTCAAGCAATGGGAGCTCAATGTTTTGCAGTATTGTAAAAAAATTGGAATTTGCGAATGTGCAGAACATTATATCAGTCTATGGGAAAATAGTGTCTTCTGAAACCATTCAATCATTTTCCAGTTCTTTAAACCATGTATGATTATTGTTTCAGGAACACAGTATCTTGGTAATATAGTTCAGTTACTTCAGCTCTTAAGTAAAAATTAATGGATGTGACTTTTTAAAAAGTAGTTTATAAATTGTATTGACATAATAATAATAATAGAAAGAATCTGATTTATAATTTTTTCAGGTTGCTGGTTTTTATTTCCTCTGATCACACATGTGATTTGGGGCACTTATGTCAGGGAGCTGTTTATTCCCTGAAGGCACTTTTACATGTACAGTGTCAAGAAAATGAAGCGCAATTAGCAAAAGATGGGAATTTAAAGCTTATTAAGTTCTTATAAACACATTATCTCAGAAATAATTTGGATGTAGTTCTGAAGAGGATTGATCTTCTGTGAATTGTTTAGAGGTGGACTTGGAAGTGTTAGGTTTAGACTCAATCTGAAAGGTCTGTTCCAACATAAATGAGTCCATGATTCTGTTCCGTGACTGTTAAGGAAGCATATCTCTACAGGAATTGTGGAAGCATGTGGAGAACAGAATTAAAAAAGAAAAATAATTAGTGGTAGATCCCTACAATAATAGCTAAATATTCATAGGAGTTAATACATCAACACTGAAAAATTACCTGCCATTGCAATGGTAATAGTAATTTTTTTATCATCTAAAATATATGAAATTTATCCGAAACATGAACAGTCTCAAATCAGGCGTGTTTTCCCCTTCCTCCATTTGTGGTAGTTTTCAAATGCTCTAGCTTCTTGATTATCCTTGCACGTATTCTAATATTACAAGTTCCAGTAATCAAAACAGAAGACTTATGAATTCCGTAACATTCATGCACACAAATACTATGATAATCTTTGAATCTTTAAATATATCAACCTCCATAAGAGTTCATTTAAACCAACCAACAATAGTATCTGAAGCTCTGTTTTTCAAAATGTCTTTGTCCAAAACCATTTTGTGATCTAAGTGGTTCTTTCGCATCTGTCATTCACACTGAAAAAGCTCTCTTTCAGTACATTTTCATAGGCGATCTCCTCACAAATCTTTACATTCTGCACTGTCAATTTTCTGTCTGTTAAGTGGGACTGAGAGGAAGGGACCAGTACTGTGTTCCATTCTAATCTCTATCATCTGACTGTACTCTGAAATGTAAATGCTTTTATTACACTGTCTCATGATTTTAACACTGAATCGATATTTAGTCATTTCAACAAGTTGTGTATGTGAGTAGCAAACAATTTGCCTGTTCTTCCTTTCTCTTTTAATTTTTATTTCATATTTTTAAGCCCTTTGCCTATTATTTGCATCATCTGTTTTATTATCATATTAAGTATTCCTTTTTCAGTTAAAACATTTTGCCTGCTGGACCTGAGTTCCAAGTTTAAATTCTGCTCAAGCTGAGCGTTCTTTGTTGAGCTATAAAATTAAGAATTAAAGAAAAGTGTCAATATCCGTAGAAGAATGGCCCTCAAATTGCTCAATAAAATGGTATTGCTGCATGAAGAAAATTGATTTTGATTAACAAAAAACCCCCAACAATCCAAACACAAGAGATAGTTCATCCTTGTGCCCTCAGATTAAGTGTTCATGTCACAGAATATCCTTTTCCCTTGGAAAAATGCTGATTAAAGGTATGTTTCTTTAATCTCAAGATTTATGTATGCACTGAAGATTTGAACATCCCAACTGTCTAGTTGTCTGGTTGGAGGTAGAATATAGAACTCAGGTATTTTTTCTTGCAACTTTTTTATAATACTAGTGATTAATAAAGGAATAAGCACTGTAGCATTATCCCCTTACAATTACTTTTTCTGGTAAAATTTAAAATAGGACATTAATGTCCATTTTAATGAAAAATGGTTGCACACACATTTGTAGCAGTTCTTTGACCTGTAATAAGATGTTGATACGGCTGATTTAAATAGGTAGAGGGGTATTCTTTTCACCTATCATGTTCAGATTGATACAACGTTGTTGCAGAAGGTCCAGTACTTACAGGAATGTGTATCCAGTTCTGCAGATCTCTACAGTCAGCCAGTTATGTGAAGTGGCAATAGTGAGGTCGTATAGATCAAATTATACTTCAGGACTTGTATCAGTTTAAGCCATTTCTTCAAACTTCTAAGACAGTAAGATTTTCTAGATCGAGGACATTGTACCTAATAAAAAAAAATTTACCTACCAAGTATGTCAGGTGTCAGGTAGGCTGTTTAAAATGAATAAATGTGACAGTAAAAAAGGCAAGCGATGGTTGAGTTAGTGTATATTGAATATAACTGTAGACTATTATTAGAATGAGGGAAAGAAACAATGAAGGAATGATAATTCTCTGTTGATGGTAAAGGATAAAATCTACCTTGGAAACCCTATTAATTTGATCAAGAGGAGTAGTAGGAATTCAGTTTTGGTTTTAAGTCTATCCATACAATGCAAAAGTGTTGTGATTTGGTTTTTAGATTTGTTTTTTGTTGTTGTTGTTGTTTTGGTTTGTTTTTTGTGGTTTTTTTTTTCATTAGGTTTGTTGGGTTTGTTGTGGGTTTTTTTTTTTTTGGTGTGTTTTTTTTTCCCTGGGAAATCGCAAATTCTTTCTTCTGTATCTGTTATTGTCTCAGTGAGGTAGATACTGTACTGTTATCTCTTACCTAAATTGAAGCCATGTGAGTTAAACTGTTATTAAAAAAAGCAGTGACCTAGTGTAAGTCCAGATTTTTTAATCTGGGAATAGTAATACTGAAAGAAGACTCTCACTTGCTCATAAGAAGAGTGTGGTCCCTAAAGAAAGCATATTTTAGTTAAAAATTCTGTGTGCTTTTTATAGTTGTTTTGTGGGGTTTTGTTTGTTTGTTTTTAAATGGGAAAATTTTTTACTTGTCTTTGAGGTCTCCTGATAAATATTTGTTTACTGTCATAGAGCATATGCATTGTTGCATTGTCCAGTAGGTATATTCCCAATGTCATAGGCACTGGCCATGTTATTGCCAACATGGTATAAAGGACAAAGTATCTAATGTGAATAGCTGTATGAAGACGAAGAAAATTAAGGTTGCTCTAAGTTTCCATTTCTCTTTGTAATTTATGCAGAAAAAATGAGGGATAGGCTGTGAGCTTTTTTTGGGTGCTTAGCAGGTAAGTCCTTTAAACTTCCTGGCAGAGCAGAATCTGTAAGATGCAGAGAGACAGAGCTTGTAAAATCTGTCCATTTTACCAATGCAATATCAATCATTATGAGCTTTTCTCCCTAATAGGCAAATAAGATAATCAGAAGTTCAATGGGATTACAACAAACGCCTCCACAGTACACCTGTGGTAATATCCTAATAATAGGAATATTATTGTCCTATAGACATACCCTGCAATTGTTTCTCAGTGGTCAGGTTCCTTACTTTTATGCATGTTCTGCAGGATTTTTGGAAGCAGTAATGGTTTATCTTCAGCTTCAGTTTCAAGAATGTTAAAACTTCTGGAACAAAATACCACAACACCAATTTCTGTAGAAGAAATTTCTGTTAAATACACTGATTTAATAATTAGCTACTGAAGTGGACCAATTATATGATCTCGGTTGTATGCCTTTACTTAACCAAATCCTTCGTGACTTAAATCACTGAATAGGATTATTTTTTTGTCTCTTACAGGGAAAGTAAATTTAATTAAGGTGTCAGTATTGCCTAATGCGATTATTTTTTAGAGTATGCCAGAGATTATTTCAGACAGCTTAAAAAGCAAACAGCACTTGGAATTTATTATGACTAAACTGATTCGTTATTTAAGGATACTGCAGAAATCTGTAAAAATTTTCTCCTTTAAATCCATAGCTCATAAAAATAGTAAGATGGTTTTGTTTGCTTTTTAAGGACATTGTAGTGATTAACAGTAGTAATCAGATTAATCAGTGCATAAATCCTAATGATATTGTTCTGTGACTACAACTTTTGTTGTTCAGAATATCCAAGTTAGTACTGATGGCTGAGCTGGTAAGACTACAGTATAAATACTGTATTTTCCAAGGAGTTTGTAATATTTACTTAGTTTGAAAGGCTTAGACTCTGGAGTCTTTAATCACATGCATTTGAATCTAAGCAGAGATGTGTTCCTTTGATGCCATATTTTTCTTATAATTAAATAAGTTGATATGTTACCTTGGTATTTATATTCCATATGGCTAAAAGGAGGAAGGCCTTGGTCCCTTTTATAGGTGGTTTGGTCCATGAGTGGGAATGTCTTGACTTCACAGAGTAATTGAGTGCCTGAATTCCAAATTTACTAAAGTTGGATTCTATTGGAATTTATTTTCTTCTTGTGAAAAATACAGTAATCTTATCTTTCTTGACTATTTTGCACATATTATATGTGATTCCAGAAAGTTTATAGGTTTTATAAGTCATGTAGTGAACAATTTCAGATTATTTCTTTCTATCATTTTTTTCTCAATAGCTAAGAAATCTTTCCAGCTTGGATCTGCGTCATATCACAGAACTGGACAATGAAACCGTGATGGAAATAGTAAAGAGATGCAAAAACCTTAATTCCCTCAATCTGTGTCTGAACTGGATCATTAATGACAGGTAACTTTGTTATAGGATCCAAAGCCAGTTGAAAATAATTCCTTATGGCTCAGAGGGTGGAGGAAATAAATGGAAGGAAGCAGTTTTTTTCTGCATGCTTATTCTTGCTTGTTTTGGGTAAATCATCTAAACACATATTTTATAGAGTGAATATTTCTGTTAGTGGAGAAAGGTTTAGTTATAAGTGGATGGCAGCACTAATCTGTTTCCTGTGAATTCCATGAGAATGTTCTCTTTACTGTGTGTGATTGAAATGTACAATTGCAGTTATGACTCCTTTAGTAGTCAGCCAGGATTTAAACAGATTTTTATGCATACAAACAGTAAATAACATTTTTGATTACAGAAGGAAAAATTGCTTGTGGGTTAAGTAGTGGAATTAATATCTTTTTTAGAAAGAAACAAATCCTTCATGTTTTTGGCAGAGACTGTCTAGAATGAGGCTGAAAGAATAAGTAGGTTATTACCTTAGCTTTTCCTTTTGACCAGAATGCCTCCTATCCTGTGTTCCCTCTTTTTTATCAAGATTAAGTAAATGCACACAGAGGCTGTATAGTTATATAGATGAAAAATGAAAAATATTGAGAATGAAGAAGCAGAAGTTTCCTTTTAAAATGAGAAAATTGAGCAAAGCCACTACCTCAGGGTATACAGGAAAGAACATTTTTAATTATGTTTAACAGGTTGGTTTATTATAACTTGTTCCTTAAACAAAAAGAAATAGACTGTTTTGGCAATTTTACTTCTTCCTTATGGTTACAGATTTCTTTTTAACACACTCTCCTTCAAAGTTTTCTGAAGTCTTTTAAGGATGTTCTGAAGTGCAGATGAGCTTAAACTTTGGTGAAAGTGTAATGTTCTAGAAATACTAAAATTGAAATTTGTTAAATAGGAAGTACCACTGAACTTTGACTATAGGTCTGTTTAGCCTTAAGACTGGTTTTTTGGTTTTGTAAGTTTAGGCCAGACCCTTACCTGAACATCACTGTGGTTATAAAAGCATTTAGTTGCCTCATATCTCTCTGTCTGTAGAGACATATACATATTTTCATATTCAGAATCAGGGTACTATAATGGAAAACTTTAAGCGAGTTAGAAGAAATAGTAAGAAGAATATAAATTTAAAAGACAATCACTTTTCAGGTTTTAATTAAAGCACTTAGAAATGTTATACCTTTGTGCCTGAACATTTTGAGCAGGGTAGTCTATGACATGTGATCCAAACTGATGTCAAACAGTTCTTGAAATTACTTTACTAGAATTACTAGAATAAAAAGTATACATTTTCATTATATTCATATAACTGTAAAACTTCATGTTGAATATAGTTAGAATTATGAAGCTTAACAAGAAAATGAAACCTTTTCCAGCAATTACAGATGACCTGATGTTATATCTGACTATTAGATTGTTGACTTTTGTCTCTGTAGTTTTTTCGATTTTGTGTTTATTTCTGGTCGTATCTGTCAGTACTTTTCCAACATGTAAAACTTGACTACAAATTTAAGCTTAATTATTCAAATTAGCTCTAGATAAAAGCGAACAAAGATTTTAGAAAATAACTGATGCATTTGTCAAATCTTATTCTGTCAATGCAGGTAGTTCTGCATTGTTAGTTAGCAGAGTAAATTGTTAATGTGGCCTTCCATAAGTTAGAAAAGTATTTAAATGATGTGTGTTGACTGCCTACCATGAGTTCACATGAACCCATGTAATCAGCCTTGGGAGCAGCTGCTAAGGCCTGGATGTGTTTTGGGTAGAGGACACAGTGCTGAAGATGATCTCAGTGGGTGATTAGCTCATTGTGTTTAGTCTCAGAGCTGCTGGTGTATGTGAATGCCCCAGCATTTCACCAGCAGACATGAGCATCAAAATAGTAGCTCAGCTCTTACAGTATGTTTTTTATAACATGCAGGATTAGTGAATGCTAAAATCATTTTCAAGAAAGATAATCAAATTAATCTTCTTTTCCTGGCACTATAAATCTCTGTATTTTAAGGCTGAAAATTATTTTAATCAAATTACTGCTAAAAAATATATAACTGTCACCATGCTTCTGTAATTTTGCAGAGGCAGATGTTTGTTTTATGTATGGTGACTACAAATGCTAATACAGCATCTTGGTATTTATCACCTTTGATCTGACTGAGGTGGAAATGTGCTTCAGGAGCAGTGGTTCTTATTCCTGTCATTTTTTATAATCTGGACTTGGGGATATAGTAGAGCCTTCCAGAAAAGTAACTGTACTTTTATGCAGTATTTGTTATGAATCGTTCTAGGTGAATACTAGCATTTCTTAATTCTAATTTAATTTCATCTTTTCAGTGTTATCTGAAAGATGATCTCCTTTGAGTTCTCTGCATATTTATCAGCTATTTAGTCAGCTGCATTAGAAACCTGAACTGCATAAAAAGCTATATAATGTAACACAAATTAATTTTACTTTTAAAATTACACGCTTTTGAATATCATAGTTTTTAATTAAATTTATAAAATAATTTGCTTCACCCTGCAGATGTGTTTTGTAAAATGAATCAAGGCTGGCTTTTACATTTCAAAATAAAGCATAGAACTTGGAGAGAGAGAATCAGCATGCTTCGGTAAATGATCTCCTTAAAATTCTGTGTCTTTTTTCTTTTTAAGTGATTACAAAAAAATAATCCTTTGTGATTAGTCCAGAGTGGTGAGTTAATGTTGGCTTAGCTGCCTGATGCCCATCCAGCTGCTCTGTCAGTCCCCTCACCCAGCAGGACAGGAGGAGAAAATCAGGTGGAAAGCACCATAGGTTGATATAAAGACAGGGAGGTCACTCACCAGTTAGTGTAATGGGCAAACCAGACTTGACTTAGGGAAGATTAATTTATTGCCAATTAAAAATATAGTAGAATAGTCAGTGGGGAAAAAAGGGCAAAACCAAACCACCTTCCCTCGCCCTCCCCTTTGTCCAGTCTCAGCTTTAATCCTTCATTCCCAATTAGTTTATTTCCTCCCCCTGAAGCAGCACAGGGCAGTGGAGAGCAAGGGTTGTGGCGAGTTCATAAGACTTCACCTTTGCTACTCCATCCTCACGCTTCTTTGCTCCAGCTTGGGATCTTGTACTGAATTTATATGGCAGTGTTTTGCAGGGGTGGCTTGTGTGAGAAGATGCCAAAAGCTTCCACCTTATCTGATAGAGCCAGTTCCAGTTGGCTCCAAAACGGCCCCACCACTGGCCAAAGCTGAGTGAATCACTCATGTGATAATGTATTTAAGAAAGGTAAAAACCTCTGTTAAGAGAATCCTGGGGAGGAGTGAGAATACGTGAGAGAAAACAAACATCCAGGTCAGTGCAGGAGGGGTGGAGATGCTCCAAGCACCAGAGCAGATTCCCCTGTGGCTGTGGTGCAGCCCATGGTGAGGCAGCTGTGACCCTGCTGCACAGGGAGGTCCCTGGTGGACAACATTCTACCTGCAGCCCATGGAAGAACCGACACTGGAGCAGTGGGATATTCCGTGACCCCCATGGAAAGCCCATGCCAGAGCAGGCTCCTGGCAGGAACTGCAACCCATGGAGAGGAGCCCATGCTGGGGCACATATTCTAGCAGGACTTGTGACCATGTGGGAGACCCACACTGGAGCAGACTGTTCCTAAGAGATTGTACCCTGTGGAAAGGACCCACACTGGAAGAAATCTTGACAAGCTGAAGCCTGTGAGAATGACTCACATGAAAACTATCTCCTGTGGGAGGAACCGCGTGCTGGGGTGTTACAGTCAGTATACCGTGATTCCTCTCTGCTGCTCCTTTCTCCTCACAGTTCCTTCTGCTCTGTGCGGGCTCTGAATGCTCCACAGCTCCTTTAGGAGTGCTCGTCTACTCTGGAGTGGGTTCCTCCACTCACTGTAGAGTAGGTGTCTGCTCCAGTGCAATGAAGTGCCTCCACCTCCACCTTCCCTGACCATGGTTTTTGTACTGCTGTTTCACATGCTCTTTGTATTCCCTTCCCCTCTTCGTGTTTGGTGTGGTTTGGTTTAGAATGATTTTCCCATTTTTAAAGATGCTTTCACTGAGGAGCTCAGCTGTGTCCAAACAGGGCAGCCCCAACCACTCTGCAGACTCATTGGCATCTGCACTCAGTGCAGTGGTTTTCATTTCATAGCTAAGAACAGGTTTCTGCGGGTCAGGTTTTATCCTTAAAATGTGAAGTTGCATGATTCATACTGTGAGTTATCAAAACAGGTGTTCATAATTCCTCTTATTGCACAATACTGTATGAGAATGACATCATAGATGCCCAGGAATGTGAGATGTATTTCTTGTGGAATCTAGCTGTGGCCACACATTTTTGCCATTCTGTGTAACTTTGTTTTAAATGTTATGTTACTTCACAGTCCAGTCTGCAAATGGTTTGAAAAAAAATATGGGGTATGGTTCCGTACATCCCCCAAATCATTATCCTCGGCAGAGGTAGTAGCCCTTTCAGCTTCCATTTATAAGCCCTGAACCTGCTTTATAAAGGCTTCTGAGAACGGTTTCTTTGGCATTGTTATAGAAGAAATTATTTTTTGATAACAGTTGATTGGAACAGATCACTCTCATGATGTCTGCAAAGTTTAATCAATGGTAAAAATGGTTAGAATGTATTTTCTATAATCCAGTGTAACTGTCTATTTAACTGTCCATGTTTTAGCCTGCTATGTCTATTTCTATGATGGTATTAAATAGTTTTTAGGAATGATTTTCTGGTTGAAATCAATGTTATTGGAAAGAGTAAAACTTTCAGCCTATTGTCGTGATTTGCCACTCTTTTATCTTTCTTTGTGTACTTGAGAAGTGGTAAAATAGTCCACTGTTGTCACACTGCTGAAATGTGTGATAAATGAAGCTCTCTAAATAGTGAATATATGAGGAGGGTGATTAAGTCTGACAATTCTCATGTAAAAAAAATTGAGATGATAAATATCTCCTGTGATTAGTTATTAATTTGGTGCAAGGGGCTAGCATCAGCCTAAACAATTTTATGAATTGTGGCATAAAAAAAAAAAATTGGAAGATAGGTATGCACTTGTCAAGCTAAAGAAGAAAATTCTTAGAGTTGACTGCTAATAATTAAAAATGGCAGACTTGACACAAATGTGGCTTGACTGTTTTCTGTCTGACATTCCTTACAGAAATTAAGAAAGTGTAATGTTCCCTGAAGGCATGGAAATGACTGTGGTATAAATCTGAGTTCTTAGTGCCTCAAGAAAACGGAAAGGTTTTGTATATATATCATTTCTGTACAGGTAAAATATTTGCAGTGTTATAATTTGAAGTAGTACAGAAAAGTAAAAATTCCAGCCTATTAGAGCTTAGAGTAGAAGGTGTAATCCTTAACTGCAGTTACGGTGCATTCTAAGGTTGCAACCTATAATTCACCATGCAGTCAGAATAGACACAGTACTTGGGGGAAAAAAAGAGAAGAAAGGGTGGCTGTCTCAGTGGTTTACTGCATTGACTATGTTGCTTAAAGTCTATCAGTATACCCATTCTAAATAGTATTTGAAAGGCATATAACCATGTTCTAAATTTGCTTTAGGCTATTCCTGTATGCATGGGTTATAAACTGAAATTGAAAATAATGCAGCAATTTTGGTGTTTTGTTGTTACTTTTTTTGTTTTTTCATCTGGAGGTGGGCTTAAGACCCATGTTATTGGTGGGATCATGCCATCATAAAACAGGGTATATGCTAATTGCTTTCAATCCTGATCAGGTTAACTCAATGATTCCCCCCTTTTCTCTTGTTAAAATCAAAGGTGGCTGGTATATGCTGAATTTTCTGTGACGTTAAATGTGGTTCATTTTCTGCTTTTGAAATTCAAGATTAACAAGTAAGTACCGGCTTGTAAAGGAGATGAAAAATTAATGTACTTTTGAGAAGCTGTAGTAAGCTTGAAGAGGAAGACAGTAATGAAATCGAAGCTGAGTTGACAGGATGAATGACTAGGTAGTTCTGGGATTAGCAGTAATAATGTAATGAGGAAAGTAAGCAGTAATTTAAGCAGAAAGTGGTGATCATGGTGATGCCTGTAGGATACAAGCAATGAGCAAGTGAGTTACGCAAACGGGAAAAAAAAAAAGGTGAACAATGACTTATGTTTGGATTGGAGTTTCAGTAACTTCTCTGCATACCCTGTGATTATGATCGACTGATTCTCAGAACTGGGGACTGAGATGTCCCCCAGTCCATGCATCTAGCCTTTATTCTCCTGAAGTGAGGAAGAAACTGGTAAATACTCATCTCTGTGTGCCAGAAGGGAGCTGCAACTCAGCTAGGTTGTACAGCTGACTTTCAGAGGGGCAGAGTTTTTCCAGGCCTCGGAGTTCCAATCTCACCACTCATTAAAAATAACCTGCCTTTTTCACTGGAAACCGTTTTCATAATCTGTAGAGCGTTCACTGGCATTGTGCCACACCTAGAGTACGTGTCTGGTTTTGGGATCCAGAGCACAAAAGAAATATGGACATACTGGAGAGTCCAGCAAAGAGCCACAAATATGATGAGGAGACTGGAGCAGCTCTCAAGCGAAGACATGCTGAGAGAGATAGGACTGTTCAGCCTGTAGAAGAGAAGAAGAGAAGTCTTGGGGGGTTATCATCAATGTAGATAAATACCTGCAGGGAGGGTGCAAAGAGCCACTAAGTTTTTAGGTAATGCCCAGTAGATTTATCAGAAAAAGGGCATACTGGTTTGGAAGAATACGGAAATAAATCTGATTTTCACAATACAAACAGGGGACAAAAGGCCTTTTATAGTTTTTAGTTAATTTTACTCTTGTTACATAATACAAAATACATTGATTCAGATATTTTCAGCATGTTGATAAATGACCTAGGATCTGACTAACTTGATTTTGTATTTTCTGTGACTGAGAAGATACCTGCTTTTATAATGCACACTAAAAAGAACGGTTTAAATACACACTTCCTTACTGGAATCCTTTCAGGTAAAGTTTACTTGAAAAGTCTAGATATCATCGTATGGTAGAAGTCGCTTTTCCATCCTGATCTCGGCAGCTATCCATCAACAGGGCATAGCAGTACGCTTGTTAGGCTGAGCAGTGTAACAAATGTTACTAAGCAAGGTCCATCAGATGGCATTGAAATATACGTGCAGTCTTTCCAGATGCTGAAAGTAGTTTCCTACTGTGAATAAAGTACATAGAGCAGAAGGTCTCACCTTCAGATTTTATAGCTCTGTTGTTTACAATATATATATATTTCTTTTTACTGACAGTTTTCAGTGCTTTCCTTTTCTGTAAAACTGTATGCAGTGATGGTGATTTTTTTTAAAGTGATCCTTTAAATTTTGCCATACGTAGGCTACATGGAGAGAATGCTTTCCTAAGGTACCTGATAGAGATAGATTTGATAGATATTTTGTTACTCCTGTATTTCAAAAACTGCATAAAAACTAAAATCGTTAAATAGTTTGGTTAAAAATCAGATTAATAGTGTATTACTTGTGTTTACTGATATATAATCTCACTCCCTAAAAATAGTTTATAATAGTGTGAAGCTAGTCATTGACTCTTCTCATAGAAATATATGTAAATTCAATTTCTGGGTTCTAAGAATGTTTAAAACTTTGAGTTAATAGAACAAAAATGTAATCAATCATTTAGACTTTAAAGAAAGCATTTGTCTATAATGCAAATTGTAGTCCCATTTGTACTTTCAGACATGAATTAAATATTGACCAGCTGAATTTGGTTTAAAAAGTTTGTGCCATCCTTTAGTATTTCAGCAGGGGAAAAGTAAAACATGCTTTCACAGGTTTTCTTCCATTAGTAGTCTTCTGGCCTGTGAAACTGTGGCAGGAATTTAAAATAGTATTATATGCCCCTGTGACAACTGAGCACAAACATTCTGAACAACATAGTTGTCCTTAGTGATCTCCATTTGGATTGTTTTCCTGCATATTTCTGGTCTCGTTGATGGCAGTAGACAGAATTGAGAGTATTTTTTATAGCTTGGAGTTGACTGTAATGGACATTCCTGGTTTTGTGGAATAGCAATAGTACCTTAGAAATTTCAGGTTACCTTCAACCCTCAATTCATCATTGAAACACAAAAATCCATTTCATTTTAGCACTCTATAAACTTCCAGGGTAAAATGCTTTTTTTAAAAAATTAGCATTTGGAATTCAAAAGAAGAGAATTGAAATGCAACTAAAACCTATCTTTACTAGTAACATTTTACTTTTCCAAACATTAATTGGAAACCAAGGCTAGATAGATGCTGTTTGCTGTATCAGCTAATTTTTACAAAATATTTAATGATAATTTCTGCAGCTTAATGAATGGCAGTCTACATGAATTACACTTCAGAGAGTGAGTGTTATACAGAAGTATTCTGTAGACAACTCATCAGAATAACCTCTTCTGTATTCCCTAATCTCTTTACCTGTAGTGCTAAACAATTGTTTTAAATGTGCTATTAGCAAAAAAAGTTTGAACTGTGAGGAGATTCTTGTGTCATTCTTACCTAAAAAAATGTGGTTGATTATAGTTGATACTCCAAAATACGTTTTGTCACTATGCTTGACAGATCTCATTTTCTAAGTAAAATATTGTCTTGTTTTGAGAAAAAAAATCTTATCACTCTACTGCAGGCAGTTAAAAATTTGCTAAAGTATTTGAAATCTGAGGTCGAGTTTGTAAAATAAGCATTTCAGAAGTTTTCAGTAGCACATACCATTTTATTTTTGCCTGTAACATTGTTTTCATTCATATCTTTCCTACATAGTATATGTAGCTCTGTAGACAATACAAATATTTGCTGAATGAAGTTTGCAGAAATAAGTCCTGATAAGTTCTGATCTAAGTGGTGACCTATTAATGTATCTATGAATCTGAATACCTCTGAGTGTTAGGAAATAAATAAGGCAAAACAGTGTGAAAACTAGATTATTTTTAAAAAGCAGTACAAAAGTTGGTTTGAATTTTCACTGTTGCAGACATTTTTTGCTAACATACCAATTACAAAACATATAATGGTGTTTTATTGTCTGTGTGTTAAAAGAATTACCGATAGGTTGGTCTCCCTCAGGACTGTTCCAAACACGATACAATGAATGCACAAAACTGCATGGTAACGTACAGTAAATATGAAGCATGTACCTTCTAGAAATGAAAGGAATTTGCTGTTTTCACATTGATTTTTCCTTTTTTGGAAAATACTTATGCATAATTTTGCACTGCAAGTGGCTGTAAGTGATGGATGGACTTTAAAAAATCTCCCTGAAGTGGTTTTTGTATTGGCTGCCTAAATGGAAACTGACAGGATAGAAATAATAACAAGTGTTAATATTTTTTTTTTTTCTCTAGGTCTTACCCTAGTCTTTATCCTCTCATTTACAGGCTTATTAAAACATTAATGTTTATTCAGTTTTTACTGGCTTCAATTCAGATTTGATTGTTAAGACATCTAGACATCTAATGAACACAGAATTTAGCCTTTAAGTTTCCTGAGTTCATCCTAAATTTCTGTATTTTTTTTCCTCTTGTGTAAATAACATACTGTATAACCTTTTTAGTTTGTTCCTGGTTTTGGTTTGTTGTTTTTTTTTTAGTGCATAGATGTCTTTTGTAATAGAGATGAATCGCATGATTACAAAGCATTATTCAAAATGTAGCTGAACAATGGACTTTTTCCCAGTAAATTAGGCCTTTTCAAACAAGTAACCATACTTGAAACAAGAATTATATTGGAAATTAAACCATGTTATTTGGAAATAATTTCATGTTGTTAAAATGTACCCTGTTGTCTCGGTATCACAGAGTAGCTGTGGGCTTACTGGGTGGACCATAAGACAGTGACAGTTTGAGGGCTACAGTTGACAGGATCTGTGGGAAAGGACTGGGATGGATCTAAGGCTATTTGACAGCCCCCACCACTCTGAATGTTACAGTTTACAGTGGCATTATCTGATACTATTTTGTTAATTTTGTCTGTTGGCAATTTTTGCTCTCTGGTACTTTTTCTTCATGAACTGTCCTGGTGCTGTCAGTAGCTTCACTTAATTGTCCTTGAGTTCACTTACCACTCATCATCCTTTCCAGTTTATTTGGGCATTACCCTTTATTTGTCTTTGTTGTTTTCTTTATCGTTAGTATTTTGGTCCAAGCCCATATCTCCTGTTTGTACAGCATTTAACACAATCTCCAGCCCAGTCTTCATGTTGGCAAGATGATGCTTCAGCCCTCTGCCCTACCTAGCTTGTGAATGATGAGAAGGCCTCTGTGTCTTAGTAAATTTGTCCTTGCAATCATAAGCTGTAATTCCAGACCCTGCATGCTACAGTTTGACAGTGGATGAACAAAACTAATGTTGTACTATAGTCCACTGGTGGTTTAAGGTGATGAGTTTGAAGTAATTGTTTTAGTATACATTCCAATGCATATATGGCAAGGACTCAAAAAATGACCTTGCAGGTAAAATATATCACTGGATCTTCAATTTAATTTCAGAAAATTATTTTGTCACACTTCTTTTTCCAGCTTGTTTTTGCATACTTTGAGTGTTCAAAGGGTAAAATAAAAGTGTTGCAAAGTAAAGCGTCTCCTTCTGAGACTGCAGATTATGTTAGCCATTTTATCAGGAGAGAGAGCCTTGGAAGCATACACACTTTGTATACTGCCTGTTGCCTATCACAATTAATCTTTTTCAGCAAATGCCTTGAAAGTAGTGGTATTAAACAGATATTTGCATCAAAGTGACTTCTGTTACGATGTCATATTGTTGTATGAAGATTCATATATATTGTTCATTTACATCCTAAAAAAGCTACAGGAAAAGCAAATAATTAAATTTTGTATGTACTTTGGATAAGCAACAGCTCTGAGTTTAACAGTGTCTTATAAAACAATGGTGGTATAGTTTAGATAAGTAATCCAGCTATATTCAAGTTAAAAAGCATCATTTGAATAGCAATGCACTTCTAAATGTTTAGAGACAAGAGTTGCACAAAATGCCCTCTGCTTTTGGAAGCAGAAGTTCAGCAAATACATACAATGTTAATTACTCTTACAAAGTATTGTCAGAATGTGAGACTTGCATGTGATTTAAACTACTATTTTTACTCACACTATGTAAGTGATGTCCTACAATTTTTACCATAAAGATTCCATCATCTAGTGTAATATATTAATGTTTCCTGAAATTTCAAGATACTTTTTGGCACTGAAATATTAAATCCTGTATAACATCCATATACTTAAGTCTGTATATACATGCATGTTATGCAGAATTTGTTCCGGAACTTCAAAGTGATTTTTTTTCTACAGAACCTTTCATAAAGAGCGTGTGATCGAGCATAGGAGGAGAAGTTTTACTGGTGCTGTACTTGTATTATAGTGATGTACTGGTGTCAAGACTTTTAAAGTCATACATCAAGATCAAATAGTATTCTAAAATATTAGATTAAAGCTAATAATATAATAATATTTTATCATTAAATCTGTTTCATGTACTTGTTCTCAGTCTTAAAAAATTTATACGGTTTTCCAAGCTCATCATAACATCATTTTTAAAAACAGGATTAAAATCCGAATAACACACATTCTATAAGAAATTAATGTCACTGGTTTTCCACATTTACAGTGCTGGTAGCTGTCCATATCTACCTGGAGAAGTAATCCCTTCCTAAAATAGGATATTCTGTAATTTGCCATTAGCAGTCATGGGTATTTTGATCAATGCGTAGCAGAAAGATCGGAATATATTAATTTTTTGCCATCTCACCTTTGGTATCACACAGTATCTGTAGAGGAGAGGAATGAGTACTGAAAAATGAGGACACAGTTCTAATACTGAATTGTTCGATGTAAAATTCGACTGTGAAGAATCACTATTCCTTTTTGACATATATAGGTGGTTTAGATTGTGTCTATATAAAACTAGATACTCATTTTACTATTACTAAACAGGGGCTCAGTGTGAGTCAAAGGATAAGTGAAAGTGTGAATTGTCAAGAAAAGAATCTTTTATTATGGTAATAGTGAAGGACACAGGTGTTCATTGAGGACACAGTATTTGGGGGATAAGATGTAGAGTATTTCTTACATATTTTTCAATTTTTGTTATTGTATATGATTTAAGAAATTTTTTTTTCATTCCAGCCTTCATGAATGTAAGTGTAAAATGCTGTTCTGCTGTAATATCAGCATGAAAAGGTGATTGAGAATCCCATACTTTTGCTTGTTAGTTAATATGTGTGGAAAACTGTAGTGGTGATGATTTGTCTAATTGCTCTACTGTAGTTACAATTACAGAGAAAAGGTCCATCTAGTCATTGTCAATTAAACTATGAAAGAAAACATGTTTATAGCCCTGAAGAACCATTATGTCAATTTTATGCTGCTCATCAGTGCATAACACATTTACTTGGATATATAAATCTTACCTTTCTTGGAATTACAGCAGACTTGCTCTATTACAGGCACTTGGTGCTGCTGAGTAAAGATAAACTTAAGTAATGCCTGTTAATTGCACATTCTTTCATTGTCCCGTGTTTCCAAGATTTGTGTACAGTAAAACCTGGATAATATAATGAGTAGAAATGGATGTGCCACATTGCAGTTTGCACCTTCTGTTTTTACATAGTTAAAACACTGTGGGTGACAGGACAAAATCTGGAGCTTGTAGCTGCTATAGTTGTCGGCATCAACTTCAACAAATGAGATAGGGATACTTGTTAAAATTGCAAATGCTTTGGTTTAGGTACATTCTGTGCCTGTTGGGAAGGTTTAGTATCAGTGCTATTGTAGGGAACACTCTGTAAGGATTTTGCGTAGTGTGGTTACTCTTAAGTCATAGGAGACAAGGTAATGAGCAAGCATGAAAAAGTACAGCAACTGTGTGGATACAAGTGAAACTCCTTGTGATTGGCTAGTAGTCATTTTGCCTTTCTGGCCTGTACTCTAGTATGATAAACAACATGACCCTTTTTTTATGTGTTCCTTCTCTTTTAAACTTTGTGGGAAGAGTTGTATCACCTAGGAGCATATTCAGGCATAATGAGCAATGCCACTTCAAGCAATGCTGTTTCTGCACTTCTGCCTGTTACCTGCAGTGGCGGTACCATCTCTGTATTGGTTGTGCTGCTGTAGCCACCTCTGTCTGACTTAGTAAGATCAGGTGTATATGGGTGGACAATATAAAATGAGTTTGCTGTGTTCTGCAGCTTTAGGGAGCAATTAGACTTTTTTTCTTTCTTTTTCATCTCGTTGTGCCTGATCAAGCTTAGATAAACTCTCACCAATCAGCCTTCTGATCTTAGTGGTGCAGACTACATTTTTGGATGTGGAAGAGCTTCATCTTAATCATAAGAATAATGGGAAAAATCACAATCATAATAATAATGGGAAAAAGTCTTATGAGTTACAGTTTAATACAGACACTGTCACTGTCTGTATTTTAGCTTCTTATAGTTAAAGACAGTCTTCCTTACCTGCTGTCAGATTGTGTATGTAAAAATGATTCAATAATAAAACTTACAAAGACTTTCTGTGTTATTACATGATTAGATGTATGCAGTATTTTAAATTTTAAAGAAATATATAATTAATTAGTCTATTTCTTTCTGCCCTTAGTGGTGGTAGGGAATTTTTTGGGGGGGTGACTGTTTGTTTTTGTGTTAGACACAATCTTTTGCACACAATTAATGCAACATTGTGCAGGCAACTCTATGACCACAAACATCCAGTAATGCAGTACTCTCTAAATGAGACCGTACTAGAGAAAAACAACTTTACAGCTCTTGATTAAGAACAAATATGAAAATGCACATATTAAATTTCATTTAAAATTAACAGTAAAAGTTACTGTTTCATCAGATCCATCTAAATGAGAGACTAGCATTCAGTAATGCAAAGCAAATTCTATTTCAGTTCTTACTTTATTTAACAAGGTGGTGCTTGTAATGCAAATATAACCTTATATTGCATTGTTAGAAGGCCTATTTTTTTTTTTCCTGCTTAGACATTGAGTCTTCCTTAAACTTTATATTAAATTTACATACTCTGAAAAGGTTACAGAGTTACAGTATGTATCTAGATTATAATTTATTCAAACTGGTAATAAGACTAGGCAAAGAGTATGCTACTTAGGAGTGTTAAATACTGAAATAATTAAGGTAATTTTGATATAGTACATACCAAAAAAGACAGCAGTATCTTAACCATGGCACCTTTTTATTGTACTTTCTTTTCTTTCCCTACTCTTTTTATTTCACTCTTGATCCTCTCCAGAATACACACACAAAACAGAGGTCAGTTATTAGCATAATTAAATATAAGTACATTCCTGACAACAGTATTAAATAGGGTTATATGTCCCAAAAATGTGTTTTGCACAAGAAATTGAGACCATTTTCTATCAAAAAAAAAAAAAAAGGAAATAAGTGTCCAGGACTCTCAGTGTATGGTAACATCTTACCTGCAAATTTTGTTATTATTCAAATAATCAGCAAGGAATAAATTAAAGGAAAATGTTCGGAAATGGAAGAACACTAAAAGTTTTATAAAATTGGAAATAATTTTAAAGAGTTGCAGCAAAATTGATAGATTGTTAAGGGCAAGCTGACAGAAACAAGAACCAATTCAGTGAAAACAGAAAATACGCCTATTAAAGACTGACAGTTACAATCAAGGTTAAGGTTGGTATTGGTTTTCTTTGTGAAGAGTTCTGTAGAGGAATATAAAATGATACAGCAATCTATGATTAAATATTTGTATGTTTGAAATAATTTCTTGTCTTCCATGAAAATAACTCAAGATACATAAACGTGAGAACCAGATTACTACACTGTCGGAACATGATGAAAAATCGAGGTTTGCCTCCAAATAATCCAATTGTGAATCCACATTAATGGAAATACCCTAAGAGAAAAGCTGAGTCATCATACCTCAAAAAGAAAGATTTTCACTGTGTTATACCACAGGTTGTTTTCTTATGCTGCCAACACCTAATAGAGCTGTATATGTCAAATTGGAATATTGAATCAAAATTAATAAAAAAGCAATCTAGAAAGTGACTTAACCTCTCAATTAATGCCTCTAATGTAAAGACTTATTTGGTTGATGTATGATACAAACATAGAAAATACACTGCTGAAAGACGGATTGCCGTTGGGATACATTCTCTAGCAAAGTGATGGAGGTTATCAGAGCAGCAAAGGTGTCCAAAGTACCTAGAAGGCAAAACAGCAAATACTAGGACACCATGTTTAGAAAGAAGACATAGAAAGGTAACAGGAGGCAGAGGTAAAGACAGCAGGAGCTGGTTTTTCTTTTATTTGGATGTAGTTCAAATGAGCACACATGACAGAGTGGCTGTGCAGCGGCTGTTTCTTGTGAAGCATTTGCCCGTATGTCACCTGACTGACTGCAAGGCCTACCAGGCCCTCTGTGGATTTCTGGACAGTCCTACCTTGGTATTTTTGGTTAGAGCAGGCGTTGGAGTTATTTCAGCAGCCTGTCATTTGTTGTGTTTTGAGCCAACATTTTTGCCATGCAGTGCATTTTTGGTCAGTTTCTTTTCAGGACTTGTGCGGAAGTCCTCTTGAAAGGCCAAATCAGTGTTAGATGAAGCATGATCTTTTTCCATACTCTGCGTACCTCTGTGTGTAGTGCTTTTTTTTTTTTTTTTTTTTTGGTGTGTGTGTGTTTATTGCTTTTTTTGATTAAAACCCACAACATTCGATGAAATTGTGAAATCTGATAGAGCTGGTATTAATTGACTCAGGATTGCAGTTATCGTGCGTTGACATGGGAGTGGAGAGAAGGTCTCATACAACTAGAGTCTCCTGCTTATTTTCCAGAGAAAGAATAAACTGATAGTATATGGGATTTACTATGTCTAGATATTTATATTAGTAGTAATATATGTTGTATGTAAAGTTGCAGCTTTTATTTATCCTGGTCATTCTATGCCTATGTTATAACTTGGTTATGGAGTCAAACATTCTGGCAGATAAATCTTTGTACTTTCAGTAGAAAGTTGTAGAACAACAGGTTGTAAAGAGAATAATTGTGCAGGGTTTGGAGGCACTGTGACCCTTGCACTTCTGCATCGTATAGAAAATGGGATAATGTGGAAGCTGTTGTGAATTGATTATTATTTCATAACCTTGAAAGGTTATGGTATATAGGATATTTGTTGTTTGGGGATTTTAATCAACCTTGTAAAATAATTTTCCATTACTTATGAGTGTTTTCGAGAATTTCTGGATACCTGCAATATTTGTCTTGAGCTCTTGGTGCAGAGAGCAGGAAACTGTTTTTCGGGGAGGGATTGATGGATTGAGACACTGAAACTGACAAGCTGAAAAAGTCTTGTATATGATATTCAGTAGTTCAGGTTCTACTGACACTTCATGCTGTTATTTGTTAAATAGTGTATGCTCAAAAGTTATGAAAGAGTAGTTAATTTTTTAAGTTTTAAACCAGTTTCGCACTAAATAACAAGTACCTGAGGAATAGACATTTGATTTTTACATCATCCTTTATTGCAAGAAGAAGCAGCTTTATACTTCAGAAAAAGAAGAAAACCTCATGTAACACAAGTATTTATTTTCCATCTACAAAGCACAGCTGAAGGGGAGGCAGATCATTCATTGTGTGAATTTGGAATTGAATTCAAGAAAAGCAGAAATAGCTATATTTCAATAGCTAATAATTTGAGTATCTGTCTTAAGATTTAAGAGTCTGATACCATACATCAGATTTGTAGTGTTTGTAGTTCTGCAGGATTTTTTTCATATATTGAAAAAAGACTAAATGAAGTAGAGTGTTCAGTTATTTATAAAGACAGCATTTTATTGTTTAGAGATCTACTGTATTAATTTTTCATTTGTGCTGTGCTTCCCCCCAAAAGGAATAAGAATCTGTTAAATACTGGCAGAAAGAGATCAGAATGCATCACTTGCTGCTGTAGTACTGGGAATTCTCTGATATTTAACAGAAGTTGAGATTTGTAGTTGTAGTATTCCCTTGCAAAGGAACATAACGCTTGATTGCTTGGCAAGTTGTTTCTTTCTTCCTCCTGGGTAGTCTTGTCATATTTATTTCTTTCTCAAGCAACAGAATAGGGGCTATGAAATATTTATTTATTCATAAATTTGAAAACTGGTCTAGCTCATATTTATAAATCCAGTTTTTATATCCTTCAGAATAAAGTGAATATAATCTTCCTTTTAGTTTAGGGTCTTATTTTTTCTATGCATTTTGGTTTCCTAATTTAAACAGAGGTTGGTATCAGATATTGAAAGAGATTGGTAAGAAATCAACAGTCATTCATTATTTGTATTTATATATTCTAGGTGTATATAAAATTACAGCTGGTAAAATCTGTGGGTGATGCAAGGAGAAGTAGTAAATAACAGTGATGCCAAGACATCTAGATTATTTTAGTAAACTAAGGCCATGCTGAGAAAAGTGCATTTCAGTATAGCCATGCACAAAATTGTATATTTAGGAACAAGGACTGCAGAATACACCTACACAATGGGGAAAGAGTTACACCTTTGAGAGCAGTGATTCTGAAATACATTTAGGGACTATGAAGAGTAAAGTTCACTCAAACTATTATCTAAATGTGACAACACCATCTGTTGAAAGGGGCTATTGTGAGTTAGCTTATTTCATCTTTGCATATACCTTTAAAAAGGATAATATCACACTGTGACAAACAGCTCCCATATTAATATTTTTTTTTAAATAAAGGAATATGGTTTTCTAACATTTCAGAAAGATTCAAAGTCAATTGACTTGCAAAACAGGTGTAGAAGGGTTTTAAGATAACAGTGAAATTATTAAATCTGTAAGTAGGAATGAAAGAACTTGTATTTGGAAATAGAATTTTTTTAATTTTATTTTTGCATTTTTCAGATTTTAACTTGCATCTCTTAATTTTTCCATAAACCACTAGCTTACTAGTATATAATATAATTAGAATAGGATCAGAGAGCTTAGACCTCAGGAGGTCTCTACTCCAGGCCCCTTCTCACAGCAGGATCAGGTGTGAGACAAGACCAGGAGAGCCACGTATCAAAGTCTCTGAGGATGTGGTCTGCACAACCTGTGACACTGCTTGTTGTGATGGGGGAAAAGTCTGAAATTTTAACGTACAAAGTTTCAACTGACAGAGTTTTTTCTTATTCTCTCAGCATGCATCTATATCAACATCCTTGCTCTGTCCTTTTGATGATCCTGTAGGTACCAGAAAACTGCTTTATGTTCCCCCAAAACCATCTCTCCAGGCTGAAAATGCCCCTCTCCCTCTGCCTCTTCTCAGAGGGCCTGTGCTCCATCCCCAGACCGTTGGCCTTCTTTGCTGCCAGAGTGCACTGCTGGCTCATGTGCAGTTTGCTGTCTTCCAAGATCCTTAGTCCTTTTCTACAGAGCTACTTTCCATCCAGTCAGTCCACAGTCTGTACCATTGCAAAGGGTGCGTCACCATGGGGACAAGTGTGAATCACAGAATTATAGAAGGGTTTGGAAGGGACCTTAGGGATATCTAGTTCCAACCCTCAAAAGATGAAGATAGCTAATAAATTTTAAATTGATTTACTGCAGTTATTTCATTGTTATAAACTCTGGTGATGTTTGATGGGAAGTAGGAACTGTTTTGTAGGATTTTTGTGTGACATAAATACTTTAGGATTACTCACCATTTACGTAGCTGTACAAATTTATTATGGCTAACCTGTAATATACTGTACAAAACTCTTCTCCTTTTTATCAGTAAATCCAGATTAGTTTCTACCCATTTTCTGGCTTTTTTTTTTTTTAATGTAACATTAAAAATTTAATGTAACATTAAAAACAAAGCTAGAAAAGTTGCAGAGATCTCTTCTAGGATGGCCTAGAGTAGATTCCTGCAACTTCCCTAGGACTGTTATATGCCAAATTGTTTTATTTCTATTTGTATGCTTTCTGTCTTTCATGTAACTGAAATCATGGCTACAGTGGGTATGACATAGCCTACAGTAGCCTTTACAGAAAGTTTCATATGTTTTAGGCAGCGATTAGCCTCAAAAATTCTGGCTCACAGTACATCTGTGTAATTATTGTTAAAGCCTTAGGATATGAGCAGGATATTAAGTAGGCCATGTTTTCTTCTTTGCCTATTTCCTGATGCTTCAGAAAATAATTGGAATTTAGATATAATTAACGTAAAAAGCTTTTAAGAGATTACAAATTGAGCCAGGCATAACAGCATAAGTACTTCATGTTTTATTAAAGAGCCTTCTTGAATGGTTTGTACTGTCCCATGGCTGCAACAACTTAAATGTGAGCTTCTTCTTGTTTTTACTGGGTATAATCATGATTGTGTTCCATGTCCTATGGAAGCTACATCTTACGTAATCTTTTCATCAGAGGCTTGTGTTTAACTTGTTCAGATTTAAGTTTTTTTTGCATAAGAAAAGAAGGAAGTTCAGGAAAGAAGTCAAATAACAAGGAATTTGGAGAGCATAATTGAAGATTAGATACACAACATTAAACTACAAGGTCTGAGTGCTTACAGTAGAGTCTATGGATTTACATCTTTTCCTAAATAAACAAAAAAAGTACATTGTGCTTATTGGAATACTTGGAAGGTGTTGGCAAAACACTGAGGCTGATGAGAAGGTAAATGAAATTAAAAATATTCCTTGAAGAAATAATAAGAAACTTATTCAGTTTGCAGCTCAAGGTGACTCTTAGTGCCAGGGTCATGTATTCAAGCCCTGTGCTGGGCACACCAGGTTGACTTAAGGAGAAAAATGACTGTTAGAGCTGAACCTGGGACATACGGTTATTTAGATAAGATGGGTATAGTACCAGTAATTTTTACTTTTTTACAGAAAGCGGCTGATAATATTAGACTAGTAAACTTTATTGAGCATGTGTGAAAACCTGACACTTACACACTTAATTTTAGAGAAACTCACCTATTTTTAAAATGAGGGAGTATGAATATTGATGAATTGCTTGCAGGTGTAATTTACACAGATTTTATTAAAACCTTTAATGTTCTTTATTCTTTCTGTTAATAGAGATTAATATTATTAATACAGATGAAGAAATAGTTTTGGACTAGTCCCTCTTAATGCCAGTTTCCTGGAAAAAGTTGTGTGGATCATTTATGTATGCACCACCCATATTAAAAATAACTAATACTGTCTTCGGAACTTTAAAACAGCATTTGACATTGATACTGCAGTTAATTACTTCCTCTTCACCCACCTTTTTATTGTATTTAATTTCTGTTTGCCTTTATATTTGGAAATTACTATACGTATAAATTATTCAGGGCTAGAGTCGCCTGAGTCTGGTTTTGGTTTTCCAGCAAACTGGATTTAGTCTTTAAATGTAATTGCAGTTGCATAATAGCTAAAAGAAACCAACAACAACCAAGCCCCAAGACAAAAGAAAATACAGAGAAGTGGAGAACTGTACAACATTTATACTGTTAGCTTTCTGTGAATATGTTATATCCTCTAATGTAGATGTACATATTGCGGTGCCCAAATGTAGTATCAGAGTATTAAAAAGGGACTGGTAAAACATCTAGGAAGGTACTAAATTTTAATAAATTACTACATAGCTGTTATTTATCATTCTGTAGCAGTCAGTGCCTAAATCATTGGAATCTGCAAGCTGGCTATGTACATAATGACATTTCCTTGAAGTACAAAGGAGAAAAGGCTCATTCTTGCAATGCTCAGCAGATTGTTAGGCAAACTTGTCTTGTTTTGGGTGCCAGGAACTGGCAACATGGTTGTGTGCTCCTTGATTGGGCAGGAATGGTAGCTTAAAATTAACATGCTAGCAGCAGTCATCTGTTCATGCCCTCTGCATACATTAAATGAAAAACAATCTTTGAACACAGAAGCTGAGGAGAGAGCTTAATCCTGAGTCCTGACAGTGGTGGCGATTAACTAAATCTGAGAAGAAAGAGAATACTCACCTGATAGTTCTTTGGAAAGCAAGGCATGAAGTTGCCTTCTGCTGTGTGGCTACTGAAATACAGGTGCCATGTATTTCTAAGAGGAATGTTTAGTCCACTACATTAAAAAATTAATACTGAAGTTACATTTTGTCTAGGGATTTCCAGCAATGCCAGGAGAAGAGATTGCTCGTTATTGTCAGAACGCTCTATATATGTAACTTTTATGCTTGCATTAGGTAACACCATGGATAATCATTATATGGGGCATGTATAAATAACAGCAGTGGTTTAACATTATATGGGTTGTGTATATATAAGAGCAGAGTCGTGGTTTAACCCCAGCCAGCAACAAAGCCCCACAGAGCCACTCATTCACTGGCCCCAACAGGAAGAGGGAGAGAATCAGAAGAGTAGAAGTGAGAAAACTCATGAGTTGAGCTACAGACAGGTAGAACTAAGTAAAGCGAAAGCCACAAGCACAAGAAAAGCAAAACAAGGAATTAATTCACCACTTCCCATAGTCAGGCAGGTGTTCAGCCATCTCCAGAACAGGGCTCCTCTGTATGTAATGGTGACTTGGGAAGACAAACACAATCACTCTGAACATCCCCACCTTCCTCCTTCTTTCCCCAGCTTTACATGTTGAGCATGAGATCATATAGTATTGGATGTCCGTTGGGTCAGTTGGGGTCAGCTGTCCTGGCTGTGTCCCCCCAGACTCCTTGTGCACCCCCAGCACACTCATGGGTGGGGTGAGGAGCAGAAAAAAGGCCATTGGCTCTGTGTAATCCCTGCTCAGCAGTAACAAACGTATCTGTTATAAATACTGTTTTCAACACAAGTCCATAATACAGCCCCAGACCAGCTACAATAAAGAAAATTAAACTCTATCCCAGCCAAAAGCTGCACAGGTGGGGGTCGCTTGTTTCATGAAAAGGTGGTGAGCCACGAGCTTCATGGATGTAGGAAGACTGTCACTACAAGGATATATATTTTATTAGGAGACTCCAACAAAATAATACAAAATATGCCTGATAGAAGTTTAGAGCTCCCTCATCTGAAGTAACTGATAATCTGTTTTTCCTGCTTCTTTGTATATGACTAAGTTGCAGAACTACTTAAAAATAAGGACATAAATAATTGTGTGCTTCTTTTGATTGCTGAAATTTTGCTAATCTCATTTAGATATATTCTAGTCATTAACTTGAACATATGCTGAAATACTTTGCTGGATTGACTTAAATTTGGAGAGTGGAAAAAAGGGTAATAATCTCTTTGTTCTACAGTATTTCATCTTTCAAAAACGATTTGAATGAAGCTTCTATTGTAAGGAATACATAAAAATCAACTTTTATTTCATTGTTGAACTGATTTCATTAAGAGAATTGCAGGTGTTCAAGCACTTCAGAAACTTTGTTCTAGGATAGAAGTGCTTGACAGTAACAAGCAACTGGTTGTGGAATGCCTGTACTAGCACTTATGGTAGTTAAATTTATAATGCTTCTGAGCCCATTAAAACCCCGTCAAGTGTATTGAATTATTATTTGTGGAGACAAAGTCAGATGCATGTTGGTTCTACAAGGACCAGACGTATGGTTGGAGCTGGGACTTTCAAAGAGAAGAAAATTATACTTTCCCCTCACCTGAATCTTCATTTCTCATTCTATAGAAAGTATCCTTTTTGTTTTTGTTTTTGTTACTACATTTTCCCTGCATGGTACTGTGTGTTTATATAGTAAGTCTACATACCTTTCACTTTCATAGTGTTAGGTTTTTAATTCATTAAACCACAACAAGTGGCTTAAACTCGCTACTAGCATTCAGTCAGCTGATCGGAGCTAGCCCAGCTAGAGCCGCAGCCGGCACGCTTCAGCGACCGCGAGGGTCAACGGAGATGAGGGAAATCAGAGGGGATAGCGCAGAGACATCGCGATTCCCGACATCTCCCGATCCCTGGAGCCCCAGCAGCCCTTGCGAGAGAGCGGCTGACGTGACGGGGGGCGTTCACACGGTGACGGCGACCACCCCCCTGCCCCTTGCCTCGGAAGAGCCTCAGAGAGGGCAGCGGCTCCCCGCCGGGCGCGGGCAGGTCGTGTTGCTGGCCCTGTTGCTGGTGTCCCAGGCTGCTGACCAGTGTGGTCGCCTCCAGAAGGAGAGCTTGCAGTAAGAAGACTGCAGCAACTCAGACAGAGACCCCGTCCCAAACCGTGGCTGTTCAGGTCTCTGGGTGCAGGGAGTGCCAGAGCCTGCTGCTGCCGGGGGAGGGAGGACAGCATTCCACCTGCGTGAGGTGTGAGCAGGTAGAAGATCTGCTTAGCCTGGTGGCAAGACTTAAGGAGGAGGTTGAGACGCTGAGGACCATCAGGGAGTGTGAAAGGGAGATCGACTGGTGGAGTAACTCCCTGGCGTGCCAGTCGGAACGGTTCCAGGGAGATACCCCCCAAAAGGGGAGGGACCCCCTGCCCTCTCACACAGAGGGGGATGGCCCGAGGCAGCCCCTGCCCTGTAGCTGTTGCGCAGAGGTAGGGGACCAAAAAGACAACGAGGGTTGGAAGCGAGTTCCAGTTCGGCGTCGTGGGAAACCCTCCCCCCTTCCTGCCCTGCTTCCCCAGGTGTCCCTCCGTAATAGGTTCGAGGCCCTGGATCTTGAAGGAGAGGTAGGTGAGGATGTGGGGCAAGGCCACATAGGAAAAGGGAGTCGACTTTGCACCTCAAGACTGCCTCTGATAAGAAAGAAAGAAGGGTCATTGTAGTAGGCGATTCCCTTCTGAGAGGAACAGAGGGCCGGATATGCAGAGTTGACCCTCATCATAGGGAAGTGTGTAGTCTGCCTGGAGCCCGGATCAGGGAAATCACTAGGGCGCTCCCCAACCTGGTGCACCCGACAGACTACTACCCGCTGCTGGTCTTCCAGACAGGTGAGGGGGAAGCTGCCTCCCGCAGTCTGAGGGGGATGAAGAAAGACTACAGGGCCTTGGGGCGGATGGTGAAAGAGTCTGGGGCTCAAGTGATCTTCTCCTCACTCCTTCCGTCTTCCACTGATGATGTGGGAAGGAATGGGAAGATTCAGTCCATAAACGATTGGCTTTGAGACTGGTGCTACAGGCAGGGCTTTGGATTCTTTGATAACGGCTGGTTTTATAGGGCACCAGTCTGGACAACGACAAGAGGGAAAGGTTTATCTCACAGAGGCAAAAGGATGCTGGGGCACGAATTAGCAGGGCTCATTTGGAGAGCTTTAGACTAGATTCGAAGGGGGATGGGGTTGTAGCTGGGCTTGCCCCAGTGGGGCAGCACTCCAGAATTGATGAAGACTGGGAGGCCTCCTATAATCCTAGGGTGAAATCGGTGTGTTCAGCTCGCTCCCTGGAATGTCTGTACACCAATGCGCGCAGCATGGTAAGTAAGCAGGAGGAGCTGGAAACCTGTGTTAAGTCAGGAGACTATGATCTGGTGGCAATTACAGAGACGTGGTGGGACAGCTCACATGACTGTAATATAGTCATGGAGGGCTATGTCCTTTTCAGGAAAGACAGGCCAGCCAGGAGGGGTGGTGGGGTTGCTCTTTATGTACGGGAGCAACTACAATGCACCGAGTTCTGTCCAGGGACAGATGACGAGCGAGTTGAGAGTCTGTGGGTGAGAATTAAGGGGCAGGCTGGCAGGGGCGATACTGTTGTGGGTGTCTGTTACAGACCACCAGATCAGGGTGAGGAAGTTGACAAGGCCTTCTACAGGCAGCTGAGGCCGTGGTCGTCATGGGGGATTTTAACTTCCCTGATGTTTGCTGGAAGGACCACTCAGCAACCCAGCCACAGTCCAGGAGGTTCCTCCAGTGTATGGATGATAACTTCCTCCTGCAGATGGTGGATGAGCCAACCAGGAGAGGAGCGCTGCTGGATCTCATCCTCACTAACAAGGAGGGTCTGGTCAAAGCAGTAAGGGTTGAGGGCTGCCTTGATTGCAGCGACCACGAGATGGTGGAGTTCAGGATCTTGTGTGGTAGGACTAGTAGAATAGCAAGTAGAATTGATTGCAACCCTGGACTTTAGCAGGGCAAACTTTGGCCTTTTCAAGTAATTGCTAGGGGAAATCCCATGGGCAAGGCTGTTTGAAGGTAAAGGGGCCCAAGATAGTTGGTTGGCATTCAAGGATTGCTTTTTCCGAGCTCAAGATCAGAGCATCCCGACACGTAGGAAGTCAAGGAAGAGGGCCAGGAGACCTGCGTGGCTAAATAGGGAACTGCTGGGTATGCTCAAGTGGAAGAGGAGAGTTAACAGGTCATGGAAGGAGGGGCTGGCCACTTGGCAGGAATATAAGGCTGCTGCTAGAGGATGTAGGAAGGCAGCTAGGATGACTAAGGCCTCCGTAGAATTAAACCTGGTGAGAAGGGTCAAGGACAGCAAAAAGAGCTTTTTCAAATACATGGCAGATAAAACTAACACCAGAGGCAATGTAGGCCCACTGATGAAGGGGATGGGTGCCCTGGTGACAGAAGATACAGAGATGGCAGAGTTACTGAATGCCTTCTTTGTCTCTGTCTACTCTGCTGCAGGCAGTCCTGCAGAGCCCTGTACCCCTGAGACCTTAGATGAAGTCAGGTCAACGGAGCGGTTTGCCTTAGTCGATGAGGAATGGGTTAGCGACCAGTTGAGCAATCTGGACATCCATAAATCCATGGGTCCAGATGGGATGCACCCGCGGGTGCTGAGGGAACTGGCGGAAGTCATTGCTAGACCGCTCTCCATCATCTTTACCAAGTCTTGGGAAACGGGAGCGGTGCCTGAGGACTGGAGGAAAGCAAATGTCACTCCAGTCTTCAAAAAGGGCAAGAAGGAGGACCCGGGTAACTATAGACCGGTCAGCCTCACCTCCATCCCTGGGAAAGTGATGGAACACCTTATCCTTGGTGCCATCTTAAGGCATATCAAGGATAAGAGGGTTATGAGGGGCAGTCAGCATGGCTTCACCAGGGGGAAATCATGCTTGACCAATCTCTTAGCCTTTTATGAGGAAATAACACGGTGGATGGATGATGGCAGAGCGGTGGATGTGGTCTACCTTAACTTCAGCAAAGCATTTGACACAGTCTCCCCCAGGATCCTCACAGCTAAATTGAGGAAGTGTGGTCTGGATGATCAGGTAGTGAGGTGGACTGCGAACTGGCTGAAGGAGAGAAGCCAGAGAGTTGTAGTCTATGGGGCGGAGTCTAGTTGGAGGCCTGTAACTAGTGGAGTGCCTCAACGATTTAGATGGAATTGAGTGTACTATCAGCAAGTTTGCTGATGACACTAAGCTGGGAGGAGTGGCTGACACGCCAGAAGGCTGTGCTGCCATCCAGCGAGACCTGGACAGGCTGGAGAGTTGGGCAGGGAATAACTTGATGAAATGTAACAAGGGAAAGTGTAGAGTCCTGCATCTGGGCAGGAACAATGCCAGGTTCCAGTATAGGTTGGGAAACGACCTGTTAGAGAGCAGTGTAGGGGAGAGGGACCTGGGGGTCCTAGTGGACGACAGGATGACCATGAGCCAACACTGTGCCCTTGTGGCCAAGAAGGCCATCCTGGAGTGTATTAGAAGGGGGGAGGGGGTTAGTAGATTGAGAGAGGTCCTCCTTCCCCTCTCCTCTGCCCTGGTGAGACCGCATCTGGAATATTGTGTCCAGTTCTGGGCCCCTCAGTTCAAGAAGGACAGGGAGCTGCTGGAGAGAGTCCAGCACAGGGCAACGAAGATGATTAAGAGAGTGGAGCACCTCCCTTATGAGGAAAGACTGAGGGAGCTGGGTCTCTATAGTTTGGAGAAGAGGAGACTGAGGGGTGACCTTATTAGTGTCTATAAATATATAAAGGGGGAGTGTCACGAGGATGGAGCCAGGCTCTACTCAGTAACAAACAATGACAGGACAAGGGGTAATGGGTACAAACTGGAACACAAGAGGTTCCACTTAAACTTGAGAAGAAACTTCTTCTCAGTGAGGGTGACGGAACACTGGAACAGGCTGCCCAGGGAGGTTGTGGAGTCTCCTTCCCTGGAGACATTCAAAACTCACCTGGACACATTCCTGTGTAACATTATCTAGGTGTTCCTGCTCCTGCAGGGGGGTTGGACTAAACGATCTTTTGAGGTCCCTTCCAATCTCTAGCATACTGTGATACAACAAACTAAGAAGAAACTACTAATACAAAACTTTTCTTTGTTCTTATTTTCAAGTTTCCTCATATTCAGACGTGGAAAGTTGGGGGTGCAGGAGGGAGGTCTGTCTAGAGGCATTCTAGACTTTATTCTGTGCTGGATCTTTCGACTTAGGTTAACATATATAATTAAGGATGCAGAGGATTCTCACACACCCATACCTTTATCTGTGAGAAAGCATTTGCAGGGAAAAGTCTGTAAACAAAAAATAAACACCTGCTAGATGGATCGCTAGATACACATGGCCTGAAACCTCTGCACATCAGTTGTATGTTTCAGCATTTCAGTTCCTCACAGTTATCTCCAAAACCTGTAAAGAGCTAGAGGAACTGTCTGTGGTTATTTTGTTCGTGCTCAAGAAACCTGTGCTTTTTATTCAGTGTTTTAAAATACAAAGCTATGATAGGGCAGTGTTCCTAAGTATATGTGATCTGATCTGTTTTCTCAGTGCCAGCTGCAGACTAGCTGTACTGACCTGAGTGATGCCAGGACTGCAGTCAGCCCTGCAGAGAGGCTCTTTGTCTAAAGGCAGCAGTATAGGGAGCTCAGAGTAATGAAATCTCTTTTTCTCTGACCTCTTTTGAAGGAGTAAGGTAGTAAAGGTGGGTCTTGATAACAGCCTGTTTTGAGATGGATGTGAGAAACCAGAAATCGGACATGATTTCAGTGAGAACTGAATGAATCTGTTATGGAGTTTCTCAGGAAAGCCAGACAAAATTACTATGTACAGTGCTACTATTCTGGTGTTCTAGTTAGGTGGTGCCAGTAGCACTGCTATGCCTAATATCCTTATATTTTGTGTCTGTATCTCTTTTGTTCTCTTTATGATTCCATGGAAAAAGTTATGGTTGAAATAGCTTAACTTTTCTTGCTTTATCATGTTGTAGCGTTTGATAAATACCTGGTTTCACAAATCCATATATGAAAATAGTTCTCTGCCTATCAGCTCAAAGCTGAATTTTGCCCTCTCTTCCCTGTTACAAGTACATTAGCAACTTAACATGATAGAAAGGAAAAGAGGTGTGAGAGACAGAGGAGGACTGTAAACCCTGCTACATAATTAGATGGTAAATCTTCTGAGGCAGATTGATAAGGAGATGAAGCAATACAGAATTCTGAATACAGAAACAAAACAGGTTATCCCTAATGTTACCAGAATCACCATATTAATCTGCTGTCTCCAGAAAGCAGTGTAAAGGTCTAATAAGTATTTTGCATCAGTCTCTCTCCCAGAATGTTTTATTCTGCTATTGATGTAATTCTTGGAACTTGCTAATGATGGTGTTTCATTTAAAAAGCAAGTTGTGCTGTGAATTATGTAAATACACACCAATCATGTGGCAAAGAGCAGGAATACAGCACAACTCCCCAAAAGGCAGAAAGATGATTGAAACTAAACACCTCTATCTGACACCCTAGTTGAAAGACTCAGCCAAGGAACAAGCCCCTTATTCTACAATACATGAAATGTGTGGTTTGCTTTGTACTCTCATTGCATGTGTTTTACCTGGAATTCACCAGTCTCAATAAATTCTTCTACTAGTCATATATTGCTCCCACAGTGGAGGTCAAGACTGGCAGAAGTAAAAATCAGACCCATTAGTGCAACATATAAATGGCTGAACCATGCTTCTAAATGTTTTGTAGAGCCGTCATATGCTTCATTATTTGTGTGTAATGCTTGCTATGAATAATTCTGTGTACACGTACAGCCACCACCACCATAAAAAAAAAAAAAAAATTGTAATTTTTCACCCTGAGGTGCCTCTCCATATTCACAGTTTCTTTGAAAGCAAGAGAATGAGATATTTCAATGTCAGTAGGTAGTACAGTTGTACCAGGTGTTTTTACACTCAGTTGGGAAATTGTGTGGTGCCTGTACCTTCCCAAAGCAGTGACTGTGACTCATGTTGCCATTGGATTAGGTGCAGGCTGTGAGCTCTCCTGTCTTCCTTGTTACAGTTTTTATTGACCTTAGGTATCTGATGTCATGATTGCTTTTTTTTTTATGCTTGTCCTGTTGTTGCTCATACCTCTTTTTTCTCTGCTTCAGAATGCAAATAATGTTTTCTTCTTGCTTTCACTTCTCTTGAGTTTGGTGCATGACAATGAGCCTTAAGGTTCGGTTTTGTTGCATCATTTTCTGATCTTTATATATTCCCTGACTAGATACTGTTTTGACCTGAAGATGTTTGCTTGAGTAGTAATTTAAATAAACTTCTCTAGATCGGTTGATATTCACATACTAAAATCAGGTTTTCATTTTGAAACTTTTCTAGCTTCTTCCTGTTCCTTTTCATAAATGCAGTTTTCACACTAAGAATTCTTCCTTTGTTTGATGTTCTCTTCATTCTTCCCAGCAGCCTTATTCTTCAAAGTACATCCTGTAATATTTTACAATGAAAAACTAATACTGTTCTCTATTCTCTGCTGAATTTGTTTTTTTTTTCTTTTTGTTCCCCTTTGTCTCATCTCTATCCTTATTGATTTTGTATTGCTCACTGTTTTGAAAATAAACTCATCAGAGTATCTTGATGTCGTGGATCTTCTAACCAGTGGTAGCTTATCTCAGTGGTGCTAACTTGGTCAATGCATAGTGAGCCTGCAACAAGGTCAGGCTGTTTGCTTAGCATTGAATTTTAGTTGAAAGTACAACTGAAACTCGCACTAGTCTCACTATGTAGTCACAGTCAGTGTTTTAGGATATATTTATGTGTCCATGTTGATCCATTTGTTTGTGACTGCAGCCAAGTTGAATGAAAAAGGGAATCATCCATGTGCATCGGTGCTTGATTTCTTTCACCCTCTTGCACAAATCAAACTATTTAAACAAGCATAACAGGCATTTCACAGCTTTTGAGAGCTGGGGATTATTTCATAGATCTAAGGCTTGCTATCTTAAAATCTTTGAATAAATTTGATTAAGGCTAACTGGTAACTTTGATTTTTTGGAAAAGCTTTGCGTGGAAGAAACAGTTTTGGCATCTTTGCTTTCCTTAAAAGAAATCCTTAAAGAGTTGCAATACTAAATTTAAGAGAGTTTAATGTCTTGCCATAACAGTCATGACATAAGCTTTTTGTAATGCTTGTTTACATTGTCAGTATCACAGTTTAGACCCATACTTGCTTGCTTCCAAATGAAGGCTGTGTATTATTTGGAAAACCCATTTAAGTTGTGCTTTTCCAGGTCTGAATACCAGTTTCTTGCTGTCAAGTGGCATTATTGCTAGTTTTAAAAAAATACAGAATTCTTACTTTTCAACTAAACAACTTTGTGTAATCTTGACAAACAAAAGACAAATGATTGTGTTTGAAAGTCAAAAATAAGAGTCATTGAAAAACAGTGCAACTGCAGGCTTATTAAATTGCTATAAAAATTCTATTCTTTTGCATATGTGCTAAATTGTAGTGCAGGGCAGAAGGTACTGTCTTCCCTAGTAGTAAAAAATGGACTACTGAAAAGAAACTGGTCAAAATTGGGGAGGATCATTAAATGAAATAGATCATAGCATCTCAATGAATGCAGTGCTTCTTTTGGCACAAGTGACTGAAAATACTAACTGTACTAAGGAAAATCACATACTCTCAATTTTTCTTTCTACAGTCTGACAGTGCTAAAATAATTACAAAGTGTATGTCTATATATATATGTATGTATGTGTGTGTATATATAAAAGTTTCTATGATGCTGGGTTGTAAATAGTTGCTGGGTTATGCATATATGGAAAGCAGAAGGCTTGAATGTCTGTGATTGACAGGCAGTCTTAAAGTACATGGCAGGTTTTAACTACCAGCTCTCAAAGTTCTTCCAGCTCGTGGTTTTTCCAGCACCAGGTGGCAACATCTCTGTGGGACTCCACTGAAAACTGAGGAACTTGGCATGGATTGTAGACAATCCTTGTCTAAGTGAATCCTAACTGTTTGCAAATCTAGTTCACAGTTAAGATACTTGTTACACAGCAAACATTACATGTGGTAAATGTCATGTAATGGAAAAGTAAGTCCTTCATTTATATTTCATTGAATCAGTAAGTGAACCTTTCCAAAATAGCTTTGAGTTTTATAATAAAGATGTAATTCATCAAGAAAAACTCTCCAGATGAACTGATCCTATCTTGTTAAATAGCGATAGGATTTTTTAACTCATTAATTAAATCAATTAATTTTAATTAATAAGCAATAATATAATAATATTTTAAATTAATGAAACATGGATGCAGCAGTTATTATTGTGATAGTTGCTCTGGCATTATCTGGCCAGGTTGAATGGGGCTTTGAGCAACTTTGTCTAGTAGAAGGTGTCCCTGCCTATGGCAGGGGGTTGGAGTCAGATGGTCTTTAAGGACCCTTCCAAAACCAAGGGACAATTTTATGATGCTGTGATTATTTGATTTTGCACTTTGAAATAATGTTGGTATGTTTTCTCCCTTAAATATATAATTTTAAAAAGGGGATTCTGAATGTACGTCTTCATATTCTGAAGCTCATGGTTGGAGTCGCAATCAGCTGTGTACTGAAACATCTCCTTGTTGATTCTTTTAACAAATGATGTAAGAAATCGACTTCTTAATAAATTTTAAAACTTACATTGGAATAAAATGGTTCTGTGAAATGTCTCATGATCTTTCACCTGTGCTTTGTACTCTTACTGCATTTGAAATGTTATGAGTGAGAAAACCACCAGAAGATTTTTGATTATTTTTTTTAATATTAGAATACTAGATACTTCAAGGCAAGTTATGATAAGGTGGTTGACTAAAATCAGCGTGATGTTAACCTTTTCAATTCTCATTTATCTTGCAGTCCTCTTGAGTGGATAACAAAGCAGTGACCAAACTGGTTTGGCTGCAAGTGCTCAGCTCTTTAAGTCTGCAATTAGGAGATAGGTGTCTCCAATACTAACCAGGTGAAACTATTCTGTCATCACCTACATCAGAGCTCTTGTAATGCTAATTAAATCTGTGGCTGACAGGTATGCATTTGGGCAGTCTCTAAAGGCATTTGTGGATTCTTAACCCGATTATATCATGGTCTTACTTTTGGATGTCAGGACTTTTTGGACATAGTATTTGCATGGTAAAAAATACTTTTACTACCTTGAGTCTTCATAGATATTTCATGGGACAAAAAGAAATTTTTTCTATAAAAAGCCAGAAATTTCACGTAATGACAGTACAGTTTTGAATGCAATCAGGCTTTGCTATCACTAACTGAACAAATACATGTGTTCTCTGAAGACATGACAACAAGGTTTTATAGATACGCTCTTAACTACCTCTGATTTGAGATTGAGCTTGCTTTTTCTGTTCCAAACAATATTCTTGTCTAGTGACTGACCTATTTTGCTGGTTTTCTTTCTGAAATAGATTTCTATTTCAGAAGAACACTGGGCTTTCTGGGCCTGTGTATCTATGATAGCTGTATTGGTTCATGGTATCTGAAGACTACTGTCTCTCTGTAATATATTTCCTTTTGGAGACTCAAGAATGCCAGGAGCTGTTGATGGGGTCATTATGTTGGCAGCAAGCCTCAGATGAAAAACGGGTTTTCTCACCTGGGAGTTGAGGTGTGTCTCTGCCACTCTGTGATGGGGACTCTTCCAAATATTTTGAGATTGGGTTCTTGGTGGAGCCTTGAAGATCAGCCCTAAACTTGCTCAAGTTGAAAGCAGATCTAGACTCTCTATCCAAAGACTTATCTTTTCTTAAAGATAAGATTTCAGTAGTTGCATTGTGAGGGCTCAGGACAGTGGGATCCTACACCAAGGATTTTTATGTGAATGAATTTATGTAGTGACATATATCTGGTTACATCTCAGAAACAGGTAGGTGTAATTATTGGAGATGAAACATGGAGATTTCTTCCTGGTCACTGCAATAGCTCTTTAGAGGGAACGTTTAAGTAGTGTTTTGAGCTAACATAGCAAACCTTCCTGGAAATTTTCTGTGTTACGAGTTTCTATAAATAAAAGATTGAGTGAAACAGCAGTTTCTGCCAAGCAGTTTCTATTTCTACTGTGTCAATGTGCTGCAAAGCACGAAGTCCTGCTGGATTTCACTGGAGCCTACATGAATTGTAGGGACTCTGGTTTACCTCTAATCTGGACATTGCAGAATGATCAACTGGAACTCCATGCATGCTTTTAACTATCTTTTTCAGCACAGAAGGGTTTTAAACAGATGCCATGTTTTGCAAAACAATCAGCTCATTACTTTTCAGTCTGTAATCTGGGTCCCACGCTGGCATTATTTGATGTCAACCTCAGTGAATAGGCTTACAAAGCAGAAAGGGGCTATGTTTGGCTCTAACTGCAGTTTCCCACATGTAATTTTTCATTGTGTCTTCCTTCTGTGTCTGATATTCAGGAAAGCAGCAAATAGGAAATGTGAACTGTGTTGGATAAATGCAAAATAGTGGCTGAAGAAGAGAGGCATGTGCATCTCTGCCTCTCAGTTTTCTTCAGACAGTAAAAGAGGTGATTATCCCACTGTAATTGGTTTAGTCTCACATTGAGTACTGTGTGTGGGGATGGAAGGCATGTGTGTGATGTAGGGGATGGAAGGCATGTCCTGTGAGAAGCAGCTGAGGACTGGATTTGTCTGGTTTGGAGACAAGGAGGCTGAGGGATGATGTTGTTGCTCTCTGCAGCTTCCTGAGGGGGGGAAGTGGAGAGGGAGGTGCTGAGCTCTGACCCCTGGGATCCAGTGACAGGATGCCTGGGAATGGCTCAAAGCAGCATCAGGCATTAGTAAACACTTCTTTACAGAGGCTGTTATCAAACACTGGAACAGGCTTCCTAGAGAGGTGGTTGATGCCCCGAGCCTGTCAGTGTTTAAGAGGCATTTGCACAGTGCCCTTCATAACATGCTTTAGCTTCTGGTCTGTGCTGAACTGGTCAGGCAGTTGGACCAGATGATCGCTGTAGGTCCCTTCCGACTGAACTATTCTATTATATTCTGTTCTGTTCTTCTGTAAAGCTTGTTTGCAGACAATACAGCTTATATAAACCAAACCAGTGATAGGTAAATTCTTTCATTTAATTGGAAGATTCCTAGACTGAGCAACAGGTTATGTTCCCCAAAGTCTGCAAGACTCAATTATGGCTTTTACAGCTTTGAGTATCTTAGACAATATACAGTTGATCAGGTGGTATGGACCTGCTCTGAGGGCCTTATGTCTTCCCATTTACAGAGTCACAGAATGGTTGAGGTCTGCAGGGACCTCCTGCTCAAGCACCTAGAGCAGACTGTTTGGACCGCATCCAGATGGCCGTTTGAATACAGCCTCCATTGTGCCAGGGCTTATTCACTCTCCAAGTCTTTCTTGACATTCAGGAGGACCCTCCTGTGTTTCAGTCTGTGCCTGTTTCCTCTGGTCCTAACATAGGGTACCATTGAAAAGAGCCTGTTTCCATCCTCTTTACACCCTCTTTGCATGTATTTATATACAATGATGAGATCCTTCTGAGCCTTCTCTTCTTCATCCTGAACAGTCCTAGCTCTCTCAGCCTTTACTACTCCAGGGGTGATACTGCAGTCCCTTTATCATTTTCATGCCCCTTTACAGGACTATGTCCATTGTGTCAATGACTCACTTATGCTGTGGAGCCCAGAACTAGGCCCAGCAATTCAGGTATGGCTACACCAGTGCTGAGTAGAGAGAAAGGATCACCTCCTTCTAGTTACTGGCAACATTCCTGTCAGCCCATTTCTCCAGCCTGTCCAGGTCCCTCTGGATGGCAGCATGACCCTCAGGGGTATCAGCCGCTCCTCCCAGTTTGTTGTCATCTGCAGACCTGCTGAGGACACACTCTGCCTATCATCCAGATCATTAACGAAGATGTTCAACAGGGCCCTATATTGACTGCTGCTGTTAGCAGCCTCAAACTAGACTTTGTGCCACTTGCCATCACTCCCTGGATGTGGTCATTCAGCCAGCTTTACCTTCATTTCACTGTCTGCTTATCCAGCCTGTACTTCAGCAGCTTTTCTGTGAGAAAATTACAGGAGGCAGTGTTGAAAAACTTACTGGTGTCTCAGTAGACTACCAAGCCATTCCTTTCATCATACTCATCAGTCCCCATGTACTTTTTATGTCCAGTTTGTTTAAGTATTCTTAAGTTCTTCCACCAAAGTTACATCTTAATTGCTCCAGCCTTTCCACTTGGTCTCTGGTACATGGGATTCATGATGTTCATTAGGTACCTTAGCCTTTTCCAGGTCCTGTGTCCCCCAGTTCATTAAGCATAAGGCCTAGATTTTTCTTAGCCTTCCTTTTGTCATTCTGTACTTACAGAAGCCCTTTCTTTTGTCTTTGACATCCCTGGCCAGAATCAACCCATTTCGGTTTTGGCTTTCCAATCTCATGGATGCTCAGACTTGTTCCCAAATTCCTCCCACATTACCTCTTCCTGCTTCCACCTTCTGCGTGTTTTCTTTTTGTGTTCGAATTTTGCCAGGAGCTCCTATTTCTACTGTAGAAAAGACTTACACAGAATTGCTGATACTTCTCCTGCTCGCACAGATCATTAAACAATTATCAGAGGATTTAAGCAAGTGGACTTTATTCCTTTTCTTTCCAAGTGGAAAGAACATTCCATTTGCTGCAGAAGGAATATTGGGAGCCAGCACCTTTGCTACATAAAGTGTTGAATTTCTTGAGGCAGTTTTATCGAACTTACATAAAAATGTCTTTGTATATGAGATTTCTTTGTTTGGTGTCTAGGACTCCATTTTATATTCTTAAGCATCTCAGCTTATTTATACGGATAATAGGAAGTTGTGTGAGAGCTCATTTGAAATGTAAAGAGTGTCTAAAACCTGTATTTTTTCTCATAGCTGGACAAAATCTAACTCTTAAGGCCAGTCAACTTGCAGGAGTATGTAACTATATTGCACAAAGTGAGCATGAGCGGTAATGTCTCATTTCTGAGAGCTTGACTTTTATTCATGGTAGTGGGAACTCTTTTTAAGTTTTCTTAAAAAAAACCCTCAAGGGTTAATTTTCTTCAGCATCACATATGTGGGCATTTAGTTTGGATGGTTTTGACCAAATATTTTTTTATTCTTTACGTGTTTCTCCATTCCATACAAACAGTTCTGTTCATATGGGTAGCACTGAAAGCATCTTTATCAGACTGTAAAGATAAAATGTTGGTGAGTGTAATGACTTACAAATAAAAATTATCTAACGGTATTATGTACATGGTTTGTTTGTTTGTTTTTCCCCAAAAAATATCAACCAATATAGTAGACCACTGTAGCTGGGACAGTTTCTGGAATGAGCTCCATCTGTGGGAAAAGAGTATTTACAGTTTTTATAAATTATGAGCTTTCTAATGCTGTATCAGCTAGATTTTATGTTGTCAGCAACTGGAATATTGTTTTCACTTCTTTTAAATACTGCTCAGGGACTTACATACGGTATAATTGATATGCAGAAAGATTTAGAAGTATATATTCCTTAGTTTGCCACACTTACGTGAAATAGAAGAATGAGACTGGGAAAGATATTTTCCTCTGAGAGTGATACAGATTATTGCCTGAATATTTACACCTCCTAACCCCTTTTTTTTTGCAGTTTCTCTTCATACAGAGCCGGTTTTGTAGCCATGATGTTGTTATAGAATAATATTTTTTGACAGAAAAGACCCTTACAGTTGTTTTGTTAATACAGTTTTAACATAAATCAGATTTATGTATGCTATTTTGCTTGTAAAATTATAAATGGTATTCTGGGAGAGGAAACACTATGCAATCATTCCTTGCCCACCGAGGCACTGATGTTTCTGTAGTTCTGCTAACAAACCATCAACTCTTACATTGCCAAGTGGCTGTTCTCAGTAGATGGTTTGCTTAAGGGACTAGACATACAGCATATGTGCATAGGGAGCAAATGATGCCTCCTTTTCTTAAGGCATTTAAGCCTCGTAACAAAAACCATTTCCTGTCTCTTTTGTTAGGAAGCATCTAAAGGTTCGTCAGGGTGTGAAAAGATTAAAAAGAATGGTTACTAATTAACAGAATCCTTTGCTTGTGCTAAGAAAAAATTCTTGGATATTTGAATGCATTAGATAATATGTGTGCAAGTGTGTGAGTGGATTTGTGTGTATGTATAAAAAGTATTTCATTCCCTTTATAATGTTATAGTATCCCAATGGCACAGGACTTTCCATACAAATAAGTTAAGTGCCTTTTCTATACATCAGAGTAGTATACTTTTTCAAAATGCTCCCTTCAAGGGCAACACAAACATTAGGGATTCAAAGGCAAGTTTTAACTGAGTTCTGTGCTATTGAGTGTGGAGAATGGTGTCTCTGGTGTTACGGTTGGTGTGTTTTTCCTTTAGCTACCTGTTGTTACATATATGTCCTACTGCAAAGAGAATCAATATGACACCCTAATATGATTAGAGTATTGAGAATAGAATATAGATGCACTGAAAGTGTATTTGTATAGTTTAGGAGGACTGATAGAAAATAATACAAGGTAGAAAGGACTTAGTAGGTAAACACAGAACCCACAATATTCAATGCAAACCTGAGTACTATCACACAAAGACTAGCATCAGTACGCTTGCCCAATTCATTAAAAAATTTTCTCATGTTGAGCTGAAATAATGTAGATAAGGTGTTTTGGTATTAATGGGGAAGAAAATAATGAACTTTGTGGGTCATGTATGAAAACAGGCTTGTTTTCCACAGGGGAAGAGAATAAGTGAACATCTTTTGCATTTCACAGACTGCACTGTGATGCATCACTCACTAATTCATCATGGCTTTTGCTTTTCCAGTTTGAATGCTTCAAGAAAGTGGAGTAGCAGAGAGTATTATACTCGAGACTGTTTCTAGGTTTCATATGTATTTATTTTAGTTTTAGCCAGTGCAGTACACCATATACTAGCTAAGGAGTTAGTATTTCAAAACCAAAGTAAATAGAGCTAACAGTACTAGAATTACAGGGTGGAATGATAGAATGCACTGAATTAAGATATTATGTATTTAATGCTTTATAGAGATACTTTTTCAGAGATAAAGAAGGATAATGGACTAATAGGTGTCCATTAGGTTCACGATGACAGCTTTAGTATTCTAGTGTTTAAGTGGAGGAAAAACACTGTAATCATTCTGCAGCAGAAACCATTTGGCTTATAGAGGCATCACAGTGGGCTTTCCAGCTCTCTTCTACCTTCTCTGTTAAGCTTATTGATGAAGATCAGTATGGATTTTTAATGTAAACAAGTTAAAATTACCTCTGTTTTTCTGCATTAGACATAGGTTTTCCTGCCACTGGAAATGAGTTATACAAGAAAATAGCTTTATTTGTGTGTTTATGGCCAATCTCTAAAGTACCAGCAAAGAGGTTCTCTAGTCTCCTGTAATGCACTGCCATGTCATATTCAAGAAGTTTGAACCAGTTTGGATAGTTCTTAGTTTAAGAAAATATTCCTCTTCAGAAAGCCAGGCAAGCTTCAATGTAAATGTAACTTAGTCATGTACCTAATTCAGTGCTTTGCTAAACAAGGATGAGCTTAAACATTGTGCTTTCCTGATTTCTTACTCAAATGAACCAGTAGGTCAATGTATGACCATGTTTTTGTTATTCCACAATGTCCAGTATTCGTAGTTCTACTTTTTTAAGTGTTTGGCCCATATTTCTTCAATTAATGACCATATTTCTTAACTGCATCTTTGCAATGTCATCCCATTTCCTAGATTGTGTCTTCTGATTGTTTTTAAGTCTACTTTGTCTCTTCATATATAGTAAATGAAGGTTTCCCAATTTCCTTTGTTTGTTTTTCAGTTTAAGTATCCCTTAGCTGATTATAGGCAGTCATATCAAACAAATCTGTTAAGAGAAATTTTCTTTTTTGTGAATGCCTTCCAAATACTGAACTTGCAGAAATGCCACATCATGGGTTTTCATAAATCTGTTAATTTTTCCCACATTCTATCAGAATGGGAAGAATCTCTTATGATGGAGGAGTTTGTATAAGTGTTACAGAGGTAATTTTGGTCTTAGATTCTTTATCCTGCATGCTAAAGCATGAAATAGAATTATTAGAGGTTGTTTTTCATATTAAATGATTCATTTCTGATTTTGCAGTAATTTTTAATTATTTATGAAGTGACCAAACTGTGAAATCTCTAAAAACCAGTAATGATTTTAAGTCATTATGCCATTATTTATAATCAGATTATACTTCTTTAGATTAACAGAAAATTTCATAAAATGGCATTTTCTGCTTTATTATTACCTACTTTGTGTAGTCGCTTGACCTTATTGCCAAACGAAAGGGAAAAATGAAAACAAAATGGAAAAAAAACCAAATGCATGAACAAACGATACTGTTTTTCTCTGCCAGGTATAAACTCAGTATCACAAATTCAGGTGCTTGCTGTGGGCTATTGACTTTAAGCTCAAGTTCAGTAAGACGTCATGAGACCTGTTAACCACTGGAAATTTAAGAAGGAAGGACAGAGTACCTGAACAGAATTGAGAGTATTCTATTGCTGTGCTTGAAAGTGTAATGTTCCTGGAAACCACATTAGATTGTGTGGTAAAGTAAGTAAAAAAGTATTCCATACTTCTGCACTCCTGATAGCAGGCATTGGGGAAAACAATTTTTTTGTTCCAAGCACAAATAGAACTGTCATAGTTCCTTCTACACATCCCACAGCATATGTGCTTCTCTTTAACAGCTGTGCCTGTATGAGCAGTGTTCAGCAACCTTTCACTCAAAATCACAGCAGATCCCAGGCTCCCAGTTTGAACAGACACAGAAATTCTGTTGCAGTTGTTTACTGGCAGCTTATTAGTATTGCAGATTGGATCCCTTTCTGATCTTCTATCTTCTACAAAGCAAGTGTATATATAAGAATAGCTTTAAAGTGTCTCTGTCTTGAGTATATGGTAAGAATTGTGGAGTTTTGAATATAACAATGCTATGCTCTATTATGAGCTATAAATTATTCTCTTGCCTCAATTGCATCAATCAAATTTTTAGTGAGATGTGTATAGCTGTCCTTCGATAATAAAATTCAGTTGTGACAAATTATGATTTATATTTAATGTTCATGAATTTTCATACTGAATACTTGATAATTTTAAAGTCTTATTTTGAAGTTAATGTAATGGAATGACAACTGAATGCTAACAAGTCAAAATCACCTTAAAAGTAAGCAAATTTTAAAGGCTGTAATGCAACAAGGTATTTAAAGGGCACAATAAATCAGTAAGAAATAATACAGCTTCTTAGAGGTCAGGTAAGCAAAATGAATAAATTTGTATCATGAAGTTCCAACTCTTCTATTAGATTTATCATTGAATATTTGTTACAGTAGGAATAATCAAAAAATCAATTAACTGGCCTTCTCATTTGGCATTAGTTTATGGGAAGTGTATTTGCTATTTAATGCAGATTCTTCAGGAAAAAGAAAAATTTTATGAAGAGAGAGACTTTGAAACAACGTTATCCAGTAGGCATGGGTGACTAAAGTAACATGTTCTGTGGTAAGAGTACAACTCAGATATTTGTGTAACACATTGGCTTTAGGATCATCTGTTTTTGTATCCTTGGAGTAAAGTCTTCTTTCTTTTTTTTTTTTTTTTTTTTGAGAGTTATGTTTAGTTTTCCTATAATCAGGATGCATAGTTTTTCGTACTTAGTATATCTTGGCTAAAGCTGTTTGTTGAGAAATACATATTAAAAAAATTATACAGTCCAGGTTGAATTGAAGCTTATATTTGTACAGCTTTAAAATATCCACAGGTAATGTTTTTCCTTTCTAGAAAAGCTTTTGTCTTAAAAAAAAAAAACAAACAGAGAGAGAGATAGGAACAATGCTTATTTTAAGAGTAAACCTCACAATTTAACATAGCTTTAAACAAACTTTTAAGTACATCTAAGTCAAATCTGTGAACAAATACAGACTTTGGGCTTTTTTTCATGTTCAAAGAATATGCTAATATGCTAGATAATTATAACATTATGAGAAAGACAATAATAAGGTTATTTTTTCTAACTTAGTACTTTAATTTGTTGTGGAAGGCACTATAATACTGTTGCATAAGCTTAAATTCTCATTTTGTGTTTTCATTGGTGTGTGTTAATTGTTTAAAACAAGTAAGTGAAATCATCCTAAAAATTGTGTGAAATCAGTAATGAAGGACATCACAACTTCTGTTTTTCACTTCAGACAGTTGAAAAATAAGTTGTTCTTAGGTTTCAGTCCCTTAACCCTGTTTGTTTTGTTTCTGTGTGTTCTGAAAATATCTATCTGCAAGTAGTTGTTTATATGTATAGATTCACTGGTTCATTATAGTGCGAAACAAATCATTCTGAAACAGTGAGTAATGTTACTGAATTTCAAGCAGGTTTTGCTGCTCATACGGCTCTGAAAATGAAAAGAGGTTAGATTAGCTCATGTGAGGTTGCTTTATTGTGAAACCTAGAAACCTAATTGCATTGTTACCTGACCATACGCGCAGTACGGGAAAGTACAGTATGGTAACAAAAATATTTTATTAGAAACATTTTAGAAGGATTAAAATGCCATCCAAAGTTTTGAGGTTTTCTTTTTGATTTTCAAAGAGAAATACATGCCAACCTTTGATGCTTCAGTTTCTGTGTTTTCTCCTAATTTTTGGCCCTCTAGTTTGCAGCACCTTTTGAAGAACGGAGCCCATGTTGTCTGAATAATTCAGCCTCTTCCTAGAGTCCTGATTCTGCCTTTCTTAATGTTAGAAGTCATTGTGCCTCATTTTGAAATATATGACAATTAAGTCTGTACTATTTATTTTATCAGTATAAGCTTCTTTGTGTCTCTTCTGACTGTGTTACTTGTGCATATGAATCTGAGAGTGGGAGAAGATAGCAGACTACATGAGTCTTGGTCTCTTCATTTCAGTCATCCTGTACTCAGGAAACATTAGTAGCCACATTACATGCATTCAAATACTAAAGAAAGTGTACAGTGTTCTGTTCTCTTTCCTATTTTCAGTTAGATGTAAAAGGATTCAGTTATGCTAATTTGATGGTTCATTTGGGCTATGTTTATTTACTTAGAAGTTCTGAGCAATGAAAACTAACATGTTGCTTGCTTATAAATAATAAATACAGAGATTTTTATTTTTTTCATCAACAGCTATTATATGGAAGAAAAATCTGACTGCTTTTTTCTTAAGGATTATCTTGAAAGTTTACTACAATTAAGTAAAATAGTAATGAAAAACAAGTAAATGGAGACTTTCAATGTTTTTTTTTCACTGTAATTACAGATTTCTTTTTCCATAATTAGGTCAAGTATATTTGTTAAATATAAAAACAGAAGCATTACTTAAAATCTGGAAAACCCAAATACTTCACAGAATCACAGATTACTAGGATTGGAAGGGACCTCTGGAGATCATCTGGTCCAGCCCCTGCCAAGGCAGGACCACCTACAGCAGGTTACACAGGAATGAATCCAGGCTGGTTTTGAATGTCTCCAGAGAGGGAGGCTTCACGACCTCCTTAGGCATCCCTTAATTTCATATATGAATTTTGGCCTCAATCTATTTGCTTGTGCTTATCTTCTAATGAACCAGTTTTGTTTGTGAAATGAGTTATTTTCCAAGTTCTCTGCATTTTAGTCATACACCTGCTTCTTCTAAATAGCGTGTGAGTAAAGCATCTATTTTGTCTTTCACAGCATAACATCTAAAGCTGTGAGCAATTCCTGAATGAAGACAGGCTGAGAAAGTTGTGGCTGTTCATCCTGGAGAAGAGAAGGCTGCATGGAGACCTCATAGCAGCCTTCCAGTATCTGAAGGGGGCCTATAGGGATGCTGGGAGGGACTCTTCATTAGAGACTGTAGTGATAGGACAAGGGGTAATGGGTTAAAACTTAAACAGGGGAAGTTTAGATTGGGTATAAAGAGGAAATTCTTTCCTGTTAGGGTGGTGAGGCACTGGAATGGGTTGCCCAAGGAGGTTGTGAATGCTCCATCCCTGGCAGTGTTCAAGACCAGTTTGGATGAGGCCTTGGATGAGATCGTTTAGTGTGCGGTGTCCCTGCCCATGGCAGGGGAGTTGGAACTAGATGATCTTAAGGTCCTTTCCAACCCTAACTGTTCTATGATTCTATAATTCTATGATATAATATAAATTTAAATAATATGTTAAAATGTAAGTGATGCTAACTTAATGAAACTTTTTCCTTCTGAAATTTGAAATGGACAATCTTTGTTATGTTAGACATGACATTGGATTAATTGTAGAATTCTTTCATCTTTGTATTAGTCATGAACTTTTTTAAGGGAATTAAGGAAATGAAGAATTCAGTTGAGATACTGTCATCACCATATCTTCTACATAAAATACTCTGATCTGAAAATTTTAGCATGAAGTTATCTTTCCCAACAATTTCTGACTTAAAGAACTTCCAAAATCCAATCTGCAGGATAGATTCTGTGTAGTTACATTTCAAGCCTATACAAATCTGAAGTTTTTTTCCAGAAATAGGATGCTAAAGAACTGTGGCTTTGAATTGAGCCAAAGGATGAGGGTTTCAAGTTGACAGATTTAGATATTCTAAATTTCAGCCTCACACTCGCAGGCCTTTGTCCTCACTGGGGACTTCAACCACCCTCATATCTGTTGGAGGGACGGTACGGCCCAGCACAAGCAATCCAGGAAGTTCCTCGATTGTGTGAAAGATAACTTCCTTCTGCAAGTAATAGAGGAGCCGAAAAGGAGAGGTGCCATGCTTGACCTTGTGCTCAACAACAGGGAAGCGCTGGTTGGAAACGTGATGCTCCAGGGCAGCCTTGGTTATAGTGATCATGAGATGGTTGAGTTTGAGATCCTCAGGACAGTGAGAAGAGTGTGCAGCAAGCTCACTGTCCTGGACTTCAGGAGAGCAGACTTTGGCCTCTTCAGGAACCGGCTTAGTAAGGTTCCATGGGATACAGCCCTAGAGGGCAGGGGGGCCCAAGACTGTTGGTTGATATTCAAGGATCACCTGATACAAGCTCAGGAGTGTTGCATCCCAACTAGAAGGAAGTGCAGCAGGAGGGCCAGGAGACCTCCTTGGATGGATAAGGAGCTGCTGAGGAAAATTCAGAGGAAAAAAGAGGCTTATAAAAGGTGGAAGCAAGGACAGGTGGCCTGGGAAGAAAACAGGGATGTTGTCTGTGAAGCTAGGGACCAGGTTAGGAAAGCTAAGGCCCAGTTAGAATTAAACATGGCTAGGGATGTTAAGGATAACAGGAAGGGATTCTGTAGTTACCTTGAAAATAAAAGACAGACTAGGGACAACATGGGCCCTCTCAGGAAGCTGTCAGGAGAACTGGCTACCCTGCGTTTGGAGAAGACTGAGGTTCTGAATGACTTCTTTTGCCTCAGTCTTCCCTGGCAAATGCTCTGAGCACACCACCCAAGTCTTGGAAGGCAGACGCAGGGGCCGTGAGAACGAAGACCCTAGGCCCACTGTAGGAGAGGATCTGGTTCAAGACCATCTTAAAAATCTGAACGTGCACAAGTCCATGGGTCCTGATGAGATCCATCCGTGGGTCCTGAAGGAGCTGGCGAATGAAGTTGCGAAGCCGCTGGCCATCATATTTGAGAAATCATGGCAGTCAGGTGAAGTTCCCGATGACTGGAAAAAGGGAAATATAACCCCCATTTTCAAGAAGGGGAAAATGGATGACCCAGGGAATTACAGACCAGTCAGTCTCACCTCTGTGCCTGGCAAAATCTTGGAGCAGATTCTCCTGGAAGGCATGCTAAGGCACATGAAAAACAACAAGGTGCATGGTGACATCCAGCATGGCTTCACTAAGGGGAAATCCTGCCAGACCAATTTGGTGGCCTTCTATGATGGGGCTACAGAACTGATGGACAGGGGTAGAACAGTTGATGTCATCTACCTGGACTTGTGTAAAGCGTTTGACACTGTTCCGCATGACATCCTGGTCTCTGCATTGGAGAGACATCAATTTGATAGGTGGACCACTCGGTGGATAAAGAACTGGCTGGATGGCTGCATGCAAAGACATACAGGCTGGGCAGAGAAGAGATTCAGAGCAGCCCAAGGAGAAGGACTTGGGGGTGTTGGTCAGTGAGAAACTTAACATGAGCCGGGTTCAGTGTGCGCTCGCAGCCCAGAAAGCCAACCGTATCCTGGGCTGCATCAAGAGAAGCGTGACCAGCAGGTCGAAGGAGGTGATCCTGCCCCTCTACTCTGCTCTCATGAAACCTCACCTGGAGTATTGTGTGCAGTTCTGGTGTCCTCCACATAAAAAGGACATGAAACTGTTGGAACAAGTCCAGAGGAGGGCCACGAGGATGATCAGGGGACTGGAGCACCTCCCGTATGAAGACAGGCTGAGGAAGTTGGGGCTGTTCAGCCTGGAGAAGAGAAGGCTGCATGGAGACCTCATAGCAGCCTTCCAGTATGTGAAGAGGGCCAGTAAGGGTGCTGGGGAGGGACTCTTCATTGGGGACTGTTGTGATAGGAGAGAGGGTACCGGGTTAAATCTTGAACAGGGGAAGTTTAAATTGGATATAAGGAAGAAGTTCTTTACTGTGAGGGTGGTGAGGCACTGGAATGGGTTGCCCACGGAAGTTGTGAATGCTCCATCCCTTGTGGTGTTCAGGGCCAGGTTGGACGAAGGCCTTGGGTGACATGGTTTAGTATGCGGTGTCCCTGCCCATGGCAGGGGAGTTGGAACTAGATGATCTCAAGGTCATTTCCAACTCTAACTGTTCTATGATTCTGTGATTCTGAACTTAAACAAAAATACTCAGCTTCCTGAGATTGTCTTAGGTTTGTTCTCATTTTCCAAGTGTTACTGACACACCAACACAATCAATACTGAATGTTCTAATCATCTGACGGACTGATTTTGCCATGTACAACTTCCCACTTTACTTGAATGATATTTGGTTTACATTCTAAAAATAATTTCTAGGTTTTGGGTAAAATGGAGAATTTTAATGCGAAATTGAATGTTTGGACGTTCCAAATAACTGCTTGGGATAGACTGTAATTTGAGGGTGATCTGTAAGCAGACACAACTCATTTCTAGCTCACTGGTGTCACTTTTTAGCTCCATTTCTCCTTCCTGTCTAGGAAGTGTAGTTTCAGAACTTAGCAGTCAGACTGCTGTGCAGGGTACTGTGTGGGATTTTTATTATACCCTTTCTCCAGCCAATAATACAGAAATGATCTGGTGCAAACTTTGGGGACGGGCTGAGAAGTTACACTGTGAGCATTAAGTATATCCCTTTTAAATACCAGGAATGTGTTTTTGAAAGAAAGAGGAAGGAAACCATCAGTGTTGTCCAGATCACACAAAACTGTGTACTGTACTGTCTATATACTATAGTGTATGGCATATGTAACTAATATTTCTTTTAGATATTACCTGATAGTATATGGGTTTTCAGTTTCCGTGGCCCTTTCTGTACCGCTGAGGAGCTTAAAAGTTATCTTTTTTTGGATAAAATTTCTATTTTCTGATGCAGTAATTAACTATTTCTGGATTTATGTTGGGTGACACTGAAGTTCAAGGGAAGAGTAACTTAAAGTCATTAAAAGCCACTTGGTAAATCAGAAGAATTAACTAGGACCAGTGCCACATTAGCAGAATGCCAGTGGTTGAGTTCTGCATATAAAATACTAGCTCATGCCTTCCTTAAGCTCCTTTGATTGACCTTGCATTCAGCTTCCATTGAATGAGCTCTTGCTGAAGCTTTGCAGAAGGTAGAGAATGTTGGTATGTGTTGTAATGATTAGTGGAACATGGAAAGGCTCAAGTGTGTTGGCACAACCAGTGTCTCAATGTGATGAGCGAAGTGTATGGTTCATTGAGAAGTCTCTGTGTCTTTTGGAAATTAAGTCTTGGCCAATGAACAGTAGGCCCGTGTACACATATTTAACTTACATGTCTTTAGACTGAGGTATTTCATTTATAATTAAGTGTTTCAAGCAAAGTTCTAAAGAGGTTCTTGAATGCATCATCCTTCAGCTATGTCCTGAAACAAGCTGTTGATGTGAGGATGGCATAGTCTTCTTCCTTTATCTGCTAGCATTAGTCAGTTCAATTCAATTCAGTTCAGTTCAGCTCAATTCAATTCAATTCAATGCAGTTCAGTTCAGCTCAATTTACATCAAAAGCTGTATGAACAAATTTGCTATACTACCTACATTTGCTGCTACAAACTAGCATAGAAATAAATGGCTATTACTGTTGTAGTGCTCAGAAATTCTATAGTAAAAGTAAAATTTACAATTAAGAATGTAGGGTATAGCACATTTATATCCTGAATAGCCCTGAATTTGCAGTCACACTTCCAAACCCACCTCAGAATAAATTTGAAAAAACTGTCTTCTAACAGAATTCTGTGAGTGCAGAAGAATAGGAAAGAAGTTACTGTCTAAAGCCATGAAAAGTGATCTATCTATAATTCTCCTTCATGTACATTTGCAGGACTTACTCTTGTCCCTCAGTTTAGTAACTTAGCAATATAAGAGATGATTGCAGTTTTAACAAATACAAGCCTTTTACCGTGCATTTCAAATATGACTCACACAAATATGTGTTTAGTGACTGCAATCCAATTAATTGTGGAAAGTGTCAGTCATGCAAAACATCCTAGATCATAGAAAAGCTATTAAAATTATTTACAGAAACATAAACATTACTATGGATAGCTTTTGACCTCTGAGCTAACTTCATGTTGGGGAGGAATTTGGATGTTTAGCAACAGTCCTTACAAGAAACAGTAATGCTTCTTCATGACATAAATACAGTTGTTCAAAATGTGCCACATCTGTGTGCTTCAGAGCTTTACTGAGTGACTGAGGCATGGGAGTCGTACAGATACATATATACTGTTCTATGCCTCAGGAGTTTTTTCAGTTGTGTGGGAAATGTTGCTGGACTTTGTTGCTTTCAGCAAAATTAACCAGCCTGTTTTCAATGTTCAGCCAGTACGTCTTTGTATCATGGAAACCCAGAATCATAGACTGGTTTGGGTTGAAAGGGACCTTAAAGACCTTCTACTTCCAGTCCCCTGCCATGGGGAGGGACACCTTCCACTAGATCAGGTTGCCCAAAGCCCTATCCAACTTGGCCTTGAACACTGCCAGGGATGGGGCATCCACAGCTTCTCTGGGCAGCCTGTGCCAGTGTGTCACCACCCTCACAGTGAAGAATTTCTTCCTAATATCTAATCTAAATCTCCCCTCTCTCAGGTTAAAGCCATTTCCCCTTGTCCTGTCCCTACAGGCCCTTGTAAAAAGCCCCATTCTATATTTCTCGTCAGCCCCCTTTAGGCACTGGAAGCTGCTCTAAGGTCTCCCCGGAGCCTTCTCTTCTCCAGGCTGAACAAGCCCAGTTCCCTTAGCTTGTCTCCAGAGCAGAGGTGCTCCAGCCCTCTCACCATCTTTGTGGTCACTTCTGGATTGAATCCCAAGAGATCCATATCCCTTTTGTGTGGTTGCCCAGAAAGCTGGACACAGAACTTTAGGCAGATGTCTCACAGAAGTGGAGTAGTGTTCTTCAAAGCAACATGAGTTTATTATGGCCAAATTTTGTTTTAAAAGTACTTTGGGATATTTTAGCACTGAGAATCTGTGGTCTAACCTCCTCTGGATTTTGAGGAGTTGAGGTGCCCCTGTGTAACATCCCCCTTTTCACAAGCTACATACTGCAGAAGGAAGACAAGTATTTTGCATGTCTAACTCACTGATCTTCCTTTACACTGTAATACTTGCTCAGAAGATTTGTTGCCTGTGTTTTGTAGTTGGTGAAATACTATGAGAGTACTGTGACTGTTTGAAAGTGTATACCTACCAAAGGTTGTTCTGACATACTCAATTGCAGTCAAACAAAATTAGCAATGTTGAATCAGTGCGGTGCATATTATGGGGGAATTATAATTGACAGCATTCTCAGTCACACGAAGTGGCTTTCTTTACGAGCTTTGAATGTTACTATATTTCCTTATTTGTGGACAAAAAAGCAGATAGAAGTTCTTCTGTTTCAAAGCAAAGTTTTTTTTTCTAAAAGTGAATGGAAAACTGATTTTTTTTTTTTACAGTCTTTTTTAGTCAGGAATTTATAAATGGCATTTGCAGAGATTAAACTGATAATTAAAAATATTGTGGAGTTCAAATAAGATAGTTTCATTATCGTAAAAAATAGTCAACTTTGTGTTGACAATCCTTTACATGTATGGTGAAAAATGTGTATCTGACGGGTTCACTTAGGAATGGGGAAGTGAACTTCATTTTTATGAACAATTTTCATATTATGAAATGATCTATCAATCGTTTTAATGAACAATTTTCATCTTATAAAACCATTTTTAATAGTTTTATTAGAAGTACAGAGATTACCGAGGTTTACTCATATTTCCCCAAACTATTTACTAAGTTCATAATTTTTCAGACTTTGTAGAAGATTCAAACAATCACCAGTGAGTACATAACTCATTTTGTGCTCAAAAAAAATCTGGAGGTACTTTTAGCTTGTTTATGAAGGAGTATGTTTCCCTTGTGGTTTGAGCCTCTTCTTTAACTCAGTAGTCTCATGGCACTCAATTTGTATAGAATAATGGGTGAGGGAAAAGCATATTTGAGTATTAGTTTATTGGACCTGTGCTTTAAATGCCTGTTATGGAATAGTTCCAGATTGGCAGTACAATACTGTAAATTGTTTATGAAACCGTGATACATTTCCTATAATTTATTCACCGTTTCTGGTAAAATGGGCTGCCTATATGGTTGTAACACCAAAGTTAGGGGTTAATAGGTAATAATAGTATAGTGAGTCATTTGTGCATTCCACATTATCAAATAATCTGTGTTTTCTTACTGAGCACAAATGGAAATTTAAATACTCGTTTTAGGAGCAATGCATGTCTTCTCATATGTTGCCTAGTGATTCTCATTTCAAGTTTATTTAGATCACAGCAAACACTTCAATTGGATTATCTCATAGAGCATTTCAAATGCATCTAAAATAAAAAACTTTAAGAGGATGCATTTGCTTTCCATGCTATTTGCTTTTCTACAATGTGACTTCTATGTGCTGGAATAATTTTTACGTTGTTATAGAAGAGGAAAGTGATTCTAAGGGAGAACACAATCCTTTTACACTTGCATTATCTGCATCATATTTATTTAAAAGTATAAGAGTAACAAATCACTGTATAGTACCAGGATAAATAAAAGAATAGGTTGAAAATATTTTAGTCTTGTTTCAGCTATTCATAGTTCTAGTTGGAGTTTAAAGTAGTTGTTAGTTGCCTTTTTTTTTCTCTTCTAAAATACATTTTTAATATATTCCAGTCCATCAGTGATAGAATCACAGAATCATTTACGTTGGAAAAGACCTTTAATGTCATCAAGTCCAACCATACACCTAACACTGCCAAATCCGCCACTAAGCAATATTCTTAAGTACCACATCTACACGTCTTTTAAATACCTCCAGGGACGGTGACTCCATCACTTCCCTCAGCAGCCAGTTCCAGTGCTTGACAGCCCTCTCAGCTAAGAATTTTTTTCCTAATACCCAATCTAAACTTCCCCTGGTGCAACTGGGGAGGTTTATCTGTTGTTACTTGGGAGAAGAGACCAACCCCCACCTCACTACAACCTCCTTTCAGGCAGTTGTAGAGAGCAATAATGTCACCTCTGAGATTTCCCTTCTCCATACTAAACACCCCCAGTTCCCTCAGCCATTCCTCATCAGAATTGTACTCCAGCCCCTTCATCAGCTCCCTTCTCTGGACCCACACCAGCACCTCAGTGTCCCTCTTCTAGTGAAGGGCCCAGAACTGAACACAGGATTCAAGGTGCAGCCCCACCAGTGCCCAGTACAGGGGGATGATCACTGCCCTGGCCCTGCTGGCCACACTACTGCTGATACAGCCCAGGATGCTGTTGGCCTTCATGGCTACCTGGGCACAAGCTGGCTCATGTTCAGATGGCTGTTGACCAACACACACAGGTCCTTTTCTGCAGGGCAGCTTTCCAGCCACTCTACCCACACCTGTGTGTCACATGGGTTTGTTGCGACCATGTGTTACCATTCTTATTGCAGTAAAATGCCTCAAGATAACAAGTATCCTGCTGAAATTTGGAAAAAAGAAAAAAACAAAAAACAAACCAAACAACAACAACAAAAAAGGCAAATTTAAAAGACTCGGTTTGCCAGTATACTTCAAAACTGGAAAATAGCTTTTAACATAATTCATACTTTTCAGGCTTTCTTTATAGAAAACGTTTTCAAATGTCAATGCAATTTATGTTAGAGCATTAGATGTGCTCTTACCTTCTGGTTTATTTTACTTTCTACGAAAAGATTAAATCACCCATCTGTATGGGTACAGAAAACACAGTTAAGGACTCCTGAAAGTGTACTTCAAGTTCAATATGGAGCAAGTGAATTTCCCTTTTCTTTCTATAAAAAAGGCAGTGTATCTTAACTGAGCCTCAATATGTGATTCACAAGAGATATCTCTCTCTCCCTTGCAAGAATAATCTGAAATTTTGAAAGTGAATAGAAACGGCAATATTCCATCACTGGATTCCAGTGTAGAAAGTACAGATTATACAGACAATGCATGTGCTGCATGGATACATTTTTAAAAATTTTTTTTTACTAAGTCTATTTTGTGTGTTTCAAGTATGTATCAATACAGATGAACAACAGAAGATCTCACAATTTGGGCAGAAGAGATGCTATCCCATGCAGAGTCTTAAGGAGTAGTGGTAATGCGTGACCACAAGGTTTTAATAACAGCGCTTTTTTAGTTGATTGAAAATATATAAGGGGACATGTAAGAACATAATCCATTGTAATCTGGTATAATGATACTTAAAAATATGATTTTGTCTTTTAAAAAATGCATAGCAAGTGGATGAGATTGCAAGTTTAGTCACACTTATTAATTATACTGAATTTTTAGTTTTAATTAGAGTAGCTCTTTTGAGAGGTAAAACCTTTTACCACTAGGCCGTTTGAAACCTGAGATAAAAAGGAAGAGTTCTTTCAGAATATTATTTACATGATTTTAATTATTATAATCTCCATAGCCGTTTTTTGAAAAAGAGCACTTAATCCCTTAACCAGTTTTCATAATTTGCATTTTGTGAAAACATGTAAGCCCTGCAGGCATATCGTCTCCGATTCTTTTCAAACCAAACTTATTTTTAGAGAATTTCATTTTGTTCCTGCTCCAAGTCCCATTTCCTATCATAACACCTGTTTCTCATGCAGAGTGAACTGATTGGTAGAAAACTAAAGTTTGCTTCCTTTTGCCAAGACAGAGTATAGCCCTTGGCAAGGTTGCCTTTGAAAACAGTTTTTCATGCAGAGAACGTATAAAACCAGTATTGCTGTTGCCAAGATCCTCTGACTAATGAAGGGTCAGGGCAATAGTGTATTCTTTCTCATTGATGGTGGCACATTTATGTAGCATTTCTTCTGAGAAAAGGCAATAGCGTTTCAAACAGAAGCTAGAAGTTTAACCTTCTAAAAGGAAGGTCAGTGTTAGTTTTTATTGATAACGTAGAAGAAAGCAACTATGTAGGAATATGAAAGATAAATTCTGTGGCAAGCTGAAACTCTTAAAAACAGTGAGTTCTCAATTTTTTTTAATAAAAATTAGTTTAAAAATGTCTGTGTTTACAGTTACTTCTTTGAATCTCAGAGCAGGCTTATGCTTAGTGTTCCATATTGATGATTCTGAGAACCTAACTAGGGGGGATTAGCATATTGACTGAATTTAAAGGTCAGAATTTCAGGACCTCACTTACAGAATAATTTTTTTCTTTTTTCCCCTCATTGGAAAAATGCATAGTAAAAAAAGATGGAATATTCCTTGTGTTTAGAAATCCTGGCTATTATTACCATTCCATTTTTTCCAATGTGTGTAGCAAATAATCTTTTCTGTGACATAGAACAAAAAATCAGGTATCTTTAACTCATATTTTTAAATAAAAGCTTTCAGTAAAACTTGTTTATAATGGATAGGCTGTAATCTATGAAGCCAGGAATTTCTAAGTAAAATTTTAATTAAAATATTAAGTGTCTCACAGGTATAGAAATATCAAGTAAGTATATATTCTGTCAACAAACAAGCAAATGAAAACAAGATGAGGGAAGTTACTTCAGGTAACAAAATTAATAGCTACTCTGGATGTCCTTGGATAGTTAATGAAAGCTCTTAACTCTCAGAAAGTTCCTTGTGGGCTTCTTGTGTATTACGATTCTTGAGAAACCACAGTAGTCCATTCAAATGGAGCACTCTTTAGCAGGAGTCTTAGCTGAATTAGCAGTAGCACTCACAGTGATTAGGATTGGCTGTGTATTAACAGCAATTGAACTTTCCTTTTATAACCACCATTTCTAGAAAAAACCTTCTGAAACACATCCAAAACATAGTCCCATACAAGCTAAAGTGAAGAGAATTAACTCTCCCAGCAAAACCAGCACAGACACTTCAGAGTGTCTGAAATAATTTTTAAGCTTCCATGAAGTGCTTACTTCCTACAAGGTTTATATATTGTTATGTGTATAAAAAAGGTATGTACTGTCGAATCTTGAGCTTAATATCAGTATCTTGACTTAAGATTTTAAATGGATGGTTACTCTTGGGGCATGGGGCTGAAGTGAACAGCACCATAAGAACGACGCTGTTTCTTGAGCAAAGTTAATTCATCTTTCTCCAGTTTTCCTAAGTCACTTTTGAGTAATTGTATAAATTGGACCCACTGCTATAGCTGTGTGATAAACAAAGTACCACCCATTATTGGTATAACGTATAATGGACCACACACTTGATAATTCTCAATAACATTAATGTGACAACTGATAAAATTTCTGCATTTATACAAGCAAGTAGCAGGATGAGTTGATATGTAGTTCCAGCCACTGAATTAGATCTTCAATTTTGTTTACAGTAGTAGTAGTTCTAAAGGTTTTATCCATCTAGAAAGCCAATAGGTACCTGAAAGATATTTCCCCATAGCCCTACAATACAGAAATAAGTATGTGCAATCCTAACAGAGAAATAACATGCTGAAGAAAACTCTTGGAACTGGATATTTTGATAGTTTGGTACTATGCAGAAACCACTTACCTGTATGAGTGTGTCATTTTCCCACTAGCAAGTTGTCTTACGAACATTTCATGTTCAAACAGCAACTTGTCTGTCAATTATTTAACAGAACCTGAGAGAAATTTGGACAACAACCATGAAATTACCCAATTACTCAGCTGACAAAGAATTCGTTATGGAAGATTCATGGTCTGTTCTTGGATAATCAGTGGTGCATGTTTTTACAAATCCTGTCTTGATGCCCCTCTGACACTTTCAGAACTCTCAGTTTCATTACATTATAGTAGATGTATGCATCAGTTTATATGTGGAGCAAGTCCAGAGGAGGTCCACAATGAGGATAAAGGAGCTGGAGCACCTCCTGTGTGAAGACAGGCTGAGAAAGTTGGGGCTGTTCAGCCTGGAGAAGAGAAGGCTGCGTGGAGACCTCATAGCAGCCTTCCAGTATCTGAAATGCTCTGCAGAGATGCTGGAGAGGGACTCTTCATCAGGGACTGTAGTGATAGGACAAGGGGTAATGGGTTAAAACTTAAACAGGAAGTTCAGGTTAGATAGAAGGAAGAAGTTTTTAATGTGAGGGTGATGGAGCACTGGCACAGGTTGCCCAGAGAAGTGGTAAATGCTCCATCCCTGGCAGTGTTGAAGGCCAGGTTGCACAGAGCCTTGGGCAACATAGTCTAGGATGAGGCATCCATCCCCGAGGCATGGGGGGTTGGAAGTTGGAACTAGATGATCTTAAGGTTCTTTAGAACCTTAACCATTCTATGATTCTGTGATACTGTTTCAGCTCTTCACATTTGCTCTAACATAGCAAATATGACCTGGGATAAAATTGCAGAAGTCTAACTGGAAAAATGCAAGCTATAGTAGAAAGAAACCCCAACACCTGATTGTTTTGTTCCTTATTTCACACTTTAAAATACAGAAGCAATATCTGTAGCACATTCTTCTTTTGCATATTTTAACATTTTCTGCAAGCTTGTTCAACATGATACATTTGATAAGCAAGGTAGGCGGTTAAACTGAAGATTGCAATTGTAAGGTCTGTTCTGAATTTAATACAGAATCATGGAAAAGGAGTCAGTGGGATCATCTGGTCCTACCTGCTTCTGAAAGCAGATCTTTAGTTAATCAAGCCAAATCTTGAGAATTTCCACTGGGGGAGATTCTAGCACTTTTAGGAAATCTACTCCAATGTTTAAGTTTTCTGAGAATTGTCTTTTCCCAGTGGAAGACTCAAAAAAAGACAAAGAAGAGAAGTTTATATCATCTCATTCCCTACGCTTCCTCAACCCACCCTCCCACTAAAAGAAGAGTCCGACATTATAAAACTTTCTATTTCATTTGACTCTGACTAAAGTTGCAGCCGGGAACTGGAGCTTTGTGTGTTGGTTTAGTCCTTTATGTCAGCAATGACAAGTTCAATCATACTTTCTGTCATCTTTTATTTGTTAGTAATTCATCAAAGAAAAATCACTACTCTGAACTTTGAACATCAGTTCTTCAGGGAATTTGCTGAGATGTTCCCAGTTACAAACAGTATTGAATACCTCTTGTTGAAAAAGTAATTATTAGATCCTTTTCCATTTTGTTTACAGGGCAGCAAAAAATACTAATGAATTTTGAAAAAAAGTAGATCATAAAAACTATTATTTTTACATTTCACATTTTTCAGACACAGTTTTTTATTGCTAAATATGTAATACAAATACAGCTTTTTTTTAAAATTCAAAGTAGTTTTTCCAAATATGAAAACAGCAACAAAGTCTAACTTAATATGTAGTTTTTTACTGATGAAAATCTAATACTGTGTTTTTTCTTCCAGAATTAGCATATTAAGATTCAGTCTTTTAAACTTTTGTCATACAGAGTAGGCCACCAATAAACTAATAATATTAAAGCTGAATTGACCAGAGCTTTGCACTCTTGCTTATTATTGTATATAAAATTTTCAATTTGTAAGTCACTTTTTTTGAGTGAAATTCCTCTTCAATTATTTATTTACTGCACTAACCTAAAACAAAATTTAATTAAATAACTGTGTGATATGGCTGTAATATGAGCAATCTGAGGCACAGCTACAGGCTGGGCAGAGAAGAGATTCAGAGCAGCCCTGCGGAGAAGGACTTAGGGGTGCTGGTCGATGAGAAAATGAACATGAGCTGGCTTCAGTGTGTGCTTGCAGCCCAGAGAGCCAACCATATCCTGGGCTGCATCAAAAGGAGCCTGACCAGCAGGTCAAAGGAGGTGATCCTGCCCCTCTACTCTGTTCTCATGAGACCCTGCAATACTGTGGTGTACAATACTGTACAGAACAGTATTGTGTACAGTTCTGGTGTCCTCAACATAAAAAGGACATGGAACTGTTGGAACAAGTCCAGAGGAGGGCCACGAGGATGATGAGGGGACTGGAGCACCTCCCGTATGAAGACAGGCTGAGGAAGTTGTGGCTGTTCAGCCTGGAGAAGAGAAGGCTGCGTGGAGACCTCATAGCAGCCTTCCAGTATCTGAAGGGAGCCTATAGGGATGCTGGAGAGGGACTCTTCATTAGAGACTGTAGTGATAGGACAAGGGGTAATGGGTTAAAACTTAAGCATGGGAAGTTTAGATTGGATATATGGAAGAAGTTCTTTACTGTGAGGCACTGGAATGGGTTGCCCAAGGAAGCTCCATCCCTTGTGGTGTTCAAGGCCAGGTTGAACAGAGAGTTGGGTGACATAGTTTAGTGTGAGGTGCCCCTGCCCGTGGCAGGGGAGTTGGAACTAGATGATCTTAAGGTCCTTTCCAACACCAATAATTCTATACTATGCTATGCTATGCTGTGCTATTCTAAATACAGCTAGGAAGCCCCTTTTAATTATAGCATTAGTGAAGTGTGATGGGTTTACATTTCCATAAGATAGTCATAGTTCATCTTTAACACAGTTTGTGTGTTAATGCATTTTCATTTTCATGTAGGTGTAAATATAATACTTAACCTCCTAAATAACAGAAGTTGTCTTTTTTCAGTTAAGAGATTGTAGGTAATTTTTTTCTCCACAGATGACGTCGTGGTAAAATTTCTATTGGCTTTTCTTGGCCTAACATAGTGTACTCAGGGATTATTTTACTGGGGTTGTATCATAATAGAGAAACTTAAATTCTTCTAACACATAATCTAAATTTTATTGCCTTGAGAAGAAACTTCAGCTCTTTATGAAGGAATGTCCTGGAGTAAAGTGCTGTTTGGGTTATAAGTCTAAAATACCCATATAGAAGAATATTCCATCTGAATATTATAATAAAACTTTTCTTTTTTTTAAATGTCCTTTGTAAAAGTATTTTTTTTCCATATATATCCAGATAGAAGACAGTTGTTCTTAAGTGAAAATTGTTAATTGAGGGGTTTCTGCAATTACATAATACAGGATTGAAACAAGTGGGTATCATTGTACTTGAATTTGGTGGCTCTTTATGTTATGAAAAGGGTATCCTCAGGATGTATTACAAAGCATGGAATTAAATTATAAATTAAATAAAACCATTATGTGTACCTTAGTCACACAGTAAAACTGATCTGTTCGACAAACCAGGCAATATGGCTGAACACTGATATAGTAAGTGTTTTTAACTAAGTTATACATGTTTCAGACAGTAACTCAGTTACAGTGTATTTTTCTGTGATGTTATTTAAGCTAAGCAAGTTCCATTTTTTTTTAAGTTGTGAAATTAGGAATTAAAGATTACAGCGACCTGATTTTAAAAATTCATTTAATGTAAACTTTGGACCATTTTACAGTTTCAAAACACTGCAGAGGACTAAAAATGTGTCTGTGTATATGAACAATGTATCTTCTGTCTGTGTATAAAAGCTAAATGGTGGCTAGTGAGCTGTCACTGGCTCAACATACTTCCACCTAATCTCTGAATGAAATTTTTGTCTGTTGCTGACACCTTCCATCTCAGAGAAATTGCTTCCCAGGTAGGCAGCTTGGGAGGATCACTGGTAAAGGCAGGAGGGGGTGCTGCAGAACTGTACAGCAGTGTTGCAGCCTACATGAGCAAGGCTTCTGCTGCAGGGTGTACCACAGGGCTCCATTCTGCATCACCACCTGCAGCAGTGATGGTGCAGCAGCCCAGAACCTCCACAAGGCAGAGGTGGTTTTGGCACAGCAGGGACGCTGTGCCACAGGTGGCTGTCCCCAGCTGCTTGGAGCTGCAGTGGCAGCTAAGGCACTGCAATAATAATGACACTGTGCTGCCTTGCCCATCGTCAGGTTGCAAGGCAGAGCTAGTGGGAATGAACTGTTTAACACTTGTGCCAGTTCAGATTTCCATGCTGCAGTGAAAAAGGATAGCGAGTTTTATCTGGAGGTGTAAATATATCATTATGGTCTTTTCCTTTTCAGAAACATTTTTGCTTACTTTCAAAGCAAATACAGTATTTTAATACTTTAATTTTGTACCACTTTGTCGTGGTTTAAACCCAGTCAGGTAATTCGTTCGCTCACTTCCCCCCCTCCTTTCTTGCCCTCCCCCTGCTCTCGGAGGGACGGAGAGGAGAATCAAAAGAATGCAACTCCCACAGGTTGAGATAAGAACAGTTTAGTAACTAAGGTATAACACAGATCACTACTGCTACCACCAATGATAATAATGATAAAGGAAATAACAAGGGAACAGAATACAACACCTCACCACCCGCTGACCGATAACTCGCCCCCCAGGCCCAACCAAGCTCCGACCGATACCTCCTCCAACCCTGCAGTCTCCCAGACCTTCCGGCTAACTCCCAGTTACATCCTGGGCATGACGTGCTGTGGTATGGAATAGCTCTTTGGTCAGTTTGGGTCAGGTGTCCTGTCTCTGCTTCCTCCCGGCTTCCCCTCCTCCCTGGCAGAGCATGAGGCTCACAAAGTCCTTGGCCAAACCAAAACATCTCTATCAGCTCTGTTCCCGAGCTGAAAGTCAAAACACTGCACTGCACCAGCTACCAAGGAGGAGAAACATGACTGCTACTGCTGAACCCAGGACATTATCCACCCCTTATTCCATATCATTCACGTCATGCTCAGATCCCACATTTTCAATATACCATCACTCTTATCTCGGTGCACTCTTATCTTAGTGCATGGACCAGTCCCTATAAAGCTGCTGCGTCCATCTGGTCCATGTCAGGCTCCATCTCTTGTAACAGTCTTCCAGAGCAGGAGGGACTGTGTGCAGTGTTCACACTCGTGAATAACCTGGGCAATAGTGTCCATTGTCAAGTCCACCCCTCGATCATGAGTCCATCTCTGTGTTGCATCTCTGCTCTGATGGCCTGAAGTGCCATGGGCCCACCAGGCTTAAAATAATTCACTGTCCCCTTCAGCAGTTTCTGCAGCTTGTTGTTGGGGACTCCATACAGCTGCCTTCCATCTCCGACGCTTCCAAAGCACTGGAGGGGCCCAGTGGACTAGATACTTGCCCATAATGTCCCACACACCCTGCCACTCATGACTCTCCAGCCTTGGGGAAAATCTCTTGGTCCCCCTATATTGTTGTCTAACCCCAGACAAGACCCAAACCTGACTCTGCTTAACTTTTGAGATCAGACAAAATGGTTGTGGGTAGAACACAGCCTGTGTGTGTGCCAACATGCTGATCCCCATCACAATCAGCAGGCAGGTCCCAAGGATACCCAAAGGCCATTCAAAACCTTCAGAACTCTCTAACGATGCTGCTGTACTTGTCACTGGGGCTGGTGTAGCTGCTGTGCTTGCCGGCTCTCCCACCGCCAGCTTCTCTTTTCCTGAGTCCAGCTCTTCCTCCTCTGCCTTGCTGGGAAATGCTGCGTGGTCTCCTGCATCCTCCTGGGGCTCGGCAGGCGGCTTCCGGGGGTGCTCTCGGCCGTCGCGGGGCTCGGCTCTGCCGCGGGGCTCGGCTCTTCCGCGGGGCTCGGCTCCTCCGCGGGGCTCGGCTCCTCCGCGGGGCTCGGCTCCTCCGCCCCCTTCTCCCGCTGCTCGGCAGCCGCCTCCTTCCTCTCCTCGACCGCCCCGACCTCCTCCACCGGCAGCCGTCCCCTCGCGGCCTCCGGCCTCTCTCCCGCCGCCGCTTGGTCCCCGCGGCCGCTCTCCCGGGCCGCTTCAGCAGCCGCCGGCTCCCGGGACCGCTCCCCCTCAGCTCCCCGCAGCCTCACGAAGATGGAGAGTAGGGTGAGGGCCAGGACGGTGAAGAGCAGCCGGACGGCCAGGTACAAGTCCACGGCCACGTTTGTCCCGCCCTGCTGCTGGAGCCCACCCGTATTACAAGCCATTGCCATAAAGCACAGTGAGACAAGAACCTTAGCCCAGGCCCCACACTTGATAAACACTATCACAGCAAATACCGGCTCTACGTAAGTTACAACGGTCTGAAGCTGTGAGATCAAGAAGAACAACTCTGATACCCAATAAATCAGCATTGTGACGAATGACTATTAATGCAGTCAAATCTGTCGTTATCTCAACCCTTCGTGCCCCACGTTGGGCGCCAAAAAGAACTGTCGTGGTTTAAACCCAGTCAGGTAATTCGTTCGCTCACTTCCCCCCCCCCCCCCCCCTTTCTTTCCCTCCCCCTGCTCTCGGAGGGACGGAGAGGAGAATCAAAAGAATGCAACTCCCACAGGTTGAGATAAGAACAGTTTAGTAACTAAGGTATAACACAAATCACTACTGCTACCACCAATGATAATAATGATAAAGGAAATAACAAGGGAACAGAATACAACACCTCACCACCTGCTGACCGATAACTCGCCCCCCAGGCCCAACCAAGCTCCGACCGATACCTCCTCCAACCCTGCAGTCTCCCAGACCTTCCGGCTAACTCCCAGTTACATCCTGGGCATGACGTGCTGTGGTATGGAATAGCTCTTTGGTCAGTTTGGGTCAGGTGTCCTGTCTCTGCTTCCTCCCGGCTTCCCCTCCTCCCTGGCAGAGCATGAGGCTCACAAAGTCCTTGGCCAAACCAAAACATCTCTATCAGCTCTGTTCCCGAGCTGAAAGTCAAAACACTGCACTGCACCAGCTACCAAGGAGGAGAAACATGACTGCTACTGCTGAACCCAGGACACACTTCTAAGTTTATTAGCCTTAAAGATCCTGCAGGGGTCAGATATTTGATCTAGGGAGCATAAAATTTGAATGATGGCTCTGATAGTTTAGGATAAAATGTACAGAAGGAGAGCAGAGCACAGGAGAAATTTTTGTTTATTCGTACGTATGTCATGATGACTCAAATAGCTGCAATGTACTAAATAATGTATTCTAGTTTTGCAAGGACGTGAAACAACCCTAGGAACTAAGCAAAACATATCTCAATTAGGCTGTAAGTATTCAAATTGAGCCTGTAGTAGAGAAGATCAAGTTCAGTGATGCTGTTCAGTGAAGGAATAGAAGTATCCTAGAATGCTGTCTGCACAGGCTGGGAGGCTGGCACAACTTGGTCCTGACAGTCAAAGGGTACCAGCCTCCTCCTCCTCAGGGCTTCAGAGCTGTGCTCACAGTCTCCTTGCCCTGCTTTCCTCCACTTTGTAATGAGTTTCCCTCATAGCTCTTGCCTGTGTGAGAGAAACACCCCAGGTCAGTGACATGCCTATCTTGTGTTAAGGCAGTCTTTAGAGTTTCTGTGGAACAGTGTCATAGGGAGCAGTTTTCCTTTTATCCCTCCTTAAATCTTCAAGGGCTAAAGCCTTGCCTTGAAGGGAATCCACACTGAGGCTCTTACTGGGTTGTGGTGTTCATGCAACAGAACTAGCAAGAAACAGGGAGAAGAATGTTTTAAAAAACTATTTAAATTACAGTAAATGGGGTGATAGAGGGCAGAATCAGTGTTTATTAGTATTGAGTGCTATAGATGCACAGTAATAAACAATATAGGTATGGAAGTCTTCATACAACATTATGTGGTTTCATTACATTATCTCTAGAAAATTATTCCCGCATGCGCACAATAATGTGGTAGTGGTCTTTTGGACCTCTGGTGGTTGTTTCTTCATCATCTTCCTCTTCATCACTTCATCCTTTGGCTGAACTTTGGAGTTGGCCAGACTTCTTGTCTGTTTGCCAGCTCCTTAGTTGGTTCTAACTGGTTTCCCTAAACATTAACTGAAGAATTCTCTTCCTTGTCATTGTTATAGAAGCCACCTGGGGTCCAGGTCACTTCGTTACAAGCAAAAGGCTCATTCTATATACAATGAGCTATCCTTCATTCTGTCTTTCTTGTTCTTTTCCCGTCTCACAATCAGGGCAAAATTGGGTAATAGCATTTTCTCCAGTTGGGGGCAATGTTATCATTAAGAGAATCTGCCCCAAAGGTTGTACATGTTTCTCAGGTATACTACATAAGTTACAGATATATTTTGTGTTGAACATGTTTCTGTAGAACAGTAACATACTGATTTTGCCTCTAGATTCCTTGGGATTGACTTTTCATCCACAGAGTTAATGTTAAAAATAATATTGGTTAAAGGCCATTTCATGGTCTCTTCTTTTAATTGTACATCTGGGTACACCAACTTACACTTCTAATGTCAAAGTTGCAGTATGGTTACCTCTTGTCTAAAATATTAACCAAATAAGTCACTTCTAACCCTATGCCGGCAACGCACTGGTCTGTCTCCTCTGATGAAATACAAAATTAAAACCATTACTCAAGACAGAGCTGTAATAACAGCATTGACATAAAGTGCTCAAACTTTGTGAAGTGCACAAGTAATATCCCTCTTTGATCTTCATTTAATAATAGTGTGCTTTCACAAGCTTTTCAAGAGAGCATTTTAGACGCTGGAAGTGCCTGGAAATCAAATCTTTATTAAATATTTATGGGGGAGGACACCTAATGACTTCTAGGGGACCCTGCAAAGAGGTTCAGTGTCCATAGAGTGCACTTACCGTTATTTTTTTGTTGTTATTGTTGTTGTCATTAATTATTTAAGTGCCAGCAATTTGCTCAAAGCTGTAAAAAAATGTTATTCCAGCCTCTAAAAACTTAGTCTCAATCAAACCAATGGGTAAAGTACATTAACTCACTATGGAATAAACACTTTCAAAAAGCAAGCCTGATTATTGAGGAGAGCACCTTTTCATACTGCTTCTTATTTTTTCTTTCTTTATGCCATCCTTGCTGATATGCCTTGCAAGAGCAGAAGTTGCTGCAGGAGGCAGGACCATGTTGTAGGAGAAGGAGTAAATGAAGGCCACTGGTTGCTTCCTCACATTCACAGTAACTGCAGGGACAGCTTTTTTAATTTCCACTGTGACATCTTGATGGAGAAGACGGGAAGGGGCACTGTTACTGTCTCCTGAAAGACAAGGTCTGCGTACTTAAAGTCTTTGCAGACCTAAGATGTGTCAGGACAAAAGAAAATGCGGCCAGAGTTCTTTGTGGACTGGTTAAAAATAAGACATTGGCTGCTTGGATACCAGCATGGGGTTGTCATTGCATACATACAGGAAGGTATATGAGAGTCTGATGAGAGTTGAAGGAAAGAGATACCAAAAAAGCATAGTAACCAATGCTGCTGGTAAAAAAAAAGGGTTGTTTTTTTTTTAAGAGCTATTTAACATCTAGGCTAAATAGATCCTCATAAGGTTTTTAAAAGACAAAGCAGGCTAGAATTTTGAAGGACAGACTGTTTTGAAGGATAATACAGCTTGACAGAAAGTGGTGTGATGTAGCGCATGTATTTAAAAATAGGTAGGTGGGAATGATACCAAACAAGCAACTAGGCATTTGAACAGCGTGGGTGGGTAGACAGCAAGGAGGCAACACTGAACTGAAACTTCTGACCTTAGATAATCTGGAAATAGTACAGAATAATGGATTATCATCTACCTGGAATATTTCTGTAATGAATTTACAGACTTACGTTTTGCAAAAAAACTTAGAAGAAGAAAGAAAAAGACTGCAGAAGGAAGTTTGAGTATCATCAGTGTGTGAATGAATTTACACAAGAACAGAGGATAAAATGACAAAGAATTAGAAATGGGAACCACCAGTAAAATAAAATTAGAAGAAACAGAAAGCACTAAAAAAAAAAAAAAGATCGCTTAAATCCCAGTGCCAGGAGGTGTTCAGGACCTTTGGAGAAAAAAATGTCTGTGAAAAAAGAGGCTTTAAGGATTTTCTAGGACAGGGAAACAGGAGCCTGAGAGCACTTAATTTGAATGAAGCTGGAAACAAGGTATGCTAAACTGGATTGCAAGCAATTCAGACGAGCAGTAGGAGATAAAGAGGTGGATGTGTGTGTATTAGTTCGTTCACAAAGCTCCTCCAAGCTGTGTTTGTTACAAGTTATGATGAACTCAAACCAGTGTGTATATTAGGTCTCTTGTGTTAATTAGGAATTGATTATGTTTATAATCAATGATATGATATGATTATATCAGCCCAGTCCTGATTTGTGACTCAGCTACAATGGATCTATATGTGCTGTTTAATGTATATTTGTCAGTTGGCAAAAGAAGGGCTTTAACTAAATTACTAAAACATTTGTAGTTTGATGCACAGTTACTTATGTTTTTGACCATTATCTGGGTTTTGTTAATATTATTTTAAAATAGACTGCTTTAACATCTCAGCACCAATGGATTCCTGTTTCAGTTTATTACACATTTCTGCATACTGTAATGTTGGAGAATCTTTACATCCTTAAAAATAATTATACTGATTTTTAAGTTACGTTTGTTTTTATTTGTGAAGGAGAACAGCATTCACAATTTGAAATCTTTTTCGTGAATTTAAACAGTGTAAGATTTTTTAGATGTTAAATGCATTTTAACAAAACAGATTCTGAAACCACACATAAAGAATGATCACTTTTAAAATTAAATATTGAAAATCTTGTTTTATTGAAGTTTTCCACTGAAAATGAAACAAGACCATCGAATCTTGAGCATTATCTTTTGCTTCAAAGTTAGAATGATGTAATATGTCATGCTAGTTACATGATATAAATTTGAACTATTACATGCATGGAGTAGACTTTGAAGTACGATGGGGAAAACTATGAGAAAAAACACAGAGGAAATGGTGATAATTTTAGTTTGATGATCACCATGGTAACTAATGGAAGGTGAGGAGCTGTTCATTGTGCTACTTGTAGTTTATCTGGGCATGAGTGTGTTACATTTTGGTAAAGTTCACAAAATTGCTTTTGATCCAAAGTGTCATTTTGCATAATAAGGAAAAGAGGGCAAAAAGCAGTTACAGAGTTTTGAGAGACAATATTAGAAGTCTCTACAAAATTTATAGTATCATAAAAATATAAATCTGGAAGGCTAATAATTTACTTTAAATTCTGTCTGTGTTCTGAGTACATATTCCTAGGAATATGCATCACAAAACAGTCTAACATCTTATATCACACAGCTTCTTTGGAAAGCTGGTTTAGTCCTTATCTATTCTGACAGTAAAGTGGGTGAATATAAACAAGTGATTTGTTTTTCTTCCAAAGATTATGGAATGTCTTTTTTGATAGATGCATTTGATGTTGTCACGGTTTAACCCCATCTGGTAACTAAGTGCCACCCATCCTCTTCCCACCCTGGGTGCAATGTGGAGGAGAATTGGAAGAACTCATATCAGAAATCTGTTGTTATGTCTTCATTGTAGCCTTTGTAACAGACCAACTAAACCCAGTACCTTTAACCTGTCATTTAGTTGCTAAAAATCTATCTAGCACTAATTTTGTCCATTTTGGAAATAGCTGTCCTGAGCTGGAAACAAGGCAGTGCGAAACAGCTCAACAGCAGAAATCACCTGTCATGCCTCACACATCTTAATTTTATTAATACAGTGCTGAAGAAAATTAATTTGCATCATACTGTTGTTGGCTCTTGGGTAGTCTGTAATAAGTTGAAATATTCTACCAATCTTTGTTTTGTTTGCTTTATTCTTTACCAAAATGAGCAACAAATCTTTCCGTTATTTTTTTTCTGGTTTGTGGAGGGATCTAAATACTCAAAGTATTACTTCCAGCCCCTATTCAATGAGTTGACTTTAGAAGGAGCATCTGTTAGAATACAGCTTTATAATTTAATTCCTCATAGAAAAAAAATGTTATCATGTTTTTATATGTGTCAGCACATCACATATATCATAAAGATATCAAACCTACATCAAAAGTATAGTTACTTTTTTTTTTCTGCTACCTGAAGTTGCTAGTCTCATACATTTCTCTAGGTTCATTCTCATTTATTTTTTTCCATAATATAATCATATTTTTCTATAATTTATACATCATACTTCTTTCAAAGTACATTTACAATCATGACACTATGAGAGAAGATGCAGCAACTAGGGTTTTTTTTTTTCATCCTTTATATATTCTTTTATGATCCCACTTTAATGTTTTAATTAGCCCAATAAAAAAATTACTGGCCTTTGTAAATATGAGTGTAAATAATATTTTGAGTCTATGATTTAGGTGTGGGTTTTTTTAATTTCAGGGATTTTAAAAATGCATTTTATACGTATTAATTGCTTAATCATGAAATTATTATCTATTTACTCAAAATACTGAATAGAGAAAATTGGGATGGTTATATTTAATTATGTTTTCTATTTTTCAAGCTATCTGGGAAGTTCAACAAATGACCTAATTTAGTCTTATGTCACAAAGTAAAAATGGTTGTTTTAAGAGCAGCAGCTATTTTATTAACCAAAAAGAGAGACTGCAGTCTTTTGTGTTATAGTGTTCATTTTGTTGGGGGGTTGTTTTTTTTTTTCATTTTTAATGCTTTATTACTGATAAGCAGAGTATCTCTCTCAGGTGATTCAGGTGATCACATGGACCACAAGAGTCATGTACCCTGTTTTTACTGAATTTTATATCTGTTTCTTCTTTTATTGACATTGCATTATCTGTAAATTATTAAGAACATTTTAAGATTTGAGTACAGTTTTGTCATCTTATGATATGAGATAAACCTTTATTCATAGTGACAGACACTAATCTCTGGAAACTGCTTTGGTTTAGTGTATCTAATTTTCTTCCCCACATGTTCTCTAACTATTTTCATGGCCTTCCCACTGTACTTCACACCAATATTCTAAGGGACAGTTTCTGAATGCTGTTGCTAGCCTAGCATTCTATGAAAGTTATATCTGAAGTGTAGGACTGCAGTATTTCTACTATTGTGCCAGAAATCTGTAATGCTGTGTTGCATGCTGCAAGGCAGGGTTCTGAGTAGCTTTCTGTTTTTTTTTCTGAGAATGGAGAACTGAGCTATATAAAAAAAATTTCATTTTGACATCTATTGTACTAACATAGAATTTCAGTGTAGATTACCATATATTCTCTGACGTTCAGTGGTGATTCTAGCTTATATAAACTCTTACCACTTTAGAAGAGTGCATATACTGGTATTATTTTTAAGATTTCCCTAGTGTAATCACACTTCATTATTATTTTCTGTTAATGTGTTCTGTAATGACTTACTAATTTTGTAATTATCAACTAAAAAGAGTTTAATGTAAATTACTTTTCTTATGATAAATGTATAAACCAGTATTAGCCTGTATAATCTGTATTAACCAGTACAATCTTTATGGCAAATTGGCCCTTTGTAATCTGTCCTCTGTTTTGGGCAGCAAATAATTTCATTGTCCCTTGAACAGAAATGAGTATATGTCACATTTAAACAGGGTTGCACTTCCTCTTCATGTGTTTTATGGTTAACAGCCAAAAAAGCTGAATAGAACTGCTATTTTATTTCAGAATATTGTTCCAAGTTTCATATGCAGCTATTTGATGATGCTGATGATAAACTTACTGAGGTATAAATGAGAAAGGGCCATATATTAGTGAAAGCACATGCATGTTTGAGTTTTATTTTAAATGTGACCATGCATAATATGTCCTTGTGAAAATGATTTTTGCTTTGGTTTGTGAAGCAGATAGTATATTGCAAAATGTCTGTGTGTTTTGAGGGGTTAAATTTACACACTGTTAAATGAGCTATAGCAGCTTTCACAGATGCATTCAACAAATGCATTTGTTGTTAACTTCTCCCTTGACAATAAAGGGAATTGAATCACCAAGACCCAGAGCTAAAAACCTCTCCAGATTTAGCCAAATAGCCAATCCTTTGTAACTATGAGTTTCGGCATGTCATAGCCTCTGTGTATTGGGACAAAGAGGGACTTGTGTTGCATGCTTGCTTTTGGAATATGTATTTTATATATCTCTTATACTGGAGCCAAGGTGCAAATACTCATCTCCCACAGATGCTGGCATGTCTAAGTGAGGGAACAACTCATTCAGTAGTGCGGTGGCCATCATAGACTGTACGTAGTAATACACTGGAGGTCTTCTGGTAGCAGTGTTTGTCAGTGGAAGAATTTACTCATGGGTGAAGCTGTCATCCTCACCAGGTGGCAGCTAAATACGCTGTTCAGGATACCCGTTAGAGAGTTCCTCAAATCATCCAGGACATCATGTTCAGACATCTTAAAGTATTGTTTGGGATTCATTTTAAGTAGCAATAGTGTACAAAAAAGTGTCCATTTATTGTGTAAAAGTAGAAGATGTATAGTAGGGTGTGACTTACCATTCTGTAATTCCTCTTAGTCCTCAATATTGTAATATTATGCATGCTGTCTTTTTTCAAAAGATCAGATCAACAATTGACGTCTATGGTCTTCAGGGAGCTCAAAGAACTTTGGTGCAAATAGTAGAGGCAACTTTCAGATCCAAAGACTTATTTGTATAGCTAGCATTTAGAAGACTTATTAAAAGGTAAGAACCAGTAGACTGATTGTTTCTCTGCTCCTTTGAAGGTGATACATTACAGGCTATGTTTTGCAGAAACAATGTTATACCTGGACTGTGAGCTTTTTGTTCTGAAACATTTTTATTCTTCCAGTTGTCTGTAAAGAGAATAATAGTTTTTGAAGGCTGATATTTAGGGCCATTGGCTTGGATAATTGCAGCTATAATTTGAAGTCGTTCAAAATTTCATTCTAAATAGCCGTACTAGTCTCCTGACAGGCTTTATTCTTCAAACTGAGCTGAACATTTTGTCTGCATTATTGACGATTTTCTGTAGGTTGTCCAAGACTCATCAAAGAAGAAAACAGTCTTTTCTCCTCATATAGGATCTTGGCATTTGATCGGTTTTGTCTGAGGTATTAATGGATAGTTTATCAGCCTAGCGAGATATTGTGGGATCCATGTTCCTTTATGGAAAGAGCCACTTAATTGTTCTTTAGGTTCCAGCTTATTACAGAACAGATAGATAGATGTTCACCCCAGTATTAAGCTGGATGAACTGTGTATTTGTTTTCACTGGGACAGAAGAAACTTCTTTATCATCATGAGTGTGAACCAACAACAAAGTCAATCCATGAGGACCTCGAGGTCAAATTGTGGCATTCTTTTTATATGTCTGGCAGGAAGACTTGACAACAGTTATCTTCCCAATCTTTCTACTCCAACTGACTATATATCATAGAATCATAGAATAGAATAGCTTCTTTCAGAGCTTGTTTAGGCAAGGGCAAACTGCCAGGTGGTAAGGTGAGAAGAAAACAATATAGCATACTCAGTAGTATGTTGATCAAAAGAAAGAAAGAGCCATTGGGGTTTTGGATATTTTAACTTGTTGGCATGGACAAATAGTTTAAAATTTTAAAAGGGTAGCGTTCAATTTGGTGATAGGTTTGGGAATCTCTAGCCCTAGTGGAAGGAGGTGTTAATCCAGCATCCTCTTTCTGGCCTGGTTCTTTAACAGATTGACATGTTTAGGAGAAGGTCAGGGCCCTTTATTTGCAATGTAGATGCTGATTGTGCTTGAGTGTATATAGTAATGGTTAATCACAGTGGTGGCCTTCATTGTATTTCATATTTCTGTGTGGGTGTTATTTTGTCTGATGCCAAATTTAATCGGTGCTGATACATACTGTGCTTTGTTTTGTACCCTGTGGATTTCTGTATGCTGTATTTCTAGGCTGATAACTGCTATCCTTACACTTACTGTGCTACCATGTTTGTCTGGAGGCACGGTTGCTCTTTCTGGTAATGGAAAGTAAGAAATGTTGAAAATCAAACTGAAAGAGCCACTTAAACAAAGGAAAAAAAAAAGAGAGTGAAGGTATGCATGTGTCCTGTGTTCAGCCGTAGCAGTCATTTTTCTCCTTCTTAGTAGCTGGTGCAGTGCTGTGTATTTGACTTTTGACCTGGCAACAGTGCTGATAACACCAATGTTTTTAGTTGCTGCTCAGTAATGTTTACTCTGACCAAGTTCTTTCTGAGTCTCATGCTCTGCCAGGGAGGAGGGGAAGCCGGGAGGAAGCAGAGACAGGACACCTGACCCAAACTGACCAAAGAGGTATTCCATACCACAGCACGTCATGCCCTGTATATAAACTGGGGGCAGTTACCCAGAAGGGCTAGATCACTGCTCATTGGGCCTGGGTATCAGTCGGTGGGTGGTGAGCGGTTGCGTTCTCTTCCCTTGTTAACAATTTCCCTTATTATTATTATTGGTGTTAGCAGTAGTGGTTTATGTTATACCTTAGTTACTGGGCTGTTCTTATCTCAACCCATGGGAGTTACGTTCTTTCGATTCTCCTCCCCAGCCCTCCAGGAGTAGGTGGGAGGAAGGGGGGAGGAGTGAACAAACAGCTGCGTGGTTTCTGACTGGGCTTAAACCACAGCAGCATGTGACAAGCTCCCTGCCCTGGATAATATACCAAAGGTTCTGTGCATCAGAGTATGCAACACAATACAAGAACTGAGTGTGGGAGTCAAAGTGAGAGTCATGTCCATTCTTCCTGTGATGTTGAAAAAAGTTCACATGGACAGATACAATATACTTGTGTAATAGAAGAATGAAGAGATAAAATCTATTTCTGGCTGAAAATCTGTGAAAAAATACTACTGCAAGTATTTTTTACAAGATGTCAGGAGTAATTTTTAGTTTTCAGGGAGTATTCTGACTAAAGGGGAATGTCTGGTTACCTTATGTGGAACACAAAGCTCAGGCATAATTGTAAATCTGCAACAGTACTGATACAAAACTACTTGTAGCTGAATACCTCCCTTTCTTCAGGTAGTGCTTCCCCACATACCCTGAACACTTGAAACATTTGATATTTATATAGTTTCCACTGAAACACTGAAAACAAAGTTTTCAATACCCAGCTTCAGGCAAAATGCATCTCCTTAGAAGCATAGATCTCTTCAGTAGACCCTGATTTCTTTTATATGGCTTCCTCTAATGAAAACCAGTTGTCAGTACTATTCTCAAATACAGTTTGAGACAGTTTGTATTTGTATGAGTTTTTATTAATTCTTTTCACTGCAAAGGTCTTTCCTAGCTTATGAGAAAAGTCACTGTACTGATGAATATAAGGACAGTTTTAAGATTTCAAAAATTAATGAAAAACGAGTCAAGCGTCTTCTCTTATTTTGCATTATATGTAGAATTAGCTTTTTAGTGTTGTTGCCATAAACTGCTGTTGTCAAGAGGTTTTCTATTTTGTTCAGCTGGCAAATAACCATACTGTTAGGAATATTGCTATTTTTATATACAAGGCAACATATTTTGTCTTGGTTATGAAAACCAGACAGCTGAAGCATCTGCTTTCAATGCACTTAAAAGGAATTGCATTGAGATTTTTGTTGCAGAAAGAGCAAAGAATATGTATTTTTCATATCTGAAATTAATGAACTGATGTTAAGAGGCTGTGACTTTAAAAAAGGCATATGTAGAAGTAAAATCATATTGTATTTATTTCTTCAGTAAACTAGTATTGGCTGTGACACATCCGAGTGTATGATGCACAGATTTTTGATTTTTACTGACTTTTTCTGATTATAAAAAGTGCTCATGCTCTCACATGAGGGTTATCTGTATGGGGCAGTCAACCTCTAATTCACATCTTGAAGCCCTTCGATCTCCTACAAATAGCAGCCTCTATCATTTATACTGAACTTCCCACTTATTTTGGAAAGCTGTACTGATTTTCCCCTGTCTCATGCATGCCCACTAGATGTTTTAAGATTCAGAATTTCAGCTGCTTTCACAACTACTGATTGCTGCCACAGTTTTCTGAAGCGTCACTGTCAGCATGAAACGAGGAAGTGTTGAGACATCTTTCTAGAGAACTAGGAAGAAATCTTAATGTTGAATTGAACAACAATAAAAACTTGCTCAGGATGCTGTTATCCATTAGTTTTCTGCAATTTTATAGGTTTCAAACATCTTTATATGGCTTTTATTTATGGGGTTGCTTGGGAAGCTATGTATCTATTTTCAGCTGTAGTCACGTGTACAAGCATAGATGTTGAAGTTAATACCCAACTCAGACTGTTGTTCAAAAACATGGAGTGTTAGTATATTAAGGCCTCTGTAATACCTAGTAATAGTATATCTTATTATAACTACTTGTATTTGCTGTTCGGTGATGATTATCTTAATTACCTGTATTGGATTTTCCCCAATTAACTGTAATCGTACTATTTTAAACTTCAGCCAACAGAAAAAAAGTCCTTTCTGTTTTTAATTTTCAAGGTATCTAACTTGTAATACTTTTTTTTGTGAGATCTGTAAATCCAGATCAAGAAATCCATTTTTCATTATTCCGTAAAGATAGAAGATCATCTTTTTTAATTCATGAAATTGTGCATGGTCTTTTGGAGGGAGCTTTGTATTGCTGCAGAGGGTGGGGGTTATTTTTATATTTTATATAAGGAGCCATGAGCATCAATTTTTTGCCCTGTACAAGGCCTTAAATAGAACTCTGAAACCTTTAATTAAACCTTGCAGTGTGTTTGGAAAGTCTGTGGTTATACTAAGGAATTAGGGAAAAAACTGCACTGACAGTGCTTTTATGCCATTGCATTTTGCCATTGCTTTTTTTTTTTTTGACATAAGATACAGCATCACATCAGGGTTGTTCACTGGTAGATTAAACACATAAGTTGAGACGTTCTGATTTTATGTATGACTTAATATTACAGTTTTGAAAGGTGTTCTTTCAAGCATTTTTTTCTTTAAATGCTTTTTGAACTTAGAGAATTCCTTTTCCTACATAAAACTTTATCTAGGTGATTTATTTTTATACTAGGAAATGCGTTATTTTCTGATGTCTTAATTTGGTCTTTTTATTTATTTTTCTTGTCACTTAATTAATGTATTACAGTATGTTATTTACCCCAGTCTAGAGTCCTGGAGCTTTTCAGATTATATCTCACCTCCTACTCTTTCTTTTTTTTATGAGAGGGAAACAAATCACTTTCTTGTTTGTTGTTTTGTTTTGTTTTTTTTTACTTGAAGATGCTAGAATTTGAGTTTGTAGGGGATTACAAAGTATGATAATAAGTTAATTACATCACTGTGATTGTCTTCAAAGATCACTCCTGAAGTATTTGAGAATCCTGAAGAACAGCTTATTGAGAACTTTTATATGCCTTTGACCCTAAATCGAGTGTTTTGAAAAGATTAGTAGCCACTTCTGTCTTTCTTGATCTTGTTGGGTTGAGAGGCCTACAAGAATTATATGAATGACTGAGGGCTTGACGGTTTGCACATATCACTGGGATCATAGCTGAATCCTTTTATGTGAGTCATAAACAAAATTAGAGCAGTGTTATATATATTCTTTTTCTTGGTTCTTTTTGTCCTGCATTTTGTTATGGCAAGAAGGAAAAAACAGATCTTAAAAGCTCATGGCTGTTTGCAAAGCATGTTTTTTGTTGTTCCCCCCTGACTTCAGTGCTTCAGGGATTTTTGGTGAAAACCTTTACTTCTTTTAATTTGTTGCAATAATGATAGGTATGGTGGCCTTTACCTGTCTTCCTAGCATTTCCTAATACTGATTGTAGGCATAAATTCTTCTTTAATGACTCTTTTTCTAGTAGACCTATGAGGTTAAGAAAGTTTTCTAGAGTGTATAGGAAAATGAATACTCCTGCTGTACAAGTATAACCTGAAAATCCTCTTCCAAGGGGTTTAGCAAGCATCAGTTTTTTTACCCTTAGTAGCCATAAAAATTGACTTTAGCTGTTAACTTGTCATTTCATATGTGAAGCAAAATTAGTCTGGATAGGTGCAAATAAAAATAATTCTGAGTGTAAGTCGACAGGAGTGAACAGTGGAGGGAGACTCTGTAGTTAAAAAAATAAAAGAGAAGTAGTTTCCCATCCCAACTCATCAGAGTAGTTGCCAGTCCATCCTAACCATTTCCCACTATAGCCACCAGTGTGCAGTGATACAGCTGCCTTCTACATTGTCAAGGAGTATGCTACAGCATGCAGTGATTAGCTAAAAAAAAAAAAGGAAGTAGACACAGACACTGGGTTCTCTATCCCTGTTCCTCAGTTGCAGTCCACATCTGAGGGGGCTCCTTTACCATTACCTCTTTGGTTTTATGTGATAAAAAAAACATGTGTTCTGGGTCTGAAAAATAACTTCTGGGACATTTGACAAAGAGTATCATAGGTGCATATTTAATATGGGAACCTATGTTGGTGGAACTGTGTAACTAGGTAAAATAGAAATGGACCCTGAGGATTTGGCCCATCAACGAGTTTTTGATATTTTAACTGAGATAGGAATGTAAACCTCTTAGCAACAGGACATGTCCTTTTCCTCTGCAGTCACAAATCAGTTGTGAAAATTTAGATTATATAATAGGGTAGGGTCATCTTAATTTCTTGTATTAAAATAATTCTAACTGCTCTTGGGTTTAAATTTGTGCTGCAATCCAACTACTAGATCTGTAAGGCCATTTGACAGAGATCTTTTTAGAGAAGAAAAGTGCTATGTAAGTAGATACTATGGTTAATAAGTGTGTGCAAGAGGATGCATGGGAAGGAATCCTGAAATCCCTGTGCCACAGCTTATAGTGTTATTTTTGAAGTAAGAAGCCCAGAGGGTGGCAGTGAAGGCAAAGTTACCGAGTCCAAGCATTTCTCACAAAGAAAAGCCAGGCCAAAAGTGGAGACATTTTAGACATCACCAGGTTACCTCTTGTAAAAAGAAACTAGCTTAAGGGAAAAGGGAAATTTCTTACTGTCTCCAGCTGCCTACAAGAGAGACACACAAGAAACCAAGATCTGAGATTGCTGTAATCACTGCAGTATTTTGTGCAGGGACAGATTCTGATTTCATAATTTCTAATGCTGACAGAGAGTGAAAATAGTTCAGAATGTGGTGGTAGTTATGATAGCTGATGCCAGCTGACAGGAAAGAATTATGGATGTTTCTTTATTCCTACATGAAGTTACTAAATGATGGAAAAGTCTTCAAATTGGGATTCAGTTGCAGAGGTACTAAGATTTCAGTTAGATGTCCCTCTCACTTGCATATGCTTAACGTGATTTAAGTTTCTTACATCAAAATGCTGAAGACTATGGATTATTATTCTAAAGCATATTAGAGTAATAAAGCCTTATGGATTATTTTAAGATTGTTTTTATGTTTTTCCCTGTCACTGAAACACTATTCTTCTAAATTGCCCATTAGTAACTTTTGTCTATATCCAAAATAAGATTAATTAAAATTTATTTTTAAAGAGGGGCTACTTTTTTAAAAAAAAAAAAACTTACTGTTGCTATATATTATTATTATTACTGTTTACTTGTTGCTGTTACTATTGGTATTAGCTAATGATCTGGTTTTGTAATCAAGGAAGTCTGTGAACACTGATTCACAGTGTCTTTAATAATTGTAAAATCTTACAGAATGTCTGAGTCAGAGTGACTGAAAGGCATATACTTTTCAAATCATTTCTGATGAATACTAAGAGAGTGCTCCAAAAAGACTTGTCAACTTTTATATTAGTTGCAGCTCTTCATGCTGTCGTCAGAGTGTGAGTGCAAAGGTATCTATCCCTGACATGTAAAAGTTTGTATTCACACTCATGGGATTTCTCCTTAGCAGAAAAGGAGCATTGTTTCTGGACTGATTTATATTCACATTTTGTATGTCTTATTTATATACACAAGGTGGCAGTGCTCTGTTTAGAGTGTGATAGTAAGGCGTGGAATTAGATCATGTAAAACCTTATGCTCTCTACAGTATATCTGCACACATTATACTACTGTAATTTCATTAGCATTAGTTTCATATACTTATACCCCAGTGTCCTGGGTTGAGCAGTAGCAGTCTTTTTTCTCCTTCTTAGTAGCTGGTGCAGTGCTGTGGTTTTGATTTTCAGCCAGGGAACAGTGCTGATAACACCAATGTTTTTAGTTGCTGCTCAGTAATGTTTACTCTGACCAAGGACTTTCTGAGTCTCATGCTCTGCCAGGGAGAAGGGGAAGCCGGGAGGAAGCAGAGACAGGACACCTGACCCAAACTAGCCAAAGAGGTATTCCATACCACAGCACGTCATGCCCTGTATATAAACTGGGGGCAGTTACCCAGAAGGGTTAGATCACTGCTCATTGGGCCTGGGTATTGGTTGGTGGGTGGTGAGCGGTTGTATTCTCTTCCCTTGTTAACAATTTCCCTTATCATTATTATTATTGGTGTTAGCAGTAGTGGTTTGTGTTATGCCTTAGTTACTGGGCTGTTCTTATCTCAACCCGTGGGAGTTACATTCACAGAATCACAGAATAGTTAGGGTTGGAAAGGACCTTAAGATCATCCAGTTCCAGCCTCCCGTTCTTTCGATTCCCCTCCCCATCCCCCCGGGGGCCAGAGGTGGAGAAAGAACAGGGTGGGGGGGAGTGAGCGAACAGCTGTGTGGTTCTGAGTTACCAGCTGGCCTTAAACCATGACAGTTCTTTTTGGCTCCCAGTGTGGGGCATGAAGGGTTGAGATAATGACATATCTGACCAGAGTGTGTCTAATCATATTTGTGATTGTTTTGCATTAATAGTCACTAGTCACAGTCCTGATTTATTGTCTCTCAAAGTTGTTGCTCTTGATCTCGGAGTTTCAGCATGTTGTACCTTACTTACAGCCTTACTGTACCTTACTTACAGCCGGTATTTACTGTGTTTCTCAGCTGGGGGCCTTGGGCTAAGGTTCTTTTTTCATTGTACTTTATGGTAATGACTTGTAATACAATAGAATCATTGATCATGAAACTGATCTGGCTTGTGTTCCCAGTGTGGTCACCACCTCTATACTTTGGGAGGTATATAATAGAAGTGTTTAGCAATTACAAATCTTTTTTCCCCTCCTCGGGTGGTCAACCCTTGAAGGAGTCATTCCATTATGCTCCCAGCCCCCCCACCAGACCATTTACAGCATCATTTGAGAGTTCTGAAGGTTTTGAATGGCCTTTAGGTACCCTTGAGACCTTCTGATTGTGATGGGGATCATGTTGGCATGCATACAGAGCTTGTCTTACCCACGATCATTTCGTCTGATCTCAAAAGTTAAGCAGAGTCAGGTTTGGGCTTTGTCTAGGGTTATACGACGATATAGGATGACTAAGAAACATGAGTGGCAGGGTGTGTGGGACAGTATGGGCAAGTATCTAGGCCACTGGTCCCCTCCAGTGCTTTGCAACTTCACCAGTGAACAAGTGCAAAATCCGGAAAAATTAGTGAAACACTTAAAAGAGGTGTGTTGTCATCCTGGTCATACCAGAGAGGGACAAATCATGGCAATGTGCTGGGGCTTGGCCTATGCGTTACAGAGCCCTGTTCAACACTATCCAGCACCTTCAAAAGGAAAAAAATGTCTCTGGATATGAGGGCAAAGCAACCGACAAAGCAGTTAATCCAGCTCCAAACACAGCAGCTACACCAACCCCAGCGACAAGTACAGCAGCTGCTCAAACTTCAACCGCAACAGACAGCGCAGCTATTACAACTCCAAGTACAGCAGCTACACCAGCCCCAGTGACAAGTACAGCAGCTACCCAAACCCCGACAACAGAGACTGCAGCCACTCCAACCACAGTGATAATCACTGCAGCTAAACCAGAGGACCAGTTCGTGCCATTATCTGTTGCCCCTGTATGCAAGGGGAAAAGCAAAAAAGAGGCAAGAAAGATGAAGAAAGAAGAAGAAACAATGTACTTACCATGAACAGCATCTGACCAGGAGTTATTAGTATGTGAATCAGAGGAAGAAGAGGAAGAAGAGGTGACTTCTCAACTGTGGACCTCAACTGAGCTGCAGAATATGCGAGAAGATTTTGCAGTCAGCCAGGGGAGCACATCATCACCTGGTTGCTCCAATGCTGGGACAGTGGCACCGACAGTCACGAACTAGAAGCCAAGCAGCTGGGATCACTTGCTAGAGAAGGGGGAATTGACAAAGCAATGGCAAAAGAGAAACAGTCCCTCAGCTTTTGGAAGCGGCTCTTGGCAGCTGTGAAAGAAAGGTTTCCGTACAAGGACGATGTTACGAGTCGTTCGGCCAAGTGGACAACTTTAGACAAAAGCATCCAGTCTCTGAGGGAATCAGCCATCGTAGAGATGATCTATCACATCAATCCGAATAATGGGGATATATCCATAGATCCAGATGAAGTTGAATGTACATGACCCATATGGTGGAAATTTACACGGAATGCACCATCATCATATGCCCATTCATTGGCAACAGTAACCTGGAATGACATAGTACCACTAACAGTGGATGAAATGGTTCATAAACTCCAAGAGTTCAAAGACAATCTCACCCCTTCCATCATCTCAGCTGTTAAAAACTGTCCCAGGACCTCGAACAATTGAGGGACGATCTATCTCATTTATCCAGCTCCTCACGTGTACCAACACACGTCTCAGCTATTAAGAAAAGGTGTCCTATTGTTCGAGAGAGAAGATATAGAAGGTATACGCCACAGACCACCCTATGGTTTTACCTGCGGGATCACGGAGAAGACATGATGAAGTGGGATGGAAAACCTACCTCAGGTCCGGAGGAACGGGTGGGTGAATTGAAGAGGGGAGCAAGGACCAAGACTGATCGTCCCATGAGAGCTGCTCCTTCAGTCTCTGGTGAGCAGTTTCCCAGATGGAGAGGTAGAGCTGATTTTCCTCCAGCTCCTGTGATAATGAAGAATAATCCCTTTCACCACGACTTAAGTGTCCAACGCCGTGACGACCATTAGAGGGGCCCTGCCTCCAGCCAGGTGGAGGTAGGGGACAATCGGACTTACTGGACTGTGTGGATCAGATGGCCTGGCACATCAGTCCCATACAAGTTTAAGGCTCTAGTAGATACCGGTGCACAGTGTGCCTTGATGCCATCAAGCTGTCAAGGGGTGGAACCCATCTGTATTTCTGGAGTGACAGGAGGATCTCAAGAGTTGACTGTGCTGGAGGCTGAAATCAGCCTGACTGGGAGGAAGTGGCCAAAGCACCCCATTGTGACTGGTCCAGAGGCTCCATGCATCCTCGGCGTAGACTACCTCAGGAGAGGGTACTTCAAAGAAAGACCCAAATGGGTACCAATGGCTTTTTGTCTTGCTGCTTTGGAGACAGAGGAAATTGAGCAGCTGTCCACTTTGCCTGGTCTCTCAGAGGATCCTTCTGTTGTGGGGTTGCTGAAGGTCAAAGTACAACAAGTGTCAATCACAACCACAGCAGTGAACCGGTGGCAATATCACACCAACTGAGACTCCCTGATTCCCATCCATAAGCTGATCCATAGACTGGAGAGTCAAGAAGTGATCAGTAGGACCCGCTCACCCTTTAATAGCCCCATATGGGGCTAAATGGAAAAATCCTACATTAACAGAGGTATAGAAAAATGTGCTAATACTCTCTATGTGGTATGTTTTCATCGATATTGTTAATTAGAAATATTAATGCATTGAAATATTTTTAATACATCTTTGAAGGCCTAGCATTTCAACATTGAAATATTTACAGTACATACAAAAATCTTTATCGGAAAAACATAGCATTGAAGGCCACAAGCTGTATCATAATGATTATCATTTCTATCTAAATTGATCCTGCTTATTATTTACATTATTAAATGTCTAGTACCCTAATTTTAATGCTGCAGTGATAGTAGCTGACTCTATAGTGTTATAAAAACTTAATCTTTAATGAAACAAGTTAACTGTCATCTGGAGGTCATTCAAGTGAAATACAAATACCTGATTCAAAGATTTTCTTCCTTCTTATACCTTGCTGAGCCAGTGCTCTTAACGTGAGCATGTCTTTCTTCTTGTATTTGTATCAAACAATGGGAGGGAATCTTTGTCAGCTAAGATTCAGCAATTATAATTTTTGTCAGTGAATATACGAACAGTATCAAGGACTCAAAAAGAGTTTATTAGGAAAGTTATTAGGAAATAGTCACATTTTGTACTATTTGACATTTTGAAAGTTTCTGAAAATCTTACTTTGTATTATTCAAATATGTAAGCAGCGTATTGTGGGAAAATAAATATTTCAAAACCTTCTTTACAGGGTGGGGGTGTAAAATGTATTTCGTGGTGACTGAATTACAAGTTAAAGGTATAGATACAAATGCTTAATGTGGTTTTGTAGCTATTAATTTTGGAACCTGATAAATTAAAAAACGTGAGTGGTGACAGCCCAAGTTACAGATTCTGTTAGTCTGTTTTCGTCTATAATCGGTTGAGTAACCTCAGGAAAGGGTATGATGTAAGTTTTCCATTGACATGTATGTAACCTGTGCTCTTATCATGATTTTCTGATCTAGGTTAAATCTCATTGCTGTCCTAAACCCCACCACAGAGTAGGTAAATTTTATTCAGTATATTAGAGGGGATGGAGTTAACTTGAAGGTGCTCAGACTTTATTTCATGATGATGATGAAAAAAATTGCATCTTTGTGTGCCTAGGACATGGTGATCAGTTCTGCCAGATTCACACAAATAAGTCAGATAGGAGAGGATGATAACATTAAAATCATTTGAGGAGAAAGATTTCAAGGTGTATGAACTCTGCTTCTGATACTCCGCTTTTTTTTTTCTTCAGAGAAAAAGCAGAGTTACTGTCATCATTTTCTCAACAAAACTAGTAGAGATGCTGAACAGAATTACAGCCACATATGTGAAGAATTCATCCTGATGCCGGAAGTGAACTCTTTACTAAATCTAGGATTAATCTGAGTCACTGAAATAAAAAAAAAGAAGCATTAGAATTCCAGTTATTAATGGAATTGCCTTATTGAAAACTTAAATGCAGTTGTGTAACAACTGGCTAGAATGTGAATATGAAGTGTCTGGCTCTTCTTTTTGTGGCACAATTTGGTAGTTGTTTATTTGCTTGAGAAGAAATTGATATCTTCAAGCAGTTAACATGGCCCCAAGCAACAGATTTAGCTTGCCATATTACTACCTATATGTTTCCTGGTGTGTCTGAGACTAGTATTAACTAAAACATATCTCCATAAGAATATTATGGTGTTAATTAGTAAAGGAAGTATTTTAAGATCTTGTCAATAGTACCATCTAACCAGTAGCAGAGGTAATTAGACCTGTCATCAAGCCAGTCTAGAGATCTAATACTGTTTCTGTACCAAGAGTTACAGATTCAAAACTACTTGCCATGGCAAAGACTTTTGCATTTATGTTTTATGGAGAAATGTGAATTTTCTTCCATGGGGAGGATTGTTCTGTCTAAACCAGACTCATCCTATGGACTTGGTCCTGAAAGTAACAACAGAGAAAAGTGAAATTGGAGAAACAGGCAGAAACTCATCTTTCAATCTAATGTGAATACATTGCCTGTGCTTTGCGAATCGCTTTGGCTGGCCATTCATTCGGCTCCTAATGGAATTCCAATCCTGCACTTAGAAAACAAGTTTTCAGTCCTCCTGTAAATTTGGGATGTAAAGACAAAGAGAAACTCAAATTTACCTGTATCTGTCTTTGACACAAGCAGGTTAGCAACAATGTAAAAAAGGCTTTTATCCAGATGACAATTTGAATTTATGTTACTGGACTGTGTCTAACAATCACTAACAAACTCTGTAATGTGTTCTGCCAATAATCTGGGAATTGCTTGAGGTTGATGTGAACCTTGAAAACTAGTAATTTAATCAGAACTAAGAGAGTGAGAGCATAATCTTTTCCAATTATCTTTGTCAGTAAAGATATTTCACATTGTGGATATTTTAGTGCACAGTGGATGCTACTGAAGACAAGGTATCCTCTGGCACAGTATTTATTCTTAAAGTACAGAATGTGCTTATGTTATTTTAGAGATTTCTTCTTACAGCTTATCTAATGAGGCAGAGCAAATGTGGTGGCAACCACAGAAATTCTGAGCACAATAGGTGTCAGAACGACTTCGGCAAACAGTATCTGCTTTGAGTTAATTTCTTAATAACCTGAAAGGCTGTGTTGAATGGTGGGCATGTTTGCTCCAGCTGACCATCAGCATGCTGTCTGAGTTGCTTGGCTGTCTGGAAATAAAAGTGCAAAGTGAGCTTATGCCTTCCTAGTACTGCTCCTTCTGTGATTTCTCAAAGTTGCACATATGGAAAATATGTAACATTTTCTGCCCCCCGCTGTTTCTATCAAGGCACACACTAGTTACTTTGCTTTTCCTTGTCTTCCCTGGTGAGTGAAGAAATGTGCCTGTGTTACTTTTATACAGAAATGACTTCTTGGGCAGAGAGACTGACAATTCCAACTCTGTTTGACCTGGTTTAAGTGACTGACAAGTTTTAAAGCTAAGACTAATGTGTTAACACTGCCCTTTCTTTGGAAAGCTTCAACCACCAGCAATGTTTATTACATTAATGCAATATATTTACAATGAAAATGTGTATGTTTAAAGTTGTGAACTAAATAATGTGGCTTCCTATAACCTTTATTTAAATGTATTACTAAAGGAAAGTAGGGAAAGGCAGATCTTCAGTTAAGTGATTTTATAGATTTTTTTAATATATTTTATTAATAATGCTTTATTAAAAATTCTATGGAATGATAGTTACCTATAATGATATATGAATGCATCACTGAATTCTTGCCTGAGTTCTCCAGAGAGGTGAAAGTGTAACCCATGGAAATTTCCTTCACTTTTTGAATATGTAGATTTTAGTTGACTACATAATTTCTAATGGTTTGGACAGTTGCACCCTTGTGGCTCCAGTTGGATCAATTTAAGAAATCATTTGAAGCTGTTCCTGATTGTCTTGCACAGACAATAATCACTGCCATAGCTGAGATGCCATTAAGAAATTAGATGACTATTTTCATTCTGTTTCAGTGCAAAGTTAGCTGAGGCTTGCCTTAAAGACATCTAAACTTAGACTTTCAAGATTTATGATATTTACATCAATGAACAGAGGAACTCAGCTAGAAGATGATATGAAATGTTGGGTGGGATTGTTTGTTCAATGCTTGTGATAGATTAGGAAGAAAAAATTACCAAACTCATGAAATATCAAGTCAGAATCCTTCTACTTGTCCTTAGGTTTCTTTCTCTTATTTTTGATATCTCTTGCTTTTTAACAACTATATAGTGTTTGGGGTAGCCAATGAGACAACACTGTCTGTGGATGCAAGTGCAGGCAGATAACACTAGGTGATGTTTCATAGAAACATGAACAGTGCTGTGCTACACCAAATATAAATAATCACCAGCGTGCTCAATGCCCTAACAAAATCAGAACATCTCAACAAGACTTAAGGGTCCCTAAGACACAAAGGACTGAAAAAAATTTCTTCACTACTATCTTACTGTGTAAAGTGTCCCTCATTATATTATATAAAGCTAATTTTTTTTTCTTGTGCTTTTGGACTTGTGAATTCTGTAAAGATGTTCAGGGTGCTAAAAATCATTTCTGTTGCTGCATAACTGTCCAGGGAACTGTGCATTATCTGGGAGATTCAGAACAGTCACAGGGATCAGCCTTCAAGCTCAGTTAATAAAGCTGATTTTTACAAATTACATACATACCATGTAAAAATGCAAGTCCTCGATATACGTATAATGTTGTGGAAGGTTTAGTTTTGGTTTACAAATTCTAACTATGAATTAACCTACCCTTGAAACTTTTGTATTTCTACCTACAACAGCAATTTAGACTAATTTTCTGATTTTTTTTTTTTTTGGGATACTTTAAATCAGGAACACAAACAAATGTCTTTTTCATTTCGTTGGATTTGTAGTTGCTCAGTTATGAAATTCCCATCTACTGAAAACTGCTACGTTTTCTCACTGCAGATTAAAAGAGTGCAATATATCCTAGTTTTCTGTCTAGCCAGATTATTTTCTGGTAAGAGAACAGAAAAAGTTATTCTGCTAAGTACTTTTAAGAATTGAATAATACTAGGTGAATTTCTTACATTATTAGGTGGTATTAAAATCTGTAGCTACAGAATATAATTGGCAGTCTACTACGATTATGACACATAAAAATACTGCTCTTTCAGTCTCCAATAAATATTTTTGCTAGTATCTTGTCAGAGTTAAGAGGAGGCAATTTGAGTTCGTACAAAGTACAGACAATACCCTCAAGCTTTTGTTTTGTTGTTTTCTCCAAGCAGTATGCCAGCCAGAAGGAAGTATGGATAGGAATTCATGATCATTTCATGAAGATGTTGTGAAATTTGCTTTTTTAGCATTTTTTCTGTAAAAGTCATTGCTATCTCAGTACATTCTTTCTAGGTTAAAATGAAGTTTCTAAGAACCTGACCAAGATTTACATAGTGCTTCATGGCAAATCAACACTTTTAAGAATTTAGTAGGTACAGAGGTTTTTTCTCAGCTAAAATACCAATATTTGTATAATTTGTGTATTAAAATTTGTATACTAAAAAATTTATGGTAACTATATGAAATACACATAATTGCACATGGAAGTTTTGCTGTGATGCTGCCCTTTGGGTGAGACCTTAGCATACTGGCCTTGACTCGGAATTGTAGAATTCAGTTACTGCTCACATTCCCTAATCTCTCTTCTTTATAGCATTTGTCCAAAAATGTATTGAGCTTAAATTTTGTTTCATCAGTTTTAGGGACATCAGCAACATTAAATAAATGTAACAGATCTACCAACTCACTCTAATTCCTAAAGTATAAAGAGAATTGGACCCCAAATCAGTTCCAAATATATATGAATTATGATGAGTACAGGATTTTATTTTTTTCCTTGTTGATTATCTTGGCTCTTCTTCTGCTCTATCATCATTTTATATAAGCAAAATTCTTTGCAAAGTTAAATCTCCTTCAGCAGCAGAGGACAAAGATCAGATCTGATGATAGGACTGTTTTGCAGAAAGATTCTTTACATCCTTCAAAAGGCTTTACTTTTTTTACTTCTAATGAAAGAGGATACCTCTCCCCGTAAACCTTGTTCATCTCTTATAAACTTAGCTCATGATAACTCTTAGGAATACTGTTGCTCCCAAGAACAGAATTGAGAATATTTATCAGACTTATATGGAGATTTTATGCTTTCACAGGACCAAGTGTTTACGAACATGTAATTACCTCCGTTTATCAGACAACAAAACCCCGGATTTATAGAATGTGTTTCTATTTTGGAAAAGACCTTTGAGAAAGTCCATTCTCATTCCACATCGCCCACTGACTATGATCTATGCTGTCATTTCAAAAAAGGAAGGTCTTTAAAGGTATGCATAAAAGAATAGCTGGTAGAGGTTAGGGTTTTATCTGAATGAGAGAAAAGTGATGCAAAGGGGATTGAAAGGGTAAACCTCTATACTTTGGTTTAGCTGCCAATGAGCAAAGCTCAGTGAAGTGCACATCAACCGCTGTGGTATGAAAACCAGGCAGTGAATGTGGTAAAATCTTTTTTTCATGTGTGCAGTCCTTGCTGAGATCTAGAAGTACAGAGCTGTATATGCACTGGATATTTTATTTTTAAAGTACCAGGTGATGTTTTTTTATTTTTATGGAAGTATTTTGAAGTTTGCCCAAGCATTCTAAAAGGAGAGTCTAAAGAACACTTTTTGGAAGTTAGAGCACAGTAGTACAGTTTCTGTTTCTTGCTTTTACTATTAAACTTGGAAGCTTTTTTTCTTTTCATTTTTTTTGAGGAAAAAAAAGGCTATTTTGCATGCAGTAAACCCAAGTAGATTATGAATACTCTATATACGATAGCTTAATGAGATGGCACGAGACTACTTAAAAAAAAAAAAAAAAAAAAAAAAGGTATCAAAACTAAGGCCGCTGTAACTCCAGGAAAAATCTTAAAGCCTGAAGCATGTAAGTATCATCTCTAAAAGGGAAGGAAGAAGTAAAGCTGCCTATGCTTAAAGGCTTGTCTTTCCGTGCAAGAAATGGTGCAACTGTGGTACTGCAGGATTGTGTGATCTGTACTGGGAGGCAGTAAGTTAGGCATTCTCGTGAATGTCTCTTCTTGAGCCCTTCTGAAATTGTGGTATGTGTGGTGGTCTGTCTTTGACTTTCTTTCCATGCTCTCCATCAATTGCTAATCATTTCAGCCAGATTCATCCTAAAGATTCAGCCAGAACATTACCACACCCTCTACACTGCCGTACACTTTACGTAAATTAAAATGAGGCAGTGGGACACCAAGTGTCTTGTTTGAATTCACAAGGATTTGCTTATGTGTGTAGAAATAGAATCTATAATTTTCCATCTCCTGATCCTGTCTATAGCTACTGAGCAGTCATCATTTTCAAAATTTGTACATTTTTGCATTTGCAAGTAGGTGACATTATGATAGTTACCTTTACGCTTGTCTTAGGACAAGCCATCATGACATTAACTGTGTGAAGAAGAAACCTGTATGTAAGCAATATTAGCATCCTAATATTGCAGAGCAATCCAGCTATATCATACCTGTAAAGTAAATACCCTTCCAGTTTTCCAGTGGAAAGGCACAGTTGAAACAGTTCAGGCAGGAAGCCATTATATGTTTGTATAATACAAAGTATAATGCTTGCTAAGTAATGTGCATTGGCTTGCTGGTAGCTAACAGTTCCTTGGTTTTGCTTACAACAGTAGGTAAGTTGCCACAATGAATTTAAGAAACTGTATTTGAAGTGTTGTATCAGATGAGGCTTTTCATCTCTCATCTGAATTCATAAAATCATAGAATCATAGAATAGTTAGAGTTGGAAACGACCTTAAGTTCATCTAGCTCCAACTCCCCTGCCGTGGGTAGGGACACCACACACTAAACCATGTCACCCAAGACTCCAGCCAACCTGGCCTTGAATACTGACAGGAATGGAGCATTCACAGCTTCCTTGGGCAACCCATTCCAGTGCCTCACCACCCTCACAGTAAAGAACTTCTTCCTTATATCTAACCTGATCTTCCCCTGCTTAAGTTTGAGCCCATTGCCCCTTGTCTTATCACTACGCTCCCTGATGAATAGTCCCTTTCCAGCATCTCTATAGGCCCCCTTCAGATACCGGAAGGCTGCTATGAGGTCTCCACGCAGCCTTCTCTTCTCCAGGCTGAACAGCCCCAACTTTCTCAGCCTATCTTCATACAGGAGGTGCTCCAGCCCCTGCTCATCCTCGTTGCCTTCTTCTGGACTTGTTCCAACAGTTCCATGTTCTTATGTTGAGGACACCAGAACTGCACACAGCACTGCAAGCGAGGTCTCATGAGAGCAAAGTAGAGGGGCAGGATCACCTCCTTTGATCTGCTGGTCACGGTCCTTTTGGTTCAGCCCAGAATACAGTTGGCTTTCTGGGCTACGAGCAGACGCTGATGCCGGCTCATGCTCATTTTTTCATCGACCAACACCCCCAAGTCCTTCTCCACAGAGCTGCTCTGAATCTCTTCTCTGCCCAACCTGTAGCTGTGCCTGCGATTGCTCTGACCCAGGTGTAGGACCTTGCACCTTGAAACATTCCAAAATATTTCAAAGTTCTTAAAACAATAATAAAAAATACAATTTAACTGTCTTCTTGACTTTAACATTATTAACCATGGAAAATAAGATCTGTGAGGGTTTTAGAATCAAGTTATTTTTCATAGTTGTTCATTTCTGTTAAATCCATTCATGGTATCTAGTTCCTCCAAGTCAGAAAGGAATCAAAGGCCACCTGGCGTGCTACTATATAAAAATGGCAGTGGAATTAAACAATTTGCTAGATCTCTTCTTTCTTGGCTTAAGAGCTTGCTGGATTTACATGCAGTCAGGGTAACAGGGATTTTAAGGGCATTTCATTTTAGATAAGACAACGAATAAATATTTGAAAATAGATATTTATTGCTGAAAGACAGGGCATAACAGCATAAGCATAATGCTGATTAATTTGTCTGTGTAGCTCTCTGAGTGGAGTTTGCTTGCTTCTGACTAGCTCAGAGCACATGCAGACACTGCGACTTGTCTACCCTTGCCTCTGTAGTTTGTGAGTCCCAGGGTGAAAAAAAGCTTATCTGTTTTCCTGTGCTGTAAGTGGCAAAACTGTTTGGTAAACCAAATTTTAAGTTACATTGATTTTCTAAATAATACCTCCCTGCTAATCAGAACTTAATGACTGCTGTAAGATAATTGCTGTTAACTCGTATAACTACTGACACTTTGCATATTGGATTGGGACAAAAAGTGCTTTTCAAATTCAGTTTGTTTTTGATTGAAAGTCTTACCCTGTTTTGCTGGCTCTGTGATTAATATTTTTTCTTATAGATGCAGTTCTTGGTGTTCAAATTAAAAACATTTTTAAAACACATATTTTGAATGTGATTGGATTGCTAAAATGGGTGTAAAAACTGTGTACCAAGATAATTGAAAGACAAGTATCATACCTCTTCCTAGTATAAAGTATTAGAAAACAAAGACATTGAAAGAGATACATTGTTCATAATGTAAATTAAATGGTCAGTAAAAGAAAATCCTGAACCAAGAATATGTATCCATCACTGTGTGAAGTTCATAATTTATTGTTAAGAGATTTTGGATCTCTCAGTGGAATGTTAGTTCTTCACGATTTTAGCCTTCAAATTATTCCTTCTGAGTGCAGGAGGCCTCAGATTACATTTACTTCTGAATAGTCTGTGTGTGATTCTGCGGTGAGAGGTTTTGGGGAGACGGTTATTATACTGCATTATTGCCTTCCATAGGAATGTCTAAGTCATCAAAACCAGTGACTGTGTTATTTTATATGCAGCTGCTGTTTTCTGCATGAATTAACCTTTGAAACCCTTATTCTTGAGGAGCTCCATATATTTCTTTGTGAAAGGTTTCTGGTTTTCCATTGTATATTTTAGTGTTCTTGTTCTTTCCAAGCTCTCTTTTGTTTCCCAGTAATGGTCTTGGTTATGTTTTGAAGGTTAGTAAGGTGTTCACTTTACTGCTTAAAGAGAAATGTATGCCAGAAGCCATGTAAACAGTTCGATGTTCATTTTGAATCTTATCAAGGGAGTGTGTTAATGTTTAGGATTTTTTACACCTCTACAGTGAGTGAAACCCTCAAATTGTAATCTCTTAACCAGTGTATGGCAACTGCAATTAGCTTCACTCAGGGCTGAAAAGCAGCTCAGACTGTAACGAGGTCTCCCAGGACCACTTATACCACAAATACTGTAGTCATATTTTCTCATTAGCTCCTTTTGGTTGTCACAAATATGATTTTCCAATGTTTTTAGAATTAGACCAAAAACATAAAAGCTATGTATGTGTGTAGAAAAGACAATTATTTTCCATGATTCAAGGATCTTTTTTATCTTTTCTTACAGGTAGAAACTTGCACAATTTAATTCATTGACCTTAAGTTTCATTTAAGTCAAAGAATATAGGTAACAGTTGGATAAGAAAATACAGGATTTTGAATGACTTACTTTTTTGTTATTTTTAAGCTCTTACATTTTGCATTACATCATGAAAAGTTAGAAACTTTTATGTGGGAGCCATCAAGATGGCTCTAAATCTGAAGTTATCATCAGACATACCTATGTCTTAAACATGCAATTTTGTTACTTTGAAGAAGAGACTTGTTTGCAGAGAAGCCTTATACCAGTCAGCCTTTGTATGTGCAAGTAATTTGCCTGGTCAAGTATATAGACCAGGTGGGAAGAGGAGTAAATTTGTCCTAGTTTTGGCTGGGATAGAGTTGATTTTCTTTCTAGTAGCTGACAGAGTGCTGATTTTTGGCTTGAATCTGAGAATAATGCTCTTGGATAACATGGACGACATGCTTTGTCATCCTTATCCTAAGTCAAGAACTTTTCAGTCTCTTATGCTGTTGCCAGTGAGGAGGAGCACAAGAAGGCAAGAAGGAGCAGAGAGAAGACATCTGACCCAAACCATCCAGAGGGGTGTTCCATACCACAGTATGTCATGCCCAGTATATAAACTGGGGGCAGTTACCTGGAAGGGACCAATTGTTGCCCAGGTCAGGTTGGATATTGGGTATTTCTTACTTTTAGAATCAAATGCAATCAATCTGAATTCTATGTCTGTTGACGCGGGAGTCACGGACAACGCAGAGACGATCAATGTGATCAAGCGATTGCCAAATTTATTACAAAGCCTTAACCCCTTATATACTATTTCTTACATGCACTTACAGTGATTTGGCATATTATGATTGGATACATGTCTTGAAGACCCTTAGTGACTAACATGTAATTGGTTAAGCACAGGTGTGAGAACTTGACCTCGAAAGCTTGCCAACAGTCCACAGTTCTCATTAACTCAGTGAATTCCAGCTTCTTATCTTGCTTGCTTAAGCTTCATCGGGCCTCTCATGGCCTTGCTGTATCCTTCAGGATTATTCAGAGTTTGTGTACTAATTATGCATTCTCCCATGAGAACACTGTCTCCACACATGTCAGTCTGTCAGAGGACAACATGCATAAAATATTGAGTAGGTGTAAGGAAAGCTTGGCATAAGAATTTGCTAGATAGTATTTTCAGGCTTAATGAATTGTTATTATTGTAATAATAATTCTATATTATTATAATAATTAATAGTTAATGTAATAAAATAAGTATTCCATGTTCTCAGTTTCTGTATTTTCATGTCTTGCATGGTTTGAAATAATACTCGTTTATAAACTAGGAAGTGAAGAGATGTTAGCTTTGGACAGCTCTGGTCTAGACCTTGTGTATTATCAAAGCTGTACTTATAAGCTCATTTTTTTATTCCATGGCAAATGAAACCTTGTCTTATTTTTGTAATAAGTTGTTTTGGGTGTGAAAATACTTTTCTTCATGGAAGAATGTTTGTATTTTAATACATTTGGAGAAAAAATGTAAAAGAAATATACATGCGTCCCTCTAACTTTCACAGCTTCATCTAGATGCTGCATGTCTTTTTGTTATTAAAATTAGTAGGATGAGCTGATAAGAGCCTGTTCGGTAACATTGTGTTAAGAGATTAAGCTATGAGCCTTAGCACGCAGCTTTTGTTACCATGTTCCAGAGGCAACATGTTAGCTCCCTGAGAGATCGGGGTTAGTCCCCAGGTTTTATGGCGCTCAGTTACGTGTTGTGCTCACTTCTGTCATTTGCTGCTGCTTTAAATAATAACTCTGCTTCTCTTATTTACCAGTATTATATTGATGGTTTTAAGGTTAGGCTTCTTTGTAAATATAGACTTCCAAAAATACGTATGACAATAATCTGGTAGAATTTTGGTAGATTATTACAACAGAATTAACATGACTTGATTCTTGCTTTGTAGAAAAGGTTAATTTTATTTTATTCTTTCAACTTTGCTGTCATATTTAACAAAGATTAAAAAGTAGAAGTAATAAATACACAACTGCTCTTATTTTTCCTTATAAAAAAATCAGTTATTACTAGCAATTATGTATTGTGTGACCCTCTACAGAGCAGAGGCTAATGAGGCTATATCAAGTGTTTCTTCTGTCTCTGCAAGCTGATTTACATGGGGATGATCTATAGAAAGGATAATAGAAATTAAAATTGAAGCTTAATTGACTTATGCAAGTTATAGAAGGGAATAAACAAAATAAATGAAAAAAATCATTATTTCAGCTATATTTACTTTTTTCTTCTCCAAACTAAATGTGTTATTACCTCATTCTTTAAGATATTAAGAGATTTTAATATTTTCAAAAAACACCCAAGAAGAAATAAGGCAGTCAAAGCTACTTTTTTTTTTTTTCCTTCTATCTAATGGAAATAGATAAGACTGTGAAGGTTTTCTTTTCCCATTAGGAGAAAGTAAACAGTGTTTCATTTAGATTTTAAGATGTCACTAAGAACAGGATTGGAGTCACTCAAGCCACTTGAAAAAACTTTAACCCTTAGAGCTGGCACTAGGTGGAAGGATTAAAAGATGTAATTATTAAGGTCATGCAGGCAAATACTTTTGTTCTTGCTCCTGGAATCAAATGACTCATGACATCTAAAATTTATTCTCAATACTACATTTCTAGTACTCTTTATTTGTTAAGACAAGCTTGTAAAATGTACTGACACCCTTACAGGATTGGGGACAGAAGCTACAACTTCCTCTTCACAGTTGAACTGATTGTGTTTGAAGCCAGAGAACGACCAACATCCTGAGTTTGAAGCATGCAAGCTTGCCAAAGGATGCACGTGCAGATACTTCTGCGTGCAGATTTGACACCAATTGATTGAAAATTTGTGTAACTGAAGTTGTAGGGAAAATTAGGTAGTCTTTCATGTCATTTTGACTGTCTTGTGGTGGTACTGCTAAACATTGATAGCTATGTTCTATTTTTTTATCAATTAATTATCTCTCAGTAGCTAAAAATGATTCGAAGTAATTTAAAAACTTGTGAAATCATTAGATAGAATTTTCAAAATAGTGTTGCAGGTTCAGAATTTTTATCCAAGGTAAGAAGTGTTTTATAATCTCAGCACTCTGTTAAATTATATATGTGATAAGAATTTGTGAAAGCTTCTTTAAACTGCAATTTCCATTCACTTTTCAATTACATCATATTTGCTGAAATACCTAGAGAACATACTGTCTAACACATTTTTTTCTGATTATTTATCTTAATAATATTAGAAATAAGATCTCATTATTAGGATGTATTTTTCTGGAATAACTATTTATTTAAATTATTTACTACTAAAATTATTTCTCATGGCCTAATTGAGCTCAGTAAGCCAATAACAAAATGAATCTTGTTCAAAATCATATCTTACAGGAACAAAAGTTTCTCACATACATAGAATTTTTTTTAATGCTCTAAGTCTTATCTGATTTTAGGGAAACAACTTCATGAAAATGTGTAATTCTGAGGTTATTTTATACTTTACATCATAGTCCTGGTGTAACTTCGAAAGAAAAATAATTGTTATGCTTGCTAATTTTCTTAGCAGAGAAGGTGCGTATTTAAGCAAGTATAGAATCTGGAGGTTCACCCTGTTTTTCTTCCATGTCAGGGGTTACCATGTTAAATATTTCTCTACTTTTTTCTGTATTGATAAAGTAAGGCAAATTTTTCCCAATTGCAAACAAACAAAAAAAAATTATTTAGATTATTAGGCTTTCACAGTTTTCAAAGGCTGAAAATTTATAATGGTGTTAAAGAAATTATGATTCAGGTACTCTGTCAGAGGTATACTGTTTTATTGGTAGTAGTGAATTTTCATTCTAGATTTTAGAAGAAGGAAGCAGAGAGGGGACAAATAGATATGAAGGGCTATCATTCAATTATTGTGCTATTGTAAGCTATCAGAATTAGGTGGCTGTTTTTAAAATCTAAAATTAGCCACCCAAACATTTAAATCAGCTTGGAAGATAATTGGTGGTGGTGGTAAGTGGAAAAGGTCCCTGAGGATGTAGGTGCATTTTGCAGAAGTTATGAGAAATTCAGAAATTGCTTTTTGTTGTGTTGGTTTTGACTTTTTTTTTTTTCTCCCCAGAATCATCCCGTAATTTATTTTTGTGTAAGGCAGGAGAAATTCTTACTATTTATCCTATCAAATGCATTTTTTAATCCATGTCATGTTAGCTGATGTAAATGATGTAAATGCACAGTGGTGCGTTTACGTGAATGTGACTGAAAATATATTTTATGAACTATATTTTTGAGTGACACAGTATAAACAATGCAGTTTAAAAAATAACAATATAGACTCAGTCATAAGTATATAGTAAGGTCCTATTTTATTTCAGTAATCCATTTGTTACATTAATTAATTTGTAATCTTTTTCTTGCTTGCACCGTTAGGTGTTGCAGTTGTTGAAAGGCAAACAAATGAGCTTTCTTCTCATCTATACAAGCTTCTCTAGCAACATATTGGAACACCAGTGGCATGTAGCATTTCATGACCTGATGACTTCTGCAATAATCACTGAGGAAATGCAAACATGAATTTAAAATTACATTTTCTTATCTTTTGTCCTCATTACTGTGAATTTATAGTTCTTCCCTGGAAGAAAACTCTCAAAGCTTAAATCTTGCAATATAAATTTTCCAAAAGTTACACAATAATAAAGAAATGGAAATTCACATTTCTATTATTTTCCAAATGACTTGTCTTTATATATTTCAAGCAACTCACATATTTAAGGAATTATGGGAATATTGATATAAAAGCATTCAATCTAAAATAATATTTTTCTCCAGTGTATGCATGTATCCGTATGCATTTTCAATGAATTCTGTGGAGCAATTCCCAAAATGAAGAAATTGAGACACGGTACATTACACTTGTGGATTGTGCTCTTGCTATTTAAAAATTACGTACTGTCTTTTAACTGTGATATTACTGTATGTGTCTTCCAGATGTGTGGAGGTGATTGCCAAAGAAGGCCGGAATCTGAAAGAGCTGTATTTAGTATCCTGCAAGATCACTGACTATGGTATGTAATGTACCTATATCTTTGTTTTTGTGAAGATTGAGCTCTGCAAATTTTTCACAGGGGCTGTTATAAAAGTGTTGGAAATATATAGATGAAAATTTTCAAAACCTTTATCCACAACAAAAGTGCAAGAAGTTTTTGACATACTTTAAAATATCTGTGGGTAGAAGTATGAAAGTCAGTGTATGTATGTGCTGCAGAGTGTTCCTTATAGAATTGACAGTTATGGGGTAGAGTGTGTAGAGTGCTCTTTGAATTGTCCTGGAGTCCGGGAGAGCACTTGAAAGAAAATCAAAAAATGCATGTGCATTTCTAGGTGCTGTAGAAGCGTAACTAAGCAACTATGCCTGGGGATTGATTGCCTGTTGTAGGCCATAGAATTGAATGAACTGGATGATACCTTAAGAAAGCTGTCACAATATAAATAGATGGGAACATCTTAGAAATTAGGCTTTCTTTCTCATAGGCCAGATAGAGAAACAGAATTCATACTTGAAATTGGAAAACTTCTTAGCACTCGACTGTATTTGCTGAAGCTGCTTTGGTTTATTTTGTGCTTTTGGTTTTGTTTTTTTTTTCAAATAAGATACTGACCTCAAATTGGACACTTATTTCTGCAGTAAGGCCAAATTCTCAAACATCTATCTCCCATTTTCATGCTTACTTTTCAGTAGGATTTACAAACTGTACCTTTGAGATATACCTCTCATGTTTTACAAGTATTTTTTCTCATTCGCTTTTTTTTTTAGTTTTAGTTTTTATTCTATAGCATTTATAAAGAATTACTATGTCAAAGTGGCAAATTACCTTTCCAGTGGTCACAAGTTTCTTTTCTTTATTTTCCCCTTTGTTTTATTTTCCCCTTCAGATTTTGGACTTCGCTAGGGTTTGCATGGGTGCATTCAAGAGTATGTTGGTCTGCAGAGTTCAGCTCATCTCATGTCCACAGTATTTGAACATGAGTTCACAATGCAGCTGTAGCAGTTGTGGGAGCTTTGGGGCATGTCAGAGGAGAAGGGAGCATGGGCTTATACTGCCATTTTCTCTGGTCTGCAGTTGTGCTTCCATGTGCAAAACAGATCTTGCCAAGTTGAAAATATAGATTTTCTTGGCTTGATACCACTTGGTTAAGGTGTATTCCTGAATTTGTGAAACAGGAACTGCCTGCTGGAAATTCAGGGAAGGGGATTGTCTGTAGAGCACAAAGTGACCATGAAGGTGCTTCTCATCATTGCTGTAGGGTCAGAGCTGCAGGACTTCAGTTGGAAGTGTGACTGTCCTTTTGTGTATTATAGATCTATTATCTGTACTCATCCTTTGTGACTTTGACAACTCATGTAGAAAGAATTATCATGGGAATAATAGAATCCACATCTTGAGGATCAGTAATTTCTCATTGGCTGCAGTTATTGAGAGCAAAACAGCATTTCTTCAAACATACACTGAGGAACTGAAGCAAAGAAACTGAGGATGAGTAAAGTCTTGCTTATGAAAGAATGGAAGGAGGGTAAAAGAAGTGGGGATTTCCAGATAAAAAGTGGGCTAGATTAAAAGTTTGTTTCACAGAATGAATGAGTGGAGAGATTATACAGACTTACATAATTATATTATTATATAAGTATATTATTATAGAGTTTGGATTCTAAGCTTGACAACCAGAGTCATCCAGCCTGAGCTGTTGATTTATGTGGACTATGGTTCAGTCAGATACTGAGACTGTGAGAACTTTCTCAGTTGACAGTGTTGATAGTAGGTTTTACTGTGTACTTGAAAATTTGACTACTTAAGCTAATAAGGATCAGTTAGACATCCAGCAAAACAGCTGTGATACTGATACATTATTAAGACTAATTGATTATCATTATAATCTTCAGCATATCTCAGCATGCCAGCCTGACAAATATATTCATCTGCTTGTGATATCTTGAGCTGAAAATGCAAAATAAACTGTAGTGAAGTAGAATTTATGAGCATAATTTATGCTTTGTAAGGAAGTCAAACTTTGCCTTATATTAAAAATGCAATAACAAGTGAGTATTAACTAACAAGAATGTTCTAGGGTGGAGCCAGGCTTCACCGTTTCCCTTTCTTCCTTTTTCGTTTCCTGGTACATCAGTGGAAGACTTCCCACTTTTGTCTGTGGTGCTGTTAAGTTAAAAAGTGAGCTTCTTACAGTGTTGTGAGCTCAGTTTGTTGTTGAAGTTCCTTTATCAAAGAAGCTGCCTGTTTTCTACAATGTGAAAAAGAGCAGTTTAAGTTGTAACTGTGCACATTTTCACTGGATTTTTAGAACATACCTAGAGCTGGTAACCAGATTTCTTGCAGCTTTATGGAGTACAGATGTAGGGTTATAAAGCCCTCTTTGAAATTGTTCAGACTCTGGGACAAGAGGTCAAACTGTTTAGCAATTCATCTGGAAAAAAAGTAAGTGATACTGCTGATTTCCAACAAAATTTGTAATAATTTGAGACATTAATTAAGCAAAAATAATAATTGCAGCAAAAAACTGTTGTTGCCTGAAATTAATTCTATAGGTATGTATGTGTGAGGTAATTTCATGTAATCTAGTGAAGACTACAAAGTGTGAACTTTGTCACTTTATTCCTTCCATTTATTTTCCAATTTCTACAAGAAGACAATATGCCAAATGACCACACATGCAATTATTATTTTTAAAACACATTAAAATACTATATTCTATTTTGAAGCCTAAAAGGTTAATTAAAAACCCCTACACCCTGTCAATACAGTCATGGCTAGCACTACTTTCTCTGACATTTTGCTAGCCGGAAAGATATTACATTACATAAAAATATGGACAGAAGAAGATTCAAACAGGAATTCAAGTATGTGTACATGCTAAAAGTTGTTAACTTGTAAAAAAAAAAAATGCTCTATTTCAAGTTACATTACAAAATAGTTAATTTTGTAATTTTTTTTTGTATACAAGAAAATGTATTTTGCTTACTTCTGGAAAAAAATTGTAGAATTATATCTCTATGCTTCTCCAACATAATTTTCTAAAACTCCATTTTTAGCTAATGGTGTTTGTGACAATGTGACATGAATGCTACAACGTAACACCTAGGATGCTGTAAAGGAGTTTTAAAGTTTCTTTACATCCAGAATATTGATAACAAAATTAGCACTAGAATTTACCTAGACTGACAGGAGAGACTGAATTAGTATTATCTTGGAGATAAACACCTGTTTGCCTGAGAACAGAGGCAGAATGAAGTTAAAGCCGACATTAGTTCCTCATATCATTTTGCCCTTTTGTTAAACAATCATGAATTAAGCATGGATTTTCAGTGTTATCTTTGAATTTCCTGCCTTTATTTGTGTCACAGCCTTAAGTTTACTTAAACATAGGGGGGTTTGTATTTAAGCTTTTAGTAAGAATTAGTAAGAAATCTAGGCTTTCTCAGCTGTGGGGAGACTGTGTATCGAATTAGGTTGATGTGAGTCTGTATAGTAGTGGGCTAGGGCAGCAAGCACACACGGAATTGTGTAACTGTCTTTTCAATTTTATGCTCTGGTTTTGGGTTTTATTGCTGGGAATTTGTTTTAAGTAAATTATTAATTACAAACTTTGTAAAGGGGCAGAGTGCTATGTACTCTGAAATAGAGAAATGAGATTTTCTCTTCAAAGATGAAAGGGTTTGATTAAACTAGCCTGGAAAAGAGGACTACATGTTTTAGGGGTCTGCTTTTGTAGAAATGCTAAGTGTGAATTTACTAAGAATTACTCTAAAACTGCATTCTTACCGGTTGTGCAGGATAATAGTCTCTAGTGCTTTACTTTCACTTTAGAAAAGTAGTCAGATCAATGGGTTTTGTTTGTATGTGCAGAAAGTAATTTAAAAAGGAAAAAAAAAAAGACTCTCACAAAAAATTCAAAAGTGTTAAAAATCAGCACTTTGTACAGCTGTGCCATGAGAAATCACTTCAGAAATTTATGAAAAAACAAAGTACCCAAACTGTCATTAATAGGAGTGTGGTTAGCACAGTTTGGGAAATATGTTTATCTTGTTAACAATTCCTGTCAAGCAACCTGCAGAAGATGACAATTGTCTCAATAGCTGTCTTGTAGAATTTCCATTACCTAGTAGTTCTGGATTTTACCTAAGTTAGAAAACCCCTGTTTCTAGCTGTAAAGTAATTGCACAAACCTTCTCAGATTAAATGCTTGGCAAAGGACCCAAGATGAACTGTTGTATTTTGCTCATACCTTTAAGATTGCGAATATTGAAAAAGAGCTGTCTAGATATGTACCCTTTTGTTTCGTAAAATTGTGGGTATTCCTTTTTCATATTGCCTCTTTTCATCATTTCCTGGTATATTTAGTGTCTTTGAGGACGCATGATTTTTTTAAAAGGTTTTTCTTCTATGAAGATATTTGCTGAAGCAAAAACCAAGTTTCAGCAAACTATGATTGAATTATATGGTTTTTATTTTAAAATTTTATAGATGGGGCGTAGCTGTTAGAAGTAGATGTCTGGAGGAATAAGATAGTGTTTATACAGAGTCAAATCCAGCTGTCACAAAACATAGCTGTAAGTTGCATTTTTTCTTTATAACTGGATTATGGACTCTTTTCTGAGAAGTGAGATACAGCTAACAATGTTAAAATACTTTTCTGAGATGCTGTTAAATTCTGATGTTTTAATATTTAGGCTACACGTGCTTTCAATTTTAAAATAGATTATTTTAATTTATCAGGGGATCAGATCTTCCTACCGAATAATACAGATAAATCCCATGAGAATCGCTTGAGTTTTCTCTTCAATATTTAGCATTTGTCATGTAAATCATGAAGAATAAGCACAGGGTGGGTATTTCCTCACAAAAGAATGTTTCATTTCTGCTTCTCACTTGGATTAGCAAATCTCTGTGTGCTTGATCTCACTAAAACTTTCTTTCGGAATGTTAGCCTTTTAAAATCTGTTTTTAAAGCACCATATGTTTTGCATGGTGTAACTCAGAAAGGAAATAAATTTTTGTGGGATAAATGCAGCACTTATGGGAGGACAGAATGGGTCAGGTAGTAAATACATACTTGAGTTAAAAAGATTTCATCCTCACACATTACTGGTTTGCCTTCATGCTCACGCATTATTGGCTTGCAACCTCTTTCTCAATTGATATCATTTAAATAAATATAGCTTTCATTTTCTCTTTCAAAATTGTTTTCAATTGCTGCAATATTGAATTCCAAGTTTGCCTTCTTCTCTGAATCAATCTTCTGCCTATTGTGTTTTTTATTCTGGTGTGTATTTCTTTCTCTTTTGTACTCTTCTAATCACCCAATGCACACAAACATCAATCAACACTGAGAACAATGTTTTTGCTTGTAGATAAGTGTACATATAATCTTATAAGGACCAGGACCTCTGTTACCTTTTTGTCTGTATAAGAGGGTGGTATCATATTACCTAATTATATATTTGTTGCTATATGTGTGTGAAAGAAAAAGTACATATATGTTGCTTTCTTGTAAACTTATTTTATTTCTTTTCCACGTAAGCATTTTGTCTCTACTTTTTGTTCTGTTACATAATTGTTCAGAAACCTGAAGTCACTGAAGTAAGTCATCATTTTTGATGTGTAGTGCCAAATTCTGAAGTTCTTTGCTTAGTTTTAAGGTTCCTTTTCTATGGATAGGCTGCAACTTTAGTTCTTACAGTAGACTGTAAGAATTAATAACCTGAAGAATAAGTGGGTAGTAAGCAATCTCTTCCCTGTTATATATACTGTTGATACTTAACTTCTTTTGAAAAAATCTCTGGCAGCTAGTAGAGTGTTCTTGTTTGGCTTTATGTTAAAACTTTTATTATTCCAGAATTATGAAGCAAAAAATTCTACAGCAGCTCTGATAATTATAATGATTAGTGAAAGCTTATTCTAGCAATAGCGGTGAGTTACAAAGTTATACAGCAGCAATGCGCAGTATAACTTACTATCCCTTGCTGCATTTAAATGGCAGTATTATTTCTGTTGGCATGTGCAGAGTGACTATTTGACTTCTTTTCATGTATTTCAGAACCTCTGTACATTTACATCTAGGTAGGAGAAAACATTAGAGAGTATACAGCTTTTGTAAGGATGTTTTTCAACTTGTTTATCCTGAATTTTTATATTCCTTTAATACTGTTGTTTTAGTTTGAAGTACTTGTGCTTAAAGAGCCTTGCAGGTATTTACATGAAACTTTATTTCCATAAGGGATACTGATGACACTGAAACCAAGATTGTTGTTAATGTGAGGAAATTTAGCTGTATACTTTCTATTTTGGGATTGGAACCCTATTACAGGACATGTCCTTTAGTTCTGTTAAGAGTGTTCGGGAGCTGAATAAACAGTCACCTGTCTGGAGTTTTCAGTAGAAATTGTTAATAGAAAAAGTCAAATGAAAACTTTATCAGAAGTAATCCCTGAAGCAGAAAGAGCCCTTGAACAGTCTGTCATCACCATATATAATTCATAACTATCAAAACTCAAGTTTTCTTTGTCTGAGTTTTATCAGTATTCCCAGTGTCACGAAAATTCCATGCAGTGTTCTTTAAAAGTTGATTTGAGATACCACTGTGTGTCTTCAAGACCCATACAGTGAGATAAATTACTGCAATAGCATATTTCTCAAATAACAGATAGCTGAAAATCCTTTTTCCTACAGTACATAATGAAGGATTTTGTCTTTGAGCAATGAGGTGAAACAAACTTCAAAACTATTTTTTGTCATACTACAAGGACTGTTGTCCCCCTTAACCTGTACACTTAAAAATAATGTAGTATAATAGCCAGTTGAAGGAAGCTGGGTGTAGATGTATTTTGAATCACCAAGATGAACAGAGCAGAAGCCTATAATCTGTACACTATTTGTTCCTAGTAGGTTGTTCTAAATATGAAAAATGGAGATGTGTTGTACTTTAGGTTTGGATTGTCTTGTAGAGAGATCCACAGGTAGCATGGTTTTAATTTCATTTCTTCTGTGGGAAATGTAGTTGCTTGGATTGTTATTTCAATTCTTCAGTGACAAACTTGGCAGGAGTTTTATCAATCATAATAGAAAGTTTAATTTTATGCTTTTTTGTCTCTAGAAAGAGGTGCTTCATTTAATCTTTGGAAAAAAAAAATGTGCCTCGCTTCTGAGTACCAAAACACAAAATATATTTCTGATATAACAAAAATTGAAATGACCACAACTTCTTCCTATTTTGCCAGAAATACTTTTGCCAGGTTCTTATGTATTCATTTGCTATATTTACTATGCTAGGAAACTATATTAAAATACTGACCTTTCATTTGACCCACTACCTGGCTTCTGTTCTCCTGTGATATTTGTATTTCCTGGTTTTATGACCTTTAAAAAAATGATATAAAACTTTATTTCGTCAGTGCACGTTAACCCCTGTATTGAAAACAGTGTGCTAGGTGCCTCTTCAGTGAGCTACCACACAGCAAAACTATTTTTGAAATTATTATCTCTAAAAACCTACTGTTGCAGCTGAAGACTGATTTAAAGGGAGAACAAATTATTACATGTAAACTATATAATTATGATCATATTATGAACATGAGGATCATTGCAATTTGGTTCTGTATTTTGATAAAAACCCCTCAAATTAACAAAGAAATGGATTGTCATTTTACTTTTTTGTCTTCTCTTTCATTTCAAACAGTATCTGTTAATTTCACAATGCAATGGAGAATGCCATTCCCAACAGAACATTTGGTTTTCAGTCAGACATAGATTTACTTGATAAAACCAACTGTTGAACTTGTATTTAACATGAATCTATTTTTGGCTTGGTTAGAATTTAATTTAGTTTAAATGTTTAAAACATTTAGTATTTTGTGACAAACACCAATAATGACTCACATTAACGCACTCTTGCTGTAGTCCAATTTTATATTTAAGTCATTGAACTTTTGAATGCATATAAAATTTGCCTCTAAATCACTTTATTTGTTGAGTAGCAATTACCAATATACTTCAGAAAATCCATACCTTAACTTTATTTAAAATTATTCTTATAAAATCTCTTATTAGTGGGGATTATTTAAGGGTCCTTCTCATAAGTCTAAATTTAAAAGCAGCATTTATATTTTTCTTAAGCGAGAGAAATCATTTATTTCTTCTAAATTCTAGGAGTCAGTTTTATGGTCCCCTCTTTAATTCACTAAAGAATATATTTTAACAAATTGTATTTTAAAATTAGCATGTTACTTAAGTGTTGCCCAAATAAAAGTGGTTATTTTCTTACAGAAGCATCTGTAAGGGAGAAATCCATTCAGAGTGCTTAAGTATGATAACTGTTGTTTAAACTTCTTAGCAATAATGCACGTGCTTCAACATGATTACTGAAACTAAGTTTTTAAAAATACTGTTTTCTGGTACTGGGTTTGCCTTTCTGGTACTGGGTTTGCCTCTTAGCAATAATGCACGTGTTTCAACATGATTACTGAAACGAAGTTTTTAAAAATACTGTTTTCTGGTACTGGGTTTGCCTTTCGGTATTCTGTGTTGTAATTGGTTTGTCTAGTTGTTGAGTTCCAGTAATACTCAGATTACTGAAAGGAAAGCTAATTTTGACCATAATCTGAGTGTCTGCTTGCCTTAAAAAAAAAGATGAGTACTTCATGGAGGTACTAGTAATTCAATTATCTTGAATGCCTAAATTTAAAAAAGAAAATATTCTATTCTTATAATCAGTTCTGTAGTCCCAGGGGTTGCACTAAGAGGCTGAATACCTAGAAACAATTTTTTTCTTTAAATGCCTGAAAAGAATGATTAAGATATTGACGTAGCTCACTGGAAAAGAAATAAAACCAAATGGTTAATATTACAGTAATATGATAAATATTGGTTTAGAGCCTTATTTATTTTTTTTATAAAAAAGTGAAAATGCTTAAAGAAAGCAGTTCATGTTTAAATGTTTCTGAGAATGGAAAGGAGAATATGAAAACAAATTCTAAATCTATTGCATCTCTGCATTGTGGCATATTACCTAAGCCTCAGTATGCATATGCGTGAATAGATCTGTTATGTCTAAGTATGGCATCTTTAGTCCAATATTTAAATATTCAGAAGTAGAGACTATATCATTTTTTATACATACTAGTTTGAAACACATATTATGAGTCAACAGCAAAAACAGTAATAAAAACTCTAATAACATGAGATTTTAATAACTTGTCTAAGAACAGAGGGTGCATTCAAAATATATTGTAAATTAGGTAATAAAGTGGAGTAAGTGGTACTTCTACTCAGCATTTCTTTATTTGTGGTGATTCTGGGTTAGCTTTGCAGTGACAAAAACATTTGATTTTTACCTCTGAAATGAAGTATACGAAGGTGTTCGTGTTGTCTTTCTAAACTATGAACTCTTTCCACACCACATGGCAACAGCGTGTCAAAACTGTTATGTCAATGATGTAGGGGACATGATTCACATAATAAATGATCTGAAAGGAAAGTAATGATTAGGTTTTTACAAATCAATAAATCGACAGCAAAATTTTAGTTTGGTCAAATTCAAATATTTGGACAGTTTTCTGTAAAAAAAATTAGTCTCAAAGTAGCTTATAAGTTAGGTATTTTAGTTCCTCATAAATCGAGTGGGATTATTTTAACTTTTAAAATGTCAAGTATCTTTCCCAAAACACTAACAAGATTACTTTTTTTTCTGGTTCTCTTTGGTTTGGTGCTATTGCCCTGAATTTTTAGCTATACATACTGAACCATATTACTTCCGATTACAAGATGCCTAATACAGAAGCATAGTAAAATATGTCCAAAATTATATAGGTACAAGTTATTAATACAAAGGAAAGGAATAAAAGTGGATAACAGGAATTCTTGAATAATGTAAAAAAAAAAAATTTTACAAATATATGATTTTTTTTTTAAATATGCAATTTGGATTCTTGTGTTCATTTTTGTTCATATTTTATAACTTATGAATGAAATAAATTCCATGTCAACCTCTGTAGATACTTCAAAAGATTATATAAATATTGGGCATTTTGGATATTGTTAGCTAGATAAAATGATACAGGTTTGTCGTGGTTTAAACCCAGTCAGGTAATTCGTTCACTCACTTCCCCCCCTGTCTTGCCCTCCCCCTGCTCCCGGAGGTTGAGATAAGAACAGTTTGGTAACTAAGGTATAACACAAATCACTACTGCTACCACCAGTAATAACAATGATAAAGGAAATAACAAGGGAAGAGAATACAACACCTCAGCACCAGCCGACCGATAACTCGCCCCCCTCAGCCTGACCAAGCACCGACCGATACCTCCTCCAACCCTGCAGTCTCCCAGCCCTTCCAGCTAACTCCCAGTTACATCCTGGGCATGACGTGCTGTGGTATGGAATACCTCTTTGGTCAGCTTGGGTCAGGTGTCCTGTCTCTGCTTCCTCCTGGCTTCCCCTCCTCCCTGGCAGAGCATGAGGCTCGCAAAGTCCTTGGCCAAACCAAAACATCATTGTTATCAGCTCTGTTCCCAGGCCGAAAGTCAAAACACAGCACTGCACCAGCTACCAAGAAGGAGAAAAATGACTGCTACTGCTGAACCCAGGACAAGGTTTTTTAAGTTCTAAAACTTTCCAGTAATCTGAAGATACTACTACTTTATATTTTTTGTCAAGGTCAGTGTTTTGTTGGGATGATTTAAGCTTTTTAAATATAATGTATTTTATATATGATACAATTAAATTGTCTTTTAGGAACTCGGGAACTTTAGGAACTTAGTAGTTTTGCCATGTATGGATATTAGAATAAAGATGAAATGTAAAAGAAATTTTCCATACTACCAAAATTTGAAAGCACTGAAATTTTAGCTTGTTTTGCATAAATCGTTTTAATTTAAAGGTGTGGTAGAAGCATCTCTCTCTACTTCAGGGATATAAGCATACATATTCCTCAATTAACTCTGTATTCGTCCATCAGCAATAATAGCCTAGTGTCAAAATTATGTTTACTGTAATTTTGTAAATTAGCAAAACATTTACTGTAAATTTGTCAAATGAGCACTGTAGCTCATTTTTATTTGTATTAACTTAAATTGTAATGAACACCAACTAGTCGACAGTGCTAGCAGTTCACAATCCCTTACCTGTGTTTTCTTAAGTAAGTAACTAATTAGTTCCTTCAGCTTGCTTTTAGAATACCTGAATTAATGCAACTTAAAAGGATTTTCTTAGTTTAACCATCTGTCAGGTATTTTGACTACTCACTCACATGCAAAGAAATCACCCTAGAATAATTGACTGCTTTTTTAAAAAATACTCTTTTGCAGTTTTGTAATCAACCAGGAAACAAAAATGTCAAAGATTAAATTAGAGTTGTTCATCAGCTCATTTATGGTTTGTAAGAATTCCTCAGAAATCTAGGTCTTGCTGTATTAGATGTCAAACATGAACAGCAGCCAAACTATTTATATGGTATGATCAAAAGGTCATAGAAATTTTGGTTGAAAGAAACCTCTGTGAGTCACCAAGTCCAGCCTTGCACTCAGGGTGGGGCTGGTGACAGATGAGGTCCTCTGTGGCTCTGCCTGGCTATTTCCTGAAGACCTCCAATGACAAGAGGTTCTACCATGTCTCTAGGCAATGTTTCAGTGCTGCACTTGAACTGCTAAAGATACTTCATGTTTTTTTCCTCCTAATGCCTAACCTAAACCTCACAAACCACACTGTGGTCATTGACCTTGCTACATCATCTAGTGAGCTCATGAGTCAGCTTTGATTCTATTGTTTTCGTAACCACCAGTATAACTCAGATCTTACCACAGCAGTCTATTTGTGGGAAGAAGAAATATGTATTATTTTTGCATTTGAAATTAATCTGGAATTTAAAGAAATGTTAGTGAATACTCATAAAAAGAACTTTTTATTTCATGGTTAGCCAACCAACCAATGGCTTTTCTTATCAGGAGCTTTTTCTGATGCATATTTTATCACACTGAATTTTCCCTTGGGCCACGAATACTTTTTGTGCTATCTCATTTTAACTTGGAGGAAAAAACCCTAGTACCTTGTAAATGAATTATATTTGCTTTCTTTTTGCAGTTACATTGAAATATCATTAAAAGTTAGTGACAGTGTTGCCTATAGCTTGTTATAAACCAGTGGGGATATTGGGAAAAATCTTTCTTTTGGTTGCTTGGATATTTCTATATTCCCATGTTGGTAAACCGCAAATTCTTTAAGTTTCATTTTGTTTCGAAAGCAAACAATAAAGAAAACTTCTGTTTAAGCAGTAATGCAGGTTAAAGTTCTCTAACATTCTAAGCTACTAAGTCTGCTGGTAGCATCTCTGTTACGAGAAATGAAAGAGAGGAGATCATAGTACTTAATCGGCGCTGTAAAGGACCAATTGTATGAGTAAAAGGACACATAGCGTAACTAACGTAACTCAGTTGCTGGTCTGGTGCAACAAATCCTAAATTATGGTATTTATACTCCTCTCACTTTTCATCTGAATCCATACTATTTCCCTAGAAGCAGAGGTTTCTACCCTTCTTGACCGGTGAAGTGGAAACAGCAGTGTTTGTTTGTTTGCAGTTGGCTCTTTTTCTTTTCTTTTACTATCATAAAACTTTGTTGTCTGACTTAGTGTGTCAGTTTTTCTTGAATAACGTTAAAGAGGAATGATAACAGTGTAACGAGTTTGGAAGCTATTTCCAGACCCAAACTTGGGGGAGTCAGGGAAATAGCTACATGTCATTGCTGTAGCTAAGTTAGAAACTTGGTTGCACAGAAGAAATCAAGAATTGCTCGCTGACAGCATATTATTGTTCAGGTTTTTGGGTACCTCAAATTGCCAGGTGGAAAGGCGACACTAAATTCCAAGTTATTTGGAGCTGTGTTTCTAAGTAAAAGGGCACAGTAATGTAATTAAAATGTCACTCCCTTCTCTTTGGTTTATGCATTTTATTTACATCACATCCATCAACCCAAGTGATGGTGGCTGATGTGTCTTGTGTTGTATTTGGTGACAGCAGCTCATATGAGGAATTCTTTGAGCCCCTATACTGACATAGTTCCACAGAGGACTTCTTTCTTTCTGGGTCCACACAGGACTGTTTAGATCAGAGCAGGTCTTGTAGGTGCTGAGAAAATTGAAAAACATGCAGACAGGGAAATTTCAATGAAAAGGAAGTAATTTATTTAGAGTGATACTTTCTGCAGCTACTAACCAGTATATTTACTCACTCAAAATCTTGAAGAATCTTTTGTTTTTTTTATTTAAATCCCTGAAATGGTGCTTGTGTGTGTCACAGAAAAAAATTATAATGCCCATAGATTTCACTTTGGCTACTTAAATGATATCTTCTGTTTCTTTTTGGTGGTTTAGGGACAAATTGGTTCTTTATTTTTCGTATATGTGGTTCAACAATTTTATGTAAATAGAACTTGTCTTCTTTACCATGCTACGTTCTTGTCAGATAATTAAAGGAAGATGATTAGGAAACAATTCTGATCAAATGTTATTACTAAGAAGAAAAAAGAAGAAAAACAAATCTATTTTGTCCTTTAATCAATAAATATGCAATTACACCTTGAAACTAATAGAGTCTGCAAACTGAAACAAAATTAATTCATCAAGATCTCTATTCCCCCTGCAATCCATATTTTCTTATGAGCTGTGATTTATGACCAGAGAGGTTTTGTAAAATATGCTAAAAGATACACTGGATTTTATCTGCACAAAATCTTACTGTGATCTTCTGTAGAGGGGTTTGCCAACAGCCATGTGCTTTGCATTTGTATGTGTTTAACCATAACAGCATATGCATATAAAAACGTGAACACAGAAAAAGTACTTTGGATTCTCTTTCTTTATATTTGTTTCTTATATAAGCATAATTGAAAAATCACCTTCAGAGTACACAAATAGCCCACATCTTACAAGGATGTCTTTAAGGAAAAAGAAGATTAAATAGCAGTTTAAAATAATTTTTTGCTTACTGGACTTATTTATAATGCAGTTGAAGATTTTGTAAGTGAAGTACATTACTGGTGAATTTCTTCACATGCGTTCCTGTTTTTTTAATCAAAAAGGCCAACAATGTAGTCTTTCTGGTAAAATAAAGTACAATTTGATTACTTTCTGCTAATGCATAATACCATTTAATTTGATTTTAGGAAGAGGAAACTCTCTAGTGGAAGGGAAATGGACTGTATGAATTAGGTGAGCCTTATATTTAACTCTGTTCATGCAATTGTAAATATTGATGCTAATACCAAAGAGAGAAATAATAATACTTGAATTGTAAAAAATTTTGAGACATATATAGGAATTGTGCAGGCACAAAACCTGTTTCAGGTTTGCAAGGTGCCTATATCTTATTGAGGTATCTACCTGCACTGTGGTATTAAAAGAAAAAAAAAAAATAAAGGTAATTCTGAAAGCTGTGAGGACTAATGATATAACACATCACACAAGAACCCAGTTCCCCAATGCGTACAGAAACCCTGTAATACTTTTTTAGTATAGGTACACATACCTCTTTCTTTAGATGGTTAAAATTACCTCTCCACACATCTATGTTCTGTCCCTTATGTGAGATGCTCATGATTCTCTAATCATCACAGTTGCAACTTTGTGTATTATCATTCATCTGATTACCAAAGATTCCATATTAGAGATTTTGTAGCATCTCACAGTTTGCAGATAAAAAGTCCATATCTTGAATCAAAGATTTAACAAAGAAGCACTTGTGTAGTTCCTATGGGAAGTGGCTTAGAACTGCACACAGAAAGTTAAGCTTATTACTGTACTTGATAATGGAGCTACTGACAGGTCTTTTGTTGAATGAGAGTTGGCGCACATCAGATTGTGAAAGATGGAAAGCCTTGTTGGTTTTTTTTGCTGACATAGACTTTAAGTCTTGAACATCTGATGATATCACATAGGGAATAAAACAAGCTTTAGATGTATGAGAATGAAAGCAAAAGAATCAAAAATAAAACCAATCAGTCACAGCAATAACATGTGCAGCCACAGTTTAGGGAAAAAGTCCTTGGATATTTTGCTGTCGGCTGGAACCTTGATCTCTTCTAGAACTCAGAAAAGATTCTCTTTGCTTTTCAAAGTTTTAATTGATTATGTAAAATATTTTCAAATTCTGGCACACTGAATACAGAGTTTATGGTAACTTTAACTCTGTTGATGGGTGTGGTTTAAGCCTGGCCAGCATCTAAGTACCATACCGGCTGCTTGTTCACACACATCCCCTGGGTAGGATGGGGGAAAAAGAAAAGTAAAACCCATGGGTTTAATAATACAGTTTAATAATTGAAATAAAGTAAAATATAATAATAGTAATAATTGTAATGAAAAGGGAGATAAGAAAAAGAGAGAGAGAAATAAACCTGGCTCTTCAATAAATGCAAGTGATGCACAGTACAGCTGCTGATCGATGCCCAGCCCATTCTGTTTTGGAGACTTAAGCCTTCACCGAAAGAAAGTCATGAATTTTGGCCATTGCAAGTTAGGCATATGTGTTGCTGAATTTCAGCCACTTTGTATGAAGATGGTAAGTGCCCTCTTATCTAGACCTGGCCTCTTTTCAATTTCCTATTTTTTTTCCTAAGTGCAACATAGATATTTTCAATCTTTTCCAAAGCTAAAAGCCAAACCATAACCAAGCAAGATAGCAGGCTCACCTAGAAGCAATGAACACATGCTGGGGGCCCTTGGGAATAATGGAGAATACGGGATCAGGGATTTGATCATGTAGCAGTTTGACTGGCCCACATGAAGTTAGAATGTAGTTTTAGCCAGGGGAATATAGGATGTGACGTGGGGAGCTCTGAAGTGAGACACTTGAGAAAATTGGGGAATAGGGGATTCCTGGGCTGGAAAGCACTCATGTATTAAAGCATAGATGATTTTGTCTCAGGACTAGGAAGAATAGCAGATATAGGCTGAGTAGATGGAGTAGGGAGAGGGTCTTCAGCAAGGCTTAGAGGATGCGCAGCCCACCCTTTGGCTTTGGGTGGCCTTGGGGAAAGGAATACACAGGCACATGTCCTCCTTGTTCCCTGTACAGGAATGTTAATTGCCAACCCATTCAGCTCCTCTGTTACTACCAGAAGTGTAGTATGTAAGAGTGCTGTTAACAAACATGCCTTCATAGCCCCCACTCCCCTCAAATTTAAACATTTAAATCAGCCTTATCTCTATTATGATTAAATTCTTTTTTTTCCATATGAAGATAGAGAACTAGAAAATTATATCAATTTGTAGAAATGACACATTCATCATATATTTAAAAACTTTTCTTAGAATTATATGCTTTATATGATAGGTGTTTCTAGAAGAAAAGTTCCATAGCATCAGATCTGTGTTCTGAAGCCACAGGACCTCTTGCTGTCTGATGCATTGTAGAGCCAGTATTCATCTGGTTTTAAAGCTGTGCATAATAGCAAATCTTAACGGGTTAGTGATTGGCAGGCAGGGGGATGTTAAGAAAAAAGATTTAGTGTCGTGGTTTAAACCCAGTCAGGTAATTCGTTCGCTCACTTCCCCCCCTTTCTTGCCCTCCCCCTGCTCTCGGAGGGACGGAGAGGAGAATCAAAAGAATGCAACTCCCACGGGTTGAGATAAGAACAGTTTAGTAACTAAGGTATAACACAAATCACTACTGCTACCACCAATGATAATAATGATAAAGGAAATAACAAGGGAACAGAATACAACACCTCACCACCCGCTGACCGATAACTCGCCCCCCAAGCCCGACCAAGCTCCGACCGATACCTCCTCCAACCCTGCAGTCTCCCAGCCCTTCCGGCTAACTCCCAGTTACATCCTGGGCATGACGTGCTGTGGTATGGAATAGCTCTTTGGTCAGTTTGGGTCAGGTGTCCTGTCTCTGCTTCCTCCCAGCTTCCCCTCCTCCCTGGCAGAGCATGAGGCTCACAAAGTCCTTGGCCAAACCAAAACATCTCTATCAGCTCTGTTCCCGAGCCGAAAGTCAAAACACTGCACTGCACCAGCTACCAAGGAGGAGAAACATGACTGCTACTGCTGAACCCAGGACATTATCCACCCCTTATTCCATACCATTCACGTCATGCTCAGATCCCACATTTTCAATATACCATCACTCTTATCTCGGTGCACTCTTATCTTAGTGCATGGACCAGTCCCTATAAAGCTGCTGCGTTCATCTGGTCCATGTCAGGCTCCATCTCTTGTAACAGTCTTCCAGAGCAGGAGAGACTGTGTGCAGTGTTCACACTCGTGAATAACCTGGGCAATAGTGTCCATTGTTAAGTCCACCCCTCGATCATGAGTCCATCTCTGTGTTGCATTTCTGCTCTGATGGCCTGAAGTGCCATGGGCCCACCAGGCTTAAAGTAATTCACTGTCCCCTTAAGCAGTTTCTGCAGCTTGTTGCTGGGGACTCCATACAGCTGCCTTCCATCTCCGACGCTTCCAAAGCACTGGAGGGGCCCAGTGGACTAGATACTTGCCCATAATGTCCCACACACCCTGCCACTCATGACTCTCCAGCCTTGGGGAAAATCTCTTGGTCCCCCTATATTGTTGTCTAACCCCAGACAAGACCCAAACCTGACTCTGCTTAACTTTTGAGATCAGACAAAATGGTTGTGGGTAGAACACAGCCTGTGTGTGTGCCAACATGCTGATCCCCATCACAATCAGCAGGCAGGTCCCAAGGATACCCAAAGGCCATTCAAAACCTTCAGAACTCTCTAACGATGCTGCTGTACTTGTCACTGGTGCTGGTGTAGCTGCTGTGCTTGCCGGCTCTCCCACCGCCAGCTTCTCTTTTCCTGAGTCCAGCTCTTCCTCCTCTGCCTTGCTGGGAAATGCTGCGTGGTCTCCTGCATCCTCCTGGGGCTCGGCAGGCGGCTTCCGGGGAATGCTCTCGGCCGTCGCGGGGCTCGGCTCGGCCGCGGGGCTCGGCTCCTCCGCGGGGCTCGGCTCTTCCGCGGGGCTCGGCTCCTCCGCCGCCTTATCCCGCTGCTCGGCAGCCGCTTCCTTCTGCTCCTCGACCGCCCCGGCCTCCTCCACCGGCAGCCGTCCCCTGGCGGCCTCCGGCCCCGCTCCCGCCGCCGCTTGGTCCCCGGGGCCGCTCTCCCGGGCCGCTTCAGCAGCCGCCGTCTCCCGGGACCGCTCCCCCTCAGTTCCCCGCAGCCTCACGAAGATGGAGAGTAGGGTGAGGGCCAGGACGGTGAAGAGCAGCCGGACGGCCAGGTACAAGTCCACGGCCACGTCCGTCCCGCCCTGCTGCTGGAGCCCACCCGTATTACAAGCCATTGCCATAAAGCACAGTGAGACAAGAACCTTAGCCCAGGCCCCACACTTGATAAACACTAACACAGCAAATACCGGCTCTAAGTAAGTTACAACATTCTGAAGCTGTGAGATCAACAAGAACAACTCTGAGAGCCAATAAATCAGCATTGTGACGAATGACTATTAATCCAGTCAAATCTGTCGTTATCTCAACCCTTCGTGCCCCACGTTGGGCGCCAAAAAGAACTGTCGTGGTTTAAACCCAGTCAGGTAATTCGTTCACTCACTTCCCCCCCTTTCTTGCCCTCCCCCTGCTCTTGGAGGGACGGAGAGGAGAATCAAAAGAATGCAACTCCCACAGGTTGAGATAAGAACAGTTTAGTAACTAAGGTATAACACAGATCACTACTGCTACCACCAATGATAATAATGATAAAGGAAATAACAAGGGAACAGAATACAACACCTCACCACCCGCTGACCGATAACTCGCCCCCCAAGCCCGACCAAGCTCCGACCGATACCTCCTCCAACCCTGCAGTCTCCCAGCCCTTCCGGCTAACTCCCAGTTACATCCTGGGCATGACGTGCTGTGGTATGGAATAGCTCTTTGGTCAGTTTGGGTCAGGTGTCCTGTCTCTGCTTCCTCCCAGCTTCCCCTCCTCCCTGGCAGAGCATGAGGCTCACAAAGTCCTTGGCCAAACCAAAACATCTCTATCAGCTCTGTTCCCGAGCCGAAAGTCAAAACACTGCACTGCACCAGCTACCAAGGAGGAGAAACATGACTGCTACTGCTGAACCCAGGACATTTAGGTATTTAAAAAAAAGCCCTGAATATTCTAGACCGTCTGCAGCAAATACTGTCAGGAAAAAAATTGTCGTGCAGAGGTGGGATATTGGAGTCAGAAATTTTCGGGAAAGACAGACACTTTTCTTAGTACTTGTTTCATTATTCATGACTATTGTAAATTCAACCATTTATATTCGTAGCATCTTTAGCTACTCTTTGGTTTAAGCCTGCACAGTACTGGGGCCAGTTCTGTTTATTATCTTTACTAATGATCTGGACAAAGGGATTTTGTGCACCAACAGTCAATTTGCAGATGACATCAGGCTGGGCAGGAGTGCTGATCTGCTTGAGGGTAGGAAGGCGCTTCAGAGGGATCTGGACAGGCTGGATCGATGAGCTGTGGCCAGTGGTGTGAGGTTTAAGAAGACAAAGTGCTGAGTCCAGCACTTGGGCCACAACAACCCCATGCAACACTACAGGCTGGTGGAAGAGTGGCTGGAAAGCTGCTTGGTAGAAAAGGACCTGGGGGTGCTGACTGACAGCTGCTGAACATGAGCCAGCTTGTTCCCAGGCAGCCAAGAAGGCCAACGTCATCTTGGGCTGTATCAGCAATAGTGTGGCAGCAGGGCCAAGGCAGCGATCATCCCCCTGTACTGGGCACTGGTGAGGCTGCACCTTGAATCCTGTGTTCAGTTCTGGGCCCCTCGCTGCAACAGAGATATTGAGGTACTGGAGTGAGGCCAAAGAAGGGCAACAGAGCTGGTGAAAGACCTGGAACAAAAGTGTGATGAGGAATGGCTGAGGGAACTGGGGTGTTTAGTCTGGAGAGGAGGCCCTTTATTGGAGAAAAGGTCCTATTTACAACCATCTGAGAGGAGGTTGTAGTGAGGTGGATGACAGTGTCTTCTCCCAGGTAATAAGCAATAGGGGGAGAAGAAACGGTCTCAAGCTGTGCTATTAGTTGCATATTAGAAAAAAATTGTTCACCAGGAAGGTTGCTAAGCATTGGAACAGGCTGCTGAGGGAAGTGATTGAGCAACCATCCCTGGAGGTATTTAAAAGCCATATAGACGTGGCATTTAGGGACACTGTTTAGTGGTGGATTTGACAAGTCTTAGGTTTATGGTGACTCGCTGATCTTAAAGGTCCTTTCCAAGCTAAATGATTCAGTGATTTTAATAAGTAACTTTGTAGGGGCTAGAGACAAAGATTCGCTACTGTCTACATCCTTAGACTGGAAGTTATAGTAGGTGTCCATCTCTGTTTTCAATTTATAGTGTCATTACAAACATCAGCTTTACCACACACTCTTGTTTAGCAAGTACATACCTTATAAAGTAAACATTTTTGCTGTCTCTCTGTTAGTTTTGTTGTTGTTTTCAAATTAGAGTTTCTCTAATTTGCCCTTGTAACCTGCATATTTGCTGGAAATTGTCTTAGCTTTTGCAGATTTAAACCGCTTGTTCTTCAGATGCGCCCTGTGCCCTCAGTTTTAATTTGTTCTTGAAGCAGAAGAATCCGTTATTCAAAAATGGCTTCTTAATGATAAGTCGTTCTTCCCAGCTCCATGCTCATGTTTAATTTCAGCTTTCGGTATGTGGTACTTACATGTACCTTTTCTGAGTGCCTGTTTTCCATCTTACCTGTTAATATAGAAGCAAGCAAAACACATACTTTCGCTTTATAGCTGTGATAATGAGGACAGAATGCATGTGAAACTGGCGATTGTTTCTGTTTGCAGACAGCAGTAGAATAAAAGCTACATAGTTCTGTCTCAAATATTTACACATGGATTTTGTGACTAGAAAATCAGTCATCTGATTAAAACTAGATACAGTATTTATAGATTCCGTACAAACTCTCAAGCATACAATTTTTAAGCAGATTTCAGAAACGCTGTTTGTGTCTTTCACCATTTGAAAGCTGTTTTGTGAGATACTTGCGAGTGTCAGGGTTGTCACTTTAAAAGTAGAATTAGCTAGCAGACATTTTAAAACACTTCTGTCTATTCAAATAGCATCTGAGCACCAGGAGAGCAATATTGACTGAAAAAAATATTTGTTGCTTTATCTAGAATCTTTGGCACCAGTTCATTGTTCTTGCTGAAGAAAGAATAGGCTAAAATTACATAAAACTAAGTTAGGTGGGAAAAATAACTGCATTCGTGGTAGAGATACGTAATATACTTGGAGCTGTTTTATGTAATTATGAAAGTATGGATTGCTCTTATAAAGTGTAAGTAGTCAGAGTGACATTTTAAAGGGAAAATGAAGATTGAAAATAAAAAAATGGATGTAAAAATGATGTGATCCAGAAAGCTCACAAATTGATCTGTTACTCTAATAGCTTAAATAGAGAACTAAAAGCTTCTTTCTAGTTTGACTCATGAACAAAGGAAAACTTAGTTTAGGAAGATGTCAAATATAGGAAGAAACTCTCTCCACTGAAAGGAACCTGGGAAATAATTATCTGGCTATCAAAGTCCAGGAAACATTTTTTCTGTTCTGTAGGCACAGGTAAGTCTTACACTGTCTGGCAGCAAATAAACAGGGAAAATTACCCACAGAAATACTGTCTGCTTTAGACTCCAAATTAGAAAAGCTGACCTACAGAGCCACCACTTCAGACAGGAAAATGGACACAGCTTAATGTAAGAAGCTTCATAAGTGCGTTAGAGAGAAGTCACCAGGACAGGACTGAAAATACAAGCAGCAGGCAAAGGGATTTATTTTCAGTATTCTGTAGAAATTGGCTTCCTGAAGTTTTGCTTTCGGATATCATTGATAACTAGAATTATTTTGGGCTTATCAAAACTCTTTCAGCTAGCAAAATAGGTACAGAATTAGAACATATGATACAAAAAAAAAAAAACCAGTTTTCCAGAGAAAGACCATGATACATTGAACCTGGAAAATACTGTTTTCGTAGTTCCAGATGTTGTCTACCCTATACAGGCACAAAACCAGTCAGTCATCCTACCTGAGTGTTTCTCTGTTGTTGAGAAAACCGACGTGTTATTTCCTGCAAAGATCTGCCTTAATTATCGGGCCAAGCTCTTGTCATTTCTACATTTGAAACATAAGGTTGCTTTGAGTGATGGAATTGGAAGAACCCTGAAAATTTTTCTTATTCAGGTCTTTTTATCTTCTTGTTGATTGAAGTGGTAGCACAGTTCTGAACTGCCTACACCTTGACATAAAAATCCAGGCCTGCCTGTCACGATGTCATGGTGGTCTGTACAAAGTAAAGCATTTTCCTCAGTTTCTAATCTTTTCTTCATGCAGAGATTATTTTTCAGTCACGTTGTTCATTCATGCCCACTATTACTGCATGTTTGACTCACACTCAGCCTAGCTTCATGTGGGTGATACCATTTCCTAGATTTGTCTTCTACAGCCTTTGTTAGGAAGGACGTATTTGAGATGCAGATTAACTGTCTACTGAAGGAGTAACGGGAAAATAAGATTCAGTTTGCTCTCTCTGTTGAGAGTAATTTTTGGCTTTATATACCAGAGTAGGTCAAGAAGGGAATGAAGAAATAAAGGCAGAGATTGAGAGAAAAGTTCTAAACCAGCAAGAGGTATTTAAAGGAAGGTGGAGAACAGGAGGGAAGAGGAGGTATAGAATATATAGTATGACTGAAAAAAAGTAAATTGTACTTTAACATCTGACCTACCCTACTTCTCTGCTTTTGAATTGTCTTCCCAGTCTTATTACATATTGGTGAAGAGAGGTTCCAGAATTGACTGCTGTCACTTTTCCCTTTTTTCTACTTCTTCCTAGGAGAAATAAAAAAGAATAAGAATTTGATATTTGGGGTTATTTATAGCTCTTGTTACATAATAGAAAGTATATATCCTCTACTGCTACTAGTACTTTCCATGCACTATTCAAGGAGCTTTAAATGCTTTATATTCTCTAGGTCTGGGACAAGACTGACTATACATACTTTGAGTTGCAGGATAATTGTATGCTCAAGGAGTTAATGAAGTATAAAGTACAATTACTAAATTCATACCCTGAATTATTTTGCTATAGATTTCCTAGGTAGGCAAGCCAGAAGAATTGTAGAGCTATCAGAAACCTTCTGGATCAATACTGTATCATGGACCAGCAACTGACAACAGCCTGACCTACTCATATGTAATGAAATGGTCTAATATCATCTCTTAGTCCTAGCACATGATCAGTAATTTTTAGGTTGGAATCATGATGGTTTTTAAAGGAATGTTTCTGTGTTATATTCACAAATAATAAAAACTTTCCAACTTCTATAAGTTACAGCAGCTATGTGAAAACTGGAAGAGAAGGTACAAAAGGAAACTCTTAATCCATTGTGAAAACTAGTTGTCTCATTTTTCATTTCAAGTGCCTAGAAGATTTTGTTGAAGAACTTTTATTTTGCCGTTGATGGTCTTTTTTCTTTTTCAAACAGTTTTCACAGTATGTACTAGGATACAGCCTAGAACCCATTAAACAAAGCTTTAAAATGGAATTGTTACTTAACTGGTCATCAGTGTTTTGATTTCATCACTTTAATATCTCATAGTCCGCAGAGAATACAGATGTATTAAATTAAAAAATGGGATGGTAATTTTATCAAATAAGCAGTCTGGTAATTGTGATGAGATACTTTCATGAGTGGAAGAGTTTTACAGACACGCAGTAGTTCTTCAGCAGATTTCTGCCTTATGATTTAGACAAGTAGAAAAGTGTCTGTTGAACTAGCAAAGAAAAAGGCCAATTTCTAGTATTGTAGGAAACATTCTTCTTACAAATAAATGGTCTATATTGAGGTAGCAATCTATCTGGCATTGGAGAAAAGCTATTTTCAGGATTTTTTTAGCAGTTGAAAACAATTACTAAAGCTAAATGCACTTTGTTCATGAACCAACATGATGTCCTACCTTTTACTGTAAACATAGTTCAGGAGAGCATCCCTGTGCAGGAAAATATTGAAGTACGAGCTGCCAAGAATAAGGATGGCTTTCAATGCAAGTTTAACTGTTATCTGAAAGTAATGCTTGTATTTGCTATAAGTAAGAACATTACTCATTATGTGTGGTGCTTATTTATTTATTTATTGGTGCTGTTTGTTATAGCCTTACAATAAGTATATCTGAAAAAGTTGCATATGCTGCTCAAGGTTCATTTTTCTCCTTGTGACTTTTTTTTTCACTTTATAAATATTGTTAAAAAATGCAGTCCAAGCACCGGCAGATACTAGAAACATCTATTTCTTAGGTCAGAAAGCAGAGAAATATGTTACCTGTACTAGAGCAATTATTGACTTGCATGTTTTCAAATAATGATATAATCTGAGATACAATGAAACTGAGTTAATGAACAAAGATAAAAACATAGACTTGTGCTTAGATATCTTAAACTCAGCTGACATAGTAATATTTTGATTTTTGTTTCAGTGAATATTGTTTTTGATGTATGACAGGTTGGCTTTTTGTAAGGTGGAGGATAGTTATTTTGAAGTTACACAGTTTTCATTCAGATCTTACAAGATATTCTTTATAAGTATACTTTGTTTATAATTTATATAGAGGTATTGTTGCAATCATAAGTGGAATGCAGCTTTGCAAAATTGTCAGATAATCCTTTACAAAATCATCATAAGATCATCCTTTAAAAAAAGTCTAACAGCATTTTTATATTAAAATAAATTTTATATTAAAAGTATTGTGGCCTAAGTAATCCTTTCTCCTCCTATCCATGCACACTGCGTGCAGTCACCACAGGGCTGTCATTCTGTAGCATCTTGAAATTTGTTTGCACAGTTATGTCCTCAGATACTTTGTTCTATGTGCACATGATCTCAAATACATATCTTTATTCACACTTCCTTATGCAAGCTAAAATTCTCCATTTTCACTCTAGGCATCATGCTTGATCAGCCCATCCTGCTGGTGATTTATCCCTTATTCAGACATGTCACATGCAGAGTATTTAATTTCTTCCTTGTATTTCATATGAGAAAAAAAAAAAATCTATCCTGTAGGACGTATTGGGAAATATCTACATCATTATTGTGAATATTGTTCCTGTTTTTGTTTTTTCTATGGATAAAGGTTAAAAAAATCTGCTAAAAGCTGGGAAGCAAGACAAAGACTTAAGTAAGCAGCATATCAGCAAACAAATACAAGTTAGCTGTTTGACACCAGCAGTTATTTTAAAAGCATATAATAGGTTCTGTTGGGATCATCCTGTACCTCATATGTGGAAAATTTTTCTTCTAGTAGTTTTGCATTTGATGTCTGTATTCAACCAGCTTCTACCATTATATATATATATATACTACTAATAATACTGCTGTCAGAGGTATAGGCTGTAATGATAGAAGCTGTCCATACTAGCTTATCCTTGATGCAGCAGTTCATTTTGTTCAGGAGGTCATTTATGAAAATGAGTGATGGGCTCATGCAGTAGTAGGTTTTTCAGTAATACCATAAAAGCTGAAGAAATTACTTTTCAATTAAACGTTGCTAGCTTTTTGGAAGTGAAATAATGCACAATTGTCTATGAGCCTGGAAAAGTTGATGTTACATCAGTGAAAAATAGCATGTTAAGTAGTGCTGTTTACCACATTACTGTGTAGTCTGTACTGTAAAAGGGGGAAAAGCTTAAGAAACCAAACTAAGATGCTTCCTAGGACAGTCTCTAATATATCAAGGAATAACATGACTGCAGAGGAGTAAGACTGTTCTCCAAGGAAACCCAAGAATAGCTACACCGTCTGTACTTCATGTACTAGATTTTTACTTTTCTCTTGAGATAGCTGGCAATGTGCCATAACAGCCTGATGCCAAAAGTAAATGGCTCATCATCTCTAAATACCCTTACATACCAGCTACAGAGGTGTGCAGCAATCTTTCAAAACCAGAAATCTGATCACAAGACTGAGACATCTTTTTTCAATTAATTCTGTCATTGAAGTTTATCAGTTATCTTTATCCTGTCACAAGAATTTGTGATAAACCTGTTTCACATGTATAGACCTAGTTTCATAGGAAACTGAGGGGCAATGGTTTATTTTTGAGTCATTTCATTTTTGAAACTTCTGATTTAAAAATTGTCCATGTGGTTAAAAAGAGATCTAACGTTTGCAAAACTGCTTGAGAAGGAATTGGTTTGTAACTCTGGCATAATGACATAATGAGTTATAGTATTCTTCATGTTAATTTGTTCTGGTTCCATAATAAATTTAATCTGTTCTAGTTCCATGGTAGATTATGTTGCCATGATGAAGGAGGAAGGGCAATGTGGGAGAGAGAAGTTATAACTCTTCATGTGCTAGTATAAAACATATACATGTTAAACTGTCAATTTTTGTCACACAATAGCTAACATTTATTGTATATTCACACACTGAATATTTAAATTCTTTTACCAGTGCTTAGCAAATATCTGTTTTGACTGCGACTGTTTTAGTGACAGAACAGTCTCGAATGGATATAGAACAAAACTTAAGCAAACACATTACTTTTATTTTTTTAATGTTTTATCGTTTAGTATGTTCTAATGTGTACTTTTTTCCCCAGCATCTTGTTCTGTAAAAATTAACACTGCTTTTAATGAAGATGCAGCATGTTCACATGGTTGTAACTGCTGCATATACTGTTTTGCAAGAGGTGTGTGCTAAGTGGCTGATTAAGCCAGACATGTTAACATGACTTTTTTACTGTGTATTAATTAACCAAGATTTGAGTTTCAAATACAGAAGCCGCAGTCGACTTAATCCCATGATTCATAAACTACAGAATTCAAGACAAATTCTTAAAAGTGACCTAAGGCTGAGTCTATAATAGTAAGCTATAGCAGTAGGCCTTTTGTTTGGATTATTTCAGTTTGTCTCCCTTCTGAATCTTTCTTACTAAAAGTTAATGTTATAAGTTACTGGAGTATTTTGTAAACTTTAGTTTTCTTTGCATGCATATGCTTACAACTATGGCCCCAGTTATTTCAAGAGATTTCTATATCTCAAAATTATAAATGGCAGGTGCTTTAGCAATTATGGGATTTCTGTTTGATGATGTTACTTAGGCATTACTCAGTTTCTGCAGATTTCCCCTTTAGATGTGGAACCTCTCAGTACAGCCTAGCCTCAGTTCTCTATTTTCATGCATTAATCCTCTTATATCAAAAGCAGAAGGAAATTGGTCATGCAGGGAAGATGAGAAGATGTTTAGTGAATCTGAAGAATGTCAGCATGCAAGGTCCTGCATCTGGGTCAAGGCAGTCCCAAGTACGAATACAGGCTGGGTGGACAATGGATTGAGAGCAGCCCCAAGGAGGACTTCAGGCTGTTGGTTGATGAGAAGCTCAACATGACGCAGCAATGTGCACCCACAGCCAGGAAAGCCCACTGTATGCTGGGCTGCATCAAAAGAAGCATAAACAGGAGATCTGGGAGGGGATTCTCCCCCTCTGCTGCTCTAGTGAGACTCCCCCTGCAGTCCCATGTCCAGCTCTTGGAGCAAGAATGCAAGAAGGACACAGAGCTGTTGGAGTGAGCCCAGAAAAGACCACAAAGATGCACTGAGGGCTGGAGCAGCTCTGCTCTGGAGGCAGGCTGAGAGAGATGGGCTTGTTCAGTGTAGAGACGAGAAGGCTCTGGGGACACCTTAGAGCAGTGCCCAGTGCCTAAAGGGGGCTGACAAGAAATCTAGAGAGAGACTTTTTACAAGGGCATATAGTGACAGGACAAGGAAGAATGGCTGTAAGCTTAAATACGGGAGATTTAGAGTAGGTATTAGAAGAAGTTATTTCCTGTGAGGGTGGTGAGACACTGGCACAGGCTGCCAAGGGAAGCTATGCCTGCCCCATCCCTGGCAGTGCTCAAGGCCAGGCGGAATGGGGCTTTGAGCAACCTGATCTAGTGGAAGGTGTCCCTGCCCATGTCAGGGAATTGGAACTGGATGATCTTGTGGTCCAGGTCCTTCCAACCCAAACCATTCTATGATTCACATATCTCTCCTAATCATAAGTGAAGGTTGTTCTTGAGATATACATGTTCCTGTGAGGAAGCTTGCCTGACAACTTAATGATTAGGTCAGGTGCAAGTAGTTGTTTTGGAGAGTTCTAAAATTTGTCCTTCTCATATTGATACCACTTGTTATGTCTCATGAAGTGCTAGGCGCTGTATAAGTTTGTGCTTATTGTTTAAAAGCTAACATTCACAAATTATACATCTAATAATTTATGCCTCATGCAGATAGAAAATTAAGGTATTTTATAATGGAAACATGACGGAACTTTAACTGGAAAGGCTGTGCAGGGCATTGGTGTAATTCATCACCTTTTCTGTACATTTAGGCTGTTTTGTAGAAATCCATTATATATGATATGAAGATGGATTGAGGTCTATTTCTGAGTGACATAGTCGGTACGTATGGTAGTTAAGATCAGCTTACAGAAATGTTGTCTGCAGGGTGCATCATTTGGCTAGAAATTAGGAATAAACTGTGGTGGGTAGAACCTAGTAATTTGAGAAGAACTTCTAGTTATAGAAGTACATTCAGCATACAGCAAATATTTTTCTAAACTTCTGATTTCTGTTAATATACGTGTAATTTCTTCAGAACATGTTAAATTTCATAGCAATATTTTTGATGCTTAAATGTGACCAAGGGCTTTAGAACTGTAAAATCAAACTTCATTTGCAACAGTGTAAAGGACAAGATTGCTGTTTAGCTAACCATACCTCCTCTGTAAGATCTTCATATTACAGTCTCTCATGTAGATGGCAAATTGCACAAAATTCATTATCACCATATTGTGCTTTCCCTAAGAAGACTCAAACCCAAACAAAACACAGAAATACATAATATTTAAAAGGAGATATGACTGTAAGTATATATTCTCTGTCAGAAAAACAACGTAACACTGAAAGTGCATGAAAGTACCTGAAAAAAGTATCCCTTTTTCATGCAAGTGTAGCTTGACAAAAAACTGGTAAAGCCTGTGTCAAACTGCAGGATGGCTGAGCAATGAGTCCAGAGTTGTTACTTATTAACAAAATCCATGTTTACCGAAATGTTAATGCATTACATAAGTTTGAGTCTCAAAGAAGATGAGAATTATTTGCAAAATGGACACTGGGAATGTAAATTTGCATGTATTGTATATGTGGTCTGTAGCCAGCCATCAAAAGATGCAAGAGTGCTGCTTTGTATTACATTTTATTTACATTCTTCACAATTTTTTTAAGGGGCTGCTCAGTTAAGCTTCTTTTGTTTGAAAGAGAAAATCCAGCAGCTATGAAAAGATAACCAAGAACTGAAATGTGTAGTCTTCTATAATGTTCTTTCTGGCATGTGTCATGGGAAAATAAATGCTCCTTGTATCAGGCCCTGAAGTTTTATTAACACTGAGGATTTTTAACCTGAAAGAGAAGCTTTAAATAATACATTCCTTTGTAATCCATATCCGAAGAGAAGTTTGAATATGGCAGGGATTTGTCAATATTTGGTTCAGTTTTTGTTACTATGATGAACCAGGACCCTGTTGTGAGGTACTGCAAGGCCAACATTTACATTTTAATCTACACAAAGCAATAGAACTAAAATAAAAACAAAGCAAATCATAGATTGTCATTATCATGTTCATTAAATTTTACATTCAGAAAAATCAGTTTCCTTATAGATGGGGCAGTATACTCTATGACAACAGTATCTTATTCATAAAATAATTGTTTCATGAAGCATTTTACAGAGCAGTAGCTTTAGGGTTGAAATTTTGCCATGTTTAGTATTCATCACAGGTTAACCATTCTGTGTTGGTCAGAATGGTTAATTATTCTGCAGAACAGTACAAGAAGAAAAGTATTCCTTTCCCTTTGCCAAATGGTTTGTAGACCTTTTAGCTTGAAATGCTGTGACACCTGCAGACTTTGAAAGAGGGGCTTGACATTTAGAAGAACATAGTTTGGGTATCAGAAACTGCCCTCCTCTGGAAAATCCACTCAGTTAAGCTAAGTTATAAATCTTTGTATCATTGCAGATTATACAGGCTTGTAGAATTTTCAAGAGTTAAAAGTCTGAATCCTTATTAGTATTAGGCTTAAGTCCCCACTGCTCCCTGAGCTAACTAAACCTACCATAGAACAAATAAAAAATAGGGAGGAGTGCTTCGGTGTAAAACTCAAAGGAGTACTGATTCTTGCTTTGGAAGCTTTCGGATGCTGGAGAAGATAGAGCATCATAAGGTTATTGCCATCCTTTTTGAGTGACTTGGATTGAAAGTGTTGAGGATCTGTTGTTCTTATATTAGGAAGTATGGCCAAGAAGCATTAATGTGTTCTTGACAAAAAAGACATTTGATAGACTAATCATCATGGTTTTTTTCTTTTATATAGAATCGTAAAATCACAGAATGGTTTGGGTTGAAATGGACCTTAAAGTTCATCCAGTTCCAACCTCCCTGCCATGGGCAGGGACACCTTCCACTAGACCAGGTTGCTCCAAGCCCCGTCCAACCTGGCCTTGAGCACTGCCAGGGATGGGGCAGCCACAGCTTCTCTGGGCAGCCTGTGCCAGTGGCTCGCCACCCTCACAGGAAATAACTTCTTCCTAATAGCTATTCTAAATCTCCCATCTTTAAGCTTAAGCCATTCCCCCTTGTCTTAACAGTATATGCCCTTGTAAAAAGTCCCTCTCCAGACTCTAGGCTGTCTTTAGGTATTGGAAGACCTTACATTCTATTACTAGAACTATTTATTTATTTATTTTCATACATGGAATTACCTATTTTGAATCCATTTTGACTATAGTCAGCAAGGGAACAAATAACCTTGAGATATCTTGGAGAGAACTGGAGGCTAATCTCTGGTGTGGTTAAAAAGCAAAAGTATTGTTTGTAGCTGGTAACCAGCATTGCAAGTCAGGAAGTCAGAGTGTCAGTAACACTAACTAACCTTGAGATAAGTATTTCTGAGAGATATTTTGCAAAATGCTTTATGATCATCAAGCATTCTTTGTTTTGGAGACCTGGATTGGGTGATAACACTGGGAAAAGTGGATCATCCTTCTTCTTTTCATATATGCAAGGAATTTCTAGTGCAAAAATTTGACTTCACTCTCAGTATCTGCCATTTCTAAGTTTGTTAAAGAGTGCTGAAAAGACAGGAAGATAGGGGACTGGAAGTGCTGGGGAATGAAAAACAGCTAATGGGGTGGAGTGCACTGCTACTAAAGCAGGGAAAATCTGGCAGCCTCATCAGTATTCTATCAAAGCATTTGATTTTGTAGAACATACTGATACAACAGTGTCATTAACAGTGACGTACTTTTTGCTTTCGAACTGAATGTGTGCCATTTAGGCTTATTTCTGATGCTTGTTACTAGAGTTAATAGGTAAATGTTATTTTAAATGATGTCCCTAAAATTTAATTATTATTTCAGATATTTTTTAATCACTTTTATAAATGCTAAGATGTTATGAATTGAACAATTGAATGAATCATTCCATTACTGTATAATTAAGACTGACTAAAAGTAAAATTATATTTTAATGGCCCTCTTCTTTTCCCATCAAGTCCAATGTCAAGAGTCCCACTGACGTCAGAAAGTGGAGGATTAGGCCTTAATATGATCTGTCTTTTTTCTGAGTAACCTAAGTCTAAAATGCTCTGTCTATTTCTTTTTGTTTAAGATAAATGTTTAGCTGATTGTTTAGTTGTTCGTTCAAAGCCTTTAGATGGAAAAAGTACTTCTGATCTAACATAAATATTTTCTTAAAATATAGTAGATACTATCATTTTTTTCAGCCCTGAAAACAGATCATTAAACCATTGATCATATTGCTTGGGGTTTGTATATCTTATTATGTCACTAAATGTTACTAAAAGACTGACTTTTTTAGTCTGTGCAGAATTATTTAGTGTGAACCACATTAAACCATCACCTAGCTTGCTTTGAGATGCTCCTATCTGATTCTGTTCCAGTAGCATATGCCTGAATGAAGCTCAGTGCCATTTCAAAGCAACAATCTGGACTCAGCCACTTGGGGCTTAGGTCAGCTCTTTAATTCTTGGTACGAGAAGTCCCACTAGAATATCAAAGAGAGAACTGCAGCAGGGTGAAATTCGTCTCAGGGACATAAGAATATCAGGTCAAAGGACTGTAATACGAAGTATGGAACTGAGAAAAGTAATGGTATTGCTGTTGGGCTTCACAATCCTCCTGTCTTTTAACGTATACTCTTGCAATGAGAATGTCAACTAATTGATTTTCTTTTTTCAACTACTGAAACAGAAAATACAAAAAATACTATTTTTCATTTAATGAGATGAAAGAAAAATATGACATTTGTTTGATAATGGTTTGGTTTTTTTTTGATGGTGATTCCTCTTGCATACTTGTATGAAAAGCAGAGAATGGGAAGCTTCTGCTTTTTATTGCTCCAGAGCTGGATTTCTCACTCCCTTCTAATGATGTATCACTATTTTTCACAGCTAACTAAACACACTCTAGTGTGTAAGCATTTATACAAAACTAATCAGATCCAGCTAGGAAGAACTGAGAAAGATAAAATGCTGAATATTCTATGTAGGTTAAGTTGTTATCTGAGAATGTAGGCCGTTTGTTTCAAATTCTTGGCATGACTCAGGTGGACTTTGAAATTGTGCTTTCTGTATTGTGATTTCTGGAACTGTGGAGTTAAAAGGGACAAAGAAAAAAGAAGAAGAAACAATAGAAATGACCAACTGCTTTTCTGACAGCTTTATCCAAACAAAATGCCAACCAAAATCACTTACATGTTCCCAAATGTTTTAGGATAGCTGAAACTGGGTTTTTTGCTAAAAGGTGCTGTATATGTCAGGAGGTTTTTCTCATTTCTAAATAGAAATACTTATGTCTTATAAATCTTGTAATTTAAACACTGTTGGTTACAGTGTAAGCAGAGTCTTGTGTGAATGCGTAAGTATCTTAACTCATCAAAATATTGCTTGGTGGTAGTTAACAGTAAAAAAAAAAAAAATCTAGTGTTTTTTGAGAGTTTTTGTATCTCTGAGAGATTCCTTGAAATGAAGTAAGAAATATTTTTTCCTGTGAAGTGGAATATTAGTGCATAAAATAGTTCATGTCTCTGTGTTACTGAGATTAAATTTGAGATCAAGATGTATGTTATAAAGAGCTCTTTCTTTCTAGATACTTAACCAGAAAGGGCATTGCTATGTGCATGATTTTGTAGCTGTTGTAGTGTACTACATTCCATTTATTCCTTTCATGAAATGCATCCTTTTGTAAGGAACAATTTAAAACAGAACATTCTTTGCAGCTGATTCTCACTGCTAGTTTATTAATTCTAAAAACTGTATTTTTAGGTTTTAACAGTGTAACCCAAGACATAAAGAATGCATACCTGCAAGACAGAGATCTGTAACCCAGCTAGTAAATTCTCAGATGTAAGATGTGTAGCTTAGAGAGAAGAGTGGTCAAGGCAACTGGAATAAGAGTGATTTGTTCAGTTCATTATTCAGTGTGACTGAGGGGGGAAAAAAAAAAGCATAAATCAAAATTCATGTTTTGCAGTTCAGGATGAAAAAGAAATGAAATCTGAAACAGCAGTCTAACGTATCTACTGTGTGATCTACTATTATTTTATATTCCTTATTTATTTGGAATTGCTGGTGAAGTGATTCCAAAGTTCTACACAAGCTCTTAAACCTAGGTAATTTGTTTTATCTGACTTTAACATGTTTTACCTATTGTGCATTTAATAATGAGCAAAGCAGCTAGGCCAATAATAAAGCAGTACAATATAGACAAAAGAGAACACTGATTTAAGGTCATTGTGTCAAATGCAGCAAAATACTCTGTTTATAGCATGTCAGGAATAGCTTTACAGTTAGCACTAATTACTGAGAAAAAAATCAAAACAGCAGCTTTAAGGAAGGACACTTTTCAGTGCAAGATCAAAGCCATGTCTCTACAGAATAGCAAAGCTATTTAATTGCACTGAAGTGCTAATTGGATTTTGAGGTGCTTTCATGTGTTTCCCCCAATTAGCCAGTCATCCCTGACCAAATCCACCTAAAAAGAGATTATGAGTTATAAAACTTTTGTCTTCACAGTTGCAACTGGGGGTACCTGTGTAAAAACATTAATACCTTCTTTTTATGTAAATTGAGGTCTTTTAGGTCACCTTACTACGCTTGCAGGATGAATAGATAAGGAGCAAAGCAACTCCACATTGCATGGTAAACAATTATCTAGATAGTCTGTCATATAGGTATCGGCGCAAGAAAATAGAAAACATATAGCTAACCCCCTTTTTTGTTACTTAGTTCATTGGTACATAATGTTTAAAGAGAAATTCTAATGCCTGAGGAAAGTCTTGTCTTCAGAGGTTTATCTGTGCTCTGCATTTCTGTTAATTAGACAGAATTATTTACTTCTAATATTTTTAAGGGAAAATTTGCAGTCTTTTCCCAACTTTTTAAATAATTTAATTTGTATTTTCCAGATTTGTAGAACATACTGCAGTGATTTTTTTCACTAGCCCTATTTATGACTTTTAATTAACATTTATAAAAGCACAAAAAGTCAAGGTAGTGGTGACAATTGCTAAAACTCACATAGTTTCAGAAAAATTATTATTTGTCAATAGCTGAACTATGTCAAATACTCATAAACCTTAGTCCCTTCAGGCGAAGTGCAGATGCACTGTTTTCCTAACAAGATTTTTACGTCTTCCTCCTCCAGATGCTTAGACAACTTGTTGTCATCCATTTGTAACTGTAGCAAGATTCTGAGGAAGCAGAGACTTTTCACCCTCATGGAAGAGAGGCAGAAAGCAGATTTGCCTAAATAGAGACATAGTGAAGCCCTAAGTCAATATGCTTTTTCTTCTGTGACTCTCTTAGATGGAAGAGTGCTATCATGCACGCTTGAAGAACCACCAGAAATTGCTCATGGAAGCCCTGCTGAGGTTTCCCTAATAGAGCAAAAGGACTTGTGTAAACCAGAGTCCACCCAGGTTGCCAAGATTTTGCCGTGCATTGTGGTAATGGGATTCATCTCATGGCTGCTGTACAAGTTACACTACCTGAATTCTGAGTATTCATACTGTGAAGACCTGCTTTTGTAGTTACAGTGGGAGCTGTCTTCCTCCCTGCATGCTACAAAACCTGTGGAATGAGTCCACTGTGGAAAATTCCTTACATTGGGTTTTTCTCATCAGTTAATTAGTTAATTGTAGCAGACTTAGACCCTTTGTGTGAGTAATTGTGGGAAGGTGTGTGAGATAATCAGTAGTAGAAGCCTTAAGATTAGATACAGGAAAGAACTTGGGTGCAGACTGGCTGGGTGCTGAAACATCTGCATTTTGAGACCCTGTACAGAAGCAACTGAACATTCATGGAGTCAGAAAAGTAAATAGGAGGCAGCGTGGTTCTCTGACACCTGTGGCTTAGATGAAAACATTTGAATTTGGTGACAAGTGTCCTACTTTCCTCATAAGTCTGTACATTTTACAGTACACATACAATTTATGTTAAACATGCACCGATACAGTATTAAATAGATGCAGAGGTTTTCCCTCAAACTATGGGATTTACTCGTGGTTACTTGGCAAGCTGTGGGGTTTCCTTTTGCTGTGATGGTAGCTCAAAGTACTCCATGAGGCAAACACCCTTGACATGTCCTTGCTGCACCCTAGAGATTTTATTGCAATTAAGGTCTTTCAGCGAAGGCTCATATAATTTCAGAGGCAACATAAACAGTAGGGCTGTCATGCTGATTTCAAGATATTTTTCTGTCAGAGCATTGCAAGACAATAAATTCCTGATTAGTCATTTGAATAGTTGCTTGACTTGAAGGGAACATATATTCCCTTGAAACTATTTTCCTTAAAGTTTTTGAATTGAATTTGAACTTGAGAAACATTTACTGGTTTTAGAAACTGTTAAGTTCACTTTGTAAGATCTAGTTTCATTGCTTCTTGATGGTGAGAATATCACTGGAATGGATTGTGTAGGACTTGCATGCAAAATGCATACTTGCATGTGAAGCGCTCCTGAGTTGTAATTGATTTTTATGGCTTTCAAATAAAAAGCTACTATGCTAATGAAATGTGAAAATTTCAGGACCCAAAGTACATCATTTGCTATACCAATAGGCTAATATGTCCTTAGAACAACTAAGATCACACACTTTACAGCAACATAAAAAGGAAGTAACATGTCCATAGAGGAAGATTAATTCTAACCCCAGCCTGGTAGCAATCAACCTATAGCATTTTTTAGGGAGTTGTGACGTAAGGAAGTAAATGCGTACAGTAATGTTAACATAGTCCAAATGTTTATTCAAGTGTTTTTATCATACTTTTCTGTTAATTACCTATTTTATATTTATAATGAAAGGTAAATATGTCACTGCTTACTCTTTTGAAAGTACTTAGCGAAGTATTTAGAGTACGCACTGTAGCTGTGTAAATGGTATTGTTACTAAATTTACCATTTCATGGGCTTTTTATTGTATTTCATCAGCCTACAGTTGCTGTTACCTTACTGTAACAGGAAATTGGTTTGACATAATAGGCTTAGTTTCGGTACATTGTTCATGTCTACCTATGTCAGTACATCATGTGCTTTTACCTAATGTAACCTGAAATTCTTCTGACTTACCTATAAATCATACCCTAAATATATGCATGTATAAATCTGATAGTATGAACTGTACTTCTGCCATATGCTGTATGGCTATGTTTATCCTTTTTAAAAATTAGAACTGTTACTTATCCAAGGATAAGTGTCATGAAAACAGTAATTCCAATACATGTTTTCAAGCAGAAGACTTATCCTGGTTTGCTTTTATTTCCTGTTGAATTATTCCTCTTTTTCATAAACAGTTTTTATTTTGGCTCAGCTCTTGGCCTTTCTTCATCTCAAAGTGGCAACAGTTAGGAACCTGTAATTAAGTCAGTTAAGATTTGTTAAATACTTAGAAGCATTAATAACAGATCATTTCAAATACAGCTGGGACAGCAGACGTATATTTTATATTTAATGCTTAATCTGCTTTCACATGTAAATGGTTAGCACTTTGTTATTACAGAATACAGGCTTTGCACCACAGTTTTTATGTCTACTAATGCGTTTAAGTGTAGTTTATTCACTGTTAGTGCCTGAGTTCAGTGAGAAACTGTGTCCTTGGTCATTGGCATTTTTATCCTTCTTTGGTGTTCAGAAACATGTTTTTAAAGGAAATTTGAGAAGCACCAACTTAACAGGAGATACAGTGGGAAAAAAACTTTCTAAAGTCTATAAAAAAGTTAGCTACATTTGCATTAAAAGACTGAAGTGTTCCACTCCTTTATGCCTTTCTCTTTCTTGAATAATCCAGGTTTTTCACAGTGTCTGTGTGAACATCATTACCATATTGCTCTTGACACTTCAGATGCTGCCAGAGTATGAGTACAGTGAAATGCAATGGAGGATAAGGGTGCTTTGCAACTCACAGGAACACCCTTTGTTTGAAAGGCCTTGAAGATGAGCAGTCACTTTTTCCTTTTTTTTTTAAGTTCCATGAAGTCATTGTCCTTTACAGTTTTCACCCCCTTATCCTATGTGCTGAAGGACTGGGAATGATTGGGAAAGACTGGAAGTGATAGGAAGTCCAGGCCATTCAAAGCATTCCTATGTAGTTTTTTACTCTCACGAATTTAAAGTCGGTTTCTAACCTATTTCTTCCTTTCTTTCTTTTAATATAACTATTCTCAGCATATTTTGGAAGTCAGTGTATCATAGAATCCTAGAATCATGGAATGGGTTGGGTTGGGAAGGGCCTTAAAGCTCATCCAGTTCCAGCTGCTGTGACACAGGTGGGGACGCCTCACACTAGACAAGGTTGCTTCGAGCCCCATCCAGCCTGGACTTGAGCACTGCCAGGGATGTGGCAGCCACAGCTTCTCTGAGCAGCCTGTGCCAGTGTCTCACCATCCTCAGAACTACCGTTGTATTTTCAAGCAGCTCATATGACTCCCGAAGAGCATCTTTGTAAGAGTAGGTATGGTAGGAACGTAAGAGTACAAATCTGAGTATTACCTTCAGAGAAATAAACTCACTTTCAATGAAAGGATAGGTTTGAAATAAATGAGGCACAGGTAATACTCTGTCACTATGAGGCAATTTTTTTGTTTAAAATAATAAATTACAGTTTTCCAACAAGTTGGAGGATTTTTCATGCAGAAGGTCTGTTCGTGACACTTTCTAAAGTGCTGCAACATTTTACTAATTTAAAAAAGTCTGCTTCAGATCGATTGCGACCTTATCAATAGGATAGTCTCATTCATCTCCTAAGCAGGCTGCTGTTGCATTGCACGCTAGTAGATTTCAGCTGCAGTTACTCCTTTTAGAAGACTCAACCCCTAGTAATGCTTTCAGATGTGCTTTAGAGAAGGTGAAGCACTGTTCGTGGCTTCTTTCAAGGCAATGCTTTTCACCAGAAAATTCCTAATTCCAGATTTACTAAACCTTAAATTACCTGAAAGTAAAGTGTTTCCTCAGGGATGACTTAGAAATATATGGTAGATTTGCAGTAAAGTTTTCTGTGGTGCAATAATTAATACGATCAATAATATACTTCAAATAGTTTTTCTGCCTTTAGGTGATAAATACATTGCAGTCTGTAACTATGGCTGTTTGGCACTCAGTTTCTTTACAATTTTTCCAAAGCTTTGGGATTAATTTCTTCATAGGAGATTTATGTTTCATTCTGAAAGATTTTTGTGCAAGCAGATCAGCAGTTTTAATCAGCAGAATTAACTTAGATTGTTTTGTCCATGTTAACCATTAATAAAATAATTTCATTGACTTGCTGTCATGACTTTGAAATTACATGAAGTTTGAAAGCAGGGTCATACTGGTATATGACCCCCACCTCTCCTTGTACAAATTCATTTACATATGGCAAAATTCTAAACTTAAAAAATAAAATCTGCTTGCATATATTCAGACAAGACATACTGGAGTTTGACAGTTCTTGGTCTTCACTGCATGTTATGTATCCCTTCACAGCTCTTCATTTAAGTTTTCTTGAAGGATGGAACATTTTGTGTCAGACGTCTGCAGGGATCCTCAGCTATAGTGACAGTTGGAAAGTAACCAACCACTTGTCCATTCAGGGAAGACAGAGATGATCTTTCCTGTGCATCTTGCAATCTTTCGTCCAGTATTCTGGATGCTGGAAAGCTGAAAGGAAGGAAATTATTAGGAATGGAGCGGAAAGAGCTGAGAGGTTCAAAGTAGAGGCTGGGGAGAAGGCATGCAAACAAATGCTGGGAGGAGAGTAGAAGGTGGTTGTTGAAAATATGGGAGGAGTGTGAAATAAAAATGAAGGGGAGAGATGAAAAGCTACAAAGAAGATGGCAACAGTTTGAAGGCTAAGAAGAGAGCAGAAAGCGTCAGGATGTAAGAATAAGGAGCTGGGCAAAGAGAAAAGGGGACAACATGAGCTAAAGATAAGAAAAGGGGGGGATTGGAACAAAAAAAGTTCATACTCGCTAGAGCACATTCCTCCAGAATACAGAAATTGTGTATCAGCTTAGTCCCAAGAAAGACAAACAGGATATTTTATGTTTGTGTGAGCTGCATTGATGGTATTTGAGGATTTTTTAATCTTGCAGTTTTACAGATCTTAGGAAAACTATGGAAAAAAAAAGGATATTTAAGATTCCAAGTATTATTAAGATCAAATGCACTGATGAGGAAAATTCTGAATTAATAGTTGCCTGGTTATTTTGTTTACATTGTGCATTAGCTTTTAGATATCTATTGCATGGATATCCTATTTCATCAACAGGATGAATTGTGTAGTGGGGACACATTGGAGTTGCAATGAGACTGTTGTCTATAGTACATCTGCTTTTTTTTTTTATTGCAGAAGTTGGAAAATATGTAGTGAATGAATTGGAGACTGTAGAAGAAAGTATAGTTTCATGCTAAGTCAGCTGAATGCCCTGCCAGAAAACTGAATTGCTGAATACATCTGCAGAGAGTTCTTATGGGATATTGGGCAAGGGATATATCTAGACCTTTTACAGGCTCCTCTGGGTTCCAGTGTATCAACCTTTATTTCTGATGAGTAGGTAAAGTTAGGATGCTCACGTGAGGTTTGGTGGAAACTTGTGTTGTTAGACATTTTGATATTATTTGATGGTTTCAACCCTCTGTCCATTTCTGGCTTTAATCTGCATCTCAGTTCTCTATGTGTAAAATTGTTATGATAATACAATTCTATCTAGGTCACAATATAGTTATGGACATACCATCAGATCTTAATTTTTGTGAAGAACAAAGGTAACAGTAGCAGTGTCACCATATCCCTGGATTGTAAGCATAAAAGCATACTGAATGCAAAAATAATGTTTAGTATATTTTGAGGTAAATGAAAAATATTAAATAGGCTCTCATTTAGTGGCAAGCAGTCTGTTCTGCACACTCAGCGCAGGTGTTTCATGGGATCTTATGCTTAATTACCATTTTGTTATCATCACATGGAGGCATGAAGGATGAAATTAAGGTAAGCAGCTAATCTCAGTACTAGTTTTGCGTAACTTCTGTGTGTTTGGATTTACAGTGTTCCTTATCACATTGTGTTTGCCTGTGTATTTGCATCTGGTTTTATCCTCCTACAGAGGATGTTTTTTTTTTGGTGGTGGTTGGATATTTCTTTTCTCCCACGTAATTTAAGCTAAATCTCAGATGTATTAAGTTCCAACAAATTTCATTAAAGCAGTCTTGGTAAAAGAGAGGAAACGCCAGTAACTGCCCCACTTAGCAAAATGTCTAAAATGCCATATGTCTATTTTTATTACATGTCCAAAGATCCAGGCAAAAAATAGCTACTATGAATGCTCTGATTGCTGCAGTAAATGCTACATTAGATGTCAGAGTACCTCATCCTCAGCCAGGGTTTCTTTACCAGTTGAGTTCTTTAGTCCATGATGGCTTTTCCTTCCTGTATTGGTTGTCTTAATATATAAAAAAAGCAGAGGATTTCTTCTGTAGTCTTAGTGTAATGCAGTTAAAAACTCTATCAATAACAACTCAAATCCCTTGGAAACCAGGCTTCATTAATTCATAAGATGCTGTTTCCTTTTTCCTTTTTTTTTTTTTTTTCATTAATGTGATTTTAAAATATCTGCTTCTCAAGCCAGTACCCAGGACAAAGTTTCTGTTCCCCATACAGTGTCATCAGTAGATGGCTGGATTCTGGGGCCACATACTAACATCTTTGGCAGAGCATGCTACCAAAATAAAGACACTTGCCACATTTGAAAGCATTTATCTTTGTTTATTGAAACAGTTTATTGTATTTGATACTGTGTGTGTAATGTATGCCTTCACTACTTGGGGTAGTGCCTGCTATCATGATACTGTTATTCCTGTTCACACTGAACTGCACAAGATAGTCATTCATCTGCAGTGTTACTGCACTATTTATTGCAGCACCATGAGTGACTGTAAAATCTGTAGCAGCAAACTGGGGAACCCCCTTATAGAAGGCACTATTTAAAAGCAGAACAAAAAGGTCCCCGAGGTCCTTGTCCTTCTGAGCTCATACTCCATGTATAAAACAGGAGACTAGAAGTGAATAAAATGAAACTGGAAAATACAAAGGATCATGAAGCACTCCTGGTCAATGTGAAAGACATGAGTCTCAGCATGCCATGGGATGACACTAATGGTGATTTTTGAGAATCTGTGATACTTAGCATGTTTAAACTAGCAGAAGTTAGAGGGTAAGAGATTGCAAAAGAAGTTTGACATTTCTATCACTGGGGTCACATGCAGTTTCTGTAGGCTGGTGTATATTTAAAGTTGTTTAAGAATAGTTTTTCTCAAGTAGCAGCTCCTGAGTGATTGTGCGTATGACACAGAGTATGCTATATACTAAGTCTTTTATATATGATGAGGCCTTTTCTGAAACTGTCCTGTGTGTCCTTCAAACTGTCTCCCCTTCTCAGTTTTCTGCGACTCATGTTCTTGGTCAGGAATTTTCAGCAAGATCAGCTTGGAAGAAGTACATGGTAATCCTTTATGCCTTGAAATATTCAAGTCGTCCAGTTCCAATCTGTCTTAAAAGTTCTTCTTTTTTCTAATAAAAATTTGGTTTCACTAGATGTCCTGGGTTCAGTGGTAGCAGTCATTTTTCTCCTTCTTAGTAGCTGGTGCAGTGCTGTGTTTTTGACTTTCAGCCTGAGAACAGCACTGATAACACCAATGTTTTTAGTTGTTGCTAAGTCATGTTTATTCTGACCAAGGATTTTCTGAGTCTCATGCTCTGCCAGGGAGGAGGGGAAGCCAGGAGGAAGCAGAGGCAGGACACCTGACCCAAACTAGCCAAAGAGGTATTCCATACCACAGTATGTCCATGCCCACTATATAAAGTGGGGGCAGTTACCTGGAAGGGCTAAATCACTGCTCGGGTCAGTCTGGGTATCGGTCGGCGGGTAGTGAGCAGTTCTATTCTCTTCCCTTGTTATTTCCCTTATCATTATTATTATTGGTGTTAGCAGTAGTGTTTTTGTGTTATACCTTAGTTACTGGACTGTTCTTATCTCAACCCGTGGGAGTTACATTCTTTTGATTCTCCTTCCCCATCCCTCCAGGAGCTGGGGAGGAAGGGGGAAGAGTGAGTGAGCAGCTACGTGGTTCTGGGTTGTCGGCTGGGCTTGAACCATGACACTAGACAATGGAAATACTGAAGAAATATAAACAACTTCAGAACTCTTCCCTGTAATAAAAGCTTAATTGGTTTTGTTTCAGACATTCTTTCAAACTTGAGTGTTCCTGAATGTATGGAAATGTGTACTGGGTATAAGAAATCCTTATTACAGTAAGTCTTTCTTACATGATTGTTTAAAAAAAAAAAGTCATTAGAAAGAAGATAATGGCTTTTTTTTGTTCTCAAAGAATTTGAAAGAAATGTAATGACAGGAAAGGTGACAAGATACAAAGATGATAACCTCCGTCTCATTGCTAGAGAAGTTAGTGGATAAGACTGAAAGCAAAATGAGGTAAAATTGGTCAGTGAATCTCAAAATCAAATAGAAGCATGATTTAACATACACTATTTTTAGGGCAAAAAAAAAATTGAGAAAAAATATGTATAGAGTCTGGATAATTTTCTGGAATATACTGTCAGTACACATAATAAAAATGTACCCCTGTGTAACTCAGCTAATTCTAATCTTGGTTTTCTTGTTTTTTTTTTTTCTTTTTTCTTTATTTTAGAATTATAAAAAAACATTATTTCAAATAGTGGAGGTGCCTTGCAAAAACAATCCGTACTTATTTACTTTCTCATTTACAAACACAGTGTCTGCAATGTGAGTGATCAGGATCTTGGCAAATACTGTAGAAAGCCCTGGAATAATGTGTTGCCAGACTTGGAAAACTGCATTCTGAAAAATGAGTTCAAATTCTCAAACACATTTCCCTGAGCTGGCAATAAAACTTGCTTCATGCCAGCAACCTCCAACTACAGGCATGGGTAGTCTAATATGCTAGCAGTATCGTCTGTGTGCTCTTTGCTGCAAGGCAAAGGTCTCGATGGCTTCCTCTGCTGTTAACTGTGATCTCAAAGTCAGTCAGTTGTTCAATTGCGTATGTTTGTTCTACATAGAAAAGCCAACAGTTTTAAAATTCATTATTATAATTAAAATATTGCCTGTATTAAAATACAGAATCTGGAATTACTGACAGCATGTTAATTAGCTAGCATGCCTTTACATGTAGTGATTGTCACAATGACTTATGAATCACTACTGTGCATGAAATACAGCTTACTCATTACTAATATTCAAATCATTATCTGTTACATGTATTTACGTCTCCACATACAGAATGATATATTTATAAACAATAAAGCTACCTATACCTTGATAAGCTTCTTGCACTATCCTTCAGTGTTAGAAAAATAAAAGGAAAAACCTTTTTAAAATGAGGAAGGCACTATGTAGTGTCCATGGACAGCACCAAGAGGAAAAAGACAAAAATATTTGGAATGAAGTAACTATAAAAAAAGCAACCAAATCTGTACATCTGGGAAATGCGAGGCATGTTACATTAAATATATTTTTATCATGATGGCATGGGTCATGTGTATATAAATGCATGTGTGCATGTGTGTGTCTATGAATGTATACATAAAAGATCTCAAAAGAATATTTTTGTATTTGGCCAAGTTTGATAGTGATAATTTCTATTGACAATATTATATATTAAAAATAGGGGAAAAGGAAACTTCTATGGTAATTATTTTTAAACTGTCTTGGAGCTTTGTGCTAGCTTTATACTAATTGACAGCTTCAGCCATATCATATGAGAATATCTGATGAACTTATGACATGTATGTGTCTTTCTTTATACAAATATGTTGTATTGTGGAAGGTAATTAAGATTTATGTGCACACTGAACTCCCCAAATAATGCTTTCATAGGTTTTAGAAAACTCGATCAATTACTTCATGCCAGTGCACATTACTTACCACAGTATGTGACAAGATGCAAAACAGATCTTCTGATATGGTGTAGGCACAGCCCTATTGTGAATGGTAGGCAGCTGTGTCACGGTTGATGGGTTCATACAACAGCATTATTTATACTAATGTTATCTATTGAGTTTCCTTATGTATACCTGCTTTTTTCTTGTGTGGTTTGTTTGAGGCTTTTTTGGGGGGGTTTACATTGTTTGGGGTTTTTTTTTGGTTTGAGGTTTTGTTTTTTTTATTTGGTTTGGTTTGTTGTTTTTTTTTTCTGGCTCAGAAAGTCATTTATAAGGAAAGAAAGGAAAAATGAACCCATTCTTCTGCATTTTGCTCCTATGTAAACATTAGAGGAATAAAAATTATGGGCTAGTATTGGTATTGGTAACAGTAAACTGAATATTGAAATTATTTATGCCCAATTTATTTAAAGTTGGGTATACATCCTCTGCAAGTTGAGATTTTATGAGACGTTAATATATTACCACTCTTGTGCATCACTTCAAAGATACTGAGAAGAAATGTCAAACCTTCAGTTTAGTTCTTAAGGTTTTCTGTTCCATTTAGTATTTGTATCTTACAGTATGTTGGTTTTAGAAAACAATGAAGCATGATTTCCTGTGGATTTGCATTTGTGGGCTGAGCTTATGTTGAGCCCCTTATGTCTAAAAGCAAGGATGAGCTCACACTGCAGCTGTTTCTTCCGTGTGAACATTGATGGGTTCTCAGAAAACCATTCTCAAAAAGCTCATAAGAAGTTAGCAACTTTGAGACAACTCTGTCAGGTTTGGTTGGAGCTGAGCACCAAGTCATGTTTAAATGGAGCACTGGGCTTTGCAGGTTTTGTTGGTTTGTGGAGGTTGGGAAAAGGCAAACTCTGACACACGTCATACACAAGCACTGAATGTGCTTAGTTTACCCTCCATTCCCTTAGGGCACCACGCCAAACACACAGTGCCAGTTATTGGCAAGTTTTATCTTAGTCCTACTGCTCCAAGTGACCATGCTGAGTGTACGTGAGTGCAGAGTCTACTGTAAGTAATGATGAAGCCTGGAATTTACCACAGTAAATTTTCTGCACTGATGTCACTAAATATGGAAAGTAGTATGTCATGGGAGTCTTCATATGCTGTAATCTGTTCTTTTGTCCTAGTAAACAAATTCTGTAATCAGCTCTTCAAATCAGTTTATTTCTACTTTTCAAAGATACAGTTTTGGAACTGAGTGGAATTTAGTGCCATTTACATTGTGATACACAGCTATTAAAAAGAAAGAACAATAATCATTGTTAAAAAAAGATGAAATTAAAAATCTTTTAAAAGTCAGGATTGAAGCATGCAGGAAAAATGCAGGTCAATGTATTTGATTTGGCTTGTATACTGGATTGTAAGGTTATAAAACAGATGGCAGAAAAGGCTGTTACTGACTGTAATAATCCTTAAAATTCTTTTAGTAAATTCGAAGTTCATTGTTTCTTCTTGTCGTGGTTTAAACCCAGTCAGGTAATTCGTTCGCTCACTTTCCCCCCCTTTCTTGCCCTCCCCCTGCTCCCGGAGGGACGGAGAGGAGAATCGAAAAGAATGCAACTCCCACGGGTTGAGATAAGAACAGTTTAGTAACTAAGGTATAACACAAATCACTACTGCTACCACCAATGATAATAATGATAAAGGAAATAACAAGGGAACAGAATACAACACCTCACCACCAGCCGACCGATAACTCGCCCCCCAAGCCCGACCAAGCTCCGACCGATACCTCCTCCAACCCTGCAGTCTCCCAGCCCTTCCGGCTAACTCCCAGTTACATCCTGGGCATGACGTGCTGTGGTATGGAATAGCTCTTTGGTCAGTTTGGGTCAGGTGTCCTGTCTCTGCTTCCTCCCAGCTTCCCCTCCTCCCTGGCAGAGCATGAGGCTCACAAAGTCCTTGGCCAAACCAAAACATCTCTATCAGCTCTGTTCCCGAGCCGAAAGTCAAAACACTGCACTACACCAGCTACCAAGGAGGAGAAACATGACTGCTACTGCTGAACCCAGGACACTTCTGCACTAATTATTTTGTTTCTGAAATAACTATTTCAATGGCATATCATGAAATGCTTGGTGCAAATTGATCACAGATTATAAGTAAATTCAAAATCAGAGGCTAATACACCACTGTACATAATTTTCTATATGGCTGTATTTTATTGATACAAATATTTTTTAAGTCCTATTTTAGTAAAATACTGAGTTATTGTAGATGACATTGGTAGTAATATTTTATCATTTATCTTTTCTCATTCTCAAACAAATAAAGCAGATGCCTGAATTCATAATGTATTATGTTAATACACTTTAGGTCTTTTCTATGTACTGATGACTTAGCGTATATAAACACTAATGTGGGAAGTATAACTCAAATTAAATTAATCTTCTGCCTCTAGCATAAACCAAGGGCAGAAGAAGAGAAATAAAATCACATTTGATATCGTGTTGGGCTATATATACTTAATTTCTGTATTTGGATTTTAATTTTGCAGATTTCTTGCAATAAGAAGTCCCACTGAAGTATAAGATGCATTTATATGGATTGATATAAAGTACGCAATTTGTGGAGTTACTTAGATGTGGAACCTCTCCTTGTATTAATTGTGTTTACAGTCACAGCTTTAATTGGAAATTTGTATTTCTTTTAGAAAAGGGTAGATAAAAATAGAAAGGGAGACATCAGTTTCCAGGCAAAGTTACCTTGTCCCATAATACCCTGTACTTTTATTATCATTTTCACCCTGTATGAGCACTAGGAGAGCATTCAGTATCTGATAGCTAGATAGCTCTCTGTTTAGGAGGATTGGTATTTTACCCTGGTGTGTTTTAGTTGGATAAACAATGGCATAAGTCAACTGAAAATTGAGTAGCTAATATTTTTTTGTCCACATTTTGATAGAGATTTTTTTTAAAATGCATAATAATTAACTTAACAAGACCTGTTGTGCATTTCTAAATAAAGACTACAACTGCAAACTCTTAGTGAGATTAAACATCTTTTTAAGTGCCTACTAAATAAACTTCAGATAAACAGATTTTCTTTCATCTCTGTGGGAACAAATCAAGCAATAAAACAAAGAATAGTGGCATAATACTGAAACAGCATGAAGAATATAATTGTTGATCAATAAAAGAAAATCATGCTGTGAAAATGTTATTTCAAATGGCAGTAAAGAGCTTCTGACTGTGCTGTTTCACTGGACAACTTTACTTTTTATATCTTTTTTTTTTTATTTAAAACCAATGAATAAAAGTGTTCAGAAAGATCTTGCAAAGTCAACACCAGTCTCATCAGTTCTCTTTTCCTTATGAACATTAACACTTGGTTTTAGTTACACTTTATAATCTGAGAAATGGCAAGAAAAACATATGACATGAAGAAGGCCGTAAGCTTATTTTACTTTTCCACAAGAACATTCATTTTCCTCAGTAACTTGCAGGTTTCTCTGTAACTGGATTTCAGGATGAGGGGTTGAGTCATAAGGATTCATGGTAGGTCATCTCCATGACATCTGTTTCCTCAGACCTACAGGAATCTTCTCAGTTAATGGTCTCTGACATCAATAGCCTACCTACTATCTTTTTTTTATGCCTGTAGTGTGTCTGAATCTCTAGGAAGAGCCAGAGCTATACAGAGAGAGGATGGAGTAAGATGGCATGTGAATTTTTTTGATTCCAGCTGTCTCTCTGCCGGTCTGAGTGTGAGGCTTGCCGTGGATTTTGTGAAATGTCAGTCTGCTCTTGTGTCCAAGACTCCTGAGTGGTGTAAGTAGAGAGATGTAAAGTGGGGGGCAGAATGGATGGAGAGGCCAATCCTCTTCCAGCCCAGTCCCGAAGGGACCAGTTTTACAGTCTCAGGCTCGTAGCCTGAGCCTGTCCTGATATGCAGGTTGGATGTTCAAAGGGGTACTCCAGAACAGTGCTGCGGCTGCAGCAAGATGCAGCTTTAGTGAACTAAATTCAAGGGTTAATGTTCTTTTTCTCACATGAATAAGTGCTCACCACTGTTCTTAAGAACAGAAGGAAAAGGTGTGCGTAATCAACACTGAAATATTTTCCTTTTGAAAAAGACATTGCTGAAAACAGCCAAGAATGTAGAAGCACTTCTAATGATAGCACTGAATAGAGTTCTATATAACATTAATTATTCTCATGCTACTTAATGCCCAGAGGTGTTTCAAATGCACAGTGAGACTGACTATAAAAATACAAGGAAGTCCTTAAATTGTACAAGTTTAAAAATGAAACATATGGCTATTTCCTAGAAGATTTGTTACTAGTAATATAGCATGCGGGTGTCCATATGGAAAGGATTTCACTGCCAGTTCTGTAGAGACTGAACTAATATATCACTACTAAGGAGGTACAAAAATGTATCTTAGTCACTTGCTGATTATCAGTGTTGGTAATGGAAGTTTTTGTTTTGTTTATTTTTTTAAAGCTGCAGGGTAGATAAAGTGATTATTTGTAAAGGAATAGATTATAAAGTTGTAAAATACATCTGTAGGGTATTCGGATAGATTCATAATCTGAATCTAATTCTACTTACTGCACTTCTGCAACAGTGTACTTAACTATACTCTGCAGCCAAAAAATAAATGTTTAGATTCATTAAAACAAAGTGATTCATGCTAAAGTGATTCAGTTATACTCTGCACCTCTATTTCATAGGGCACTCTTAAAGTTCTTTCATTTATTCTGTCCCTTCACTGGGAGGGATTAGGTGAAGCATTTGTGTAACTTATTCTCAACCATATTCATTTATTTCATTGTTCAAACTGTTCTTACCATTTTCTGTTGGTAACATCTGGAGCAGGAGGGCTTTCCTCTATATGAACTTGGCCCATTAGGAGAAAATATCCAGACTTCACTGTCACTGTGCTGCATCAAGAAAATGAGTACTTCCCAGCAGGGTCTGGCCCAGCATTTGAGTTAATTTTGAAGGCAAAAAATTGTATTGCTATTCATTTGATCCATCCAGACAGGTATTTCAGAAAGACATGATAGCCAGGTACAACACATTCTTACTTATTGCTATGATGGATATTCTCCAACATGAACACTTGGCTGTCAAATTAGTTTGCAGATGGGCAGATTCAAAGATTATTCACATTCCTGCATATTTTTATTTTCAGCAATCCAGGATGTTAGTGATTGTGACAGAATCGAGATTGCTGGCAGAACTTTGTAGCTCTTTCATCAAAGATCTCTATTAGATTTTTTGTTAGCCTTGTTAATGGTTTTCAGGAATGGAAATAATCTTAAAGCCATCTTGGGAAGAAACATTCATAGGATTTTCTTGAAGGTGTATTAGGTGAGGCTAATAAAAAGTAATAATATTCCAGTCTGATGTTAAAGTCTGCGCCCAGTACAAAACACCCAAGTGCATTGCGTAGTGCATGTATCTTTTAACCTATGTAAAGTAATCATGGATTCATCTGAGATGTATATTTGCAGCAGCCTTCCAGACAATACTTACCTGTAGTGATTAAATACACTTTTGTGGTGTCTTAGTCAAACAAGACTTGCTTTCAGTGCTAGTCTTGCAGTGATTTATACTAATGAATGACCGCATGAAATATAGCCAATATCTATAATAAAGCAAAAGTGTATTTACTAAAAATGGGTAAAAATATGCTAAGCAGATTTTGAGTGTGAAGCGATTAAAACTGTGTAAATGACATTAATGTAAGAGATAAGGTAAAAAACAATTCTATAAAAGAATCTCTAATTAGGTAGTTCTAACTTAGCACATTTGCTCTTTTTATAAAATACCTATCTTAGATGAAGTTTAAACCCGTGAACATTTTATTACATTGTTTCATACACATCACTAGCAAGTATCTTAATAATGGGCATTTTGTTAAAACAAAAAAAAATATACTCTTAAAAATGATATTTTAGAAGTAGGACATGACTATGTCATGACCATTCCCTGTGTTATGACTATATACAAATAACAGCAATTTTCATAGAAAATATGCAAATAATTTTTCAACTTGCTTATGTTAGTCTTCTATTTTTAGTCACGTAGTGTGGGATTCTTCTCACGTTGTGTTAGCCATGAGTCTAAGCCATCTGTACCTCTTCAGCTGGCAAGGAGCAAGACCTGTGTCACCAGACTGATTCATCAGTTTAGGCATCTCCAGAAGTAACCCTCCACTGAGCTGAGAACAGAGCTTAGTTAAACTAACAATGAAATAAATGCCGTGGCTAAAATGAGATTAATCTGCCATTAGCTTCTTTTTTAAATGTTATTACTGTACCTTTAAAGAGAGAATACAGCTTTTTGTTGGCAAACATTTATAAAATGTTCAAGTGTAAAAAATACCTGGTGATATCATAAGCAAATATAGTCCTGTCTTTCATACTTTGTAGTATTGGTAGCATTTAACATTAACCTTAGCCATGCAATTAGCTGCCTTATAATTTAAAAACAGCTTACCAAAGAATATCAGAATTTGCAAGACAATTAGTTAGTCAGAGCTGCTTAATGAAAAAGCGCTTAACACACCTAGCTCCTTTTTTTTAAATATTTTTTTTTAAGTTGCAGGTACCTATTTTTCTGTATTCTAGTAAATTATCAAATCAAGATGTACTGTACCATTTTTACAGGCTCCCTCTTAAAACACTAGAATTCAGCAATTCGGAATTTTCTTTCAGAAATTTTAACTACAGTTGGGTGTTTCATCCTCCTAAAAATTGAGAAGCATTACATCTAGTTCAGTTGGAACACATTAAATTTATCTAAATGCTTCACATTTGAGCCTATGCAGCCACTAACTTAGCTGTGCATTTGCTATGAGATGCGTCTTTCTGAGAAAGGGAGGTTTGGATGCTAGAAGTTAGACCAGCAGAGACTAAGCAAATTGTAGTGGTGATGATCTCAGGTGTCAAGGGAGGGATTCAAATGTATATCCCACCTATAACATGTCAGCTGATTCATCTAGTAGGGTTGGGGTCAGAAAGTCAAAAAGACATTTAAATAGCTTTTTAGCTAGTGTCATGGGATTGCACTCAGAGTGCCAGTAAAGAAGAGAAGGAGAGCTGCAAAATCAAAAAGAAAAGGCAGAAACTAATCTGGTGGGAAGAGAATATAAGGAGCAGAAGTGTCACATACAACTGTGCCAGCTGCGGTGAGCTTAGGTTAGTGTCTGCTTAGGGATTTATGACAGTGAAAGCCTACCTGCTGTAGCTTCTTCTGTATTCTAGAGGCTGTATATTATTTTAAAATCTTGAGAATAGAGTTAAGGATCATAAAGCTGAAAGTTAATACAGGTATGTGCAGATGCCTTCAGTGCCTGTAGCTGTTCCTTAGGGGTGGAACAGATTTGACTACAAGACATAGGTGTACACCTATGTTACTGCAGGCAGAGTAAGACACTGTGTCACTTCAGCAGTTCACAGGCTTGCTCCAGAGCTGTAAAGTGTGGAGGACTTCCCCTGCACTCACCTGTAGATCAGTGACTCTCAAGACTTGCAAGTATGAGCTGTTATGAAAGTTTGCTTAAAAGCCTACAGTGGCTGCTGTTTTGATGGGAAGGAGAAAATTAATGTCAATGGCTTTTGCCACTGGCCATCCTTCTTGTGGGGCTGACTTTATATGTAATGGAGGCTACCACCCATACCTACCAGGAAATTCCCAGACTACGTAAATTGATACATAAAAGAGAGACCCTTATTAAATACTGCACTGGTATTTTTTTTAATGTTTCAAAGAGATGTACAAGTTTCCGTTCTGAGAAGTGACTCTTTAAAATGCCATGCTAGAATTCTACTTGTATTTCATTTATACCCAGAGCAGGTTTCCTCAATTCATAACTATGTGTTTGGGGTTTGGGTTTTTTGTTTTGTTTTGGTTTTTTTTTTTCCTTTATCCTTTTTCTGCTGGTCCTGCAAAACCCTTTGGCATCTGAGCCTTAATCTTGGTTCTGCTGTGCCTCCTCCCCGGTGCCGACTACACAGTTTATATACCCTTTAGCAGCAGAAGAGTACCCAAATGGAAGCCAGGACTGATTTCAGTTTGCATGCAATATCACAGCATATGCTGCTTTGCTTCTTTGCCTTGGGGATTTAAATTTTGCCCATATGAGAAGTTACACTGTTTTAATTAAAATGTTTTTAAGTCAATATAGTTAAATCTGGTCAAAATCCTTATACAAAAGCTCTTAAACCTGCTTAACCTTTGCTGGAATTGGTTTAGCTAACATTGATAAATTGCTGAAGTAAGCTAAATCAATTTAAGTGAGGTCTTAGCTGGGGTAAGTGCATTTACAGTAGATGTTTGCACCAGTTTAACTGGATTTAAAATCAATTTAGTTAAATCAGTGCTTTTTTTCCTTGTATGCGCGTGACCTTAGTTAAATAATTTTGTTGCTGTTTGAAGCATGGGTCCTGCAAAAAAATCCCACCTTTCTGAAATCCTTATTTTTGTTTCTGAGTAAATTGGCTGGTTTGAGCATAGTTGAGCTAAAGATAGGTTTGTGATACCTGTAAATAATTTTTAAGATTCCTTGGCAGTTCTAGTCAGGATGGTTTTATTTAGAAGGAGGATGTTATTCACGTTTTTGGAACTGATAGGTCTAGAATCTCTGCCAGCTGACCTTGTGACTTTTCTCATATTTTCCATCCTGATGATGTATACAAAATAACAAATAATTGCTTACTTCACTGATACGTCCAGCAGCAAAAATATACTTCCAGAATTTCACCAGAAGAAGCTGTTTAAGTTATTAAAAAAGTAAGCCTCACTGTTCTTTATTATCTGTTATTGTGGATTTAGTTGATAGCAGTAACATAGTACAGGCATATCATTTGAAATCCTTGATATTTTTAAATAAAAATTCTGAAAGTCAAGCCAAAAAACTGATTGCTGGAATTCATATTGAAAATTTTTCAACAATTTTGCTTTCTGGTCCAGTATGAACTCCTATACCATGATCTTGGAAACTCAAGACCAGTCCCCCAATGTCCTTCCACATCAAAAAATAAACCTCAGATATATGAGAATAAAAAGGTGATTGTTCATTCACTAGATGTGTTGTCTAAGTATTGCTGTACACATTATAAAAAATTAGAATTTTAATTATTTTTTTAGTATGCTTTGGTTAAAGTCACAGTCTTTGGATTTGACAAAAAAAAAGATTAAATTAAAAATACAATATGATTTGTGTTAAGTACTTTGGGTAATAGTTTGGGAAATTGTATTCAGCTTTATTTTGCAAGATTCTTTACAAAGTATGTTACTTTGGGAGATTAATTTTTAACTGTTGTTTTTTGTCTGATTGGTTGGGTTTTTTATTTTCTGCCCCCAAAGCTTCAATTAACAAATATACAGCTGTATTTCTTGCAGGACAGTGAAGTAATTCTGATCCTTCAAGTTGGAGACTTACCTAACTGCTTTTATTTTATATGCCAGAAAATTAAATTTAAATTCTGGTTTTAATACTGTTTTTTAATAGATATATTTTGCATAATATGATTGCATATATCGTTAGTCATCCACCTATATCACATGCCAGTATTCCTGGACAAAGATAGTCTTGGGTATCTCTGATTTCCAAGGTAAAAAGGCAGAAAGGTACTTTGTATCAGCTTTTAAAATATGTTGGAAGATAGGTGCTGTGTTACTTAAAATTGTATCTCACTGAAACTTTCAAAGACTGCATAATAAAATCTAAAATTTTCACCAAAAAAAAAAAAATCCACAACAGCTAGACACTCATCCTTTCTTAGACGAATGTTCCCAGGGGAAAGTAATCGTAATTACAGAGTAGCGCAGCGCTTTTGAAACAGCATTTCCAGGAGAATAGAGGGTGGTCCCTTAGTCCATGCAAATGGGTCTGATCTCTCATAATACCCTATGATTCCTCTGTTTTTTATGGATAAACCCCATAGTTTAATTCACATCAGGTAGAATGCTCTTTAACTAAAAGACACTGGTGACCCTATGCAAGGGCATTAGAGTTTGGTGTTTTGTTTTCTCATCTCATGAACTACCATCTGCAGAAGGGAATAATTGAATAGACTTAAAATCTTATTTCATCAGCGTACACTCAAACATCTTGTTCACCTTAAAAAAAAATATATATTATTTTATGGAGATAAAAGGTTTTTTTTCTTTATTTTTGTAGATGTCAAAATAGATCTGTAATGCAATTGTATTGTAAGTCTTATGCCAAATTATTACCTTTCTCCGACTGTCTATTAGTGTAATTAAGTTTCTGTTCTATAACTCTTCTTAATGGGCTCTGGATACACTGCAGTACATGCTGGGTACTGGGCTTTTGCCCAGTATATCTTGAAATCTAAGCTATTGCATGAATTATCCATCTTTTTTTATTTTCAGCAGATGCACTTTGTCAGGATTTCTGTTTTCATATCAAAGTTCATGATAAAGAGTTTGCAGTACTTGCAGTGCATTTGTGCTGATGTCTGAATTCTGGGTTTTTTTGCTACTACTGTGCTGAAATAGCCTTGAAAATGTTCCAGTAAAATGTGCAGCTGCACATACATTCACAGCATGATTGAATGAAAAAAAAATAAAAATGGAAAGAAGTGAAAAGACCCTGGACTCACTGAGTTTGATCCCGGGCATGTGGTTAGTATCAGATTCTCAACTTTTAATGTAGATTTTTGCAGTTTGTTTGAAGGTGTAGGAAACAATTTCAGATCGTGGCACACTCTGGCATGTTTGTCACAGTTATTTTCCCAGCTGTTTAAATCAGCCTCTACCAAATACTCATTGTATATGTATGAATGTTTTCATATAGCTCAGGGAGTGCTCTCACTGTATGCCTGTCTTATTATATCTAATTACATTGAACTGTAGTCTCAATATTTTGTTTTTGTTTACTACATAGTCTTACAGGGAATTCGAAGGCAGAACATTTAGCTATTCATTTGCTTCAAACTGTTGAAACTGTTAATAATTCATGTATTGTTTTGGGAAGAAATACCCGGACATAAAGCATTTTAGATACACAGCACTGATGCGTATAAGAGTTAGGGTGATAAAATGTTTTGACAGTCTCTGAATCCCAAAAAAAAAACGAAATGTAGGAGAAAGATCACTTGCTTTGGCACAAAGTGTGAGAACTGGTTCTTGTGTCTTTTCAGTCATCAGGGTGTATGTATATTGATAGGTTTCTTTTTACTGTCGAAATGGCAAGATCCCTTGAGGGACCATATACAAAGAAAGAGACAGGGAGAAAGATATTACCTTTCAATTGCTGATATTTTTTTGCCCTCCATTGAATGACCTGTAGATATATAAACAGTAAAAAAACTGTGTTTGACAAAGCAACTTTGAATTATTTGGTCCTATATATCTAACTACATTCTGTACTTTCAGTATGTAAGTGTAGACATTTGCTAAATCAAGTATCTTTTTGAAGTTTTGATTACTTTAAAATGGATAATATTTTAAAATGTGGTGCATTAAAGAAGCATCTATATGCTGTTCAAATAATTGACGTAATTATAAATAGGTATGCAACTAACCGAAATGTGAAAGTGCTCATCTTAGAACTGGGACAAAATTGAGTTCTGTTCTGTTTGTAAGAAATAATTCTAGGTCATCAGTAAGCTTATTAATGAAAAAACATCCTTTTTTCTGAAAGCGTAGTCTGTCCATCCAGCTGCTGTCAACTTGTTTTAGTGCCAGTGACCAAAAAAGCTTCAATCTTTTTTAAAGGCTTTTGACCTAAGTTCATTTTTAAACATTGTCATTTACTGAAGAAATAAAATGGCTCTGCATTTAAAAACAGTGTCTGGGTCTACAGGTAAAATGCAATTTTATTGTTGCTGTTTAGAAAAGAAATCTCTATAGAAAATGAAATGAACTTCCTGCTTGCCAAGTCAAATCATAAAACAAAACTGTCTTACATAAATACAGCAAAAAAAAATGTTTAGAGCCTTGAGTGGAACGAATTGCTACTGTATACTCACTTCACTGCAAAGCTAGTCAAAGGATTCAGTTTCATTTCCCTTTTTAATCTTGGTAAAAGCTATTCCTGAGAGTCTGAACATGCACCATAGGCATCCTGTTTTCCCATTATTTGCCTCTACATGCTTCCTCTCTTTACAAGACTTTATGTTACAACCAGGTTTCCTACACCAGTGGTCAAAGAGAAACAATATATTCTCACGCTTATTATTATTTAGAATCTCTTTTGTTATGGATGAGAGTATGTCCAAAGGCTGCTTTTCCCAGGACAACGCTAATGTTTTTAAATGGCCTCTGCAGGCAACCGGAGCTTCAGATCTCTGAGAGTGACACATGCAACCCTGAAATACTTTCTTTTCTGCACTTAAATGCCAAAGAAGGTCAGGAGAAAAAAACCTAGGTGGAAAAAGTGTAATTCATGCTGTTGCATGGGAACAGTGGTAGCGTTTGCAGGACAAATGTTCAGCTTTGAATTAAAAATCAGTGGTTTATTATTCCTCTCTTCCCTTTCTAGTATTCTGCAGCAATTCTTGGAGTGGCTATATATTTGTTCTGAAGATGCAGTAATTATTAAAGAAAAACATTAAAAGCAATGAACAGTGCATAATAATGCACTATATATAGTTAATGTCAATTAAATTTGATTTTATGTTTGAATTGCATATAGAGAAGGCACTGTATCAAAAGACAAAATAAACTAGGTGAAAAAATCAGGAGAGCCATGCTTTGCTCCTGTCCCAGTCACCAATTTCTTTGTGTCTTGGAAATTACCCTTAATCTGACTTGTTCTGTTTTCCTATCTGGTAAAAATACCTTTCCTGAAAGGGCTTTGAGTTGGTATATTTTACCAATGCTACAGGAAAGCCTTTATTGAAGAATATTCTATCCTAATTACATGTTTACATTGGAGTAGTGCTTCAAGAGCCTTACCAACACTGAAACCTCATTTTGGTGTGTCATCAGCAAGTGTTCTAGTATGCACCTAGTCAAAAGCTTTGGCAGCACAAGGCAGCTCATGAGCTGCAGACTTCTATCAGTTGCTGTTGTGTAAACATGGCATTTAGATAGGGGTTAGTTGTTACACTTGTTTCTATTTTCTGTGTGGAAATTGATACAGTAAAGAAAATGCTAGAAACAGGGCAGCAGGCAAAGTAGTGGAATGTTGCCACGGGATTACCGGTGTGCATGAAGACTTTCAAGTCTTCTAAGCACTCAGACTTTTTTTATATTAAAAGTGAAAAAAAGAGAGACAAAGTTTTTCATATAAAAAGTATTACCCATGATTCCCAGTTATATGAATGAAACATGATATTAGATGCACTGCATGTGTTGTAGGAAGACACTTGCATAAATGCCTTAGCTAACCTTGAAAAGCAATGAAGTTTTTGAAGGGTCAAAACAAATACACTGTGACAGATCTTGAGGAAGGCAGTCATTTGATAATGGGCAAAATTATCTTCAAAACTGTGTTTGTTATTTCTCTTTTTTAATCTTTAATGATGATTACTGTATTTCCTAGTATAGCTAGTATTTACTGATACAGTGAAACGTTCAGATAAGTTGATATTCTTTCCCAAGTTGAAACATAGCTTTTAAATTAAGTAAAATAACATTGTTTGTCCTCTCAACAGAAAAAAAAAAAAAAAAAGAATACCACAAATTAATCAGATGTGGGGGTTTTATTCTTTCTGGAAACACGCTTCCAAAATCTCTTTAGGCCAAATAAAAAGGAACTGATCCCATTCTTTTAAAAAAATCAGTAGCAACTTTATAGCTGACTGTTGAAGAGGTATTGACCCCACGCTATTTTCATAAAATGATTTTCAGAACTCCACGCAGTAGTTCATCAATTGAGGAAAAAGCTTATAATCAAAACCTATGCACATACACAAGAGGAAAATCAGCTTCATCCTGATTCTTTGACATTTTCTTGAGTTTGAGTAGATATAAATAAAAGTGGGTCTATCAGCTTTTCAGTAGTTGCCCTGCAATCAGCTGGCCTAAAGAGACATTTCACATGTCTCAAGTTACATTTTTCATCATTTTTTCATTGAGCATTACACATGGTCTTTTTCTTTCCCTCCGTTTCTGTCTCTATGTATATTCATAAATATGAAGGGTGAAGGAGGAAAAACATGGTTAGCAAAGAGAAGTTAAGAAATTAACTGTTGAAATAGATAGTAAATTATTATACCTATCTATTACTAATGCAGCTATTTGACAATAATCCTCAAGTTTGCAGCTAGAACAATCAGTTTAAAAAAGGATCAAAGAAAAAGACTTATGTAATTAGATCATAGTGTTTCTAAGCTGTGAAAGCTATTTTATAAAGAGCATACCTATTCCTCCAAAATCTGGTTTAAGCAGCTTACTTTGATTTAATCTACACATGGTTTATGTTTAGGTGTTAATTCTCCACCAAGAAGAATTTGTATTTCAAAATTTTTCTAAATTATATGGGCCATTGCCTTTGAAAGAGCTGTGTATGCAGACATATCAGTTAGTCAGGAAAATACTAGTACCCAGGTAAAAGTCAAGATAACATAACTTTTGTATATTTTTTGAAATAAATTCTGTGGGCTACCTTTTTATTCTTCAGTTATGGAGTTACTAAAACAATTTTTAATTTTAAATTTTCATTTTAAAATGCAGTGTCAAATCTAAGATTTTGTATTTGTATATATAGGAAAGTCTTGAAAAATCAGGATCTTGATGAAAGGCAGTGGGTTTCAGGAAGGAATCATCAAATTGTGCTTAATAAGAACTGCCTTTGTAATAGCCTCGCCCCAAACTGGTTCTAAGCAGTAGTCCACTTATTTTTCATAAATATCCTCCATTAAGTTTCTGGTTTGGTCAGCTTCCTGTTCTTGAGTCCCCTGATTAAACAGGTTTTCAAGTGGTCTAGTCAATACGTAATCTGTTCTAATATAAGGTATCAAGGTGAACTCCTTCTTGCCCAAGAAACTTTTTGCTTTTATTTTCTGTGCCCTTTTGAAAGTCACTTAATGGAATTGACTGTGAGTGGTGCGTAAATATGATTTACATTCATACACATGGCCAGGTATTAAGGCTTTCAGATTCTGGTGTCTGACTGTTTACACTACCCTGAAATCTGGATCAACTTTTTCAAATGGAAAGAAAAAGTTATTTTATATAGATAAATATAGATAATACAGATTTTCTGTAATATTTTTTTCCTTCAGTTTCATTTTAGTTTGTTACAGTCCTCCTGAAATTTTTTTCCCAAGACTTCAGATTTTACTGGTTTAGGGTTTTGCACTGATATGATACACCTAAAGCAGAGTGAGGAGTCTTTTAATGACAGTGGTTGCTCAGGAAAGAAATGTTTGTTTATATGTATATTGTACTTGTCAGTAATGAGCAATATTCTACATCTGTCATGGGTGTGAGTAAACCTTTTTGCTGAGGTAGTGATTTAGAGAAATACAGTATTTAATGTAATTTAATGCAGCCACAAAATGGTCTGGATCTTTGGTCATGAAAACCAGGGTAGTACCATTTAAGTGAATGAAACTTCAGATTATGACAGGTTAGGTCTTTCTGAATGACTGATAATGCCTATTATAATGTGCTTGTGCTGCCATACTAAGATACTGTTTTCAGTGCATCTAGAAAAGGGACTTTAGGTGTGACTGAGAACAAAAATGTTTAATAGTCATGAAACATTTCTCATGTTTTGCTTGAAACCAGTTTTTCTCTTCAGCATGCTCCTTTGAATAGAGCACCAGCCAGTAATGCTGAAAGTAATAGTTCCTAGCCATGATTTTGTAGAGTACTTCTTTTAATTTGGGAATAGCCTGCACTTGTTATTCCCAAGAATAACAATTCTTGGGTAGAAGAATGCAGCTGAAGAAGAATACAAAGAATTCTTTGGAAGAAGAATACCGCTGAAGCTATTGTCTGACTACCTCCACAGATTTACTTTCAGAAATTTTCATAGAAATTATCAATGCCAGTAAAATCGTCATTTTTATCTCACAAAAGTAATGTGTAGAACAGAATTGCTTTACACAGATCTAAAATATTTACACATTAGGATTTTGTTACGGGTTCCTGTGGAAATATTGGAACTAAACTGTCAGTTCTACTGCCCACTTTGCCACATAACTGATGTTTGCTACTGTAGGCCTTTGACAAAACAGAAATGGCTATTAGCTCTGTAAAGTTGCTCAAAGAGAGCAAGAGAACAACTTTCTGTGAAAGTATCTTAACTGTAATGGTTCTTATCTTGCTTATCGAATACACTAGGCATTTATTCCTTTGCATATTATGCAAACTGAGGGCAGCTGCCTGTATGTGTTAACTGACAAGTTGCTGCAGTGGGAATTGTACATCTGGCACCATCACTCCAGTGACCAGCATCTCACTTCTGTATTCTATCTGATCTATAGTAGTTCAATCTCAGCTGTTAATTTACTTCAGAACTAAAGTATTTCCCACATGGCAAAGAAATTTCTAAGTGTCATTTCAAAAAAATACATATTTTGCATTTACTACATCCAAAAACCAAGGAGACAAATCTTGTTGTTGTGTATTAGGAAATACCATCTCATTGAGGTGAAAGGCTATACAATGATATTAAATTATTCTTCCAGTGCCTCTTTTCGCCTGATATTTGGTCTGCCTTATCTGGGGACAAATATATTAAAAAAAAAACAAATGACAAAAACAAATGTGGTTATCTATTCTCACCAGTATATTTTGGTGTTCTAACATTGTAGTTAACCCACTTCTGCAGAGATTGTGTGTGAAGCTTGTCTGAGTGTAGTCTCACTAGCTAAGAGATTTCAGAAGTTAAATAGAATCATGTCAAATGGATTAATTACATAATTTACAATCCTATAACTAAAACTAGAGTTTGCAAATGGGTGCAGAGAAGTTGGTCTTACATCTGAACTTTCTATGTCTATTGACAGCAAACGTATTTTAGGGAGATCAGCATCATCTAACTACTTACTAAAAATGCAGACAAGTGGGAAATAATGTGAAACCTGAGCTTGAGCCCAGTGGAACTGGCAGGCATCTCTTCTAGTTGTTCTGATACAAGGAACTTGTACAGTTCCTAGTGGACCTGTGCAGCTATTACCATGTCTTTAAAGCTGCAGCAAAATCTGCTAGCACTGGCAGATTATGCTTTGGAGGCCAGTTAAACATTTAGCCGTGGTGAACACTAAATATGCTTCAGCAACAGCTGAACATCTCTGCCGTATGAGATGCTTGTTTCAGATGACTAGGTTGTATGTGTAGTATTGATCTGAACTGGCAAGCAGTTCAGTTCATTTAGAGCAGGTTACTATATGCATTTAATTTCTTAAAATTGTCTCTGAAGTTTTGCAATGTAGAATATCAGTTATTTTAAGGAATCTTTTCTGTTAACAGTAATTGTTAAAAGTATTTTGTCTACATGACTGTATTTTCTAAAATTGAGCAGCAAACCCATTAACATAAGGCTTTAATAGCAGGGTTGATTTTTTACTCGCAGTAGTATTTGACATCTTTGAGGAGTTTAGAATAAACAATAGGTAACAGACCTAACTCTAGGTGGTTTTCCACTATATTCAAGGATTTTTAAATATAATAAAGTAACTCTTCTATGGTTAATGTACTCCTTTTTCTTCTACGGTTAATGTACTCCGTTCTTTAAGGCCATCCAGTGTTTTCCCTTAGTGGGGGAGGTGCTTATCTTTTGGTTTATAATGGAATCTCAAAAATTAAATTCATGTTTGCCTTTTTCTCTGAGATGAAAGAAGAAATTTCTTTCTAATTCAGGTGTATAATAAGGAGAGAGATAGGGAGGATGTCTGCCTACATAGCTTTCAGGTTATACTGTGTAAAAAGGATCATTTTCGGCAAAAGCAATTAGGTTAGAAGAAGCGCCCAGACAATTGATTTTATACCAAATGATACTTGTATTTGCTGGTAAAATGTTCCGCATATGATTTTTTTCTGTTGTTCTCCGCTTTGAAATGATTAAATAGAAGTAAACAAGCAGGAGTTACATTTGGTGAGGAGGCTTCAGATTTTTTCCAGCGTCTTCATCTCTTGATTCAAGAGCATATTAAGGCAATGTGCTCCTCGTGAAGCTGTGTCTGAAACCTGTTGTGAAATGCTGGCTAGAACGGAATATTGCTGCCTGCTGCTTCAATGGATTCTCTGCAGAAATGTATTTCCATACATACTCCAGAGCATGCATTAGTTTTTAGGTAGCTTTTAACTGCATTCAAGATGGTGATTTTACTGTAAGACCTTGTAGTATTTTGTTCGAGATAATTCCTTAAGGAATGTTCTGGCCTATAAGTTAAATATAGTTCAACAGCTAGCTTCCAACAACTAGAACAAAGATATTATAGTACCTCATTGTAAAAGACTGATGATTTCATTCAGTGTCTCAGGATTCTGGACTTTAATCTCGCAATGAACCATAGAGTGTCTGTCTTTCTAAGTGTAATCTTCACATTTTTATCTTTCTATTAAGTCTTTTTTAAGAAGGAGTTGGTGTCTGTGGCTGGCTTTGGGGGCAGGGAGTGTTTCTTTCAAATTTTTAGAAATTTTGAGCCAAGTGATGAAGCAATTGATTCTTTGGGTGCATTGTTAATCTTTTTAAGACATCCATGTGGGTTTGATTAGTACATTTATCTGTGCAGTTAATAAATGCATGCTTTTGTTTAAAATTAAACATCTTTAATAAGTGTAATATGGTATATTTGCTGCTTTAAATATGACAATAAAATTGTCAACAAACTCCTCCAGACCTCTAATGCATTTATACGAAATATAAATGCATTTTTTATTTCAAATATACCTATAATCAGTGTATCTATTGATTCATACTAGTGGTATGAATCACTTTAAATTGTGGATGTCTAAAAAATTTCTAACGGAAATACAGATGTTTTAGAAATGTGTAGGTTTCTGTATGTCATATTGGAGTTTTACATAAAGTATTGCAGATTCCTACAATCCACAGAACACTGTCTGGAAACTATTGCATTGTACCAGGAGAAAGCTAATCTGTGCTCATTTTCTCTTAACCAGACCATGCAGTCATAAATTGACCGGTATTATAGAAATAGGGATTAGTTTGTTGCTGCATTAAAAAAAAAAAAAATAGTAAAACTTTGCATTATTGGCAATGTTTTGTTTGGTTTGGGTTTTGGTGGTTTTAGGGGGTTTTTGTGAAGATTTACAGTGTAATTCTGTTAAAACTCTTAATCGTCTTAGCTGTACTATTTTCTATTTGTGTTATTCTGTTACCTCTGGCTATTAGAAGGATAAAGGGAATTTGTACCTGGTATAATTCAGACATGTTCCTCCTTTACTGAATTTAAAACTGCTACCAAGATATAACTTGATATGCAACAACATATACTTGAACATGACTGGAATAATTAAACAAGAATCTGTTGCTTACTGTACAGTTAATCAGCCCTTACAGGGGCCATCTGTTTATGGCGTAGTTATGACTAGTCTCCTTTTGATTCATCTACTGTTCTTATAACTTTCAGTGTAATTATTGCCAAGAAAACATGGAATCATAGAATCATAGAAAACAGAATGTGTTTAATTTTGTTTACCTTTCTGAGGTGGGACTAGAAGGAATGGTTACTTGCTACTTACACAGACATCCCAGAAAGGGAATATTTATTTAAAACAATATGATTTGCATGGGAAATCATAATAGCTCTTGGGCAAAAAGGACCATGACTTAGTGATGTAACTGTAAGTACAATTAAGACAAAATTTCTGATTTGTCATCTTAATGATTTTCATTAAAAGAGTATAAGTTATATTAATGGTATATTCTCCAATATGAGGTCAGAAAGGCACTCAATGAAAACAAGAAAATGGGTGAAATGGGCTTTTCTCACTGAAACTGTTACGTGAAAGTTAAATGTCTTCTTCATCACTTGAACTAAAGCTTAGAAGATTGATGAAGAGGTCTTGCAGTTTGGGGATTTCATTTGTTGGAATTTCCAGTGTTCTTGGAGGCTTTGGGAGTGCCTTAGGCATAATGTCTCTGGAACCTGATAAACAGAAGAGAAGAGAAACTTTGTTATCTCCTAACCTGTGGCTAGCTTTGTTCTTTTCTCCTTTTCTTACCTTCTTTTTCTTGGAACTGTCATCCTTCGAATAGTAATAGGCCAATAGCAAGGGAGAAAAAACGCCAACAGATTTTTTCTGCTTATAGCAGTTTGGTGCAAGAAAGATCATCATGGGTAAATGAAGATCATCAGCCATAACGGAGTTTTGTCTCCCACCTAGTGAAAGTTATAGCTGCTGTATATGATTTTTCTTTTTTTTTTCCCAAGATAAAGCTTGTTTTAGTGAAGCAACTTCAGTTTTCTAAATTTTTAATGTGACTGTGTTATGGAGTGCAGTAAAAGAGGATTATGGCTTCTGTTCAGTCTACCACTCTTAAAAGATAAGCACACATTACACCTCTGAAATATATGTGGTGGTAGGCTCTAAATGGCATCTTAACTCATTTCCTGTGTGATGGTGCAATGTAAAAACACTGTCAACATAATTTGTTTGCCAAAGTAAATAAAAAGTAGGTGTATGGATAATTTCTAATTATCCTGGTTTTAGTGTCACTTGCATTGGAAATAAATCACTAGGTAATGCTCATTGTTTTTTTGGGTGTGGGTATTCTTTTGTGTTTTATTCTGTGTTGAATTTTACTGGAGCACTTAGTTTTCATGATTACTTAATATGGTAGGAGCTATGATGTTCTTGAGTACAACTAAGTAACAACAGGGCTGAATGAAAAAACTAACAGAATTAACAGAAAATATTCAAAATGGCTGCCTTAGAAAGCTGGAAGAGTAATCACATGTAGACTTAACCAGAAAATACTATTATCTACCAGTGTCATAACTGATGTCCTACCTAATAATGTATTTTTGAAGGTAGGTTCTATGCAGCATTATATTTTTTTGAACAACCAAAAAGTTTAAGTACAAGGGGTAGAGGTTTACAGCAGTAAGGAGAGAGTTCTGACACAAGTACTGTTTTGGAAGAAAAGAAGTAAAAACTTTTTTTTTGATGCAATTGCTGTCAATATGATTGAAGACAGAGACAGTGAGGCAAAAAGCAGTAACAACAGTGGGGTGGAAGTCCATTTCAGGTTTGGGGATGTACTGCCTTGCAATATATTGGAACAAAAGACATCCAGAATAAAAGCAAGACTCACAGCTGAGGAAAACAGAGATATTGATCTATTGCAAGGATCAAAATTATTTTTTTACACTACATGGACAAAGATGTGTTCAGTGTTGAAAATTACCTGTAGCAGCACTGTTGATATTTCTGAGTAATGCTCATGGAAACTTATGGCTAGCAGAAAGAGAGGGAAAAAAATAACCCAACTTTTTTAACTCCTTGACAAAAGTTTGTCTTGATTTTTCTCCTTTTACTGTTGAAAAAAAAAAAAAGAGGAACTGCAGATTTGAGTTTAAATGATAACCTTTTCTTTTTGTCTCCTTCACATCTGATCAGTAGTGTTTGTGAGCATACATTTCAACTAAATAGTAATAGTTTTGGAATTTCAGGGCAGTGCACAAATTGGACATAAGTTTGGAAATAACTTGCCAACTTATTTCCCACAAGAAAATTGCCTTCATGCATGCATGCACTTAGAATTTCTTGCCCGTGAATGTTTAGTGAGAACTGGGGTTCTGTCAGCCATACACCAACTGGTCTGTAATGGCACATACAGCACTATGGTCCCTGTAAAAGCTGTCAGAGGACAAGCCACAGAAGAGTGAGTTTATCTGCTGAGATCATGTATCTGGAAATTTTAGTTAGTACCAGTTCAGATTTCACATTCGTGGTCACTGTTATGCTAACAGTACAACCGCTTATCCCTTTGGATTACAGAACAGAGAATGATTCACCGCGTTCTTCCTCATAAAAGTATAAAATTCATGCTCAAAAGTATGAATAATATTGAAAGGAATTATTCTTCTGACAGAAAGGAGCAAATGTGTTTCTTCAGCCTGTTTGACTGCTTACACATCAAGAAAAGACTTCAAAACTGCTGCACATGTGCTACCAATAAATGCTTGCCACTCTTTAACAAGATTCCATGTATACCACTCATTTGGATAATGTTTGAATATTCAGACCCTTCCCATGAGCTAAAATTTACTTATTTTTTTTAAGAATTTACCTGATAATAGGACATACTGCTTTGACATACCCAGAAAGGTTGTTCTTACAGAAGACAATGCAAGACTTTGAATTCATCTGAATGATAACGCCATTGAAGGGAAGAACTTTTCTTGTGCCGAGGTGAAACAAAGGGTTTTCTGAAAGACTCGTAGATCCAGTAGATTTTTCATAAGACTATTTTTGGACTGCAAGTTTTGAACTTTACTAATGGATAAAGGAATCAGAGCCTGATATTTCCAGTGGCTGTCTGACTTAAGATATGTTTTCATGTGACTATCATTAAGGTGACTTGCACTTAAACTCCCATTTAGTAGTTGATTAATTGAAGTGTATACATGTATCTAAACGAACATGTGCAGTGCCAGTAAAAACTTCCAAACCTTCTTGAGTAATATTTTAGTCACAATTTGTCAAGGACCTGAAGTGGACGGTGAGTTATTTTGGCACCCAGCTGGGGCACGAAGGGTTGAGATGATGACAGATCTGACTGGAGTGTGTCTAATCAAGGATGAAGGGGGTCATTCAGAACAGCCAACATGGCTTTACCAAGGGGAAGTCATGTTTGACCAACCTTATAGCCTTCTATGAGGAAGTGTCCTGGGTTCAGCAGTAGCAGTCATGTTTTTTTTTCCTTTGTGGTAGCTGGTGCAGTGCTGTGTTTTGACTTCCAGTCTGGGAACAGTGTTGGTGAATTCGATGTTTACAGTTGCTAAGTGATGTTTACCCTGACCAAGGACTTTGTGAGGCTCATGCTCTGCCAGGGAGGAGGGGAAGCTGTGAGGAAGCAGAGACGGGGCGCCTGACCCGGGCTAGCCAGGGAGGTATTCCATACCGCAGCACGTCATGGCCGGGGTGGGGGGTGACTGGGAGTTACCCGGAAGGACACGGGCTTCCGGGTGGAACTCATTTTCTTGGCCGGTGGTATCGTATTCTCTTCCCTTGTTATTTTCCCTTATAATTGTTGTAGTTGATAGTAGCGGTGGTGATTTGTGTGCATTGGTTGCTGGACTGTTCTTGTCTCAACCCATGGGAGTTGCACTTTTTCGATCCTCTTCCCCGTTCCTCCGGGAGTGGGGAAGGGGAGAACCCCGGTGGGGGGAAAACATGGACCTCGATTGTTGTCAGCTCGGCACCACTCACTGGGAGTGAGTGAACAAGTTACCTGACTGGGTTTAAACCACGACAGCAAGTAACTAGGTGTATGGATGATGGTAGAGCTGTAGACGCGGGTTTTCTTGATTTCAGTAAGGCATTTGAAAGTCTCCCACAGCATCCTCATAGATAAATGTCGTGGTTTAAACCCAGTCAGGTAACTTGTTCACTCACTCCCAGTGAGTGGTGCTGAGCTGACAACAATCGAGGTCCGTGTCCGTCTTCCCCCCGCCCCTGCACCGGGGCTCTCCCCTTCCCCGCTCCCGGAGGAACGGGGAGGAGGATTGAGAGAGTGCAACTCCTACGGGTTGAGACAAGAACAGTCCAGCAACAAATCACCACCGCTACTATCAGCTAAAACAATGATAAGGGAAAATAACAAGGGAAGAGAATACGATACCACCGGCCAAGAAAGCGAGTTCCACCCGGAAGCCCCTGTCCTTCCGGGTAACTCCCAGTTACCCCCCACCCCGGGCATGACGTGCTGTGGTATGGAATACCTCCCCGGCTAGCCCGGGTCAGGCGCCCCGTCTCTGCTTCCTCACAGCTTCCCCTCCTCCCTGGCAGAGCATGAGCCTCACAGAGTCCTTGGTCAGGGTAAACATCACTTAGCAACAACCAAAAACATCGGCTTCACCAACACTGTTCTCAAACTAGAAGTCAAAACACAGCACTGCACCAGTTAACACAAAGGAAAAACATGACTGCAACTGCTGAACCCAGGACATTATCCACCCCTTATTCCATACCATTCACGTCGTGCTCAGATCCCACATTTTCAATACACCATCCCTCTCCCACATATATACATCCATATACATACAGACCAAGAGGAAAAAATCATTTTCTTAGTGCATGGACCAATCCCTATAATGCTGCCGAGTCCTTTCGGTCCATGATGTTCCAAGTTCATTCTCTGTTGGGATGATGGCTGGAGGGAAGTCAGGGCCAGTCGCTGGTGACCTGGAGACATCTAGTTGATGGGCTATAAAAGCATTACACAGCAGGCAACAGCATACAATTGAGTTCACTGGCTGTTTTCCCCTAAAATCAAATCCCCTTGAGGTATACATCGGACTTCCCCATCTTCCCACATTACCCACCAAGTATATCCAGGTCCCTGAGCAAAAGCAATCCCACGAGTGGGTTTGCCTTTACCTGAAGCAGGAATAACCCAGACTGTCTTCCCCAGCAAATTCTTCATATGCACCACGGGAACTTTGTCCCCCTCTAAAATATGTAAAAGTTCTGACTGGGCTGGGCCGGCCCTGTTGGCAGATCCTCTGGTGTTGACCAACCAGGTGGCCTTTGGTAAATGTGTATCCCAATGCTTGAAAGTTCCCCCACCCATCGCTCTCAGTGTAGTTTTTAACAGCCCATTGTACCGTTCGATTTTCCCAGAGGCTGGTGCATGGTAGGGGATGTGATATACCCACTCAATGCCATGCTCTTTGGCCCAAATATCTATAAGGTTATTCCGGAAATGAGTCCCATTGTCTGACTCAATTCTCTCTGTGGTGCCGTGTCACCACAAAATCTGTTTCTCAAGGCCCATGAAAGTGTTCCGGGCAGTGGCATGGGGCACAGCGTATGTTTCCAGCCACCCGGTGGTTGCTTCCACCATGGTAAGCGCGTGGCGCTTGCCTTGGCGGGTTGGTGGCAGTGTGATATAGTCAATCTGCCAGGCTTCCCCATATTTATACTTCAACCATCGTCCTCCATACCAAAGAGGCTTTAACCGCTTGGCTTGTTTAATTGCAGCACATGTTTCACACTCATGAATAACCTGGGCAATAGTGTCCATTGTTAAGTCCACCCCTCAGTCACGGGCCCATCTATATGTTGCATCTCTGCCCTGATGGCCTGAAGTGTTATGGGCCCACCGGGCCAAAAATAATTCACCTTTCTGTTGCCAATCTAAGTCCATCTGAGCCACTTCAATCTTAGCCGCTTTATCCACTTGTTGGTTGTTCTGGTGTTCCTCAGTGGCCCGACTCTTGGGTACATGGGCATCTACATGACGTACCTTCACTACCAGGTTCTGCACCCTGGCAGCAATATCTTTCCACAGTGCAGCAGCCCAGATGGGTTTACCTCTGCGTTGCCAGTTGCTCTGTTTCCATTGCTTCAACCACCCCCACAGGACATTTGCCACCATCCATGAGTCAGTATAAAGTACTGGCCACTTTTCTTGTTCAGCAATGTCCAGGGCCAGCTGGATGGCTTTCACCTCTGCAAACTGACTCGATTCACCCTCTCCGTCAGCAGTTTCTGCAACTTGTCGTCCAGGACTCCATACAGCTGCCTTCCATCTCCGATGCTTTCCCACAATATGGCAAGAGCCATCAGTAAACAAGGCATACTGCTTTTCACTTTCTGACAGTTTATTATATGGTGGGGCCTCTTCAGCAAGCACCACCTCCTCCTCTGGTGACATTCCGAAATCTTTGCCCTCTGGCCAGTCCATGATGACTTCTAGAATGCCTGGATGACTGGGATTTCCTATTCGAGTTCGTTGTGTAATTAGTGCAGCCCATTTACTCCATGTAGCATCAGTTGCATGATGTGTAGAGGAGACCCTGCCTTTGAACATCCAGCCCAGCACGGGCTGCTGGGGTGCCAGGAGGAGCTGTGCTTCAGTGCCAATCACTTCCGAAGCAGCTCGAACCCCTTCATAGGCTGCCAGTATCTCTTTCTCAGTTGGGGTATAGCTGGCCTCAGATCCTTTGTATCCCCGACTCCAAAAGCCGAGGGGTCGACCTCGAGTCACCCCTGGAGCTTTCTGCCAGAGGCTCCAGGTAGGACCGTTCTCCCCAGCTGCAGTGTACAGTACATTTTTTACATCTGGTCCGGTCTGGACTGGTCCAAGGGCTGCTGCATGAACTATCTCGCGTTTAATTTGCTCAAAGGCTGGTTGCTGCTCAGGGCCCCATTTAAAATCATTCTTCTTCCGGGTCACATGATAGAGAGGGCTTACAATCGAACTGTAATTTGGGATGTGCATTCTCCAGAACCCCACTACACCCAAGAAAGCTTGCGTTTCTTTCTTATTAGTTGGTGGAGACATTGCTGTTATCTTGTTGATCACATCTGTGGGGATCTGTCTACGTCCATCTTGCCATTTTATTCCCAAAACTTGAATCTCCTGTGCAGGTCCCTTGACCTTACTCCGTTTTATGGCAAAACCGGCTTTCAGCAGGATTTGGATTATTTTCCTCCCTTTCTCAAAGACTTCTTCTGCTGTATCGCCCCACACAATAATGTCATCAATGTATTGCAGGTGTTCTGGAGCTTTCCCCTGTTCCAGTGCAGTCTGGATCAGTCCATGGAAAATGGTAGGGCTGTGTTTCCACCCCTGGGGCAGTCGGTTCCAAGTGAACTGGACACCCCTCCAAGTAAAAGCAAACTGTGGCCTGCACTCTGCTGCCAAAGGAATGGAGAAAAATGCATTGGCAATATCAATCGTGGCATACCACTTGGCTGCCTTTGACTCTAGTTCATACTGAAGTTCTAGCATGTCCGGTACGGCAGCACTCAATGGTGGTGTGACTTCATTCAGGCCACGATAGTCTACTGTTAGTCTCCATTCTCCATTAGACTTTCGCACTGGCCATATGGGGCTATTAAAGGGTGAGCGGGTCCTGCTGATCACCCCCTGACTCTCCAGTCTACGGATCAACTGATGGATGGGAATCAGGGAGTCTCGGTTGGCGCGATATTGCCGCCGGTGCACTGTTGTGGTCGCAATTGGCACTTGTTGTTCTTCGACTTTCAGCAACCCCACAGCAGAGGGATCTTCTGAGAGACCAGGCAAGGTGGACAGCTGCTCAATTTCCTCAGTCTCCAAAGCAGCAATACCAAAAGCCCACCGGTACCCTTTTGGGTCTTTGAAGTACCCTCTCTTGAGGTAGTCTATGCCGAGGATGCATGGAGCCTCTGGACCAGTCACAATAGGGTGTTTTTGCCACTCCCTCCCAGTCAGGCTGATTTCAGCCTCCAGCACAGTCAACTCTTGGGATCCTCCTGTTACTCAAGAAATATAGATGGGTTCCACCCCTTGACAGCTTGATGGCATCAGGGTACACTGTGCACCGGTATCTACTAGAGCCTTATACTTCTGTGGGACTGATGTGCCAGGCCATCTGATCCACACAGTCCAGTAAATCCGATTGTCCCCTACCTCCACCTGGCTGGAGGCAGGGCCCCTCTAATGGTCGTCACAGCATTGGACACTTAAGTCGTGTTGAAAGGGATTATTCTTCATTATCACAGGAGCTGGAGTAAAATCAGCTCTTCTACTCCATCTGGGAAACTGCTCACCAGAGACTGAAGCCGTAGCTCTCATGGGACGATCAGTCTTGGCCCTTGCTCCCCTCTTCAGTTCACTCACCCGTTCCTCCAAAGCTGAAGTAGGTTTTCCATCCCACTTTGTCATGTCTTCTCCGTGATCCAGCAGGTAAAACCATAGGGTACCCTGTGGCGTATACCTTCTGTATCTCCTCTCTTGAACAATAGGACGCCTTTTGTTAATAGCTGAGACGTGTGTTGGTACACGTGAGGAGCTGGATAAATCAGATACATCGTCCCTCAATTGTTCGAGGTCCTGGGACAGTTTTTTCACAGCTGAGATGGTGGAAGGGGTGAGATTGTCTTCGAACTCTTGGAGTTTATAAACCATTTCATCCACTGTTAGTGGTACTATGTCATTCCAGGTCACTGTTGCCAATGAATGGGCATATGATGACGGTGCATTCCGTGTAAGTTTTCGCCACATGGGTTGTGTACATTCAACTTCATCTGGATCTATAGGTGTATCCCCGTTATTCGGCTTGATGTGATAGAACATCTCTACGATGGCTGATTCCCTCAGAGACTGGATGCCTTTGTCTATAGTAGTCCACTTGGCCGAACGACTCGTAACATCGTCCTTGTATGGAAACCTTTCTTTCACAGCTGCCAAGAGCCTCCTCCAAAGACTGAGGGACTTTTTCTCTCTTGCAATTGCTTTGTCAATTCCCCCTTCTCTAGCAAGTGATCCCAGCTGCTTGGCTTCTGTACCTTCTAGTTCGTGACCATCGGCCCCATTGTCCCAGCATCGGAGTAACCAGGTGATGATGTGCTCCCCTGGTTGACGGGTAAAATCTTTTGGCATATTCCGCAGCTCGGTTGAGGTCCGAGGTCGAGAAGTTACCTCTTCTTCTTCTTCTTCGTCATGTGATGATGACTCCTGATCAGATTCTGGACCGGGTGGTGAATTCATTGGTTCTTCATCTCGCTTCACCCTTTTTGCCTCTTTTTTGCTTGTTCTCTTGCGTACAGGGGCAACTGATATTGGTACGAATTGGTCCTCTGGTTTGGCTGCAGTGATTATCACTGTGGTTTGAGTAGCGACTGTACTTGTTGCTGGGGGTGGTGCAGCTGCTGTGCTTGGAGCTGGGGTAACCGCGCTGTCTGTTGCAGTTGAAGTTTGAGCAGCTGCTGTACTTGCCACTGGGGTAGCTGCGCTGTTCATTGCAGCCAAAGTTTGAGTAGCGACTGTCACTTTGCCCTCAAATCCGCCGACATTCTTTTCCTTTTGAAGGTGCTGGATAGTGTTGAACAAGGCCCTGTAAGCATAGGCCAAGCCCCAGCACGTTGCCGTGATTTGTCCATCTCTGGTATGGCCAGAATGACCACACACCTCATTTAAGTGTTTTACTAATTCTTCTGGATTTTGCAGTTGTTCGGTAGTGAAATTCCAAAGTACTGGAGGGGCCCACTGACCTAGATACTTGCCCATACTATCCCACACACCCTGCCACTCATGGCTGTCCAGCCTCAGGGAAAATCTCTCGGTCCTCCTACATCGTCGTTTGACCCCAGACAAGACCCAAACCTGAATCTGCTTAACTCTTGAAATCAGTAGTGGGCAAAACACACTCTGTATGCGTGTTAGCATGGTGATTCCCATCACCATCAGCAAACAAGTCTCAACAGCATTAAAAGGCCATTCAAAAAATTCAAAACTCTCAAATGTAAATGGTCTGGGGGGACGACTAGGAGGGTAAAAGGATGTCTCCTTCACAGGTTGAGCACCTGAGGAGGAGAAAAAAGATGTGTAATTGCTAAGCACCTCCATCATATACCTCCCAAAGTATAAAGGTGGTGACCACACTGGGAACATAAGCCAGATCAGTTTCATGATCAATGATTCTATTGTATTACAAGTCATTACCATAAAGTACAATGGGATAAAAACCTTAGCCCAAGCCCCACACTTTAAAAACACTAATACAGCAAATACCAGATGGACGTAAGATATGATATACTGAAACTGTGAGATCAAGAGGAAAAACCTTGAGAGCCAATAAATCAGCATTGTGACAAGTGACTATCAATCCAGTCAGATCTGTTCTTATCTCAACCCCTCGTGCCCCACGTTGGGCGCCAAAAAGAACTGTCGTGGTTTAAACCCAGTCAGGTAACTTGTTCACTCACTCCCAGTGAGTGGTGCTGAGCTGACAACAATCGAGGTCCGTGTCCGTCTCCCCCCCCGCCCTGCACCGGGGCTCTCCCCTTCCCCGCTCCCGGAGGAACGGGGAGGAGGATCGAGAGAGTGCAACTCCTACGGGTTGAGACAAGAACAGTCCAGCAACAAATCACCACCGCTACTATCAGCTAAAACAATGATAAGGGAAAATAACAAGGGAAGAGAATACGATACCACCGGCCAAGAAAGCGAGTTCCACCCGGAAGCCCCTGTCCTTCCGGGTAACTCCCAGTTACCCCCCACCCCGGGCATGACGTGCTGTGGTATGGAATACCTCCCCGGCTAGCCCGGGTCAGGCGCCCCGTCTCTGCTTCCTCACAGCTTCCCCTCCTCCCTGGCAGAGCATGAGCCTCACAGAGTCCTTGGTCAGGGTAAACATCACTTAGCAACAACCAAAAACATCGGCTTCACCAACACTGTTCTCAAACTAGAAGTCAAAACACAGCACTGCACCAGTTAACACAAAGGAAAAACATGACTGCTACTGCTGAACCCAGGACAATAAGCTAAGTGTGGGCTTGATGATCAGGTAGTGAGGTGGATCAAGAACTGGTTGGAAGGAAGAAGGCAGAGAGTTGTGGTCAATGGGGCAGAATCTAGCTGGAGGTCTGTGACTAGTGGAGTCCCTCAGGGATCAGTGCTGGGACCAGTGCTGTTTAACATTTTCATCAACGACCTGGATGAGGGAACTGAATGTACCCTCAGCAAGTTTGCTGATTATACTAAACTGGGAGGAGTGGCTGACACACTAGAGGGCTGTGTTGCCATTCAGCAAGACCTGGACAGGCTGGAGAGTTGGGCGAGGAGAAACTTGATGAAATTCAACAAGGGCAAGTGTAGAGTCTTGCATCTGGGGAAGAACAGCCCCATGTACCAGTACAGGTTGGGGGCTGACCTGCTGGACAGTAGTGAAGGGAAAAGGGACCTGGGGGTCCTGGTGGATAGGAGGATGACCATGAGCCAGCAATGTGCCCTTGTGGCCAAGAAGGCCAATGGCATCCTAGGGTGCATTAGAAAGAGTGTGGTTAGTAGGTCAAGAGAGGTTCTCCTCCCCCTCTACTCTGCCTTGGTGAGGCCGCATCTGGAATATTGTGTCCAGTTCTGGGCCCCACAGTTCAAGAAGGACAGGGAAGTGCTTGAAAGAGTCCAGCACAGAGCTACAAAGATGATTAAGGGAATGGAACATCTCTCTTATGAGGAGAAGCTGAGGGAACTGGGACTCTTTAGCTTGGAGAAGAGGAGACTGAGGGGTGACCTCATCAATGTTTACAAATACGTAAAGGGTGAGTGTCAGGATGATGGAGGTTTTTTTTCAGTGATATCCAGTGATAGGACAAGGGGCAATGGGTGTAAACTGGAGCATAGGAGGTTCCATGTGAACATCAGGAAAAATTTCTTTACTGTGAGAGTGACAGAGCACCGGAACAGGTTGCCCAGGGGGGTAGTGGAGTCTCCTATGTTGGAGATATTCAAGGCCTGCCTGGACAGGTTCCTATATGATGTACTCTAGGTTACCCTGCTCTTGCAGCGGGGTTGGACTAGATGATCTTTTGAGATCCCTTCCAACCCTTAGGATTCTGTGATTCTGTGATTCTGTAATCATATTTGTGATAAACATCCATTGTTTTGGATTAATAGTAATTTGCCACAATGCTGATTTATTGGCTCTCAAAGTTGTTGCTCTTGATCTCAGAGTTTCAGCATTTTGTATCTTGCAGCTGGTATTTGCTGTGTTAATCTTCTGGGGACCTTGGGCTAAAGTTCTTGTCTCATTGTACCTTATGGTAATGACTTGTAATACAATAGAATCCTTGATTATGAAGCTGATCTGGCTTGCATTCCCAGTGTGGTCACCACCTTTATACTTTGGGAGGTATATAATAGAAGTGTTTAGCAGTCACAGATCTTTTTTCTCCTTCTCGGGTGGTCAACCTGTGAAGGAGACATTCTCTTACCCTCCCAGCCCCACCCCCCACCCCCCCACCCCCCCACCCCACAACCATTTACAGTATGGTTTGAGAGTTTTGAAGTTTTTGAATGGCCTTTTAATACTCTTGAGACCTGTTTGCTGATTGTGATGGGGATCATCATGTTGGCATGCATACAGAGTGTGTTTTGCCCATGACCATTTTGTCTCATTAAGAGTTAAGCAGAGTCAGGTTTGGGTCTTGTCTGGTGTTAAATGACAATATAGGAGGACCAAGAGATTTTCCCTGAGGTTGGACAGTCATGAGTGGCAGGGTGTGTGGGACAGTATGGTCAAGTATCTAGGTCAGTGGGCCCCTCCAGTACTTTGGAATTTCACCACCGAACAACTGAAAAATCCAGAAGAATTAGTAAAACACTTAAATGAGGTGTGTGGTCATTCTGGCCATACCAGAGATGGACAAATCATGGCAACGTGCTGGGGCTTGGCCTATGCTTACAGGGCCTTGTTCAACACCATCCAGCACCTGGATCTAAGGGCAAAGCAGCAGCCAGCGCACCTACTCCACCTCCAAGCACAGCAGCTACACTACCCCCAGCAACAATTATAGTCACTACCCAAACTTTGGCTGCAATGGATAGCGTATCTACCCCAGTGACAAGTACAGCAGCTGCTCAAACTTCGACTGCAACAGACAGCGCAGCTACCCCAGCTCCAAGCACAGCAGCTGCACCACCCCCAGCAACAAGTACAGTTGCTACTCAAAACACAGTGATAATCACTGCAGCCAAATCAGAGGACGAATTTGTACCAATGTTGGTTGACCCTGTATGCAAGAGAACAAGCAAAAAAGAGGCAAGAAGGATGAAGCAAGATGAAGAAACAATGAATTCACCCCCTGGTCTAGCATCTGATTAGGAGTCATCATCACATCATGAAGAAGAAGAAGAAGAGGTAACTTCTCGACCTCAGACCGCCGCCGAGCTACAGAATATGCCAAAAGATTTTACCCATCAACCAGGGGAGCACATCATCACCTGGTTGCTCTGATGTTGGGACAATGGGGCCGATGGTCACGAACTGGAAGGTACAGAATCCAAGCAGCTGGGATCACTTGCTAGAGAAGGGGGAATTGACAAAGCAATCACAAGAGAGAAAAGGTCCCTCAGTCTTTGGAGGCAGCTCTTGGCAGCTGTGAAAGAAAGGTTTTCATACAAGGACGATGTTAGGAGTTGTTTGGCCAAGTGGACTACTATAGACAAAGGCATCAAGTCTCTGAGGGAATCAGCCATCGTAGAGATGGTCTACCACATCAAGCCGAATAATGGGGATATACCCATAGATCCAGATGAAGTCGAATGTACATGACCCATATGGCGGAAATTTACATGGAATACACCATCATCATATGCCCACTCACTGGCATCAATAACCTGGAATGACATAGTACCACTAACAGTGGATGAAATGGTTCATAAACTCCAAGAGTTCGAAGACAATCTCACCACTTCCATCATCTCAGCTGTGGAAAAACTGTCCCAGGATCTCAAACAATTGAGGGACGATGTATCTGATTTATCCAGCTCCTCATGTGTACCAACACACGTCTCAGCTATTATCCTGCTGCTCGAGAGAGAAGACATAGGTATACACCACGGGCCACCCTATGGTTTTAGCTGTGGGATCACGGAGAAGACATGACAAAGTGGGATGGAAAACCTACTTCAGCTTTGGAGGAACAGGTGAGTGAACTGAAGAGGGGAGCAAGGGCCAAGACTGATCAACCCATGAATGCTACGGCTTCAGTCTCTGGTGAGCAGGTTCCCAGATGAAGTGGAAGAGCTGATTTTACTCCAGCTCCTGTGATAATGAAGAATAATCCCTGTCAACAAGATGTAAGTGACCAATGTTGCGATGACTGTAAGAGGGGCCCTGCCTCCAGCCAGGTGGAGGTAGGGGACAATCGGATTTACTGGACTGTGTGGATCAGATGGCCTGGCACATCAGTCCCACAGAAGTATAAGGCTCTAGTAGATACCGGTGCACAGTGTACCCTGATGCCATCAAGCTGTCAAGGGGTGGAACCCATTTCTATTTTTGGAGTGACAGGAGGATCCCAGGAGTTGACTGTACTGGAGGCTGAAATCAGCCTGACTGAGAGGAAGTGGCAAAAGCACCCCATTGTGACTGGTCCAGAGGCTCCATGCATCCTCGGCATAGACTACCTCAGGAGTGGGTACTTCAAAGACCCAAAAAGGGTACCAATGGTTTTTGGTATTGCTGCTTTGGAGACAGAGGAAATTGAGCAGCTTTCCTGGTCTCTCAGAGGAACCTTCTGTTGTGGGGTTGATGGAGGTCGAAGAACAACAAGCGCCAATTGCGACCACAACAGTGCACTGGTGGCAATATCGCACCAACCGAGACTTCCCGATTCCCATCCATCAGCTGATCCGTAGACTGGAGAGTCAGGGAGTGATCAGCAGGACCAGTTCACCCTTTAATAGCCCCATATGGCCAGTGCGAAAGTCTAACGGAGAGTGCAGACTAACAGTAGGCTATCGTGGCCTGAATGAAGTCACACCACCCTTGAGTGCTGCCGTACCAGACATGCTAGAACTTCAGTATGAACTAGAGTCAAAGGCAGCCAAGTGGTATGCCACGATTGATATTGCCAATGCATTTTTCTCAATTCCTTTGGCAGCAGAGTGCAGGCCACAGTTTGCTTTTACTTGGAGGGGTGTCCAGTTCACTTGGAACCAACTGCCCCAGGGGTGGAAACACAGCCCTACCATTTGCCATGGACTGATCCTGAATGCACTGGAACAGGGGCAAGCTCCAGAACACCTGCAATACACTGATGACATTATTGTGTGGGGCGATACAGCAGAAGAAGTCTTTGAGAAAGGGAGGAAAATAATCCAAATCCTTAGGAAATCCATTTTTTCCATAAAACGGAGTAAGGTCAAGGGACCTGCACAGGAGATTCAAGTTTTGGGAATAAAATGGCAAGATGGACGTAGACAGATCCCCACAGATGTGATCAACAAGATAACAGCAATGTCTCCACCAACTAATAAGAAAGAAACACCGGTTTTCTTGAGTGTTGTGGGGTTCTGGAGAATGCACATCCCGAATTACAGTTTGATTGTAAGCCCTCTCTATCACGTGACCCAGAAGAAGAATGATTTTAAATGGGGCCCTGAGCAACAACAAGCCTTTGAGCAAAGTAAACGAGAGATAGTTCATGCAGTAGCCCTTGGACGAGTCTGGACCAGGCCAGATGTAAAAAATGTGCTCTACAGAGCAGTGCAGGGAGAATAGTTCTACCTGGAGCCTCTGGCAGAAAGCTCCAGGGGAGACTCGAGGTCAGCCCCTGGGCTTTTGGAGTCAGGGATACAAAGGATCTGAGGCCAGCTATACCCCAACTGAGAAAGAGATACTGGCAGCCTATGCAGGAGTTCGAGCTGCTTCGGAAGTGATTGGCTCCTCATGGCACCCTGGTTGCCCTTGCTGGGCTGGATGTTCAAAGGCAGGGTCTCCTCTACACATCAATCAACTGATGCTACATGGAATAAGTGGGCTGCACTAATTACACAACGAACTCGAATAGGAAATCCCAGTCATCCAGGAATTCTAAAAGTCATCATGGATTGGCCAGAGGGCAAAGATTTTGGAATGTCACCAGAGGAGGAGGTGATGTATGCTGAAGAGGCCCCACCATATAATAAACTGTCAGAAAGTGAAAAGCAGTATGCCTTGTTTACTGATGGCTCTTGCCGTATTGTGGGAAAGCATCGGAGATGGAAGGCAGCTGTATGGAGTCCTGGACAACAAATTGCAGAAACTGCTGAAGGAGAGGGTGAATCGAGTCAGTTTGCCGAGGTGAAAGCCATCCAGCTGGCCCTGGACATTGCTGAATGAGAAAAGTGACCTGTACTTTATCTCTATACTGACTCATGGATGGTGGCAAATGCCCTGTGGGGGTGGTTGAAGCAATGGAAGCAGAGCAACTGGCAATGCAGAGGTAAGCCCATCTGGGCTGCTGCACTGTGGAAAGATATTGCTGCCAGGGTGCAGAACCTGGTGGTGAAGGTACCCCACATAGATGCCCATGTACCCCAGAGTCGGGCCATTGAGGAACACCAGAACAACCAACAAGTGGATAAAGCGGCTAAGATTGAAGTGGCTCAGACGGACTTAGATTGGCAACAGAAAGGTGAATTATTTTTGGCCCGGTGGGCCCATAACACTTCAGGCCATCAGGGCAGAGATGCAACATATAGATGGGCCCGTGACTGAGGGGTGGACTTAACAATGGACACTATTGCCCAGGTTATTCATGAGTGTGAAACATGTGCTGCAATTAAACAAGCCAAGCGGTTAAAGCCTCTTTGGTATGGAGGACGATGGCTGAAGTACAAATATGGGGAAGCCTGGCAGATTGACTATATCACACTGCCACCAACCCGCCAAGGCAAGTGCCATGTGCTTACCATGGTGGAAGCAACCACCGGGTGGCTGGAAACATACGCTGTGCCCCATGCCACTGCCCGGAACACTATCGTGGGCCTTGAGAAACAGATTTTGTGGTGACATGGCACCCCAGAGAGAATTGAGTCAGACAATGGGACTCATTTCTGGAACAACCTTATAGATATTTGGGCCAAAGAGCATGGCATTGAGTGGGTATATCTCATCCCCTACCATGCACCAGCCTCTGGGAAAATCGAATGGTACAATGGGCTGTTAAAAACTGCACTGAAAGCAATGAGTAGTGGAACTTTCAAGCATTGGGATATACACTTACCAAAGACCACATGGTAGGTGATCTGCCAACAGGGCTGGCCCAGCCCAGTCAGAACTTTTAGATACTGTAGAGGGGGACAAAGTTCCTGTGGTGCATATGAAGAATTTGCTGGGGAAGACAGTCTGGGTTATTCCTGCTTCAGGTAAAGGCAAACCCACTCTTGGCATTGCTTTTGCTCAGGGACCTGGATATACTTGGTGGGTAATGCGGGAAGATGGGGAAGTCCGATGTATACCTCAAGGGGATTTGATTTTAGGGGAAAACAGTCAATGAACTTAATTGTATGCTGTTGCCTGCTATGTAATACTCTTATAGCCCATCAACTAGAGGTCTCCAGGTCACCAGTGACTGGCTCTGACTTCCCTCCAGCCATCATCCCAACAGAGAATGAACTTTGATAGAACCAGATGAGTTCTGCAGTAAAAGAACGATCAGCATCAGCAGCCTCTCCTGCCCCGAAAGACTGTTACAAGAGATGGAACCTGACATCATGGACCGAATGAACTGAGCAGTATTATAGGGATTGGTCCATGCACTAAGAAATGATCTCTTTCTCTGTGTGTGTGTATGTGGATGTATATATGTAAGAACGATGGTATATTGAAAACGTGGGATCGGAGCATGATGTGAATGGTATGGAATAAGGGGTGGATAATGTCCTGGGTTCAGCAGTAGCAGCCATTTTTTCTCCTTAGTAGCTGGTGCAGTGCTGTGTTTTTGACTTTCGGCCTGGGAGCAATGCTGATAACACCGATGTTTTTAGTTACTGCTCAGATGTTTAGACTGGCCATAGGACTTTGTGAGTTTCATGCTCTGCCAGGGAGGAGGGGAATCTGGGAGGAAGCAGAGACAGGACACCTGACCCAGGCTAGGCAAAGAGGTATTCCATACCACAGCACTTCATGCTGGGGAGGTAAGTGGGAGTTACCCGGAAGGGGGCTCTCTTCTCGGTTGGGCTCGTTTCAGCGGGTGGTATTGTATTCTCTTCCTTTGTTATTTCCATTATCATTATTATTATTAGTGGTAGCAGCAGTGATTTGTGTTACACCTTAGTTACTGGACTGTTTTTATCTCAACCCGTGGGAGTTGCATTCTTTTGATTCTCCTCCCCATCCCTCCAGGAGCAGGGAGGGGGTGGAGGGAAGGGAAGAAAAGGTGTGTGGGGGGAGGGAGTAGAAACTGTGTGGCTGACTGGGTTTAAACCACAACACTATCATTTATGGCAAATGTGTTTAATATGATTTTCAGACCTTGGTTGACCTTCTACTGGGGCCACTGGTTATATCCAGTTATATATAAATATATATATTTGCAAACAGAATATCTTTTTCAGTATCACAGCATTCCTGATACAAAATAGGATAATTTTTTGCCTTCTAAACTGGTATTGTCTGTGTGCATGCCAATTTTTTTTTTTTGTCTAGCCAATTAAGAATATTACTTCCTTAAAAGCTTGATTTTTATTTCAGTTCCTAGTATCTTTTGAACAAGGTTTTCTGAATGAAGTTATTAGGTAAGCCACTGCATTCTTACATAAGAAGGAAAAATCTCCAATGGGAAAATTAATGCCCACTAAGAAATTAAGTAAACAATTTCTTTATCAAGCAGTATGGCTGTGCATGTTACTTTGTTGAAACCATATTTATATTGTAAATTTGGAATTTTGTTAAAGCATAGTACTAATAATTTGAAATTACCTAATTGGCATAAACTCTTCTGTATTTTCTGATCCGGTTAGCTAAAAATTCCAGATTTTATCAGAGAGAAAAGATTCTACTGTGTTAAACTGCTTTCCTTTAGAGTTGCCAAGAAAATGGCCTTTATTAAGGGAATAGGTTAGATGCCCAAATGTAAAGTACACTGGAGAAATACTTCATAAAACAAGTATTTTTCAAGCCCTTAGGAACTAACACTTTTTGTTTGCATTTCATCATGCTAATTATTGTTTAAAGAGTTCCTTAGGTGATTACACTCAGCTAATTTTATGAGGTTTCATTTTGTTCATTATGCAGGACAGCTAATTAATGCTGGAAATATTATTATTCTAAGAAAAATCGTTTAACAGTTCAGCTACCAACATATTGCAGATGTACTGTAGGTGTCATTATTTGAAGACAGTTTGACTCCACTGAAGTATTCTTTAAGAAATTAACGATAAATTTTTTTTTTTTTTCATGGAAACTCAGCTCTAGCTGTTGTTCTAGAATATTCACACTGTGTTTTGGATTTTTAACAGGGAGGATCTTCAAAACTAGTTCCCTGGAAGTAGTTTCTTTCATTACTTTTCAAGCTTGCTTGTGGTGATTCACAGTATGGAACCTTCTTAAATTATCTTCATTTCTCCCTGTCAGTTGTACTCACTCTCAGCATCCAGATTTACTGATTTATATGAACAACCTCAGTTTCATTAGTCATAATGAAATTAATGACAAGTTACATCACTTCTCCCTATTTTTTCCAAAGCAGAACAATACAACTGCATTGAAATGTATTAAATGTTAACAGACACAAAATCCTATGTTCACATCAATTTACACTGAGCTGTGGAGTGATACATGCTGACAAAACCAGAAAAATACAAAACTGAGGCTGACAGTCTGTTCTTGCCTGATCGTATAGATTTGTTGCAGCACATGCGGTATGTAACTTCATGCTGTGATTTGACACCTAAGAATCAATCAGCACAATAGGAAACAGAACAGTCTGTCAGCCACTGCATCAAATTTTATTGTCCTTTTTGGATACCTTTAAAGATCTAGGATACTTACAGTAATATATTTTAACTCAGCAATTTTAAGAAAAGTATTATTATATCAATTCCAGGGTTCATAAAAATAAATGCATATAGATTATGTATAAAAGCATATCTTTCAATCTTATTTTAAATTTAAAACAAATGACACAAAGTTATATCTTGACAATGGCTTAAAATATTTTTTGGCAAATACATATGTGATTCTATTAAGTATTACTGCACATCTGGAAGGTTAGTTGCATGAACTCTCTTCTCACCTTCCACAAGTGTCCAGACTCCTCTTCTTTGTGAAGGTTCAGTTCTCCCTGATAAAATGCAGTGCTTGTACTTCTGCTGATAACTGCAAAGCCTTTAATGGCAAATGGTATTCCCAGAGCTGTCTTGAACACTCATGTACAAATGTAGTCAGGCATAATTAGATGAGAAGTCTGCATAAGCTTAAGGTTATAAAATAGATGCTATGAGTATGTTTGCTATTATGCTGCCATATCCTAGCTTCTCCTGTTCTACTTGGTTTTCCCTCATTAGCACTGGAATTAGAAACAGCATTGTTCTCACTGTACTTGCACTATATGTATTACTCCTATGTAATCCCACTGGCTGTTAACTGTCTTCAGAATCATGTTGGAAAAGACCCTTCAGATCATCAAGTCCAACTGTTAACCTAACACTGCCAAGTCTCTCACTAAACTATGGCTGTAAGCACCACATCTTCATGCATTTTAAATACATCAAGGTATGGAGGGTCAACCACTTCCATGAGCAGCCTGTTCCAGTGCTTGACAACCTTTGCAGTGAAAAAACTTTTCCTAATATCCAATCTAAACCTCCCATAGCACAACATGAGGCGATTTCCTCCTGTTACTTGGGTGAAGAGACCCACACCCACCTCACTACAACCTCCTTTCAAGTAGCTGTCGAGAGTGATAAGGTCCCTGCTCAGCCTGCTCTTCTCCAGACTAAACACTCCCAGTTCCCTCAGCCATTCCTCATCAGACTTGTGCTCCAGGCCCTTCACCAGCTCCATTGCTCTTCCGTGGACCTGCTCCAGCAACTCATGTCTCTCTTGCAGTGAGGGGCCTTGAGTCAAGATGCAGCCTCACCAGCTGTATGTCTTTAGAGAAAAATTCTGCATATTAATATAATGTTAACATTAGTTCCATAGCTGTAAAATTGTGGATGAAAGAAGGCAAAACTAGTGTCCAAAAGTGTTTCTTCTCCAACTGTGTAAGATAGACATTCAAAATACAATTAAAGTACCTGAGAAGTAAGAAATAGTTGAAAGATCAGTGCTGGTGAACCTTAATTATTTTGTTTGAATGTTGTATTTCAGATTCTTTAATGCTGTGGAAATACCATAATGGTGTCTAAGTCATGTTACTCAGTGATGTCTATTGTTGCTGCTATTTTTCAGATTGCTTTTCTAATACAAGCCTAAGCATCTCTTAATTTCTTCAGTATGTTGTAGGCTAATTCTGACTTTTCTACCACCCTATGAGGCTGAGTAATTTCTTCTTATGGAAGTCCTTATGGACTTCTTGAATCTCCTCTTTTTGAAATACCAGCTTTCAAATTGCCTTTCTCAATACAGTGTGAAGCAGGCTTTGGACCACTATTAAACACTCAGGTCTTCTGCAGATAAATTTGACAATCAGGATCTGTGATGTGTTTTGGGATATATTGAGGCTTGTCATTAAAGTGACTTGTATGTTCACATTTTTAGCAGCTCAGTGTGCTGCCAAGTCATTACAGGTGTTCATGGGGCAAGCAAAATGCAATGTTTGATGCCAACAATTTTATTTTATTTATTTAATTTCTTTTAGGGAACGAAAAAAACAAAAAAGGAAAAAAAACCAAAAAGATCAAAATTAGTTATAGAGGAAACATAATGTGTCACAGAATGATACTCCAGGGCTGCAAAAGAGTTTTAATAAAGTTGTTAATATTTTATGTTATCTCATGTTCATCAATTTATGTGTGCTATACAGATATATCTATGTATATATGTGTGATTTTTTGTTTCAGTTTTTCAATTTCATGCTTTTGTCTGCTCTTCTTTCAAAATATGTTACACTTAACATGATCAGTCACCTTCTGTCCTACCTAGCTTTATCACAGAGCTAGCTGCCTTTTCATAACATAATCCATAGTATATTGAAGTCCACAGAATTTTTTTCATTCTGTTTAGTGCTATCCTGTCAAGCCTATATTCCAAGATCCAGGCATACAACTTCACAAGACTATGCAACAATTCTAGCCCTGTTGGTTGAAACTCACTTTTCCAGTCTTCACTTACCATTTTGAAGAAGACTGGGTAAGGAGAATGCATATGAACTGACTCAGTTAGAAAAATAAATACACAGTTCTTCATGGAAAATAACCTATGCTCCTAAAGTAGAGAACTTTAATACTGTAACAATATCGTAAAAAGGCAGTGGGTGTATTTCTGGTAGTTAAAGAGTAGTGCCCACATATGTTTGTTGAAATGCCTGAACAGTCTGTCTGGTATAACCTCATGATCTATGGTATATTTGGGGTTTATTGCCTGTTACTTTTTGTATGTTTTGGGGAACAGTCAAATGTTTAAGTGCTTGCTGAGTACTGAACAGTTATATACCATGAGTTTTACTACGAAATCCAAAACTTCCCGTAACAATTTCCTTCCATTTTTAGGTTGTATAACTAAAATCTTTTTTTTTTGTAAGCATTTTTTGTCTTCTAGAAGTATTTATTTGGCTTTTCTGTCTTCATTTGATTCAGTTTTATGTACTAAAAATGTATCTGTTCTGTTTGCTACTAAATTCATAGAAACTTACAAGTTATACTGAATCATGGTTTAAGTAGTCATTATTCTCTTCTCACTATCAAAATCGTAAAATTCTTTAGTGCATGACAGAAGTAACATGTTGTTATGCATGTATTAGATGTTCTTCTAACTCCAATCTTCTAGTCTTTTTGACATAGTCTTTCAAATTGATAAATTTGTGATTTCTCCTTTCTGAAAAGGCAAAAAGCATGATCCAATTGTTCTTCAGTTTAGGACTTCTGTTTTGAACGTTTTCCCTCTCTGGCAGAATAAGTATAGGCCTCTGCTACAGATGTCATCCTTTGTCTCGGCAAGTGTTTGCAGACCATTGAGCAGCCTTTGCAAAGTCAGTATTTATTAATCAGAAGAATACAGTAGCTAGAGTCCTTAGGCGAGAAGGACAAAGCAAAATTTGCAAATCCCACCTTATTTAGGATTACTTTGTGTCATTTTCCGAAGAGGCACTCTTACCTTGGCTGATCCCACAATTGAAAAGGCTAAAAAGTTAAATTCCCTTGCTGTGAAAACATCTTCTGTTTCTACCCTCTCTCTTACAGTCCCATGTGACTGAAAACCGACCAGAAGTTTGCTTTCTTGACAATCAGTACCTCAACATCCTGATTTTTACTTTTTCTGTCAAATTTGGACTTGCCAAACCCAAACTCTTTCACCAGAAGTTTGGAATAATAAGATTGTTAGTAAGATTGTTAATTGAGGTCGTATTATTAATTATGTATATATTATGTATGTAACATGTATCCATACTATTATATAATAGCTTGTAATTCTATATTCATAAATATACTTAATAAGGCTATAAAGTCAATTTTCTAGCTCCTGCCAGTTTATTGTTAAGCTGTTCCAGTAAAACATGGAACATCTGGTCTCTGTGTGATACTCTGCATTTTATGACTCTGTAGCTCCTGAAGTGCTCCAAGATCCAGCTTTTTCAGAGCATTCACAGAACTTCATAAGCAATGTGTATATCAGTTCACCAAAGAATACCAGGTTTCAAAATAGATTGTTTCTTTCCTACCTCTCTATGTTAATATGCTGCATGCACCATATGTCATTCAGGGTTACAGCCCTTATTTTTTTATCATTTTCACTATCATCACTAGTGACTGTCCTCTCTGAATGCTACTAAGCTCCTGCATGCAGTAGTAGCAACTAGTTGTGACAGCTTTCATAGGTTAGGTACGTGCTGTTTAAATAAGCTCAAACCTCATTATCTGTTTTGAGAAGATCATATTTAAATTTATTGTGTATTTCATTTCTCCTTTAGGGCTTCAGGTAATTTTTCTTGTCTTTGTTACCTTACGCAAAAATTTTTCCACCTTGGGACTGGAAATGGAAGCAGTCATCTTTAAGAGTGTATAGCACTTCTTCTCCATACTCTCCTGATGCAAAAAAGAATTGTTTGTATATCCCTTGTCTGCAGGGCCAATTATCACAGAAGAGCAATCAGATTGACCAGGTTTGTTTTACATATGGTAGATCTGTGCTGTTGTTCCCCATCATCTTTGTGTCCTTCAGATGTGGCTCCATGATTTTCTTGGGGTTTGAAACTTAGGCTTACTGTCTCCCATTTGCAATCAGACTGTGGCAATGATGGAAATTGCTCTTATGCAAAATAATGCAAAGAAAACAAGTAATGTTTTAGTGTCCTCAGGCAAGTGAAAATAGAGATGTTAACAGCTTAGTCCACAGGGGCTGTTTTGTCTTGACTATGGGGTTTAAACCAGCAGTTTTTATCACTTTTGCAATACATCTCTGAAATGGGTGAGTTTTAATATTTTTATGAGAGCTTCACAGTCAGGGCAAAAACAGATATTCTGCATGTGTTTCAGTTTCCAGTACTAGTGTCTTTTTGCGTCTTTGTATGGAAGATTTGTTTTTTGTTTTTTTTGGTTTGGTTTGTGCTTTGCTGTTGGTATGCATTGAGCAAAAGATGATGCTGAAATGGCTGAAATGTCACAGATCCTTTCTTCTGCAATGATAGAGTTTATTTAGAACAGGAATATATTTAACATGAATTCATTGTTGTCAAGGTTGAATTTTTTTCTTAAGAGTCCTGTATGAAACATCACAAAACACTTTGTGTGATTTTTTTCCATATTTAGCCTTGTTCTTGGTGTGGACTTCTGGAGAAACAGCTGTGTAACCTTATTACATTAAAGATGATTTTGAAAGAGTGCTCTTTTCTGCTCTTCCAGTTTCATTTCTAGTTTATGGCAGAGTTTTGCTTACATTGTAGGACAACAGATAGGGTTTTTTTAATAACCTTTTACAAATGTACAAGTTTCTTTATGATTTTAGTCTGGCCAAGTGTGCAAGATAAAGAAGTAAAGCAAGCACTAAATTAATCCTGCTGGGGAAATCATAGCCCTCTAATTGCACTCTGTTTCATGGGGTTTGAACTGGGATAAAAGTTGATTTAGCAGTCGGCCTTTTTCTATATACCAGCTTATAAAGTTGGCATTGAGTACAGAAGTGTACACTGTACCAACTTAAATGTAACCATATATCACAACCAGACCTTAGCTTCGTAACTATATGCCAATTACTTTTATGCCTCTTATAGAAATAAAAAAAAAACAACTTACCTGCATGAAGTATGTTTTATATAAAAAATATTAAATAAAATACTTTTCCTGCATAAAAACAGTCTCTGCCATCTTTCCTCTCACAGGCATTCATTTTTTTCAGTTCCTTGGGATTATTTTTTTTGGTCTTTTTAGGTAACCAGTACTTTAAAAATGAGATTTTGTTTTCAAAAAGGAAAACAGAAATACTTTGTTTTACAATGTATGTTTTACCTCTTTCAGATTTTTAGTCAGAATTGCAGTAGCAACTTGAGTATTTTGCCACTCTGCTTCCAAATAAAGGTCAAAATATTCATCCAGAGAGAAGGGTTTTAACCAGATTTCCTAAAATCTAGGAGAAAACAGGTTTGCTCAGAGGATACAGTCTGTATCCTTTTCATTTCCTTGAGGCATCTTATTAGATTGGTTTCCCAGTGTGGTCATGCGCCTGTATCTTTCTGCATTTTATTGCAGTCCCATACTCCATTCTGAAGAAATGTTGCCATAGCCACTTATGCACAAAGGTATAACAATAAAATTATCACTGGAGACCTCAAGCAGCCTGAGGCAGGTGAAGACAATAGAAAAAACAAAATACACCTACTGTGTTAAAACATAGTCTTGCTATTCAGAGAGACAATACCACATTCCATCGGGAAAATTTTTCAGGCTGAGCAACTTCGTTTTTAACCTTCTTTAGGATTTACAAAAGCGTAAGTCTTTACCTGTTTACATACCTCTCTGGTTACTGTGTTCTGTGAGCACTTGCTATAAATATTAAAATATCACTAGTGGAAAATATTAAAAAACATAACACTGCCCAATCTCCCTTTTGCATCAGGGCCATACCATGGGGAAAAAGGACTTAATTGCTTCCATTTACTTATTACATGGGTGTAGGTACTGCCAGGGAAACTAGTTAGGGAATTAAGATTGACATTTGGTGTCTGAACAGTGAAGTTCATGGTTACCTCCTCTATTATGTATTTACTTATATTTCAAGGATACTACTTATGCTGTTAAAACCAGGAATGCATTTAAGTGCTTGATTATAAATGGGATTAGCTGAGTTCCCTGGTATAAACCCAGTTTTTGTATAAATTCCATCTTTCTTGCTCTGCTATTTCATTGTGGCACTGAAATGTACCTGTTATGTCACGATTATACAAAAAAAAAAAGTGTGATTTTACCATCAGCTGAACATACAAAAGCCTGAGTGGAATTAGACTTTTGCCTAGGAAACAAGCACAGAAATTTTGGAGTGATAATACCTATAGTAGCAGATGAACTACAGTGTGGGATGCATAATTTATATCAGTATATGGTGAACAAACATTTATTTAGTCATCAAAATACCCGTATAAATTTGAAACAGAGGTAGATGAATTGTATAAAAAGTTACATCATGCAGTGAGTTTTATACAAATGTTTTTCATTTAAGACAGAAGCAATGTCAGTTGTGAGCTATGATTCCTCTGCTGGATGAGCAAGGTAGCAGAGAACTCAAGATAGTGATTTCTTTAACCACTGCCTATAGTTGCAGCAGCAAAACATCTTTTGACACATGGAAATGGGATTAGGTGTATATTGTGGCTCTGCAAGTAACAGATTAGCAAAATTGCAAGGCCTCATGTAATTTGCATAGCAGATAACCATCAACCTCATCAAGATGGGAGGTAAATACTCACCTTATCTGTTAGTATCATGCAGGAAAAATTATCAAGCTTTTGCTTATGGCACCAAGGTTTGTTCTGAAGAAACAAATTCTGTTGCCCTAATTCAGGAAAAAACACTTAAGTCACTTAAAAGTTTTCTGAAAATATGTTTTTTAGGTGTGCCCTTGTAAAGAAAAGCTTTTTCTATGAATAAACTATGTATGCTAACTAAATATTCAATATTTAATCTGTTATATATTTTACAGAATATTTAACATTACTGTTTTAATTTGTAAATATATTAAAATTAGTTGTAAGTATATTGTCCATACTCAACTGTATTTTGCAATTGACAGGTGTTTACGTCTAATTGTGGGCTAATTTATAAATGCTTTTCCACAAATCTCTGGAAGGAGGAGTATCAGACTAATTTTGGTGACTGGTAAAGGTTTGATGCATTCAAATGTTTATAATTTTTCCATATCATTTGCATCTTTCTCTTTTGTTTATAATTCAGTAGAATAATGTAAATAAAAGCAAAAACATTTAAATTGGCTTCTTCGGTCTTTCTAGTTTAACATTTTCTTTTTAGTCTCTCCAGAGTTTTGTCCACTCACATTTTAAATATCTCAAGCAGGTGAGAATAACTCCATAATTCCACTAACAAAAGGAGAATATTTCACAGTCCACTAAGATGAACTGTTACAAAATTTTCTTAACATCTGAATGTATAGCTTTCTTTGCCAGTTTTATTTTTGTTATATGCGCTTACTGCTATTTTAACTCATAAACGTCCTCCTGGTTTGGGGTTTTTTGGGGGTCCTTTAGGCTCTTCAGATTTTGTGGGCTACAGGACTAATTACATGAACATACAGAAGCAGAGAGGCATAAAAACTAGTTCAGAAAGTCCCTGACTGATTTTTTTTATGTGTGAGGAAGATGATGTGGGAAAGCATTGTTACATTCTCGTCTGTCCTCCTGGCCTATATCTTCTGCTGTTGAGTCCTGATAGAAGCTAAATAGCATATCTTTTCTCTGACCAAGAGTGTTCTTTTGAGGGTGCAGTTGCAGACACTGAATTTTTCTGGACATATGGTCATTGGTGCTTTAAAATGGCATACCCTCTATGTGTCTGGTAAATGAACTTTTGCAATATATGACAACTGTGTAACATTGTACACTCTTCTCAGAATATTTGGTTTTCCAGAAGTCTACTAATCTGAGGACATAGAGTTGCAAAGTACAAAATAACTATGTTATTTTCTACTAGCATATGACAGAATATTGTGTGTCTTCAGGCATCTATAATGCAGTAATTGCACACAGTAAATGCAGATTTGTAGTGTAATTTGTAATTAAATTAGAAAATGCTGTCAATTGTTCTTACATATTAGAGAATACCCAGCTATTTAATACTGCTAAACAGAAAATCAAATATGTGCATATGGCATATGACACCTGGGGGCTCTGTAAGAATGGTTAGGGTTGAGACAATGGCGAGGAATGCGGCAAGGGAAAGGCCAGGCAGACAAAAATACAATCCATTCAGCAGTCCCTAATCTGAAGTATACCCTAACCGTGGTTAGCCTAAGATATACCTGATGCACAAATTAGACACACAGATTAATTAAAGCATGAAATTTCATTCAATTATTTGCATATACTCAAAGTGGAACACAGGTGAAGAAAACAGATGGACAGTTGTTTGAAAATCAGTTGGAAACTTCTGAACTGCAAAACGTATTCACTTACAAAACCCTGCTCCCCAAATGTCACAGTTGGAATTCTTTGATTTCTATCCCATTTTTTATGTATCACATTGATACATAACGTCGTGAGGGGTTTTTTTATTCCACTTTGTATTATTCTTGTACGTATTGTTACTTGTTCCAAAACACATGGTTTTTGTCTCATGGTATTGTTAAAGTTGTGTTCTGGCTTTCCTGATAATTGACAGAATGCATTCCAAAAACCATACATGTATAGTTTGATTTATGAAAACTGATGTATGCTTTCCAAATCCCTTTTTCATTCTTTTAATACTTTGAAGAAGTAACACCAATAATAATTGGCTGGTTAAAGTACAGATGTTCAGAAGACAAGCAGTGAAGGCCAGTTTTGCAAAGAGCCTTCATGATTTGTTAGTTTATAATTATTTTGTAATTATTTCAATAATTACTAAGTCCCTTTTCTATTATGTAAAAAGTAAAAATATTTTTATCTTTGTATAAAAAAAAACCCATGAAACTTAACTGGGTTTTCACTACAGTCCTACAGTAGAATTAAATGCTTTACCCCCCAAAAAAAAATTCCAGAATACAGAGAAATGTATTGAAGAATGAATTAACATGTTTTAAATTATGTTTTGTTATATAGTGCTTTTCTTTGAATATTCTGTTTGAAAAAGTTGTATAAGACAAAATTTTATATTCGTCCAGTTTGTTTCATATGTATATGTGAAGATGCCTGCATGAAATTTCATGCTTTAAGGCTTCTTTTTGCCACATTCAGAGCAGCTCCTTGGACTAATGGTGCGCAGGTTATACTTCAGTCTGGGGCATTCTGCACACGTATAACAGCCTTTTTTAGTCTTCAGCAGCATCATCCCCAGCTTTCTCTCTAATCTAAGTCTTGAGACAGAACTCCCAAAACTTATATCTCTAATTTCCTTTGATGCTTTTACTAAAAAGAATTTTTCACCAGTGTGATTTCTTGATCTTTTATGTCACTCCCATAAAAACATTTGAAATTTTGTTTCACCAACAATATTCTAATGTATTGGCAGGCTTTCAGTATGCCTGCACTAATTCACATCTATAACATTTTGTGTGGAGTTACAATAATTTATAATTGCTATAGCTTTTGTTATTGTTTAGTACATGCAGAAAGTTTCTGTCTCTCTTTCTAAAATTGTTATTAAAGTAATATTTTAAAAGGACGCTATGAAAAAAAAGTTAAAAGTTTATGTTTTGCTATTCATATATCTATGTATTTGCAAAATTCAGACTTGTTTTCGAGGGATGTACTTGGAGAAAGCAGAAAATTGGTATTGTCCTACAAAACTGAATGAAGCCATGATGCCACTATATAGATGATTGTATCATAAGTTCATTATGTCAGTTACAAAATTCAATACTCATTGTCCTTTTTGGTGAACTGCTGCAATTAAAAAATAAAAATAAAAATTTACTACTGCACCTTCCACAGATTCTGAGAATGTGTTTGGCCTCTTTTGCCCAGTTTTGTTTGCAGATCAAACCACCTAAGTATTTATAAATTATCAAATTATTCTTACTGCTGGCTACCATCAGTACAGGTCTTTGCAGAACCACTGCAAGGCCAGGTGAGTTCTTCCTCTCTGCTTCTAGATCTCACTTAAACCCTGATTATCTAAGGTTGGCATCTGGCTTATCAGGAGCTACCAGGTCTTCATAACTGCTTTTTCTTTTTTTTTTTTTTCTTCTTCTTTTTCTGACAGAACGTTCTGTAGCAGGAGCAGAACTGGCCCACAGCTGCTGCAAAATCAACCCTTTAAAGATACTCACATTATTTGGTCTGAGTCACTCATTCATCTTTTCAGCAACTACATTATAACTAGAGTTGAAACTGTAAAAATCCTTGACTCTATGCGGATGCCTGACTTCGGCATCATAACCTCAGACTTTTTCTTACGCTGCTCATTTCTGTTAATAAATCCTGACTTAACAGTTTTTGAGCCTATATTTCCTGAAAAGTGCTCTAATTCATGGTGACAAGGGTGCTAGTGATTTGTATCTTTTCTGCCATTCTGGACTAGCCATCTCATGTCAAAGCCATCCTAACCTATTCGGGTGCTTTGTGGTTTCTTCTACCTACCATTTTTCAGTCCTTTCAGAACTTCCAGATCAAACTTTCATTTCCTTTTATAAGGGTTCAAGTTTTTGTTTTAATTCCTCCTAGCCTTGCCTTTTTTATTATTATTATTATTATTATTATTGGAAAACACTGAGAAAATGTTAAAGTGAGACATATTGTTGTTATTACCTCATCAATATGAACAGTGGGAAACAAATGTTATTTTTGAATATAGTTATAAAATGCGTGACATAAGATACCTGTAGGGATTTCTAAAACCATGTGTTTTATTGACACAGAATATGTCCTGTTATTCTCTGTGCAGTACTATTTTGCTGAAAAAAAATCAGCAAAACTTTGAAGAGACAGCTATTACCTAGTTATAAATGCAAGATCTTTTACAAGGTACATGACAACTGCTTCTCAAACTTTAATTTAAACATAGTTTAATATATACATAGAACTGAGCTTACCATCTTCACGAGTTACATAGTTCATGTCTTTAATATCTTTACAGCTCTGATAGCCATTGGACGATACAGCATGACAATAGAGACAGTGGATGTTGGATGGTGCAAAGAAATCACAGACCATGGAGCCACCCAAATTGCACAAAGCAGCAAGTCTCTCAGATATTTAGGGCTGATGAGATGCGACCAGGTAAAGAACATTTATATGAATTTTATGGTGCCTGCTTTTGAGTGGTGTGAGAGTGAGTGTATATGTGTGAGTGTATCAGGAAGGGAGAGAGATCGGAAAATTTGTTTTTCTGTACAAACAGGTTCATATTCACTACTGTGATAACTCTTTTAGTGTACTGTGTACTGCTACTGCTGAACCCAGGACACATAATTAACTAAAAAAGTATCTAGAGAACTAAAAAGAACGTGTTAAATTTTTGCTGACATGGATTTTCAAAATACACCCACAGGCTACACCCACAGCCTGAGGTACTCGCAAAAATTTTATGTAAAATCTGCCCCCTGAGGGTTTTGAATATTTTTGGTTAAAAGTGATTGGTATGTCATGTCATTACTATGATAGACTACTTTGTTTTTTTTAAAAAAGAAATAAAAAGAGCAACAAAAGAATTTAAAAAAAAAAAAATACTTGTGTTACTTCCAGTGTGATTTTCTATACATCTGTGGTCTTGCTCATGTATAGTTTGTGAAAGGGCAAGGATTTGGATAAAACCATAATTCTGAAAAAAAAAAAAGAATTCTAAATTTTTTTAATACATATCTTTCTTACTTGGCGTGTATTAAGAATATTTCTAACTTTTAACACTCTATCATTAGAACGAAAGACAACAAGGTAGTGATGTTCCACCTCATATTAGCCTTCAGGAATCGTATCTCTTTTGAGAGAAGAGAGATCAAAAGTCCTGGGAGCATGGCAGAAATAGCTAGAAGTCACTGGGGGTTCAGTGTCTCTGATCTCAAATCTTAAAATATGCATGCAGGGATTGTTTCTTTTCCAGACATCACGAACAAAATTTCCAGCTTGTGGTACCCATCAATAAGTGGCATCTCAGAGACTTGTGAATTTCTGATACAAGCTGTGGAAGCACAGTTTTTTAGCCTAAGAAGCTTTGTGCTCAAAACCATTACCTTGCAGCCCTTGTAGTGCTTTCTAGAAGACAGTTACAAGCCCCAGTATTTCAACTAGTAAAGAATAGTCATTTCCAGGTCACTTGTAAAGGTAGAAATACAATTTTGCAAACCCACACTTAGATGGTTTCCAGTTTGAGGAGAGGTTGAGCACTTTAGAAGAATTGCTCTGTCTGTTAAAGCTGACTCCACTTAAGCTCCTAAACATTAGTGTTTTATAAGAGCCAATAGACAAAAAGAGTGTGAGAGTCTCTTTGATGGATTGTGCTAAGATTATGTACTTAGAGAATGTTCAAAGGGTTACTTGACCTTGGGAATTAGAGCTGACCCAGAATAAGCTGATTAATTTTACACATATATTTATTTTGTGGATTTAGCTAACATAGAAGGATCAACAAGGATCTAAGTGCGATAATTTTATCCTGTCTTCAGCTGCTACAGAAAATCAATGATCTTGATGCTGAAAACAAGTTTTACCACCTCATCAAACTATGTGTGTGTACTATAGTCCGTATTTCTCTCATTGCTGGTTAATGCTTTCCTAGTTCATTACAAAGGATTACACACTATCTCTTGTGTTATGAAAGTCAATTGGTAAAAGAAAAAAAAAAAAAGTCTTTTTTGAGAAAGTCAACTGCTAAAAGGAAAAAAGAAGATTTTCGGAGAAAGCTACAAGGAAGATAGAAAAGCAGTGTTAGCTGCGTGTCTGCAAGCATGTGTGTGTGTTGTGCATGCATGCTTGTGTGCATGTATATGAATATTCAAAGTATGGTAAGCTAAAAACTTGTTAAGAAATGAGTAAATGCTGTTAGAGCAAATGCATTAGTAGTAAGACTACCTCTGGGAATTATTTTCTTGCTCACAAAGCCTAGATGGGAAACACGGCTCCACAGACAGAATGAAGTAAGTGTCCTTGACTTGAGAATTTTTGGCAGCAAGAAGATGCCGGCTCCCTTTTTCCACTACAAATGAACAGAGAAATTACTGAACAAAATCATGTCTTCAACTGTCTTTTCCTGATATCATTCAGAGCTAGTTTTTTCCAGTGGCTGCTCTATTAAATTAAAAATGTCAGCGTCCAGCACATCATTAAAGAGAATTCTTGGGTGGTGCAGAAGAGTTTATTTACATGCCCTGTTAATTTAAATTCTTGTCTTTGGGCTATTTCAGCTTGCAGTGAAGAGAAAGTTAGAAGATTTCCCCTTCTAACCAGCCTTCATTTTCTAAGATGTGCTGACTGTTATGCTAGTACCAGATAGCATTTATGCCTTTCTAGGAATTCCCAGGCATTGGAAGGAAAGTACTTAAACACAGTTCCATAAGGAACATATGTAAGTAGACTTCTAATGGTTACCACTGAAGTATGCTTTATGACCGAGGCTCTTTGGAATTTCTTTGATATGGAGTTGACACAAATTAGAGACATCAAGGGTCCTCCCAAGAAAGATCAGAGAGGCTGCAAGCCTGGGTCCAGGCAGTCTCTGTTTTATGCCATTGATTATCTGAATGCCTCCAGGCAGTGTGCTTCAGTAGATGCAGAGCATTATTGATCCACACCATGAAAATAACCAAGTTATTCATTTTTCATGAAATTGTTGTTGCCATGACCTTTCTTTTTATCATGTTTCCTACCATCTAACATGCACACCACAGGAGCAATATGGTCTTTGCCTCAAAATAAATGTCATTATGTTGAGAAGTCTCAAAATGCTGACTGTTTCATGAGATCATCATAATGAGGACACATATTTAAGTTGCAAGTTTTCTAATAAGCATTTCTAATAAGACTATTAAATACTGAAAGTCATTTAGAACTATTTGTAGTCAAATTCTGGTTCAGAAAACATGTTTATGCTTAGATACACAAAATCTAAATATTCTTTTCAATAAAAAAATGTTAGAAGCAGAGTTACTGAGCAAATGTCTTTTTTTTTTTTCTTTTTCTAATTTCCACTAGCACCTTCATGACTTAGGCAAATTTGTCTTTCCCTGCACTACACAGCAGTGGTGCCTAAGGCCCAGAGAATGCTCTGAAAGAACTGGTACTACTGGGAAGGTGCAGGGCCAGTGGGGACACAGGCTTAAGTGCTGGTATACCAGCTGGTCTGCCAAAGTGCATCACCTTGTCCAGAAAATCACACTTAGCAAGGCTCAAGGCATACTGTCATATAGATGTGGTAGTACAACCTATTGCTTCCATTTCCATGAGCAGCTCAGGAAACACTAGCTTGATCTCTGCAGGGCTCTACAATGGAGACACATACTGTTAATTTCCTCTGTCAGATAGGCTTCTGAGAGACTTATCCAGACCTCCAAAATTATTTAGGGGTTCATAAAGTAGACCGTAAATATTTCTAAATATCTATATTTTGGACAATAAAATTCCCCAGTTGCCTGCATACAAACACCAACATGTACTCGAAAGCAGCTAGGACAGTTCTCCCTTCTGAACACTGTCGCAGTACAGGGTGCCTAATCTAAGTCTGTGCAAATATTACTTTGATGCTGAAAATAAGTCTTACTACCTCATCAGTTAAACTATATGTATGTACTACGGTCTGTATTTCTCTCATTGCTGGTTAATGCTTTCCTAGTTCACGTGTTTTCCTAGTGCATGTGTTTGTGAGGGCCTGCACAGGCTCTTGGGGCTGCACAAGTCATCTGTTTTATAAAAAGGAAATATTGCCGTTCTGAGTCTCCATTTCTTTTGAAAGCAGTAAGAGATAATATCAGTTGTTATTTAAGGCCTAAGCAGAACATTTTAGAGGTTTGTAATTGGGAAAGGCTTAAAGGACATAGTATTTCTGGTTTGCATTCTAGTGTTACTGCCTGCATTTGCGCCAGTCTTCATTCCCTTGTTTTGCCTCTTCCCAATGCCTCTGGCAGCACAGTAAAACCACAAACTCACAGTTTCTATGCAGAGAGGAGAGCTGTGCTGTTGTGAGCTGCAGCCCAGGGTTGTGTTTTGGGACGTGGCATGGGGGTCTGGCAACCCATAGCTGGTTTCTGTACTGCAGGGTGCACTGGAGCTCTGATGTGTCCCTCAGTAAGTACCAAGAAGGGCACAGTTGTTTCCAGAGCAAGGGATTATATTCAGTTCACCTCAGTTTAGTCCCCATAGCAAAAAGAGAACATGACTGTGTGTTCTTTGAACCAAATTTCTAAATATTTTATATTTCATATTTCCAAAAGAAATCAAAGGAAAAGGGCAATCTTCTACATGCTGGAAAAGGGCAATCTTCTCTTATGGGTAAAACTCCTTGTAAAGATGTCTTTATAGCAGCTCCTTATTGTGTTTTCACTGTAACCTAAACAGCTTCAAATAATAGCAGTTTAAAATCTTCACCTTTGTGGAAAATGGCTGGGTATCACATAGGAGGTAGTGGCTAAAAACTTAATGTTTTTCTGGCTAGTAGGTAGCATGGCTGATTGAACAATGTGTCAAAATAAACCTCCTGCAGCTTTTCTAATACAGATTTTCATATTTCAAGGTACTTTTCCTGTAGCTATGGTGCTATTTGCAATGGTTGTCAGCAGTGCTACCACATAAATGCAGAAGACAGTTTTGGGGAAAATATGCAGAAAAATGACACTGAAAAACAAAGGCCACAAAATTCCAACATTCACAGCTAAGTGTGAATGAAATTAAATGAGTCTGACAAAGTTGGCTGTGAATAGATACACAATTCCAGTTAATAAATCAAGGCCTTTACTCCTTGATTTTTTCTTGAATTTTTTTTTCTTTTTTTTTTTTTGAGAATATCAGGTTGCTTTTCATGAAAATACATCTGAAAGCCTGTAGCTTATTCCAGATGACTTTCTCAGATTAAGTGAGCATGTATTTCATATTACAGTATTACTGAGAAGTTAGAGCACAGAAATCGATGATCCGTACAACTGACAAGAAGACAAACACTTTTATATTACCACAGAGAGTAAGGAAGATAGATGATCCTTAAAAATAAAAATGGTGGTCCCTAAAAATGAAAATGGTCTGTGAAGAAATCATTTGCATCTTAAGTAAGATTAAGATTTTTAGAAAATCAGATTTTAAAAATAATTTATTACTTTATTCTTCTATAAAATCTGGTTTAGAAATATCTGTATATATAAATATATATATATATATCCTATGCAAATTGCAAATCATGAGCCTAACTGGGATGCAGCTCCAGTTGTATATGAGGAAATGCCAGCTTGTGAAAAAACTTATCTGAGGGCAAAAAGAGTTTTCAATTTCTTTAGGTATAAAAATTGTATATAATATACGTAGAATATGGAAATATAAAATATATTTAGATATAAATATTTATATGTGTGTATATATACATATTATCTATATGTTAGTAATCATGGCTGGAAACGTTTTTATTCTTCATCCATGGAACTTTTGATTTGCCTAGATAGTCTGTAACTGAAGTTAAGCAAGTGAAAAAAAGAGATCTTCAGTTCTAGAGATAAATTTTTAAATTTCAAATACATCTTTGAGATAAACTGTTCTTAATCAACAGTACAACAATAGTACAGAGCCATGGTTTGTTTCAATGTAATTATCATAGCAATTTGCCTTCCACCTTCAGACAATACTATCAGTAGCCTGATTTAAAAAAAAAAAAACAAAACTGACAAATTGATACCATTTCTTCTTTTAGGGTTCTTTTTGAAATTTTAAATTACAGTTTTGTGGTACTGAAGAGAACTGAAAATACCCAGTCCTCCCTTTAAGAAAAATTCTATAGCACTTATTTTTCCTTAAATTACTATAATTTGTTCAAGTTATGTTGCTGCATATTGAAAAGGATAGGCTGTATTTTTTAATGTTTTACATGTATAATGTAGGAGCTGTGATCAATATGTCTCCCTATAAATAATGAAGATTTTAGCTTTATAAAATCTGTGAATCCCACTAGAAGGAAATTACAGTTAGCCTTGCTAACTCACAGCAAAAGAAAAATAGCATTTATTTCACTTTGGTTTTCAATACAACAATTTTAAAATACAGAACAATACTTTTTTTTTTTCCCCTAGCTAACTAGGATAACAAATCCATTATCTGTGTGAATGAAAGTGTCTGCTAAAGTATAAAAAAAAAGAGTCTTTATATAAATCGAACTTTTTATACTTCTAGTTTAACTGTTTCTGTACCAAAAGTTTTTTATCTTCCAGGCTGAAGCAGCAGATTTGTTCAGAAGCAAATCCATGGCAGTAGGCTGTACTGAGTTAATGAGCCTGTCCTACTTTTTAAAATAACCTATGTGACCATGTCATACTGTAAGGGAAAAATGGGCCCTCAGGTAATGATCAATGGTCCAAAATCAGGATAAGGCAAACTGTTAAGAAAAAATGCAATGTGAAGTAGTCAGCATAATCAAAAAAACCCAGACTTGTTTAGAAGCATTGTCTTCTCCTCCCTCTAGTCATTTTTTGCCAGCTGGCAAATTTTGAGAATTATTTCTTTGTTAGTTTTACACACTGTCATTTTGACAAGTATTACAATAATGTGCTCAACTTATTGTTAATGTAGCAAAATAGGAAGGAAAATATTCAGTGCTATTAATTCAACTGTCATTAAGTAATCTGAAAGAATATTTATCACTATATAAATAAACTGTCATTTCACTGCATGTAGATCTTCATTACATACAATTTTTATAAGTAAAAACAAAGCAACAGTCAGAGTTTCATCATAATTTGAAATGCTTATGATACTGGTATTTTTACCTTGAAATCTTACCTTGGAGTCTAGAGGTTCATGTTTGAAATGAACAGAATTAGCAAACCAACCAACCAGACAAACTAAAAGGCTCCTTTGGAATGGTTTATCTGATTTAACAGAAAGTAAACCCTCACAATAAGCAATGATAATTGAAAATGGAAACTTTATAGCTTACACAACTTTAATATTAAATACTGTGTTAGCAGTAATGATTAGGAGAGCAAGCCCTGAAATGAGGGTTTTGCTAGAAAACTACGTAAATTCACAGACAGCTGAAATGGATTATTTTGTTAGTTTGCAGTAACATGGTGACTGCAGCAATTGTGCAGGAACTGGAAGTTTGAGGCAATAGTGTTCACCTGTGTAAACAACCACGACAATGAATTTCATCCCTCTAGGACTCCACCTTTCTGCCGAGATTTAAGCAAGAACTGTAAAGGAGCTGTACTCCACAGCCTTGCTGTGTTTTCTGAAATCCTTCCAGAAGTGCTGCCACTGAATATTAGAAAGTCTGTGTGATCTGTTTATTTCACTTCACACAGCAGAAAAGATTACTGATATTTGTGTTTGCGTGCTCGTTCCCCTTTTCAAATATAAGTGTGAAATTAATTGCTAAGATTTAACACAATTGTTGAATGTTATTATAATCAGACTGCACTTGTCGATTTCATTATTTATGAGTCCACAATACAGTGTTTGTACGTATGTGTATGTGGGTTTGTTTTGTTTTGTTTTATTTTTTTTAACTAACAGCATCCATTAAATCAGAATAAATTCTTTGCTGAAATCGTAAGGGACTTTATTTGGACTATAGGATATTGTGCTAATATTGGCAGTGCTGTTATTTTATTAAAGTCCTAAACAAAGGTTCTGCCCCTGGGCATGAGGGCAGTCACTGAAACTCTGTGGAATATGTCTGCCTTAGCTGATCAACTGCACTTCACACAAAACATTTCCAGAAATCTTCAATTTTGTTATGGCTACAGGCAACAGTTATAATTGGGCCACCTGCGAATATAATTCATTCAACTATTTTAAAAAAAAAATAATCAAAGTGCATTTTTTATAAGACACTGACTTGAAAAAGCAAACTACAACTCAGAGAAGAAAGTGTGAATGAAAATTTGCTTCTCTGTAACTCCAAGTATGTATATTTTGGATTTTATTGTTAAAACATTAGGGAAATTGGAACATAAAATGTGTCTGAAATCCATCATTATGGATACACACAATGACTACAGAGTCATTTCTTTGCCCACTAACTACAAATTTGGCTTTCATTTAGTACTAGTATATGTAAACTAAGACAGAAAGCACACAAATTCCAGTATCTCTTAACACTGCAGTTCAACTCCGTAAGCGCAAGTGTCTATAATGTGGTAAGGAAGCCTTTTTGGAACAAACCAGTTTTCATTCTTCTGTGCAAACTTGTGATTCTTTAGATGTAAAAGGGTAATGATAATACTTGCATCCTGTTAACCTCTATTATCAAATAATATGTATGGTAGCCCTCAAAATCTTTTGGTGTGAACGTTACTTCTCACATACTAACGTTTCCCTAAAATTCTTTACAAGCACAGATTTATAAAATGAAGCTAGAAGTTCTGTATATTATTAATGCCTTTCTGCACAGATACTGCAGACAGTATTATAACTTGGTCTACTATTTCTTATTAATGAGTGGCCTCTAAAGTTATATAACGGAAGATACCTACCTATATTGTCCTCAGGATCAGAGTGCCCATGATGTCAGCACTCTCCAAAGTCAGCTAGCCACATGCCTCCAAGGGCTGGGTTAGAGGTTATGCAAAAATTATTTCAGGAATCCATCTGTGTATGATATTATAAATAGTTGAGTAGCATAGGCAAGTTTTGCTAAGAAAGAACTTGTGCACCTTTGCCCTAATCCAGTTTTCAAAGTCTAGAGTTTTTGCATGTGAGCCTAGGTTTGGGGGCTTGGATTTGGTTTGGTTTGGTTTATTTTTTTTTTATTTGGCTGCTTAGTTGTTTCAGTTATTAACTTGGAATGGAGATAGCTTTCTCTTTTTAATTTTCAAGTGAATTGGGTGTTATCCTGAAGCTTTTCCCCACATAAGAAACATTTTAGATTAACAGTGAATACTTCTTCCTTGTGTAGAGCAGCACAAAACTTGCAGTTCAGGTCATGACTCTACTCTCCTTTTTCAGTATTGCTCTAAATGACACAACACAGACATTCTAGGGACAATTTAATAGTTTTAGAATCAGAGTTGCATTCAAAGACTACCCTTCATGAGGAGTTTTTTAGATCAGTAGGCAGTCTTACAGTTCTTCTTAGAAATACAGCAAAGGAGTTCTCTTATTTAAACCCAAAGCTTTTTTAAGCCCTTGTATGTGCCACTTGGTATTCCAGTCCAAAAGAAGCTCTTCTGGACGTGATATAGACTGAAGACGAGTTAACTAGACGTAGGAACGTCCTGTATAGGAAAACCTGTTTCTGTTCCGTATGTGAATGAAGATACCAGTCTCATTAAAAACAATGTATAGTTTGACTGATGGTTTCAATTGTAATCCCTAATTTATCGTAACAGCATCAGGAAAATTTCATTCCCTTGAATTTAATAAGATCTGTCATATATTCATAATGGAAGTAAAAGGTGAAGAAAAATAGATCTAGTCCTTTGGAATCTTTTGCTGTCTTTAGAAAATCCTGATTTTAGAATCTAGAGATGACAGAAAACAGTGCTGAAATTATCGCTAGAATTCTGTCAAATGACATGACACGTGTAAAAACAAAACCCCAAAATTTTCTAGTTTGCAGTTTGAATTTTCCATGAGAGCTTGTGGAAGATGGCATAAAAGAAATTACTCATGGTGGTCTGTGGCAGATATAAGTGGTGTACCAAATCTGTAAATACTGGCAATAAGACCAGATGCATAAGTCTAGCATACCAGATCAAAAATCTGAGTGAATATTTTTTCATGTGAGTAACTTATTATTGGAAACCTATAGCATCAGTTTATCCTGAACCTGAGAAATTAGCTCATAAGTGCCAGTTAGTTTATTCTGGGGAAAATATTTACAGACTTGGAGGAGTTTTTCAAGCTTTCTGTTATAGGTAGGTCATTTTACCTAAAGGACCAAAAGAGTTTTCAACACTGATTCACATTTTTCTCTATATTTTACCCACATTGTGTGTATACCTAGCAGAATGAGAATAAAGTCCTCTGGAGATGCACTCTCAAAATCCTTTCCACCTCAAATGGACTAGATGGGTATTGATGTTCTTCTCTCCCACATGAATTCGTAATTATCACATGAAGAAGTATTCTTTTTCTCTAGTGCAAATAATATTTAAATATGCTCTTCACAATCATACCATCATCACTGGAAGAAATTAAGGAAGTGCCACCCAGATGATATTTGTCACAAAGTCACATATTCTCCTGGGAAACAGGCAATATGTGTTCAGATGTCTTTAAGCAAAATTGTGTTAAAGGAGATGATATCACTTGGTCTTGCCAGTTTCTGTAATCCAGCTTCTTTCACTTTTCAGATCTTCTTTGACCTGGAATAAATTTTTATTTCAGCAAGAAAAAATAAGTTAAAACCAATCTGTGTTGTTGTTATCTTTTTAGTGTTTGATGATCAGGATTCCCACAAACCTAATACATCGACTCTTAGTGATAAGGACTGCATTCTTTCATTAAGCGTTAAAATATAATTGAAAAGCTATTCAAATTCAAATTAGTGATTATGTATTAGGTAATTAGTTTATCTTCAGAGAGTAGTCTTCCTTTTGACAACTCAAGATTAATGAAAGTTCTGTGGAAGACAAATACAACATTTTAAAGCATATTAAGATGTGAAGACTTTTAGTTTTCATTCATTGAACAAGATTGTTCAAGCTCAAATAGAAAATTGCTCTGTTATAAAAAATTTATTTTGGGAATGGCATTCAGTACTTTTGTTTAATCACCAGCCAGACTGCATCTTCAGGAGACAGAAGCGTGTATTCTAATGGTTAGGCCTACGACTTTTCGTCTTAATGCTACCATCAGGGAAACTGATGACAAGGATACTAAGGGAATTGACACAGATATGACTTATTCGTTATCAAAGAACAAAATTCTGATTTCTCTATTTTTTTCTACCTTTTAGGTAGTACAGTTTTAGTCCAATACTACAGGAAGTTTAACATACTAAATTTTCACAGTGTTTTAGTGTTTGACCTGAATTTTCTCCTAGTAAAAGAAAAGGTTTCAAAATATTCTGATAGGGGATCAATTGTGGCTTAACTGTTCACATTTGTTTCTCATCCTGGGATCCATGTAGGTTTTCCCACTGCCAAATAGAATCCTTTTTTCTTCCTCTTCTGTTGTGTAATATTACGTAGAATGTATTTTGTCCAGCATAATATTTTGCTATTTCCGTTAGTTCCTTAGGATTAAAATATTTACACTTAAGTAGAAGTTACATATATTTGATCGTTTATCATAGAGATTGGTAGGATAATTTTTCCTGTATCATGAGAGTAAACTCAATTTTTCAAACTCAAAGTATTTGAGTAATGGCCTAACCATTAGGATAGATGGTTTACCACAGACTTTTTTCATCAGTTTTAAGACTAAAAGATTCCATTGTAACATTACCTGTCCTTTTGAGTATCATGGGCCATGCTGTTTAAGTTACGTTAGTCTTGTAGTAAATACATTAGCTTATATCTACCTAGACTGTAGCTTCTGTAAATGTTTTCAGTCCTGACTCAAAGACACCAAGACATGGAGATCATTACCTATCTTCCTGGTTTTTTACATCATCTTTGTAGCAAATTTGACTTACTGTTTCCTGTAAGAAAAAAAAATCTACGTATGATATTGGCACTAAAGCCATAATATCCACCTTAGTCTAACAGATAAAGCCCAAATATTATGTATCAAATCATAATAGCCTTTATCTACTGGTAATTTTTTCAGATACCTAGCAGATAAGCAGTAAGTTTCCCATTATGAAAGAACAGAATGAGCAGTTGTGTACAGTAGGCATTTTGTTGTGGCTGAGTTAACCATTAAAAGAAGTTGCTGATAGTAAGACAAATTCTGACATGGCACTCTGCACCACAGATCTTAAGGTAAGGTGGCTTTTGACTATTTTTGAATAGGCAAAAAGTGGCAAATACTGCAAATTTCTAGGAAGAGTTGCTGACAGTTTGAAAGTATGTACTCAGCTATAAATATAAAATATTTTGGAGGACTTGTGCTATCTCTGATTTCATTTTGGTTTTTTAAAAGTAACTTCTTGTTTTTCAGCACTGGAAGATGTTACTGTAGCGTAGCAATTTGCCAAAAGAGTACAATTTGTGCAATGAAGGGAGGTTAAACCAGTTTTCTGTCCAAGTCAGTCTCAGCTAGATGAAACTTCCAATGAAGATTGAGTGTTTCTATTATAAAAGTAGAAGAACTGGCTATTAAACCTTACATTTATCCTTGTAGTTGGGTGCAATCACTGTTCAGAATGATGCGCTCCTTTTTATCTTCTAAGGACAAAAATATTATTAGACACTGTGGTCACTGTGCATTAAAATATGATTCTCAAGATGGATCTTCTACTGGATATGGATCATCTACTCAGATGGTAGTAAACATTTTTGTCTAGTTTTTTACTTTTGGCCTTGAATGTAGAACACTGGGGGGTAAAAAAGGAAACAATTATGTCAGTTGTATATCCTACTGATCTAGGTGGTTCAGCATGTAAATGCAGTGTCATAGAATCATGGAATCATGGAATGGTTTGGGTTGAAAAGGACCTTAAGATCATGTAGTTCCAACCCCTCTGCCATGGGCAGGGATGACAATGCATTTCAAAATGTGCAGGTGTTCAGCAAATACTTCAGAGAGAGCTAGCTAAAACTGATGGTTCTTAGGTTAATCTTTTACTTTTCTAATGGTTGAAGGAAGCTATCTACTTCTGTCATATGAACTGCAATCATCCTAAGAATAATTGACAAATTCATTCCCTCACAGTGTTGCAGTTGCAGAGGCATTGGGTTTAGCTAGGCTCATCTAGTTGCATTGCCTGGTCAAGAGTAAAGGTGCTACCTTTGCTGTCCAAAATTTAGGAGGGACATCCCAGACACAACACGCTTGTATGCTTTAATTATTAAACCCACCATTTCTGCCCACAAAAACCTGTTAGCCTCTCACCAAAAGACTAAATTAAGTACTCCTACCAATGACATAAGTGAAGACTAGCAGTACTTTTAACCTGTGGAAAAGTTGACCTGTATTGGTAATTGGTAAAATAGTAAATTGATCTACCTTCAGTATAGAGTAGTTTGCATTCTTTTCCCCATGTTAAGTCATGTTATCTCTAATTTTTCATTGCAGCCACATTGATAGCTACAGTACAGTGCATGTTCTGTTCAGTAATGTTGATTCATAGAATCACAGTTTGGGCTGGAAGGGATCTTTAAAGGTCATCTCTTTCCAACCCCACTGCAATGAGCAAGGACATTTTCCTCTAGATCAGATTGCTCAGAGCCACATCCAGCCTGGCCTTGAATGTCTCCAGGGATGGTGCATCCACTACTTCTCTGGGGGACATGTGCCAGTGTTTCACCACCCTCTTTGCAAAGAATTTTTTCCTCACATCCAGCCTGAGTCTCACCTCTTTTAGTTTAAAACCTTCACCCCTCATCCTGTTGCAACAGGCCCTGCTAAAAAGTCTTTCCTCATCTTTCTTACAGGCCCCTGTTAAGAACTGAAAGGCCATAATAAGGTCTCCCCAGAGACTTCTCCAGGCTGAACAAACCCCCTCTCTCTTAGCCTTTTCTCATAGCAGAGGTGCTCCATCCTTTTGATCATTTTTGTGGCCATCCTCTGGACTCTCTCCAACAGGGCCATGTCTTTCCTGTACTGAGGACTCCATTGCTGCAGTATTGCAGCTGGGGTCTCACGATAACAGAGGAGCAGAATCACCTCCCTTGACCTGCTGGTCACACTCCTCTTGATGCAGCCCAGGATACAGTTGGTTTCTGCTCTGTGAGCACACACTGAAGCCAGGCCAGGTTCAGTTTCTTGTTGACCAACATCCCAAAGTCCCTCTCCACAGGGGTATGCTCAATCCCTTCATCCCCCAGCTTGTATTGATACTGGGGGTTGCCTCAACTCAGGTGCAGAACCTTGTACTTGGCTTCGTTGAACCTCATGCAGTTTGCATGGGCCCATTTCTTAAGCTCATTCAAGTTACTCCTTAGCATGTGTAAAAATTTGCACTTAGTATGTGCCATAAATTAATTAATATATTTAATCAATTTTCATTTTCCAAAGTCAGAAAAGGCTTATACTTCACACCTATGTCTGCTTGAGTGAATTTGAATAAATGTTTCTATTTCAATATAGAAATATGTTATTCTGGGCAGCACTTTGTTAAATGGGATGACTTTGAATAATTAGCTTTGGGCCAGCATAGTCAAGCATGGAATGAAAATAATTTAATAGATTGTTAAACATTGTTGCAGTTTTCTAAACAAAGCTGTTTTGAAGCAGGGACTATTTGTCTTTCCTGTTTGCTTTCAATCACGAATAATCAAAACAATTCACTGGAATGTTATATAAAACTTCTCCCTTTACAGTAAAATTGAGGTGTGGTGGTGCTTCAGTTTGGTTTGGTTTTTTGCTTTGTGGTGTTTTTTTTTTTTTAATTCCCCAGTAGAACATTACATTTTGTGTATTATTTGTTTTGTGATAAATGCATCCAAACCTATAGTATAAAAAAAAGAGCCCAATCCTGCAAGTCCTTCCAGGAATCCAAATTTCAATCATTCATTTAGTTTGCAAGAGGTTGAGTTTTTATGCAATTTTTCACATCACAGATCTTTTTTTTTTTTAATTGCAGGTGAATGAAGCCACAGTGGAGCAGCTAGTGCAGCAGTATCCACATATAACCTTCAGTACTGTACTACAGGATTGCAAGAGGACATTGGAACGGGCTTATCAAATGGGCTGGACACCCAATATGTCTACTGCCTCTTAACTTCCTATACCATCATGGCAGTTCCACTCTACTGCATTCAGTAGATCTAATGGGGATTGCAGAGGGTTCACAACCTTTTGTGTGATGCAATATAATCGTGAGTTTACAGAGATTACAATAAAATGGAAAAAGCTGCACACTGATTTTAATGTACTGTAACTAAGTACTAATATTAAAGCAAGACTTTTGAAGTGCATTGTTGTTTTGTTTGCATAAAATATATAAAAGCTTTTGGCAGATTTCTTGAAGTGAAGTTCTCTGGATAGTTTGAGTTATAGAAGATCCTAAGCTTGATTTCCTCTGTTTACTTTACTTCGCCTTGGTCATGTGCGTTTCCTTTGATCTGTGCTAGCAACAGTGCAGTTGATCAACAGAGAGTCCTGTGTTGCAACTGGGAGCTAAACTTGATACTTATTATTTACTAAAGCTATACAAGGAGTTTAAAGATGCACAGTAATAAGAGAATCTACATAGATCTGTTATTTTCTTATAAACATGTTGATAATTACACAAATCACTACTTTAAACACAAATCTTAGTAAATGATGACAGTGACAGAACAGATATTTAATGGACAATTTTACTTCTTTCTATCACTCAACAGAATTTATATCTTTTTCATTTTGTGTTGTTTAAAATAGGAGACTCTGTGGAGATTTCCAAATGTTTCCACCTCACTATTTTTATGAGTTAACAGTGCTTCACCTAACACTGATAACCAGTTTCCACTTCACTAATACACCATCAGAAATAAATTATTATACAATGTTTAAACATCTGATTGAAAAAAAAATTTTAAAATTAAAATATTTTTTAATTTTTAATTTTAAAACTTTTTTTTTTTTTCTCCTCTGACTATGTTGTTATGTTGCTGAATTAGGAAATTCATATAAATAGGTATAAGCTCTCATATCATGTGTGGTTGTTATTTTACAACAGAGTTTACAGTGCAAAAAGTCCTTACCTCGAGAAGGCCATCTAAATACAAGTCCCATCATGGGTATCATTTTTCAGGATCAGACACTTCATAATACAGTGTATGCAAGAAAATACCCAGAGTGAATACATAAACAGATTAATTTTCTGTGCATCACAAGGAGTTCAATTAGACAAGGGGACAGTGAAAATACAGACATTGCAGCTTCAACTTGAAGCTGCATTAACCTTCAGCGTATTACTATTTGGTTAAGAATGTTTTCAGGTGTGTAACACTGGGTATTTGTTTTTCAAAGGATACAGCATCTTAAGCCAAAGTATGAAATGCCATTATTTTCAAAATGTTTTGCTAATCCAGAAGGTCTAGCAAGGAGCTTGTTTAGTATGGCTGTATAACTCTCTGTAGAACTGTTTCTTGGCTTCCATAGCATAATTTTCTACAACAGAAACATCAGCTCACAGTAATTCCAATGAGAGTGTTGATTGTTTTCTTATTAGTCTTTTCAAAATGGGGATGAACTAATTTCTCTGAAAAAAAGATATATATATATATATATATGGTAAAGTTTTTGCTTTAAGTAAGTGGTAAATATATGTGAACATGTGTAATGCTAGGCTTTTTATTTACTTAAAATAATGGCCACAATATTTTCAGAATACAGGCAATGGATTATATTGCAGAAATAGTACAGAATCTCAGTCATTTTTCGTCTAATGTCTTTTTATGAGTGCATTAAACCTATTCACACAATTTGTAAGTTTCTATTTTTTCGTGAAACCTTTGATCTTGCAATGGGTTTTAATAAAAGAAGATAAAGATGTGATGTCTTTTGTTTATCTGTGCTACCAGCTGTACTTAGATTATGCTAAAAGAAAGACTGAAATCTTCATCCTTGAATATGCAGAACTCATCTAGACAAGGACCTGAACAAACTGATCCAACCTGGCCCCGTCATGAATGACAGAGCTGACTAGATGACCTCCAGGGATCTTTTTCAATCTAAAATACTCTATAACCCTGTATATTACAGATGTAGTTGGCCATTTCTTTTCACTTCTGCCATTACATCACTTGCAGAAGTTTTGTCTCTTACTGGCTGTTCATCTCGCTCTTATTTGGGGTTGGAAATAGATGATTTTTAGGTCCTTTCCACCCCTAACCATTCTGTGATTCTGTAATTTTTTTCTGAACATATTAATCTTTATAGATCTCAGTGTGGCTAATTAATTTTACATGGATCTTTTAATTTACATAATTTGGAAGATTATGTGATATAAGAATTCTAGCTAGTGATATGTTCTAACTGCAGTGTTGATTTCCTTATAATAATGTTTCATAAGTAGTTTTATAGGACTTAATGACAATGTTGCACACTTTTTAATTTTTTAAATGTCATTTAGAGAAATACCATTTAGGGGAAAATGAAAAGTTATTGTCTCCTGTAAAAGGAAAGCTTGCTGCTGTTTTCTCTTACTGAAAATTTAGTCAACTCCAAAAGTCACAGGTAAATTTCCTAGCTTCCAACAAGCCTGCTTTACTGACAAAACACCTTTGTTCCTTCAAAATCTTTGTGGGAACCTGACACTAAAGTAGGTAGCCCGTGACTCATGTCTTACCAGAGATGTTTCTAGACCAGAGGAGCTGGGCTTGTTCAACCTGCAGAAGGGGAGGGTAAGGCAAGTTCTATGTGCTTCCTTAACTAAGGAATAGGTGGTTATAGAAAAAAACACAGATAACCCTTATTTTCAAGAATTCATTCTTCAAAATCCAGGTATAATTCTGTTTTAGTGCCATTCAAATAGTTCATTTGGTGGTTGCCTCTTCCCACTTAAAGGCAGTGCGGAGGGGAGTGTCCCAGAAGGAAAAATGATGTTTCAAATGCAGATTCAGATTCACTCTGACCAGGATCCCAGATTATTGGGGAAACTTACTGAATTGGCACATCCAAGCTGGCATACCCTGCTTCTCAGCAAGTGCTGTCTTTTGGACTAGACAGCTTCTAGTCATCTTTGAGCAGGGACAACATAAGTTTCTGGCAAAAATAACACCAATGAGGACAACTGGTCCCAGCATGGCCATAGGTGGCTACTTGGGGTGGCTTTCAGCATTCTCAAAACCATTACACAAAGGTCTTCTTTGACTGACTCTGCTTAACCTTTAAAACTCAGGCATGGCCACAGAACCCCACTAGGCTCACTCACAGAAAGTATGTAGGTAGCTACTGTAGGTCCTGCAAAAGAGTTTGAGTCATTCTTGGTAGTTTCATAGAATTGTTAAATTTACCAGTCTATCTAACTGGGTTTTCAAAAACAGTATTTGGGCAAACAAGCTGTAGTCACTTTTGGATGGAAAAGTAGCCCCAGCAAGAATAATTTACCAATAATTAAGTTTTTTTCAGGCTGTCAGCTAGCTTCCACATGAGCTCAGTAGTGTCCATAGAGGTTCTCAAGAGAGAAATATGGCGTTACTGATGCTTGATAAATTGCAGCATTGACAGGAACAAAATCAAGAAAGGCAGCAGGTTACGTACACAATGGTTACAGGAAAATGCAAAGGCGCAAAGCAAGTTGTTAAGGAGGCTTCTTCTGGTGATGTAATCTTGAACAAGAAAAGGAGAAGGACTATTACAGCCTGCAAATACGTAGGAGAAGAGAGGATATAGGATAGGATAGGATAGGATAGGATAGGATAGGATAGGATAGGATAGGATAGGATAGGATAGGATAGGATAGGATAGGATAGGATAGGATAGGATAGGATAGGACAGGACAGGATAGCATAGCACAGGACAGGATACGATAGGATAAGACACAAAGGATAGGATAGGAACAGAGAGGACAGGACAGGATACAGTATTTCAGTTGGAAGGGACCTGCAATGATTACCAAGTCCAACTGATGGACCAGTTCAGAGCTGACCTAAAGTCAAAGCATGTTATTAAGGGCATTGTCCAAATGCCTCTTAAACACTGACAGGCCTGGGACATCAACCACCTCCCTAAAGCCTCTTCCAGTGTTTGACCACCCTCATGGTAAAGAAATGCTTCCTAATAAAACAATGCATAGCAAAATAACAATTTTAAATCATCCATAAAAATACTATGATGACTATATTCAGATTTGTATTTTAAATTAGGTGACGGTTTATGCTGCCCATTTATGAAACTCCATATCAACAGAAAGTGACTTTGAAACAGATCCATTTAGAGACTCATTGAATAAAATTGTTAAAAGCAGTGTTGCTTTTCTCATCCTGTAGTTATTTTTCTCCCAGCCTTCTCCATGAGTGACCTGCTATATTGGCAGTATGGGTGACTGAAATTTTATTTGAAGTTCTGGTAAATTAGAAACAGACTTTTGAAACTGTCTTTTTCAAACCACAAACGCACTGAGAAATGCTCCAGGCTTGAGCATGCAATCGCCCATAGATTCTCACCACTTAAAAACCAAGTAATGCTTTGTGAGAGCAGTTGTATTTTGCCAATCTAAAGAGGGTGGGTACTCGGTGATTTTTTTATTTTTTTGTGTGTGTGTCTTCTTGTTTGGTTCAAGGTTTGTTTTTTTAAAAACAAAGCTGTAGAAAATATTTTCCTTGACTGATGCCTTTTTTCTTTCCTGTTCTCATCCTGCCCTTTTTTTTTTTTTTTTTTTAACTTGTCATTTCTTTGTCTTTTCTCCTGTGGTTATCATGTAGGGAAATGCAAAATAAGCAGATTATGGCTGTCTTAATAAAAATGCTGAGCTGATGACTTCATATGGCCATTCCTATATTTGGTAGTGTTACCTAAGATTGTAATAACTATAGACATTTACAAACACATTTTTTTTTTTTCTTCAATTTCATGGATTACAGAAGTCAGCTGGCTCTCAGAAGTACAATTGTGTCATCTGATGAGGAAAAGTAGCATTAGCTGTTGGGTTACCATATACTTGTTGGTAATATTTCTTTGTACAAAAGTGTATCAGAAATTATCTTTTGTCAGTATTGTACTTGATCATGAGACTACAGAATATGATACAACTTGTTTAAAATAGGGGCTTCTGCGTTTGAATATTTTTTTATAAAAAAAGTAGGTTTTGAGTACTTTTCCCTCTTTTTTTTCAGTTTGTATAAGCATTGATTGCAAAACAGTTATTTTTCATTGATAAATCTGTGCAGTCTCTGGATGTAACTGATTTTCAGATTGGAGGAGAGGAATTAGAAAGAGCTTGTGTTTGCCCAAACCTTGGATGAGGTTTCCAAGTCAAAAAAAACTGAGGCTTACTTTCAGGTTAGGAACAGAACCTTTGTTAGTTGAATTGTGTGATGGTTTTCCTAGTTTTGCTTGATACATTATAAACAGCTCCACTTATTAAATTGTCTGTAGTTCTGCTGAGGAAAAGAAATAGACATTTAATTATGAAAGTTCATTAAAATTAATCTAAGGACTTACTGTTAAATATTTGCTTAAGCTCCCAAATCACTGTTATGCCTAAACTGTTTTTGAGCTCCTGTATCATCTTTTCTCTGCTTCTAGCTACTCTGTCCCTGGGAAGTAGCATTGAGCTGACAAGTGGTTTTGTGCAAAACACTGAGCTTTACAGACAGCTGCTTATTGATTAGACAACTGCACACAACTTCTTTTCCATGTTTTTAAATTATTTTTTTATTTTTTTGAAAAAACAAAGGCAGAAATAGTCAGCACTGACATGAAATCCAAAGCAAATGAAAATCCTCTTAATTCCTGTTCATAAAAGAAAGATTAAAATATCAGTGGTTTGGTTTTTTTTTTAATTTATCTATAAAGTATTTTATATATCTCATGCTTGGAAGGCTAAATGGAAGCAAGATTAAAATAAAATACTGTTTCATATCTACAGATCTGGATGATTACATAATGAGAAAAACTTCTGAAATTTCACTTCAGAGTTGTTTTTTCTACAGCCAAGAAATTTTAGCCTAACTGACTGTCTCTAAATATCTTCAACTAAACTACAGACATCAATAACTTCAAGGTAAGAAACATATGTCAAATATCCAGACTTCAAAAAGATTATTTGTTATTATGTTTCTGTGATGTTCTTCATTTATACTCTTATTGAAAAACATAATACCCTCTTCTTGAGCACTTCTGCTTTGGTTGATCTGCTGCTGCACTGCTGCAGGTCAGCAAGGGAACTGAAGAACAAAGTGACTAAGGAAACAGCCATCACGTGGATGAGATGTTACGCAACAGTTAGATCAGAAAATTTCAACATGTCATATTACAGCATGAAATACTTCAACCTAATGTCTCATGCAAATGACAGGAGCTGTTCCTCATTTCAGTAGACAAGGATAGAAAATGAGTGCAAATATTGCAATTAATTACAAGAATTCACTGGTTGTTCATTAAACAAAGTTTATACCAAGAGTGTCCTGCTTTTAGCAGACAGCTTATTATTTTACTTTTTTTTTTTTTGTTTGTTTCCAAGTCACACAAACTGAAGGCACTAAATTATTTCAAATTCCTTACTTACCCGTGGTTGGTTCCTGATGCAATCAGTGTAGGTGATTTGAGCTGCTGAAGAACATTCAAATAGCTCAGCTGTTCCTCTGGACCTTTGTCTACATTAGGCTCAAATTAACATGAATAAATAGGCAAAGTCCCACCACTGCAGCTGTGGTTGTTTGCCTGGAGACACTTTCACAAGCTGGAATAAGGTAGCACTGAAATAAAAGTCTGTGTAACAGCTGCATCTCCAGGGTTGTTAAAAAGAAACTCAGGCCAAATATTTTTTTCTTTAGGTTTTGGGTTGTTTCTCTATAAAGGCTCTCAGGATTATGCAAAGTAAATCTAAGTGTTCCAGCTTTTAAAAGATGGAATGTTTTGAAATGTTTCGAATTTCTTTCTCAGAAAAAAATCAACAATAGCAGCACACTGAACTGTTACAACTTCCACGTTCAGGCAGGTCTTGCTATATAGCTTATAAAAACTGTGTATAAATAAGCTGTAGAAGTCTGAAAGTGAAAAATTCTCAACCAAGATTATTGGTCTTTTCCAGCTGCTATGTAGTTATAAAGGCTTCTGGTCTCAAAATTTCATAATCTCGTGCTTTCATAATGTACCCTATGGCAAAGTGATACAGCCTTTGGTGTTTTCAAGATACCAACTGTTAGAGAAAGCTGCAAGAAATTTCTTAGCAACACTAATTGCCAGAGAACACAGTTAACTTGTCCCAAGTGACTTGCTCAGGATTATCTGTGAATCAAGATCAGCATCTCAGTCCTTACCTTTGGCAGGCTGAAGGATTGTCTTCATGCTGTTGTTTCAGTCTGCAGTCACCTCTCTGACCACAGTGAAATGTTATATGAGGCATGGTCTCTGAAACAGTATATAATAAATAATTGTCCCTCTAAGGGAGGAGTACTGTTTTGTTTTTTTTTTCTCTGTTTCTCTAAAATAGGCAGCAAAATAATATTTGTATTAAAAGAAAAAGTTCATATCTTTCTTGTAGATGTATGCGAATCAAATGTAGTGAATGTTTTAATCACCTTGCTCAATGCTTTGAAAAATGCTTAAATACTGAGGTGAATGAGCAAGTTAGAAAATATAAAAAAAAAAATCTGTTTTCTTTAAGAGGAACTTGCTACAAGGGAAGGATTCTCTCCCTGTTTAGAGAGAAAATGCACCTGGAAATACTTAATGGCAACCAAAAAGGTTGCAGCTAAAGAAAAATTACTTTTTAATGACCCTGCAGAAATGTGAAAAGAATGTCAAAGTCCAAATACCTTCATAATATTCCCAACAGAAGAACAAGGGAAGGGTTTGTTCATTGCAAGTTTTCAAATTTCACTTTAAGAAAAATAGGGACCCAGCAATTAATACAGTATCTTTGAAGCAATAGAAGTCATGTCAGCCTAGGGAACCTGTGGAACATTCAGACCAATGTATTTTAAAACAGCAGTAAGGCTGAGCTGGAGTATAAAACCAGCCTGAAAACCAGATATAGCTTCTGTGTGGTGATGGCCCTTGACTAGGTGCTGTGTATTTTTCTGCATGTGGCGTTCGTTTCTGTGGCTATACTTACCTTGATGCACTTCTCCTGGCAGAGAGGGACTTTTTACAAAGGGACAAGGTGACAGGACAAGGGGAATGGTTTTAAACTGATAGAGGGGAGATTTACATCGGGTATTAGGATGAAATTCTTCCCTTTGAGGGTGCTGAGGCACTGGCACAGGTTGCCCAGAGAAGCTGTGGCTGCCCCATCCCTGGCAGTGTTCAAGGCCAGGCTGGACAGGGCTTGGAGCAACCTGCTCTAGGGAAGGTGTCCCTGCCCCTGGCAGGGGGTTAGAACTGGATGAGCTTTACGTTTTCTTCCCACCCAAACCATTCTATGACTCCATGAACATGAACAGTGCTGGCAGCACTGCTGGGGTGCTCTTGGCACATGACTGTTGACCCCCTCCTAAACAAGTTCAGTGTTAGCAATGCCAAGTAGTCATCTTCTTAGGCTCCCTGGATACAGCCACTGCTTCGTGAGGGCAGGAAGGTTTAATGGCAGAGACATACATTCTCCTGTACCCATCAGCCTGAGCACCAGAAAGCTGTCCTGGACAAGTTTAATTTACTCATATGAACATAGGCTGCATGGCTTATCTGTTATTGCAGATGACACCTATCAGAAGGTGCTTCACTGTGTCCTGAAGCACAGCCCTGGTCCTGCACAGCACTGCGTCCTGAGCATCTACCTACTGCTGCCACAGTAGGTATTAATCACTTCACTGCAGGGCAGCAGCCCTTTCTAGACATCCAGACACTCAGCAGGTATGCACCACTGCACACTTGGCACATGTGTAATTGCAGACCTGTGTCCATCCTGCCTCTCTCCCAGCTGCCAAGCAAGGTTAGCAGCGGGATGGGATGAGGCAGTGAGGGTACTACTGTACAGCAGGCTGACACAAACAGCACAGTGATGAGGAGGTGGCATTACCACAAAGGCTCCCAGTTTCTTACAAAGGAAGAAACTTCTGGTAAACTGAAGTCTGTAACTTCATCCCCACAGCTTGTTCATGAGCTGTGCTTTCCTGCTCTTGAGCAGAAGTTCTATGGTCTGAAGTCCCTCTATGGTCTGAATGACTTAACTACTTTTTACCAAAATTTTCTAAAAGCATAACTTCAGTTAAGGAATATTTCTGTACTTTGTGCTTCCTGCAAAAATAGTTATGGAAGTCTTTTGTTAGCATAAAGAGCAAATGATCTGATGGCCTTTCTGTCTGAATATATGCCATTTCCTTTATGTTCTCTTGTGTGTGGCTTCAGAAATAGTTAGCAGTAGGAAGACTACTTGTATTGCATTAGCCAGAGATAGGAGAAAATGCATTTATGGATCAGTGTAATCCAGTCATTGGTTTATGGATGCAAAGTCCTTCAGGGACTGTCACAAATTTCCAGCTGTCCATAAGTGCTAGGTTTTGCAATGGCACCTCTGAGCTACCTGCAGGTAAAATTGTACATAGGCAAACTCCTGAGAGTTTGCATCTGCAAAGGCTTGAGAACTATTCCAGTAAGGATGTGCCGTAAATTAAGCTCAAGAAATTTGCCTGTGAAAAATTTGCCTCCAAGAAATAAAAGTCTTAGCTAAATCTTCCATGGGTGGAAGCCTCTTTAGCAGAGGTAGACCTGAGCAAATGCAGGCAGCTGTTAAAACTGAAATTACCAGCCCATAAAAACTTATTTTTGTGACCTTTGTATGCTTATGAGCATGTGTACCCATCACTTTTTAAACAAATATGATGATATTCTTGAAAACTGGTGAGAAATATTACATCTGAGTCCTTTAAACAAAACAAAACCGTTTAACTTCCTTAAATATCCTACCCAATCAATATACCATGACATAAGGATCAGATTTCCTACTGGGCAGAAACAAAGATGCCTTGTGTAGGTTCTTTGCCAACATAGCAGAATATGTTTGGGAATTGGCAAGGGCAGTATTAAATGAAGAGAAAGTCTCCATAAGTAAGATCAGCACATCTATTTTCTTCTTGTCTGGGATTTTGCCCAGTAGGCCTGGAGGAGGAGATAGGTGTATTTCCATGGCGTGAATGTGTGGGGATAAGAGAAATATAGGAATTGGAAAACAAAAAAACCCCACACACACCTAAAAAAAATCCAACCCCCCCCCCCCAAAAAAAAAACAACCAACCAACCAACCAAAACCAAATAAACAAACAAAAAAACCCACACCACCAAAAAAAGAAAAAAGAGGCAAACAACCTAGCAACCTAGGGACAGGTAATGACAGTATGTAGCTACTCTTTACAATATTGGAGTGTAACAGATAAGAATCGCAGATTACTACTGGTAATAGACAAAGCGCAAGAATTTCAAAAGCAGGGCTTAGGTGACTAAGTCCTTGATGCATTTTTCAAAATTTAACAGAAGATGCCCATATAGAATTATGATAAGCCAAACCTGCATCAGTAACAGCAAAAATAAGGACTTCCTTGCTCCATGTACACCTGCTCTTCCATCCCCATATTTGATGATGTCTAATAAAGTGATGATTCTTTTCCCTTGCAAGAGTGCATAGGCAAAATAAACAAGGGACAAGTGAGAAACAGGTTGTGCTTTCTTTTAGGATGACTGCAAAACAATCAGCCTAATTTGCTGACAGCTACATTGCAAAGACTGTTTTTTTTAATTTATTAACTTGCCTAAAGTCACTCTTAAAGTAGTTTTTTCTTAGCTACAGTCTCTAAGGCTTAGTTAAACCCACTTTTAAAGATATTTTAATAATTTTATGTCATTTGGCTAAAACATAATACAAAAGGCGCTTGTGTTTTATTAAGTTGTCATTACATTAACCTATGTACTTATATGTCTGTTAATAAAATTTATCATCTTAGTTACATCTTATTCTTCACCCTTTGCTTAGAAAGTACTTAGCATTAAGTACTAAGCATGCAGGATTAGCATTTGTACTAGCATTAGTATTAGTGCTAATACTCAGCAGTACTGAATCTTCTCTGTAGATGCAGTAACAAAGCATTAAGATCCATTAAAAACTTGCATAAAAGAGAACTGCTACCTTTCTAATTTTGAGAAAAATTGGATCTTAGTCTTTTAAATAAAAATGCCATTAGACACATAGGATATATCTAAAAATTCCAGTGTCTCTTGCAATTTCCAAGTAAGTAATACTAAGGCGCTAGCAGCTGGAATCACTAGCCAGTAATGTGCCACTTCTGCACTTGAATTAATGGATCAGTCTTGGAGGAGTGGTTGAGCCTATCTGACAATCCTTCGTAATGGGGATATATTGAATTTGGGCCTCTTTAACCTCATTTATAGTCTTAATTCCTACACCACCTTGGAACTTCCCTCCTTACACGATTAGGTCAGCATTTGTTCCTTTTTCATGTACATAGGTTGAGCTGAGGACCTACAGAGTGCCAAAGACCATTAAAAATCCACAAACATAAGGGCATCTACTATTCAGTCTAACTTGAGTTCTGTCGATTTCCAGACACTGAAGAGGCTGAAGTTTTTAAGCCTGTGAAAAAGCTACTGGAGAGAATAAATAACATTTTCTCATTGAGAAGCATTGCTTTTATAAAGTGCTTTGTGCTGAAAAAAGCAACAAGGTCTTCAACAGGTCAGTCAAGAAGTGAGAAAAGAGTTACTACTACTTTTTAGCAAGTTTCCAGTGGGACTTAGCAGTGCCTTATACAAGAGAAAACATTTAAAAATTATTTTCAGTGCTAAAAATAAAGCTATATCTGGAAGCAGTGCAAGACAAAGTAATAAAGCATATGTTTAATATAAATTACAGTTAACATTTACCTTAAGTCTTCAGACCAAGAACATACTATTAATCAAAACAGACCTTTTTAAGTGCTATTTAAAGTAGATTGTATCTTGTTCTCTCAAGAGCGTTGACACTATAATAATAATACCTCTAAAAAAAATTACAAGAGACCTTACACACTTGATGCTTTTTTTGTGTTTTAAGTGCTTGCATTAATAAGTTTTTCAAGTTGCTCTAACAAGCGAAGGAGAAAATCACTTAATCCCTTCTTGGTGAAAAAAAATAAAGCTGTTTGCTTCTGTCCTCTTCCTAGATGCAGTCTCTTCTCAATGTTCATGCTTTGATCTGTTCAATAGAAAAAACAAACCATAAAACAGACAAACAGAAAAGGGTCTGGTGTAAAGCCTAATTCCACCAAAATCAACAAAGCCAGGATCCATCATGTGATGTATGCCCTCTCCAAATCAATGGCAGAATACTGTGGCTGCTAGGACATTCTCTGTGAGTGTGCTGGTTAACAGAAAGCTGGTTACTGCTGGTACTCATGTATACTGAGAATAAACCTATTAAATAATATTGCTGGGCACCTGCACTGTGACACCTAAATGAGTCTTAGCACTTGAGTTTAATTGACAGGCCACATTCCTGGTGCTCTTTCTGCTCAGTTTCAGAGTCCTTCACTTTAGACTTCATATAGAACAAATACGGGAAAAAATAATCTTTCATTTCAAAGCTGAATTTAATAAAATAATGAAGAAGGAAAAAGCCAGCTTCTCTTCTCCAGCCACTTGGATTTCAATCCCTCCCTTTTATATCCTGCTTTACCTACCTTCAAAGTTAAATTTGTGTCATCCTTTGGATTCTTCGGCATTTTCCGTTCTTACCCATTCTTGCTCCACTTCCTCAAGGAAGAAAAGCAGACATTTAGGGTCAGCTCAGCACAGTAGTATTTCTTCCATTTCAAACCCTCCTCTATTTCGCTTTGTGGCCTGCAGCTGTGAAAAAGGGAACAGTTTCATGTTCCTAACGGAATAAAAATGATGATGTGCTGCTTTTTACTACCATTTCTTTATTCTCCCAAACAGAAAAACAATAGACCTTTGCCTTAGAGAAATTATTGTGGACATGAATTTGGCCACATGTAATGAGAAGAGCATTTTTCTCTTTTTAATCAAACAAACCTTCTCTTTTTCCAATCAAAATTTTAAATTGATCTTTCTATAGCATTTACGTTGATAAGCAAGTGGGATTTTTAATTATTTACCCATGTTGCTGCAAAGAGGTTGTGAACGACTGCAAGTTTAAAACGCAAAGGAGAAAAATTAATTTAAAGTGATGTTTGGTATAAAGTCCCCTCTGAGATCCTGTTGTGTAATTGAACAGATTAAGAAAACTGACAGTAACTTCACGGCATGCCTAAGTGGAGGTCTCTATGGGTCAACTCTCAGATCTTGTGCCGACACATTAAACAAGTTTGTCAATTTTCCATCAGATTGATTTTTCTCACAGGTCTGGAAGCCTCGTCTCATTTCATCTTATTTCCACAGGGGTTTTTAACATTGCAAACTGCCATTTACTTTTGTCTTAAAGTGTGAGGAATGATTTTTATCTCTGAGTGGCAATCACGGCAGGCAGCTCCAGCTCTGCTTATAATATCGTACATTGTCCTCCCTCACCAACTGGGGTTTCTTTTATGTTTTATCCCTCTTTGGGAATTATGTGGATTTTTAGAATACACTCAAAATAATTATTAACAGAATGTACTTAGGGCAGATGTCTGCAGTCTCTGAAGTGAACAAAAAAAGCAACAGAAACCGTGGGGTTTTTTCTTTGCAGTTTTTAGCATAATGAGGGGTCAGCTTGAGAAAATAATGATGGTCACGGGGAAGAGTATTAACCTTTCTTTACACTTCCATGTCTATTATCCCCTCCTGTTAATGTCAAGGGAAGTTATGTTCACAACATAGAAAGAGTGCATGCTTCTGAATAGGTGAATGCTGCTGAAGATTACAATGGTATATATTTGGATTAATTGCACTAATGACAAGAATCTGTTCTTACTCTACACTGAGTAAGTTAAACAAGAGCAAAACTTGTCTGCAAGCCTGTGAGACCTGATGATATTCTCACATGGCTGTACAACCATGCAGTCCGCTTGTCTCAAATTAAGCTGTTTGGAACTTAACCACTTAGTTGACCTAACGACCTATTGTTGGAAGAAAAGACTGCCATTTACATCAGTGATATGAGGGTAAAACCACTGGAGAGCCAAACCCCATGTTTTCTCTAGCCTGCTGAGTTTGGTAGCTCTGATAGTCATTTGCACTTGTGAAAACTGGCTGTAGTCAACCATTAAAAACATAATTAATGTCACGGTGTTTATAAGGATTTCTCACCAGCGTTACTATCTCTGTCAGATACAAAGCAATGAGCCTAATTCCTACTTTTCTTGGTGCTATATACATTGTTCTGGTAATAATATGGAGACGCTTATCATCCCTTCTTTTGGAACCTTGTAAATGTCACAGTTTTAATACAAATGCAAATAAGGTCCATTATTTTGTCCTCTGAAATGCAATATATTTGACCTAATTGATCCAAGAAAATGTAAAAAGTTACAGAATCATTTGGTTAAAGCAATTCATCACTGTTTGAAAATATTTGCTACAATTTTAAAAACCTATTTAAATAATATGAAAAACAAAACCAAAACAACTTGTAGTGATGTTTTTTTGCCATCAGCATGACTAGAAAGCAAAGTAAACATGAAGACTGGTGGCCCATGGTGTGATGCCAGCCCAGCAGTGGTTCTGCCCATGCCTGCTCCTTCCCATGCCTGCTCCTTCCCTCCTTCCTTCTTTGTTTAATCTTTAGTGGACAGTAATGATCCAAGGGTGCTTTTCCTAGGGGAGTTGTTATTCTCTCCACAACCCATGCTGTCCCAGAGGCTCTCATGGAATTGTCTTGCCAGAGACAGAAAGGTATAGTCTCCACTTTTTACATAGTAGCAGCCACTTTGAGTAGCCACCTCTTTCCAGGCAGAGGTGGCTACTCAAACACAATAAACAATAACAGGGGTGGAATGCCCAACAGGGGAAAATACAACCAGAACTTCAGAGAAAGGGGAAATAGTAGTGGCTACAAAAACCAACCTCAGGGCTACAAACAGTGGCAGCAGGGTCAGTTGTGAGGTCAGAAGCCATGGAGTTAGCGTTATCACCAAAGATATTATTGAATACCCAAATAAATTAACAGATAACTATTTCTTCAAAACTTTCAGAAGAAGTCAACTGTTTTCTTTAGTAGGCTAACTTTTTAAACATTCCACAAGAGGAAGTGCCTATGGGTTGCTTTTTTAGAAGCTCTGTGGGTTGATTTTTTTTTTCTCTTTTTTTGTACATTTTTAATTGCAGTTTAAAGTGATTCACAAAAGAACTTCATCGTGCATGAGAATGTGTCAATATTTCAAGGTTCTACATTCTATCTGTAAAATGTGACTTTTTTTTTTTCCACAGCAAAAGTAAAATGTTGCTTTGTACCTGGTGTCTTTTTATTAAAGAATTTTCTTTTTCCCCATCCCCCAATTTCTAAGAAACAATCGTGAGTCGTGTCACAATATGATAGAGATGTTAGCATTAGATTTGCGAGGAGGGTCCTTGGTAGCCCTCCTGAACAGCATGAGATTATGTAAAATTCATTTTACATAGTGTTTAATTAGTTAACATTAAAAATCAGTATTGAATATTGCAAATAACAGAAAGAAAGGGACATCTAATAGGTACTTTTACTCCCCTCCCCCTCCCGCCCCCCCCAAAAAATCTTTCTCTAGTTCTATTTTGCATTGTTTGATTGCAGCTAGTATGAAAAAAAAACCCTGACCTGAGAGAAACTCCTTCCATTCTGCATTGTCTGTGAGGAAGTTACTTGACTATAATGAGAGATGACTTTGTTACTTGACCATAATGAGGGATGACTTTGTTGTGCCAATGGTTGTGTCCATGACAGGTGAGTTTGATTTGCACACGTTGGCTCAGCACATTTTTTTCCAGATGCTCTGGAGAGTCTCGTGAGTGAGCCCTTCTTTTTTTGCTTGGATTTACAAAATGAAGATGCAAACTGCCCAGTGATGACGTGTTACAGCTTAACATGAAAATTCACTGCAGCAGACTATATTAGTAGAAAGGCATGTCAACAAATACTTACAGGTTTTTGATCATGGTGTACATTCCCCTAACAACACTGCCTGAAATGGTAATCTGTTGGAGATAAAGTTTAGTGAGATAAAGTAAGATAGATTATTAAGCTTTAAAATACAAAAATACCTTTTTCCAGCTGTAGTCAGTTTCTGTGCAAACGCTTCCCCAAAGCTGAGCCTTCACCATGTGAATGAGGAACAGCTTCCACCACAGCCAAGATGGCAGAAGGATAGGGCTTGGCAGCTCCCACTTGGAGTTGGGTGCCCCAGCCCACCATCCCTCTCCCACCTACCTGGTCAGCTTTGCCCGATAGAAAAAGCCTCTTGTCATGTGCCCCTGCAATGACCATTAACAGACATGATGTCCAGGCCTGGGCTGGATTCTAAGAAGCAGAGAAGGGAGTTTTCTATGGATTACATGTGTATCCCAGAAAGAGAAAATTGCAGTCTTCTGGTTATTTGGGTATTTCAAACCTATCACAAGCGTTTAAAAATCTTGTAAGTCCACTGCAAAGTTAGCTTAATAGACACTTCTCACAATTAAATATTTTAGACATCTTACATTTTTCCCATAATTCCAACAATAATTAGATCACAGTATGGATTAATTTCTTGTCAGATCCAATTTTGAGTGGCAGGATATTTTGAGGGAGTGGAACACAAAAACAAGTTGCTGACATTTGTAAACTCTCCCTTTTGTTGTACACATAAACATAAAATAGCTGACATTTTGCTCTTTCATTTTTCCTTTCCTGATTGTTCAGTGCAAATATTATCCAGACAGACATGTTAAACAAATATCATATTATCTGCAAACACAGATATATAAATCTCATTGCCCTGGTCAGAAGCTCAGGACCAAATTCTCCTCCTGAGCAAGTCTGATCTATAAGTGACCTTGAGCTAATTGCTTTCCCACTCTTACATGAAAGTCTTTCTAATCTCACAGAGTTTATTTATTTATAGGTAGCAATACTGTATCAATACCAAAAAGGTAACCTCTAAACTGTATTCATATGCTTTTATGGGATGGAATAACAGGATGATTTACAAGCAAATTTGTTACCCTGTTTTCTAGTCACTGTAATTGGAGAAAAATAATGAAGCTATATTGAGGTTTTTTTCATCTGTTTGGGGATGGAACGGGGTGCTGAAATTGTCAATTTTCTGTTCAGTGACAGAACTACAGCCTTTCTGAAAATTTGCAAGAGCTATGCCTGCTGAAACTACGTACTTGCCAGTGCAAATGGACTCCACAGTGCATTTCCTCAGAATTTGTGTCTTAGTGCTGTCATCTTTTAAAAAATATTGCAAGAATGTTGGCTAGTAAAAAAAAAAAAAAAAAAGTGTCTGCTTTGTGCAGTCATTACTGAATATTAAATGCTCCAGTCTCTCAAGACCCCTTTAAATAAGAATGATGCTATTTTATACTTTCAGATTTTTCTTGGTATGTGAAAACATGAATAAGCAGAAAAGCTTATGCTTTGCTTTAACGACAAGCTGCATTAAGAGCTGCATTAAGTAATATGATGGCCTCTGTGGTGACTTCTGTAAGTGCTGTCAGTACTCAGCATAACCCAGGATCAAACTTCTCGTAGGAAAGGACCTGTCATCGTTTAAGCCCAGAACCACACAGCTGCTCACTCACTCCCTCTCCCCTCTTCTTCCTCCCCCCACTCCCAGAGGGATGGGGAGGAGAATGGAAAGAATGTAACCCCCTTGGGTTGAGATAAGAACAGTCCAGTAACTAAGGTATAACACAAACCACTACTGCTACAACCAATAATAATAATGATAAGGGAAATAACAAGGGGATAGAATACAACCACTCACCACCTGCTGACCAATACCCAGTCTGACCCATGCAACAATCTAGCCCTTCTGGTTAACTCCCCCCAGTTTATGTACTGGGCATGACGTGCTGTGGTATGGAATACCTCTTTGGCTAGTTTGGGTCAAGTGTCCTGTGTCTGCTTCCTCCCAGCTTCCCCTCCTCTCTGGCAGATCATGAGACTCAGAAAGTCTTTGGTGAGACTAAACATTGTTTAGCAACACCTAAAAACATCGGTGTTATCATCACTGTTCGTAGGCTGAAAGTCAAAAGCACAGCACTGTACCAGCTACTAAGAAGGAGAAAAATGAGTGCTACTGCTGAACCCAGGACAGGACCAAATTGATTCACTGTTTCCTGCTTTCTTATTGAATGCTTTTATTTCTCTTTCATAAGCATGTGAAACTCCAAACATATGAAATGAAGAGGTTATGGAGGAATGGCAGAAATGGCTAATTAGAAGAGCCATTCTCCTCTGGGAACTGATTCTGGAAGAACTGCACACTTTAAGGCCCTGATTCAGGGACATATGTCAATACTGTAGATAGTGCTAAATCATGAAATCAATATTTCAAATTAAGTGTACATGCTTTCCACTTGGCCAGGAGCTGGTTTGCAATAGCATTTCCATACTGTTTAAGAACACAGTTCTAATTTCTTTTGAAATGTTTTCTTATTGTCTTGTTATTCAACTCTACCGAGATGCTTTCCTTTCATGAGCCTCCATAAAGTCTGAAGATACTATTACTGATTGTGACTTTGAACCACTTGAAGAAAGAAAATCTTTGACAAAACATTTAGCCTTGAATGGGGTTTACAAGCCTTGACTTCCAGACTCATCGGTGGCAACTGGACTCTGGTGACAGTGCAATATCCTTGAACATGATTTCTTGTGAGCAGCAAAACTAGCCAGGACCTACTCATGTTTAGGTTTCATTTATTTTTATTCTTTTCTGATGCTATCATCAGGCAGAAAACCATGATGTGTATGTTTGGCTTGTTTGGGTTTTGTCAGAGCCTGGGCTGTGCAGTCAGTGTGGTGAGTCAGCCACAGCACCGAGACACTAAAGCAGACTGAAAGGCTTTGACAGAAACTCCTAAGAAACACACCACCACCACCAAAAAATGTTGAGAGCAAAAAAAACTATGAGAGCAAAACAGTTTTTGATGCTGAGCCTGACCTGTAGAGAGCTCAAACTGGTCCATGTAATACTGAGCCTTTTTTCTTACCTTGCCAGACCCTGGCAGCATCCAATATCACACCCACTGTTTATCTTGCAAGCTGTCAACCAAGCTGTTTGTGCCCAACTTGTTACATTTACTTGCTACATTTACTCCGTCTTGAAGATATCAATCTGACCAATTGATCAGGAATCCGAGGCACTACAGATTCACTTTGGAATGGGTAGGCAGACTAGGGAAGTAAAGAAGGGAGGGGAAAAAAAAAAAGTGTAAACTTTCTTATAATTCTGGGATTAATATAAATGTGATGGAAATAAATGACTAAAATAAATATGTGTGTGTATAACGACACAGGGGGATAAAGTTACACACCAAAGATAGGAAGAAGGTTTGACATCTGAAATAATGAGCCAAAACAGATGAAGGTAACAGCAGTGATAACAGAAATATTTAGACTACAAGTAACACTAATAGAAAAACACTGATCTTGTTTCTTGCAGGCAAAGCTGTTTTCTTTTCATGAATTAATCTTTTCTCAGATACAGTAGTTCATGGAAACCCTGATAGCATGCAGCTTAAGTGATATATTTTACGGATGCCTGTAGGGCAGTTACTCTTTTCCAAGCAGGACGGTTTCATTTTGGACTGGTCATTGCAGGAAGAACACAGGTAACTGACTTACTAGTCATATGCATGCAGTATGCATGCAAGCATGCTTGCTCTCAGTAGCCTGACACTAGTCTCCACTTTCTGAACACCAAGGTGATTTTTCACATTTGCTTCAAAATTAGCAAGTGATCCATTGCAGCATGATAGCAATGGCAGAATACCAGCATGAGGGCACCTGGAGCTAAATGCTCAATATGTATTAAACCTGAATCATGATAGATAGTATTAATGGGGAAAAAAATAGGTTTAGCTGACAGGTAAAGCCCACCCAGAAATACCAGTCTGTGAAAAACAGTCCCTTCACTGTTTCCAGGGGCATGGAGCTGTGATGAAGCCTTTAGCATAGCTGGCAAAGATGTCGTTTTATTGGCAGCCTACCCTAGCCACTTGTGGTGTCACCACTTGGAAACAAGCTATAAAGACCCTATGCAGAGATGCTATCTGCTTGGTTATTACTAGTTACCTGATGTTGCTACAGTTGCAGTCCTAGCGTCTTCTGTCACATTCCTGTACGTGCTCACATGCTCGAAGTCAAGGAATAATGCATAGATACAGTAAGCTGTATTTGTGTTTCACCAGTTACTGTCTGGATCAAAACATATTCAACTTAGGGAAAAGTAACTTATTGCCAATTAAAATGAGTTTGGAAAGTGAGGAAGAAAGACAAAAACTAAAACGCCTTCCTCTCCCCACTCCTTCATGCAGGCTCAACATCTCTCCTTCATTCAAGACTCCTTCACCCCATCCCTGCATACAAGAGGCACAGGGAGTGAGGAGCAGGGGTTGTGGTCAGTATACGACAGCTCCTTTCTGCTGCTCCTTCCTCCTCAGTTAGACACAAGACAGTCCCGGGCTAAGATTTCAGCCAGTCCACTTGAGCAGACAAAAAGGCTGCATCATGACCCTACCAGGGAAAGAAGCCTGTGCCTTGCAAGCCAAGACTTAATAAGTGCCAGCACTCCCAAGACCCAGTGGAAGGCTAAAAATGGATGTGTGCATATTTCCTTCCCTTCTGGGTTCTGTGGAGCTGTTTCAAGTGGTTCAGAGAAGCTGATCCTCCCAGCAGGGTGCAGACCTCTGTTTAGTAATCAGTAAATGAAAGCTTTAATATTCCTTTGACGGGGAAAAAAAAAGAAGCGTGTTCTATAAGTTTGTACAGAAAGGATTACTGTCCCACCTCTCTGAGGAAGAGCCTGTGATAGAAGATGGATAAACAAATAATCCTGGTTTTAATGAACATATCCATTATATCAGCAACAAGTTATGGCAACAAGAATTATGTACTTTAAGGCAGCATCTCTTGCTTCTTGTAAACACCTCAGCCTTCTGTCAGAGTCCCCGCTGGGGCTATTTACAGCTTCAATATTACAAGGTAGCTACAGTCTAATTATACACAACTGGATTGGTTTCTACCATTCAGGTCCCTGGTTAACCCTTAATAATAATTATTTTTTTACTGTTATGCTGTATATCAACTTAAAACTTTCAAAAGCTAAGGTGTCCCAGTAGAGTAGAAAACCTATTAAGGTATCAAGACATGTACACTTTGCAACTTCTGTTTTCAGTAGTGGTAAAAGACCCCATACTAAAAAAAAACAAACCCACAAAAAGCCCCAAAACAAAAATTAAAAAAGGGAGCAGCACAAAGTCACTGGAAATGGGTCTCGGAGCTTACACAACAGCTCTTGTATTGCAGGAGGCCTGTTGTCCTCATTTACTTGTAGTTCTCTTTAAAGAATTAGCCTGCACTCAGGACTTGAGTCCAATGTGTAAGTGTGTTAATCAGATCTGTGATAAGCAGACAGTATGTGACACAGCCCTGGCTCAGTTGATTGAGTTTTCCTCACTGCTGAGCTTTTATTTGTTCTGCTATTGGGGGCAGCCTTTATGTAGGCATTTATGTAAGTCTTGCTGTGAACAGAATATCACCTGCTTAGACAAAATGGGGTGAAGGAAAGGGAATATCTTCTGCTAGCCTAACACAATTCTTCATAGTGACGTCCTTTGAGCAAAGCAATCAGAATTATTCTTGGGTCAAGACCAAGAGGGTAATTAAGACCTTCAACTCAACCTGCACCCACAAGCTATGCTTTTACACTGGGAAAAGGTGAAACAGTAGAAAAAAAAACGTATTAATCTATTTCTCCCAACATTCCCCCCTTTTCTTTCATAGCCATTTGATTAAAACAGTAGGCTGGGCTCTGCTTTCTTTGTCACAGGTTGTAATCAAGCAAATCAGGGACTATGCATTTGTCTCAGTCCAGGAAACATTCAGAGATACAGAACAGCTGGTGAGAAGTGAATACAGAACTGTTTGTCAGGAAGGAAGATCTACCCCTGAGAGCAATTCCAGAGGAAATAAACATCAAAATGACTGAGTTACAAGCCACTGTAACTTCATTTGTTGACAAACATCCTAGCTGTAAAACTCATCATAAAATGGTAAATTTGAGATTATAAATGCTAGAAAATCAAGTCAGGTCTTACAGTATTCACACATGGATCAACAGCGGTAACAGCCAGGAGAAGAGCACCTCAGGTGGGACAAAATAGCTCTGTTTGTTGAGCTGTAGAGGACAGGATGCTCCTGCTATACAGAACAGGTCCCAGGTGCTTTTCAGAAGAAGGCAAATGCAAGGCGACGCATCACTCAGACCTGAAGCATTTACAGGCAACAAACGGGCCTTTTGGGGTGATCCATGCTGCAGTTTGATAAGCTCAGAATACAACAGAGCTACAGGTACAAGCTCTGAATCCAAAGCTGAGAGTAGTAGGTAAAAACAAATGGACTGGTGGAACCATAGTCCCACACAAAGTGGTCAGGGATGCTGTGGAATGAGAGACTGCTAACACAGACGGGCTCCCAGTTTCGCTTTCATGTGCCTTCAGGCTAAGGTTGACAAAATGTGTTTTCCTTTATCCCATAAAGGGAAAGGAATTAAAAGGAAAACAGCTTATTTTGAGCCTCTCCAGGAGGAGAAATACAGATTAAGAAGACAGCGTTATTAGCTCTGGGAGCCATTTCTAGAACTCTGTGGTTTAACCAGAAAAATTAAATACATCTTTAGGTATTCATTCAAATTTGCTTCTCCTCCTTTATGTTTAAAGCTTCACAACTGCAGCAAATGCATGTAGAGGTGTGTGTTAGCCCTAACAATGCAATTTACATGATGTTTGTGTTGCATCCTTTCTCTTTAAACCCAGGAGAGCAGGCTGTGATTTATTTAATGTTAAGGCTTTCCTGCATTTGTCAAAATGACTAAAGCTAGGGTTTTTTTTTGGTGGGTGCATGAACACAAAGACATCCTTTAGAAAGAATAGACTTTTCAACACACAGTTGCTGTATTTCTGAGACTAGATCAGATAACATTAATTGTGTAGTTACTCGTTTGCCCATGCAAATGTGGACAACGGATATGTACACTGGTGGATGAATGTGATCATATGCAAAATGAAAACCATTTCAAATCCAGTCTGATGCACCTGAAAATATGCCAGAACTAACAGCTTTTTTTTTTACAGCTCTGTCCTACCAATATATTCAGTTTCTATTTCTTTCATTCATTACAAGGAGATTGTAAGGTTTATGAGCCTCTCTAAATTTACTAATGGATATACCTACTAAAGAAGGACCTTGAAATATGCACTTATTTCTCTGAACTAATATTTTTTGCCATTTTCTCTCAAACCAGCATGTTGCTTAAATTTATTTAGCTATTTCCCAAAATAATTTGAGTTTGGTTTTCATTTTTCATTTGTATGATGTGGGTCAAAGGCAACAAGAAATAGTTTGGCTGTTCCTAATTGTTACCTCCAGAAAATTTTGCACCAACATACCAAGCAAAAGGCAGGGTAGAGGGAGGACTGGGACAGAAATAGCAAAAAAGCAGCTCCAGAGGGTCTGGCAGTGATACAGTGTGCAGCATTATAATGCCATCATACCCTCTCAGCATGCTCCTTTATATCAGTTGAAGCTGGTTTTTCACCTTCTCAATTGCAACTTACAAAGAGAAAAGAGTGTATGGTAGAGTTCTGCTATATAACGTTTAAATTCAAACTTTTCCTATGAAACTTTTTTTTTTTTTCAGAAAAGCTTCAGATGTTGCCATTTAAATTCTTTCCTCCTTCTGCTGCTTTTTCCTTTTTTTTACCTTTTCCCTAGGCAGGCTAGTTTTTATTATTTCCATTTGTATCTTTACTTTTTTTCACCTTTTCATATTCCATTCCATATTACATTTTCATGTTTACGAAGGTCACAGAGTAACAGAAGAATGGAAATGTTGCAGAACTGTTACTCTGCATCTTGAAAATACTTCAGAATATTTGAAAATTGGCTGAGGAGAAAGAAACAAGGAGATAAAAATGAAAACAAAAAAAAATATTTTATTTTACACAGAGGCAACAGAGGGAAAAAGACAGCAAGTATGAGTTTTGGTTTTGTTTTGAAATAGTACAAAAATAATGTTTCTGTGCCCATTTTTTTCTGAAGTCCCCAGGTAAAAATCAAGGATGACATTTATAAACCAAAATAAAACCATCTCTTAAAGTTCTAGAATAAAGAGAACATTTAATGGAAAACCTTTGATCCTTCTTACTCAAACCTCTCATTCCAATCACTAATACCTAGATTTTTAATCGTTCTCCTATATCTGCAGTCCTACTGCAGCTGCTCATCAGAGGTTCAGTGGTCAGTTAAAACCATAATCTATTTGATATTGGTATGTAGTAATCTATTTGGTATTTGTATGGTGATGCTCTATTGCCTGTATTAAAAATTGATAAACTGTGGACCTGCATTACCTTCAAGCAGAAAGCTTTGCTTCTCACTAAACATGGATTAAATCTGAGCCCCACAAAAGTCAGTGGTAAAACACCCACCGGCATAAGTAGGGAGGTGTTTAGGCTATGCCTTCTGCAGTGAAAGGATTGTGTTACTTTTGTACTGACTGGAGTTGGGAATGAAATGCTGGCAAGTCTACTTTAATATCCTTGGCTTGGATTTTGTCTATCTCACTGCCATAGTCAATTTGTTTATGAAATAGGTGTAAAATTGTGTGTGTCACAAAGATCTCCACTGCCTTAAATTTATACGTTGGAATGAAAACAGCTCTGTAAATGCAAAGTAATAATAACCATGTGAAAGTATTGGATCCTACCCTCAGTGTTCATATTTATGTAGCAGTAGGCTGAAAACATCACAAGATAAATAACAAACATAGACCTCCAGAAGTCAGTTTAAACCCCCAACTAGTGCACTCTCTAGCAATATTCCCTTATTGCTCTGCTGGGTGCTATCAAATGATGTGACAATAAACAGAAACACTGGAAATGGAACAATAGAAAATAAAAAAAATAAAAATCAGGAGCTCTTCATTGCCATATGAAAAAAAATCCCCCAGTGTTTCAAATAAATTCTCATTTCATTGAAGTCATCTTTCTATGAAATGTATTAATATATTTAAAAAAAAAGCTCTCTGTCACGCTGCAAGTTCCTTGTTGACTCATTTGATGGCCCCTGACAGTGTATCTGGAGAGCTTTATTTGGAAGGACACTGGGGGAGGGCAGATTAAACAGACTTCTGGCTGCATTCAGTTTTCTCTAGTTTGGGGAGATTTTGCAACTTTCTTGGAGATTGTGTCAGCTGGGATTAGCACATTCCATTTCCTGCACTCCTTATAAGACTGAGAGCTAAAGAAAATTAAAATAAGGGTCAGTGAACTTGGCTATGCTTTTCTCTTGCTGAAAATTTGTCCATATATTTGCTTCTTTTTTGCTTTGATCACATCTTGCTTTGGCAGGCTATACATATGTGTGTACGTGTAGGGCTTTCATGTTTTTCCATTCTACTATGTAATTGTTGTGTGGATTCATCAGGATTCAGCCCACTTCCATTCACTTTTGTTTATGGAAATAATTTGTTTTTAGCTTTGCTTTCACTCTTCCATAAAATTTGCTTCTACATAATGACGGAGGACAGCTCAAGGTGACCCTTCTTCTCAATTTGAGATGGAAGTGCCCTGTTGCCCTTCATTGTCATTTCCCCCCCTACAGGAGAGATGTCCTCTCATGCCAGAGATGCAGGGCCACCCTGTCCTGCCCATCCTGCTGCAGTCCCACGGCCTGCCGTGGCATATGCTCTGCAGCGCCCTGGACACAAACACTCATGCACACCCCATGGCATTGCTTAGCAGACCCAGTGCCAAAATTGCTTTGCAGGAAATCTAGATCCTCTGTGGAAGACCCCTCTCTGCCAGAAAGTGGTGTCAGCAGTGGGATTTGGCAGCCAGGACATTTGTCTCTTGTTCTGGACTAAGGGCACCAAGCCCATGTCACCCAGCCCATCAGTCAGTCTCTTGGTAGTTAATCTGGGTCATTTGAACAGACTGGATGTAAATCAGTAACCTAATTGTCACTACCAAACTCCTGAGTCAATTGCTAACCTTTGTATATTTATACACCTGGTCTTCCTTATCATAGTTCTGAAAAAATACACAAATGACTCTTTTTTATATATCAACACCCACCTTTTGGAACACATCTCAGATCAGATCTTATAGCGTAAAAATGTACTTTCTGGCTTATGTACATGCTAATGCATGGACAATTTAATTGACAAGGTTTCACTGTTAAACCCAAGTGTAGCAGGGCAGAGGAGGCAGGTCCTCAGCAAGCCAAGGGGAGTGAGTCAGCATGAGGGCTACCTTAACAGACACCCATAAAAGCCTGTGCGAAATACTCATCTCAGGGCCCAGAATCATAACACACTCCCCTTTGCTTGCCTGCAGTACACCACCCTTGCCATTTAGTTGTGTGTTCAGAGGCTTGTTGCCAATTCTCCATTAGTGTATCATAATGAGGTCCAGCTTCTGTTTGATTTCTACAATGAGTCTGAGCAAAAGAGCCAAGAAGTCAAATAAGGGCAGACACTTTATGCAACTGGATGGGAAGTATGACTGAGCTCAACTAAACCTAGAGGGGACAGCAAAGGGTAAACCAGCTTAAAATTGGTCAGGCCTTAGTAGTTTTCTTCCCCCTGCTTCTAATTCCATGTTCTAAGTATTTTGGGCCTACAAAGAGCTTTATCGCATATGTCATTAGAGCTTCCTTTAATTTCCTTTTTTCTTTCTCACTAATATATTTCAAATTAATTTCAAGTTAAATCTGACTCTGAGGCTCCCAAAGCACCTCTGCTATATGGCTCTGTGTAGGGGAGAATGGCTCAAAAAGCTCTAACTTGTCACCTTCCCATTTTACAGTGAGTTCAGGAAAGTGAAACTCATGTGAATACTGTTCTCTGGGATATACCACACTACCCATAACTCATAACATGATAAATCTTGGGAAGTGCAAAACATCTGGCTCCAGTGCCTACAGTTCTCGCTTCTTGCTTTATAGTGCAGTTCAAGTGAGCAAACTAATGCATGAATTTGCAATCTGTAATTCCTGCTTAGCTAGCAGATTAAAAAGGAAGATTAGGATCAGAGTGAAGGAGATTAGCAGGTATTATGGGCAGAGAAAATGTTAGATATTTGAGTAAGTAAAAATACATAAATGAATGCATTTAGATTTTAGGACTTTACTTAATTTAACATATGGCAGGAATACTTTTCCATCAAAATTCCTGTCAGCAGTTCAGGGGTCCAATAACGATCACTGAAAAAAAGTACTTCAGCATTGCAGGAGATTAGGAGCAGTTTGCAGATATTTTGTACTCAAGATCTACTCACCCACTTTCATTCATGGAAAGCTGGCACCAGGCTGAGCACCATCTGTGAAGCTCTGCACGACAGAATCTGGTGAGACCCTTGGGAATATGTCTATTTCTCATCACACGTGTAATTTTTACTAGAAAAGAGTCTGTAGGGAAACCTGCAAATGATCAAAACATATGCTGTGGAAGTCAGGAAAAAAACATTGCCCGTGTTCTATTGCTCGACTAGCTATTCTCCTACTGTAGTATGGAAAGAGACGTGAATCTCAAGGGGGTTGTTCAAAAAGAGATACCTATATCACTAAATACCACAAACATGAGAAGTAAAGCATACATGAAATAGAAATAGACCATTACCAGCACACTGTTCACAGTGCTGAGGACTGGTGGTGTAAATATATTACTGATGGAGAATAAAAGAATAGCAAGTATATGGATGCTTTTTCACTGCACAGATTGCACTGTAAAACCTCAGAGGGCATGACAAAGCTAAGGCAATGAACAGCTAAAATTAGCTGGTGGAAAATATATACTGAGAGAAATTTTTAAGAACTTGTGCTAATTGTTATGTTTTACAATAAAACCACAGAACTTCAGTCTGATCAGATCATAAAAAAACTCTGATTATACAACAGCGAAGGAAAAGTTCAACTTGGGATGTGTAACAAATGGAACAGAAACTAATATCTAAAATATTATCATGCCATCATATACTGCAGAACTGAAGCACCTTCACTGGGTATTCTGGTCTACTCATTTTCCTGTGGCAGTTATGCAGCAGAAATTAATAAAGATTCAGAGACCATATATGAACTAATACGTAACTGTCCTTACAGTTCTAAGTTCAAGTGATAGATTCTCCTTTCGACTTCTTGGTGAACTGACTAATGTGACTATTAACAAAAAGAAAATGAAGCTGAGAGATAAAAGGATAATGCCATCTCTCTCTTCCTCATCTATTGAAGAAATTATGTCTTCAATTAGGTAAATTAAACTATGACCACTTCTTTTCTCAGGTCAGTGAACACCCATGCTACCTCCTTCTCCCCAGTCTTCATGGTTAAGGTGAAGGACAACACAGAAGGTGAAGGACAACACAGAAAAATAAGTTTTCTAAAATCTAAAATATGCTTCATAAACCCCAACAAAGTTTAAAAGCCATGCTATTAAAAAAAGTTTCAAAAATATGCTGTTTTCACTGTGGAATCATGCAATGGCCTGGAGTCTTGGAAAGGGTGGCACAGAGAGCCTGAGTAATCAGAAACTGTGGTGTGTTGGTGGTGATACTGCACCACAGTGTGCTAATAGTGTGCCCTTTACTTACCACAGCCCTTTAAGAATTCAGCTATGGCAATCGCATATATCAGGAGACTTAGTGCAGCCAAGTGTTAAATAGGGCAAATTGGGTGCAGATCAAAGGGTCTTTCATAGAGTCCATTCACAGGCATGGGCAGACAATGGCTTGCTAAATAAAGACGTGGCAAGCCATGTGTGAAAAATTATCTCTCCGGCAATAATTCTACTGGTGACAGATGATCAGAAATTTAAATGTTATTCTCATCTTTGGAGAGCTCCTGGAATAATGGAGGATGCATAAAACCACTTGTATTTGAAGAGAGAAGCTAAATATTTTAATATTACAAAGCAAGTTCCAACAGCACTGGGCAGATAAATGATGAAATCCCAGTGCAGTCTATCTTGTGCAGTTGCCACACTAATTACAGATCAATTACTTCCCATTTGTTTGCAACCTTATCAAAGAATAGTAAATTTACTGAAAACAAAATGTGATGTCTTTTCATTATTACAGTAGACTTGTTGAAACAGCTCTGATAAAATTAATAAAAGCTTTTCCAAAGCTTTTATTCTGCTCTCTATGTATATAGATCTCTATGTATATAGCCAGAATTTTAAAAGCTGAAAAATTCATCCTAGGCATTATCATAAAAATTTTTGCTTCTATTAGTTGTTACCATGCAAACATTCTTAATACAGAAAAGGTGGAGGAAAAAAAGATTAGTCTGGTGATAAACTGAAAGCTGTTTATAAAAATATAAATATAACTTTTGCTTTTCACAGATCAGATAATGAATAAGAGTAAAGTACAAAGACAGGAAAATCTATAATTCAGATTTTGCGGAGGCTTACAACACTCAAAAGTGAGTGTATGCGAGCAAGGGATGACTTTTATAGAATATTAGCATGAGAGAAGAAAGCAGTGAGCCTTCAAAATGTTAAAATAACTGAAATACAGTTCCGTAGTTTGAGAAGAGCCATTGCACATCAAAATATCTTGACTTTTCCCAAAAATATTTCAATGATGTTCTGACTTTTTCCCACCATAATTTCCACTCATTTGCTGTGTAAATCCTGCAAGCTGTCTCTGTGTGAGTCTGCACATCAGCCACACTAACTTACATTCCCCAAACTGGTTCTGAAGGTAAATCCATAAATTTTTACTGATTCCAGGTTTCAAGGTTCTGGAGAATTATTATGATTGCAGTGTTTTCTTTCAGTTCTTCTGTATTTTTTAGGGGTTTTTTTTTAGTTTGGTTTGTTGGGGTGGGGGTTTGTTTTTCTGCCAAAATTAGCCAGACGTGGGAAAACTGACTTTAGCTTTTGTGACTGCAATGATTTAATGTTTTTGTCATTATGACAGCTGTTTAAGATACTATAGCCGTTACTTGTTGTTGCTCTGCTCTTCTGAAACAACCCAGGTACTCTTCTCCAGGGTAGATTCTGCTATACCATCTATTACTCTAAGACAGATTGGTTAACTAATGAGTTCAAATGGGTCTGAAGCCTAATTTGTACACTCCCAACAGGACTGTGGATATTTGACTGCTAGTCTAGAAAAGCTGTAGCTCTGGTGGTGTTCAGAAGGCAAAGAGATGCAACTGGCCTAATTGCTTTCCCAAATGAAAGAGGACAACTTGAGCTTCTCTTCAGCAGATATTCGTAGGAACATTCTGTGCTGCGCACCCTTCCTAACTCCTGGCTTCTGGATGGATGACTTGGCACACAGGCTGAAATGGAGCTCAACTATTTGAAGATGAGGTACCATGGCTCACTGCAGTGCTCTCTTATTGCTTAGATAAGACGTCTTCAAGTGTCAATTCTCCTAAGTGAAAGCCTTCCAAGATGAAACAACCTTTCAGGATGCAAACTTGCTGGTGATTCAACAAGTCTAATTCATGTAACAACAGATTTTTCCTAGACCTTTTTATTGTTTGTTTTCATCAGCTCAATAACTTTTTAATTCTTCCAGTCATAATGGAAGAAGTACAGAAGTACAGGTTTAATGATTTCTATTGGAGTTAGATCAGGTCCTATCTTAAGAAGACTTTTTCCATTAAATGACCATAGAGCTGACTTGTACTTTGAAACTAGCAATGCTGAATACCATGGCTCTGAATGTTCAGAAAATAACAGTGGAATGATTAAGGTGTTTTTTGTTCCATGGCACTCTGCCATTTATGAAAGGGCAACAAAAATCAATTTGTTAATGGCGGTAAAGTATTTTAAAGAAAAAAAATGCAATTTAGATATGATATATCAAGCAATTAATTTTTCAAAAGAAAATTAATTAGGAAATAAAATTACCTATTATTTTACTTAACATACATTCCAGAAAATAGAAAAATAAAAAGGTTCAATTTAGCGGGTAATATTTTTAATAAAAAATTGCACGTATGGTTTAATATGCCATAAATTTATGAAGAAGCATTTTCATCTCTTCAATAAGTACAGCTTACTTTCAAATAAGTTAAAACAATTTGATACAAAGATTCAAAATCTGGGAACCTTGGCATTCAGACTAATTCACATGGGTCTGACCATACTTTATCAGAATGTGTGAACCATGCTAAGGGTCTTGAAAGGTTCAGAGTGAACCAGAAATCTAGCTCCCTGCAATCTTCCTCAGCATTTCCTGTTTCAGTTAAGTAAATCTTTCTCAGAATTCTAAAACCCATTCTCAGATGCCTAATTCTTCTCCTGCATTTAATTCAAGCTTACAAGAAAATACATGAGCTAAGATTCTGAACAATTGTCGGTATGTGCCCCTGTAGGTCTCCAGTAGATCTACCCCCTGAAGAACAGGTAAAGTAACTTTATTCAGGTAAAGTAACTTTACTCAAGTAACCTTAACCTATGATTTCTGCTGATGAGCTTTAAATTTGAAAGGCACTATGCAGTCCTAGTTGAGGTGTCATTACTAAGACTATAACTACCGCTGGCAGTGAAGGCACTTGTGTTTCTGAAAGAGATGAAAACTAGTATTATATGTACTACAGCAGTGTGCAGAAAGGGTTACTTTTCACCTTTGCCTATCTTTGAAGGGTGTATCTTACTTCCAGTTCTCTCAGATGAATTAATCATCTTTTGGGAACCAGAGCTTGTGTAAGGAACTGGGACTGATATCTTGTGCCAACTCTGCTCAAGGACCCTGACAAGTCCCACTGATTTCAGGGGCTTAAGCAGCCCCATGTGCTGCGGCAATTAATTTTCATAGAGCACATGTAGCTATTGACCATTTTCATGGCTTAGGATTACTCTGTGGTTAAATATTTTTCTTGCTTTAACTCCTACTTGCACTTTGGAAGCTGAGAGATTTTGGAAGAAATGTGCAGTTCTGACTCCAGAACTGACACCAGTGTTTATTGAACTAGTTAGAGCTGTGTTGCATCTGGCCTACAGATGCTCTCAAAACCTGTTACAAAAGACAGCAATATCAGGAGCTGCATAAAACCTGAGACAGCCAACAGAAACTGTTGAAGGGATGGTAATACACGAGAGGAAATTGCATAGAATAAGATTGTTTAACTAGGCACTAAGAAATGATAGTGAAAATGTGAAGGAGTTTTCAAATAATTGAAGGGCACTTATGCAAATTATAGTAAAACTGGAAATGGTTTTCTTTACCTTTGCCCCGTAGCATGATAAATTAGGAGGTACAAGCACGCTCAGAACACAAACAAGGAAATCTTGATTCTCCTGGGGAGCAGCCAGTCTATGGACTTCACTGATATGGCAGGTCCCTAAGGTAACTACTCTGGATATTTGAAAGAACTTTACCAATTTATGACAGCTCACAATATTTATAGGTTTGCAAATTAGAACAGTAAACTTAGCACAGAAGCTATGTGAGAGAGAAGACATTCTCTCTTAGTGCACTTGGGATATATCCCCTATTTGCACACAGGCAAATAGAGCTGCTTCAGAAGGCTCTGGTGTGGGCTGTTGAATTAGGAGGGAAACCACTTTCAGTGGAACTGGTGCCATGATCCAGCATGGCAAATCCCGTGCTGTTAAACCAAGGCTTTAAAGTGATTTCTCAGTATCCCGAGAGGCCTTTACGTTTTAGGCAACAATGGGAAATAATCTGGATAGACCCTGACCCTTAACCCACAACAGTGAATGCCTCAAACATGGTACAACGGATCAGAGTTGTTCTAGGTGCCCTTTGCCCTTTAGCATGTCTGAAAGCCAAACATCTCACAGAATCGGAGATAATCACTCCTGAATGCATAGCACCCCTGGGGTTTCAGCCTTTAGGGCATACGGGGTGGAAAGATGACCTTTTGAGGACCCTCCAGCTCTTTTCCTTATAATTCTATGATTCAAACTGTCAACTAGAGGTATTCCAGTGAATTTTGAGCTGAACACAGGATGAATGTGACTTACATTCCAAAACTATTGCCCAAACATTATTCATTAGCGTGTAACTTCTATGAATGAGCCAAGTTTCTTTCACTGATTGGTTTTGTCAGTGGCTGTGCTAGAAGCATCTCACACTGAGCAAATGCTGATTCTGTGCATGTCATGGCCACTATTTAATACGGATGGAGGCCAGCTGGCTGCCAGAAGCAGTAAGATTGGTAGTCCTGCGCTTTGTTTCTTTTTTATGTTTTTTTTGTTTGGTTTTATTTTTGACATATTTGCTCTAGAGGTCCTCAGTTTGGTGTATATGAGGAAGTACATTTATAACTGAGATGCCCTTTTGTAATAAAGGAAAGGTACACAGTGCCAGCAGGGACAAACACATACCTAGGCCCTAATGACTCCAGTCTCCAGAGGGTTGCTGTGCTCGTCACCCTCGCTTCCCTGCTGGCTTGCAGTATGTCCACAGACGAGCTTCTCTAAACAAAAATCTAGTCAGGAAGAAGTTTTATAAGTTTTTTCTTCACTTTTAGGAAAAACTCAAGGGACTAACTTTTTACAGTATTTAGTGGTGCAGTTTGGCATGGCATTAATATAGGAGGGAGATTCCTCCCTTTCCTCCTTCCTGCCCTGCTGTAGGTGGCTGTCACATACACACCATGGCTATGATTGCTTGCTCTGGAGTAGATTGTGGCTGCTTCTGACAAGTCCGGGAGTCCTATATGAGGAAACTACCCTGTAGCTCCCCATGCTTTCTTTCCAGGTGGACCTGGGAAGTGCATCATCAAAATCTGAAGAATAGCACATTTCTTCACATTTTCACAAGCAAGTTAGAAGCCTAGGTATTTTTATATTTTTTTTTTAATCTGCCTGTACAAATACCCTTTCAGATGATAGCTGTACTGCTTTGTGTGCCCTATCTTAAAGCTGTACTGCTTTATGTGCCTTATCTTAAAGAGGATAGCTCTTGGAAAGTTGGCCTCTTCAGCATTTAAGTCTTTAGATTCTGCCCGGTTCTTTGTGAGAGGCAATGGGGCGTGCTAGGACTCTCTGATAGTCTTCAGTGAGTAATTCAGAGGACCTGCATGAAGCCCTGAGGGAACACCCACCCAACACCACCCCCCCCCCCCCACCCCCCCCCCCACCCCCTGAGATCTTAGGGATTTGAGCTGTCCCTATAGGACCCAAGGTTTGTAAAATTCATTGTCCTGGGTTCTGTTGCTGTGAACTTTCACTTATAATTTTTTTTTACCAGAATGAAAATCATTATGGAATTAATTTAATGTAATTATAAAGTTGAATATCCCTCAGCTGTCCACATTAGATTTATGTATTAGGTTACCTAAATGGACCAGTGTCCAGTCAGGACAGCATTTTCCGGACTCTTGACTCACTGGCAGTCTGGTGCTGAAGTGAGCTAAGTAATATCGCAATAATTCTTACAAATTATTTAACAAATGTTAAATTATTTTCTTGACAGGCTTCTTCCGCCACTGCTGATTTGTATCACAGTGCCTGAAGTGCTCTGCTTCCATTTAAAGCTTTTTGTGCCTAAGCCTCTGCCTTCTGCTGCCCTACCTTTTTGCAGATCAATTTGATCTTTTTGCAGCTGCCACTTCAGAATTTGAAGATAAGGGGCCATCTAACATAGCAGCATTTTTTTTTATATATATCCCATGCCCATTAACATGATTTTTTTTTTTCTCTTAAAAAGGTACCTTTGTCTATAGCTTCCTGCTACAACTTCAAGGAAGAGACATTTATCTATTACCTTACTGCCGCACTGTGAAAGTCATGAATTATGTTCATCTACCCAGATAGATTTTCACCCTGCTTTCAGTAGGTCTCCATTAACCCGCATCTGCCAAATTAAACTGACAGGTTTAGAAAAACTTGACACAACAGATTCTAAAATTAGGTCTGCTACAAAAATCAGAGGGATTGAGACTGTGGTTTCCTCCTTCTGTGCAGCTTTAGTTGAATCAGAGTGACATGATAATACAAAGAGGTAAAAGGGGAAACAATGTTTCAGTCCTCCTTTATAATAGGGTTTTGTTATTCTTGCTTTAAATTTCAGTGACAAAAGTGGTTCAGAAATCACTAACAAGAGTTTTCTGACATAAATGCTCCTTGTGTTCCTTTACTGGGGGCTTCATAACTTTTTTCTTTTTTTTTAACTATTTTAAGGACATCCAAGGGCAGTATATAGAGCAATTGTTGGGAAAGAAGTGAACAAAATTTTAAAAAATTGCCAAGCCTAATTGTCCAAAAATGGACACTAGCTAAAGTTCCAAAAAATGAAATCCCTACAACCAGTCAGTGTGTGTTCACTGTGAAGTGCAGTCAGGGGAATTGGGAATAACATTTTAAAAGGACTCTGGCCACAATTCCCAGATAATCAGGTATTTTAGCTGAAATCTTGGCAGTGAATGCACCAGCAGGCTTGAAAGCCTTCTCCATACCAAGAACACTGGGGTAAATCCCATGCTTGCCTGAAGAATGAGAACCTGAGGCAGGAACAGTTCCTGCGGTCTGATACAACTCTGGTGGAGGTCTCCTACTGCCAACCAGGCAGAAGTGCCTAAACATTTCAGAAAGTCTCAGAGGTCTCAGCTCTTCTCCTTTCAGCTCCCCTTTGCAAGAGTTCTTTGTTAAAAAAAAACAAAAGCAAACCAACCAAACAAAAACAAATAAACAAAAAAACCCAAACAAAAAAACCCAAAGAAGACTAAAAGACCTGAAAACTGATTCTGGTGAACTACTTGAAATTGAGCATAGTGATGTGTGTTGAGCATAGTGGTGTCTGTTGAACATGGGCTTACACCTCATTGCTGGGAAACATCAGGACAACTCAGAGTTATTCTTTGCAGCCATGTAAGAGGGAAACAGTATTATCGAGTAAGATCCTCTGTCTTCTGAATCTAAAGGAAACAGAGGAGCTGGCAGAGCAAATCCAGGCTACTCCAAGATCACAGACACCACTTTCTCTGTATGGAGCTTCTTCTCATGACACTCCAGAAGGACTTGCTTGATAGGAATGTTGGATTGAAAAATATATATCGCCAAATTTTGCCCTTACTCAACATCTCTTAATTTTTATGATAGAGTCCTTTATAGAGCTCTGCTGCTGAGGAAGCCTCCAAAATTCTCCAGGAAATGCAAAAGATTAATAATTTTTCTTTAATCAAAACTTGGCAGACATTGAAACAGACAGCACTGAATATCTAGAAATTAACATTTAACACACAACAAATTACTTTTAATTTTCCTTTCTGAAAGTAAAAAGCAAAAGCAAAGGAGAAAAATGAGGAAGTTGCTGTGTCACAAGCAACAGTTTGAAATAGAATTTATCAACAGTTTTTCTTTTTTTAATCCCATCTCCAAGAAAGACTCTTTCCATACAGGTCCTGTTCAGTTTGCAGAAAGCTGGGCCTGTTTTTTGTTTTCTTGCTCTAAAGACTACTGAGATTAGTAAACCCCAAGGACTCAATTAAGCTTCCCCCTTCTGACTGTTTTTTGGTGTTGCTGTTTTACAGTTTCTAGAGGCTGGGAGCTGGTGACCTCAGGACATCTACCTAGCAAATTTTTTGGCAGATTGTGTTTCTGTGAAGGTGAAATCCATTACTTCATAGAGGGCCAAACTGAAGCTTCACTTTGGAATGGGAAAAACACCTTTTTATACCATAATACCACTGCTTTCACTTGGAGTGATGCACTGAATGGCAATATTTTAATATTTATGTTTATATTTTGTATTAACTCATTGTCAACATTTAGTTATTTTTACAGGATTTCACATTTTATAGCAATGATATAAACTCATGTTACTGTGTGGTTTCCCTGCAGTTGGCTATACCGTTACAAATATCTGCAGCCCAGTGATTTTAATATTTTTAAATTGATTTAACACATGTAATTATAACAGGCTATCATCAGAGTGATTTTAGTTCACTTTTATCCTAAACAAAGTATGAAGCGGAACTGTCTGGTAGTTTGTTTATCAGACTCCAAATGAGTAACAGAAGCATTGAACAAGTCAGTTTTATGCTGATGTATGCTGCAACACAGTCTCACTGGACTTGTTTCTCTGGGATCACCTGTAAATCTAACATTTTCCCCTGGGTATTTCTAAATACTAATAAAATCGTTCAGAGTTCTGCATCCCCTTGAAGAGCCATAAGAAACTCTTGATTCTAAAACAAGCTTCACACAGCAGATCGTGTTTTACTGTTGGGTTTTGTATTGGGGTTTTTTTTGGTTGTGTGTTATCTGGGTTTTGTTGGGTTTGGTTTTTTTTCTTTTCCCAAAATGAGTAAGGACTGTGCTGGAGTTTTTATTTTGATCAGAAATCAGTACCAAAACCCTAGCAACACATTATAATAATTTAATCAAACATCTTTAAGAGCAGGTTGTTCTGTGTTATCTGAGTGGCCTGTCACACATCACATACTACGTTATAGCATGTGCAAATCTCAGTACCTGCACAGATGTTCTTGTGTGCATTTATACACATCACTTGGTCTGCATAGATGCATATAATTTATATGTCTCAGATAGGGTTGTCCAGGTTGACCAAAACTAGATCTTTCACTCAGAATATGCTAATAACATCTAGAATAGTTGGGATTCAGTCCTGTTGAAACCAGAATTCACAGAAAGAAGGGTTTTTTTGTTGTATAATATGTATCTCTATATTACTGTGTGGTAAGAACACCTTCCTATAATCCATAGGGTTTTCTTTTCTTTTTTAATAGCCATATTTCTTGTGCAAATGTTATAAAAGCTATACACAACAGGTTTATTTTACTATTTAGTTAATTCAAAGCTTCTCTGAACTGATCCAATTTAAACAACTGTAGGCACTCGGACTGAAACCAACAAAAAAATTACTTTCTCCAATGTTGATTTTCAAATTGTTTGAAGGACCCCAGAGATTACATGATAGATGTTTGGCATCTCTCTGTTAGGATCATTTTTTATTTTTAATAGAAATTTTCTGACTGAGACAAAAAGCCAAGCAAGTTAGTGTCTAGCAAAGTATATCTCATGTGGATAAAGCAATGGAAAAATAAAAAAATTCCAAGCATCATGCAGCACCTCAATCCCTTTACATGACCCAAGCATCTTTGAAGCTAGTAGTAATTCATCCATTTATGGATCTGCATCTGTTAGCTTAATAGGTGACACAAGGCTGGATTTTAAATGAGTCTAACCCAATAACCAGACTTATTTAATAGACTTTTCAGGAAGACAGAGAAGGAAGCCTTAATGTTAAGAAACCCTAGCTCAAAGTATCAGTTCCAGTAGCTCCAATGGCTAACATTGATCCTTTCTGTCTGTCTGTCAGTATATTAAACCTTTCTGTCTGTCTGTTATAACTTTCCTTTGTATTTGCTTCTCTCTGGCTATCACATTTGCACTAAGACTCCTTTTTCCCTGCTGTTAACCCATGTGAACGCACAGGTGTCTGCATAATAAATGAACAAAGGAATTTCTTTTTCATGGTTGTTGCTGCTAGAACTTGCACATCACATGCAACTATTTTTCTTAATTAGTCCCAAAATGCAACTGATATTATGTGTCCCACTCTCTGTCACTCAAACTACATCAAAAAGCGAAGTAACTTGGTTGTTCATAATAAAGGTAGTATCTTGTTTTCTTTTACAGGGCTGTTCAGGCAGAACATGATTGTCTCTTCCTGTATGCTGATCTAACTCCATTGACTTCAGAAGAATTACTCTCTATTTATTTTGCTGAGAGATGAAGAGGCTGATGATTTTCTACCTGAGATGAGTTTCTGGCACAATAGAAGTATTATTATATGTGTTGGGAAAAAACCCAAACATTCTGTGTGGTGTGCACAAACAGAATGTCCCACATAACTCAGTTAGTTTAACATAAGAAATGTTTTTTCTCAGAAAAAGCCAATAAGCTAGAGCTACATTTTATTTAATGGTTTGGAGAAAAAATCCAAAATGTAGCCATATGAGAAATGTACTTCATTTTTTTGTTTTTGAGCAAGTCAACAAGTAAGGCAAGAGTGCATATTACCAAATTTGAGAGCACAGCCTAGAAGAGCATACTGAAAGGTCCCTTGTAATGCACAATTGGATGCAATGAAAAGATGGAGTGCTTTGTGTACCTGCAGAGCACTTTGCTGAACTGATTGGTTTCAGATGCTGTGAATCTCCAACCTTGATATTGGTAGACATTAAAACAACAGTGTAAATCTTCTGTCTCTTATTCTCTCCTGATTATAGACATGGCAGAACAGAATAAACACAGCAAGGCATCTTTGCATTGGAGACAGTTTCAGGGAAAAATACAACCCTGGCGTAGGAAGGCAAAACTCTTATTGACTTCAGACAGTGCTATGCTGGATTGCTCCCGGAATGAGTTTGATCCTCAGTGTCTTTCTAGTAACAAGAGCTGTGGCAAGAACATTGAGCACTACAAGCAGAGAATTAGCAGTTCCAGTATTATCCATGTTGTCAAAAGACATGGAGAGCAAGCAGGAGGCAGAAGGAAATACTGTGCATGCTTAACTGGTTTGCAAATATAGGCTGATTAAATCAGCAGCAACATATTGACAAAGTTAGGACTTTTTTCTGCTCACTTCTAACTGTACTTAAAAAAAAATGACATGTTTAAACCAGTTTAAAGCAGATATTGTGATGCATTAAATGCAAAGAAAAGGAAGTAGTTAGATGGTGAAGACTGTAACAACACTGTATGTGATGCTGTCTTTTATATTGAGTGCTGAAAACATTTCATACATAAACATTGCAAACCAGTATGTATCCTACCTTGAAAATAGATAGTCAATATCTTAACATGAATAAGAAAGCTCACCTAGGCATACAAGAAGTCTGGGAATGTTTATGTATGTTCTTGTTGAAACTGATGTATTCAGTTCATGTCTGAACTCCAAGTAAAGCCTTTCTGTTCAATATTATTGTATTTCATGACAGGCCAAGGAGAGCTTTAGTCTGAAAAAAAAAGGACTAAATTCTAGTAACCTCCAATAGAAAATAAAGCCCTACCATATTAAGACAAAAAAAAAAAAAAGCCAGCAGCAGACATCAAATGAGGCAGAAAGAAATAAAAAAGAAACTGGCAGCCAGAGACAGGTGAGAAAAGAACAGTAACAGGCATACCAGATTTTCAAATACATATTCCCTCTCTCTCTCTTCTCCACACTTAGCAACAAGACCACTTGCAGCCAGAGGCATGCATCCTGCTCCTGGTGCATCCCTCTGGCCTGTGTCCAGCATCACTTGGACCACACTGGGGATCAGAGGAAGGCACAGGGGAGATAGCTGAAAGAGTGCTGGCTACTTCCCCTTGTCTCTAGAGTGCTCCTTTCCCTTTGCCCCATGTTACCGGCAAGTGGCTGTGTTTTGCCAGCAGGTCCATAGGAGCCGATACCTAGGAAAGGAAAGTCTGGGCATCCCACTTGATCAATGCTGTCATCTGGAGAGGCAGCACCTCTACAAACAGCCACCATGCCAAGAAAACCTTAATCCCAAAAAGATCTGGTTATGAATTTGTGTGCCTTTCTTTGTCTGCCTCCTTCTGTTCTGTTTGCTCTCTCTTCTTCTTTTCCTTATGCTTAGAGCATGGGCCTGATCTTTTCCTCATATCTGTTGAGCACCAGACACTTCCTATGACGCTGGGTAAAAAAGTCTTCTGAAAAGTCCTTTTCAGACATAAAGAATATAGTCCTAGGGTTTATTATATTATAGCACCTGAAAAGAAAGGGGCTTCAAGCTAGGTAAGGTTTGTTTCTGAACTAGATGAAGCTATGCAAGCTACAAATGACCAATAAAGTCTTTCGAGTATAGGTGCACTGGGAAATTATTCCAGATATGTTTGTGGATTCAGTTTTGTGAGTTTATCTGTATAAATGGTTTATAGAAATAAATGTCACATTCCTGATAAAATGAAAGATACCTGGAGCTTCTATTGTGAATAATGCCAGCTTATCAAAGATAAAAGAACTGATGAATTATAGCTATAGTTTCTGTATGCAAGCTCTAATTTTTTAACCTATGAACAAGTAAACTGTGAAGGGATGGACTGATTTCTGATAAAATAAGAGCTGATAAAAGCCCTGGTGCAGAATAAAGTATACTTGGGTTGTTTATAGCAAGCAATTATTTTTTCTCCCTAATCTCCTGACCTTCGCTGCTGCTACTAACTCAAGACTATCCTCTCAAATGAAGTGACACTGCAAAGCAAAATATGCGCTTCCTTCAGGCAAAGGTCATATAGGACAACCCAACATGAAAATAGGTTTTATTCTAAACTATAGGTCTTCTGCCAAGTTACAGAAGCATAATTCCCCTACTATCTTTCCTTTAAGCAAAAGAGATCTAAGAGATCACCCTAGGAGCAGCTTCTGAGCTTCATCTAAACTAGCCCAGTGGAAATCAAGTGACATACAATGTGTGAAGAAAACTATATACTTAACCATGAGGTACTCATTGATTCAGAGAATGTTTGTTGGAAGGTTCCTGTGTAAGTCATCTAGTTCATCCTCTCCCCTGAAGCAAAATTCTCACCAGCTGTAGATTAGGTAAGGCATGACTTTGCCTTCTCAAGTCATGAAAACCTCCAAGGGTTGAGAATCCTTCAACCTGCACTATTCCAGTGCTGCAATCTTTTTTAGGAATTTATTCCAAACATTTCATCTAAACTTCCCAGCTGCCTTAAGTGCTCATTACTTTTCCGGATGTTATTTTGGATTATTTGGATATTTTTTGGATTATTTGGATAATGACTAACTCAAGGTACCTATTAGTGATTATAGTCTGGTTGTGTATTGTTTCAAGCTAGTTTTTGAAGACAGTACCTATCACCAGCTGTCATGGTTTAAACCCCACCATGCAGCTTGCTCATTTACTCCCCTCCCCTTCTTGCCCTCCCCTTACTCCTGGAGGGATGGAGAGGAGAATTGAAAAGAATGCAACTTCCACGGGTTGAGATAAGAACAGTTTAGTAACTAAGGTATAACACAAATCACTACTGCTACCACCAATAATAATAATGATGATAAAGGAAATAATAAGGGATGAGAATACAACGCCTCAGCACCAGCTGACCGATAACTCGCCCCCACTCCACCCAACCGAGCACCAACCGATAACTCGTCTAACCCCACAGTCCCTAGCCCTTCTGGGTAACTCTCAGTTACATCCTGGGCATGACCTCTTTGGTCAGTTTGGGCCAGGTGTCCTGTCTCTGCTTCCTCCCTACTTCCCCTCCTCCCTGGCAGAGCAGGGAGGCTCAGAAAGTCCTTGGCCAGACCAAACATTTGAGCAGTAACTAAAAACATTGGTGCTATCAGCACCGTTCCCAGGCCAAAAGTCAAAAGCACAGCTCTGCACCAGCTACTAAGAAGGAGAAAAAAGGACTGCTACTGCTAAATCCAGGACACCAGCACTTACTAAACCTTATCCTGTCACAAACTTGCATTTTGTAGAATGCAAGATTTCAGCTGAAGTCCATTTTTTGTAAGTCTCTGGAGACTTGAATATTTGAAATAAGGGATTTGTCTCAGTGACGCGGTTGATGCGTGTCCCTGAGTACATTAGATGAATCACCCCCCAATTGAATGGGCAATCTAGTAGAGTCCCCATTAAGAGAGCTGGACAGTGTCCTGGGTTCAGCAGTAGCAGTCATATTTCTCCTTCGTGGTAGCTGGTGCAGTGCTGTGTTTTGACTTCCAGCCTGGGAACAGTGCTGGTGAAACCGATGTTTTAGGTTGTTGCTAAGTGATGTTTACCCTGACCAAGGACTTTGTGAGGCTCAGGCTCTGCCAGGGAGAAGGGGAAGCCGTGAGGAAGCAGAGATGGGGTGCCTGACCCAGGCTAGCCAAAGAGGTATTCCATACCACAGCACATCATGCCCGGGGTGGGGGGTGACTGGGAGTTACCCGGAAGGACAGGGGCTTCCGGGTAGGACTCGTTTCTTGGCAAGTGGTATCGTATTCTCTTCTCTTGTTGTTTTCTCTCATCATTGTTGTCGTTGGTAGTAGCAGTGGTGATTTGTGTTGTACATTGGTTGCTGGACTGTTCATGTCTCAACCCATAGGAGCTGCACTCTTTCGATCCCCCTCCCTGTTCCTCTGGGAGCAGGGAAGGGGAGAGCCCCGGGGGGGGGGGGAGCCTCGATTGCTGTCAGCCCGGCACCACTCACTGGGAGTGAGTGAACAAGCTGTCTGGCTAGGGTTTAAACCACGACAGTTCTTTTTGGCACCCAACGTGGGGCACGAGGGGTTGAGATAACAACAGATCTGACCGGATTAATAGTCACGCGTCACAATGCTGATTTATTGGCTCTCAAGGTTGTTCCTCTTGATCTCACAGTTTCAGTATATCGTATCTTAACTTCCACCCAGTATTTGCTGTATTAGTGTTTTTCAAGTGTGGGGCTTGGGCTAAGGTTTTTGTCTCATTGTACTTTATGGTAATGACTTGTAATGCAATAGAATCATTGATCATGAAACTGATCTGGCTTATGTTCCCAGTGTGGTCACCACCTTTATACTTTCGGAGGTATATAATAGAAGTGCTTAGCAATTACACATCTTTTTTCACCTTCTCAGGTGCTCAACCTGTGAAGGAGACATCCTTTTACCCTCCCAGTCCTCCCCCCAGACCATTTACATTTGAGAGTTTTGAAGTTTTTGAATGGCCTTTTAATGCTGTTAAGACTTGTTTGCTGATGGTGATGGGAATCACCATGCTAGCACACATACAGAGTGTGTTTTGCCCACGACTGATTTCAAAAGTTAAGCAGAGTCAGGTTTGGGTCTTGTCTGGGGTCAAACGACAATGTAGGAGGACCAAGAGATTTTCCCTGAGGCTGGACAGCGATGAGTGGCAGGGTGTGCGGGATAGTATGGGCAAGTATCTAGGTCAGTGGGCCCCTCCAGTACTTTGGAATTTCACTACCCAACAACTGCAAAATCCAGAAGAATTAGTAAAACACTTAATGAGGTGTGTGGTCATTCTGGCCATACCTGAGACGGACAAATCATGGCAACGTGCTGGGGCTTGGCCTATGCTTACAGGGCCTTGTTCAACACTATCCAGCACCTTCAAAAGGAAAAGAATGTTGGCGGATCTGAGGGCAAAGCAGCAGTCAGTGCAGCTACTCCAGCTCCAGGCACAGCAGCTTCACCACCCCCAGCGACAAGTACAGTCGCTACTCAAACCTTGGCTGCAATGAACAGCGCAGCTACCCCAGTGGCAAGTACAGCAGCTGCTCAGACTTTGACTGCAATAGGCAGCGTGGTTACCCCAGCTCCAAGCACAGCAGCTGCACCACCCCCAGCAGCAAGTACAGTTGCTACTCAAACCACAGTGATAATCACTGCAGCCAAACCAGAGGACCAATTCGTACCAATATCGGTTGCCCCTGTACGCAAGAGAACAAGCAAAAAAGAGGCAAGAAGGGTGAAGCGAGATGAAGAACCAATGAATTCACCACCCGGTCCAGAATCTGATCAGGAGTCATCATCACATGACAAAGAAGAAGAAGAAGAGGTAACTTCTCGACCTCAGACCTCAACCGAGCTACGGAATATGCGAAAAGATTTTCCCTGTCAACCAGGGGAGCACATCATCACCTGGTTGCTCTGATGTTGGGACAATGGGGCCGATGGTCACAAACTAGAAGGTACAGAAGCCAAGCAGCTGGGATCACTTGCTAGAGAAGGGGGAATTGACAAAGCAATTGCAAGAGAGAAAAAGTCCTTAAGCCTTTGGAAGCAGCTCTTGGCAGCTGTGAAAGAAAGGTTTCCATACAAGGACGATTTTAGGAGTCGTTCGGCCAAGTGGGCTACTAGAAGCAAAGGCATCCAGTCTCTGAGGGAATCAGCCATTGTAGAGACGATCTATCACATCAAGCCGAATAACGGGGATACACCTATAGATCCAGATGAAGTTGAATGTACACGACCCATGTGGCGAAAACTGACACGGAATGCACCATCATCATATGCCCATTCATTGACAACAGTGTGGAATGACATAGTACCACTAACAGTGGATGAAATGGTTCATAAACTCCGACAGTTCGAAGACAATCTCACCCCTTCCATCATCTCAGCTGTGGAAAAACTGTCCCAGGACCTCAAACAGTTGAGGGACGATCTATCTGATTTATCCAGCTCCTCACGTGTACCAACACACCTCTCAGCTATTAACAAAAGGCGTCCTATTGTTCGAGAGAGGAGATACAGAAGGTATACGCCACGGGCTACCCTATGGTTTTACCTGCTGGATCACGGAGAAGACATGACAAAGTGGGATGGAAAACCTACTTCAGCTTTGGAGGAACGGGTGAGTGAACTGAAGAGGGGAGCAAGGGCCAAGACTGATTGCCCCATGAGAGCTACGGCTTCAGTCTCTGGTGAGCAGTTTCCAGATGGAGTGGAAGAGCTGATTTTACTCCAGCTCCTGTGATAATGAAGAATAATCCCTTTTACCGTGACTTAAGTGTCCAATGCTGCGATGACCATGAGAGGGGCCCTGCCTCCAGCCAGGTGGAGGTAGGGGACAATCGGATTTACTGGACTGTGTGGATCAGATGGCCTGGCACATCAGTCCCACAGAAGTATAAGGCTCTAGTAGATACCGGTGCACAGTGCACCCTGATGCCATCAAGCTGTCAAGGGGTGGAACCCATCTATATTTCTGGAGTGACAGGAGGATCCCAAGAGTTGACTGTACTGGAGGCTGAAATCAGCCTGACATTGAGGGAATGGCAAAAGCACCCTATTGTGACTAGTCCAGAGGCTCCATGCATCCTTGGCATAGACTACCTCAGGAGAGGGTACTTCAAAGACCCAAAAGGGTACCGATGGTTTTTGGTATTGCTGCTTTGGAGACAGAGGAAATTGAGCAGCTGTCCACCTTGCCTGGTCTCTCAGAGGATCCTTCTGCTGTGGGGTTACTGTATTTCAAAGAACAACAAGTGTCAATCACAACCACAACAGTGCACCGGCAGCAATATCGCACCAACCGAGACTCCCTGATTCCCATCCATCAGCTGATCCGTAGACTGAAGAGTCAGGGAGTGATCAGCAGGACCCGCTCACCCTTTAGTAGTCCCATATGGCCAGTGTGAAAGTCTAATGGAGAATGGAGACTAACAGTAGACTATCATGTCCTGAATGAAGTCACACCACCATCGAGTGATGCCCTACCAGACATGCTAGAACTTCAGTATGAACTAGAGTCAAAGGCAGCCAAGTGGTATGCCACGATTGATGTTTTCAATGCATTTTTCTCCATTCCTTTGGCAGCAGAGTGCAGGCCACAGTTTGCTTTTACTTGGAGGTTATGTCCAGTTCACTTGGAACCGACTGCCCCAGGGGTGGAAACACACCCCTACCATTTGCCATGGACTGATCCAGACTGCACTGGAACAGGGGAAAGCTCCAGAACACCTGCAGTACATTGATGACATTATTGTGTGGGGCGATACAGTGAAAGAAGTCTTTGAGAAAGGGAGGAAAATAATCCAAATCCTGCTGAAAGCCGGTTTTGCCATAAGACGGAGTAAGGTCAAGGGACCTGCACAGGAGATTCAATTTTTGGGAATAAAATGGCAAGATGGATGTAGACAGATCCCCACAGATGTGATCAACAAGATAACAGCAATGTCTCCACCAACTAATAAGAAAGAAACACAAGCTTTCTTGGCTGCTGTGGGGTTCTGGAGAATGCACATCCCAAATTACAGTTCGATTGTAAGCCCTCTCTATCATGTGACCCGGAAGAAGAATGATTTTAAATGGGGTCCTGAGCAACAACAAGCCTTTGAGCAAATTAAACGAGAGATAGTTCATGCAGGAGCCCTTGGACCAGTCCGGACTGGGCCAGATGTAAAAAATGTGCTCTACAGCGCAGTGCAGGGAGAAAGGTTCTACCTGGAGCCTCTGGCAGAAAGCTCCAGGGGAGACTCGAGGTCGACCCCTCGGCTTTTGGAGTCGGGGATACAAAGGATCTGAGGCCAGCTATACCCCAACTGAGAAAGAGATACTGGCAGTCTATGAAGGGGTTCGAGCTGCTTCGGAAGTGATTGGCACTGAAGCACAGCTCCTCCTGGCACCCCGGTTGCCCGTGCTGGGCTGGATGTTCAAAGGCAGGATCTCCTCTACACATCATGCAGCTGATGCTACATGGAGTAAATGGGCTGCACTAATTACACAACGAACTCGAATAGGAAATCCCAGTCGTCCAGGCATTCTAGAAGTCATCATGGACTGGCCAGAGGGCAAAGATTTTGGAATGTCACCAAAGGAGGAGGTGGTGCGTGCTGAAGAGGCCCCACCATATAATAAACTGTCAGAAAGTGAAAAGCAGTATGCCTTGTTTACTGATGGGTCCTGCCGTATTGTGGGAAAGCATCAGAGATGGAAGGCAGCTGTATGGAGTCCTGGACAACAAGTTGCAGAAACTGCTGAAGGAGAGGGTGAATCGAGTCAGTTTGCAGAGGTGAAAGCCATCCAGCTGGCCCTGGACATTGCTGAACAAGAAAAGTGGCCAGTACTTTATCTCTATATTGACTCATGGATGGTGGCAAATGCCCTGTGGGGGTGGTTGAAGCAATGGAAGCAGAGCAACTGGCAACGCAGAGGTAAACCCATCTGGGCTGCTGTACTGTGGAAAGATATTGCTGCCAGGGTGCGGAACCTGGTGATGAAGGTACGTCATGTAGATGCCGATGTACCCCAGAGTCGGGCCACTGAGGAACACCAGAACAACCAACAAGTGGATAAAGCGGGTAAGATTGAAGTGGCTCAGATGGACTTAGATTGGCTACATAAAGGTGAATTATTTTTGGCCCGGTGGGCCCATGACACTTCAGGCCATCAGGGCAGAGATACAACATATAGATGGACCCGTGATCGAGGGGTGGACTTAACAATGGACACTATTGCCCAGGTTATTCATGAGTGTGAAACATGTGCTGCAATTAAACAAGCCAAGCGGTTAAAGCCTCTTTGGTATGGAGGACGATGGTTGAAGTATAAATATGGGGAAGCCTGGCAGATTGACTATATCACACTGCCACCAAGCCGCCAAGGCAAGCGCCATGTGCTTACCATGGTGGAAGCAACCACCGGGTGGCTGGAAACATAGGCTGTGCCCCATGCCACTGCCCGGAACACTATCGTGGGCCTTGAGAAACAGATTTTGTGGTGACACGGCACCACAGAGAGAATTGAGTCAGACAATGGGACTCATTTCCTGAACAGCCTTATAGACACTTGGGCCAAAGATTATGGCATTGAGTGGGTATATCACATCCCCTACCATGCACCAGCCTCTGGGAAAATCGAACGGTACAATGGGCTGTTAAAAACTACACTGAGAGCAATGGGTGGGGGAACTTTCAAGCATTGGGATACACACTTACCAAAGGCCACCTGGTTGGTCAACACCAGAGGTTCTGCCAACAGGGCTGGCCCAACCCAGAAGTCAGAACTGTCACATATTGTAGAGGGAGACAAAGTTCCTGTGGTGCATATGAAGAATTTGCTGGGGAAGACAGTCTGGGTCATTCCTGCTTCAGGTAAAGGCAAACCCACTCGTGGGATTGCTTTTGCTCAGGGACCTGGATATTCTTGGTGGGTAATGCAGGAAGATGGGGAAGTCCGATGTATACCTCAAGGGGATTTGATTTTAGGGGAAAACAGCCAATGAACTCAATTGTATGTTGTTGCCTGCTGTGTAATACTTTTATAGCCCATCAACTAGATGTCTCCAGGTCACCAGCGACTGGCCCTGACTTCCCTCCAGCCATCATCCCAACAGAGAATGAACTTTGAACATCATTTACCGAATGGACTCGGCAGCATTATAGGGATTGGTCCATGCACTAAGAAAATGATCTTTTCCTCTTGGTCTGTATGTATGTGGATGTATATATGTGGGAGAGGGATGGTGTATTGAAAATGTGGGATCTGAGCACGACGTGAATGGTATGGAATAAGGGGGGATAATGTCCTGGGTTCAGCAGTAGCAGTCATATTTCTCCTTCGTGGTAGCTGGTGCAGTGCTGTGTTTTGACTTCCAGCCTGGGAACAGCGCTGGTGAAACCGATGTTTTAGGTTGTTGCTAAGTGATGTTTACCCTGACCAAGGGCTTTGTGAGGCTCATGCTCTGCCAGGGAGGAGGGGAAGCTGTGAGGAAGCAGAGATGGGGTGCCTGACCTGGGCTAGCCAAAGAGGTATTCCATACCACAGGACATCATGCCCGGGGTGGGGGGTAACTGGGAGTTACCCGGAAGGACAGGGGCTTCCGGGTGGGACTCGTTTCTTGGCCCGTGGTATTGTATTCTCTTCCCTTGTTATTTTCTCTTATCATTGTTGTCGTTGGTAGTAGCGGTGGTGATTTGTGTTGTACATCGGTTGCTGGACTGTTCATGTCTCAACCCGTAGGAGTTGCACTCTTTCGATCCTCCTCCCCGTTCCTCTGGGAGTGGGGAAGGGGAGAGCCCTGGGGAGGGGCCGCAATTGCTGTCAGCTCGGCACCACTCACTGGGAGTGAGTGAACAAGTTGCCTGACTGGGTTTAAACCACGACAGACAGGCTGCTGGGCACAAAGGTCTCATCTTTTCTGGGACACTGGCAGGCTGGTCAAATGTAAAGGGTATGAGGAACCCCCCCTTGTAATCTGTCAGTATTGACGTGAGGGACAAATTCAGACAAGAAGGTGCAAGCACTACACAATCTTTAGACATAAACCACTGACCAAGTCTGAGACCAGACTGGATCCAGCCACACCCAGACCGTTTAATATGTGAGAATCAGCTAGAAAGCAAGGGGATGTTTTCGGAATCTCATGATTCAACAGGACTGTCTCCTTAACTCACCTTGTCCACTGGACTAAAGTCACCACCTGTTCCATACAACTATCATTAACTAATTGTTTCTCAGTATCCAGGTTACTAATTAAATTATGGAAGCATAAATACCTCAACTCATTTTTTTCTTAGGTGCCAACTAGAGACCAATCTATTGATTACTACTAATTAGACTTTTTTTGTCTTCCTTGTCCAACAACAGGCCCAAGTTTTCTCCATGTTTCCTTTTGCGACTAGCATACTTACTAAAGTTACATTATTCTCCTAGTCTAGACCTCGTTTTAGTTCCATCTGAGCTCTGGTACTTTAGCAAACACATCTTACATTTTACCCAATCACCACAGGTGGCTGAGTCATGTGACATTTTTTCTGAACTGTTTTTCTTGTTATATCCCCATAGAATACCCAGGGTTCATTGTTCTTGATCCCAAGACCACCTGAAGACAAGCCTCTGATCTCATACTGGAGCTGAACCTTCAAGCTTCTGTATACAGGATGCAATCCTCCCTCCTCTTCTCTCCCCAGAGAAGACTGTGCCTAATGTACGCATGCTGTCCCACTCAGTCTCTGTGACTGTGCTCACACTATAGCTCTGCAACCAATTACGATCCTGCAATTCTTTCTTACCATTTCTCAAGATCCATACACTAATGTAAAGATACTAGAGGTAAGTCTCAGAATGTATTTGCATATGAGTACACACTTGTTTCATGGGAGACTTTGTCACAGAAATATACTAGCTGTAGTAAACTGAATCAATTAGGTGATCAAAGATTGGAGGCTTGGTAGAGAAACATACTATAGAAGAAAAAACAATCTGCTTTTAACAGAAAACTGATCATTCAGAAACAGTCATTGGCCCCATGTAATGGCCAGTCTTGATCCTGGAGAGCAGGCAATTTTTGTGATGTACCACCACTAATACTACAGGTGGTTGAGGCATGGGACACTTTTTACAAACCTTCTTCCCTTCCCATTTAAGTTTTTATGGGCAAAAACTGCCTATCACTTGGATAACCACAGAGTTGTCATTGAGTCACAGCACAAACCAGCCCTACTCTGTGTCTGGGTTTCATTCAGTGACTGACAGTGAATTCTACAAGTAGAATATACAGAGTGCAAAATATTTTCTGTTTCTTTTGTTCTGTGTTTACTGGCCATTACATTCAGCTTCCTCATTAGTATTTCTACAATTTCACATTTTTATTTCCTTTGGTTCTCTTGGATGAGTTTTATCTGAGCCATGTGATTTGCTATACATGACTTACAGGAGCTGCTCCCTAGGATTCACTGCAGGAATATGTCCATCAGTCTGGTATTTGCATACTTGTCTGTCAAAGCCATTACCTCCAAAATCTAAGTCTTTCTTTTTTCTCCATAACTGTTTTGTCCGTATGTGCCATTGACAGTGCTCCATTGTAGCTTGTCACTGTAGCCACAGTATTCTCCATGATAGCTTCTCTATGTTGCCCTCCAGTTCCTTCACCAAATCTGTTTGGGTGGGTGAGGTTTGCTGCAGCCTGCACTGTCTCAGACAGTCTCTTTAACAACTGTTTCATAATTATTAACCTGTTCACTTCAACCCAAACCACCAAGAACATTGTAAAGAAGAAAAACTTCTCCAAGCATTCCACCTTCTCAAATTTCGAGTATCTGCTTTTTAGCCACATAGTCTGTAAATGTATCCACATCTGGGGTCTGGTGGTTCGCTGTTTTCATCCTGCCAAAGAAATAAATGAGAGTGTGCCTCACTCTGCTGGCACTTATCAAAGGTGATCACCCAGCCCAAGATTAGTGAAGACTTACCAGAAACGTATCCATCTATACAAGCTAACAAATATTTAAAGTAGTTTCTACAAGAGCTGTTGTCATAATTGCTGTGGTTTGCAGGCTGATTTAGATGCTATTCATGGACTATTGATGTTCCTCTCTAAATTGCATGAAGTTGTAAACACAAGAGCATTATCATCTTATTTTCATCAGGCAATCCTCAGTGGTGCTTAGGAGGATTATTTCTTCTTAATGGGAACTCTGACAAAAGTGCACAAACCTCATCTTTCACTGACATCAATTTTTCTAGATAGGTAGATTGAGAAGAAAGCTTCAGCTTCTGCCACATTCCACAGTGCATCACAATGTACCAACATGCCTCAGAAGCTTACACTGTAAGCATCTGCTTTTGGCTATAGACAGAGACAAGATACTGTACTAGATGGTGTAGTCTGATCTGTCAGGACTAATTTAATCTTTTTACATTCTTGCCTTCCTGACTCAAGTAGAGACTAAAAGGGTAATGTGAAGGCCCTGACTGCTACATACACTGTCTTTCTGATGAGCAGCTGTTTGCAACCTACTGAGTTGTGCTCTACTTCCTCGGTAATTTAGTTGCTCTCTGTAGAACTACGATTTTATGAGGGGGAAAAAAATAAATCTGTGAATGAGAAGCAATATTTCCTCCTGCCTGTATTAAAGGTGACCAAGGCCACAGAAGGAGAAAAGCTGCAGAATACGAAGAGTGGTTGCAGTGACAAAAAATGGCATACATTGTTTTTCTGTCCCTAGATAGGGGAGAATTGGGTAAAAGGCTGAAAAGTAATGCCTTTTGGTAAAAGGGTGCTGTCATCATGATCAATAGCTGCAGTGACAACCCAGACTCCTGCGGACTGATAGTAACAAACACAAACATTTCCCATTCAGATAAATGCCCCTGGGGATAGATGGCCTGTTTGGCTTGAAATATTCATTCTTTGTTATTTCTTTGCACCAGTTGTGTTGAAATAGTCAGTATCCCTTCTTATCTTGTGGTAGCAAGGCTTTGGGACTAACTGATCAGAAGACTATACTTCAGGTATACTATTCTATCATATTCAGATAAATTATTTTCCTTAATACTCAGATATATAGTCTTGGGGAAAAGAAGACTACACGTAAAACGTAAAAATGCAAGCCAAACAATTTATTCCCCCATTAACTTGAGAGGTGTCTGTCTATCCTCAGTTTTTTTTTATTTAATATAACACCAGTTTATTGCTTTATGAAATATTTATGTTCTGACAGTCCTCCTCTATGGACCTCTCTAAGGTGTATCTCAAAGCCTGCTTAGTTTTTGCACTGTGTTCAGGATTGTCTTTTCATAGCAGAAATAGGAAGCATTATTTGTGCAATGGAGTAGCTCATGCTTTGTGATGGTTTAAGGTAATGTGAAGTGTAAGTGGCCCAACTATAAAAGCATTCCATTTATCTGTTACAAGGTAGTCTATCATACAGTATGTTGCACTGCCAGCAATATTATTGTTTCATGCACTGAGCCTGACTGTGTCTACCATTCTAGCAAAATGTTTAAATACCTACAGATAAACTGGGATGTTTTTTATCTTAACACAACCCCCACTGCTACAAACCCTTAATACTATTTGCTATGTTTTCTTTTAAAACACCTGTGAAACACTTACTGGATTTTAGGAACATAAAATCACCATCCCAATGACCTACATTTATCTACTGAACTGGACAGGAACAGCTACTGAACAGATACAGGCACTACAAAAAGTTGGACATGCTCTTAACAGTTGACCTGGAAAGCCTGCACAAACTTCCAACAGTTGCTATGCACTTTTCTCTTTTCTACCTAGAGCAGGACCTCTGTGTATGCTATGAAACAGCTCATGCAACAGAAGACTTGGATTTGATTTGAGCTACTGACTATTGCCTGTGAGCATTCGCCTTCTCTATTCTAATGCAAGCTCCAAGACAAAACTCACCTAGGGTCAGTTTCTGAAAAAAATTACATATACTTTCCCACATGTGGATGTTCCTGAGGACTCATAGCACTGCTTTCTTTTTTTTCACTGCATGACTGAAAAATGTTGATAGTGTGCTGTGGAGGAAATGCTTCCTACTCTCCATACCTCTGTGATACATAAAGGGGTCCCAGCTCCAGGCACCAACTTCTTTAAGTACAAAATCCCCAGGAAAGAAAGTAGGGGGGGTTGGGGTTTTTTGTTTTCTTTTTTTTTTGGTTTCTTTTTTTGTTTTGTTTTATTTTTTAACAAAGAAACAGCCAGCTGACAACTGCTAAGCACAGCAAGCAAACAGCTGCCTCAGTGTACCAAGACTATCAAGACTCTTGCCCTAGTGTTAGCATAACTTTAGCATATTTGTTCACTGTGGCTAGAAAGAAATAGGTAAAAGTAATGGAGAGGCTCATTTTGTGCCTGGTAGGCTGGTATCTTTTATGCTGCTGTCTGTTATTGACTAGATCACATTGACCATGATGTTTCAACACTGTAATTCATCAGACAGATGCTGACTAGCTACTTGTCCATTGTTTATTTATGAGCAGGAAAGGATTTCCAAAGGTGTTCACATAACTTAGAACCCAGCAATCAATATGTATATGTATTTTTTTTAGGTTACAAAATAATAAACCTAAGTTAAATTATATTTTGTTTTATGAGAGAGAAAAAAATGAACCCTCAAGGGATAAACAAACTGTTGTTACTGAAAGAATTACCCATTCAGGATGGACTCAGCTGCCTAACTCCTCATTAACTATTTATCAGTTCCTTGGAAGGGAAAATCTACTATACAGTGAATTCCCATCAATATTTAATATAGCAGTACCTGAAGTGCTGTACTGAGTTCCTCACTTGTGCAGACGGCATAAGCAAAGTGTATACTGCCACATCTCTTAATGGGGGAAATCTCAGCTAAACCCCAAGGCTTCTTTCTTCAGTTATGGTTTACTTTACATACTTCTTAGAATTGTTCATGACCTGTTGCTGAGCATTTCTGCAGTGTTCATGCCACTCTTTACCTTGAACAGCAAGTGCACTTATTGATCATCAAGCAGTTTAATCTAAAAGACAAAAAAGACACTGTACTGACTTAGCGGTACCATCTTCTGCTTTGGAAAGTACCTTTACTAGACTTGCTAGCTGTCCATCTGTTTGTTTGGTTTTATATAATAAAACTGTCATATCTGATGGGGAGTTTTGTCTTACTGACCTAGTTTTGGTCCCTCACATACAAAGCACACACTATAAAAACTCTCTTCATTAATACAATTTTCTTTCAGTTTGAGAATTATTCATCATAGTCAGAAAACTTCACCGAAAGATTGCTAGCTCTTTTGCTATTTTTATACTGTCTGCTTGCCTGTCCATTTCCTAATTATAGACATTCTGCCATGACAGTTAAACTTACAGCTGCAAGTTTACAGCTATATTGGTTTTTATCACACTTTTAGCCAAGCCTCAGTTCTCAGGATTTTCCATTTTTCTCTGTCTAGAGCCAGTTCCTGACTTTGTGTGATACTGCAGCAGGAAGTGCTTTATTCTGACAGTGTCACATCTGTCTAACCTGCCCTGAAACAGAAGTATAGGAACTCATTTTGGACTGCTCTGGGCAGAAGGTTGTCATGACATTTGTGAAGTCAGGAGTGCACAAAGATGCTGCCTGCTGAAGAATACTAGATGTTCTTGGTCTCAGAACCCACAGCTATCCCAAGAAAAGTAGTTGTTTTTTGTTATAGCTTCAAGGCATCAGAAATTGCCATGGGTCAGCCAGAGGTGGAAGAGAATTCCTCAAATATGAAATACTTTAAAAAGTAATGAACTAACACTATTTTTAAGTTTACCAAAACTGCCTGCTATTTTCTTATTTGCTCTATCACTCTATTCACTACAACCTAATGACTGCTTTGAACTGTCTGCAAAAAATACCCTGGCATAAGCTGAAGATAACCAAAATATTCTTCTTCCCAAAAGGCTTGAACACAGTAGCCTATTTATTCCCACTTGGGCATGAAGTAATCTCTGTTACCTAGCTGCCACAGCAGCTAATCTAACAGCAACAGACCTAGAGAAAAAAAAAAAAGTTAAGTGACTTGCCTGTTCTCAAAGCTGTTGGTCATACACAATAAGCTGCCAATATCTTAGCAGCCAGTGGTGGTATTTTGATCTGATTTCCCTTACAGCATCAGAATATTTTGCTTTTATTCCTTTTCTCTGGCTGCTCATATTGCTCTACAATGATCTCTCTTTGTTTCATTTGGGAACATGGAATGGCAACACGCCATGAAGACTGGGCTTATTCCACTTCATTCCACTTACTCAACTGTTCCACTTCATTCGTTAGTCTCCTCAAGATTTTTTAGAAAGTTTTATCTTATGTAGCATGCAGTCCTTCTGCCAGATGTACATGGAAGCTTTTAAAACTCAAAGCAAAGTCTGTCAAAGGAGTTGCCAATGACCTTTTTACAAGGTTGACCTGTTAATCTAGAGCTGTCACTCAGAATGCAGAACTCATTGTATTTCTGGTAGGAGATTCCCCAAGAGCACATGGCTTGACCAAAAATGTCTAGAATTAGCAAAACACATAAACAGCTCTTAAGCTACCATTAGAAATAACAGCATCTTATAAAATTTAAAAAAATTGATTATAGTATTTACCAATTGCTGTTACTAATTTTCAGGTGAAGACCTTGAATCAGAAAGCTAGTAATGCCTGTATTTCTCTTTCCATAGGTATTTTTTGAGAATACAGTGCATATTCATCAGACCTCAGATGATCATGTAGTATTTTACAAATTTGTGTTATTGGCTGGAGAATTCTGGATCCATAAACTTGTGAAAAGACTTACAGTCAACTGTAGACAGCAGGAAATCATCTGAGGGCATTACCATCAATGTCCACTTCTGCTGGAAGTCTTCTGCCCACTTGTCTCTCTCTGCTACTATGGTTTATAAACCAGACCTTATGTTTACTTATACCAGTTTGCCTGCTTCACAAATGCAGCTGTGTATTAATGCAATGTATATAATTGTGTACGAAATGTTAGTTATGCAGACTGAACATTATTTGTCTTTCCCTCAGATAATAAATTACAATGTGCTAAACAATTATCTTTCATGCACAACTCGTTGATTTGGAAAAAGCTTTAAATTATTGTCCTGGCTCTATCATTTCAGATAAATTATTTTTTACTGGGTTTGGAGCTTGATTAACACTGTGAATTTCCAGTGAATACTCACCTCTCAAGAAACTAGTAGGGCATTTCAGAATGGACATTTCATCTTGGAATGAATCCTCAGAAATGGCAACCTGTAGGCATAAGTGTAAGAAGGAGCAGGAGTGATGGGACAGAAGATTCCTGCATTCCTGCATCTGAGGGATGGAGAAAGAAGGAAAGTCTTGTGACATAGTTGAAATAATGACACTTTGCACTCATCAAATACCATCTTACTCCTAGGTCTGGTGTGTATAGCTGGGAACAGGAGAAAACCTACACACTGTACTACAGGAGGAGGATGGCAAGCAGCAGTGGAAAGGGAAGGTCCTTTCTTTTTTATTTGTGAGGATTCTTTTTTATGTTCATTTGTGACTTATTCTGTGTCCAAGAATACAGTTTTATAGCATATATTCACTCAAATGTCAACATATAAATATTCACTCAGGCATTACATGTATGTGATCTCCTCAAGTCAGATGTAGTAACAATATTATCTCAGTGTGGCAGAATAATGCATTTAGCCTATTCATGCATTTGTAAAGCTATTAGAATAAGTCATAGTCCAGTGTACTTCCCAGAGGAATATTACAGTCTTAGATTGCTATTTACTTAGAGATCTTTGCCTGAAAGGGGTTAAAATAAACCTTAGCTGGGGTTTAAAGCATATCTGTCTGGTTTGTTCATCTCTGCTGTTTAAGGTAATGTAAGAAAAAGGGTCAAAATTCATTTATGGAATGTATTCCAACAGATTTTTTTATTAAAACACTTCTCAAGTCTGACTGATGCTACTTAGTGGCTCTGGTGATGTTCCTATTACATTAAGAATGTGAGAACAGATGCACCAGGTCAGAAAAAAGGTTTGTCATGTCCAGTGTGCTGTCATGAGAGTGTCATCAGACACACTTAGGGAAAAAAAAAAAAAGTGTCAGGAAAGGATAAGTATAAAAAAATCCCAGTTAGCTAACACATCCCAACTTCACTGCTAGAAGTAGCTAGTTTAATGTATAGATCCCAGTTGTATTTTTATTCTGTTGCTTATTAAGAATGGTGTGAAACAATAGCCTGTACCATCCCTGCTGCTTTCACTCCTGATGACCTCACTAGTGCATTAGCTAAAGTGCATGTATCTTAACATAATTGCTTTCCTCTCTCTGTGGAAATAACTGCAAAATCAGTAAGGGTCAGGTCATGTCAACTATAACTGATCAACGAACCCCCAAAATGGAATAAGGCTCAGAGGAGATGGCAAAGACATGCTCATGAAGTTTAGGGAAGAACACAAGGAGTGACCACAGCTGTTGTAAAGAAAGTAGAGCTTACGCCAGCACAAAGGGGGCATTAGGCTGTCCTTTGGTTTAGATAAATGGATCAAATAGTATTGTAAATGGCCTTCCAAGAGTTAATAAAAAAGGTGTGAATGTCTTCCTAAGCCAGCCAGACCATCATATGGGAAATGTACAAGTGGCTCAGCCTAACTTGTATAAAAACTGAGCTGCCAACAAAATGAACTCTGAAGAGACCAGGAAGTTTGAGTTGCCTTCAGTCTATTTGTTCCTTCCCAGTGACTGGGGATACCCAGCACCAGCATATACAGACTGGTAACAAAAATAATATTTTTATTGCTATTTGACCATATATTGCAATTGCTTTATTATCCTTGTGTTGCCATTTCAGTATAATGCTGTATCATTCCACTGAATCAAAATCCCATGTAATGTCAAGTATCTTAAAATAAGTGAATTTGGTCTTAAAACATGAAAACTGTCCTAGTGTGGAAAATCTAAAAGAACCTGGTCAGAGAGTATTGGACTCTTAACATCAACTTAGTTCTATAACACAGAGGCAAAACTAATTTTTATCATTTTGATTTGAAACATCTTCCAATTAAATTGAAATACATGCATTCCAAGACTGTAAATCCCATGAAGGAAAAGCAATCATTTATGGATACAGCTAGCAAGGATAGCAGTAAGATTAAATTATGAGGAAGTGCAGTTTCAATATCAGAATAAAAATCTTCATGGTTAGATTTGCAACATTATGGAATAGCTTCTGAAGAGAAAGTGAAGATTTTCCTGTGGAATTTTCCTGCCAAAGATTTTTCTTAGCATTTGAAACTCCACCGGCAAAATCACTAGGGACCACACAAAAGGAGTTTGTCCACCTCTGTTTTAAATAGCATGTAATTTATTTTAAATCTACTGTATATGATTGCAATACTTTTTTCTAACTCTAATATGAATTTTTGGTTTTCTTGTTACTGATGTCTTTACTATTTCCTACTTTTAAAGACAAAGAAAGTCGAGAATATGATTTATGTTATTAAATGGGAAATATACATAATTTCGAGTGGCAAAATCAGGTTGCGGTGATCTAACTAATGCAGAATGAAAAGAACTGAGTAAAATACAGTTTACTCATTGTTCAGATTAGTATGAAGATGGAGGTCCCAGAGGAACAAAGCAAGGAGACAGGGTTCTTAAAGATTGTGCTAGTCTATTTGAAGGAAAGCAAAATTCATGATAGGGGTGGAGGAAAAAATAATAAAAAAAAAAAAAAGTTGTATGAAAGAAATTCTTGTAGGATGCAGTTATTGCCTGAGGAACACAGAAGTGCTAAAGCATGTAAAAATACAAAAACAAGGTGCACAGAAAGGCTACTGACTCAGACTTTTAGTCTCTCTAAAATTTTGAATGTATTCCTGCTACAGGGGAACATACAGTTTTTTGCAGGCTAGTCCAGTGAATGAAGAATCTGATATTCCTCCATATGATGCTTGAGCGGATTAAAATGTAGCAAATCTTTCATTTATGCTACTCCTATTTAATGCACAAGTAATGAAATAGAGAAAACATTGGTCATTTTTGTAGACCAATAGGCTAAAAGCCTTCTTTTAGTGCTGCTTTTCTCTTTAGGGTGACTAATTAAGTGCTTCTGAGTCTCTTCATATGTCTGATTCAACTTTACTCTTAGAGGTAATGCATAGGCAGAGATACCTGGCAGTGTTTGGGGCCAGGCTGGACAGGGTGGGGAGATTAGGGACTGTAGTGACAGGACAAGGGGTAATGAGTTAAAAATTAAACAGGGGAAGTTTAGATTGGATATAAGCAGGAAGTTCTTTCCTATTAGGGTGGTGAGGCACTGGTATGGGTTGCCCAGGGAGGTTGTGAATGCTCCATCGCTGGTGGTGTTCAAGGCCATGTTGTACAGAGCCTTGGGTGACATGGTTTAGTGCAAGGTGTCCCTGCCTATAGCAGGAGGGCTGGAACTAGATGATCTTAAGGTCCTTTCCAACCCTAACTATTCTATGATTCTAAGATTCTATGTAGGTAGAGAAATACTTATCTGTGAGAAGCATGAGAATCTCTTACCTTTTATTTGGCTTGCTGAGTCCATTTGCATCCAGTTCCAGTATCCACACCAAAATATGCTGAAAATTATGAAATTGTTCTGTGAAGAACTGCAAAAATGAATGGAAAACTGAAAAGTAGGTTACTATTGATCTCCTAGAACCACTCAGTTGGTCCAGTTTATTAAAGAGATTTTTCAGAAGGAAATATAAGCATCAGTTAGAAGAGATACAAAATCAGAGCACTTCTACATAGCAGACAAAGGCTAGATGAAATCAAAAGGGATAAATGCTGTCGCTCTGCAAATTTGATCCAGTTGTGGAACAACTAGTTTTATGGTATCACCAGGTTACAGCTGTCCAAGGGTATCAGATAGTCGATTCCTTGAACTTTTTAAATCCAAGACTAGACATGATTTGAGGTGACTCTTCAGCAATCACATAGCCAAATGCAGTGAATTTATACGGATACTAGTATTTAAGATTGGATGAATTATTACAACAGTCCTTTCTAGCATTTACAATTCTGAGTCTAAAAGTAATTAATTTTTTTTTTAATTGAATGCCTTTCATCCAAGGGATTTGAAGTGCTTAACAAACACGAATAAATTAAACCCCTCAACATTTGTAAAAAGTAGGTAATTACTACTAACTCTGCTTTGCAGCTATGTAAGCTGTGGATCAGCAAGGTTAAATGATTTGTCAAAGGCTGTGCAACAAGCAAATATCAGATCTGGACTCCTGGAAAATCTAGGGTTTGAGTACTCTTCTAACTATGATAACTATATTATATTCTGGATAGAACAATGTTGATCTTTTAATTTCTTAGCAGTCAGGTGTTATTAAGTAAGTATCTGCAATGATAAAGAGAGCGATCTGAAGAGATTAGGCGAGGGACTGGAGTGCTGGTCCAAGAAGCTGAAAGGTAAGTAAAAAGATACCAACAAGATAATACAGTTTATTTAACAAAACCAGCTGATGATATTAATAAGCATTGGGGTGAAGTGTTTTTTTCTTTGTCTAAAAAAGATTGTAAAAACTTTAAAAGGTACTATTTCTTGAAGCTACTCAGAACAGACAGCATGTTCTGACTTTCCACTCCCTATCTGATTAAATACAGCTTGGTGCTGCCTGGTATCAGCATGCAGGGTGTTCTTAAATCCTGGCCTGGATTATGCTTCATTAAGCTGGGCAAAATTCTCACTAAAGTCAGTAGTAAAACTCTTCCAGACTTCAGTGTTTTAATTTGTGTCACTTCAAACTTTCAGTCCAAATTAGAGTTTGCACTGCTATTACATTTTATTTCTCCCCTTACGCTTGCCTGGGGAGTAATTCCTCTCTCTTGCTTGTAGCATCCTATTAAATTGGCCCACAGAGAACCTGTGAAAATAGAATGAAAACTCTAAGGCATGCCTTTCACAGTGATTTCTCTGCAGCAAACTTCCTGAGCTGAGGATCTTGGTCCTAGTGCTGTCCCTGACAGAAACGTATTTTGGGCACCGCTGCTAGTGCAGTAGTATCCCACAGTTCTGGTTTCTTAATGGGGTGACTCCTACAGAAATCATGATACTGTTAGGCAAGTCTTCCTGTTGACTATTCAAGAACAGTTGAGGAAAACACACAAAAAGGAACTGTAAGTTTCAGAACTGCAGTATCATACTGTTGTATTTGTGAGTAACAGCCTGTTGAGTGAGTAGTGATTTTTAATCCACAGCTATCCCTAACTTCAGAGACCTACAGAAAAGTCACAGAAACAGGCTTGAAGCAGATGGTCCTAGAAAAGCTCCAAACTCAAACACCTCAGACTTACCAGGAAAAAAATAGAAAAAAAAAACAAACCCCACAATACTCTAAATATGGCATTTTATAGTTGTTCCTGCAGGGCCACTCATGCTTCAGGGTGGATTGTCAGTGTCTAGTGGTGATTCTTAGAAACACAAGAATTCAACACAGGAAAGTATCTTCTAGGACTGAGAGCGTGAATTCAACACCTTGCTACTGTAGGCAACTTTGCCTCGTATCACTGTTTGAATAACCATGGGCTAGTTCATCACTGCTAGGTTGTTATGACTTCTATGCCTGCTTGAATCATCTCCTGTTTGCATATGTCAAGTAAAAATGCTAATATAGGACTGAATGTAATGCATTATTTCATTCTAACTCACATTCAGCCTCATACATTTTTCTTTGTTTACAACCAAAGGTATTTTCTATACATTCTCCTGCATACTCCTTGACTAAGCAAGATCTATCTTCATACCTGCAGAATGCAACAAATCAAAGAATTTTCTTTCATACTTTGGAGAGAAATTTGCAAGCTTCTGAGATCCATGAAAATATAACCTTTTTTTCTGTTAGCTGCAAATAAAACACAACTATGTTAGGAGATCTGGCACAGTATTCTGACATTGAACACCACTGAACTGCATACTGCAGATAGTCTTTTTGGTGCTGTTAGATTACCTACTTTGAGTGAAATCCAGATCTCACTGACATTCAGGAGGAATTTTGCCTCTATCTTTCTAAGCAGATCAAATGAAAAACTCCAACTTTAAAAGGTCTAGGCCCATACACACAACTGAGAAGTTATCGGCAAGCCAGGCTGAATACTTTCAAACAATTGTTATGCATATGCAGTCCAAACAATAGTACATTGTGTATGTGGAAACTTTGTGCGAGTCTGAGCTCTTTACTGCTTCTGTGTCTTTTGATGTTAAACAGCCACTTCTTTTAAAATGTATGCTACTAAATTACAGACTGTTCTTACAAATCAGTAACAAAAGCAAAGAGAAGCTAGAGAATATCAACGTAATACAAGTGCAACTACAACTATTAAATGTAACCTGACTTGCTTTTTATGTGCTGTTGCTTAAATGAGTGTAAGAAAAATAGATAAATAACAGCAGATGAGGAAAAGGGCAAAGGACAATAGAGGTATCTTGGGAAAACAATACAACACAGCATCTGTTTTTTTCAGGTCTCTAAATGGCTGACATGCAGAGTACAGTTCTTTTCCAACTTTTTTCTTTTTAATGATTCCAAATAGCTTAAATATATTCTATCTATGCTTAGAGAAAGTAATAAACTGACGAATAGATGATACTTTGAAGGGATTAACTGTCTGCTGCAGAAGAAACTTGATCAACGGCAAAACAACCCAGAAACTGAGTGAACTTATTATTTATAGATCCTTTCCAACAGAAGAGCAATATAGTCAAGTAGTCTTTCTTTGAAAATTGTAGTTATTTTCATAAACAGGGCTGTCAAAGCAACAAACGTGAATACCACAAACTCTAGATCATTCACTTTCATGTAAGGTTTACAAGGTTTCTTGTGAGAATACTTCATAGTTAAAGTATGTCTTTCTTGGGGATCACACAAGCATTTCATTTTTGTTTTGGCATTGGGCCCATTGTGTTTATGAGGTTCTTTGGAGAAGTGGAATTGATTACCATAAAGGAAAAAATGAGAATTACTTATTTTAAACCATGATTATAACCTTTTAAGATTTTTCAGAAAAGACAACTATGCTTTCTTCTAGATATATATGAATAAAAAGGGACTTTGCTGCAAAAAAAAAAAAAAAAAGCGCTTTAGAGTTCCATATTTAGCCTATCAATATCAGGCTTTATATTGTAGGCTTATTTATCATGCTATAGTGATATCCTTTGCTGCTTTGCCAGTTACACTAAATACCATGTCCTACATTTTCTTGATCTACAATACACAGTATTTTTGTTGGCAACCAGAAGATTGCAGGTAAAACTTCAACTCAATTTGATTTTTTTATATAAGCTTTTAAATTATTAATGAAAATTTAATAAACTTTTTATTAATCTTGATTTCTCATCTATCACATTTTTAAATTCACACTACAGATACAAGCATACCTTTAGGAGTTCTGCAAAAGCCCTAAAGACTATGCAGTGGGGCATTGACTTACAGGTACAAGCCATGCAAAAGAAGCTTTGCTGTGGCAGAACTGTGTGATGTGTGTTGCTATAGCTTTTATCCTAAGTGATTTGCAAGCCACTCTTTCTGATAATTTGCATGGATTCTGGGCACAATCAGTTACATTTTGTAGCGAAAGACTTATTTCTTTTACTGTAACTGCCCTGGGTTCAGCAGTAGCAGTCATTTTTCCCCTTCTTGGTAGCTGGTGCAGTGCTGTGTTTTGACTTTCGGCCTGGGAACAGAGCTGATAACAATGATGTTCTGGTTTGGCCAAGGACTTTGTGAGCCTCATGCTCTGCCAGGGGGGAGGGGAAGCCAGGAGGAAGCAGAGACAGGACACCTGACCCAAACTGACCAAAGAGGTATTCCATACCACAGCACGTCATGCCCAGGATGTAACTGGGAGTTAGCCGGAAGGGCTGGGAGACTGCAGGGTTGGAGGAGGTATCAGTTGGAGCTTGATCGGGCTTGGGGGGCGAGTTATCGGTCAGCTGGTGCTGAGGTGTTGTATTCTCTTCCCTTGTTATTTATCATTATTATCACTGGTGGTAGCAGTAGTGATCTGTGTTATACCTTAGTTACTAAACTGTTCTTATCTCAACCCGTGGGAGTTGCATTCTTTTCGATTCTCCTCTCTGTCCCTCCGGGAGTAGGGGGAGGGCAAGAAAGGGGGGGAAGTGAGTGAACGAGTTGCCTGACTGGGTTTAAACCACGACAGTAACTCATGGAAGATTTAGGCACTGTAGGCCTAATCTTGTTTAGTCCCATAAAGCTCTAGGCTAGGCATCCTTTACTGCACCAAAAATACTGAAAAATGGATATGTTCAATGTATGACAGTCTCAATTGGTGCATTCCAGGAGCAGGACATTTAAGTGAGCACTACTATAAAGCAGTTGCAATGTTAGTGGTACAATGTGAACAAAGAACATCCATTCTGCTGCTTACTAGGTGGTTTTGAGCCAGTAACTCAAATCATGCGGACAAACATGAAATTTAACCTCAGGGATCTGTGGCAATAAATTTGATAAAGTTCTGATACCCTAATACATGTTAAGTGAACATTAAATGAATGTGAAACTGGTTAAATCCTAGGTCACTTGGTCATAAAAAACCCCAATGTGATTGCTGACCCCATACGTCGAGTGTCACATTCTGATTCAATTTGTCCAGGATTTTTTCCCTTTTCCTTTTTGCTCTCCACCCCCTTGCTCAGAGAAGACACAGCAACATTTGCACAGCAGAAAATATCAATTTTCACTCAAAATAAAAACCTTTTTACTGTTGTGATAGCAAATCTGTTGATTTCAACATTAGCCTTTAAAGTAATGCAATTTTCTATATTCCATTTTCTACCATATGCCTGTTGACAAAGGATTTCAGAAGTATAAAACAATTACAGTTTTTCTTTTGTTTATGCAGAAATGCTAAATGCTCTAGTGCAAAGAATATAGTGGATTTTACTAGATCTTAATGACCTCTTATAAAGAAAAGATCTGTTTATGAATTCTTTTCATTATCATATATTCACACTTTTATGATATATCAGTAATTGCTTGATTCTTGATTTTGGATTTCCTCTCCTCAACTGTAAAACAATCTTATATTTCAAAACTGTTCTTCAGTCATCTGGTAGCTGGATTCCACTACCTCCTCTGCTTTCTTCACTTTGAAATGTAAGTTTTATATAATCAGTTCTGAGAATACCTTTCTGATGTCAAATATAAGATGCATGTCTTTGGAGTGCATATGGCAAAGGTCCAAAATAAAGAACAGTAAAAAGCAAATGATGCCAAAAATATATGAAATTAATTTCTTAACTGTACAGGTCTTCTGTAACTTCAATTTCTAAAAGTAATATTTTAATGATCGATTTTCATTAAGCACTGCAGTCTGTACAAAAGCTAAGCTGAGATGGAACATGTTAAAAAAAAAAAGAACAAAAAAAAAAGAACATAATGAAACAAGAGGGATCATGACTGCCAAAAGAGACAATGTCAAAATCTAGTTTTTTGACATTATCGTCCAAGAAAATAAAATCCTCACATTTTCTACTCTAACGATACAATGTTTTGCAAGGCTATGTCATGGCTGGTAAGGTGAACAGTATTTACTCAGAACTGGCACAAAGCAGACTATGTCATTCATACTTTTGCAATGTTTCCATAAATTTGCTCTCAGCTACATCCACAGCAGTTTCACTGACAATGACACTATAATCAAAGTCCTGCTAAGCAGGCTTAAAATTTTTTAACCTGATACCTTTTCAGCTTCTGGCTTTCCATGACAATTATCAGACTGGCATTTGTCAAGCTGATGCCTGTTTTGTTGGCATAGTTCACACATGGCAGCTAATTCTGCTGGGTTCTTGTTTGGCTGAGTCTAATCTCTTGGAATTGAAGAGTCAGCCAGACTTGGTATACCGTATACAACAGAAAAGGCTGCTTATGAATACTACCACAGAAGCACTATGTTAGTGGACCCTGATAAAGAAGGTGAAGAAAACGTTCTCCTAGTCCCTTCTCTCATGCTCCTGTCTTGAAAGTTGTTGGTTAGTTGCTTTCTAAAATGTTTTTGATAACTCTCCTCCTTCTTCTGTGTGCTGAAATTGACAGAAACATAAGTCTGCAAATGCCAGGTACTCAAGTCAAAAAACACTTAGGGTTTACTTTTCAAACTCTGCTCTGCAAACTGCAGAAACGTATTTATTAAGTGAACAGATGGCTTTTCCTAGTCACATGCTTCTAAGAACTGCCTTTTTCATTAAAAACTATGTTGCAGTACAAAGAGCACAGCTAAAAACATTGCGTCTTCCATATTGCCTACAGTAAATATGTCTACAGCATTTTAACAATTAAACCTCTGAGATCTCTTTCATCCAACTAAGAACTTCCCAGGTGCATAGCTGCACAATGAACATCTCTAGAATTTCCTTGCTAATTGTAATAACATGAATCATTCTTGTTTCTGTTTGTTCTTTTAACCAGATAAGATTTTCTCCACAATGTAAAGGACCTTGTTCCATTGCTGCAATACCAGTGCTGTACCAAAAGTTGCTCTAACAAGTAAACACCACTGGTGAGAACCTACACACAGCAGTATCCACTTGAGGTAACATTTATGCCATACTGAAGGCCATCTTGAAGTCCATCACCTGCATAGACCATGTGCCATTCATGGCACGTGAGAAAAACACTGTCAGGTCTGTTGCTTCTGCTAAGAAAGCAGCTCCTCTGCAAATAGCTCTCCAGCATGTAATGCACACAAAGTTTACATCAACAAAGGAACCCTGAAGTTTCCTAAATGGAAGGACTATCTCACATAAGCTAGCCAGCTTTGCATACAAACTTCTTAGAGCTGTCATTAGACTATAGAACCCTACCTTTTACTTGTGCTACGAATCAGGGCAACTGCCTCCAGTGCTGACAAAGTAGAGTTGTAGCATGATCTGTAATAACCTACTTTGCAGCTCTTCGTTTGTTTTTGTTGGTTTTGGGTTTCGTTTTTTTTTTTGGTGTTTTTGTTTTCTTTTCTGCTGATTAATTTTCACTAACATGAGTAATGTGAGTTGATGGGTGGTGCTGTGTGAGGAGGGAATGCTATCAAAGTCTAAGACTTTGTTATGCAGTGGAAGATATGCACAAGCAAGCACAGGGTTTTGCAACATATAAGAACTGTTTATGATTTTACAGCTTATGATTCATATGTAGAAAAGGCAGCAAGAATAATGGTTACAGTTTTGCAAACTTAAATTGGAAATTATCCTGAATGTTGATTAAACTCTGGAAAGTGTTAAAGGGCATCTTGGGATCTCTTTTTACTAATCTAAAATGTGTTATTAATAACAAAAATTAATAATCATGTTTACTACATAAGGCTTGAAGACAATCAAGTACAGGATTTCCATCATGTTTCCAGATGACAACAATAGCCTACCCCTTCCTTGATTTTCTAACTTGTTTTTCTTCACTTATCTGGATATGGACAGAAAAAAATCCCTGCTAGCTGCCCATCCCACACAACAAGATATAAGCAAACAACAAATAAAAGACAGCATGCCCATAAATGAGATTATTTGCCCACTAATCAATGTATTACTACAAAAATAAGAACTACATATACCTGCAAACACCTGTTTCTGGCAATATATTATTTTGAATTCAGTATTCAGTTTTGGAGGTTTTGTTTGTCTGACTCCGGTTTTTTTAACCTCTTTCTGTCTATTTCAAAGAACAGGGTTTCTAAGTAAACACTGATATTCTAGATCACCAGCTGTAGTTACTCATTGCAGAGAAACAACCTGAAAACCTAACTTTCATCAAGAAGACTCAGAAAAAATGAGGTCTCTGTATGGGCATTTGAACTGCAAGCAACACAAAGTATCCTTTTAAAACATCACAAGGTCAAACAGGATTATTATTTAACTTAACTGGTTCCGATCCTGCCATGTCATCATAGGAGATGCACAGATGCTGAAATAAGAGCTCTCTCATGTAACATAATCTGCATATAATTATGCATTATACATCTATACATCTATAAGATGTATAGCTATCTGCAATACAGAGCTTTTTGCAAGAATTAACAGCAATCTTTGGAGTAAGTCTAGTTATACTGTCCACTATACCCGATTCTTTTTTTTTTTTTTTTTTTGTCTTATGCTTTAGCTTTATAGTATAGTGCTCAATCTTTCTTGCACCTATGAGGTTTAGGTGCTTGATTCTACAGTGATAATACTCAAAACCGGAGGTCTCGTAAGACACTGGCTCTGTAATAGTTAAGATTGAGCAATAGTTTTCAAAAGTCTTTCAAAGAGATCTTTAATTTAATGTCTTTAATTTGGAGAGTACGGAAGAACTGAACTGGATGACAGGAAAGAAAGCTATACATTTATCCTAGGGCCATGGATTCTCTTGCTTTGACTTTAATGCTGGGCTATTTCAGTTATTCTTATTGACTCAATGTTAATAAAAAATCAGTGCAGTGGGTAAAGCCAGAAACTGTACATACGATCTTGACAGGGTAGAAACAAACACTTTAATTTGGCCTTTCAAAATGATAGCATTAAAAATATCTTAACTTCACAAAGGCAAAAATTTAAAACTCCTTAAAGTGTTTTAAGCAAATTAATTCCTCATAATTAGATATTTATCAAACGTGAGTGAAAGTATTTGTAAAGACAAAACCCCATGAACTTGAATGGCAGCACACTATGTCTAAGTTATTACATATATATACATATATATTACATATATATACAGAACCGTTACACTGAACTTTAAAGTAGATTTTTCTATTGTCTCAAGGGGTAGATAAGCACCCTACTTCCATTTATGTTTTTTTCAAATCTTCTACCTTGTAATTCTTCCTATTGCAAACTTGGGGGGGGGGGGGGGGGGGAGGCAAGGAGGAACACCCAGAAAAACAAAACAAACCAGGAATTTTTTTTGGTTTCTTTTCAAAGTTTTCCTCAACATATTAAACTTCTGAATTTTTCAGACTAATATCCATAGCTATGTACTGAAGAGTTGCTTAATTTGTGAGCTGAAGCTCTTCTGACTGCTTAGCAGACACAGAGATATTGATCTGACAAATTTATATGAAAGCAAAGCTGATACCTGTAGATAATTTTCATTAAAAACAAAAACAAACAAAAACAAAACAAAACAAAAAAAACACCAAGCAAAAAAGCAAGCAAATTCTTAAGAAATGTATAGACAAAGAAGTACGTATGATTTCTGGGCAAAACAACAAGCCTGAAAAAGTCACTGGACGATAACCTCCCTCTCACTCTAAGTTGCCTAGAATTCATTACTGTATTTTCCATTATGGCATTCTCTTTTTTTTTTCTTTTTTTTTTTTTTCTTTTTTTTTTAAATACAAGGATCTCAAAGTTACTCCTTTGGACATCTAAAATCTTGAAGTTATTGAGACTCAGCACACCACATATAAGCATATATGTTATTTCTGGTTGCTAGACTTGAAAATGAGGGTTAGAGAAGCAAGGGAGTTGCCAGACAGTTTAATAAAAAGAACATTAAGAATCTTCATTTAATTGCTCTGTTCTAGCCAGCCAAAAATACACACACAAGTAAATACTGGGTCAGGTTCACCTGCAGCAATTTCATTCTGTTCTCTTCCATAAGATTATTTCTTCCTTCTATATTAAAAAAAAAAAAAAGACCCCCCCCAAAAAAAAACAAACAAAAAAAAAAACAAAAAAAAAAAAAACAAAACAACCCAAAACCAAAACAGAAAGGCAAGTATGGAGTACATACACTCACAGGTAAACGTATCCAAGAGGGAAAAAATACCATTAGGTTAGAGATACCATTTAGAAAGAAAGCTCTTCTCTTACTTGAGAATCTTTGCAGTCAAACAGTGTATACACTTCTCTGTAAAGAATTCAGTGATTCTCTCTAACAGTATTATTTATAGCTTTGGTATCTACTCCTCTCATATGGAAATTACTCTGAGGTTTTGCTCTGTATTACTCTTTGACAGCTTACAGTATCAGCAATTACAGTAAAAGATGAGAGCATTTATAATGATTAACCATTCTGTTCAGTTATTAATTTGCAGAACTTGAAGCTGAGATTGCTTCTAAGTCATCTTTCAGCAACATATTTATGGGATCAGAGAGTGATTAAAAATATAAGAAAGTGCGATGCTTTCAAGTTCCTGAAAAACACATTTCTAGCAATATCACTGATAAACAAAAGAGCTGTATTTTTGTGCAGTCCTTTTAAACAAAATACCAAAGATGATTTAAACACATACCAACTAGAGGATTATATGTTTTTCTGCCCAAACACCTTTAATCAAATTCCTGTGAAATGTTAACACACATGATTTAAAGATATACATTTTCACAAGACTTAGACAAAAAAAAAGTTTTGAAATGCAGCTATATTCTTTACTGATTTGCAAATCACATTCATTTTCCCAGAAAAGTCTTTCCTTAATTCTCCATGTTCTAACAACAGGTGGAAAAGGAAAAAAATAAGCTGGATTGGGCCCTTCTAGTTAGTTTTACTTCTGAAGCACTACTCAAATTTATAAAAGAGAAAAATAATACACAAAAACCGTAGCAAAAAATGTGGATGTATCATTGTTATTTTCTGCGCTTCATGGGTGCTGAAGTAGCTTTGAATGGCAAAGGAAATCACTTAAATTATTGTAACAATACTACCTACATTGTAATGCCAGAAGTCATTTGTATCTGCACAAGATACTAAGTATTGCTGAACAGTGGTAGAAACACAATGCGTATTTTTAAGGGAAATAAGCAGAGAAAGAAAAGGTTCAGATTTATCACTTATCCCTGAGACAAAAGTCTTAAGCTGAGCTCAGTTTAATTATTTTGAGGTACACAATCAATCGATACACTGAAATTCCTTTCAACTACCAAGAAAGTAGGTGCTGTACACTCTACGTTAAAGACTCCTTTACAGTGAAGCCCGAGATACAGCAGCCACAGAGGTTTATCAGAGGCAGTTTCAGACACTTCCTGTGCCTACACACAGTTTTTTTCTGAAGACTTAGTCAAAATGGTCTAACTGATGTTGAATCACTTGTTAATGGTCTTTACCCTTCTGCCAAATGAAGGCTAATGCCGGAGGCCATACGTATACAGAAGCAGTTTACAACTATGACATCAATAATTGTTTAATCATGTAATCATGGAAATGGAAAGTGGAATAGAAGCTGACATGCTTCTGGGTATTGGGTATTTGATGGATTCATACAAATTCATTCTGATGTAACAAAAAGCTTACCCTCTGTTCATTAATGTACTGCTTTTTTACTTGCAGAATTAATTTATTTCTTATTTTAAGTCAAAGGATTTATGCCTTTGTATTGTTTATAAACTAATAAGATAGAGCCACCTACATCTTGCTTGCTATGTAAAGCAGGGGAAGAAAAAGATATCTTCCTGCTATAGTTAGTTCTTTTTGGAGTGTTTTTTTTTTCAGTTATTAATGTTTGAGTCCTTTTACACAGCTTTGTGTTAAAGAAAACAAAACCAAACCCACCACAAACAACTCCTCCCCCCCCAAAAAAAGACCAACCAAAACCAACAAAAAAAAACCCACACAAAGAACCAAAACCAAAAAACAAATCACAAGTACTACATCTCTACAAGTGTATTTTATATACTAGATTAAGCTCTGAATTCACTATTAAAAGGTGCTTTAAGTTGTACAAACCAACCCCTCATTCTTTCCCTGTGATAATTCTCACAAGACATGAACAAAGGGAAAAAAGAAAAAAAGAAAAGAATTATTAAGCTTTTTTTACAAATGTGTCTGAAGGAACAAAAAAAAAAAAAAAAGGAAACACTGGTTTGTTTGTTTTTTTTAAATGAAAAGGAACGAAAAAAAAGTTTGGTTTTATGGTGCCTGTAATACCTGAAGCATTCAGCTGATGTACTCTGAGTCCTGGTGAGGCTAACCCACAGACATCAACATGTTAAAAACAAGACTAAAGGAGACCACAGGGAGACGAAATTTAGACAAGTTTTTAGGCCTTTAATAATTAAGACTTGCAAATTGTACAGGTCCTTCGATAATACATATATGTATTAAAAAAAAATAAACCAAGGGATTGAGGAGAGGAGAGGAGAGGAGAGGAGAGGAGAGGAGAGGAGAGGAGAGGAGAGGAGAGGAGAGGAGAGGAGAGGAGAGGAGAGGAGAGGAGAGGAGAGGAGAGGAGAGGAGAGGAGAGGAGAGGAGAGGAGAGGAGAGGAGAGGAGAGGAGAGGAGAGGAGAGGAGAGGAGAGGGACGCCGTGGGACGCAGAGGAGCGGAGTGGAGCGCGGAGGAGGGCAGAGGAGAGCACGGGAGGGCGGAGGAGCGCACGGGAGCGCGGAAGAGCCTCGTGTGCCGCCAGCCTCGACCGCTAGGGGGAGTAGGGGCGCTTCCGATGGCGGCGAGGCGGGAGGAGCGTGCGGTGCAGCCCCCGGGCCCCGGCTGCCGTCACCCCGGCAACGCGGCGGGGCGGAGCCTTTTCCGGCGGGAGCCGCTCACCTGCTCGCACTGCGCTTTGCTGTTGCCCGCGGCCGGCGCCGCCTCCCGCTCCTGCTCTGGTGCGGTATCCGCGGCTCCCGCAAGAGGGGTGACCGACCGCTGGTACCGCCCTGGGGGGTCAGTGGGGAAGGAGTTTTGTTTTACGATTGCGTTTCTCGCCGCAGTGTTCTGCATGGCAGACAGAAACTCATCCGCACACAGCCCGCTTAAAACCCCATTGCGGCGTCCGGCGCTGAAACGGTTACCTTCAGTGGCAAGGGCTGCACAGGAACGACCCTGACGCCTCAGTAATTCAATTAGTCAGGTTTCTAGAAGGTGGAGTTGGGTGGTTTTTTTGGCATGGAGGGGGAGGAGAAGCCTGGGACAACGCCTCCTTTCTCGTGTTTCGAGCCAATGGCGTCGACGTATTAAAAAAAAAAAAAAAAGAAAAAAAAAGAAAAAAAAAAAAAACCAACCCAAGCTGTAAGCAAACAGCAGGCTGTACGCTGAGTGGCTGTGCGGGCTGACCCCCCCTTCCACAAGTAAACTGCATGCAAAAACGCCACATGATCCAGCAGCAGCGCCCGTGCTCCGAGCTGGCAGCCTGCACCTCCACCTCCTCCTCGCCTCCTTCCCTCCAGCACACCGGCGCCAGCTCCTGCCTCGGATACACGCGCGTGCACGTATGTATGCGTGCGTACCTCCGCGCACCGCGTTCCGCCCGCTGCGGCTGCCTCAGCTGCGCACACGCGTGTACCTCTGCAGCGCAACGCGCCAGTCTCCGAGCTTTTCCAGGTTGCTGATGTCGGATTTACACGCAGTGAAGGGACCGGTCATTGCAAAAGGGGGCGTGACTGTTTAAAAAGGTTTTTTTTTCCCCTTCCCATAAAGCAATTTTTTTTCTTTTTTTTTTTTTTTTCCCAAAAACTGACTTTTGTCCCTCCAATCCTCGTCGCGCTTTACGATCCCTCCCTGCCTGCCGCCGCATTCAAGTTTATTTATTTGCCTGCTGGCGTGGTATATATTATCTCGCTGCTCTTGCTGCTTCAGAGGGAAAAGGGGAGCAGCTGTTGGGCAAGACCGAGACGAAGAACTGGGTTTCTTCCCCCCCCCCCCCCCGCTGTCTCCTTATGTAGTCATCTGAGGAGTGGATTCTTTCTCTTCCCCCCTTCCTGCTCTTTCAAACTGTTTTGTCCTTCCGCAGAAGTTGATGTTCCTGGGACTGGACCCTGCTTTATCACGGAGAGGTTCCGGGAGACTGAAGGAGCAGATTTCCGCACGCCGCCGTGTCCCTCCGTTCGCACCCCTAGCAGAAGAGGCGAGCCAAGACCAGCACCATTAGAGGAGTTTGCAGGCTTGATTTTCTAGTCCAAGGTTCTGCTTTTCTACGCCCTCTCATAGAACAGTTTTTTTAATTTCCATCTCCTTGGCTTCCACGCCGCAATATTTCTTGGATTTGCCGTTCGTTTTTTTTTTTTTTTTTTAACTACCCCACTCCTTTTTCTTTTTTTTTTTTCCCCTTCCATTTTTTTTTTCCTTCCGCCTTCGCTGTTGCTCAGCCCTTGGTGCATCCACCGCCCAGGAACAGGAAGGACAAGAAACCACTCCACAAAGTCTTCAAGACACTCTCTGTGCTGCAGAACAGGCTCCCCAACTCCATCAGCGCAGCAAACTCCTCAGGGCTTTTGCTTCTCTCACCCTCTCCCTCCCCCCCTTATTTTTCCTTCTTTTTCCCTCTTTTTTTTTTTTTTTTTTTTTTTAGTTTTATTGTTTGTTTTTAATTTGCTGAGGGGCAGGAAGGAAAACATAAACTTTGTACTTAAGATCCGCTGGTACTTCTCGCCCCTCTGACAGCCTTTAATACACTGCCAGGACCCCTGTGGGCTTGCGGGGTAAAGATCTTCTTCCCTTTCCCTTCTCTCCTCTCCGCTCTCTCGCTCGCTCTCCCCCAGGCGTCCCCCGAGCCGCGGGGCCGCTCGCAGGGGGCTGAGGAGCGGTGCCTCTTCGCCCGCCTCGCCGGCGGGCCGGTGTATGTCGTGGCGCGGGTTCCGTGCGGGACTCCCGGTGAATGAGCACCGCCCGCCTCTTGCCGCCGCCGCCGCCTGCCTTGGCCCCCACCATCCTCCGCAGGGGTGAGGCTCCCTGAGGGACCGCGAATCGCGCCTCCCTGACGGCTGCCCGTCTGCGGAGGCAGGCGCTCGGTGAGGAGCCGGCCCGCCTCTTGCTCACCGCTTTTTATTTATTCACCCCGCAGCCTCCAGCTTCCCGGCTCGGTCCCGCTTGCTTTTATTTTTGTTTATTTTTATCACCCCCTCTTTCTCCATCTCTCCTCATCCCGCCTCGCCGCGATGCCGCACGTGGAGATGCTGCTGCTGGCGGCCGCGGCGCTGTGGGTGTGCGTGCGCGGGCAGGAGCCCGGCGCCAAGGCGGTGGCCGACCGCTACGCCGTGTACTGGAACAGCACCAACCCCAGGTACGCGGGGCGGGCGCGAATCGAGCAGAAACTGCCCCGGCTGGAAGATGAGGGGAGGGAAACTTTCTTTTTCAGAAGATACAGGCAGCGACGGGGGAAGCAGGACGGAGGCGGTGGCATTTTTTTCTCTGTGCTCCCGCCACTTTCCCCGGGCTCGGCAGGCACCGGGCCGGGCGGATGCTCCTCCGGTGCGCCGTGGGCAGGGGGAACACAGGCGCCTCTAGGAGTTGGGGTGGGATGAGGGGACGCGGGCAGCCGCCGTCCCCCGGGGGGCTGCTGCCTCAGGCAACGCGCGTTCCCGAGGCAGGGGTCTCTTTTCCCGGCGGGACGGGACGGAGCGGGGCGACCGGCCCCGGCTTCGCGGCAGCCGCGGCCGGGATCACTGTCAGCTGCGGTGGAGGGGTGTCTTTCCCCTGGCCCAGCCCTGCCTTGCCCTGCCCTGCCCTGCCCTGCCCGCCCGGAGGGGGGCTCTCCCGGGCAGGCTAGAGGTACCCGTGAGCAGGTAGGTAGGTACGGAGCCAGGGGCCGGGGCTCGCCGGTGTCCCCGGCGGGGTGAGCGGTGCTGCAGAGCCTCCCCGCGCACGGGCGCGCTGGAGGGTTTTCGACAGCAGGCTTAGCATGCAGTTCAGCCAATCTTCTGCTGAAAACGGAGGCTTCATTAATTTTTTTTTTCTGGAGTTTTCCCTCATGTTTAGCATCAGACCTGCTCCAAATGGTATCCATGTGTTTGCGTAAAGAACCACCTGGGTATTACATTTTCTTTTTCCCTTGTTAAAGTGCTTGTGAGCAAACTCACCCTTTTTTAAATATACGCCCCCCCCCCCCCCCCGGAGAGAAAAAACGCCAAATCCACAACCCCCCCGTCTAGCTAGTCTTAAGTACATTTGGGGACATTTTATCTTAGGTTATCTCTTTCTTACACTTCTGATACTGCTGTTGGGTTTGAGATTAGTACATTGATTTTTGTCACAGGTCATGTTTTTTAATAGATCTGTGTTGCTTGCAGAAAACTCCTCTATTCGGTATTCCAGAGTAGCTTCAAAACAGGTGATGCCGAAGTTAACGGGCAGAATTTTCAAGTGCCCAGACTTAGCTACTCTGCCCAGCACTTTAATGTTGTGATCCTGGTAACAACGCCCCAATGATAAGTAGGTGACAAAAAAAAGCTTGAGACAAAGATTTGTCCAAAGTAACAATCGTGCTTGGGAATGATGAGCATTCATATTTCCAAACCCCTCTCTCTACATTTTCCTTGTTTTACACGTTACTTAAAAAAAAAAAAAATATTCAGAGTAAATAAGGTGAAAAGTTACATCTCACATCAAAGGACACACTTCTCAAAAAATTGCTTGTCTCCCAAAACCAGAGTTTATTCTGCTCTTGTTAAGCAAAATGAAATTAACTGATGACTGGGTGGGTGGGTAAGTAAAATTCACAAATTCCACTGGGCAGAATGAGGATTGTTGAAATAGTTCTCACTAAATGCACATGTTGCTGGTGTAACAGCTAAAATACTTAAAAAATAGCTTTGCATTCAATATTTTTCACTTCTGTCTTTTGTGTGATGTGCTTACACAATAACTGCACATAGATAAAGGTAGTTGAAGGTACAAGGAGCGCTTACCTAGTTGGTAGGTATTATGCATTGAATGGTTTTGTAAGGATTCTCGTAAATTTAATCTTATTACCATTCATGAAATTTCTTCTTAGTCCAATATTAAACACCAGCAGACTACAAAGAAAAGGTAGTTTTATTGCTCTTTCAGACACTAGAGAAAGAGTGAATTATGTTTCTAAACCCTCTCTTAAAAACAAACTTGTCTTTAAATATTCACTGCGCTCTCACAGTGCAAGTATGTATTTGGACATGGTAGGTTTATCTGTGAGTGAAAAATATGAGAAGGAGCAGGGTGCAGATGTATTTCTCCTTTGTTTTACTCAGTGTGCCAGTTTTTGTGTGCTTTCCATGATCACTACAGAAAAATAGCCAAACACCTGAATTGTAGGTGTAAGAGACCCAAAGAAAATAAAATCCCCTTGTTTGAATTTGTTTTGTTAGAATCTAAGCTGAAGGCAAAATCCAGTTTGGTTATCAAAATTGTCAGAGCAGTTAACAATGTTGCAGGAATAACTTTGCAGTGATTTAGCTGCAGAGACAGACTCGGGAGATGAGAAGTCTGGTTTTTATATACGTAGAAGTAAGTAGGGATGCTTACTTGGTGATAACCATTTGAAATTAGAAGACAAAACATGCTGTCATTTGTTAAACACAAATGCCAACATTGTGCTTTAGCTTGCTTCTTTATTGTATTTACTCGGAATTAATAAACTGCTGTAGAAATAAATTAATTCACTTTAAAAATGAAATGTTCATCATTTTGACAATGATTAAAGGCACCATAAGGTTCCATCAAAACTTTGAAGAATTTCATAATGATTGTACTTTCCTCAGGTGCAATAATGTTTAGGTTTTTAATATGGAACTCTAGCAACTTATTGAAATTCATTAAGATCTCATCCTTTTTAAAAGGCACATTAGTAAATTGATGAGTAGCCCAGTTCATAAGTGTTCCTGGTGCAAACAATATTTGGTAAATAAAAGAAAATTCCTAAGACCCTATTAGCAAAGTTCATATTACATTTCTTGGTTAGTTGCCAGAGTTCTGCTAGAGCAATTAAAAATGTTCTGTGATCATTAGTATGTAGAAATATCAAAGTTGCATATTCTTACAGAGCTTAAGTCTGCTGTTAGAAATATTGTAAGTATTCCTGTACTTTATTTTTCTTATGTATTTAATTATCAATATACATGAAGTACCATAAATACTGTGGTCCAGTTCCAGGTGAGAATATGTTAAGTATTAGGATCCTAAACTATAATGAAATAAGGGGTGTTAATAATGATTTTTTTTAATTGGAAATAAATCTCAAGTAAGCTTGAAAATGTGTTCTAATATATTTTTTGTTATTTATGTAGGCTTAGAATTAAGTGTACATAAATTGTAATTATCGTCTTAAAGTGCTTTAGTCTTTCAGCACTGTTTGCATATGTGTTCTTGTATGGGGCAGCAAAATGTTATTGTCAAATAGTGTTATTCTGAATCCAGCACTTAAAATAGTTTGTGAGGTTAGTTTTGTAGTAGAGCATATTCACTTAGTCCTGATTACTAGTGTCCTTGAAGTTAGAATTTATCCAAAATGTCATGTACCTGAGCCAAATTTTGAAGCGGTCTACTTGCTTAGTGCTTGCTATTGCTCTTAATCTTGTCAGAGTTCAAGCTGAACTACTTGTAATTGTTGCTACATTTTTCTGCTTGCAGGGTTGTTGCTTCGCTATTGTGGTTTATATTTAGGTATTTCTCTGTAAGTTGTTTTCAGTGGCAGGTTATGCAGCTTCAAAAATTGTTAGAAGTTTCAAGGTGGTTACAAATACTTGCATTTCAAGTCTAGTTTGTGGTCATAAATAGAGGACAAATCTTGTAGTCTCATGAAAGCAAATATTCTTTTATTAGAAGTATTATTGTATTTGTCTGTATCTTATACAGGAAAATTGTGTATAAAGTTACATCTACAAGAGAACTATAAAGACATAGGATGCTGATATATTTTCTCCCTGTGTATTTATGTGGGTAATAAAATAAAGAAATTAGGTGGTTATTAGAGAATTTAGATACTGAAAAATCATTTCAACTTTAACTGGTGAGTTTCTATAATTAAGCTGTTTATCACAATTTGATCATTATTGCTAGAGGTATAGTGTTTTGTGGTTGTTTTGGTTTTTTGTTTGTTTTTTTTTTAATTTTTTTTTTTTTTTTTTTGTGATAGGTATTTGGGAGCAGTGAACAGAAAGCTGAATGCATGCTTCTGAAAATTCTATGCATAGACCAGAATTTGACAATGGATGTTTAAACTCAGGTGGATTTTGTAGCTGAGTGTTTAGGCACTTTTTCAGGACTGCATTTGACTTCCCTGCAGAGCATGCTGATGCACTTAAGTTCTGTTGCAGTTGTGTGGGTGAATGGATGTGTACTTAAGTGCCTCCCTGAACCAGCTAAATGCATAGATATAATTTTTAGAAGCCCAGCTGTGGCTGGTTATGCCTTCCTGGCACTGCTCAGGAGCACTCTGGATGGCTGAGTGAATCTCTGAGTAGCCTACTATCCCTTTACATGTGTTTGGAGATTTCACCATGGCATGTTGGTTGATATGTTGAGATCATGTGGCTGGTTTATTTTATTTTTAATTTTTTTTTTTTTGTTTGGCTTGTTTGTTTTCCAACTAGGAATAGTTCTGCCTATGTTCAGAGATTAGAGAAACCATGCAGAAGCAGTTGAAGTCAGATGAAGACAGTTACGTGTGTTAAGAACAACTAAGAAGTTGGGGATGAACAGGGGCAAAATCAAGGCATTTTTTTTTGTGTTGGTATTCCGTATAATTCTTGTATGTCAAGGGAAGCATAAGAGCTAAAGCACTTGAGATACACACATACATTCTCACTTCTGTGTAACTGATTTGAAACGGCATAGCTTGTATTTTGAGAGCATTTTATCCAGCAGCTTGCTTTGAGAGCTCAAATCTCTGTCTGATTTCTTGTAATTAATGAGTGGTAGTAGAGCCTTCCATTTTTTACGCCTGCTTTCCATGCTTTAAATAGTTTCACTAGCACCTTGTGTCTCCAAAATATTGGTGTTTATTTTAAAAGTGGGGTTTTGAAACAGTTTGAAACATTCTGTGGAAAAATTACACAAAGAACAATGGTTTCACTGGCTTCCACCTTCATATGAAGGGCACCTTGTTAAAGTGGTACATGGTCTTCATGAAATACTTCTTAAATCTTTTTCAAATGGACATAGTGAGGACACTTCCCTGCATTCTTTTGCTAGCCCTATATCTGTTTGGAGATGGACAGATAAAGATGAACCTTTCTTTCTCTTCCCTGTTGCTATGATCCCAGCAATCTACCAGCTTCATGCTGGGCTGAGAAAATGAATGAATACAATTAGTTCTTCAGAGTCATGGTCTTTGAATTCATAAGGAGAGGGGTATGTAATATGTACACATTCGTATGCAAATATGCATACATTTCAATGTATGTATATGTATACTTATGTGTATATATGCACATATATACATATGTATGTGTACCTTGGCGTGTGTCATTAGAAGGTGGTGGGGTGTAGAGTAAATCATGACTGTTGTGTAAGAAAATAATCTCACTCTTAAATGTTTAGAAAACAAGGAGCTTCACAAACTGATTCCCAGGTCCCATCTTCCTGCTAATGTCTTTTGTTTTAAAATTATAAATAATAATGAATTTTTATATTTTTTTTTTAGAATCTGTGGTTTTGTTTTTAGCCATCTTCCCATTGTGCTAATTAGTAGTCCCCAGGTCAATAGGTGGATAGGTAGATAAGCAAGCACTCAGGCACACAAATACAGAGAGAAACAGCAAAGATTACTGGATGTGCTTTGAGAGATCTCTGGGCTTATTAGAGTACCTTGTTACTGCTTCTTCCTAAACCAGTTTGTCGCTGGGCAGAGTATTACGTTGTTGAAATATCAGACTTTAAGAAAGCATGTGAAGAAGGCTGGTTGTCTGGATCACCTTAGAGAAGATACTAACAAAGACGCTACCTTTCCTGAAGAAAGCAGGAATATACAATAGTTTGTCCATAGCTGTGAGTTATAACCTCTCTTGCTTTGGCTCACTGTTTTTCAGATTTTTGAAATCCAATTTGTAGTACTTTGAAACTGGGACTTTTTTCCAACTTTTTGCTCTGCTATCCAGTTCTCAGCACCGTTTTTTGAAAATGTCTTTAGTCTTATGATTAATTTAATCTTCCAGTGTTTCTGAATGGTGTAATCGACTGTTGAGAATAGAGGGCCCTGTTTTGTTTAGGTTCTCCTTGTATTTGTGGTTAAAATTTAGCCAGTCAGCAGCATGCCAACATAATGAAATGGAAACATTTGGTTTAAAATAAACAGACATGTTACTGAAATTGCTTTTTGGTGGTATTACAGTTTTTGTGAGTAAGCTGTACTGTAATGTGCTTCTGCATAGTTGAATGGAAGATCAGAATCCTTCACACAGTAGAAGTCTTCCTTGCATTTCTGCATTCTCTCTAGTCATTGTAGTTTCTACAAGCTAAATAATAGTTGAGCTCATTTAAAATGGTGGTATTAGTGTGCAAGCATGTATAGATGTCTGAAATATTTTTTAAAAATCTGAGCGTAGATTGTTAAGTTACAAACCCACAAATTCTCACTGCTACACATTTTTTAAGTAATCTGTGTTAAAATCAATTATTTGAAAATATTTGCAAAAAGAATGCTGGTTTGCAAGGATTGAGATTATATTCTTTTCTGTAGAATGCCAATAAGAGAAAAAAGACACACACCCCCCCAATACATATATATATATATAATTTCATCCTTCACATTTTACTGTTCACAGGTCAATGAAAATACTTTGTTAGATCCTAGTTTTAGGAAAAAAAATAGTTGTTTTTAATTGCTGCAAAATGTAGAAAAATTGTTTTATGTCCCTGTTCTGTTAACTGGTATGCTCGGAGTTTTATGGCCATTTTTCTGTTTAAATGTATGACAGTAAAAATGCTGTCAAAAGAAAAAGATACACAAGACTCCTGTTAATTAGCAAGATCTGCTTGAATGGCTAATGCCAATTTATAGCAAATTCTCCTTCAGGTTCGGCAATTTTTACTTGAAAAGCCTTGAAAATTACAGTTCTTATTGTCACTTGCATCATAGTCTAGTGGAAGAATTTACAAATCCATGCTGATACATGGCATGGAAGAGAAAAAAACAAAGATCTCAAACTGACAAAACCCCTAAGTAGTTAATTTCTACTTTGGTAATTTTCTGTCGTGAATTCAGCATGTTAATCTAATGAGGAACTGTTCAACAGTAATACCCACGCTAAAACATTTTGCTTTGTGTTTATCATTTAGTAATTTTATATTTGTTGTTTGTTTTCATTGGACTCTTGAAGAACACTGTTATTGATAGGCACCATTTTTAGTTTTTGATGATGGTAATGAAATGGCACTGGAGTGCAGACAAGGAATGATTTGCTTGTGAATCATCTGGTGAGGTAAAAAACTGGAGTAGGAGATGCATTTGCTTTGGCTCTGGCCACTCTTTGCTGAAATATCTTTTTGTTCCATTCGGAAAGATAAAATTTGGCCTTGTGACGTATAAAAAGGATGCATATTTTGACATAATGTGTATTGTGTTGTAGTTAATGTTAGCTGTGTATCACTGACATTCTTTATCTGTTAAAATAGTACAATTTTTCCTCCCAAAAATGATTTAAGTTTTTTGCTTAGAGGTGAGTGCTGGCCAGTGGCTAGCATCTTCTCATTGTGTGAGCTGTTCGTCAGTAACAGTTATCGCTGCAGTCGTTCACTAATGGGTAGCAATGAAACACCACCTTTTTGCTTTTGTAGACTTCAAAGTAGTATTTTTCATAGAATTTCAAGAAATTCTGCTCCCTGACATTATGTTATGACTTAGGGAATTGCTAAGAAATATATATACATTTTTGTTATCATTCTGGTACTATACATTGGATTTTTAATTTTAATTTTTACTTTGTTTAAATTTTATAAATAAATGTGAGTATCTTATCTCAGTCTGTACCTTTGAAACTAGAGCTGAACACATTCTAAATTTTTTCATCAAAACTAATTAAAAAAAGCCAGATCTCTCAATGTCTAGTATTTTGATGTTTTGGCAGCTCTGTATAAGTAAAATATAGGTGTATATTTTTTTGAAGGGACAGAAAAAAGTGTTTTATTTTAGTTACTGTTAGATTTGATGATGACCTTTGTAGCTATACTAGTTCATCAGCATTAGGTGAGGACTGAGAGCAGGTTTCATGATGTTGGCTCCACTGGAACTGTTAAAAGTCATTGCAAAGAAATTTGCTAATTAACGTTGTTAATGAGCAGCAAAACCAGCTATGATTTTTTTTTTTTTTTTGTGTGTGTGTTTTTTTTTTTTTGTTTGGTTTAGTTTGGGGTTTTTTTGTGGTTTTTTTTTTTCTGTTTGGTTTGGATATTTTTTGTTCTTTGTTTTATTTTCTGTACTGCAGTTGTCTGATCAGATTTCAGATTTTTAAAAAATAGTTATGTATTCATGTAGGCAGGGCATTTGGTGAGCAGAAGTTAACAAAGTAGGAGCTATCAATCCTGCTTTCTTTCCTTTTGTTTCCAGCAAAGAAGGAAATAAAGAGAGACTCTGGAATTTGAAAGTATTGACCTTCTGACACGCACACACAGCATGGTCATTGCAGTGGCACACAAAGTGCCTTAAGCCACCATAATGGCAAACTGCATTTTTGAAGTTACTGATTTGAGAGCCAGCTGGTTGGGGGATGGACTGCCAACATCGATTCTGCAGCTATTTGAAAGTTACCACTTTAGAGCCAGACAGCTTCACTTTTATGTTCCCAAACTTACCACTTAGGAATAATGTTGCTTTGTTCAGCTTAGCCAGGGATTTGTGACTGCTACATAGACATAGAACCATTTGGTCCAGAATTGTGTGGTCATTCTTCATAGAGATCTGCTTCACAGAGTAATTTCATTCATCTGGTAGTGGGGGAGGGATGAGAAAGGGACATTCAGATATAGTGCTCTTCTAGGAAATTGTGCATCCACATTAGTTAGTCACTTTTTTAAAGCCTTTTAAAGATAGAGATTTGGATCAAGTAGTTAAAAGTCCAATTCAGACCTGTGTCTTCAGACTGTATGTGATCTCTTGGGTAGGCTTTCCATGCATAGTCTGGAAAAAAACTCATATTTCATGTACTGTAACAGCTCTTCTCCCCTGACCCTCTTTTTAAAAAATTATTATTTGTTTACAGCTATTGCTCTGATACACTTATACATCTTTTTGCAGTTCTCTTGGGGCTTAGTTTATTAAAAATTAGTGATCCATCACTAAGCGGGGTACAGTACAAATGCTGGTGCTCCCAAAAGGGAGGTTTTGTGCCAAACCAGAAGAAATAATAGGGATACAAAAGCTGCCAAAAAGCATGTCTCCCAATTTCTACTTAATCAGGCGAAAAAGCACCTCAGCAACTACAGCTGAATGTGGGAGAGTTTATTGTAAATATTGAATAAAGGTGTGTTAAGCAGGCATAGTATCTTTATTTCTAGCTACATAAAATAAAAAAAAAAGTCATCTATGAGCCAGAGTTGGTGGGGATTTCTTTCATGTTGATGGCATTGTCAGTGGATAGATCTTTCAAAAAAACTTATGTTACTTTTGAACAAGAAGAAGAAGTTAGCATTTTCCTTATTTTTTTGTCCTTAAGGTGGTGGTTATTAATAATAATATCTGTAGACAATAAGCAAAGCTTTAGAGAAGATATTTTAACAAAATCATATTTTCAGTCTTCTGGATTACAAGGTATGGGAGAAAAAGAACCATTGCTGTGAATATCTGGTATCCAAAACTGCCAATCACTTTTGGCACAGCTCCCATCATGGTCGCTGTGCCATAATTAAATGCCTGTCATTAGTGTATTTTTCCATAACATTTACAATAGAAAAGGCAAGGGGTCCTTGCAGAGCTATGGCTGTCAGGGGAACAATAAAAACTAATTACACACTCTGCTGTCACCATTGGCAGCTCTGCTTTTGGGGGGAAAGAACATGGGAAGTGTGTGCCTAATAATTATATATATAAAATGATATATATACAATACCCAATTGGGGAAACTCAGTCACAGTGAAGTGACATTTACTTGGAAGTTTATTATTTGTGCATTCAAATGATCTTAATTCTGGGGTCGTATTTGTCACTTTGCTTATGCGTATGTTGCATACACTTTTCCTTTTGCATTTCGGTCACTTTTGCCTTTCCTTCTTTCTTTCTGTCTTGCACACTTCTTTGTGAACTGAGCTTTCCTATAAAATTGCTGAGATCAAAGGCAATATTTGCCTGCATTTATTAACTGGATGTAAATCATCTTAGCCTTTGTATACTTTTGCTTGTGTCCTGCATAGTAAACAAGAATAAAATAAAATCTAAAAAAAAAAAAAAAAAGTTAAGTGAAAGCAGGTAGTTTGCATGTTTACCTTTTCCTTCTATTTTCAGTCCATGATGTGCAGGTCATCTTCAGGAAAATCAGGTTAGAGAGTTGGGAATACTGCTGTAGCGGCTTTGGTGTGTCAGTTCTACTTATCAGTGCACAAATATTTCCAAATGCAAGCATAAGTCATTGCAGAGTGAATTATCTTTAATGCTGTCTTTAAAGACAATGAAAAAGTAAAGTTGTGCTTCACATTAATATTTATAATTATTATTTGTTATTCTGTAAAATGAGCAATTTATTTAAGCAAGTTTTTTAGTCCGCTGATTTAAAAGAGAATAGATCCTCAAAACCAGAATTTTGGCTATATTTAGGTACCTAGAGTTGCAGACAGGAGCCATGTGAGAATTTTGAGACTGCCTTGGTGCCTGGTTGTCTTAGATTTTATTTTGGCTTTTTATACTCATATGTTCTAAAATATCTTTAAAAAAAAAAAAAAAGAAAAAGTCCTTTAGGTGGATTAAAGTGGTTTAAATAAATATCCTTGGTTTTAACATTTGCCGGAGGCAGTAGGGGCTGATGGGTATTAATGAGGAAATTCGTCTATTTATTTGGATTATGTGCCTCGATAGATACTACAAGATCTGTAATTTGGTTGGGTTTTTTTGATACACCACCTTCTGATGCTTTTTTATTGCAGTGTTTTTGGCAGTGTTCAGATCCAGCTCTGTTGAAGTAAAAAGATTCTCCCACTGCTTTGTATTGGAGTTGATTTAGGTCTGTATTGATGATTTTATAGTGTAGATCATGAGTAAGAGTTTCAGTATTTGGGCTGGTTGATTTTTGTGAGGCCACACAATCTGCGTGTATCAAATCTAGTGAAAGGGCAGAGCAGCTTCCCTGTGGGTATTTGTCTGATTGCATCACAATAAGTTCTAGACTATATATATATATATATTTGTTTTTTCATTTTTTTTAAAACAGTTTTTGCAGAACTGGGGCCTCCATCTTTTAGGGGGTTGAAGCAGGTAAAAGAGAACCTGGTAGCTGATTTGCTGTCATCGGTTTCAAATTGAGAACTGGCTTATCATATATGATTGCTGATGGGCATTAAACTCTGAGGTGCTGGACACCTTATACAGTGGAGGACAATTTGGTATGTGCCAAAAAAAATATTAACTTAAGATCATGAAGGTAAAATTAATCAGCTATAGTAGCACACCACTGGGACACAGGTTATATGTTTTCCAAAGCACTATATGCAATATGCTGTTCTCTTCTAGATAAGATATTCCTTAAAGACCAGATGGATCTTGTGGATGCCCAAATAGGATAGAATTATTTTTTCTTTGAAATAATGAAACATTGTCTTGAGGAAAGAAGTCTCTGTTTTCTAAAAAATAGAACAATATGGAAGTCCCTGTTTTGCTGGAGTATGCTACCTCTCCTTGCAAATATAAACTCTTTAATATATAAATCATGTAATTTATTACCTATTTACCAAAATTGTGAGCAGTGATTCCTGTTGTGTGGTATGTCACGGTATTTTGAGGATGCCGGGAGAATGGGAAAGCAATTTTTCCTGAAGTTTCATTTAATGGAATACCAAGTATGACATTTTTCTTGATTTCCAGTGGACTTGTTGGTATCTAGTGGTTATGAGATACAACGTAATGAGAGGAAGACACATCTTTCAGGAACTGCAGCACATGTTTAATTTGAGACTACACATGTTGATGAAATAAGTTTATTTTGCTTAAAATTCAGCCCCACAAAAAATCAAGTTATAATTCTTAAACTGTATTTATGGTGAATACATTTGGAATTTAATCATGTTTTTGTAGCCTCTGTGTTGGTAGAACCGGTTGTAGAACACTGTGCTCTATTTAATGTTACCTGTGTGTATTCATATTGAGTTGCTTATAAGGTTTCAAGAAATATTTGAAAATTTTCTGTGAAGTTGATTTTTTAAATCTATTTCAAGAGTGTCCTGTGAATGTTTAATAGATATTTTTGCTGAGTTTATAAATGTTATAAAGGAATACATACACAGTTTTATTGAAGAATTTATGTTTTAAACAGTCTTCAAACAACTTACCTTTGTGAAAAATACTAGGAACACTTCCTGCAGAGAACACGATCATTTTGTAATGCGCTTCGTAGCATAATCCTTACTTAAAACCATGAAATAAATCACTCTCTTAAAAGTTATATTGTAGATAGGAACTCACTAGCAGAAAGGCTAAGGGATTTCAGAGTATAAAGAGATTTTTCATTAAAATAAAAACAAAATAAAAAGTGTTATTTGCAGAATCTTTAATCAAGGTGTTATGAAATTTGTCATTAAGCGTCACATTACCATAACAAGTGACAGTGTGGGTGAAAAAGGGAAATTAATTACAGAAGTAGATCATACTTGCTTCTCATTATGTAAAGGCTATTCACTGCATTCAAATTCCAAGCAAACCCTTTCTCTATATTTCAGTTATGTAAAAAACTTACTTGCAAAGAACACTTTATGAAGAGAATCTCTGTATTCACTGTTTCTAGTCTGAAGCATGAATCAGCTTTAAAGAAAAAAAAAGGCTTTTTAGTGATTTACAGCATCACTTCAATATTACTTTTTCAGACCCTGTCTCTGACTGAACTACATTTTATAGCTTACTGTAAAAAGGAATCTCTGTTTTCCATTTTTCATACTAGCTGTCTTGATTTAGTGCTGATATAATGGCCATCTTCAGAACAAAGCATTTGGAAGAGTTTTGTAAGCATTTTATTTCAGGTGTAGACTTTGGAGCTAATGTATTATTACTGATGAAAGCAATTTTGCCTTTGTAACTTCTGTGAGGAAATCACACCATTCCCATGCCCAATTAGGGTTTCTGTACTGTTTTTTCCTTATGTATGGCAGAGGAATGATGCATTTTCTTTGTGTTTGTGTGGTTATTTTCTTCATAAAACTAGTACAGTGGATGGTTATGAGACTTGATTTTTAGATTAGAATTAGTATCAGACAGGTTTAACTGAATCTTCTTGAATTTTCTGTTTTCTGTCGTATTCAGCTCTACCCTTAAGACAAAATGTCCTCTGCTTTCCACACTCTAATGAAAATGCCAGAGATAGAACAAGTTTTGGTAGTGTCTTAGTCCCCCCAAAATATGGTGATGTACCCAGGTGAAAAAGTTCAGTGGTTTTCAGTTAAATATGCTAGAGATGCATACTGATTCCTGTTAGGGATAGTAGTCTTACTGGGTTTGTTCTGAGAAACTTTCCCACCTTTGAGAAGGAAAAAAAAAATTCTGTTTTGTTTTTTTTTTAAGATAAATTCATAGGTTTGAGAACTTTTCCTGCACTTTCTTCTGATCATGGTTCACATCTCTACAGTAATGTTTTTATTTAATAAATAATATGTCAGAATCAAGAATAGTGTTTGTACAGATATAGCTTGTCAGTTGAGAAATTGCCAGATTAATGCAGAATATTCTGATTTATAATAAGGGATTACTAATTACCTTTTTCTTCAGTATTCTACAACAATATAAATAGACTTAAAGTTGTATTCTGCAATATTTATCTAATGAACAAAGAGTAAAAGAAATAGTGTGTTACCCATACTCTGACCATATGCTGGGCTATATTTGCATGAAATTCCCATTGAGCTTACTGAATGATTTGGGATGTTATTTTATTTTTTATGTTACAGTAGTAGATGACAATGAAGTAAGTATCAGTTGTTCAATTGACAGTATTTCACTGTGCCTCATTCTCTTTTATTTCTCTCCAAATTTAAAAAACATTATTAGTAATGCTAAGCTATCTTAAAAGAATAGAACATGATTAAATCTCTCTAAAAAAGGTTTAACGTGTGCTTTTGTTTACCACTTCTGCAAAGCCCGTTTTACTTTTCATTTTGGTTGTTGTTTACAAGATTTTGTTTTTCTCTTAAAAATTTTGGTATCGTCTTAGCTACTGTTTTGAGTATGGTCACACATTTGTTTTACATATATATTTAAGCTTATTTATCTGTATATTGATTAAAATTTTCACCTTGCATATGACATTAGGAGAATGCAATATAAAACATGGGTAAGATAAACTTGTTACAAACCTACACTTATTTCCTTCTGACTGGGAAGCCTCATAACTTTATTCTTTTGAACTCTGTTTTGGAAATAAGCATTTTGCAGTTACTCAGGAGTCTTACCTCTGTTGAAGATGTGTTTGTGTTTTCCTTTAATTGTCCCAGCTCATTCTACCTATCTTTCAGTGCTTAAGAGCTTTCCTTGAAAGTGAGAGGAGTGGCATTGAGAGTCAAATTTCAAAAATTGAACAAGTGCCATGACAGTAATGCAACCTTGTCAAATAAAGCAACTCACACACTTAAAACTCCATGCATTTGAAACCTGAACGTGTGAAATGGAAAGGGTCATATGTTCTGCTGTTGCATACCCTTTAACCTCAGGACTGAAAAAAAATGTGTTTTTCAAAAGATCCTGACACATGTGAAGTTAAAGCTATAATTTTTCCTAATTTATCACTGGCTTGTCAGGTTCTTTTACTCAAAACTTTCAGTGGAGTCTTGGATAAGAAAGCATGTTCGGACAGGACTCTAACCACTCTAAACAAATCAAACAGGTAAATGATGATTGTGTATCCAGTTGTATTTCAGTGATAGAAATGTATTTTTGGAAGGTTTGGTGGTTTTGTGGTTGGTTTTATTTTTTTTTTTCCTTTTTGTTTTTGTTTTTCATTTTTGTTTGTTTGTTGGTTTGGTTTGATTTTTCTTTTTGTGTAATGTGGATATGTTATGGGGAGTAAAAGAAGCAGCTGAAAAAGAAGGTGGGGAGATTCTACAAATGACTACCTCGGTTTTCCACTGTGATATTCCTTTTGATTTTGTTGGTCTTGCTGCAATTCTGCAAACTTTCGATGGATGCTTCTACAGAAGTATTCTGTGTACTTCATCAGAAGTATTCTAATGCATACTTCTACAGAAGTGTGATTGCAATGCAGAAAAAAAAATCCTGATATTTTAATGAGAACAAATATTTAAAAACATCTAATTGTTCTGTCATTATGTGTTAAGTCATCCCTTTTTGGGGACAAATAATTACAGCTTGGATATGACTTTGGTGCTTAATGTGCAAGAATGTAAATTCTTAACCATTTTTTTGTTTTTGGTCTCTTGTTAAGGTGAAAGTGTGTTTTTTACTTACGGTTTATAAACATCAGAAGGTTGTATCTGTGCATAAGGGTGCATTGCTATATCTTATTGTCATGCTATAATGTGTGGTCATGCTGTGACCTTGGTGTTGCAAAGAGGACAGGAGGTGGGTTTCTTTGCATGCTTCATTTGCTTGGGTCACTAAATGGATTTGCATACAGTAGCTGTCTGATGCATGGTTTACAAACTTGGTAATCAGTTTAGGGGTAGAATTGCTTTCCTAATTGTAAGTGGCCAGCTACTCTTCAAACGTAAATTGTAGTATTGTTCAGTGTCCTCTATACCTTTCTTGTCCTCTTTTTTCTTTTTCTGTGACCATAAATATTTCCAAGAAAAAGTATTTTTGGTTGTAATCTGTTCATTCCCTTATTTTTACCTTGTTAGAATAAAATTAAATAAGGTCTCAGGGTTCCCAACTAATGCATTCTGCTTGGGAGAAGCCATGAAACAATGGCTTCGGACTGCAGTTAAGTATTGACTGGGTCTCTGAGCTGAGCCTTGCTCAAAGCTCCCTCTGAAGATTTGAAAGGCTCCTATTGTTCCTTCTCAGTCATCACTCCACAGCCAGGGCTAAAGTATGCATGTGTAAGAAGAAGAAAGGCAATGAGGGAGATTGAACAGCGAACACAGCTGAAGGTGTAACTGCTCACTGCTGAGAAAAGGGAAGCCTCCACCAAAAAAAAAAAAAAAGGAGGAAATGGGGGGACAAGGAATTTATGCTGTGGGTTACATAAAGCTTTGCAGAAGTGGAGCATCCAAAACCACCCTCTTTCGGCATGAGGTATTAGGTGAACGTGGTCTTAGCATCAGTTAGGTAGTGTGTGGAGAAGAGTTACCAACTTTTTCCCTTCAGGGGGTGATTCCTGTGAAAGATTCTGCAATACTTTGTGAACAGCTAGGCAATGAAGGTGGCTTCTTGAGCAACCCTCCCTCCCTCACTCTTTTAATGTTCGAATCAGAGCAGAAATGGAAGTATTTTGGAGAGTTTGTCCCATGTAGCTGTTGGCTTGGCTGTGCAGAAGAAAGGCAAGATGTAGAGGATGTAGTCTAATTAGGCCACCACTTTTTATTAGCTCATTTGGAAACACAGCAATAAAAGGCTGCAGATTGTTGTGCTCGCCTTCGCCAGTTCATCCTCACTGAATGGCATCCTCATTGGATGGCAGAAGCTTATATTTGTGTTGAGTAATACTGGGTGGGTAATATATACTATTACATTACATTCACCAAAACTCTGTATGCCTATAGATCCCTGGCTTCTGTGATGAAAATAATATTCATCTCACCGTGCTTCATAGTTCCCTCCCTTCCTCCCTTCTTGCCCAAGAAAAGCCGCCTGAGAAGAATATGATTTGCATTGTATCTGCTCCCAGTCTCAAAAAAAGATAACTGAACAAAAATAGCCAAACCAAACCCAAAAAAGAAAAAAAAAAAAGCTGCACCAAACTAAAACTTTAACCCCCCCAAAAATATAGGTAATTCTTGAATGTGATGGAAGAGGTATGTCTCCCACATTTCACAATGGTCAGCTGTCCTTCTCCCTTTCTGTTTTGTCGTAGTTCTCCATTCCCTCCTCTCCTTCAGTCTAGATGATATAAAAAAACTTCAAAGGACCCACACCTCCTTTTCTTCTTACTTGCAAGACAAAACCTTGCCCTCTGCATTTAAGATTACTGAGATGACAGTGTATCTGTCTTGTTATTGTAAAGCATATTGGGATATTTTGAATATGAAAGGAGCTATATAAAAGCAAATTCTGTTTACTCTCCTCAGATGGGAATAAGATTGTCTTGTTACTGCACTATTCCTTTATCTAAGTAGCAGAAGTGCTTGACACTGCATTAATAGTGAGTTTGCACTGTGCTTTGCTTGCACCCTCTAGCAGCACTATAGCAGGAAGAAACCAGTCATCAAGGGTGGGGTAGAAGTTGAAACAAGGATGGAAATTACCTGAAATATGAATATACTTTTGATAAGAAAATTCAAGTATGGTGCCTTAAAGATAGCAAAAGCATTGTTTTTCAAGCTTATGGAGAGCAGCATGATTTGAAAGCCATCAAAAATGATTTTTGATAAGTAGGTTAACAACTTATTATAAGTTACTGTGGAGCAATGTGATTGAATTTTAGTTAACCAGGATTTTAATTTAATTAGAGATCAGTTGATTTGGTGTGTAGGTTAATTGAGAATATAAAACATGGTGGGTTGAAGTAGAACTCCCTCCCACAAACATTTTTTCTCCCCTTTATTTTTCCCCCTGATGAGAATACCCTATGCAAATACTATTTGCTTATCTCCAGATCTGTTCAAGTTCCTTCATCTCTTCTGCATGCAGAAATGCATAGTTGAGGCATTTGTAGTTGTGATACAGAAGAGGAAGGTTTAGATTTATTTTTTTTCTGCAGTATTTTCCTTTGAACTAGTGTTTTAAACACATAACAGATGTACACCTTGTTAGTTTTCCAGTTTTAACCAGTAGTTATGTTTTCTTCTGTTTTGGAGTTTGAACCAAGAGCTGGAAAATACATTGTACTGAAAACCACTGCATCACAAACTGGGACTTGAAAAAGTTAAACATCATTAGAAAGAATTTTTCTGTATGCCTGGAATTCAAAGTGACTTTCAATAAAGCCTGTTTAAGGAAACACGTAACTAGACTCTTGTCTAGGCCACTTTATTTTCCTTTTTAATATCTTTCTTATTTGTGTGTATGCTTCCCTTACTTCTTCCTTTCCTAATACAACAATTTTAATATTATGATTGATATTTTATAGACAGGAAAATTCAGTTGCTGCTTCTGCAACAGTTGGAATACTTCTGTTACCTGAGCCATAAGATTTTTATTTTAACCTTAAAGCATATGGATATGAGATACTGTTAAATGCCTGCATTTTGGAAGGGTTTATTGTTCAGAGTGGAAACCAATGTACTGTTGCATAAATTGTCCCTCTTCCGCTTTAAAATTTAGCATAGGGTTTGGTTGTGGGTTTTTTTTGTATTTGCCAGATCAACAGTTCTAAACACCACTTATTTGTGAATTGAATGGCTTTTGTTAAAACAGAGTGACCAATCATAATTGTAATATATTTATTTGCTTCTTCACTCTTATGCTAAAAAACCCAACCCCCCAAACCCCCAAATTGTGTTCCTTCACTACTGTAGCTGATATTTCAGCTGCAACCATGAGCTTTTTAGAAAGCTTGTAAGTCTTTGTTGAAATATGGTCTTTTTTATTTTGTCTCTAATGCTACAGTTGCTTCACAGTCCTTTAATGCAGCTTGATTTTGTATATTAACCATCTAAATATCTGTTTTCCCATTTCAGTAGAAGTCAGTTTGAAAAACAGGTAGTTGTTGGTACTTACTACTGTACACTGAGTTGCATTTGTTTTCTGCAAAATTTTTTGACTCTTTTATTCTGTAAAAAAAATTTGATTTTCAAGTGAGTATAACTGTACCATATTAATGCAAAATGAATCATATGCAGTCAAGATAGAGGTAATGATATATGCCTGCTATTTCTTTTAAAAGTTCCACATTCATCTTTTCTTTTTTTATAATACCAACATTTTATGATGGACAAATATCATAAAATTGAACGAGTTTCTTGCGGTCATTTGAATTTCTTTTTCTTTCTTTTCTTTTATTTTCTTCTTTTTTTTTTTAATTTAATTCTACCTGTGTTTTCTCTAAAGACCTTGAAGCCTTAGAGTGTTGAAAGGCTGTGAGGAGTTGAATTTCTTCAACACTCTCTTCAAGAAGAGTGATTTATTTTACAGTAGCAGACTGCACAGAGCAAAGCAAAATCATACGAAGACCTGTTAGACATGTTTCCATGAAGACTGACGCTAATGGATGTGAGGACAATTTGCAACATAGAGTTACATTGCCTAGTGCACTGCTAACCATTTACACCTTCTACACTGAAAAAGACTCACTTGTGAACAAAGGGAAGAAAAAATGCCCGTCATTCATGCAGATACTGATTTTCAGTTCAGGTTCACTGTAATCAGTTTCCGGGTTTGATTGGTACAGCCAATTGCCTATGGCAGTGTGGCCTTTCAATGAATTAGTTGAAATCACAAAACATGATGAACTGTTCTCCTAGAGCATCGGGTTTGTGCCCAGTCAGTCCATTGCTTTAGGCAGGTTAATCGGGGATGGAAACAGCCTGCTAACTGAGCAGAGTTCATTCATGTGTGTCTTTGCCTCTTTGTTTTGGGTTCAGAAAGGAGTTAAATTTTATGTTCTTTTGTATTTGTTTCTCAACCAGATTCTGTGTTGACTTGTTCAATTGTGACTAACGAGAAATGTAAAAATGAGGGTTAGTAGGATTTGACTTGGTTAGTCAGAAACAATAGCAAACAATGGTACTGTAATTGGGCAACATGATTTAATTTTTTGACAATCCAATACTGAGTTTCATTGCTATATTTTAATTGTAATAAGAGAATAATTTAGGACATGAAATTCAGGAAAATACACAGGTGTGTGTTTTTATTATATGTTTCAGTTATCCTTGGGAAGGATCACTGAAATTGCTGCACCACTGAGGATATGCATATATATCCTGTATGTGTATTTGATATTTCTATTAAAAAAAATCAGTTGTGACGTACACCAATGAAATAAAAACAGTTCTTGCTAAACTGTTATGTCTAAGCCAGTTTCCTTCTATTTTTCTATATTCTTCACATTTGCGTGTATGCCTTGTTTCCTTATTTCTCATCCAACAGTTCAAATATCATGATTTGCATTTTACTGCCAGGAAAATTTAGGATGCATCTATGAAAGTTCTTTTTGAAGCATTAAAATTTGCTCCTTTATAGTATAGAGTCCACAATATGCATGGACGATTTCTTTGGCATAATTACTTATTCTATTGCAAAGTATTAAAATGGCTGTACCAAACAGGACAAAGCATGAGCCCAATGGGTTCCAGAAGTTCTCCATTGTAGTTTACAGGCTCTTAACTGAACTAGAAGTACGAACAACTTAGTTTTATACCATTTTTTGTAAAAAAAAGCCATGAAAAGGTTTATTTACTCTTTGTGGATGTTAGATATAAGCCCAAATCATCCTTGAAAAGCCTAGAGAGGTTACTCACTGATTTAATAGAAGGATTTTTGCTAAAAGCTGCAGTAACGCTGCCTTGTAGAATATCAAAATTCGTGCATGTTTTACAATGGCCTGTGCAAATTTCAGCAGATAAGATTCATGATAAAATAGCATCCTGAAATTCTGGTCTAATATCTGTAAAAATATTTTGAACTTGTCATATAAGTGCCTGTCTGATCATGCAGTTCCTTAAAGTACAGGAACATTATAGTGTTTTAGTAAAGTATGAAACCATGGAGGGATGGTTTTACTTATTAATTAAGATACTGTGATTTTTTTTGTTTAAAATACGTTAAAGAAACTTACAATTTATAATAGATTCTGTCGTGAGTAGTCAGGAAACAGGTACAAGTGACTTGTTTATTCTGCCTGATCTTTTACTTGAGTGTTCGACCTCTGATGTACTGGGAAAAAATACTTATTTTCAGAAATTTATTTTGAAAATATACCTCAAAAAACAAAATCTGTAATTTTCAGCTAGAGAACAGTTGTATCATTTTATCCTTAGAGCCTTAGGTGAGGAATTACATTCATTTGTAGTATATTAAAATGCAAAGATTTGTAATGGCTTTCAACTTTATTAATGCAGAATTTTTAAATTCCAGGCTCTAGAATATTTTTTAAAACCTTATTTAAGTTAGCATAATTTCTGAAGATATGCAAATTGCACATTCAACTTCAGTTTTGAGTGCATTTTTCTACTAAAATATAGCAATTGAGAAGCTCCTATTCTTCATTTTCTTCAGCCTGTTTTCAGGATAGGTGTTCAATAATACCTTTTCAACAGGTTGTCTAAATAATTACTGAAATGAGTTAAAGATTTCAATTACTTGGTGAATTATAAAAGACACACAAAAATCCCTACACTTTGGAAGGGTTAAAGCTTTTCATGAGGGTTAATAGAAAATAAGTGTAGCATTTGAGCCACGGTGTCTATTTATCTCTAATGGTGGGTGACAAATGAAGGATTTAAGAAGTCATCCCACTTACAGTCTCCAACACAAAAACCTTCCGCTTGCATCTTTCAGCTTGCTTCACTACTTCTAATGAAGAAATGGGCAAACTGCTGAATTTTTATTAATCAGCTTAACCTAATGAGATGAAAAGACCTTTTACAGAATTACTCAGGGAGAGACATGCGCATACAGAGAAACCCAGTTTTGAATGCTTTCACATGTAGAAATTTTCTTCATAGCAGTGAGGAAAAGTCATACCTCAGTTCTGCTTCTTGCTCCCTCACCTGTCTTCTTCATTTCACTTTCCTACCTAATATTAGATCTTCTGTAAGCACATGCTTATGAGGTGTTCCCCCATTCCCTGCTCCTTCAGGAACAAGTAGAAGGAAGACTTAATGCAGGTTTGGGGTAGAGATACCTTTGGGAACTGAGGTAAGAAAGCCTAAGCTCATAAAACATGACTCTTCTGATGGGTACCGTTTGGATAACTTGCTTCTAAAGTCTTTCCCTTTCTTCCCTCACCCCCAGCTCCCTTTCTTTTTCTGTCTTGTCAAGCCCACTTCATAAATGGTAGCAGCTGGAGATCTTTTTAGTGGCATTCAGGGATTACTGCCCTTCAGGATTTTAATAAGCCCCACTGCCTGAAATGCCTGTGAGGGTACTCTGAGACAATTACGATTCAGGACTGGAATTGAGGGCCCTTCATGGCCCAGATGTCCAAGGGACTGTGCACAGGCAGATAACACTCCCCAAACAACAGATCACTGGAGCAAAGAGAGAATATTTCTTTTCTCTCCCTCTCTCTCATTTCTTTTTTTTTTTTTTTCTGTGGTTAGGATAAGGAATAGGGAGAGTGGGAAAAGTAGTGAATAAGAGGGTTCTATCACTTTGCAGCTAATCAAAGCTGTTTGCTCATCCTCTTATGCATAACTGGATTTAAACTGTGACCTCTTAAGAACCACAATTTGAGGTTACATATCCCTGTTTGTTGTAAGGAAGATGCTTTTTGTAATTTAAAAGCACAATGCCCTGATTATGAGTAGTATTTCTTAGCTGCCCCACAGGAAGAAATAATCTGCAAAGAGCTAGAACGAGATCTCTTCTTACTTTACTACTGGGAACAGATGACAAAGATTCCAAGCAGAACTAATTGGTGGCTGTGGATGTCTGGGAGAGTCTGGAAAGTTTGGAAAATACAGCTGAGTAACAGGAGGCAAACATTTAGCCACAAGGAATTGCTTATTTAGGTTTGCTTTTACCTGCAGCATGGCATGGCTTCTAGGTGAAGCACATGGAAATGAAGTGGTGGACTTCTGAAAAGACTTTTTCGTTGAGTTTAATTTTAGCCACCGAAATACGGGAAGTGCAGGGTTTAGGAGAGAATGCTTGGAGTGGTTTTTGCAAGGAGCGCTCCTTGATGACTTAAGTGCTTGTGCTTGCAAAGCCAGTTTCAGTACAACCAGAGCTTTTTGGTCTTGCAGTCCTGTGCAAAAAGTGGAAAATGTGGCTTATTAGCTGAACAGCTGTTCTCTGTCTGGATGGACAGACATTAATTTTTTAATCCTTGGACCCCCTGATGTCAGAAAAAACAATTTGTGCCTCTTCACATTAAAGTTAATATTTGTAATACAGACCTCTGTTGCTGCCCATTTGCTTTTGACTTCTACTATGAATACCTCACTTCTAAAATAACATTTAATAAGAGAATGAAATATGTTATTTCATAAAAGAGAGAAATTGGCTTAAATAAAAAGCATACAGCTGTACTCTCTTATGGCTGAAAGGTTTGGATGAATGGGACTAATTCTGTAGTTATTGATCTTGAGGTTTCTTCTCCCATACTCCAGTAAGCTGTAGCAAGTTAATTTGTGGAATGGTTGAAATTCCATCAGACCTTTTTTATCTCTGCGCTCAAGTCTTACTAGGATAATGAAATTAAGAAGAAATAAAACATTCATAAATCAGAGAAGACTTGACTTTAGCAATAGGTTTCACAGCTCTGGTATCAATGGCCAAGTGATCCAGACGGTGCAACACTTAACAGCAGTTTCTCAGTGTTACAGGTTTTGAAACAACTTCTGCTTGCCATACTTTGATGAGCAGACTCACTGGTATGATTTAGATAATCATCAAAGTGGATAAGGAGTAAAATTTCTGCAGTTTCAAGAAATAATACCAGTTTGCATGGTAACTTTTGAGTCCCCAGATTTAATTTGCATAAGAGACAGAATTATATGTTGGAACAAGTGATTTAACATTGAAACTTGAGTCTTCTGTTAAGTTTGAATTGGTGAGACTGGAAAACTTCAGCTAAAAATTACTTGTCTATATATAAATAAAGCTTCAAACAGTCTGGTATATCGTCCAACACTTCTGAGAATATCCAGTGTCATGTACAGCTGCATTTCAGCTATGCTTTGCAGACTGTATATCTTCATGCTGGGACATCTTGGTTTTTATTTTGGTAATAGATACCTGTGTAATGCTACATATAAGAGCAATTGTGTTCTTCACAAACATCAGCGCAATTCACTGATTGACCTAGAACTGGGTGAATATAAAACCAGACTAACAGTGTCATGATGAATCAGGCTAAAACTTTAGTAGGATGCATAGAACTATTTAGAATAATGGTACAGTGTTTCCTTGTGTCAGTGTAACATTAAAATTGCTTTATGGACTTTATGGATAATTTCAAGATATTTCCAGTTTCTGGTATGTGGGATTTATGCCAGTAATAGTGTGTTTTCAGAAGGACTTCTGGTCTGTGAGTGCCATGTGCATCAGCTCATCTCTGAGCATTGATGCAATGTCCCAATATTGATCAAAATAATTAAGTTCCTATTTAGTATTTCCTGTACAAGCCGTATGATTCCTCAGACTGTGTTGAACATCTAGGTTCCTTCTCAATATTCAGGCTTTTGCAAATTTTTTTTTGCCTTTTTTGTTGTTTGTTTTTTTTTCCCTTGGTAGTAGGTTATTTTTTAATACCAGTAGGAGGTGAATTTCTTACTCTCTGTCTTCTATCAGTATTCATTGTTAATAGCAAAGAATGCTAGAGATACATGTAAAGACAGGACCTAAAAAACAGAACCAGATTTGAAGGGCTGTTTGTCACATATAAAAGCATATACCACAGGAATATTTTTATTCCCTTTCCTTCATCTTCCAGCATGATGTGTCTGATCTTAGCCTTTTCGCATTTTTTTATTTCAGTGTCAGCAGACAGTGTATGCGCGGTAATTTACCTGACAGTGTCTACTGCTGCCAGGTCTAGAAGCCTGATGGAGTCATGGAACAGCATTATAGTGCTTGTCATTCTAAATGTCATGGACATTTAGCTAAGGGTTCCTACAGCCCGCATGGTTTCTCTGCATTTTGTTGTTTTAAAAAAGGTACAACTCTTAATTAAAATTTATGCATTTTGTTTAGTTAATAACATGTGCCATGAAATAATTATTGGATCCTAGTATCATAAAGTGTGTGTAAAAAAATTACCTTCCTTTCATTTATCAACAGTGTTGACTGTCCTTCTGTGTGTTTTGTATTCCTGAATAGTTGCATAAATAACTGAGGAGATACTTCTAATAAGCTTATATCAGGTGGATGAAATAAAAGCTGTTTAAAAAATGGTTGCTTGTCCATTGACATAATCTCGGGGTACTATTTATAAACTTAACCAGCAATTACAAATCTAGGAGAAGTAATAGTTTAACATTCAAATATAAATTATTTTATTAACATACATCCTCCAACTATTGTTCTGTTAACTACAGAATCATGTTCTGTAAGTGATAAAAAAAAGTAATTTCACTTCAGCAGTTCTAAAATCTTGGACTTCTGTCTCATGTCTTTAATGAAGCGTGTCTTTTTAGATTTCTGTTCACAGAGAAGGGTGTTGCTATCTCAATGTCTCCGTGAGCACATCCAGACCACGCGGTACAAAGTGCTGCCCTACAACACAATATGATACCCTTAAATGGTCAATATTTTTAAGTGTCCTTCAGAGAAATGCGATGATATTGTTAGTATGTGGGAAAATAAAGGCAGTCCTAAAAATGTAGTGAAATTTGGCAGTTAATAAGAATATTTTTCAACGTGTTCCATGGATATAGTTTCCCATTTGTATGCTAGGGTGGAAATCAGCAGTGTCTTTTCCACTTATGGATTAAAACCATTTCCTCATTCAGAAAATAAAAAATAAAAAATAACAGCATGTAGAAAGCGAGAGGGGAAAAATGTGTCAAAGAATTCATCAGAGAAGAGGACTCTGGGTCCCAGTTGGGCCCTTGATAATTGGGTCTAGTTTTATGCATCAGTGAACAAAAGGCACTTAATTGGTGTTTATTCACTCCAAGTGTCCCAAACAGTAAACAGGAAGTAAAGCGTTCAGAAGAGTCTGCACTTCATTTCCTTACAACTTGCTATGACTCCCGCGTGCTTCTGGTTTTGTCGGATTATTAGTCTGTGAAGGAAGAGATAAAGCATTTCCTTGTATTGAATTTGAGCATGCTTTGTGCTTTGGGCTGAATGAAATATTAAAGGCTGTTTGCAATCTCACAGATGAGTAGGGCAGGGAAACTTTCACACGCACATGGAAAAGGATGGCAGACTGAGGTAGAGGCATCCACAGATTTCTGAATTCAGGAGATTTGTTCATCGTTGTTAGTATTTCCCTCCAACATGCAAGGATGCTCTGCCCACATGGTTTATAATGACAACTTTTAATTATTTTTGTAAGCATCTCTGGACTATGTATACTTGTTAATCCTTCCATTGGCTGTGGCTACTTAAACTATTTCATAAGCACAGTAAACGTCACTAATCGTAATGAACTTTCCCAGTCTAGCATTCCTGAAACTGTAGAACCTGCAAGACATGCTCCTGCAAATGAGAGGTTGTGGATTTAGTGATCCGGTTTCATCAACAGAGCAGATTAATTACAGTTGGGAAGGAGAACAATAAATGATAGAGTCTATTTGGGAAAGTAAAATACTTTGGGATATGTGAGGTGGTAAAATGTAAAGGGTTAGGTGTATCATCTATCTTTATTTCTCATTTTTATAAATATGTATACTTTGTATATGTGCTTACATGGTAGCAAACTATCATTACATAGAGATCGTGAGGTAAGTATTTCTGTAGTGTTGACTAATGTTCTTAATATTGTATAATACTACACAAATGGTAATTGTCCTATAGAGAGATGTTGTCCATGGCAATCCTTCTTGATTAAAATTACCTTACATGTTGGCTCACTGCTGAGACCTTTCATCCCATGGATGGCTGGTTTTACAAGTTTGGCCTTATCTGTCAGCCTGCCTGCGTGGAACCAACTGAAATGTATCTATATTGCTTAATGAGAAACTTTGTCCTAAGTGTAGGGAAGTCTCCCAGTATGAGGCTGCCAACTGCCTAAGCCCTAAAATCCATGATAATTACCACGTCTATAAAATGCCCCTCATTATGGCACATAAAATGCTTCACTGCAAAGAACTGCTGTGTGAAGATTGTGTGCTGCATACCACTCAGCATAAAATAAAACTCCAGGGTAAAAAATAAATAAATAGACATTATACTTGGTTTCACTTGCACATTTTTTTGATGAAGGATATTTCCAAGTTGTCTGGCCATGGTACAGCCACAATGCATTCAGTCTTCACCACAGAGGAATTTAGTGGCATTCCTATAGTTTGTTGTGCTCTTCTAGTCTATTACAAATAAATGTGCTGGCCCTGGGAGAAAATGGTGCACAAGGAGTTAAGAAGGCTATTTGCTGTCTATCAGTACTGGAAAAAATATGCAGTAAGAACCCAGTAAACTTCTAACTGGAGGAAGTATGAAAACTCTTTTCGTCAATTACCAATCGTTAGCTCAAGGCAAATAATGAAATTATTTCACAATTTCACATGATTATTTATTGACTTTGGCCACATTGATTTGCTTAACCATGTGGATGCTATTAAGGTTTGCTGTTTTAAGCAACAACACCCACTGCCACGCTCCACCCCTTATTTTCAGTTGACATGGTCAAACCACAGCACACTTTTGAAACCACAGTTTGAAACATTGTGTATTTCAGTTATAGATGTAACGGTTTCATATTTCTTAATTCTGTCCCCCGACCATCTCCACCCTTTGTATTTTGGTCTTTTTCCACGTAGCATGACCCTCAGCTCAGATGTTAAACTATGAACTGTAGTATTGTATGTGTACTTTTGGTTCAAAACTTATTTAACTAGAGTGTGGACTGTTTTCGAAGTGGAAACATTCCATGTATCCTCCATTACAATATCAAATTATTACTGGATTTTCAAAGTAAACAAAAAACGTAATTTAAAGCCATCTCTCTCAACTGCAGATATTTTAAACAGTCCCCTGGTTGTTTTAAAATAACATATGCTAGAGCTGTCTCACATCTTGTTACTGTGAAGGCTGGTGACAGAAATGCTGAATCATGCAAAGGATATTACAGAAAACTAGGAGCATACTTAAACTAATCCAGATATTGCAAACTTGTTCCTTAGCCATTTTTATCTGAGAAGGGCCCCATTTTGACCTTTACTTATGCATTTTGAAGTAAGTATCAGGTGCTCAATCTTCGGCTATTTGTGAGATAGCTCTGAGTTGAATACTAGGAACAAAATTTGACTCTGGAATAGAAGTTTTAAAATTTGGTATCAGTGTCTAAGTGGCAGCACCAATGTACTGAACAGCCTAACAGGGGAAAATGGACTTCTGATAGTTAACAGTACAAAATATTTTTTTCCAATATTCTGTTCCTTAAAAAGGCAAATTTCTTTTCCACTCTTAAATAGCCAAAGATTATTTCATAGTTGTCTTTTATAACTTTAATATTGCATCCTCTGCCTGAAAACTCATTTTTAACCTTTCGTTTGAATGAGTTAGAGGTGAGGGAGTCAATGTACCGGAGTCTGCAATCTTCTCTGGACCATAGACTTTGAAACTTGCATTTTCTTACATGTGTGACTCTCAGTGATTCTCTGTTCTAATGAAGAAATTCTCTTTTAATGCTCTATGTTGCTAGACCAACAGCAGCATTACAGCAGGCCCCCCCCATCATCTCAGCAAGGGAGTTGTCAGTACATTAAAAGGCTGAGCCTTCCCTATGAGTGCATCCGCCAGCCACGTATCACTGCTAAAAGAAACATGGCATGCAGGTGTTTAAATTATTTACAGTCATAATCGGCCTTTATGTTACATTGCTGAGCCAAGACTCTGTTATTCTAGTGCATAATTGATGGTGCTCAGAAGTGGAAAAGTTAGAAAAGCAGAAGTAATGCGATGCGAAAGTTGAGTGCGGCAACTCCAGCTGGCTCAGTCTGCCTGGGCTGATCTCCTGCATGACCAACTGCAGATGCAGGGTAATGAGCTGGGACTGGGCATTGTGTCAGGGGCTCGAATTGGCATTTGAGGAGAAAACAATTTCTTCAGCTGAGCTGCATGACTAGTGAGAACTTGAAAGTGCTGGTAGTTTGTCCCAGACTGCTTCCATAAAGATTTCGTAGGAATTAAAATCTGTGTTTTTAGGAATTAAATTAATTAAATTCTGTCTTCTCAGAAGGGGGTGATTTGCCATGAATTGTGTGTAATTTTTGTGCAATGACAGGTATCAGTGGATGGCAAAAGAGTTGTAATGACCTAGTCATTCTAGAACAGAGAATTGCATAACCAGAAATATTTTATAAAGGCTATGAACCTTCAGAAATTCTGACCATTTTATCATGCACAGGAATCTCTCATACAAAAAATAATCCAAAGACTGCCCTGTTTTGGGGATGACTTTTGCAATATTCTGGTTATCTTGGATGAAAATTAGCGCAATATATAATACACACAATTGTTTGAACATATCAATTATGTTATTTCCAGGTGCTTCTGCTAATTTATAAACCAATTTAATAGCTCACTTCTGACACAAATATTGAAATACTTTGTAAAGAATGTATGTAATTTACAAATGTGATCTCATTTTTTGCCCTCCCCTCCCGTTGTACGTCTTCTTTTAAATTTTTCTGTCTGTCCGACATGCTACCTGTGTGTCTTGTACGCTAATGCACCTTGCCCCATGTTAGGACAGAGGGGGACTGATTGCTTCTTCAATATATAAAGGAATAACCTTTTTATTAAACAATAATGATTGTCATTTTGGTCTTTGGCCTTTATCTAATAAAGTCTGTGAATGTTTAGTTCTAAATTATTTTGGGACAGCAGCAATTCCTCTGTTGCTAGTTTTTCTAGATTAATGTCCTAATCACCAAGCCCCTAGCATTTCCTGGTTGTTATAATCAGGATGAAAAAGGATGTTTCACTGCAGAAGCAAGAAAGATGGTCAGAGTAACAAAGTAAGTTAGTCAGGAAAGTATTGTCCTTTATATTGTTGATCTCTAGGTACACTGTATATTTTTTGTAGCAGTATTTGTCTTTGAGGCAACTGGTATTTAGCCATGTGGTGTGGTTGCAAGTAGACTTCTTGTGTAACTGGCAATGGATGGTGCTAATGAGAAGGACTTTCTCCACTTTTGTGAAAATGAGGGCTGCAGCTTGTGTAAACAAGTACTGGTGTAGCTGAAATGGACATGTTATGACACAGGATGCATGGCTGAAATAATGAAATATTTGTGCACCTCACTTTTATTTTGATATAAATCCATACTCTTCTAATAGTTGCAGCCCCTAACACAAACACAGTGTTTTAATGCACTTGAACTGATTGTATGTTTTTATATGGAGTAACACACTTGTGTGCATGTTGGAAATGACCACAGACTATATAACTAAACCTCTGCTTATATTACCTTCTTATACAGATGTAGTTCTAATGCTGAGATTTGCATTCTAAATGGTCTTTCTGTGACAATTCTTCAGATGATAAAGTGGTTTAAAAATTTTATTGTAATGTCTAAGCAGAGAAAATGAATGTTTCATTCCTATTAATTGTTAAGAATGGTGCAGAGATCCCAAATAATTTCATCCTTATGCTTTAATAAATTTGTCTCATTAATATTTCCTGCATTAATTGGGCCAAAAAGATCCAAACAAACAGCAATAAAAGAAAAAAAAAAAATGAAGGAAATCTTGCAAAGATTATCATGCCAAAAAAAATGTGCAAAATTATATTTCATATAGACAATGCAGCTTTGTAATATTTAATGAAGCAACACAAATCCTTACAGCTTCTTTGATTATGGTGCTGTAAAATGCCCTAATAAACTATAAAGAAAGAAACCTGTGTCCTGTTGAAAAGAATTACTGTAGCAAAGTCCTGTGCTACAACATTAGAGAGGTAAAACCAGAGAAAAGTAATTAGCCACTGAGGAGGAAAAATCCTCCAGCAGTCTTTTTGCCTGGCACTGCGTTAAACAACAGTTGTAAGGATACAGTATTAAGAAGCAGATTTTTTCAGTTAGAAGACATTTTGAAGACTTGGCTTTGTCAAAGTTGTTTACATACTGGAGGTTATTTTTGTGTTCCAGAATAAGGAAATCAGTGTACATACTATTTATGTGTTTATTTATGACCATGTACATACACAGTCATGTGTTTGTGTGTGTATAATTGCTATATAAACTCATATTATTGTAGACAGTTTCTGTCTACCACAAGTATATTAATATCAGTGTCTAAATAAAAATTTCAACCTTCCTTTGGCTTCAGAAGAGATGGAGGAAGAAAAGGCTTTGTGATATGAATTTGGGTCCGTTCTTCCTTGTCTTCCATCTTTTAATATGTTATTCAAAACATCGACTTTAAAGAAAAAGATTTTTAGTTAGCTAAATAAATGAAGAGTTTATCGCTGGTAGAAATTAATATCCCAGCTGCAGAGGTTTAACAGTAGTGGTGATAGCCTGAGTTTTAAAAGTTGTGTTAGGGAAGTTCTTGCATGCCAGCACTTGTGTAGTCTGCTTTGATAACTCAAAGTATAGTTACCATTTCTTGTGTATCATACAGTTAGTGAGTCAGCAAATACAAATAGTTGCAATTTAGAAGTTAGGTATTCAATCCAAGGTTCTTAAAATGGGATATATCAATCCATGAAAAACCTTCAAGTATGGGCTACTAATATGTGTGGGTTTCTTGATGCATCATTTGTGTCTCAGGTCTTCAGCATGCCAGAGTTTTGTGTTCTTTTTTTTATCTTTTTCTGTTTCTAGGATACTTTTTGTAAGATAATTTGTATTATTGGAATAGAAATATTTATATATGTATATATGTAATGTATATTTGTAAGATAGTTATATCTTTAGTAGCTATAAATATGTAATGATACAAAATTAAGAGACTCTTCTTCTCCAGCAATAAATACGGGCTCTATTTTCTCAAATCTGTCCAGGCATGTTCCTTTTTAGACTGTAAGGAGAAAGCTCCAATGATTTAATAGCTGTAATTTTAACTAGCACTAAGTTATAGTGAATTTGTCTTTAGAACTACATTTCTTATTGATCCCAAGTTTAACTGTTAATCATAGAGTCATAGAATCGGTTGGATTGGAAAAGGCCTTTAAAATCATCTACTCCAACCATTAACCTCATTCTTTCAAGCTTACCACTAAGCTGTGTCCCTAAGGATCACATCTACAGATCTTTAAAATATCTCCAGGGATGGTGACTCCATCACTTCCCTCAACTCTCAACTTCCACAACTCTATGGATCCAGCTATCCAGCCGTTTTTTTGCCCAGTGAAGATTATGCCCATCTAAGCCATGACCAGCCAGTTTCTCGAAGAGAATGCTGTGGGAAAAGGTGTAAAAAGCTTTACTAAAGTCCAGGTAGACAACAACCACAGCCTTTCGCTCACCCACTAAGCTGGTCACCTTGTCATAGAAGGAGATGAGGTTAGTCAAGCAAGATCTGCCTTTCATAAACCCATGATGAGCAGGTCCGATCACCTGTACATGCCACATGATGGCACTCAAGATGAGCTGCTCCATAACCTTTCTTTGTTCTGTGATCAGACAAACAGGCCTGTAGTTCCCTAGATCTTCCTTCTAGCCTCTCCTTGTAGACAGCATCACATTTGCTAGCATCCAGTCAACCGGGACCTCCCAGGTTAGCCAGGACTGCTGATAAATAATTCAGTTGTCTTGGTGAGCACTTCCACAGCTCCTTCAGTAGCCTCAGGTGGATCCCATCTAGCTCCATATACTTCTGTGTGTCTAAGTGGTGCATTAGGTTGCTAATCATAATCATGTTTACTACTTAGTATGTAGCAGTCAATATTTTTGAGTAGAATTAACAGTGGGGAATGTTGTGAAATCTGTCATTTTCTGTTTGGTTAGAGAGGTGTGCTTTGGCATGGCTGGTGAGAGTCCGGCTTGGGACATAGTGGTAGGTGGCTAATGAGCTTTCTGCCAGAAGGATGTTAAATCTGGGATCACAAACAGGGCCATCCAGGCTGGAAGGGACCTCAGGAGGTCTCTTGCTGTCAGGTGTCCCTGAAGCCATCCTTGCTCCCAGTGGAGAGGTCAGATCCCTTGGCCTCTCTTTGCAGGGCTTGTGCTGGAGTCATGATTGTCTCCATGGCCTCCAGCTCAACTCACTTCAGTCTATTTAGAGTGAGAGATATTACACATGAAAGAATTGCACATAACGTACATAAAGTACAAGACCTTAAAGTGTGCCCAGAGGGGTCTGTGCAGGGCATCCAAACCACTCATCTGTCACACTAAATCAGGAAGGGCTGAGGTTGTACTTCTGAGATGGTTGCTCCACCTCCTTACTGCCATTTTGATGCTCAGGCTCACTCAAGCATCAAATCTTTTCCTGAGCGCAGGGCTTGACCTCTGCACGCTATCACTGCAGAGGGAGTGTGCTGCTGGCACTTGAGAAAGAAATTAACCAGACTTGGCCATTCCCTCAATTAGTCAGCTCACTGTGTAGGAGGTGGAGACTTCTAAATAACATTTTGCTCTCCTTAAGTAAATTTAAACTTTATTTATTTATTTTATTTTATTTTTTTTAGTTCTTAGTGTTATTTCAGGTCTTTTTTTTTTAAATGAATTTTTCACATACTACATTCCATACTGCTTGGGGTAGTGTGTCATTCACTCTTACGTGTAAATCTCAAAACATCTTGATATCACAAGTTGCTTTTGTTTTGGTTTTGTGTGTGTGTTTCTTTTTTATGTGCAAAAAGAAAAAAGAAATTGAGACAGATATTTCCAGAGGCAGGCTGCTTTTAAAATTATATTCATTATCTCAGAAACTTGGGGTTAAGATGTGCATTTGAACAGGTACTTCCTGTCACATGTAGTTTTCCTCTCTTCCTCTCTTGGTCCTTGTATTTTTACTTTTTGTGTCCAACAGTATAGTTCTGTGCTTGATTCTGTAGAGACAGAGGTGTCTAGGTGGAAGACACCCTTATTAAAGTGTATAGACTGTTTAGGGAATTGCATATGTGGATGGTCTGGATAGCTCCATGGTGTTTACCTGAATTTTTACTGGCCTTATTTATGACTTGTGCTTGTGAAAGAATATAAATAGCTGGAGAGAAAAACATGTAGGAATACTATTCTGCAGATAAAGGGAGGTGGTGTATTTCTGTATTTAGCTTATCTTTTTCCACTGGAGAAGGAAGAATTAGTCCATCCTTCAGGGACATAAAAGATTTTTCTGCCAGAGTAATTTACAGCATGGCCTAAGTATTTTTTGTAGCTGCCAAGTGCTTTTTTTAATGTTTTTGGAAGTAATAAGGCAGGATTACAAACTATAAATTATTACAGTGGTAGCTGCTCACAAGCTTGCCCACCCATTCATGCTGCATAATACCTTATGGAAAATTATGTTTAATTTCACTTAATGAATACTTAGGACTCAGTCCACTCAAATGCATTGATGGGCTGTTAAAATTACAAATGTCCTGCAGCTATAAATTACAAATAAAGATTAGCAAAAAGAGTACATTGCCATACATTTCACATGATTACCTAATGTCACAGTCCTCTTCTTTTTTTTTGTCCCCAAGCTGGAGACCCACAGATGGTGCAGCAGGGTATGCCCACCATCTGTGACAGTTCTCATGTGTGAATTAAGGTTTAATTACTTTTTGTTGTTTTGGTATTTTTTTCTGTTTGTTTTTCTCATAAGTAGAAGGGAGTGTGCACTTTTATTAACTCATGGACAAAAAAATAGGAATATGGTAATTGCTGTAATTGATAATGACATAATTAAATTGGATAGAAACACTTTTTCACCTACAAAAGGAAGCCAGTGAATACTTTTTATTCTCAAGTATTAATGAATGTTGCTTCTACCAATAAAATATACTAACCAAAGTTTATGAAAGGCTTAATCATTAAAATAATCTGTGTAATCAAGTAGACATTATTCTTTGACTTCACTGAGACATTTCTAAGTGAAAAAAGTATTATTTTCAGTAGTTTATGGATTTTGGAGTTGGGCCCAAAAATCATTTGCATTGTATACGTAACTGAAGGACAAAAGCTGTTTATACCTTTTTGAAATAGATTTTTTTTTTCTTTTTAATGTGTGAAGGGGAAAGCTTAGGCTGCAAATGAAATAATTCAATTTCTTTTCTCCTGAATATTTTCCAAATTTATAAAATATAACTGTCACACTTTAGAACGAATTGCTCTCATTCTTCTGTTCTTGGATTTCAGTTGAGTTTTAGATAAAGAAATGCCGCTGTTTTGATTACTTTTTATCTTGAACATGTCATGTTGTCCTCCCTTCCTCTCCTAAAAATAATCTTCCATTGCACTTGTCTTAATAAATGTAAAAGCTGTTGGTAATTACAACTAAAAATGGCAAAAAAGTTACCAATTTATTGGTAACTGTGTATGAACAGCTCACTTAAGGAATAATAAATGTGCTTCCCTAGTACTATTTTAAATAAGATACTTTAAAAAATATATTTTGTGGATCATTTTTCTCTAAGAGTATACCTGTAAATGAGTCATAGCTTTGTAGTTTTGCATGACTGAGATTTTGTGGAAGGTGAAGATTGCTGTTTTTAAGTGCTTTCGGGGAGAGCCCAGTATGCCTGTAAGGACTTTTTAAAAATATTGCTAGCTGTCCGTTTTGTAGGACAGTAGAAATTTGTGGAATGGGTTCCATGTTCTAAAATGTGAGGGCTGGGGAGTTATTAATGATTCTCTTCTTTTCTTTTTTTTTCTTTTTTTCTTTTTTGTTTTTTAATTTGATAAATATTAAAATTATGGTGCTGTTTCTAGGTGTAATTAAAATTTATGTTCGTGATCCTAGCTGTGCCTTCTGTGAAGACAATGAAAGCTACAGACAGACTGTAAACTCCTGTAAGAAAATCATACAGAAGAGAAATGTTTCAGTGGTCATAGATTATATGGCAAAACTATAAGTGGAGTCTTACAACAGGAACTGGCTTATTAAAGTACAGTATTTACATGTATCCATATTAAATTAAAGTGTATATTGATTGTTGTCCTTAGAAACATTCTTAAAGTGATTTTATATTACACACTAAACAAGAACATGGACTCCCTTATTCTTTTCTAAAGGGAATAATGTTTAGGAGAAAATAAAGCAAAGCAACTTACTAAAAAATGCTGATTTGAAAGATATGCCTATATGGTTCATTCTCTTTCATTTGAACTAGATATTTTCAGTGCTGTTTCTGATTTAAAGGGCTGTTCTGGAAATACAGTATGTAATTTTTCAGAGCTGTGAGGCAGTTTTTTCAGATGGGAAGTGCAGCAAAATGCTGCCATTTGCCTTTTAAGTACTGTTCACTGATTAGGTGGTAAGTAATCGCTAAGCCTTCTTTGTATCCAAGTGTTCATCTGAGGTTACACAGATGTAAGATGTGTTTCAGATATATTTCAAAGTTTACTCAATTTGAGGCTTGCTTCTTTTGATTGCTCGGCCAGTGGCCTGAGACAAATAGATGTTGTTATAAGTGATGTAGCTGGGGAGCAGGACTATATAGCAAGTTTTATGGTGCCCTCTTTGGAAACTGCAAAGGACACTTAATGTGTTTCAGAGGAAACTTCAGAAAGGACAATATTTTCAAGTATTTGTAGGTCAATATATTAGGATTGCTGGCAAGCTAGTAAGGTCATTGAACTGTGAGCACCTCCAGATGTTCTGATGAATAGCTTGCTGAGTAAACTATTGCAAGTCACTTGAACTTCTCTCTGCCAGGAATCTCAACTGTAAAAACTGACATTAAAAACACGGCTTTATACAATTCTTGAGAACTGCTGCCAAATAATGATTTTTAAATCCTGCATTTGTGTTCTAGAATCAGTGAAAGAGTGGAAATAGATGGTAAAGGAGATGGGTGAAGCCAGAAACTAGTTAAGGCTAATCTGAACATGGTAGATTTTTCTCGGGGCAGGTAATTCTTTGGAGGCTGTTAATTTAAACAAAGTGGAGTAGTATCTGAATGTTCTGAAATAATGCATGCTGGACACTGGAATTTGTCTCTTCATTTAGTTAAGTAAAATGAACAAATGAACAAAGAGGCCATTTTTGACCTTTAGTTTTGGAGGCAGAAAACCTAAGGAGAGGACTATTTTCTCCTTTTCAAAGATGCCGTTTTCTGCTATGGCAGTTTTGACAACTATACTTTGCAGTGATCAGTCATTTTTGAAAAGGGTATTTGAAGATTTACTAAGATATCAATAGTGTCTTTAACATGCAGTTTTATGTCACTAGGGGTGGATTTTTACTTGAAAACAAATGATCTTCTGCCTTGTGGATAGCTTCACTTGTTTAAAAAGTATTTGAAAGCTTATCCACATCTTTTGTTCCTGGTCATGGCTAATTCAACAATGTGTTAATAGGATGTATCCCCCCAAGTGAAGCCACACTTGTACTGATTGTATCTTATGGAAAGTGAGAATTGAAATGTTGGTTGTTGTAATGCAGTGGTTAAGGTCCAAGAATTATGTCTATTTAGGTATGGTTTTAGTATCCTCCTTAGAAGTATGAGAGGAGAGGTAGCAGTTTGCCACACTTGTGCAGTTTGGTGAAGATCTGTTCTTTTTTGAGTTCATTGCTTGCGAGTTATTATTTCTAATCACATGCGTGATTGACTCCAGCTAAATGACCAAAAAGGCAGGGAGGTAAATCTAAAACTGTAACAATGTATTTTAACTGAAAATAGGTATTATCTTGGAATATGTTCTCAATCAGCACTTGACATTTATCTGAATATATGGCTTAAAAAAAAAAAAGGAAAAAAGAAAAAAGATAAGCACTGTTCTATCCTTGGGCAGGAGCAGTGTGTGAAAAACTGTGATTGAGATCTGAGGATGAAAATTGAAGCCCTGGAGCACACATAGAAGTAATAAAGCTGAGGCCCCTGATGGGGTTATTCTAAGTGCAGTTAATATTGCAAATATATTATGAGAGGAAAATCAAGTGACCCTTTGAAATCCTTTCTGAGATTGCAAGTAATTTGAAGTTTCAGAAAGATACTTGCAAGTCAGCTAATGAAAGTGCATTTTTAGAATAAAATGGGATTACATGCAAATGTTATCGATGTCAGGAAGATGCACACTACAGTTTTGTCAAACTGTTTCTCAGACAAGATCTTAGATGAGTGCTCTTGTTTTCTCTGTAATGAGAGAAACTCCTGAGGAGGAGCTTTTCAGTTGTTCCCAAATTGAAAGGAGCTAGAGATTGTAACACTGGAATAGTCAAAATGTAAATTATTTTATTTTCAGGAAAAACATGCCAAAGAGAGTGTTTTGGTTTTTTTTGTGGTTTGTTTTTGTTTGTATTAGGGTTTTTTATTTTTTTTTTCTTTTTTTTTCTTTTTTTTTTTAGTAAGGCAAAAATAAAGCTACTTGCAGATTTTTTTTTTTTTGCAGATATAGGAGTAGAGGTTTTTTCTCTGTACTTCAGACATTTGCCTTTTAGTTTTTGTTCTCTCTCATAACACAGATGGAGACTGAGATTTTAAGGTATTGATGGAACTCCTTTTAGGTACAGCAATTTCTTGTAAGCTTTGGAGTATCCAAGGTGAACAAAGGAAATTGGCTTTTATAAAATGTGAATGTATTTGAAATTGGTAAGCTCAAATAAAAACAGAATTGATAAAATGAATAATTTACAATGCCTAAAAATTGTTTTATTTTTAAGGGAGAAAATTGGCAGCAAATGGATAATAAATTATGAGATATGTTACTTTACAATTTTTAAATCTAACTTATTAGCTCATTGAAGTCAGTGGAAAAAATTGTGATTGCCTTAAGTAAAATTAGGAGAATGATCTTTATGAGAACAAAATAGACTTAACTTCAGTTACTTCTGGGCATGTTTTTTTCCTTTTTTTTTTTTCTAGGCAAGGGACACATGGTCATATTTTGCTTTGGTGATTATTGTTTCTTTAGTAATATAAAAGTGAGGTGACTTATAAGGAGATATCAAATGTTTTGACATGGTCAGATATTAGGTTTTCTTACATGCAGAGGATGCTGATGCAAAGTTCAGCCATAAGAAAATTGATTTCCATTTGCAGATGAGAGGAAGATTTTCATTTGCTGGATGTCATATAAGAGAGTAAAGTATGGATCATCTTAGTGCATGTTGTAGACAGTCCCATATACTGGGAAGAATATTTTTTGGGAGGTTGTCAGATAGTGACCACAGACAGGTGCTTGAGTGGCTGTAGGTCCCCCTGGGATCAGAAGGTTAGACAAACTGCCCCTAGGATTTAAACAGGGCAGTTGTTTCATGTCAGTTTAATTATCCGTATGTTTTGTGAGGCAGTCACTTCAGTGGTCTGGAAATATTAGGAAATCAGAGGCTTTCACAGCTTTGAGGGCAAAGTTCTGATTGGGTTTGTGTGGTATTCATTCACTTTGTGATAGTCTTAATGCAAGTGATGGGCTGTTAGAACCACAAGGCATGCTTAGTGCCAGTACAAGATTTAATCGAGACACTATCATTCAGCGGGAAATGTCTTCCAATCCAATTTTATTTATATTAATTTACTCTGCAACTCAGTAATCTCTGCTTGGGGTCATTACTTTGATTTTAACTTAGCAATTTAACTCCTGAAGTGCTTCAAGTAAAAATATCCTTGAAGGAGTAGTAAGTTTAAATAGCTCCAAATAAGTTGAAAATAGTTTTTTAATTTAGTTCAGGCTGGGAGCACAAACTGACAGGAAAATAAGTAGATGGTGGAGGAAAAAAGAGATTAAGCAGAAATAGTTACACTGCGCCATACAATTAAAGAATTTGGAGATGGGGCAAAAAAGGTTAAATATACCCCTTTCCAACATCCTGGGATTAATAAATATCTAGTGACAGTAAATAAAAAGTAGTCACCCAAATATTATTTACTTCAATACTCAGTGTATTTGTTTGCTTGGCTTTGATTATTGTGATGGCATTGCTAATACAGGAGATATAAAAATGTAACTACCGTTTCCTAAATTAACAATTTAGTTACTAAATGAGGAGAAAACATCTTAACATAAATAAAATAAAAATCTCTAGTCATTTCAGCCAACCTCATTGCTTTTATAAAGCACTAGAGATTTTATTTTCATTAGCACTAAAAAGCACTTTGAAATGAGTAACTAGCAAATAAACAAACTGAGATAATTCAAGTTTATATTGTTGAGTTAATAAAACTAATAAAATCTCTACATTTCCCAGGGTTTTCCATTATTACTATTTTATTTTTTTTTTTATTGCAGAAGAAAATTGTTAGGGCTATATAGTCTTAGGCATCATGGGAAAATTCTTTACCAGTTTTATGTTCTCTTATGACTTGATGAAGAAAGTGAGGCTTGTTTTGCATCTTGTGAACAAGGAAAATGCATCTTTTTTGGTTTCATCTGGGTGACTGTTTGGTTCCTCGTTGTCTTTTGCCTGATAGTGAGTGCTTGAAGGTTTATTTCTTCAGCAGCTTTCCCTCTAAAAGGACTCTGGCACCGTAGCATAGATTTTACAGAATAGTAAATAGAAAGTTTAGTAGGAGCTTCTTTCCTTTAGCAGTTACTCTGCTGTATTAATACCATGACCAACAGAAACACCAGGATTTGCAGTTCCACTTGAAATGCCCCAGTCAGTCCTGTAAAGCATTATTCTTTGCCATACTGCTGACAGCTTTTCTTCTATGCAGCTACAGAAATTTAGATTTTCATTCTTTTAATCATTGCTTCTTTGTCCCCTTCCCTTCCCTTCCCTTCCCTTCCCTTCCCTTCCCTTCCCTTCCCTTCCCTTCCCTTCCCTTCCCTTCCCTTCCCTTCCCTTCCCTTCCCTTGTCCTTCCCTTCCCTTGTCCTTCCCTTCCTTTCTTTGTTCTTCCCTTACCTTCCCCATTTGTTACACTGTAATTTGCATTTATTGTCTGACACAGTTATTAACTATGTGATGCTTAAATCTCAGTAAATATCAAATGAGAAGACTATGAATGTGAGCAGAGCAAAAATGCATACAAAATAGCGTAACAAAGTTTAAGTGATTGAAAAATATGAATACACCACAAAATATTTGAGTGAGGGTTTTTTTATTAGGTCATGAGTTTTCTTTAGATTTTAAAATAAATGTCTATCTAACGTATCGGTTTTCCTGACTTCATGGTTAATAACACTGTTTTATAATCTGTACATAGCACACATAAATACAGATGCATATATATGTCTGTCTGAGTGTCTGTGAATTGCTTCTGATCTATGTGTATATATATATATCTATCTATTATTTCCAGAAAAACAAAGTAAGATAGTTGTGTTTGGTTTGTTTGGGTTTTGTGGTTTTTGTTTTTGGTTTGGTTTGGTTTTTTTTTCCTCTTTTTTTTTTGTGGTTTTGATTTTTTTTTGTTTGGTTTTTGTTTTATTGTTGGGTTCTTTTTTTATATGGCAATGACATTGAATTTAAATAAATGTCAGTTGTGTACAAATATACTAATAATGTGTAAAACATTATAATTTTCACTGCATGTACAGCAGCATTTCAGAGGGAGGGAATGGACGAGTTGAAACCACACTCTGTTTGATGCTCCTTATTTTTACCTTCCTCCACTTTTCATTGTAGCCAAAATCCAGAGAGAACATTTTTGTGCATAAGAGGTAGAACAGCATTTCTTGAATGAGCAGATATTTTCGGTTCTTGCACTTGGTCTTGCTGTTAGCGAGGTGGTATCCTGAACAAAGGCTTGGTTTGGGATGAGCTAGCCATCGAGTGGCGATAATTTCACTTCATTGTATGACTGACAGATTATTTTTATACCCCACACCTTTTTTGGGTGCAGGTCAGTTCCAGTGCTTGCTGTTTTACCCCATGCTGGGTCGCAGGTCTGATTTACAGCTCATACCCCATCGTCATTCCCTCCTCCTTCCCATTTTTTGCTTTGTTTGAATGTCACATTAGTCATTAAGGAGTTAATTTCCAGTGAGTGCTAGACAGGAGCTCCTCTGCAGTGTGGTGTTTCATGCAAGGTTTTCGTGTCTGTCACTGCCCCTCCGTTCGTGCTTCTGTGGGTATAGAAATGTTTGGAGACACAGTGGGGAGTGAGCTCTGTGGCCCCATAGCTGCCTGGTGCATCACCCGCTGCCACCTCACACTCCTCTGCTGTTCATGGCACGCAATGCTCTGGGGAGCGTGGAGGAGGGAGACAGTGCTAACTCCAAAATTGCCCTTCCGGAAATTTCTCTCCAAATCCAAGCCTTCCTCCCTCCCAGTGAGGAGGAACACCCCATGCTGGCTATGCTGGGGTATAACTGCCAGCCGACACAGTTATAAAATGCGGGCAATGGCAGCGATCGGTCACATATTTGTGTTTCATTGCAGTTGGTTTTAAATAGTCTTAGATTTGATGCCTGAAACCTGCATGTGGCATTGGAAATAGTAGATAGTCTTTTTTGTGAAACTCTCACTAAAAGTGTAGCTCTCTGACAGCATGTGCATGTTTTTTGTCCTCTGTCGCACCCCCAGCAAAGTAAAACCCAAAACACTGGGAAAGAAGCACCCATGAAGCAATGAAGAAAGGGAGTGGTGCAGCATTTTTTCATGATAAGATGTAAAAGGCTCAGCAGTTTAAGGGGTTGTTTTGCTTTCTACCTAGATTCTTTCTACCTAGTTTCTGTTCCATGATTCTCTGATTCTGTTAGTATGACCTCATTACAAAGGTCATACTAATAATGAAGCCAGTTCATGCATTTGTTGCACTGTTTAGATTTTCAATGCCTCATTTATTGGAAAATATGGAAATACCAATGGTGCAACCTCTCTGAAATGGGTATTGTAACCTCTGAACCCGAAAGAAAAAAATAGGTCATACTTCCTAAAACTATTGTACTCAGCAGAAATTCCCTGTATTATATTGGCTTTGTATGTTCAGAAATGGGATAATACCTAATAACAGTATTGTAATGAAACAAAAGAAACCTCTGAAAGGCTTTATAGTTGGCACAAAGTGCTGTTAATTTTTCCCCCAAGCGAAAATTGTCTAACCATGTTGTTTCCCTCTATAAGAAATGATAGTGCTGTGTAGTGTTTCATACCTTTATCAATTTGTCTATTTAAGTCTGGAAATAAAGGAGAGATGTAGTTTAAGCCTGTGTTTTGAACAGAAATGTGGGGCTTTTTTCTATTATGTTGCCATTCGGGCATTACCTATCCTTTACTCTTACTGTCCTTAACTGTCTCACGTACATTTCTTTAAATTTGTTTCTTTGCTCTTATTCGTGCTTGGTTTTTGGTTTGTGGTGTTTTGTTGGGGTTTTTTTCACTTTATTTTTTTCTTTCGGCCATAATAAATTGAATTTGTTACTGCAGTCTGAGATGTTCAACTTGGTCATCTTTCTTTAATTAGTTTCTGAGTTTGGAAATAAAGTAGACTACAGGCTAGTTTTACACTCAAGTATTTTGCTGTCTAGAAAGTTATGTGCAATAAGAATAAATAAAACCTTCTTTTTCACAAAGAATGTTTCTTGTGATTGTTCAAGATCAGCTGTGGTTGACTGTATACTGGCAGAAAGCTGTTCTGCCAGTGATTCAGTATGATGCTGAATCTCCCAGCCACACTTTTTGCTGGGATTATTTGGATTGGTAACTACATAAGTTCTTATTGGTGTTACTATTATTTTTTCTGAACAGTTCAGGGTGGCATCTCAGCTACTTGCCAGCTTTGGCTTCATTCTACTCAGGAATTATTTGCTTCAATCATACTTGAACCTGCCACTCCTGCAGCTCATGTTTATAACAGAGATGGACAGATCAAAGGAGTCAGAGCCCCAGGAAGAAGGAAGCAGTGCAGTCCTCATCAGCACAAAAGGCAATTAATTTTGATTGTTAGGATTATTGTCTAATCTATAGGAAAGCTTTAGTAATGGAAAATCTGTGAATTAAGTAAGTATTCTCAGTTATAAATCATGATGGTTTAAAGTTTTTTGTATGCAGATGTGGAGCTCTATCCTAATCCTGAAAACATTATGAGCAAGGCTGCTGGCATCCCACCGGGTGAACAGGAGGACTCAGTTTAGTAGGTGCCAGGCTGAATGAACACCATGAGTTGTCTTTGCAGGGCTGAGTCCACAGAAACTACCAAAACAGCAGGCCTATCTGTAAGGCCAAAACTACAAAGTCCTTGAAGGACCTGCAGTGAAGGAGCAAGGTTTTAGTCAAACCCATTTTAATAACTGGTTTAGATTAACAACAAATAAAGGAAGGAACTTGGTTTTACAGCAATTTGTGTCAGATGCTGTTGTGCATAGGTCTCAGGTCTACATTTTTGGTGGACTGAATGTTTTGGTCAGAGCCAGAACCAGAAACAGATGGACAGTAAGGAGGAAGAGCTGCATCTTTTAGAAGAAGATAGGGATCCTTGCCTTTAATTATCAGGCCTTATCGTCTTTCCAGAAAATGACATGATCAGTTTCCTTTTTAAAGTGTATCTTTGTTGTCTGAGTATTAATAAAAGTCATCCAGTCGTTGACCTTCTTCAGTCATTCTGCATCCCAAGGTGGGTTGCTTTTGTGATGCTTCTCTTTACTGCCACGCTGTGGAAAAAGAAGCCTGGCTTGGATGCTGTACTATGTTTTCCACAGCATGGCAGTAAAGCAAAACATTGCAGCTTTATTTTACTCACAAGCGGGATTGGCTTTGCTTTTCTTTTTTTCTTTTTCTCCTGTCTTACCACTCACACCTAAGCAGCCTTACTCACACTATATGCATCCTTAAAGCTTATATCTGGGGTAGGGATTGATGTGCTACTCTCCTCCCATGTTGCGGCGCTGTGTTGACTGGTAAAATCACAATGGAAAGAAATTAATTTTAAATAAAGTAAGATGCTTCTGAATTAACTATGTAGATGTGAATTTAACCGTCAGCGCCATGCTTGTGAGCCTGCCTGGGTAAGAGGGACACTGAGAGCCGCATTTCGGAGCCTGGGACTGTAAGGCATGGTATGTCGAGAGAGAAGGGCCTGGGGCTCTGCAACTGGATTGGATCAGATATGGATCAGAAACCTATCCTGTGAGGAGAGGTCTGTTCAGGAGTGAGTAAATGTACTTGGACATGGCCTGTGTGGAGTGAGGTTTTTTTAATTCTTGAGCATTGGGCTCTTGCCAGATTAGCTTTGGGTGAGCAGCTGGATGGACTTACTGAATGACACTTCGGTAATAAAAACCTGAGTGTTAGCTGTTTAATTTTAAGTGTCTGATCCACTGCCTCTGTACTGTAGATGTAACTTGTCAAGACAACAAGCAGTGTTTACCAACCACAGTGGCAAACACATTGGAAACTTTGTTCAGTGAAGAAAGGTACTGCTAATGTTTGCTCTTTCCTGTGCCATTTTAGGACTTTTTGTCTCATACCTGTCTATTTTCTCTTCTTCCATTTCTCCCTTCCCCTCCAACCAGCAAAGAATCGGAGGAATACAGGAGTAAGGACTGTGGGAACTCAGTCCTCCCAATCATTCTGCCTCAGTCTTTTTTCAGGAGCGGTAGCAATGCAGGAAATGTTTAGTAGGTCAAGCCTACTCTAGGTTACTGCCATTTAAAGGCTATTCATATGCACAAGAAAAGTTTGTGTTTTTCTCACTCTCTCACAACTTCTTTCAGTGATATTAACTAATATTTCTTTTTCATTAATCTCGTGCAGACAAGGAATAATAGATGCCTTTAATGTAACAACAAATGGCTATGCATCTATGCATCATCTAGAAAAATTTAAATTTGCTTTGTCACAAGACAAGGTCTTTTCAGCTTTCAGCATCTACAGCCTCAGCTGCCAGTGAACATCTGGGAGAATAAATATATGTGACAACAATGCTAAGGCAACTATGGGGTTTTTGTTGTGTGAGGTTTTAGTTTTTTTTTTTATTGATTGGTGTTTTCTTTTTTCCCTTGCGGGTGATAGGGGTAGCTCAGCGGCTTAGCCCTTATGCTGTTGTTGGTTTCTTATGTTTTTATTCTGTCAAACAGATCTTAATTAAATGTGTGGCAAAGTGTTTTGTTGAACATTGCACCTTATGGTGGTGAATAAGTTCATGTAAATGTGCGTACTATCAAAAAACTGAGAAGGCATGGTGTTTTCCCGTATGAGTATGTAGAAGATGCTGCTCCCTTTTCGCAGAGGTTATCGAATGTCACCTTAGAGTGAGAGTTGAAAAAACACATTCAGGTCTTTTAGCTTTAATCCTACAACACAAACCCAAAACATTAGGAATAGTAGTTATTGAAAGAAAAACCCCTATTTTGGTATGGAAGACAGTCTTTTCCGTTATGTGTGGTCTTGCAAGAAGTAGTACATTACCTGCCTAAAGTCATAAAGGGTATTGTGGTGGGATTGTGAGTTAGCTACTTTCTCAAGAATTCAGAAGGTAGGCAAGTAAAATGCAGCCATTTGCTCTGTGTGTGTTTTCTGTTGTTTATTGCGAAGGACATGAAAGCAAAACAATCAGAAAAAAACCTTTCTAGCTGCCTTTTTTCACCCTACATATACCAGATGCTTTCTGTCTTCTGTTTTGGTTCAGTTTTTGTTTTCCTTTACTTAAAAATATTTCTGAGGACTGAATTGAAAGGTGGGATCATTTGTTTTAAAAGAAATGAGAATATATTTGGTCATGGACAGTAAATATATTTAATCTTGGGCAGTAACAAATAGAAGAGAAGCCTCTGACTGAGCTCCCAAGTAGCTTGCTGTTGGGGATACTGGATTTAGGGCTTTTTGCCAGTGTCACTGAAGGACAAACCATCTTTTTTGGTTTTTTTTATTCCTATGACTTAAAGCAGGAGCCTACTTTTAGATGACTGTTGGACTGGAGAAAGGTATGTTGTTACGGTATTGTCTTTGTTAGGATTACCCGTTGAGGTGCTTAATGCAATAATATCCTGTCAAACTAGGACCAAAGTATGTAATTCTGAAGAAAAGATGGGCTGTGAAAAGGACATGCCTGCTACTAAGCTATTTCTGATTCATTCACCTAGCAGGGAAAGTCAAATCATTTGAACAGTTAAAGGATTCTTGATTTCCACCTCTCAGCTTTGTCCAGGCACTCGTGTTTTGCTTTTCTGTGATTGCACTTAAAACTTTGTACGCTCTTTTGCCTCTTAATATGTTGGGTCACCTACGCAGTCAGATCAGCTTTTCTGATATTTTCTTTCTTAAGAGAAGCAGAAAGAGTGAAAGGGACTTATTTGGCTTTTGTAGTTTGGTTTCTACGCAATTCTGATTTTCCTGGAAGTTTGAAATTCAGGTGTTTGCCATTTCACTTATAGGTGAAATGCTTCATAGGTGGAATAAGCATGGAGGGAGAAACAAGAAAGGTGGAGAGTAAAAATGCGAAGAGGCAGAACTATTTTGGAGGAACTGGAGATTATCAGCTGTTCAGTGGTTTGGAACAAGCAGCCTGTGTTGTGTCCCATTTATTCGTTCCATGTCTTCCTCTATTATCTGTAACTTTGGTGTTCATCCCACCCGAAAATGACCCTATCTGATACGGTACGAAGTTGAAGATTGTGGTAAGAGATAGAGGACTGGTGTCCCCAGGAGTACTGATTTAGCTATTTAACAATAGCTATTGAAATTGTTCTCCTTGAGTGTGTTACATGAAGTATTAGAGTAGTAAGTGGGGAGTGAAAGTGAAGAATTTCTCCAGGGAATTAAATTATTTTCTATCTTTTTTATTTTGGTACCATGTATGCATTACTTGCTGTATGTTAAAGTTAAAACTCAAAACTACTAAGATTTTTTTTTTTCTTTTCTGAATAAGCAGCATTTCTTCTGTACATGCTGATGTGCGTTGTAAACAGATGGTGTTTTGGCATTTAGAGGGGGGAGGTTGGTGAAAGAATACAAGGAAGGTTTGATCTAGCAAAGGACTGCCGTTCACAAAACTAAACTGGAGCATTAGATCTGCAGTTCCAGGTTGCAGCTCACTAAATTATTAAAACAGATGTTCTAAAATTGCAATTTTACAGCATATTTTCCATATGATACTTGAAGAAGATAAAGGTTAGATTTTTCTGAAACAAGTGCTTTTACAAGTTGTTTTTAATTCTATGACCAGGTTGCCTCACTTGCACAGATTACAAATATAATATAAACTCCTGCCTTATATATGGAGAAGAGGGTCAGTGATGCATGCTTGCTCACTTGCTCTTGCTTGTGCATACACACACACACATATCCTTACTTTCTCTCACAATGTCGATAAGGGGGTCAAAATGGTGAAGGAGACGAATATAAACAGAAAACCACATCCTGACAGCTGCCTCCTGTTACTCCTGTTTTTCCCCCAGACTTTTAAATCTTACAGTGGCTCCTAATTTGTCCCACATGAGTCTTCTCCGAGTGGGGCTGCTTTCAGTTTCCTTTTTGCTTTCATTTGATCCAAAGTAAACAGTTAACAAAGAATAAACCAATTCAGGCAGCTGTCAGTGGACCATCAGCTTTCAGGTATCTCAGACAGGAAGAGGGCATATTATTTTGTAGGTAAGAAGGGAAGATGGGACTGAAACTTTATGCCTGTGTGGACCATAAAAGTATTTCCAGGTCAAGTCTGCTTAAGACAATGTGTTCACAGTTTGTCAAGGAGATAAATTTTAGGACAATTTTCTCAATGTAAAAAGTATTTTAGATTAAAAATGCATGGGGTGCATGACTCAAGGGAAAAAAATCACAACATTTTACTAGTAATTCATGAGTTCTCAAGAGTCTTTTCAAAGGGCCCTGGACTGTGTGAACATTGCAGCTACAAAATATGATGCTGCTGCACTTGTTTGCTGTTTTTTTAAGACAACGTTTCTTACAAAGTCTGGATGCATCTTTCCTTCTACCTAAAGGAGTGTCTAGGAGCAGAGGAAATAACCCACCTTTCTCTTAGAGTTGTATAGAGCATGCCAAAGCAGCTTTCTTCTGCCTGTCCAGTTAGGTTAATCTCTTCTAAGTGCAAATTTCTTATCCTGCCTGTAAAACTCAACAAAGTAATTTATCATGTCACTTCAAAACTTCTTTAATCAATGTATAGGAAGGATCTAAAGGGTTCCTGTGGCATTTCCTCCAAAAAAAAAAACCAAATGCAAACCAAGAATTGATGCCAAAATAATACACTTTATATTGAGGTCTACAAAATAAATGGCATTGCAGCTAGTCATTATTGGCTCTGCCTTACAGTATTAGAGTAACATCTATCTTGCTGCTACCTAGGTCTTTTTGTGAAACTCTATTACTGTATTACTGAAGTTCTACTTCCACTGAAATTTGGAGGCATGTCTACTTAGACTTGCTTCCTGTTATTTCCTAGCTTTGATGGCTTGGGTTTTTTTCTTTTCCATCTTGTTTGTATGAGAATGATTTACAGAAACGATAATTCCTGCTGTAATATGTGTGCATTTGTGTAATGCAGCTCTCAGGGCTGTAATGATACGTGTGCATTTGTGTAATGCAGCTCTCAGGGCTTTGTGCAGTGTTCTGCAGGTTCTCCCATTTCTAAAAAAAAAAAAAAATCCATTAGAAGAAAACAAGCTGTGTTTCTTAAGCCTACTTTCATCGTTTTCCATTATGTTGAAATAACTAACACTGAAGAATTTTCTGATGATAGAAGAATAATGCAATTGGCTTTTAACACCTAATTCTTTCTCAGGCAAATAGTCCTGCTTGGCTACATTTAAACTTCAGGGAGAAGTGGGATTGAATGGAGGCTCGAGCTCCTGAATGGTAAAAAGATCTGTAGTCCTTGCAGTAGTCTCATAGGAAAGCAACACAGTGAAGCCTAGCTGGTGCTTGGATAAGCTTGCCAGGAAAAGTTACATCTGCTGAAAGTGAGGCAAGAAATATATGGCAGAAGTAGACCCTGAGGTCAGTCAGGCCTTGTGAGAGGGAACGGCAGGTTAAAGAGTGTTTGGGGTCAGGACACCTATGGGAAGAATTCTGGAGGCCAAGCCAAGGTTGTGAACAGATAGGCAGAGGCAAGTTTAAATGGGCACTGAATTTCAGAGAAAGCAAGCAGTAGAGCCTGTAGGTGGCATAAGGTGCCTCGTACGTGTTTTTCCCATGAAATTGCAGGGCTGACTAGTAGAATGTCAGAGAAACATAGAGGTGTGATGAGTGCTGCTAAGATGCTAGTCAGAGGCTGAGCTTAGGGGCAAATACAGATGTCTTCTGGGGTGGAGGCAGCCGAGGTATTGAACTATTGTTTGGTATAGACAGGAGGTGTGTTATGTATATGCTGCTCACTGCTCACTTGCTCACTGTAACAGGACCAATTTTTAACTTCACTTTACTTTTTGAAACAAGAAATTCAGGCTTTTTCTGTTGGAGTGATTGGTAAAGCTAGTGCACTTTATAGCATTTGCTGTATTACTGTCACCATGTTGCCATGAATCTGTGTAAATTTTTGTCTCTGTAAAAATACCCCATGTTCCTCCCTAACCTCCCAATAGTTTGCAACTGACTCAGCATTTGTTTTGGTAAAGTACCATGGTAGGGGTACTTTTTTCTCTCTTCCCCAAATTAAATAAAAGAAAAAGCAGTCCCTGTGCAATTTCATATGAGGGAACAGTGTGTATATACACACATTCTGATTACTCTTATTTTTAAAATACTATTGAGGTATGAACTCAGTCCACACCTTACCAAAAAACACAGGAATATCCAGTTTTCTGCTGCTTAGCAGTTGAACAGATCTAATATATATACACATATATATGTCTCCTTATCCCATACAAATTTACTTGTTTAACATTTATTGAAATGGATCTTATTATGCCTGATGCATACCTCATGAACAAGCAACAAGGAAAATTTGGGGCCAGTTGCTCTCCCTGAAGTTTTGTTTTCATTTTATCACTTTTGCTTAGGCTAAGTGCTGGACTGTGTTTAATTTCTGCCAATTTGTTGTCAAAATTGAGTGTCTATGTGTGCTCTGATTTGGTTTTCTGCTTTGGAGACAGGATATGTCTTACTGTTTCAGTGAGCCTATCAGCAGATAATCGTGGTTTGGATTGGAAAGAACCTTAAAGCTCATCTAGTTCCAAACCCCTGCCATGGGCACGGACACCTTCCACTAGGTCAGGTTGCTTCAAGGACTGTCCAGCCTGGCCTTGAGTGCTGCCAGGGATAGGGCAACCACAGCTTCTCAAGCAACCTGTGTCTTACCACCCTCACAGGGAAGAATTTTTTCCTGATGTCTAATCTAAATGTACTCTCTGTCAGTTTAAATCCATTCCCCCTTGTCCTGTCACTACACGCTTTTGTAAAAAGTCTCTCTCCAGATTTCTTGTAGGCTCCCTTTAGGCACTGGAAGCTGCTTTAAGGTCTCCCCGAAGCCGTCCTTTGTCCAGGCTGAACAAACCCAGCTCTGCCAGCCTGTCTCCATAGCAGAGGTGCTCCAGCCTTCAGAGTATCTTCATGGCCTCCTCTGGAGTCACTCAACAGGTCCACATCCTTCTTGTGTTGGGGGCCTCAGAGCTGACTGGAGAAGTGCAGTTCTAGGAAGGTGGTGGTGGGAAAAACACAGAACCAAAAAAAAAAAACCCAAACCCTCTAAACAAACAACAAAAAGAAACAAACAAAAAAACCCCAACCAAAACCACACATGAGTTAGAAAAAACTGCCAGTGATTAGATGTCTAAGTTGAAGAAGTACTTCTGTTAGGGGTTTATGTGTAAGTGAACAAGTTTTGTTGTGAACTATGTGTTAATTTCCCTAGTCATAGTTTTCAAGAGAGAGCTAAAGGAAATGTGAGGATTAAGCATGGTAGTTTGTGGTAGGGGAACAGGGAGATGGGTGGAACTGAAAAAAGGGCTGTGAAGGAGGAGAGGTGTCCTCTGCAGAAGTTGTGAGCTGGACTAGAAATAAGGAGGCAGACATGAATGAGTACTTTGTGCCAGAGAGAGAAAGCAGTGCACACAACACTCACACACAAAATGTGTGTACACAAATCTGTATATTTATGCTGCTGTGAAAGAGTGGTGTATATTTCTGCTCCTATGACAGGGGTAGGTGTAGAAATGAATATCAGTGATGCACAGTTTATGGGATTTTTATTCTTGGCACCAGTATTTGCCCAACTGGGTACAGTAATATATGCTTGTCTCCTGCAAAACATTCCTTTCATCTCCAGATAATGCTGTTTAATATGCCTGGATAAGGACTGCATAAACAGAAGCAGAAGCTGCATGGTTTGTGTGTGTGTGTATCTATGTTTAGCTTCACTGTTTTCAGTCTCTCTCTCACTTGGTGAAATAGCAATTTGAAAAATGTCACCTGGAATGGAGGAAGGTCCTTGTGTGGCTGTTATCTCTCACCTGTTTTTACATGCCTTTGCTTCACCTGCATCATTACCTTCTCTTGGGTTGCCTTAGAAGTAAACATAGCACTGCTGGAATAAGAATAAATCAGATGTATCTCTACATATTTGCTGATTTATATGCTAAAGTGTGTGAAAAAGAGAATAATATCAAGTACAGATACCACCATCTGATTTTTGAGAATGTGAATATGAGGCGCTTAGTTGGGAATGAAATCTATTGTTCTGTTATTTATTTTTTCCCTTTGAATACTTTCACAAATAAAATATAATCTGAGTTCCATTCTTGACATGGCAAAAGCTTAATAAAAAAAGGCTCTGGGGAGACCTTGGGGCAGCCTTCCATTACCTATAAGGGGACTACAAGAAAGTGGGAGAGGAACTTTGGACAAGGGCATGTAGTGATAGGAAGGACAAGGGGAAATGGCCTTAAACTGATAGAGCAAAGATTTACATCAGGTATCAGGAATAAATTCTTCACTGTGAACCTGGAAAGACACTGGAGCAAGTTTTCCAGAGAAGCTGTGGCTGCCCCATCCCTGGCAGTGTTTAAGACCAGGTTGGACAGGGCTTGGAGTAACCTGGTTTAGTCCCTGCTTGTGGCACGGGTCTGGAACTAAAAGATCTTTAAGGTCCCTTTCAACCCAAACCATTCTGTGATTCTGTGATTGTAAAACAGAATATTTGCTGAGATCTTTGTTTTGAATTTGTTCTTTTGGTTTTTTTTTTAAGATGGTGTTATGCCCTCCCATGCTACTCCCCCATTCCCAATTCTTACCCCCAGCAGAAAAAACATAAATGCCCTTTCTCCCCAAGTTCTCCTGCCTCCTACTCTGTCTCATACCCTAAGATGTATGAGGGGAAGTCATTCAACAGTGAAGATGTGTCTACTGTTCTGTAGTATTTATTAGAAGGATAGAATAATGCAGGTTTTTCAGAGATTGTCATGAAGTCAAAATTAAGGTGACTGAAACACTGTGAAAGAAATATAATTTTCTGCACATGGCCTTTCTACTAAAACTGAGGATGTGGTCAGACCACAGCAGTCATGTACATTTAAAGAAAAAAATTAATCCCATGACATGTTCGCTATTATTCTTGTTTCTTGTCTATTCAGTGTCTTGAGATGCAAGTAATAGATCTTGGCCTCCTGTGTGAGGTGTATCTATTTTTCAATGAGTCCCTGGCCTAGTTAGTTGTTTCTGCATTTATTAAATGACACAAAGGACCTTCCTTTGCGAAGAATTGTTGCCTTTCCCGTTCCTTATGAAAATGAATCAATAATTTTTCTCTCTTAATTTCTATCTTCTGTTCCTGTGTTGAATTCTAAAGGGTTATAGTTATTACATATTCGTAAAATCACCCAACTGTGTAAGAGAACTTTAACAACAATTTCAAAGCCAAGCTCCTCTATTATGCTTCATTCAGTGCACATTTTGCCATCAGTGATAGGAAAGCTGATCTTGTGGTCAAGTCCTGCAGATGCTTTGCTGTGGTCTTCTAACAGAAATATGCCACCTTGCCAAGAGAAGTATCTTTGTATTTCAGTAAAACTTGTACAAGCTAGGGCTTCCAAACACAAAATGCCCAAATAGCCATAGCTCTTGAATGGAGTTTTTTTTAATAATCTGGCTTACTGTAAATCTGTACTGCTCAGAATGTTCTTGCTTGCTATTGTGAATTGAATGCCTAAGAATATATGTTGGCTTTTAGTTGAGAGTGGATTTGGCATGAACTGGCAGCTTTGGCTTTCTGTCTCAAGAAATCTAAAAAAGAAAACCTGGTAGACCAAGATGAATACAATGTGGGGGCCGAATGATGATTTATTTTCCTGCAAGGGGTGAAGGGCACTGGGGATCTGACCTTAATGTGCAGGTACAAGACCTGCAGCTACAAGAAAATCACATTGCAGTGCTTGGCACAAGGTTAAATTTTGCTTCTCTCTCACCCTGCAAGTACACTCCTTTTCTAATCTTTCTCTGCTTTTCTCCCCTGTGTTCTCAGTCTGTAGGAAGTACCTGAAGGTAAAGCTTACTTTCAACTGTTTCCCAGCCATCCATTTCTTTTGACCTAGGCTTACATTGGTTATTTTTTAAATGACAATATATTTACAAGAAGAAAGAAAACAAAGATATCTCTGGATTTCCTGCTTGGCTTAATTCCTTTCTTAAAGGAATACTTGGTTGTCCCACTGACAGCTAAATAGTATGGTCCCTGTATGAAATCAGCTTTAGTAAGTGATTCTTCATTTTGCCTTGTGTGTGACTCCTCACCACATCCAGTGGGTCTTTGGTTTTACCCTGGCTTCCCCTTCACTTGCAGTCTGCAGTCCTGTGCTCTTAGGTCAATCTGAATGAACATGCAACATGACAGATGATCTTTGGCACGAGTATCAAGCAATTCCTGCAAATCAGAGATTTGAGGGCCTGAGAGTTGAGATCTAACAACTCTTGTCTGGTTACTTTTAATATCTTATTTCCCCTGGCAACCTGCTTCACCCTTTCCCTCAAAATTGCTGCCTGCTCAGTATGATGTGTTCACTTAACCCTCTGCCAGAGGTCACCAGCTTTGTACCTAAGTGCTCAAAAGGAACACGTTCCTCTTCCCCTTCACAGATCAGTGCATTAGTTTGTTCAGTGATGGAGGGGCAGGCAGGCAGCTGGTACCCAGCCCTCCCAGCATGGTTTGCCAAAGACATCTATTAATGTCCTCAGTCCTTTGTTATAAAAGTGGTAATTTTTTGCCTGCCTGCAGTGGTGAATTATAGTTCTCAGCCTCTGCCTGTGTTCTTGTTTGGATCTATTTTGGAGGTTTTGTCTTCATATTATTTGAGAATGGCCAGTGAGCTCTGGAGCAAAGTGGGTTAAATATTTATTAATCACTGTTAATGCGCTTTTTACAGTTGAAAATGATGCAGACTTGATTCTTCTCTACCTTAGATCTCAGTTGGTTCCTTACCATGCTGCCTGCCATGTCTCTTGACAGGGACAGGCAGTGGTATACTTGTAATTGTTGTCTGTACACTAAAAACCGGTTTGAACTGTGTATATGTGGTGTGCAGACTCAATGAGATTGTATCCTCAAAGTGACAGTCCACACAAGTATTGAAATACTGGAGAAAAGATCTTATCTGCATTGCCATTTAATTAACCCTTGATGAAGCTGGGAAAGTGTGCACAACAGTGTAATTTACACACTGCATCTATTTTAGGAAGTAGCAATACATTATGGGAGCTATAAGTGAGACCACACTCAATTTCAGCTTTTGGTGATAGGGTTTTTTTTTTTGAGTCCGCTGCTAATGGTAAAGGAGCTATGGGCATCCCTCAGTAGATTTGTTTGTACAGTGTAAATTGTACTCACACTGGTGAGGAGAGCTTTGAGACATGGATATTTGACACTGAGCTATAAATTTCTTTCATCTAACAGGCATTTGAATGTTTTTCTTCAAGCACTTCAAGAATCCCATCCTTCTCAGTGTTGCCCTTAGAGTTTTAAGATTTTGGACAAGAAATACATCGCAGGAGAAGGGTCAAATTCTGTTTGTGTTTTTGAAGCTCAAATATATATATAGGAATTGGTAACACTCTGCAGTTTGTGTCTGATTATATTTTGTAAGCTTGATGAAATATGTGGCTATTGCCAAATATATTCTTTCCTAAGGTCTTTTGTGGATAGGTAATATCTTCTTCTCTTGTCCTCGCGGGACAGAGTATATTTGGATCCCATTTACAGATAAGTCAAAGGTGTCTGTTGCTGACCTCTTAGCAAGTTGCTGCACTCATCCCTATCTCCTCTGTCTCTTTAAGGTCTTTAAGGACTTCTTGGAATTGCAGTAGTTTTAGGAGATATCTCTTGGGAGGTGGAGAATAAATATGAAGTATCTCAGCCTCGCTATATCACCTGTATTCCAATTATTCTCAGGATTTGGCTTTTGCTGTGTGTTTTCTATCTCTAGTTTGTGGTTGTTATTCCAGAATTTGGTGAGGAGCTACTTTAGCTTTGCCCATTTTACTGAACCGAGCTGCATGTAGGCATCTGATGGCTTTGTATTTAATTCTGAATTCAAGATGCTGCTGTAGCAACTACAGACGGTGGGGTTTTTGCATAGAATTATTAGCTCCATAGCTTAAGAGGCTGAAAAGCTGTTGAACTCTTGAAGGAATATATAGAGATTTTTTTTTTTTAATTTGGATACCTTTTATTTGGAATTGAAAATGATAACAATTTAGATCTTATTTGAAACGTAACATACAGGAAAACATGAATTAACATTCCTTCTTGTGTAGCTGGTGGCTTTGCTTTTTTTGTGTGTAAGGTGAATGGATGGAAAACAAACCAACAATACCTCTGTTTTCTAGCTTGGCTCATAGGTTTAGAAAATTAGGAATTAGTAGCTGGGAATGACTAACATAATTTTAAGCTTACTTACTGCAGGAATTGTGGTGGGGGTAACCCCCAAAAAATATGAACAGTGGCATTCAGAATGAAATCTTGCTTTCTTGGAATTAGCAGCAGTTGCTGAAGCAATGAACAAGGAGTTAAAGGCTTGTTGTCTTTTAATGTTTTAGAATAATAGCGAGGAAACAGGAGCAAAGGACTTGCTTGCCTCCTTGCCCAACAAATGGAAGAAGTGTCCCTACTTCCTCTGCTGGAGTTCTGTAAAGCAGTGAAGTGTTACCCAAAGCCTAGGTGGAAAAATGTGTTTGTGTTGCACTGAAGTATGCTTATATAAAATTAAAGTGTAGTCTCTGTACTAAAATAATGCTACCAGGTTTACATATTGCCTACAGCTTAAGGCCTAATGGGGAGACTGCACATAAAATCATAGAACAGTTAGGGTTAGAAAGGACCTTAAGGTAATCTAGTTCCACGACCCTGCCAATGTTGCTGATTGTAGGAGAAAATAATTTCACTCCTCTTCCCCAAACAAAGGGAAAGTTTGATGCAGAGCCAGTCAGTGAACCACTGCCTACAACATAAAAGCCAGAATGGTGTACACATTTGTGCTTTGCCATAGAGGCAAATCACCTGCTCCACAAGAGCAATCAATGAGTGAAATTACTACATGTAATTGATGTTAGTGCAAAACAGGTAGCACTTGTTTTTTTCCTTTCTTGTGGTTAATGCTTAGTGTAATAATGCAAATAAATCCTCTCTACCGCTCCCTCCTCTGCCCTGTCACATGTACTTTTTATCTTTTTATTTTGTCTTGTGGGTACTAGCAGTTGCTAAATGGCTTTTATGGAGGAAGCAATTTCCATTTGAGATTTTTCCTGCTACCTTTCCCTCCCTGTGGCCTAGGAAGTGGAAGGCTGATACAATACAGTTATCTTTCCAAGTTGAGTCACTTTAAAGCATGTGCTTATAATATACGGTTTTTAATAATCTTTCCTGCCACAGAGCAGAAACTGGTCTCTGAATGAGGACAACCAGATGAAACTTCCTTATGTGTAAACATAGCTTGGGCAAAATCAACCAGTTTCAAGGTGGATTAGTGTCAGTGCAGTGAAAACAGGATAAAGCAAGTCTGAATGTGGGGAGAACTTGAGCGTCAGTTGTGAAAAAAGAAAAATCTGCATTGGATTGTTTCCCTTCATCAGTCCCCCCAGCCCCGAAATCTTGTCCTGTCTCATGAGCCTTTTGTGCTCTAAGGACAGGGCAACACAACAGAATGCAAAAACCGAAGGGAGAGCTGGCCTCCCGCACAGGTGAGCAGAACGTAACACTGGCTGCAAGACTTTAGGTCCAAATCAGCAGGTTTCTGTTCCTTGTGCTCCTCCCAGGCGCTACCTCTGCTGTCCTGTTTTTGACCAACCTGGGTTTTTTGTCTTAAGTGTGTTGGTGTCTAGGCTGAGGAAGATATGTTTTAAAGAAAAAAGACCTTGTATGACGTAGCATATTTTGAGAGGTTTGTACCAGCTTCACTGGCAGAGAGTCCTTAAGCCTGGGATATCTGGACACCTGCAGAGACCTTTTTTCTTAGGAGTCCATCCTGTAAATAACCTTTCACTGGGAATGCTGTATTTGGGCTGCTGTGTACCTTTTTTCATCCCAGGAACCGCTGCTCGACTTTGTAGCAGTAAGTTACATGAAAACTTGCATGTATGGTGAATTTGCCCTTTATAACCTGGCTGAGCAGCCTGGAGCTCATGTCATTGTTAACTTTTGTTTTACCCTTTACTCATGTATTATAATAGTCCAGGAGATGCTGTGTGGTTCAATGGGTTTCTGAAGCAGGTTTGGAGTGCACTGCTGGTTTAACAGAGCCTTTTTATTCTGTCAAACATATAGTATATCTTGATATTTTCTTCCTCCAAATTATCTTTTTCCATGGAAACAATAAAAAGTGCAATTTATCCTATTTTATGGAGTTTACAAACAGCTCACTAATTCTTCATACTTCTCTCAGATGTTATTTTTTTCTAAATGGCCTGCTAAAATTATCTGAGAATGAAGCTATAAAAAACTGAGGGCTTGCACATCTGAAATGATGGATAAAAAGAAACCGTCAGAAATTTCATTGCGATTTCCATGTGATAGCAGAGATTTTGCCTTCAGGAACAAAAGATTAGCAAGTGGCAAAGTTTTTTGTAGGAGTTTTGTAGTAATGAGGTAGTTGTCCCAGCTTGCAGCAGCTCATTGAAAAGCGTAAAATATATAGCTGGATCAGCTTGCTCTATACTATGTAATTTAGGATAGCACAAATGCTTTTTATATTAAAGTGGAATCTTACATTGATTTATTACCTGATTAATGCTATCCTTCCTATACAAAGTATGTGTTTCCAAATTCCATTTCCTACTGGTTGTTAGTATATAGTTTCTCCGAGGCTGTACTGTGAAGGAAGTTTCTCTTGGGATGAAACATTTCCGGAAGAAAACTTTTTGCTAGGAAGCTGCATGTTAGTTGGCAATGTTTTCTAAGCCAGTTAAGCCAACAGCATACACATATTTGAATCTGCAGAGATTTCTGTGAAAGATCAGTTCTTTTTAACAGTTGCTTTCAGTCGTCTCAGCCTTCATTTTGCTCCTCTTAGAAAATATAAATAATCCCCCAAAATTTCTTTTTTTTTCCCGCCATCTCTTATAAAAATGGATGCAAACCAAAAAATGAGTCATTTCTGCTGTAATATTTTGGATAAGCTTCCAGTTTTACTAACCCTATTTTATTTTAATCTTCTGTCACAAGCTGTAGCTCTTGGCAAGCTGAAAAGTTGTTCAGCTGTTGTTTCCATTTTATTTTCTAAAGATGTGATATGTTTACCCAAATAATGAAAAGCTGTGAAAAGTGCATGATCAACACTTCTCTGCACCTCTTCTCCTCCACTGAAGTGTTTTAGGTGTATATAAAATATTAAATAATTACCCTGCACCTCAGGAACTACCCAACTGCTTTCTCATAGTGGGGTAGGTATAGCCATGTAGATACATGGGGAACTCCTTCTTCAGAATCATGAAAGGAATCTGGACTGTAAATTACTTAAGCTGTTTATCCAAAAAGCCAAAATTCTCCTTGTCTGATTTCAAAATGACTGGATGGCTGTTTGTGAGCTTTGTTTTATTTTGTGTTTCTCATACTTTTTTAATACAGCAAACTGTGGCTGTAAAGTAATTCTGTGCTGTAATATGGAAGCAAAGAAGTAGTGATTTTACAGAAATGATTTTTTTCAGAGCAGAATCTCTCAAGCAATTAGGCTTGTTGTCATTTTGGAATCGAGTGCATGTACTGTAAGCAATAAAATTTCCAATTCAGTGGTTAACAGTCTCTTTGAACTGAGCTGGGGAGCAAGCTGTCTAATTTAAGTCCTGAGCTTGACTCCTGGTAAAGGTAGGAGAGCATTGCGATGAAAGGGTTATTTTCAAGTTGCCTTGTATCACTGAGGTTTCTGAAAGGAACTCAGAGGAGCCTCCTCCTGTTCTTGCTATTCTTGTGTTATGCAAAACTGGTAACAACAGCTTGCTTTGTTCTGTTGCTAATTTTGGTCTGTACTTATGCACCTGGCATTACTGCAATTGCTTTGTAAGTGTTATAAACTTGCAAGGAAGGAGTCATTAAGCATCTGTTTGTAACTACAGAAGAAATGCTGTCAATGCTTTCACAACGAATCAATACCTTTTTTTGTTTTGTTTACTTTGGGTATGCACATATTAGTTTGGATAACAAGTGCAGCAGTGTTGGCTCTGGCTTGCACAGAATCAGATCTTCAAGCCTGGTAGTAACAATATGGAAGGCTACTAAGAAAGTCTACAAAAATATAAATCAATATATTTCCTTAGTGTGCTAACCTAGCTGTTGGCAGTTAGTGATTTAGAGTAAGAAAAAAAAAATCTGAAATTTCGTTATTGAGATTTATTTAAAATATTGGTTAAGAATGAGATTTGGAAGCATTTTAACTTCTTGTGATTTTGAACAGGCACTGGGTTTCTTCTCTGTGTGGGAATAGTTCTGTGAATATATTAGGTGGCCTAAAATTGGACAAAATGTTTCTTTTAGTTGCCCACAGGTTGTAAGGCATTAAAAAACAGAAGGAAAAACTCCCAAGGCTCTAGTGAAAAAAAATGACTATTCTTCCTATGTGCTTTTCTATGTCTATGCAGGGTCTTCTGTAAATTATTTCATCTATCTTGTTTTCTTTATGAGTGAGGATATAATTTGTTCACCTCACCAAAGTGTGTTTTGGTCTATCAAAAATGCTATCCTATGTGAAAATGCTTTCAACCCAAAGCCAATTAGTAGAAAGTGTCTCATATTCTGATAGCAGTAAAAATTCTGGATCTATAGATCTTGACACCATTCAAAAAGTAGAGAAAAAGCAGTAGAAGCAGATTATTTAGAATGATATTTTTGTGAATTTCATTCACAAATTAAATTAAAAAAAGCTGGGGAATAGGAGTTAAGTACAAAGTTGGCCCAGAGTTGAGTAACTTAAAAAGTATTTATATAGGTAGTTTTTCCATTTTGATTTTTAAATCCAGGGACTTTCAGTAGTAACCAGTACTCCGTCTGCTGTGGGGCTTTCAGAAGCAGTTTCTTGGATGTCTGTTGTTGCTACATAAGCTTTCTTGCAGGTTTGACAATGCGATTATGTAACTGACTAGTATGTTGTCTTTATGGCAGGACTGAGGTATTGCTTCACTCCTTGTCCAGAGCATTTAAGATCAGTTTTTATGTTCCGCAAAGTCAATTATATACTTTAAGACTTCAAGAGTGAGAAGTATGTACTGCTTAATTGGTAAGGTATTCTTTTCCTTACATGTTATAGTTGCTATAAGCAGGGAAGAGTGAAACTAACTGTCATATAAAATTATTCAACAAAGCAGCAACACTTACATGCAGTGTAAGCGATCACAAAATATGTCTTCTAAAACAAATAGGTAGAGTGCAGCTTGTGCTCCAGTAGCCTCCTGGGGCTTTCTGTTGCTCCTTTTCAATTCCCCCTCATCCTGAGTTTCCAGTTTTAATCTGGTGAGGATTTGAAGGACTTTTGCAGCTCGCTGCAGGGATCATTCGAAGATATGCATGGGAGCAGCTGAGCCATTTGAGCAAAGAGAAAGCTTGAAAATGAGCTGACCTTGAACAAAACATTTTGCTTTGGTTATCGTTAAAGGTAGGAGGGCTGCCTGTTACTTTCTACCAGGACAGCTCACCCATTGAAGTGAGAACTTTAGCTTTCCCTTGGATTAACTGTGAAGATGGCATACTAAGCACTGTGCTCCAGTGTGTATACAGGTTTGTTCTTAGTAGTGCAAAATCAATTTACTTGCTTCTTCCCAATTTGAAGATTGTCTTTTGGCTGACCAAAGTTTTACAAAATGCATAGCAAAGATTTCTGCTAAGCAGGATGGAGTAGTGATGTTCATTTTTTCCTTTAAAAACAAAGTGGTTTTATGTACAAAGAGAAAAATGCTTTTCTCATCAAAGGCATATCTCAAATCTTCAGTTAGAAGAGGGTGTTCCCACTTTCCACTCCAGCCAAATTCCAATTGAAAAGCATAACTTGCAAGTTTGAAATGGGGCCCTTAGGTTGTTTTAAGCTCCATCATACTGATGTTTTTCTTAGCTTTTGGACGGTAAACAAGATCTGTGATTTCCGTCAGTAATATACCTTTTGGCAAGGTATAGAGCTTTGTTCAGAAAGGAGAGACGAGCTTTGTGGCTGAAGCTACTGAGGGACACATTTTACATTTAAAGATCACCCAACTAATCTCCGGTTTTAGGTCCCTACAAAAGCAGCTCTTTCTGGAGCTCAGCAATTTTAAATAAAATCATCTTTGCCTTTACAAAACTTGGCAAAACACTGTGCCCAGATTTCTTCTAAGCAGGGAGAGGGAAAGCTGATCTCTATATTTTGTAACAATATTCTTTCTTCTTCTGTGTCGGACAGGTAGATTTTCTATGCAGTCCATCTAGAATGTTAGGTGCATAGTAGAAACATCCCACTGTTGCAAAGGGATACTCTAATTTCCAAGTGCTACTAGACAAATTGCAGCTCGGGTTCTCTCAACATTATCTCTTGGGGGTTTAACAGATACAGGTCATCATTCTTGGCAAAAGTGCTTTTTTTCTGTACTAAACCCACTGTTGCATAAGCAGCTTCTATGTAAAAATACACAAACCAACCCTTTGCCAGAATCCCAGGGGAGTACTGTTCATATATTTGTGATTCATTTGGTCAAAAAAAACAATAACCAAATATGAAGGATGGCTTCAGATGAACTCTGAATGACACAAGAAATGAGAATGCTGTTTGCTGCTTTGAAAGTGAGGATCTTGGCTTAGGTTTTGTGACCTGAAAACAAGTGCTGGCAGTGAAAGTTGAAAACCTGTTTGATTGGCCTGTGGTCTTTTTGATCTGTGAACACAATTTAGCATACCATCTGGGGAAAATATCTTCAACTGGCACAGAGAGGAAGTAGGCAAACGAGGAACAGTGTCCAAATGTGCTTTAATTTCTGTTGGTCTTGATGTTATTTTCTCCCTGTAAAATTCCTTACAGACATGGAGTAATTTAGACTCCTTTTCTTCTGTTTTTGCACTTCTTTGCTGAGTATGCCTGGAAAGCATGAACTAAAAAATTACAAATTAGAGAATGGAGCAGAAACACAGTACAATGTAACTAAAGAGAAAACAAAACTGGCTGTATAGAAAATGTGGAATATATGAGAAGGAAAAGGAGAAGAGCCTAAAGGACTCTTGAACAGAGATGGAGCTGAGTCTTCATGAGGCTCTGAAGAAATTTGTCCTTTCAATGTATGCTCAGAAATGCAGATGATATATTGCTGAAAGCAGAAAAAGAAGCTGCCAACACAAGGGAGCTGGACAATAGAACACAGTTTAGTGTGGCTTTCTTCTGCCCTCTACGGTGTCGAATTAACCTTCTTCTAGATTTTTCTTATTCATTAAACAAATCACATCCTCCGTGAGCATTTGAGAGTTATCTGAGACTTCATGATTTGTTTTTAGTGAAGGCGCAGCAAGCTGAAGGGGTTTCTCCCCTAGCTGTTTTTTGCCACTTTGGTGCTTCTATGGAAGGTACTGCTGCCACAGAGCTTTCGGGATAAATGCTCATTCTTTAGTCCTAACAGTCTGGGGTTTAAAACAAAATCCTGCCAGTAAAGGTGTACAAGCCTGCCCTGACTTACTGGGGCCATACCAGGCTGTATTGCCGAAGCAGTGGAGGTAGCATGTGTGAGGCGGGAGTAGTAGAGGGACCAATCGATACTGGCCAACGGTGGGACTTGAAAATAAATGTGTTTAGGAGTGTGTCAGACCCCTCTGATATTCTAATTCAGGAATGACAGAATTCCAGAATTGGTGCAAAATTGTAAAATACTTTGCCTGGAAAAAAATCTCCTGTCTTTTTTATGAGACCACTTTGTGGCACATATTTTTCATCCCTGAACCAGAGTACTAATTCTAGCATTTGACAATTCCCCACATTATTTTATAAATAACCTGTAGATTTTATTCCTTCCAAAGTGAAGTCTATAAAATGATCACTTGGTATGTTTTGGTTTTTTTTCCTTTTCTTTTTTGGACAGTAAGGGAAAACCTGGTATTGTGATGTAATCCTTTTAGCTCACTTCCTTAAATAACATTCTAATCTATTGCAGGATTGTTCTAGTGCATGAGTCTGAGTGACACCATTGTTATGTGGAAAGTACTATAAATTTGTCTTTACAAGTTTATGTGCTTGAGAATGAAAGGTGATCATGTGTAAAATGGAGATAGGGGAGCAGAGAAAGGAGAGGGTTAGTTAAGGAAACAATGTCATGGTAATTGTTTCTCTGTTTCTCCACATTTCCAGCTGAGCCAAAATGTTGATCACTTTAAAATCTGTTCTGTGTGGGGTGCTTGTTAATCTTGCATTTGGAGATGATTCTTTAGTGGCTGGGGTCTGGTGTGCATTGAATGCTTGAATTTACTGTGCATCTTCAGAGATGGGTCAATTTATACAGCACGGCATACGAGGTGTTGAAGGCATATGCTGGAGGAGGTGGTGGCCCTTGGGGAATATTTCTTGCAGGGGAATCGTTACTATGGTGATGCTAGTAAAGCAAGAAATGAGGTAATACTTTGTGATGCTTGGAGGGAGAAGTGAACAACTCTTGCAGATGACTTTTTTGATACCTTGGGCACTGAAAAATATGTTTTGATTTTCTTTTTAATGTTTAGTCTGATTAATCGGTTATGAATTTCTGTCTGCAGAAGTTACTTTTTACACAGTGTATTTTCACCTTATGGTCCACTTTGATTCATCATCCATGTCTTCCCCTGGTTGAGAAGTAGTGAGAGACTCCAGTCCCCGTTTTTGCTGTATTTCAGTGATTAACGGGAAATAGTGTTATGCTTTGTCAAGGGGTGATTTTACATATTAATGTTTACAAAGCAGAGATAGTGCCCTGCACCATTGCTCTTTACCATATTAAAAAAGAATATCCTTCAAAGTCTTTGTCAATGATGGGTATAAATCAAAGTGAGAAAAATGGTACATACAAAATTTAACATAACTTCATTTTTTAATATGTAAGTAGGCTTAAGTTTTCCCCCTGTCTTATGTCCATCAAGAATAAACTCAAGCAGGCATTCACATCCACAACTGAAACCTGTGAACCTTCTCCTTTAAGTTAATCACAGTCCAAACTCTCCCCCACTGCTTTTGTCAATATATCTTTTAAAGGCAAGTGCTAAACTTAGGTTTGCTTTAGTCTTTCTTTTCTTTATTCTTTTTCTTCTTCACAGTTTCAGGCCCAAAGACCCTTTTAATAGACATTAGTTAAGGCCTGGAATTGAGTAGACATTTGTGAAGGAGACTTGAAGTTTGGGACAGAATTGTCCTTTATAGTTTTTCCATGGAGGAAAAAAATCTTCTTATGGGAATAAAGACTTTAACTTAATCTCTTGCCATCTGGAGAATGTAGAAGCCAGAGGTTGTTGGCACTAGGTCACATCCCTTATGTAAACTGTCAAATTCTTTTCATATTAATGGCATATCAAGTTAAACCCATGAGGTTTATCATGGCCAGAGCTAGTTTATTGATTTCTATTTACTGATTTATTTATTTTTAATTCTGATTCTGTCCTATTTAGTACTTTATAGCGTTGGCTGATTTTTTTTTGGTAAATCTTTGTCCTTTAGGCTTAGTGCAGAATTTTCTAGTCTTTCCCAGTTCCTTAGTTCTCTAGTAGATTATTGTGTTTTTTTAAGCCCTTTATGTGAAATGCCCATGAAAGGGAGAATTTTCTCAAGTGAATTTTGCAGCTACTTAGCTTGAAATGAAGCTGGAGACAACTGTTAGGTACAGTGAGATTGCCTGACAAATGCCACCATAAATAATTCTAGCACTTCAGATTTCTGGATGCATGCTGCAACCCAGTGTAGTAGCTATGTGTGGATGACTCCTCCACAGCCTTAAGAAAAATCAGTGAAATTAAGGGGGCTTTCCCCTCCTCCCCTGAAGGATTTAGCATGGTTGTTGCTTTTTGTTTGTTTCTCTGTTTGTTTGTTTGTTTTATGAGCAGGCAGGCTAAGGGGAGTAGGGTTGCCATCACATCACACTCCCTTTCTTTATGCTCACAACATGCACATAAAAGTGACAGCTTGCCTCTGCCGATTACCACAGGAAAACAAAGAGTGTGGGGATGGGGCAGAAACAAAGAATGTTTATAGTCATTAATTCTTAGTCTGGGAAGGTAACTCACTCTGGAAATTGGCCCTTAAGCTCTTAGCTATATTGACAGCTTTATTCAAAGGCTGAACACTGGCCAACAGCTGCTGTTACCAAAGTTGATATGTATTGATTTTTATTTTTTTATTTTCTGAAATTTTTCACAGCTTCTCTCCCATCCCCAAATAAAAGGGAAACTATGAACTCTGTTTTAACCCTTTTGATAGGCTAAACCACTGCACCAGTGAAACTTCGTAAGACTTGTTATTGAAGAAAAAAGACTTTAATGTTGCATGCTGAGAATAATGTCCAATAGGTGAAACCATAATGTTTTATTGCCAGACACTTTGTACCCAGAATATTTTGCCGGAAGGTAAGACGTATGAAAGAGAGCAACGTACTTAAAGTACTAGCAACTTACTAGTACTTTATTCGTTCCTTTCCCCTTTCTCATGTTATTAGGGTCTTAAATAAAGTAGAACAGTAAAACAAGACTAGGCAAACTGAAAGTCTTTACAGCTGCTGATTTATTTTATCCATTATGTCTCTGCTCACTCATAGATCCCACCCTTTTCTTTGGGATGCTTGGAGGAGAGATGGGAGCAGGGGCAGGGTAGGTGTCCCCAGGCCACACAGCCCATCCTCATCCCAGGGCAAAGTTGTTCTCCCTCAGGTGATGAAGAGAAGGGTGTGGGTTTTTTTTCCCCTGGGATAGCACATCTGAAGTAGGGTAGTTAAGAGGGGAAAATGCGGCAGCACCAGTGCCCTCACAGTAAGTTGCCGGGTGTTGTTTCCAGCACCAGCGTTGTTGTTGCCGTCAGAGCAGGCAGAGCTGAGTGGAACATATTGGCAGATTTTCTTAAGTCAACGTTTCCAATTGATGATGATGGGAATGTGCTGGTGGACAAGCTCACTGTCTGTGTTACACAGGATTTTCTGTCAAAACCCTCAAGTACTACAGGGGTGCTGATAAAAGAGGCCCCTCTCTGGTGATGAAGAAAACTGTTGCTACAAAATACCTTTGTCAAACTCCAGTCACAAAACAATGTGAAAAGGGGCAGTTGAATTAAGTGTGAAGGTGGGATGAAGAATAGGAGTGTAATGGAGCAAGAGAGAGAGATACAGAAGTTTCACCTTTAGTTGCTATACTGAGACCTTAGTTTCTATTACATCAACTCCAAATAATGTGCCCTATTGTTGACTAGCAGGATGTCAATTTTTTTTTATGGCAGTACCTCATAAATACTTGCTTATAAAACTTCATCATTTGCTTATCTTCCTATTTCTCAGCAAAGGAAATATGCATGTTTCTCTCAGTACTATGGTTCTGCTGCCAGGGTGCAGGCTGGTGCCAGCCTAGGCTGAGTTAGCTTTGAAAGGAACTGGGGCTGGAAAAGTATTGTGGCTCAAGGATTTTTATTTTACTAAGCCATTTTCTTTTCTTTTATCCCTTGGTAAGATCTTGCAATGGCACAGCTAGTCAGGTTACAGCTGATTAGGGTGAAGATCTCTCCAAGGCACAGTGCCCATGATGAGGAAAGACAGGAGGATGTGCCCTGGGCAAAGGGTACCAGATCAGCAGAGAGAGGAGGATTTCACAAAATCAATTCAAATTTCTCTCCTTTTGCTAAATTAGTCAGCACTGAGGCAATTCCAGACTTTTTCCCTGTATTTTCCTTTCTAGCACTCCTTTTCACCCCCCTGCTTCCCCCAAACCCCAAAACTGGTTTACTCTTGACAGAAGCCAGGGAATTTTACACTATGTATAATATTTAGTACCCTGTGTCTACTCAAAATGCATTTCAGTAGGCAGGTTCTCTGTTGTAATGGTCTCACAGAGATTTTGCTGGGGTGTAGAGAAATTGCTGCATATGCATAATAAAAATCATCTTTAGGGAATGCCATTACTTTTTAGACAGTAATATTCCCAAGTTATGTTATGTAGTTGCTAAAATAAGTCGAGCCTTTTCATTTCTCTGGAGTAAGGAAAGCTTGTTCCTCTGTTGTGTATTCCTCCACAGACAAGGGTGTATGAACACTCCCTTGTCAGTATGAGAACCATTCACTGCCCTCGCATTTGAAACACACTCAAAATTCTAGCAGGAGAATTGCACTGAATTCTTTCTTGTAGCCTGGAGAGGAATGTGTATTCTTAGTGGTACAATTTTGTTCAGAAAACAAAGTGCTGTCATAGATTTGCTTGCTGTTACCTTTTAATTGGGTCATGTAGATTTCTCCCACTGCAGTTTGTAAGACAAGTGCATAACTTAGCATCATCCACTCCCAAAATATGAGTAACACCAAAAATAAAATATTAAATAAAATAAAAGAAAATACATATAAATAGTCAGAACTGGAGATCCCTTTTACTGGCTTTGGGTGTGTTGTACTGTACCCAGACAGCAAGCCATCTGCACAGTGAAAAGTTCACTAGTTGTGTGCTTCAAGCTTATAACCACAATGTGTTGCTTTATCACTGAGTGCCGTGGAGTGACCGACCCAGTGGGTTCCCATGCACTATCCCCCATGTCAGATTATAGGCATCCTTGATGCTGGAGTGCTTCCCATTCTGACTGAGGCAAACCAGAAGAACAGAAGCCACACAGCAGGTTGTGCAGCTTTTGATGAAGCTTTTTTCACAGACCACTTTCTCTTTAACTGGGAATGATCCCCAATAACAGCTGCTACCGGTTTTACTATTACTCACTTATATACAAATCTAATCCAGGAAGGTAATGTTAAAAAACATACATACTGTCAGAGCAGTTGAAATTACATGCTTCAGACAAATTAGTTACACTTGTAGTGTTTTTTCTTTGTCAGTTTTTGTGTACATTTTTGTTGCAAATTTCTTCTGCTTTAATTTTTAATTGTTTCCCTTTGGAAATAGTCTTGTGAACACTGTTTAGTCTGGATAAGGTTTACACCTACTGCTTCCTAATGTGGTCACAACTAGTGAAAATGTGTATACTGTATGTAAAGTTAAAATTCCTGTTAAAATTCCCTAATACATGAGGTTATGTTGTTTACAAATGTAATGTGACGAACCCATTTGGATACCAACCAGGAACTTGCAATTGCTCACACATAATTAAAATCTTTCCATGTGTTTTAATTAGTCGATAGAAGGGATTAAAATGATTGTGTGGAAAGAAGTGCAGCTTCTGTCTTAATAAATCAGCCAATGTTGGTGCCAGATCAGCCCTCAATCCCATTTGAGCAGGGTGCTTTGATAAAGGCGCCGATCAGACCGCTAAGACTTCCTGTGGCAGCGACAAGCCTGTAGATCATTTGGGTTTGCTGATACTGATGTGCAATGTGGGATATTAATCAGGACTAATTATATGCATTGGCTATGAAACAAATTCAAGGCCAGTGCAGGGCATGCTTCTGTATGTAATTACTGATTTTAAGGTACTGGGTTAATTGATAGAAATTAAGAGGACCTTTCATTTACTGATTTCATTTACTGATACTGCATTTCAGAATACCACCTAACTCCATTTGCTCCTTCTTTGTAGTTTGGTCCAGTTAGTTTTAAACACATGCCAGTATATGGTTAGGTAGACATCCCGTACACTTTGCCTATGTTTTTGCTTTCCTATTCTGTACTTTTTAATTTTCTCTTAAATCCTGTGAGAGAGGCAGCAAACAATGAAATAATTCTAATAACATTAGGCAGCATGCTCTGGGACTGCTGTGTGGAATGCCATCAGCTTAGGTTAGACATTCAGAAGAATTGCAAAACCCTGTTTTGTGTGTATAACACTGAGGGCTGCTTTTTTGATGCAGATTAGAATGTGTGCGTATTTACCATATGCATTTGATAATGCACTTTATGTGTTAGGCCAGCAAATGTGTATATGTTGGAGATAAAATCTCAGTCCAGTGTTCTTTCATATCTATGCATCTATGTATAAATTTGAGTCAGTGTGCCTTTCTGATTTATGGTACAAGTGAGCTTATTTGAGAGGTCTGAGAGGTGAACTTCAACACTTGCCCATACAGAAGGGAAACTGGGATAAAGAAAGTTTGAGTGACGACTGGAGATGCTGTTGAGGTTTTACTATCTTAGTCCATGAAAGGTCAGCTAAGATTGATTACAGAACTGGACTGTCGTTCAGGGCTTTCACCAAAATAATGTGCCAAGACAAAAAAATTCAACAAATATTCCCCTTGTTATTTATTAACTTTACACTTCTGCAACTGTAATTGTAAATGGAAAATGAAGGTCTGAGTATCTAATTAAAACAGGTATTTCTGTTTGGGTCTTAGATCCCTCCTTCCTTAGGGCATATTATTAGCTGGATGAATCAAAGAAAATGTAAGAATTTTTTAATGTGTTTGTTGTCATCTGTGCAGCTGTAAGAAGAATGCTCTTCTGTCTCAGGTCTCTTTTAATAAAAATTGGTGCTAATGGTAAAAGCACTATCTTCTTTTCACAGAAATATGTGCTTATGGTTTGCTCAGCACCATCCATAACAAGCAAGAAACTTGATACTGTCAAAGCCTTTTTTCTTTAAGTCTGAACTTCTGTGGCATAAATTGCTTGTAGATAGGGTGTGAGCCCATCCATTCCCATTGTCTGTGCAGAACTAGCCACATGAATGCCACAAATTAATCATGTCTAGCGTGAGCATAGAAAGCTCTCACCCGCTAACACGTTTGTGAAAGCAGCTTTGAATGTGAGGTTAAAGAACCTCTCAAACAAACATAAAAAATGTTGGGCTTTTGAAGGCCAGGGAATTGTGCATCCTGACTGGACCTGCCTGCTACCATGTTGGGGGGAGTGAGGGATGGGAAGACTACCAGCCTGGGAGGTTTTCTGCTAAATGATTTGCTTTGACTAAGTGGTGCTGGGGTCATAAATGAGCTGCTGGCTCAGAGCACAATGCCAGCCGTCTGCTTTGCTGGGGAACAATAGCAGTACCCTTTGGCACATAAGAAAGGGACATTCAGGCATAATGTTTTATTAGACTTTGAGATAACCTTTCCTTTTGCAAACCTCAGGATTCTTATATGGGAATTATGCAGTGTCATTTATAATTAACCTTTTTTCTCCATACCCATTTGTGCATAAGAATTCCTCGAAAATTACCCATGAATGGCCATCATTACGCATTCTGGTCTTGTCTTTCTTTTTCTCTTTTATGTTTCTTATCTGAAAACTGAGGTGATTTTGAATCATTTTCTTCGTGTAATTTAGGAGGGGGAAAGAAAACCCAGAACACCCAGAGCAATCAAGTCAGGAGTACAGGCAAAAATAGTATATTTCTCTGGGACACGCTTGTAATGCAGAGCCCCAAGAGAAGGGTATTAATGTCCTTTCCCTCCCTTCTCCTCAAGTCCTTTGCATATAAAGGAATGATGGAGAACTTTTGAGCTCCTTTGTTTCACAGGATTCTTAAAGTACAAATTCTTTGGAACAGAAACAGTTTCTATTTAGGTGCTTGCATGAAAGCAGACACATACCAGCCACTGTCAGAACATACACGTAATTATTATATTTATAGTTTATGATAACAGGGCTGAACAGGAACAGAAATCCTAGCTAAAGGACTTCTTAACTTGTGTTAAAAGCATGGTGTTTGCCGCATCAAAAAACTTCAACTGAATGCTGTTTTCCCTAGTCTTTTGTTTAAATATTTACCCTAAGATGCTACAAAATCTTGTCTAACAGAAAAAAATGTGCTTTTGACAAACACAAACTTCACTGTGGAAGGCCAGAAATCATATTAGCAAAGAAAATAAAAGACATCATGACATTTAGATGAAGATTATAATAAATACGACGCATCAAGCGGGCAAACTTTTTCTGTTTTTTTTTTCTGATCAACTGAAGATCCTAGCTAAATTGAAAGTCATTTCAGGTGTGGAGCCTGCGTTCTTGGGCTGCACACTTTGTAGTATTTTCCTCTTAAATCTTCCTAAGGCATCATGTGTAATTTTCTTCCTTCTTTCTTTCTTTTTTGTTTTTTACGCATAGAAAGCAGACAGCCTGCCATGGAAGGTGTGGAGTGGGGGAAATGACGACATACGACAATTCTGCTGTGCAGTATCACTTAGTCCTATCATGGACCTTATTCATGGCTTTGCCTTGGAATTGCTCTTATACCACTGCTGCCCTTCAGATCTGCTGCAGCATCTGTACTTTTCCAACCTTAACACTCAAGTCATGCTGAAGGTCATATAACAGCTAACCCCAGAGAGTAAAACATGAAGTAAAGGGTATGCAGTTTGTCAAAGAGATGACCCTTCTGCGTTTGGCCTCTGGGAAGCTGTGGTATAATGACAGAGCTTAACAGCTTGTGCAAGCACTAGTGGCTTGGGGTTAGCCCTGTTAAACAAATGTCTGGCTCATATTACTCACTATCTCTATCATATTAATAACTTGATATTTAAGAAGCACCCTTTAGGAAGTTGTGAAAAGGAGGAAATAGAAGGATTGCAGAGTCTTAGTGGTTCATTACTCACAGATGTTATTCAGAAATTTGCCTCTGTATCCTCTTTTGGACTTCTGTCTGAAAGCAGCTTGTGAAAGCTCCTGTATAACAAAGTGAGCAGCACTGTTTTCTGAAATGCAGAAAATGCTAGAAAAGCATGTCTTGCAGGTACTGCGGAACTAACTGAGATATAGATTTCTGAAATCAGGTTAGCTTTGAACCGCCACCTTTTTAGGTACAGTATCTGTACCCAGATTCAAATGCAGTATCATTTTAAGGAGGAATATATGAGTAGAAGTCGGAAAAGGATGACTTTATCACTGAGATGGTGTTAGCAGTATGATAATAGCTACTGTTAGTTACTCCTTGCTTACCAGAACAAGTTCTGCACTGTATCTTCAGGGTTGTTGACAGCTGATGCTTGCTTTGTATTCATAAGTGATTTTGGATCATTCATATTACTGCACTCTCTTATTAGTCTCTGTATCATTTCTTGTTGAGAAACCATAATATTCAGAAAACTACGCAGAAACCCTGTTAATGCTCTAAAAGCACAAAATACTACCTTGGTCACTGACAAGCTGCAATTCCTGTTCCCTAAGTAGACTAATAAACAAATTTGGAAACTATCACCTATTCCTTTTAGAGTGGTGTGAAGGAATCCTTGACAGGTCAGAAATGTTGTTGGCTTAACAGAACATGATCTAGGGTCTGGACATTTTGGATACCTGTGAAAAGAAGAATCTGGAAGATGATTGTCACTTACTAAATCGTTCGTGCAGTATATTATCAAGAATTTGGTGTAGTCCACCAAAGTAGAGTATGTGGTAAAGTCCTGTAGTAAAAAATGTTCACTATAAAGGGGTGTTGTTACTGCAAAAAGCTATCTGCTCTTCCCCTGTCATCTCATTACCTCTTCCTTTGTATCAGCAGAAAACAACTTTGCAGCAGAATAGACCTATGCGAGTTCAGAGGCATTGTGAACCTATAACGAGTCAAGCGATCTCTGTAGTAAAGGTATAAATAGATACCGAAAAAGGCCAGCGAGGTCTCGAAGGAAAAGAAGAACGCTTATTATTTCAAAACCCCTTTGTCTAAATTTCGGAATTTGGTTCCCTTACACTGAAAGGTTTGTTTAGGGTTTTTTTTTTTTTTTGTTTTGTTCTGTTTTGTTTTAGGAGGGCTGTGGGGGTTTTGGTTTACTTTTTTTTTTTTGTTTGTTTTGGTTGGGGTTCTTTTTTTGTCTTTTTTTTTTTTTTCTTCCTTCTTAAGTATGGCTAGGAAAAAGGTATAAGCTATGTAATCAGTGCACGGTTGTCAGAGGACAAAGTAATTTTTTACAGCCCAAAGGGTGATTTATTGCTGTGCTTGTGTTTTTTTTTAGTGTCATTAAAACTGAAATGCCCTTCTACAACTACTTGCATTTGTACGGTTATATTTATTTATACATTATATTTTGGTTAACTGTCAATGATTCTAGCCTTTACAAAAGTATTTTTGCTTCTTGTAGGTAACCTAGATCCTGAGGTAGCAGAGATCTTCACAGGTGTGTTTGTAAACTCAGTGGAATGTTCAGCAGTAAGACTTCTCCATGCTGCTGTATTAAAGCAGGTCTGTATTATAGGGACCTATATATGAGCTGACTACCAGATTCTTCCTAACACCTAATTTAAATCTACCCTCTGTCTAAATCCACTGAAGTTTAAAGCCATTCCCCCTTGTCTTGTCACTACAGGCCTTTGTAAAAAGCCCATCTCCAGATTTCTTGTCAGCCCCCTTTAAGGCACTGGAAGACTGTTATAAGGTCTCCCCAGAGCCTTCTCTTCTTCAGGCTGAACAAGCCCAGCTCTCTCAGCCTGTCTCCAGAACAGAGGTGCTCCAGTCCCCTCAGTCATCTTCATGGCCTCCTCTTGACTCATTCGAGCAGCTGCACATTGCATGTCCTTTTTGTGTTGGGGAACTCAGAGTGGCATGCAGGACTGCGGGGGAGATGTCTCACAAGAGTGGAGTAAATGGGGAGAATCCCCTCCCTCTACCTGCTAGCTGTGCTCCACGGTTGGATTTCTGGGCTGTGAGCACACACTGCAAGGTCACATTGACACAAGTACAGAATTAATACTGAGCAATTTTGACGACAGATATGGAAGGAAAACTTAAAACTATCTAGCTGTCCACCCAAGCTAAGTAAGCCTTATCTACAAAGATAAAAAAGATCTCAAAGAAATTGCCAACTAAGGCAGTAGTCCATCAATATGTAGAAACTTGGCATGCAAGTACAATGTATGACAGTAATTTTGAATCTGGGAAGGCGTGGTTTTAGCCAATGAATTACTCCTCTGCAACTCCTTTCTATTATTAAAGAAATGAAATAATATCGTAAGATTATTCTCAAAAAGGGGGAAAAAAAAAGGGATTTAGACGATATGAGAAGGTCAAATGTAGCTCTGTGGGTGTTCTGCACCATAGAGTTTTAATAAGGAGATTCAATGTGATTGTTTCCAGAGATTTATGAAACCAAATGTGACTAGTTATTTTCCTCTGCAATCACTCATTAAAGGATATTTAAACATAAAGGTAGAAACATGGTTCCAGTGCCATCTGTCTTTTTCAGAAAACACATACAAGGTGAATTCTTCAACTCCATAGTTCAAAACCTATTAATAATCTGCGGTGCCGCTGATCCATTTGTGACTAAGCTCAGACTGACTGTCTCTCAAGGATTTTCAAGCATGTACATTGAGTTTAAAAACAGTAGAAAGAATATTTTGCCTCAAAGCAGGGGAAATAAATTATTGAAAAGAAGGTTTTTTTTACATAGCTTTCTGCCTTGCTGAAGAGGGAGGCTTCTATAGTGATCTCTGCAGTATAATGAGTGGAATTACTGAGAGAGAGTGTCAGTAGCATTATAACTCAAACATAAACAGCAAAGATAGTCACTGATATATCTGGAAAGCCCATTATTTTTTAGAAAATAAACTTATTTAGATTTGCAACTTCAAAACAGAAAAATCCAGAATGGTTTAAACTGAAATGCACACATATATGTATGACTTACCTCAACATACATTTTGAAACTGGCAAGATAAATAGACCAGCTTTTGATAAAATGTATTCAGATTGGTTCTAGCCACTAACCAATTATTGTGAAGTACTCTGAGATACAAAAAAAATCTGAAAGATGCTACATAAAATTTACTTTAAATTCCTAAATTCCTTAGGTTCCTGATACTGAGGCTGAAGTCCCTTGCATTTAATATTTTTTTAAAAGATTTTTCTTACATTATGAATTGAATTACATTACAAATCTATTCATAATACAGCACTGGCAGAAGAAATACTTGCATAATGAGCAACAGGAGAGAGTCAAGTAGTCATCTCATACACTGTATAAGTCCCTATAACACAGACCTGCTTTAATACAGCAATGGAGAAGTGCTACTGCTGAACAGCGTTCCACCGAGTTTAAAAACACAACTGTGAAGATTTGGTGTGCTTGCGATACAGTTGTTTGATGGTGTTACTAAGGAGGTCTGTTGGCATCATGCAAGTTAATTACCTATCTAGAAAGTGAAGGCTGTATTATGACCAGTATCACCACTTTGAGACTTGGTAATTACTAAGGCAGTATAATTGCTTGATTTGTGTTACTAAATCAAATAGATGTTAGCATTCATTTTTATGAAGCAGGAATTGTTTTAAAGCCTTTTAAAAGGACATTTCCTACTATCTCAATTTGAAATTTTGATTTAGGTTTCTTGGTATGACATACTATGAATATACAAATATAGTCCAGTATTTTTCCAGACCTGATTTTACAGGTTTTGATGGTGTTTTTTGTGCTTTGAAATGCCAGTACTTTCACATCTAAATACTTGTTCTAATGCCTAAGCCTGATGATTTTAGTAATATGTCACTGATTCATTACAGACAGAAAACTCTGAAAGCAGGTAATTGCTTAGGACATTTAATTGCTTGTGTGTTTGCTTTCTTTCTAAATTCATTCTGTGCTGCATAGGAAATAATTTTTCACGTCCTATCAAAAAAATTAAAATAAATCCCAGTAAAGATTTTTTTTTTCTTTTTATGTGAAATGGCTCATGTTTTTCCTACCAAAGAGCAAGGTAGCCAACAGAGGGAGCACAAATTCTGTCATCATGTGCCCAGTCTTGGATGCTGGTGATAGCCTGACTGGTAGGACAACCAGGAGCCATGTCTCATAACAAATATGACACAGAGAACAGTGCTAAAATACTGCATCAGTGCAATGATACTTGAGTACATAAAGAGTGTTGTTATTTTTTGTAAGTAAAACCCATTTCAATTTTTATTCAATGAATCGTTAGGACACAGAGTATTAAAAAGGATATAATACTTAAAACCAAGGTTCACGGATGTAGAAACAGCACACATTTACTTCTGAGTTTTGTCACTGTCTTTATATAGGTCTGACTGACTACAACACTGCAAAAATAATGGATGCATTATTTATTAATTACTTATTTTCATGATTTGTGAGGGCAGGGACAAAAGGGTAGTAGCATCTGTGCATAATTTGAATACAGATTTAAAGGCCATAATCAACTTTAATTTATGTACCCAGAAAAGCTGGTTAAAAAATGAGACTCTGTAACCTTTCCATTAAATAGGCTTGGGAACAAATACTTCCCATACATAGATGCTGTTTCTGATCACTATGACTTCTTGTTTCTTTGATGTTCTGAAGTTAGAAGGTCGTATATTAGTGTAGCTATTATTATTGCTGTTTATTAAATCAATTTTCCTTGAGAGTGTAAGGGTTTCCTTTTGACTTTATATTCAATTGCATGCAGCGTTTATGCACTTGAGTTCTAAATTATTGTTTTGACAGTTTCCTTCACATTTAGTCATTTTAGCCTAATCATCCAAATGTCTAAGCATGTGTATGACTGACCTCATAGGATTGGTTACTCTGAAGTGAACAGGACTGCCTGTATGGGAGAAGGTTTGGGCATGTGTAACTTAAGTAGAGCTGCTGTATGCTTTACAGTAGAGACAAGAAAGACAGTTTTATTTAATTTAATTTAAAATGTGCATTTCCCCCCTAGGTGGTTTTTTAACCTCTGAATTTACAGGATTTTGTATGCATTTGAAATGGGGAGCTGGAACAGAGGCTTGCCAAACTCATCTCTCATGTACTTAGACTGCTAAGTATAGAAACAGCTTAATTGGGCTGGTTCAAAGTGGGGAAATCCACAGATGTTAAAGTCCTTGTAGCTTGCTTGCTAACATTGCTCTGAGACACCCAGCCAGCTAGTGGGTGCAGTGTCAAACCTTTGAGAATGGAGTCTGCTTTCTTGGCAGGGAATTTATTAAATCAAGCATTTACCATTTTAAAACCAGTAAAGGCAAGTGTTTGCCTGGATATACAAACTAAATCTCCGTCGTTATGGTCTCGCAAGCACACTGCACAACCTGCTCTCCTACCCTTTTGTAAAAAAGGCGCCACATGGTAACGACACAAACAGTGTCAAAATCCTATAATGGTCTCCTAAAGACTTTCCTATCCCAAGTGTGCTATTGATTTATACTGAAGGAGCAACTTTTGGCTACACAATGAAAAGAGGAAAACACTGCTGGTAACAATAAGGGTTCCTGTTAGTTGTAGTGAAAAGTAATGGCAATATTGTCTGGGAGGAACCTTAGGCTCTGTGTGTGTGAGCAGTGTGGTTTAAACTCTAGTTTTATAGATCAGTTTGCTGTGTTTATTCTGAAAGGTAGTGCGCATGGCTCTTAGTTGTGTCCTGCATGGGGACACAATCCCCTACAAGGGGATTTATTTTCAGTGCAATGTATCCGAAGCAAGAAATAGCTATGCTGTAAGTGTATGGAACAGAGATGCAGTTAATTTTTACCTCAGTGTTTTTACTATTGCAGTGTTTTCCTTCAGCTTATTTATGTAGAAGCCAAAGAAGAAGAAGCTATTTGCATTGTTAGAACATGTTGAAAATAAATACATTCTATACTTCTAACTGAAATAGTTTCTTAGGGTCAAGTTTTACTCCTCTGATTTGCATGAACAATCGTGTTAAACTGAGGGAAAACCACAGTACTTAAATTTGACACTTAGAATTCTGTTGAAGTATTTTCTCCTATCTACAGGCTTTGGAAGACAATGGAAATAATTAGTAATGAGTGCTACGGAAGTATAATGGACCACAGATAATGTAACCTGCAAGGGTAGCTAAGGTTTAGAAACAAGTGACAGCTTTACTTTTTAAGTTTATAAGGAGGACATTGTATGTTTCACCATGTCTCACCATTTGAATCATTTATTTCCCCCTGAGCAATATGAGACTGTAATGTGAAAAGGTTCAGGCCCTTCTTCCCCATCCATATTAGTGATTAACAGAGTGAATAATGACTTCAGATGCCTTTGTGGCACAGTGATCACAGGAACAGAGTCCCACCATAATGAAATGTGGTAACAAATGGAGCAAAGTAAGAGGAAGGCAAAAAAAATCTCTGCTTTGCTTTTTGTTTGTATTTTAAGCACAGCCAGAGCCCAGATTACTTCTCTGTTCTTTTGTTGTTCGCTGAAATAAGCAGCGATTCTTTAAATCTGTCTTAAAAGAAAAAACTTGAACTTCCCTGTTTTAGAAAAGAAAGAAGAACACTTTAAGATGGGACTCTTAGAACTCTCAAGCCTTTTTATTATTGAGTTGTTCTGTAGAAGTCCTTTTTCTCTTCACAGCAATTTAAAAAATGTTGATAAAGTTATTTGTGTGCTAGAAATTCTCTTAAGGAAAATCTGTATTAACCTCCTGCTAGGGAAAAGCCAAAACAAACCTATGAATATTTTTTTGAGGACTAAGAATAAGCAGGATGTTGGGGTGGGAATCAAAACTAAGTAAAAATGCCATTTTAGAAAAGCATAATGTGTGTAATGGAAATTCCAGTTGTAATTGGAGAGAGTTCTGTAACTATGCAGCACTACACACATCTGTTTTAATGACTTTGAATTAATTTCATTCAGCAAGTCATGTTCAGATTGCTATGGAAGAGCACTGAACTATGTGGTTGGCTCTCATCAATGCTAAAATACACAGGCAGAATACACTGTGAAGAATTTCATAGTTTCCTTGTGTGCTGAGATATCTTTTTGCATGCATCTAACTGCTTTGCCAGCTAAACTGCATTTCTTAGTTAGGATTTTGGAACTCAGCTACACAAAACTGTATGCCCAACTTGCAGGCCTGACTTCTGCTACAACAGGAAAAACTGGTTTACTGTTTGCGTGCCTGTTTAGATTGTGTGTACAGCCAAGTTTGGTAGAAGTTAGCAGCTGGCAAGTTTCTAGAAGTCCTTCAGATGTGGGTTTGGTGGGTTTAGATGAGCTTGTAAGAGACATTCTTGAATTCTACCGCTTATCCACAGAGTACATTTATCTGAAATACTGAAACAAAAGGTTCAACTCACTGCACAGCTTTCCTGTCTGGCCTTTAAAGCACTTATTTGCGTGAGGGAAGTTGAAGATTGGTTTATTCATGCCTTGACTTCTTTGCAGAAGACTATTAGCAACACTTAGGACTATTTCAAAACTGACAGAGGCTTCGGACTATTTCAAAACTGACAGAGGCTTCTGTGAATGGTACCTCTCTGCATGGGAGAACTTACTCCCTATAGTTATTAAAGTATGTCAGTGATAAGAGGCCTTACGTATTTTGTCACTGTGCTTGAACGACTTCTTGAAGTAACTTTGTGTTGCTGCTAAGCAGTTCTGTATCACTTCTGAGCTGTTAGAGCAGCCACAAAGTCTAATTTTCTCATAGTCCCATGCTTTAATAAATGTCAAAGCTAAAGAAAAATGTTTGTTATACCTTTATGGAAAGAATGTGCTTATACCATTCCTGAGCATGTTAATGAGTCCTTTTGCCCAAGAAGAACCTCTGAAAGAAGAAATGGATAATTTTATTATACTTCTAGGCACATGCAGTAGATTAGATAATATAATGCAGGATTAATAGCTGTGGAAATGATGCCTTGCTTGTATGTGTGGTGGCTTTCTGCCTTGTTTGTGAAGTGCACTCTGCTGCAGCATGCTGCATCACTCAGTCACTCACTCCATTCCATGGTCTGCAGTTGCTGCTGAAGGATGTCATCCCAGGCCCTCTATGCAGGTCAGGCTGCAGGAAGGAGAACTTACTCAGCCAGCAAAGGAATCTCAGCCTCTAGGTTTGTTCTGCTTTGTGTTGCTTGGCAAAGTTGTCTTATAAATACACTGATTAACACCACTGCTTGATCATTGGTTTTTTGGTTTTTGTTGTTTTTTTTTTTTTTTTTAATGTGTCTGGCTGATTGGTTTCCTTCTGTGCTATGCATTCAGTTTCTTGCCAGAAGGAATAATATTGACATGACTGGTGGAATTTCATACAGATCAGTAGTATATTTTTAGCCATATTTAATTTGGTTAGCAGCAACCAGGAGTGTACTGAGATCAGATACCAAGGGATTACTCTACTTCTGAATCCTCCTGCACCCCATTATCTGTGTTCTTGCTCCATAAGTTCCACCTCTTAGAAACAAAGTGGATTTGTCTCACTGTCAAGGAAAATTTTGGCTGGATATGCTTAGATTGCACTGAATGCAGTTACCGCTGAATGAAGGAAGCTAAAGGCTGTAATTATATATCTCAGGACTGCCTTGGTGGCAGCTAAAGAAGCTTCCCTTCTCCACCTCTGAGCTTCCCTTTGGCACTTTCCTGCTCCCGCTGAAAACTTTGCTAACACTGGAGGCAAGGCTCATGATTTTGCACTGGAGGTCGCACTATTACTGTATTACTTCAATGAAAACACAAAAAGAACTACAGCTCTTTATTCTGGTGACATAAAATAGGCATCTCCTGCTCCTCCATGATGGGTGCATCTTTTTAAGGAGCACACCATGGAAGGCACTTCTAAACACAGAACAAACTTGCCTTTATGGCATGAACCAAGATGTGCTAGCCACATTTTTTCCTCTGTGAGACACAGACACTGAATCAAGGCAGATCTTTGGTCCCCCAGAGATTGTCTGTCAGTTACATAGCATCACCAGACTGCCAAACAGCGATGACTCTCTTATGATGGAATCATAGAATAGTTTGGGTTGGAATAGACCTTTAAAGGTCATCTAGTTCCAACCCCCCTGCAGCAAGCAGGAACACCATCCATTAGACAGCTTGCTCAAAGCCTCATCCAACCTGGCCTTGAGTATTTCCAGGGATGTGGAAGCCACAGCTTCTCTGGGTGACTTATGCCAGTGTTTCAACATCCTCACAATAAAGAACTTCTTCCTAATATCTTATCTAAAGCTATACTTTTTCAGTTTAAAACCCTTCCCCCTTGGCCTATCACTGCATGCCTTCTCCAGATTTCTTGTAGGCCTTCTTTAGGTATTGGAAAACTGTTGCAGGCTGAACAAGCCCGACTCTCAGCCTGTCTCCATAGCAGAGGTGCTCCGGCCCTTGGAGTATGATTGTAGCTTCCTCTGGACTTACTCCAGCAGGTCCACATCCCTCTTGTGTTGAGGGGCCCCAGAGCTGGACACAGGACTGCAGAGGAGTCTCATGAGAGCATAGTAGAGGGGCAGAATCACCTTGACCTACTGGCCACAGGCCACGCTTCTTTTGATGCAGCCCAGCACATGGTTAGTTTCTGGGCTGTGAACTCACACTGCTGGCTCATGCCCAATGTTTCATCCACCAGTACCCCCAAGCCCTTCTCCTCAGACCTGCTCTCGATCCCTTCATCCCCCAGGCTTAATTGTTACCAGGAGTTGCCCCAGTTCAGGAACGGGACCCTGAACTTGGCTTTGTTGAACCTCATGGGCTTCACATGGGCCCATTTCTTGAGTTCGGCCTGGTGCTCTTGAATGGCATCCTGAAGACATCTCCAAGCCTGTTTATTTGAATCTGTGTTAGAATTAGAGGTGTATATGTTTAATGGACATTGCAATCCATTCCCTGAGAAACAGCTAATTAGATTTAGATATTCCTGTTAAATTCATGAAAACTGAATTATGAAAATTGTTTTCTGTTATCCACAGTATGTGAGTAAATATTATTACAGTGCTGAATATGTATAGCGTAGGCAGTGAAGGGTAGGATAGAACTCAACCAGCTACTCTAGGAGAGGTAAATACTACTTTGTACTTACAAACTATTAAATTTGTGTGTATACCAGCATCTTTGTTGGCATTACAACCAGGTCATAGCTTGTAAGTCAGGGTTTATGTGAAGCTGCCTTTGTTAAAAGAGTCCTTTTGTGTCTCAGGGTATGTGGGGTGACAATTTGTGTTATTTTTAATGTGTTAAAATTTTCAGACAGAGAAATGTGATGCAGCATTTTCCATGCTCTATGTTTGCAATAGGGGAACAAGACTAGAGGAATAATAAAAAGAGTAGCTTTTTCTCACAGTCTGATGGCAGCAATCGTGCTTATATGTGCTAAGTTGTCAGCTCAGGCTGGTCTCCATTTCTTTTCCTTCCTCATTTTTCCATCCATCATTCCTGAGACCATAGAAGGAGGAATAAATAGAGTGTTCTGTGCTTGCTTAGGCCTTGGCAAATAACAATTCATCAACATCCTAGCTTTAAAAAAGAGCATTCTTTGGCTTGAAAGAGCATTACAATTTACCCAATGTCCCCTGGTGTCAAGAAAATCACATGACTGGATCTAAAACAAAGATTACCCTTTCTCTCAATTCTCTTCTTGCAATAAATTCATGGAGTTATCAATAAAGATAACTGCTGTGTTGAAGGGGAAATGCATTAAAGCTCTTGTTGGGTAACCTTGATATTTCATGGATATTTCTTGGAGAAAAATGTTCAACATAATATTGCCCTCAGACACAACCTCCAAAGCAAAAGCAAAAAAATTAAATCCCGCAAAATGTTGCTAGAGAGCTTTCTATCTATAGAGATTTTTTATTACTATTGTTTCAAAGCTGTTGTTACACTGGGGAAGAGTAATATAATCAAACCAATTGGCTGCCAGAGATATTTTTTAATGCACTGCTTTGGACACAGTACATATGCTCTGCAAATAAATACAGAATTAGTGTTCTGTTGGAAGCACTTAGTGAGAATAAGTGATTTGTCTTCCTTATGAAAGGTGCATATATTTCATGTGTTAGCTGTTTATCAGGCTGCTGTTTTTCTGCTTATGGATTCTGAGATGGGATTCATCATTTGTCAGCTTGTGAGCAGATGTTCTGGAGACAACCAGATTGATCACAAGGAGTAACTGAACAGCAGTACCACTGTTGGAGAACAGCCTTTACAAACCATATCTGTCTTGTTCTGGCTCCTCCATCCTCTTATTTTCAGTCATTACCTGTCCTCCAGTAAGTTACAGGAGTAAAGAAAAACCTCATTCATGATGTGTGCATGTGCAAGTTTGTTTTTCTTTGAAGTGACGCTCCAGTACAAGACAAAAAAGAAGGCAAAGACTGAGCCTGTACTGGATTGTCTCTGCTGCAAATCTATAATGCCATCAGGGAAGGCAACATTTAGTATTGCTGGTCTTTTTTTAAGAAAATAAACCAAAATCCCTAGCATGCAAAATGCAGAATTATAACTCTTTAGGAAGTATTGGTTGCTGTTTTCTCAAGCTGTTGCTGTGATGATTTACTTTGTTGTTTGTCTTGCATGCATATCAATGTTTCAGTGAAGTTGATGGGAAGAGATAGCCTGTTACTTGTCAAAACTGACTTTCAAAAGTTTGATTTCCTCTCAGCAGACACAGAAAAGAACTGCTGGAGCTGTGTTGATACATGGACATTAATGACATTTCTTGCAAAAAAAAAAAAAAACCCTCCTTTTTTGTCTGTATGCAGTTGAAAATTGTGGGCTGATGCCAGAGGATTGAAGAGCTAAACGCATGCTGCTAAAGAGCTACATGTGGGTTTCAAACCGCAGGTTTCTGATCCCAGCCTTAAGTAATTAACAACAGCCTTTGGAATGATGCAGCACTCAGTAAAAATTGTTGTGAAAAAATACCTCCCCTTCTTCAAAAAAAAATGGAAAAGTTTGGAAGCAGACATTCTATTTTATTTAGAGCTGAGGGCAGAAGTTAAGTTCTTTATAACCTTTGTAAATGTATTGGTATGTGGGGGCGGGAGAGGGGTTACTGGGAAATGTCCTTGTCAGAATGGTGGATGAGGGAGCATATTGTGTTCAGTGGTCTACAAACAAGACTGCTGTAACAAATGCGCTTAGAAAAAGGTGAATATTTTTATAGTAGAAATTGGAAATCGCATACAGAGTTGTATTTGTGTTTAGTACAGCTCTAAATGTTTTCTACAGCATTAGGTTTTCACTTCATAATGGTTTTCTTCATTTATGCCCCAAAAAAGGGTAATGAGCTTGTCAAGCTCTTTGATACCAGTAATGTTTCGTGTTCGACTGAATATGCGCAAACATGAGGGTTTTGATGCAGCAGCTGATGCAATAAATATATATGGCTAGCAGCTGCGATCACGAAATGCATGCACCATTTGGCACATCCAGGCCTGAAGTCTTGACAGACAGGTAATGTTTGTGAAAGATGTTGTTTTAAGAAACATGGGTGGTTCAATGCATAGTTTTTATTTCCTCATTTACTGGTAAGTAAGAAGAAAGGGTTTGGGCGACAAATAAGAACATATGTTCCAAGCCTGGTGTTTAGCTTGGGGTTGCTGCATGCTGTCAGCTACGTATGTTACCTCTCTATAGAAGCACATTCATTGCAAATAGTAAATACCATAGGTAGGCTTGTGTGAAGCCACAGTTTTAAAATTAAAAGGAGGTTATCACTTTTTAGGTGTGACTTTTAAGAATTGTGTCTGTCCACAGGACATCAGGGTTCTTCAAAAGGTTTATTCATGCTGTCTTTACCTGCACTCCAGTTTTTAGAAGGTTAGAACTACTTTTGAAGCTCACAGAAATCCAGTACTTGCTTTTTTTCAAGCACTTCTTGTGCCTACTTTAAAACTTGGAGTTTGCAAAAGTCTCTGAGGAGCAGACTTTTTCACGTAGTGATGGGTGGATGTGGTTTGTGCTGCATGTTGCAGAGGAAGAAGCTCATCTGTGGTCTGACCAGCAGTGAAGGCCTGGGAGGCTGCCATGGATGCTGGATTTCAGGAGCTATGTACTGCTTATTGCTACACTCCTTAGAGGTAGAAAGGCCTCTTGTATGTACAAGCACTGTCGTTTTATTCCTTGCCTGCCTTTCTAACTCAACAAGTACCAGACTCAGTCTGCATTGGCTAAACTGTGCTGACTGGCTATGACTTGGTGCTCTCCATTTCTCCATGCAGCTCTTCTTCTGTTGCTTAAATTGTTTCAGTTGCCTAACACAGAGGCTTCACTCAAGAGGTTTCAGTGCTAGCTGCCTTTCCTTTAATGAATGAATATTAATTCAATGTCTTGCATTCAATTTTAAATTTGTATCAGGCCCAGCTCTGTCTGACTTGTGTGTCTCAATAGCAATCGCTTAAAAAAAAAAAGTTTCTAATTTCTAATGAGTTTATGTTTTTATCACAGTATCTAACTTCAGATACTTTTCTCGGATGCCTTTTTCATTAATAGTGCTGGCTTTCTCAGGAGCTGAGGATACTCAGAATATCTTATGGCCTCTTTTTCAATGTCTCAAGTTGGGTACTTCAGACTGATGCACAGAATTAACAGACACTTTGGAAATACAGCTTTTAATCTCTGTGCCCTAGTTTTCTCTTATAAAATGGAGGTTTATAATACTTGACTGCATCAGATGGGAATATGGGGTTGTGAGGATTAATTGGTTAATTTTAAAAGTAGTTTACATGTGTGAAGAGCCATATAAATGTCAGTATGTGTTCTTGCTGTTGCTGTGTTTTTCCTTTTTGCTTCCTACTTTTCATTAGTTAGTCATCTAACTATATTCCCTCTGTGTGTTTCTTCCTATATGTCTTAGATATCCTATGTCTTTTTTACTGTTCTTCTTCACCTCACTATGTAAGGACTTCTCACAAAAGATTAACAGTCATAGCCAAATGCTTGGGGTCATCTGAAGTGTACTTGGGTCCTCTTTCAAAGACAAAATGCTGCTTCAGTTAAAAATTTTGTTGTTGAGTGGTTTATTATGTTACTGATTTTCTTTGCAAAGTAGAATCAGTTACATCGTCATCTTCTTGGATGGAAAGTACAGTTTATTATATACTAATAAGCTACTTTATCCCCAGGGTCTAATTCTTACCTAGCCCTCAGAATGAGCTGGGCACGAGAAGAATACGATTTATTGAGTGAAGTAAACTTTTTAAAGAGCTCTTGTGTGGTCTTAGGCAAATGGCTTAACCTAGACTTTTCACAGATGATTACTAACTGCACGTTCCTCATTTTCTGGTTGACTTGAGTTGAAACTGTGGGATCTAATCTAAAAAAAGTGCTGAACAGGTGCAGTTGTAGTCAATGGGAACTATGTTTTGAACATGAGTGACAAAGTGCTAAACACAGTGAGCCACTGAAAATTGGGAGGGGGAGGCTGACTTGTTGGTCACTCTTGGCATTAACCTTTTTTTACCTCAGTTCCATCTCTGTACAGTGCAGTTAGTAATACTCTTCAGCTGACAGAAGTGTTAAAATGTAAGTTTTGTCAACATTTGCAACCTAAGTAAATACTGGAGTAAGAGACAATGAGAAGCTTCTGACATGTTTTATTGCAAAACTTTTTTTAAATAGGGGGAAAAAAATCCATCAGTTCTGTTAATTAAAATGTTTTCTACTGGCAAAAATAAACTGTTCCTTCCTGAGTTTTCTCACTTTGGCTAAATGAGGCAGTGGTCCCATAGAACAAACAGTACTATAGTCAAGTACTTATAGGCTGCATCATAGAAGATGCAAAATAAAACCAAGGTAGAATGCCAACTTTTCAGCATTTCCTAATTTAGAAAAACTTGACATTGCAATCTGCCAGATGTTTTTAAGAGTCTTCTAGAGTGTGCAATTGCATCTTTTTTGCTTTTTTTTTTTTTTTCTTTTTTTTTCTTCATAACAAATCAAACTGTTGGGGATCACTGGGAATGCTGGAAATTGTAATTTGCTCCATACATAGTTCGCTGCTGTTTCAGTTAACTGAATAAATGGTAACAGCAGCAGGTTGTCATCTTTTGCATAGTAGCACTGTGCAGGGAGGGATTTGCTGATGGACTTTGCTATTTTCTGACAGCAGGGTAGTGGTGGGAGTTGGGAATCTCCACGCCAGGATCTATAGGAAAGTATTTTCTAATGGACACAGATTCTACTGTCATTTCTTCTGCCTTCTCATCTGTACTGTCCTCTGTAAGTCTTTTTTTGTTGTGGAAAGTTGAGCAAAGAAAGAAAGAAATGAAAAATCGGGCTTTGCAAATGGGAAATGCTAGATTTATCTTTGTAGATGTTGCCTCCAGTGTCTCCATTACTTTCAATGTAAATGTTTTTGCTGAAAGATCTGATTATCTTTTGGTTGCAGTAATTAGTTCCTGGTACCAGGACTGTAGTAATAATACGGAAAAAAATTAATAAAATATGAACAGAAATCCCAGATGTCATGTTCCCATCTGCATAATAGTAGCTGACCTACCATTATAGAAGCAGATCTATTGCCCATGTTATTTAGCTTGTTGTTTTGGGTCTTGAATTACTGAGAAGATACGCTTAAAGGTTTATGGTCCCAAATTTGGAAAGATAGGCAGAATTCATAGCAATTGCTGTACCTGAAAACCGTGTTCCAAATTAACTCTTTAATATAGCTGTTTAAAATCTTATTCTTCCCTTTCCCTACCGCCATTTAGATGCAAAGATAAGGCACAGAATGACACTGTAAGTTTTTACCTTTTTTTAATAGAAAGTGGACATATTAAAAGAAATTACGGAGTTGCTGATGCTATTTGTAAGAAACTCAAGAGTAGGAGCAATTGTGTTTGTTTTTTTTTCCTTTGATTTTTAAAATGTGCAGGTTACTTTTGTTCTCAAGAGACAGAGAACACCTGTGTTGAAGAGACACCTTTGCCAGTGCATGCTAATTCTTCTCTTCAAAGTCCCAGCTATTTCCGTTTTGCACCTCACCTGAGAAGACACTTTCAGATGTTGGCTTACTGTATATTTTGGTTTTATTTTTGTTTGTTTGTTTGTTTTACATGAGGCATACCAATGAAGAATTAAATTTCCCCATTACTATCCCTTCTAATTATCTTAAGCTCAGGTCCTCCAAAGTTTATGTGTGATCTTGACTAACTTGATTTTCCAACTGAGTTCTGCTGAAGTTTCTTATGAAAAAACTCACAAGCCTTCATGTTCGTGGGATCTGAGTGAAGGAGAAAGAGTGAAGGGAGCAGGGAAGATAATTTGAATTCATATTTTCAGTCCTGAACATTGGCAGTAAAGAATCCTGTCTTGCCCTTCTTAGGGGGAAATGGCACATACTTGAATTGGATCAAAAAATCCATTAATGACATGAATTTGAGAAGTTGATATCTTATGAATTTTTTAAGGTGCTGCACTGGGTTTCTGAGTCTTACTGCATTAATGTCAAGTGGTTTTGAGCAACACTGCCCGCAATTGAAAGGACACAGGCTTGGATTATGTTTCCTTGGTCATGTACACATAAAGGCTATTTGCTACCAGTAGAGAAGTGTTTTTATATCTGCCTACATGATGTAGGCTTTTTACGTACATTTGAGTTTAGCATTCCTTTCTTCACCTGACCCGGTCCTGGAACTGTATCTTCATTTTTTTCCCTCTTGTTTGGATGTGGAGACTGCTGGTCTTCCTCACAGCAAACTCTTGATGTGCCTGAAGGACCACATGAAAGAGAGTATTTTACATTCAGTTATCTTCATCAATATCATGACATTATTTTGTCAGAATATTTTTTTACTTACCTCCTAATGCCTTTTGTTGTTGTTTCCCACAAGTCTCTTCCAGTCATAAAACAAAAACATAGACAAAACTGCTCTTTCAGAAGAAAATTATTAAGAAAATGGAAGAATTCTTATATAAAATACATTCTCCTATGGTGTTTCTTCCTTCTTCTTTCATCCTTTCAGTGGTGAGCTGTAGTCCAGGGCCTCTGGACTCTGATTAATATCTAGTTAAGGCCACAGCCTGTGAAAATATTGACAGAATAGTGGAGGACAATGAGGGTTGTTAACAAACGTTTAAAAATTTTGAGTATGGTGAAATTGCATTAACTTGTAGTTCTTATTACTGGACATCATTTGCACCAGTCTTAACATGCCTAATACTGTATTGAGATTTGTGTAATGAAAAACTGAGAGAATAGTCCTTAGACTTATCCTTGAACTTGGACATATACGATTGTTTTCTTTCAACTTAGGAAGGTAATAGTAGTAAATTATTGAAACTTCAAGAAAATCCTGAATCTCTCAAATAAGCCTTCTGTTCTAAGGTGTGGCTTGAAAGGATCTACTATCCTTGTATGCTTACAGCAGCTGAATTCACACTCTTGTGAATTCAGGAGTTATAATTGAAAAGAGTAGTTCATTGATTCATAGCATGTAATTGTAGTTCTGCTTGTAGACGCATGCATAGGAATTGTATTTCACATAGTGTCGTGGTTTAAACCCAGTCAGGTAACTCGTTCGCTCACTTCCTCCCCTTTCTTGCCCTCCCCCTGCTCTCGGAGGGACGGAGAGGAGAATCAAAAGAATGCAACTCCCACGGGTTGAGATAAGAACAGTTTAGTAACTAAGGTATAACACAAATCACTACTGCTACCACCAATGATAATAATGATAAAGGAAATAACAAGGGAACAGAATACAACACCTCACCACCCACTGACCGATAACTCGCCCCCCAAGCCCGACCAAGCTCCGACCGATACCTCCTCCAACCCTGCAGTCCCCCAGCCCTTCCGGCTAGCTCCCAGTTACCTCCTGGGCATGACGTGCTGTGGTATGGAATACCTCTTTGGTCAGTTTGGGTCAGGTGTCCTGTCTCTGCTTCCTCCCAGCTTCCCCTCCCCCCTGGCAGAGCATGAGGCTCACAAAGTCCTTGGCCAAACCAAAACATCTCTATCAGCTCTGTTCCCGAGCCGAAAGTCAAAACACTGCACTGCACCAGCTACCAAGGAGGAGAAACATGACTGCTACTGCTGAACCCAGGACATTATCCACCCCTTATTCCATACCATTCACGTCATGCTCAGATCCCACATTTTCAATATACCATCACTCTTATCTCGGTGCACTCTTATCTTAGTGCATGGACCAGTCCCTATAAAGCTGCTGCGTCCATCTGGTCCATGTCAGGCTCCATCTCTTGTAACAGTCTTCCAGAGCAGGAGAGACTGTGTGCAGTGTTCACACTCGTGAATAACCTGGGCAATAGTGTCCATTGCTAAGTCCACCCCTTGATCATGAGTCCATCTCTATGTTGCATCTCTGCTCTGATGGCCTGAAGTGCCATGGGCCCACCAGGCTCAAAATAATTCACTGTCCCCTTTAGCAGTTTCTGCAGCTTGTTGCTGGGGACTCCATACAGCTGCCTTCCATCTCCGACGCTTCCAAAGCACTGGAGGGGCCCAGTGGACTAGATACTTACCCATACTGTCCCACACACCCTGCCACTCATGACTCTCCAGCCTTGGGGAAAATCTCTTGGTCCCCCTATATTGTTGTCTAACCCCAGACAAGACCCAAATCTGACTCTGCTTAACTTTTGAGATCAGACAAAATGGTTGTGGGTAGCACACAGCCTGTGTGTGTGCCAACATGCTGATCCCCATCACAATCAGCAGGCAGGTCCCAAGGATACCCAAAGGCCATTCAAAACCTTCAGAACTCTCACACGATGCTGCTGTACTTGTCACTGGGGCTGGTGCAGCTGCTGTGCTTGCCGGCCCTCCCACCGCCGGCTTCTCTTTTCCTGAGCCCAGCTCTTCCTCCTCTGCCTTGCTGGGAAATGCTGCGTGGTCTCCTGCATCCTCCTGGGGCTCGGCAGGCGGCTGCCGGGGAACGCTCTCGGCCGTCGCGGGGCTCGGCTCGGCCGCGGGGCTCGGCTCCTCCGCCGCCTTACGAAGATGGAGAGTAGGGTGAGGGCCAGGACGGTGAAGAGCAGCCGGACGGCCAGGTACAAGTCCACGGCCACGTCCGTCCCGCCCTGATGCTGGAGCCCACCCGTATTACAAGCCATTGCCATAAAGCACAGTGAGACAAGAACCTTAGCCCAGGCCCCACACTTGATAAACACTATCACAGCAAATACCGGCTCTACGTAAGTTACAACGGTCTGAAGCTGTGAGATCAAGAAGAACAACTCTGAGAGCCAATAAATCAGCATTGTGACGAGTGACTATTAATCCAGTCAAATCTGTAGTTATCTCAACCCTTCGTGCCCCACGTTGGGCGCCAAAAAGAACTGTCGTGGTTTAAACCCAGTCAGGTAACTCGTTCGCTCACTTCCTCCCCTTTCTTGCCCTCCCCCTGCTCTCGGAGGGACGGAGAGGAGAATCAAAAGAATGCAACTCCCACGGGTTGAGATAAGAACAGTTTAGTAACTAAGGTATAACACAAATCACTACTGCTACCACCAATGATAATAATGATAAAGGAAATAACAAGGGAACAGAATACAACACCTCACCACCCACTGACCGATAACTCGCCCCCCAAGCCCGACCAAGCTCCGACCGATACCTCCTCCAACCCTGCAGTCCCCCAGCCCTTCCGGCTAACTCCCAGTTACCTCCTGGGCATGACGTGCTGTGGTATGGAATACCTCTTTGGTCAGTTTGGGTCAGGTGTCCTGTCTCTGCTTCCTCCCAGCTTCCCCTCCCCCCTGGCAGAGCATGAGGCTCACAAAGTCCTTGGCCAAACCAAAACATCTCTATCAGCTCTGTTCCCGAGCCGAAAGTCAAAACACTGCACTGCACCAGCTACCAAGGAGGAGAAACATGACTGCTACTGCTGAACCCAGGACACATAGGCAATATTTGATAGTATCAGAAATGGCCAGAAGTTTGTTTTTTTTTTTTCTTTGAAGTTCCCTTGTTCCTGTTGTTCATCTTAGTCTGTCAGGCCATCTGTCTCAGAATTTCCTAGCCTTCCTAAAATAGCCTGGGACAAATAGTCATGGCCATATGATAGCTAATGAGTCATTTAGTTTGAAACACCATGTAATAGCTGTGGCTGCTACCTGTTCTAACCATATGCACAAGTAAAGCTACAGATTTTTTTTTTTTTTAAGTTGTTTTGAACCCTTGTGGCATAAAGCTGTTTAAATAGCCGAACATCAGTAGCGTAGCTATTGCCTGTAGTAATATATCTGTAGTTGGTATGAGTTTAGAGTATAAGTAGTCTGAATCTTTTTAAGTTCTTAGTAAAGCCCAGGAGGATTTTTCTTAAATCCCTTTTGTGTATCAGAGTAGTTTCTTTGCAAGACAATGATCGTGAATTAAGAACACTCCCAGGAAACTGAACTGATATTCATTGCTGCCTCTTGCCGTTCTGCCATAGCTCGAGACAGGCTTAATCCTGTGTGCATGCAGTGCAGACTATAGTCCCTTGCATTTTCTCTGTAAAAGCTTCAGCTCCCCTAAAAACATAAATTAAATTAGCATGTGTTGTGCCCTTAAACAGTCCAGACGTGTAAAGCATAGTTCTCTTGCTGAGAAAATGATCATGACAACATTCAAAGAGACTGGTGTCTCCCAGCAATCTCCGAAGGACATCTCAATGTGGCATGACCTTTTCAGGATAAATGGGATTTTAAATTCAGCCTTTTCATTAGTGTCCTCTCTGTGTATTGTGTCTTGCAAGTTGGAGGGAGCTTTGAAGCTGTGAATGTTGTGACAATGGCTATTGTTTCTATACATGCATTGTTAATTGTAAGAGCAGGAAATGTGCAAGTCATATCAAAACAAGTGAGAAGAGGGCAGAGAGGGGAGAATCCTAAAGAGAGAAAACTTCAAAGTGAATGTAAACAGAAAAGGTGCAAAACCTGCAATTATGTTATAGGCAAGTAAAACTGTATAGACAAACTGAGTTGTGCCTTCCCCCAGAAAAGAGCAGTATGGAAGCATTAGCAGTGAAACTGTCTTCATTCCTGAAACTTGTTTTGCTCTGAAAGGTGTATTTCATTCTCTCTGAAGAGGTGAAGAAGGAGCCACTGATCTCAATAAGATGTAAAACAATGGTTTGAATGCTGAAGAGATGCAGTGTACATATCTGAAATAGCGTGTTGCTCTCAGGGTTGCATCTTGTACTACATCTTTGTAGTTAAATGAGCAAAACTAGAATCGTAAAGTTAGTATCTGAAATAGGCCACTAAACCTGTTTGCTGGCCATATTTTTGAGAAAAGGGGTGTTGATTCAAGAATTACTTCACTGATTCAAATGAAGCAGACCGGAGAGGATCAAAACAGACTAAAAGAGATGTATTTAAACCATGACACATGCTATTATTTTAATTAAGATAAAAGGAGGTACGTAAGGAAAAGCATTTTTATAAATGGACTGAAGGAGTAAGATTGTAGCTCAAATGTGATATGCATAGAGTTGTAGTTCTATTAACCTTCTGTTCATTTCTCATCTATGTTTTGATTTCTGTGCACTCAGAGGCAATGCATATATTGAAAGTTAGGGCATGGTGAGTCTTGAAGGCTAAAAAACTTGTAAGATGGCTGGAATCTTACAAAATATCTTAAAGCAATGTATTTAGTTTTAAAAAGTAGCATTTTTAAGGCTGTTTATAACATGCTCTTTTTTTTTTTCACTTTCTGTTCTCTTAGTGAACTACTGTAACAAGGTAAGAGAGAGGCAGGTAGAATATGAAGGATAAGGCATATGTCCGTGTTGGTAGGCTGGAAAAAAAACCCAACAAAATCTTTAGCTGTAGAAAAAAGATTGGGGCAGGGGAGGGGATATTGAATTTGGGGAGGGGATATTTTTAGATGTTTAGGTTGAATATTGTCAAGGTTGGTTATGAATGGGGAGAAAAAGTATGTATTTTTTTCTAATGTGAGTAAGCTTCATCTGAAATTGTAAAAGGTTGTCTACATAATGTCATTTGGAGTATTCACTTTACAAGGTTTAAATAACATTAATGGTTAAATACCATCACAGCAATGGAGTATTAAAAAGAGAAAGAATCAGAAAGAAAAAAAAACAATGAAGTCAGGATTCCATTCTACCTGTTGACAGAGATGCAAGTGAACTGTATGAACTGGAAAGCAGAAGCTGCTCAGATGTAAAACAACAGAAAATACATGCCCTGTAATTCTCTTGGAATATTCATGCTGATGGCTGAACCTGTAAATAATCTTTCTAAATTTAAAATTTACCTATCTGTGTGATTGTTATCAGTATTTGCAATACAGTGGTGTTTATTAAAGTCATTAACTGCTGCTGTGTTTAGTCCTGAATATGCAGTGTTTTTCTTCATCTGCACAATGCTATTTCCTCAGCTGTATGTATGCATCCTCTCCAGTGCTGAAGAAGAGTTAGGTCCTAGGGCTGTGTTCTTGATGTAGCAGAGAGCACATTACATTTTGCCACTTACATGTGTTAAACTGTATGGTGAAAGTCAAGGTCTTGATATGCTCACTGTTCCCCATTTTAACCAGCTTTGTCTGCTGCTATCATAACAGTCTTATCTGTGCAGACAGTTGTATGGATAATCTTTGGAGATCAGAATTCGCCCAGTGTCATCCAGCAATTAAGGGTTATTTGATAGTTTTGTCTGTGCCTCAGGTGGTGAGGAGCTCTTGTCTCTGGTTGACAGTCTTTATAGCATCATAAAACATTTCTCTGGGGAAATTTGGATATGGAAGCCTTTCCAAATGGAAACGGGTTGAAAAGCCTGGATAAAGTGCAGTTCGAGCTCTACTGGCAGTTCAAATCATTGACTGTTGGCTAATGACTGCAGTTCAGGTGTGGAAGATGTTTAATTATTTCTGTTACTGCATTCCATGAACGAGTGAAAAAGCTTCTGTCTCCGTGACATGGGTGCTTATGTGTACTGTGAGGGAGAACGTTAAATGTTTCAGTATTGCTTTTCTCATGACTAATTTAATCTTTTGTATGAGAACTATGTAAAAAACATACTATGTTTATGGGAATACTGAGTGACTGTAGCCTAGCTGCATAAATCCAGGTAATTGCAGTTGCTTTTTCCCCAGGTGATTCATTGGTTGATTAGGTAGAAGCTCTGTTATTGTTAGGGGTTTGGCTTTTTGGTATATGTTGAAAGAAACAAACATTTAATAACAGAGTTGCATAGGGAACATGACACAGTCGAGTTTGCATACTGTAGCATATCTTTACCTCCTTTTTATTACTAAGACTGTTCTTCCTGCCTGTTGTATGGAAAAATTAGGTGGATATACTAAGAGTTCTGTGCCTTAGGTGTTTTAAATTTCCCATTGTGCCTTGTAGGTAGATTAACTGTTGTAGAGCCTGATTGTTTCCTTGTCTTTATCCAGTGCAGATGAGGGCAGAGACAAAAGAATGCCAAACGGGATTGCTAAGTGGAGCACTGATCAATAGAGAGTACTGTCCATTTGGGTAATGGACATCTCTGTCATATCAGCTGTTAAAGAATTCAGTTGAGATGGGTCCCCATAGATCTACAAACCGTAAACCTTCCAATACAAGAACCATTACTCTACACCCCTAATATATATAAAGGTAAATCTCAGGAGCTGTCTTTGAGATCCTAGAAGCTCTCATTTGCTAAATTTATTAGGGTTTTTGTTTTTTATTTTAAACCATCCTTTGCTTGGAGGCAGCACTCCTTTCCTAGAAAGACAAGATATATTCACACACTTTATGAACATCATCGTGCTAGTTATGTTTAATAGAAGCAATAGCTCTCCAGTTCCCTTGTAGCCAAAGAAAGTAATAGTTTTAAGACTGAAAAAAATAGCTTTATCCTCTCAGAGAAGTTGTGAATAACTAGAACAACAGGTTCTAGTAATTGTTCTTGAGTCCCTCTGTGTCCAAGGGTGGCTACATTTTTACCAAGTTTTGCCACCTAGGATTTCATTGTCACTTGTGTGAAGTAGATAAGCCAATGGCATTCAGATTGGCTCTAGAATGAATCTTTTCTGATGATCACCACATAAATCCCTTCCTGTCCATGAATGGCCAGATTTTCTGGAACTACGTGCCCTGTGTCCCCTTTAGACTGCAGAGGCAGAAGGCTGAATAATACACTTCTTCTGGCCTGACACCCCCATCTGCAGGAGATCTTCTCAAAGTCCATGCTCCGCTACCGTTAGGTCAGCTCATGAAAGTCTTGCAGGAGAAAGATTTCCTTGGCAGATAGCTGCAGACTTTTGAGGTGAGAAGACATATCTGTATCTTTCCATCCTGCGTCACCTTTTTGGAGTTTTGTATAATAGGATCCACTTATTATCTTCTCCTTTCTACATGCTTTTTCACATGCACCTTTACTTCTTCAAGCTGGTAAGAACTGTCATGCTTAGTAGGACCTCTCCTGTCATTTGCTTTCCTTTACTCCAATACTCCTTCAGAGTTAAATACTACTTTTGGTTTTGGTCCATTTCTTTATGTCCCCTGTGTTTCCATTCAGCATGCTTCTCTGTTCTGTCATCGTTCATTTCTCAGGTCAATATATTCCAGTGGCTTTCCTGTAATTGCTTTCCCACAATAGCAAAAATTGGTGACCTATGCAGAATTCCCTCACTCTTCAGAAATTAGAACATCAGGATGCGTTTTTTTTTTTTTGTTAAATTTCGCAGCAAATCAGCCCAAAAGATGCCAAGAAAGGGTCCTAAAGCATGAGAGAAAAAATGTTTTGAAAAAATCTGAAAGCAAAGGGGCCTAAATTTGTTGTGAAAGTTTAAATATACTTACATTTTTAAAGGAAATAAATTAAACATTTCAGTGGGAATGGATTTGGATTAACATTATTACATGCCACCATGCTATTTTGAAGAGGCTTCTTGTTGCATGTAGTAACTGCGTTCTGTGCTGATTATTCTCACAAGTTCAAATCCGAGGCCAAAACTGTTAGGAAGTTATTATTTAGCTGTTGGGGTACATCTTATTTTTGGTATCTTCTTGTTTAATCCTCAGATGATAAATGCAAAAGAAAGTGGAATAAAATGGGCTTGTGTAACAGTGAAGAACCAAAACTTTAGCTGAAACCTTTGTTGTAACTTCTTTTTCTTTCCTCATTTCTTTTGTTTGCTATTTCTTTTCATCTATCATCCTTCACTGTTGTTATCCCATCTTTGCCTGATACAGCCACAGTTAGCTTCAGACTACTGTGTTCATATATAAGAAACTGTATCAAAAATTATCCCAAAGATGAAACTCACAGCATTGCAAATGTGATGTTGGTACAAATTAGAAAGAAAAAAAAAAGGGGGGGGGGGGGGGGGAAGGAAGGATCAAGGAAAAGGACTGACATTACTACTCCTTTTTGAAGCTAGAGGCTAAACTTTTGTGTTTCCCTAATTTAATTCAATGTAAGAAAAGTGTAAGTCAGAGAAAATAGTTGAAAAATTTTATTTCTTTTATCAAATTTTTCCTATCTCTGTCTGATTTTCTCTTTATGTTTTTCTGTATCAACTGATTCAGCAGCCTTTTCTGTTCATTAGCTGTAAAACCCAGGTAAGAGAGATCAAGTGAAGCAAAGGTAGGTTAGTAGTCTGAGTACACAGGCTATGGTTAATTAAAATAGTTCTACTATAGTGGTTATTTATTTCAATTTAAATCATATCTTATCTGAACGAATTAACTTTATGATTGCATAAAAAATGCTGACCTGTAGGTTAATAATGTTTTATCCTTGAACCTTAAGCAGCTTAAATAATTTAGTGTCAGCATAATGCCAAAAATATGCGATATTATTTTTTGTGTTTAATATAATGTTTATTTCCCTCACACTTTCTGATGCATTTTCTTGTAAAATGTACATTCGCTATGTACTTCATCATTGATATGCTGTAAAGGCCTCTGGATTGTTGTTTACAGATTGGCTGGTGTGTGCCAGTCTGTGAGGTGCTGAACATCGTATGTGATTTTCTGTGTTCTGCTCTGAGAAGCTGAATCTAAGAGAGCTTTCATGAGCTCTACGCTTGCATCTCCATCCAAATCCTTCCATCTTCTGTCTTACAAATTATGGAGTACACAGAATGTAACTTTTATTTCTTCTGCTTTAATGCTTTCTAATGCTCAAACAGTCCACAGTAACTGCTTCCTGCTAAATCCATTATCAAATGTAAACGTTGTTGTGAAGAGTAGATTTTCACTAGGCAGTCAGATGCGGTCATTAATTTTCAGCACTGCTGTTTGACTGCTAATGAGGTTGTGACCCAAATGGCAAGAGTGAGTTTATCAAATGTCCTACGTATCCCAATAGGCTGCTCACTTTCAGTCGGGGGTCTTCATCAGTAATTGTCCCATGTTGCATTCATGCTGTTGCTTTGTCTTTCAAGCTTACCTTATAAGCACCTTCTACATAGTAGAGAATTCCTTACGCTCCTCTTTACAATCATTTCTCTTCAGCAGGACCCATAAACCAAAGCTGTTCCCATACTCCGTTAACCTCCATGTCCTGATCCTAATTGATATATATACTCGTTTTGTCTAAGGACTACCTGGTTACCATCTGTATATTTCTTAACTGTTCCTTAGTTTGAGGAGCCTCACTCCCCTTTATTACGTTATGTAGTGTGCTGTTCCCTTGCTCATATGGTTGACTTTTATTTATGGTTGACACACTAAAAAAAAAAAAAAAAAATAACCAAACCAAAAAAAGAAAAGAATGATACAAAAAAATTGGTTTCCTAACATAACAAATTTAGGTTACGTATGGATTTTTATGACCTTACAATGCTCTGAGAGATCTTTCCTCTGGTGTGCCCTTGAGGTCCAGGCATTATGTCAAAGCGCACACTGAAGAGACAGCCCTCTTGTGATTTATCTCATGCTGACTGTGATTTCCATCCCTTTTGCTGTGGCATTCAATTTTGTACTCTTGATATGGATGGTGCATATTGCACTCTCATTTTTAAACATGTTTACACTCAAAAAGGAGAAGGATGTTGGCATTTGTCCTATGGCTAGAACAATGTTGAAAATAATTGTTTTGCTTTGTATTCTGTAGCAGACCGGCTGCATAACCTTGGTTAAGACTCTTTTTGTGTTCCTCAATTCTCTTCTGATAAAATAGATTTTAATTATTTTTTTTCTCCACCAGTAGGGTGGGACAGTTTATATATGCTTGTGGTAATTGAATGCTAAGTATGATACTGGAGCTTTCCAGATGCCCAGATGGTCTTAAACACTGAGATCCTGAATAGACAGTCCCAGCAAAACAGCATTCCTTTCCCACAGCATGAAGGAGTATTCTGCAGTTCTGAACTGGAGCTTTTGAATTTTAAATTATGAAATGTCTTGATTTAAAATAAAAAAAAACAATGCACATACACACCTTTCAAGCCTCAAACCAGGTATATCAGACTTGGCTAGTAAAATCCAAACACTTCCTCTTGTAAAAAAAAATGGAGAAAATAAGTTTTAGGCCACTGCCAGGATTTTATAATGAAAAGAAGAATGGTGCTAAAGACACACCAGAATCCTCATATTGGCTTTCCATATCAAATACATGTGATATTCAGTAAAAATTGCCTTTCTTTATGGTTACACATGTAGTTTCAGAGGAGTATAAAGAAAGAGTAATAAAAGTGAGATTTTGTGTATGCAGATTTGGCCTTTTTTTCAGCTGAAGTACAGCATATTTTTCAGCTGAGTACATTACTGTTTTCAGTTAATATACACTTGCTTCTTCGCTGCTGCACTTATAGCTCTGATAGAACCAGCACGTTGAAAAAATTCTTCAGCATGCAAATACATTGTATTCTGGAAAATAAAGATACATATAAATAATATATCCAAGTATATAACTGGGATCTCACATGTCAACAGTATGTATGTATGTTTAATTTATGGTGTGTAATACTGTCTTGTGTTCTATTTTAAGAATACAGGAAAGGTGTTTCCTACAATAACATTTATGTGAAATATTAAACTTTTTTTGTTTATTTTGTTACCATTAAACTATTACTGATGCCTGTATATATTAAAGAATTTATTTTCTAAAAGAGAATTAGCAAGTTTTAATGGAACACTACTTGTATTATTAGGATCTATTTATACAGGTAAAAACAAATTTATGGCAGAAGAGAAAAAATAATATGACTAATAAAAGCATAAAATCTCCATATTGGAGATTCAGACTTAGGTTTTCATTGTGAATTTCCAAAGTAAACCTGAATACAAGTATTTAAAAATTCAATTTAGGTTTATAACCCTGCATTCAAGCTTTCCTTAGCTCAGCTGCAAAATAAAACTATTATTATAACTTTATTACAGATAAGCTTTCTGAAGGCGAGCTTTCCTAGCATGTGTGCAAATGCACTTAGAACAAGCTGCAGATAAATTCACTTAATGATGACTGCAATACAATATATATATATGTATGTATAAAAGAAATTTTTTGTTTACCTTGCAGAGCACACTTGCTCCATGCTATGATGGCAGTATTTTTGCCTTATCACACCATTCAATACATTGAGTAATTTATGGAATGCTACAGTTTTCTATTTTTCTGTTTTATATGTAGCTTCCCATAACAAGGAAAGACTATTTAAAATTCAGGACTTTCCTGTGAGAGAGACCCTGTGTTATCTATTTTTAGAGCAGTATCCCTGTAGTGATGATTTGACATTATATTGGTGTCACTGGCAGCTTTGGGTCGGTCAGTTTTATTTGCTTATTTTCCAGAATATAGTAAAGTAGCTGTGGTCATTATCTTTGAGAATATAAACCTTTCACAGGTTAATAAATACTTTAAGAAATCCTGTTTTGATTCCACTATTTTTATGCCATTCATTCTTTCGCTATTCAGCTCTGTTCTCCAAAGAAATGCTGTTCCATTTACCTTATTTGGACTGTTAATTGTAATTTTTAGTCTTAATTGTAAAGGACTGCCAACACATATTTAGCATAATATGTTCTGTTTAGTGAAATCAAATTTTGATAGAGGAGGAATGAGAAAAAAAATAAGGATACATGACCCAAAGAGTCATTCTGAAGGTGTCACAGCCCAACATTAGGTACATTTTAGGGAACTTAATCCTGCCAGTGACTGTGAAGCCTGGGTTATTCTGGTATCACTTTCTGGAGTAAATTTTTGCTGTTGTTGTAGAGGTGATACTCATGCTGACGGAGATGAGCAGGGCTTCTTCCAGAATGTGACAAACATTTACTCTGCCTGTTGTGTGCAAGGGCATGCTTAATGAATAATGACTTTTCCAAGCCTTGCTCTTAGGAGTTCCAGTTCAACATATGTGACCTACCAGTTGCATATGCTAAGTTCAGAGTTTAACTTCTACGTTATGTGCTACTGATTTTTCACCTCCTGAGTGCATAGCACAACACTGTGGAAAAAATAAAAGCAATGAGAAATTTTTAACAACAGGTATGCTGAAGCTGAGAACAGCGTTGCATGAAGGGGCGTGACAAAAGCTGCAATGCTCTGAAAGCACATGTAATTACAGGAGGACAGATAAATATCCAGAGATAGACTTGCTATTTGTATGCTAAAGGATCATAAACTGAGATAAATGAGTCTGAGAATTTTATATGTCTCCTGGTCCGTCAAAACAAAGAGCCTGGCTATTGCCACCCGTGCCTGTAGCATCAAGTGCAGATTAAAGATTGTTTCTGCCAGTACTTACTGAGGTTGTGGAAATTTCAGCTCTGTAGGTTTTTTGGGCATAGGAGGATAGAATGTTTTGATTTTATTTTTCTTTAGATGTCTTCTAACATTCTTAACTTCATTAGGTTTATTTTAGGCTGGACTAAGGCATAAGTGCACCAGATGTATTCTGAGGGTCCCAGTTTCTGGTAGACTATGTTTTACATTTGCCCCTCATGACTGTGAAAAAAGTTTGCTTAAGTAGTAGTCTCAATGCTGTGGCGTTTGCTGAAGTCTGTAATTAATAATTATGAACTGAGGTATTGATGATATACTTAAATTGTAGAATCTGCTGTTTAAAGGGAGAAAATGATGCTAGAGAGGCAAGCCTGTCAATTCAGAATATCTTTTTTTTTCTCCAGTCTCTGCAATACCCACTAAGAACCTTTGTCTTTAAGATGAGAAAGATGCTCCCAAGCACTGCATTTGCTACTTTCAGGAGGAATAGGATGCTGGTGATAGTTCAGTCAGGACTAGTCCTTGATTTACTTCTAGGACAGCTCCAAACTTCACATTCTAATGAGATGTTTCCAGTCTAGAAGCATATAATAGATTTTTAAAATGCACTCTTTAACATAAAAAATTATCTATTACTTCTAGACTAATGGCTATGGGCCTAATTCACCTGCTCTATAAACATGTGAGTTCTTACAACGTGAACAGTCTGAATTTGATTTAAGACAATGAGTCAAATTCTCAAATCTGTTACTAAATCTGTGCATTAGAATACTGTAATTGAGGAGATTCGCTATGTGTAATGTGTCTTTCTTAGATATGTATCACCCTACAAACTGTAAACGCTGAACAGGTAAACAGATACATTGCAAAAATCATTAAGAAAAAAATACAACGTTTCAATATCTTGTTTGAGTAATAGTAGCAAAATCAATTCCTGAAGCACATTTAATTATATTTTAGTCCACAGTATTTGGTTATTTTTTGAGACATAAGTGTTACTGGTATGGAACAGTATTTTGTTCTGGTGAAGATTGCTAGTAATATTTCATATTAGACAGAATGTTTTTTGATTTTTCTTACAAGATGAAGGAATGGTTGTAAAGAAGTGGCACCTTTTAGATGCATCTATAAAATACTGTTGCTAAGGGCAATTGTGTATTACTTGCATACTCTATGTCTTGATGTCAGAATATGACTAACATCTAGACCCTGGAATTTCTTTCTGATAATGATCTGTATGCTAGGAAAAGTTCTGGGGTTGTTGGGTTTTTTTTTTGTTTGTTTTTTTTTCTTAAAGTTTTTCAGCTGTGCTAGGTGTTAGATAATTATGCATGAGTATTTTCACCAAATCATAACTTACGTTGATCATAGAGGGAAGTGATCACAAGTATAATTCTCTAAACCCTTTCCAGATGCAGCACGCTCAATATTAACAGTCCAGTTGTATCTGTAAGTGCAGATATTTTTATATAGAGTGTGTTTGACCAGAAATTTTTATGAATCACACATGTACAGAAGGAAGTATATACATTAATGCACTAGACATATGGAAGGTACGTTGGACTTGCTGTTCCAGCTGCACCTGATTGAGGTTAAAGGGGTTATGCTTCTAATTGTGCTACTGGCATTACCATGTCTGTGGCTATGCTCCAACTTTGTTCTGCCTGTCTGATTTTTGAAATGCTAAGTATATAAACTAAGACAGATGATACTGGGGAATTGAGGGCTACCTGCACATTGGTTTACGCTAGACAGCTCCAGAAAAAGGTCTCCTGTGGCAGAAAGCTGCAAATGGGGTCTACATGATATGTCTTTTTCATCTGGCTCACCTTCAACTTTTCATCATTTGTATGGTCACCACAACAATATTACTGAAAGAATTATTGCAGCTCCAATTTAGTCATATGAAAGTAGACCATATGTAGGTAGGACTAAAGTTATTTGCTGTCATGGAACTTCTTAAAGTTGATACTTTTAAAGATAATTTTCAGAGAAGAATAATTGTATAGAACTCTTTGGTGATTCAGCAACACAATTCTAGTTCTTCTGTTTGTCTGTGTCCTTTTTTTTTTTACAAAAAAGAAAGGCTTTCAGTGTTTCTCCGAACTGTTTAGAAAGAGAAATAGACTTTATTATGTATCTTGTTGATATATTTAAAAACTAAGAGCAGTGGGCATGTGTCATGTGCAGGAAAAGTGTGTGAGTTCAGGGCACTGGAAATACACAATTCAGGAACTTCTAAATTAGTTGTTACTTCCTTTAGTTGTTCTTCACTTAAGAATCCCTAAGACCTCCTCAAAGGTATTGCAGATAGTCAGGTAAATATAAGGGAATATATGCTGTCAGTCTTGCTGTCAGCATGTTTCTGTATACTGGTTGGGTTTTGTAAACCGCGTTCATAAGATTTTATATGCTATTTTAACTGAGAGAAGATGCACAGATACTGTAGCTCATTAGTGAACCTGTTTGAACTCTATTTTAGGAGTGTCCATGTCAAGATGGGACAAAAATCCAAACTGATTACAGAGTTCCTTACCAAATAAAAAAAAATGAAGAGTTTTAAGATTTAATTTATTTTCATTTTAGTTTCCATGTTATGGCAGAATACACAAAAGGGAATCTTAAAGTTCAATTCAAATTCTTATTCTTTGTAGATAGATAATTACTGGTTTCAGTAATACTGATATGTGCAAGGGAAACCACAGTTTCTTTCAGAAATTAGTCCTGCATCCCGCTTTTCCACCTGTTCTCTGTTTTCCAGAAACTGGACTGTTCTTGACTGCAAGGTGTTTCCATAGGTCTTAGTCATCAACCTTGCAAGTAGCAATAAACCAGCCTGAAATTACATAGAAAGTAAGGTTTCTTACAACTGTGGCATAAAAGAAAAAAAATATTCTTAGTGTATACTATTTCCTGTAGGATGGAAGGTTGATTAACTGGCAACAGACTGAAGGACAGATTAAAAAGTCTACTAAGGAAACATTGAGAATAAATTAAAAAGTTATGGTAAGTTAAGAGTGCTGTTGAAGGTGAAGAAAAGATGGAGAGAACCTCAAAACAAAAACTTGTGTTGATACCTGCATAACTGCTTAATTTATTTCTAAATTCTGTAGGCAAAGTATATTGTAAGAATACTGTAAGAATAATGTTAAGGTATTAGAATCACCATAAAGAGTGGGGTTTCTACTTTTAGAAAACTCTATAAAGATACTTATGGTCTGCAGTCTTTATTGAGCTCTTAAAGATTTCTGTGTATGGATCTGTGTTTCAAATATGAACTCTTTATATAGATACTTATTAAATGCTTGAGAAAAGGAAGGTAAACCCATGTTTATATCTTCGGTTTGTTTGGTTGGTTGGTGTTGATTTTTTTCCTTAACTATGGTGCTTTTGAAGTTATTTAATTCTGAACATACATGGACTGTGCAGAGTGACTTACTAATTTTGAGTTGTTGGTATGTAGGGGTTTTAAAATGCAGAGGAAACACGTAATGGACAATAATGGACAATTCAGCATTTTGGAACTAATCCTTTATCATCTTTACTCATGTGAATGTCCTCCTTGTCTTCTAGCTCAACATTATAGAAGTCACAGATACAGTCCAGACCTCTGTGCCCTGTTTAATGAAATCTCAGGCCATTTCTGTGGCTTTTAAAATATTTTAAAATTGTTCTAGTAGGAGTTCTGTAACTTTGTACCTTCTATGTTTACTGAAAAACATGCAATTTATAAATTGCCATTTAACTAATATGTAAATACATTCAGGAAATCCTTTTTCTATAAGTTTTTTGTCATTTCCCCTCTCCCAACCCTTTATTTTTAATAACAATGAACATCTGTATTTCCCTTCACAGCAATTTTTAAAAGCGTTCCTAAGCTGGTGAACTGTAGGGTATCCTGAACTCTGTGAGTGACTTATGCCTTTGAATGCCTGTGGAAGGACTGCAGGAATTTGGGATGTATAAATAATCTGAAACCACTTCTCCTACTTCTTCTTTCTGTCTACTCTGATTCTGGGAATGTGTTCTCAAAAATCACTGATCTAAAAATAATTTAAATAAAATTATAGCCACCAAAATTATGTAGAAAGATGTAGCTTTAAATCACTATGTATTGGAATTACCCTGTTATAACAAGAAGGGTTAAAGAATTTAAGAGGAATGGGGAAAACAAGGGGATCCATTTAGTTAATATTGTCTGTAATCCCTAAACAATTCACGCTACCTGTATTGATTGTCTTTTTCCAGCCATATGTAAAAGCAGCTCTGTCCCTCCTGATCTGCATACAGGCTAAGTAGCAAGTCTTGTTTGTTATTACAAAGGGATTTATTTCAATAAAGAAATGAAGCAGGGGTTTGGCAGATAAGGGCACTTAAGCCCTTTGAGCATTACAGCAAACTTGTGGAATATGGGCATGGAGCACGATAAGCTTTGCCTTCTTTCTTAGTGATAGAGCCTTGCTGAGAAAATACGTTGTGGCCTGGCCAGTGGTCTCCTTTCAAGCTTCTATGGCAGCTTCAGTCCTTTAAGAAAATTTGGTCTGCAGATGTGCTACTGAGATTTCCGTTTACCTTTGAAAACCAGGACATGCTGCTTCCAGCGACATAATCTGTGGTATATGTTTTGCATTTACGCATATACATGAGAGCACTTCCGCTTTTTGTTTATGTTGCATCTCAAGTTTGGGACCTGGGGGGCATTTCTTCATTACAGAGCTTTGTATATGGTTGGCACGTTTAGTGACTGATCAGAATATCTGATGGCATGATCTTTATGAAAAAGTGAAAGTCATGCTTTTTGAGTCTTTGTTGTAGTCTTAGAAATGTAGTAGCTGAGCTGACATAAATCACTTCCTCTACCTTGCTAAACCAGACATGCTGCAACTGGCCTGTGCAAGGAGCCTCTTCCTGTCACTTATTTGGTCATGCATAGCTCCAAAAAGTAACATCTCAAACTCTGAGAACTTAAAAATTGAGGCTTTCTTGCCTTTGCACACCCCTGTACAGAAAGTAATTTTTTTTATTTCTGATTGTGAAAGAAAAAAAAACACCACATTGTTGCATTTGTGAAGGGCATTTTTGCTTTAGTTATTTTGTGTTTGCAAAATGGATTGCATCTTCTGAGGGGGTGCACTTAGGTAATGGCAGCACAAGAGCTAATATTAAGCATGCTGTACATAAGTCAGGCAAAGGGACTAAGAAAAGGAAGGACTGTCAGGAGTTTTATAAAAAGATGTTAAATGGAATTGCATCACACAAGTTTAGATCTATTTCAAAGTTAGACTTTTAACACATCCCCAAAAATATGTGTATATGTCCTGTTGTGTTGAGAGAATTTGTTCAGTTTGAAAATGATGACAGGCTGTTTGTCAGGTGCTGTTACTTTTAGGATCTGAGACCAACATGTTAAGCAATATGACCAAACCACTAATTATGTGGCTTTGCATTCTTTATTTTTCAGAAGAGTACTGATAAGGCATCTTCATAGAGTATATGTCTGTATTCTATGTCACCCAGTCCACCTGCTTTGAATATCTCATAAAATACTTCTGCAAATGTTAGTAAATGCAGAAATAGGATAAAAATATATCTGAATATACTGTACTTTAAGTCAGGAGTCATTTGCTAATGTCAGAAGAATGTGAAACATTAATATCTAATTCAGTTTGACTGCCTCATTTGTTCTTTAATATGTCTTTGTTTATTTAACTTTAAACAGGTATGCTTATGTATATATATATATATATATATATATATATATATATATATATTCCATAAATATTAGTCATGTCTGCCAGCCACACTGCTACCAGAATTGAATAATGGTAGCGGATGTGGGAAAGCTTCAGATAATAGACAAAGTTATGTAGCTTTTAGTTACGTTAAAGAAATTTTGCATAACTTTAGAGGTTTTCATGGTTTCTCATGAGCTTAGCATAGCTGGATTTGTGACAAATGAAAAAAAATAATCTAAAATAGGTTCTTTATACTGAATAAAGCGGGGGTGACAGAGAGGGAGGATCTTGCTGATGTTATTTCCAGGTGACAGGAATTTCTAGCTGTAAAAGGTCACAAGAAATCAGACCTTTATATCTGCCACTTTTGCAGGATAAAACTATGCTGGACTCAACACCATTCATTTGGAAATGAAGACAAATTTCTCTGATAATTTGAAGCTACTCTAAGACTTGAAATTTAGGGAAAGATACAATGGCTATGATGCATGGGCAGGCCAAAAAAGAAATGAATGGTGAATCCAATTTATTTCATGGTGTATGTGCATGTGTGAATAAAGAAATCACGAATACTTTGAGAAGAGCAGAAGTGTAGTGGAAATAAAAAACAAACTAGAAAATGCAGTTTGCAGAAATGGGTAAAGGCCTTTTTTTTATTATTTTCCCCATAAACTTGTTCCAAAATGGCTTTATCATTTGTTGCTGCAATATGGAAAGAATTGAGATAATTTCTTTTTTTATCTCATTTCTTCTTCTTCACTGCCTCAATATGTCTAGTGAAGCTTTACTTCTAGACCATCATTTTCTTAACTGGTTTACCAATGAAATATAGTTATATATTTTTAAGTGTGTGCTATGTTGTGGGCCAGAGACTTTGGAGGATGAGAAACTAAGGCCCTACTTATAACCTGCAAGCACTGTTTGACTGTATAAATAGCCTGTGGCATCTGACGATTACTTATGCTGTGGAGCTGGAGTAAAAGTAAATTTTCAGAAGAAGTATCACAATGACCCCACCTGTCCTTTATCATTATCAAACTAGATTAGATTGAATGAAATTAGGTAGAAAAAAAAATGTGGTTTAAGACACTTGAAAATGAGCAGACCCAGGTGGTGACCTTGGTGATTGCTCATGAATGTACAGTGGAGCAGGTCCACGCAGTTACCGTGGAGTGGAGCACGCGGATGAAACAGGCCTTTGTATTCTTGTGAAGGTCTTGTCATTTGAGCTGTCATCTTGAACCTGGTAGTCAGGGCTGGTAATACCTCATGTGGTCTGCATCTGTGAAAGCTCTCTGTAACAGAGCATATCAAGAACTGAGGAACAATCTCATGGTTTATTCCATTTATAGTAGTTAGTGACAAGACAGCTGTGGTATTTGCAAACTATATCAACTAACCCATACAGAGAGGGATAACCTAGAGTGCGTTACAAGAGAGCAGCTATTGTTGTAATACAGTGACACTGTGATGTATGAAACATCGGACTAACATGCCACTGAGGAAGTCTGTTCTTTATAGCTGTCTTTTGTGCTTACTTGTGTTCTGCTGGTGACATCCTGTTCCTTTACCTCCTCAAACACTTCTGTGCCCTTGTTGGAAATGAATGGAAGGCCTTCTTTTTCTTTCCAAGTAGTAAAGACCGAGCTATGAATGAGAGATTGGGAGAGAGTGGGAAAGTGAGTCACTGTGCTTTGTCACAGTTGGATTCATTTTATCACACCTGACACAAGCTAAGCAGTACTTATAGTTCAAAGGAGAAAACCAGTCCTTACTCTGGTATCATTTAGTTTCAGTTCCAGAGCTGCTGAAATAATAAAATGCCTCTCAAATGTGTGCATGGCCTCTTTTGTTTTTGCTTTCAAAGAAAATATCCAATGAAGTTGTTCAAGCAAGACTCCATTTTCCTTCAACCCCAAGCATTTTTAGTAAGTCTGTGAAATAGCTGTGGCGCTTACTTAAGATCTTAATTTCACTTTTAAGAGGTACACCCATATTTTAATCTTTTTTTTTGTGTTACATGCTTTTCCAGCAATGCTTCTATTTTGCAAAAAAAAAATAATTACCCAGCCAAGCTTCCAAACAATATCGGGTTGGTTCTTTTTGTTGTTTTTGTTTTTTTTGTTTTTTTTTTTAAGTATAAAAAAGAGTAGACTTTGCTGGCTCTGGTATCAATTTTCTTGTAGTGTCAAATGTATTATTTTATCCATGGAACTTTGTTTCTGCAGTTATCTCTGTTTTGTTTCCATATCACACTTTAACTGCACATGAGGCTTTCACAATAGGGGAAATGAAATAGTTGAAGAGCCTAGCCCAACCAACTGAGCTCAGTCATACAACATAGGTGCTCCCATTGTTTCCAGTGTTGGACCAAGACCCAGGTCCCTTCTGGACAGAAAAATGGGAAAAACAAGAAAGCCTAGCAGGTCTTTGAAAAATAACTGTGCCAAGGCTTTAAGTCTGGTTTGTTAGGTTTTTTGGTTTTGTTTTTTGTTTTTTTTGCTTGTTTTCCTTTTGGGTTGGGTTGCTTTTTTTGTTTTGTTTTTTTTTTTTGTGTGTGTTTGGGTTGTTTTTTTGTTTGGTTTGGGGTTTTTTGTTGTTGTTGGTTTGGTTTTCTGTGTGGGTTTGGTTTTATTTTTGTGGGTTGTTTTTTTTTTCAATATGTCACAGTAGCGCTTGAAAAAGTACATGAGACAAGAAATGAACAGTAGTTCTTTCTGCAGTAGTGGTACCTTATATGTTGATGACGCTGACTTCCTTTGTAAAATATCATTTACTAGTGAAAAATGTTAAGATAAAAGTATCATTTTTACTAAAAGTGTGGTGCCTAAAGTGAATTCAGTAAAATAAAATAAGACTGATTCTTTTTTTCTTGCCATCTACTCTTGTTGAAAGTTTAATCACATTTATATTATTCTTCCTCTTGCCTATGTAGAGTTTCAGTAAAGCTTGAAAAGCATAGTCAATATTATCAGTCAGTAGTTCTATTCATTGAAGGGATACTTTCAAACACTGAATAGGGCTGTTTTTTTTTCTTTTGCTAAACAGACACAGCTGTCTTTAAAATGGTAGCTGAAGTTAGATGCAGCTTGAGGTATAACCTAATGAGTTACACCGTGCTTTCAAACCAGGAAGGAAAAGTTAAAACAGCTGCAGAAGTAGACAAGCACATACAGAGGAGGACAAATCCATGGAGTCACATCATAAAACACCAATACAAGCATGCCTGTGGAAGCAGTTTGCTGTCTTTAGCCATACATAGAACAAAACACAAACTCCACAAGACCCTGTTTAGAAAGAGAAAAATGGAGAGTCATCATCTGCTTCCCCAGTGGTGTTTCTTTCCCTTCATGCTGCCCCAAGTGAAGGCTAGGGACCGTTAGGGAAGCCATCTAGTGATGCGCTGGGTGGTGTTTGTGTGTGGTTACAGTCCACACTGTGGGATCCGTGTGGAAGGAGCCTTGTCTGGCTTGACGGCATGGTTTCCTGTCTCTGTCACACCTTATGAAACTCCAGGCTTAGTGCTTCAGTTATGGTAGGATGTAGAAACTCAAGCCTGTGAGCACTGGCTGAAATTGCTTTCCTGAACTTTACTGCTCTAGTAACACCTACCGCAAATTCCCTGGTGGGAGCCCATGCATGTGTGTGCAGCAGAAAGGTGTATGCTAAGAAGTGGCAACAAAGGTAGCTTTATGAAAATGCCTCGGAGTGGGGGAAGATCATTATTTGCATGATATACCATGCCCTCCTGCTTTCTAATTGTTGCTAATCGATGGAGAATGTAATTTGCAATCTTTCAGCCACCCTTAGTTTCATGAGAGTTTGCTTGCTCCATTGTTCAGACTACTGGCTGCCCTTTGCTTATTAGGCATGGTCAGTACTGGAGCTTGCCTCTCAAGCTATGTGTATGCATTAGAAACCCTCCTACAGGAACCAAAGGCTTGTCAATCACTGTGACCTCCAGAGCCCTCTAACAAACCCAGTAAACAAGGCATTGAGGCCTGCAGTGGGTTTTTATTTTTTCAGTCAGGCTTTTTAGAGTGGGTTTCTCTAATTACTTGAAAGTGTATGCAAACAGTGAAGGAGAATTAGGAGCATCAAGTGGGGCCTCTGCTTTTATTAGGAGATTCTTTCTTTTTTAAATTGATGTCAAACATATTCTTTACTCTTTAGACAGTTAACCTTTCATCTCTCCTGTAGCAGAAATTCCACTCTGAGGTATGCTAATTTGCTATTCGCCACATTCTGAAGTACAGGGAAAATGTCATTTTCAGCACCTTCATTAAGAAGTCCTTTATACAGATTGTACACATTTTTTGCATTTGATTAGTTACATTTTATGAAATAACAACCAGCTAGTCCCCTTCTGAAAAAAAAAAATAATTAAAAAAAATACAAACCCCCCCCCAAAAACCGAAGATGAATCCTAGACATAAATGACTCTTTCCCAGGCTTGAATTCAGCACGAAGTATTCCCTGGCTTCATTTACTAAGAGGTAGGATGCAAATGTCGCCCGCCATATCCAGTCTTCATCCTGCCCTTACTTCAGACTGAAACTACAAAGCCTTCTTCCACAGCTCTGTTACTAAATAAATGTCCTTCATGCAAGGGTGCTAGAAGGGATAAAACTGGGGAGAAGGAAGCATAACAAGGGAAGACTTGTGTGAAAAAGTGAAGCTTCTGTTGCTCCTCTCTCTCCAAAGTGATCTTCACTCTTTTTCCTGTTCAGTTGGTGTGCGATTGATAGAGTAAAATGTCCAGACAGCTCTGGCTACAGAAAGGCAGACCTGTCCTCCTGAACTGGTCTGCTCAGACATACTGCATAGTTTGAGCTAGCACAGGTTTCTCTGTAAAATAGAATCATAGAATAGTTAGGGTTGGAAAGGACCTTAACATCAAGTTCCAACCCCCCTGCTGTGGGGAGGGACACCTCACATTAAATCTTATCACCCAAGGCCTCATCCAACCTAGTCTTGAACACTGCCAGGGATGGAGCATTCACAGCCTCCCTGGGCAACCCATTCCAGTGCCTCACCACCCTAACAGTAAAGAACTTCCTCATTATATCCAATCTAAACTTCCCCTGTTTAAGTTTTAAGCCATTATCCCTTGGACTGTCACTACAGTCCCTAATGAAGAGTCCCTCCCCAGCATCCCTATAGGCCCCCTTCAGATACTGGAAGGCTGCTATGAGGTCTCCACGCAGCCTTCTCTTCTCCAGGCTGAACGGCCCCAACTTTCTCAGCCTGTCTTCATACGGGAGGTGCTCCAGTCCCCTGATCATCCTCATGGCCCTCCTCTGGACTTGTTCCAACAGTTCCGTGTCCTTTCTATGTTGAGGACACCAGAACTGCACACAGTACTCCAGGTGAGGTCTCACAAGAGCAGAGTAGAGGGGCAGGATCACCTCCTTCAACCTGCTGGTCACACTCCTTTTGATGCAGCCCAGGATACGGCTGGCTCTCTGGGCTGCGAGCGCACAATGAAGCTGGCTCATGTTCAGTTTCTCATTGACCAGCACCCCTAAGTCCTTCTCCGCAGGGCTGCTCTGAATATCTTTGCCCAATCTGTAGCTGTGCCTGGGATTGCTCCAACCCAGGTGTAGGAGCTTGCACTTGGCTTGGTTAAACTTCATAAGGTTGGCATCAGCCCACTGATTCGGAGAAAACTCCAGGAGCAAACTTGCCAGCAGAGTTTCAAATTGGCAAGCAGGTATTCTTTATTGCAGCGCCGGGAGACACGGGGGATAGCTCCTCCTAACGTATGTCCCCGAATTGCTATACCGGTCTTAATTCCATTTTGCCTTCTTTAAATGTTGCTTCTTGCCCTAATAAAGATTTCGGAGAATTTAGCATGCATAAAAATTTTATGCATTCCTATTTGTTTTCCCAATTTGTACTTTAAGAATTTCAGAAAGAATGCCCCTTTTTCATTTTTTTTTTTTTTCCTTGGTGGCCAGTAGCTCCCACATCGGTAACAAATTCTTTTCCCTCTGATTTAACGCCGAATAAGTTGCTCCTGTATCCACTAAAATTCCACTTTATTCCCTCTAGTCCTTAGTTTTAATTTAATCAGTGGATCTGCTAGGATAGATTCCCCAGTTCCCTTGTCAGTCTAGTTCCAATTCAGCCACCGGAGCCACCCCATGGCACTCTTCCCCCCCCCCCAGGGCAGTCTCACTTCCAACGTCCAAAACTCCCCACAGCACACGCACACACACCGATTCGGTTCCGCAGGAGAAGAACCCACTCCCCCTCCGCCCGACATCCCTCCACCTCTGCCTCCCCAGCACTCATCCCACGCTCAAGCACAGGAGCTGCCCGAGCTCCCCTCCTTTCACCCTTGGTTTTCCTTAACTTTAAGCATCTTTCCCCAGTACCACAGTCTGAACATTTCTCCAGCTTAGCTTTCAGGTTTTTTTTCTGTCTTTTTCCAAAGCCAAAATTAAGGGATCTGTCGGAACTATATGAATTTCGCATTCCGTCTGTCACGTGGGGCGGTTTCTTAAAGTGAAAACCATATCCGCATACATTACTTCATCCCATTTTCCTTGCCCCCTCAAAAACATTATAACAATGTATCATAGTTCAAAATCTGATTTTTAGGCTATTTTTCCTGATCTTCCAAAGTATAGAAAGGCCATCATTGGTTACAATATTTTATCAACGTTTTCTCATTTACCGAGCCCCCAGGAAACGCAGTTCTTTCCAGTGTGCCAAAATGCACTCTAAAGGACTCTTTTTCAAGATCTCTCCACTCTGCTGATTTCCTAGTATCAGTCTCTCATTCACACATACACACACGATCCCACAGACACACTCCACGCAGTTACAGCACTCGAGACACAGACTAATATTGTATCAAACTAACAATTAACAGTTACAAAAGTCTGTCACCAATACCAAAATCACAAGAACATAAAAATCTGTCACCAACACCAAAATCACAAGAACAAAGTTTTACTACACTTGAAACAATGACAACAATTAGTAATGCATTTATAACAGTCTGTCACCAATACCAAAATCACAAGACCAAAATCGTAAGTATAACAAGCCACAACATAAGTCATATACCAATAAAATCCAAAACCTTTTCTACAAGATGCCCACTGCGTCTTGCAGCACTCAAACCACAAGATGCCCCCTGCTTCTTGTGCGTATATACCAGTAAAACGTAAAACCCTTAGTGCAAGACGCCCACTGCGTCTTGTCGGACCCAAACTACAAGATGCCCCCTGCTTCTTGTGCGTGTATACCAATAAAACGTAAAACCTTTAGTGCAAGACGCCCACTGCGTCTTGTCTGACCCAAACCACAAGATGCCCTCTGCTTCTTGTGATTGTATACCGGTAAAACCAAAACCTTTTCTACAAGACAACCCACTGTGTCTTGCAGGACCCAAACCACAAGATGCCCCCTGCTTCTTGTGGGTGTATACCAAACGGACGCTAGCAGCCGGGTATACGCCTTTACCTACGAGATTTCCTGTCTCGATTTACGGAAAGTTTCCACACCAAGCGTACGGTTACCAAACCAAATTACCAAACCGAGATGCCCCATGCATCTTAAAGACTATATAAAAGAAAAGAATACCTTTTATGAGTGATCCGAATGAGTCGAGGGGTCCCTCCGGGAAAAACTCCCGCGGGCCCTAGGGAGCCCTGTCCTCAGCGAGTCCTGCAGCCGAGCAGAGAGGGTCCCATCTGGGTCGCCAAATTGATTCGGAGTAAACTCCAGGAACAAACTTGCCAGCAGAGTTTCAAGTTGACAAGCAGGTATTGCTTTGTTGCGGCGCTGGGAGACACGGGGGATAGCTCCTCCTAACGCGTGTCCCCGAATTGCTCTACAGGTCATCCTTATGTGGTCACTGAGCATATTGCATCATTTTTCAAAAAGTTTCCGGCATACATACAAAAATGTGGTGGTGGTCTTTAAGGGTCTTTTACTTTTCCCAACAAGCTTAATTAACATTACAGACATAGCAATCATCCTGGCCTTCTATTTATCAGTTAGTTTAACTGCTCTCATCCTGGACATCTGCTAGTCCGGGATACTCCCTAGTAGATGCTTACACCAGTTTAATGGGTTTATTAACACCTCAAGCATGGCAATCATCCTGTCCTTTTACTTATCAGTTAGTTTATCTGTGCCCACCCTGGGCATCTGCTAGTCCCAGATACTCCCCATCCCCAGGTCCTGTCCTTCTATACTGCTTTTCTCACACCTTTTGTACTGAGGTCCTGAGGGCCTGAAACTATGTCAATTACCTTCAAGCACCGCAGTTATTTTCCATTACAAAGCCATCAAACTTAACATTACTTAGAACTGATTACATTTTGTACTTTTGTGCCTCTTTGTTTCACCACCTCACAAGCGTGTTGAGGTCCCTCTGGATGGCATTCCTTCCCTCCAGCGTATCAACCGAGCCACACAGTGCCATGTTTTCAGTTGCAGGGGAGTTGGAAAACTCATTCATTGCAGAATGTTAGCAGTGCTGGATTTCTTACAGCATCAAGAAAACCTATGCTGCCTTCTCATTTTAATTTTAGTTGTTTTGAAAAAGGAAGGTGCAAGGAGCGTGAAAAAACAGCTTTCTGATCCTTGGCAGATTGGAAAAATATGCTGTGGTGTCCATCAAGTTAGCTAGGGTGTTACTGGTGGCTGTATTTTTATATGTGTGTACAAATCTACAGCTGCTGTAGGAAGAGGGAAGCTGTTTAAAGAATTTCCTATGCACTTAATGGGTGCTGTGAGTACAAGCTGTTTTCAGGCAGACTTTGGGGAGGAGAATTGCTCTAAGCTGGGGTGATGGACCCTAAGCTATTGCTTGTGGAGATGTGCCTGTAGAAAATCGGTGGCTTTTGTTGCATCTTTGGGGTCATCCATCAAGAGAGAAATGTAGCAGGATTTGTTAATTTTTTATACTCTTTCCCTGACATTTTCCGTACTCCTCATAAAAAGACTTACATTCATTGGCAGCTGTGAGCTATTTCAATTTATTTAGTGCTCAGAATTTTATATTGAGGGAGAAAAGGTATCAGCTCCCCAAACCACTGGGTAATTTGGGTAACTCTTCCTCCTGGTCTCCTCCCATAATATAGTTATTTTATTCCTAGAACTTCCTTCTTACATCTTTTTTTGTTTGTTTGTTTGTTTGTTTTATACTAAGTAATGTACACCTTTTTCTATCAGCTTCTGTTGGGAAGCTAAGCCAGATTTCTGTTTTGAAAGCATGCTTCTGTGAGAATCCTTTAATTTTGTCAGAGCCTTCTGGGAGGTGTTTTGTTTGTTTGTTTATATATAATTTCAATAAATACTTATTCATGGATTTTGTGATGTTCCTAAGGTAATATTTTTTAATTTACCACAGATTGTTAAAGAAGGCAATAGCAGCCATATGAGGGGAAAGTAATAAGAACTCAAATAAATTTAAAAAGTAAAAAAAAAAAAAACTATGTTCTGAACATGAAAAAGCAGCCAATTGCTTGTAAAAAAAAAAAAACAAAAAACAAACCAAAAAAGAAAAAAAAAAACAGATTCAATAAACAGGTTTGAAGAATTTTTGGGATACCTACTCTTTTTGTTTCATCCTTTTGAGCAAGGGCTTTGTTTTCCTGACAAGGTAAGAGTCTCTCATTTGGGTTATTTCTGCAAGCATTGAAGGCACACACATTCTTGGCCAAATTAATGTAGCCATTTGCATGTGAACAGTCATTCCTCAGTACCTTTGCTTTGTGCACAGCTAAGTGAAAAATTAAAGCTTTGTAAATGGATTCAATTTGGGGTACTGTTACGCTGTTTCATCTGCTTACCCTGGGAATAGGAAGGATGAAAGGGGGAGAAGAAATAGTTATGGACAAAACAGTAACCTTTTCTTCTTCTCCCAGACATTCTCATAGGCAAACAAAAACACACAAATGACTCCTTGACTATCACGTACTTGGACATTTTGTTAAGGTAGATCTTTGTGGATTGCTAGGAGGAGACTCCAATTTGTATTTAGTCTGAAGCACCCGGTGGTGGAGGGGGGTGGGGGGCACTGAGAAGGGCATGCCAGAAGCCTTGTGCAATCATCCTCCTTTGTTTGGGTGTGGGAGACTGGCTCTGTTAAGGTCTCAACTGGGGGATGGTTCCAAACAGTTTCAGGGAAAGCAGGATTACTATTTTCTTTAATGATGTGGCAGAACACGCAGCGTAAACCAGGAAATGAAGACCAGAGTGGCCAGTGAATGTGACAGTCAGGAAAAGAACTTCATTTGGCTTTTTTATTGTTTTGTTGGCTGGTTTACTCCATGCAACACGAGATGTGTTACTTTTTTCTCCCTCCTTGGTACTGGCAGTTCTCTATGTTTGCTGCAGATGTTCAGGAAACTTAATTCCATGGCTTGCACCTGTGTGACACTGACCTAGGTCTACGTTGCCACATCCTGCTTTTATTTTGCTGCACAGATCAATTTGCAGTTTATTCCTCATCCCTCTCTTGTCCGCAAAACCATCCATCAACCCTCTCCTACCTCCCCACACTTCCTAGGTTGGGGGGGGGTGGGGGGGGGAGGGGGGGTGCTGCTTGTTTCTGTGTCTGTCAAGGCTGCATTGGAAGAAGAATGGAGGCCAAACTTCTGCCAGGTCAAGGTGCCATCTATTAAGACAGTGTTCACATTTTCATTATGAGACTCTGTTTGAGGGATTTATAACTTGGCTGCACAAACTTGATGCAGGCTGAACTTGTAATACATATTTTTTACCTGCGGAAGTAGTTGGTATTCTCTTCTAGATTCTCAGCCAAAGCCCATATATAAGCTCTGCTTCTCCCCCCACCAGGAGGTGGAGACATTGGCACTTCTAGAGAGCTTTTTCACTTTTGTTTTGTTTTTGTTTTTAGTCATCTGTGGGGGTCTCAGATGTATTAATGCTTTTAGCTAAGGTTGTGTTTTGGCAGGCTTTCACAGGCTTTCTGAAACCTGGAGTCAGGCTGCTGCTGCTAGCTTTCTCCTTCTGTTTTTACATTTCTTATAACCTGAGCCTAAATTACCTTTATTTTACATTGATGTCAAGGTAATAAGGAACAAAAAGTAAAGCCACTGCTTGAGGCTTGCTGAGTGAAGGTGGAAGTGTGCTGAAGCAAGATGGCTACTGCCAAGTGCTCTCCTGGCTGGCAGCCCTCCAAGCCTTTGCAAAGGTGGCTGTGGAAAGAGGGTTCCAAGGAGGACATCTCTTCCCACCCAGCAGCCTCCCCTTGCCCTGCAAGGCACTACTGACAAGGCCAGAATGAGAGATGGCCTCTAAGACCCTGGCAGAAGCACTTTGCATGCTGTGTTTTTATGAAGTAGCCTGGTTTTGTGGCCTGCAAAATGAAGAGGCAAGCTGTGGGTCAGAGGCAAGAGTGATAGAAAGAAAGACCTCTGCTATGCTCCTGCATGCATTTTTTGTGGATGCAGCTATGTGTGAGACCTCAGCGAATTAGAGGAAACCGAGGAGAGGTTAGCATTGCTACACTGTTCTTCACTGATCCCACAACTAAAGAAACAAAGATTGGGATCTCATTAGGCAATTCCTTATCTTTCTAAATACCAGCTCTCACGGACTTAAGAGCACAGACTTAACACTGGAAATGTCCTTTTGAACTTGCCAGAGGCTGCATGTATTGCTGGCAGATCCACCTACCAGGAATTTAGTAATACACTAGTGATAATTGTTTTACTTCAGATGGGCAGATTTTCAGTGATCAGCAGCGTAGCGGAACACCTCAAGCACCTGCTTATCCATGGCTATAGAGCCAAGCCATATTTCCTAGAGAACAGGCCTTCTTCTTTAATAGCTTTCTCTAATAGAAGCGCTTTGTGCTATTTTTCTGCCTTCTATATATTGGCACACACTTTAGTCAAAGAGTAAAAACTATTGCTAATGCTTGCATAGGCTTGCTAATCTTACAGATTTACAGAGTTAAAGGAGAGAAAATTATTCAATGCCAAATTTAGTAAATACCACAAAGGACACTGTAATTTCCTTTTTTTTTTGACTTAGGAACAGAAAAATGGCACAAGTTATAGAAAAATCCACCTAGGACTCATTTATGAAACAGCTTTATCACCTAGATCTTGTTATCAGATAGATGGATGGTAGGTTTTGCATTTATAAATTACATATTCCTTAGGTGGATTTAGTACATGATCTGCAATTTACACACAATACATCTCAGGCTGCTCTGTGTGGTCTTGAGGTTATTACTTCATTACGTTTTTTGCTAAATGACTGGTAGGACTTACAGTTTCTTTCTCTGCTCTGTTACACTTATATGGTAATGCTGGTGCTACAAAGGCAGACATCGGTTTGCAGAGTCTTTTCCAAGTATTCACCAGTTCTCTTCATACGAAATGAATTTTGCTCTAAAACCAGAATATTACTGCTAGTTACAAAGTACATCTGATAAATCTAGAAAAAGGAATTTATAACAATAATGAATATCATTCCAAATGTGAAACAGAAATCTTTCAGGGAAGTTGTACATCTCAGCCTTATTTTCTTTTATTCTGGAATATATCTGTTTTGAAAAGCATCACTGTAACATTTTTACAGTATCTGTTTTCTGGCTCCTTTTCATTCAGTTGGGCTGTTGCTGTCACTGGCAATCAGCATCATGATAACTCTTAATAATTTTAGTGAAATGAATAGAAAAGTTTTTGCTTTTATGCCGGGACATGTATCATCCAAAATTGTATTTGGCCATGTGTTGTATGTAGTGGACAGCTAGTTTTCACCTCTTGAAAGTGTGGCAACCCCATCTGAAGACTGCTTCTGAAAGCATCTTCTTCTCCATAGCTCCCCTAGGAGGTGTCTGGTGTGCCTCTGGTATTCCTGAGTACCATGAATACCACAGGCTGAGTGAGGGATTTGGCATGCAGCTCACCTTTTCTGTCACAGTACTTATGAATTTTCCAGACTTTCTGCTAGAAACTGACAAACAATTATCAGCTAAATCATAGCACTTAGATCTTGACAGTTTTTTAAGGATAAGTAAAAAAAAAGAAAACAAACTTATGAGATAAAAAGATGTCTCACAGTGGGTACCTCTTCTGATTTGATTTTAAATGTATTTCTGACACTGACAGATATTTAGATCAAAGCCAGTATTTGTTATATAACTAAACTGAAGAAGACTGTAGCTGTGATCTTGGCAAGGATTTAAAACCATCTTTGCAGGCTGCTTAAAAAAAAAAAAAATCCATAGCTGGTTGCTTAAAAAAATAAAATAAAATGCATAGCTGTAGTCATTTGCAGTGCAGGTGTGTGTACCAGCTAGATGTAGTAGACTGTAATTATGCAGAAGGAGAGTTTCTGGTCCATAAGGGGCAGTAAGCTCTGAACTGATATTTTACATGGCAGAAATGGTAACTTTGAAGGAGCTTTTGATGGCAAGCATTCAGTGCTAATGAGGGGTAAGGACTAACAAGGACTAACAAGGCTAACAAAGACTACACAAATGGTGGTTCAAATTTCCAGACTGATATTGTGATGTATGACCTAGCCCTGAAAGTTCTTTTCTGAACCACAGCTCCATAGTGTGAAAGGTTTTGGCAGATCATCTGTTTCAGGCCTAATTTCTTACTTGTTGGCTGACTGCTGAGATCTCCCTGTAGTTGAGTATTTGTCATTCTCAGTTGTGTTGACAGCTTGCACACTGTGAAATGGATCAGGGGGTAGATCAACATAAAAAATAACTCTGCAGTGGGCCAGCTATTGTTATTTTATCCAAACCTCTTCATGTATCAGGGTCTACCTTGTAGCCCCAGGAGTTGTTTCTGGTAAAATTAGGGGACAGTACAGTACCATGACACATAGATTTAGGGACTCCTTTAATTGAACCACAGTGCTGAAAACCTTGCATTGCTGAAGAACTACTGCCTTAGGAGGCTGTTTTCATTAGTTGTGTGAATGGCCTGACTTTTGCAAGGTAAACAAGGTACTTAATTATGTCAAAGCTAGTTTGAAGAAATTAGCTTTTATTGTGCTTTCACTGTTAACTCCATTTTTGCAATCTGAAGACTGGGGGATCACATAAAATAGAGCAATGCTACATTTCGTATGCATAGCTTTTAAACACAGCGGCACTGGCATGTCATCTTCAGCAATGACACTCATGACTTTGGTATTTTATGTTTTTTGTCACCTGGACAATTTGCCCTTCAAATCATAAATTAGTACATAAAATGGTGATTGGTTTTGCTGTAAATGAAATTTGTCCAATCACTGACACACAAATGCACATTATTTTGCATGCAATCACTGTATGAAATCCATTGGCAAGGTTAGTTCTGCAGTTATACTAGTGCAGCCTACGTGCACACTACATATTATTTTATGTATGTATGCCAATCTGTAGAGGAGAACTGATTGTTTTCTGGTACAATTTGCTAAAGGATTCTCTTGAGACAGATACACCTGTGATTTTTATTACATCCTTTTATATGCAGTGTCACTACAAGAAGTTAGCGTACTTAAAATCTTATTTTTGTCATTAGCGTCAGCAGATAGGTATAACATCTCTAGAAATAAAAAATGTTGTCTATTATATAAACTTTTGTTTAAAAAGAAAACATTTGTTTTCTGCACAGTGAATGTAATTTCAAATATTAAATCTTGATACAGAACTTGCATTTGAAATTAATCCCTTTGCTTCTGCTTGGAATTGCTATTTGTAAATTGTAACAGGGCATGATTCCAAATTTAAATGTTCCATTCAACAAAACAGCAAGTAACTTCAGGATAATGATGCTTTTAAAGCATATGCACATTCAGTTGTGTGTTATAATATAGTTTCCTGTCTTGGTAAAGGCTTTTTCAATTTTAATAGTAGTTTTTATTTTCTTAATGGAGTGAAAAAATCGACATATTGAAATACTCAGGAGTTGAAGGTGATGAAAGTGTAGATTTTGTATTAAAACATTTTTAGCAGAGTATATCCTGAGGGAAAAAGAGGACTGTAGGAGGTAAATGACTTAACTAGGATGCACTAAAAATTCTCTCAAAATAAGCATCTATTGTATAAGCTGAGACAATAAGCAGCATGAATATAAATATGCAGGTTCAGGGGAGAGCTGATTTTTGCTGACAGCTTTAGATCCTCGTTTTGGGATGTACTGGTCTTAACATTCTCTGTACCACCCAAGTTCCCAATTCAGTTCAGATTCAGCAAAAGCCTGTAATTGTATTTGTTTGGGGTAAATCTAGCAAGCTTCTCCTGATTACATCTTAGCCTGGGACCATTTTTTGATAGCAAGCTCTCAATGGATTCACTCCTGCAGGCAATGAATGGGAAGAGGAGTGGAGCACCAACGCTGTTAGCAAGCAGATGCATGCTATCAGTGAACGTCTTTCGGCCTTTCAAGCTGCCAGCTCTCAGTATTGATGGAGTGTCATATGCCTGCAAGCCATTGCAGCCGAAGGCGAGGAAGAAGTGCTCTCTCAGGGCCCATTCAGTCTTTCTGCTGGGGTCTGATGGAGAGGAGTTCTGAAGGCACAGCTTTGTATATGTGAACAGAAGAAAAGGCTTCATTTTTCTGTGCTGCACTCCAACTTGTGCATGACCGTGTGTGTGCTTTCCAGCAGTGGGTTGTCAAAAGGCTCCCGTCACAAATAACAGGATGAGGCTGCTATTCATAACAAATTGAGTACACTCCAAAGTGTCAGGGTTAGGTTATTTTAATTTAATTTCCACTACTTAGGTTCCTGCTAGTTAATTTACTTAGGATGAGATGAAACATACCATTCTAGGGGATCATGTTTAGGAAATCTGTCCTTGACATGCTGGAGAATTTGTAACTGCTTGTTGCTGTTGATAGCACTGTTAAAGGTTTTGTAAGTCTGCTGCTGGTGTGGGGTTTATTTTGTTTTGGAGGGTGTTTTTCCCTTCAGTCCACTGTGAGCAGCAGTTCTCTTTTGCAAGGAGACTTGGAAATAAGATAGCATGAATTGCTTCATCCTGTGTCTTCAGGATGAAGCAATTGGAGGAGAGAGGTAGACAGGCAGTGTGATGGACTGGATAATGAGTTGTCTGTTAAACTTTGGGAAGCCTGAAACATGATCAGTGAAGTGAAATGACTGGTTTACAGTTTGATGGTAAGTGGTGTACAGCTCACTTCAGACAGCCAGCAGTGTGCTGCTTGTAGTTAGCAGCTTCATTTAAATCTCCTTTCTGAGTCAGCAAGGGTGGAAGGAGAATTTACCAGTTCAGATAGTGTTAATCCTGCTCAGATAACAGAGTATGCTGTGGAAGCTCCACTTGATTTACAGTTTTTGTTGATGAACTATAGAATCTGAGCCCTTCCATTATCTCTTACTTTAATGAACCAGGAAAGGCAGGGGAAAGATATAAGAAAGAAATTGTACATCCATCAGAATGTTCCTGTATCATACCCACTGCATAAAATTAAAATCCATTTATCCTGGTTCAAGGAAAAGGAAAGTAGTGAGAGTCAATCTTATGCTGCTTCAAGTAGTTCCTGAAATCTTGAATTAACAATCTTATGAATGTGTATTTGATTTAGTTTTATGAAAAAGTGTTATGACTGCATATTTAATATAAGGAGTTAAGATTGCTGATCTGTATTCAGTAGTGCCTGTCAGTAGTTCAGTATTGAGCATCTTGAAGAGGCATAAGAAGTGAAAGTACTTAAAGTTAAATAGCCTGAAACTGTTCTGTTTATAATGGTGGAATTTAATCTCTTAATCTTAATGGTGAGATTTAATCTTCAATGATGATTGCACTAGTCCAGTAAATAAGCACAATTTCTGAGATAGCACCACAGTACAAGGTGTAATTCTGTGCAGAAACTGCACAAGTGCGTAGAATGCACAAAAGAAGTGAGACGAGTTGTGTGCGTTATATCTGATTCTTCCATAGCTTTTTACTTTTTCTAAATGAAGTCAAAACTTACATTTAGTTATGCTAGCCAGTGATTTCAAAACCCAAAATCAAAAATCAACTGTTACTACAAATTATAGGAATTACTTGTGTGACAATATTATTTGGAATAATAAGCTGGATTCATTTGTGATGAGTGTGCTGCACTGAAGTGAGTCTGGGCAATGTGCAGGAGAAGCACAAGATAAGGGGGGGAAACACATATAAAGTATCATGACATAGAGCATGCTGCTTCTCAGACTGGGATTTGGAGATGGATGACTGAGTCTAGTGGCCACTTTGCTAGATCACATGCCTTCCCTGTCAGGTAGTACCTCAAGCAAATAAATAATCAAAACCTCTGTAATAAAGCTTTACAACTTGTTTTAGGAACTAGACTTTGACTATACAACTATATACTGACTCAGAAACAAGGCATTGTGGGTGTCACTTTTAGTTGGGTTTGTATTTCTCCACTAATCCCACTCTGTTTTCATTGATGTCAGCATAAAAAATCCTGCTGATTTTTGGATGAAGCTGATCTTGAGCTCTTTGTAGATTTACCTGTGGCATTTCAGGTCTGTTCTAGCTAATGAACCTCATGAAATGGTGCTCAGCAATTTTCTTGAAAGCTTCTGTAGGCAATAGCCTAAGTCATAAAACTATCTGAATAAATTTGTGCACCAGGCCAAGCTTGAGAAGTCTCTTAGCTGCATCAAAAGGAATTGTTTTTTTCCAGGTCATGGAAGCTGGCCTTTCATGAGAGTGTTTCAGTAGTACACTGTTCTTCTGCTGTATCTGGTTTGTTGATGCATGAGGAAGAGTTAAATCTTCATTTCTGATCTGGAAGTGTTGAGGTTATGTGGTGCAACATGGCCCTTACCTTGACATATTTAAAGATGATGTTGTAGCACAGGAGAGTTTCTCAATATCTTGACTATTCAACACAGTGTAAAATAGTAAACAAACAATGCATGTGTCATTGATGTTAAGCATGGGTGAAGGTCTAGCATATCTGAGTTCAGCTTTTATGCCTGGCAGTATGATACAAAAGAGAAAAGAGAAATACTTTTAGAAATGTAAACAGCAGCGCAAGCCCATGGGTGTTGGACATTTCTTAAGGCGGTCTGCTCAACAAAGTGGCAACATACAATAGAACATAATGACACTTGGTCAGGTAGGAAAATACAGATTAATGACATTCTGCTTTTTTTTTCATTATAATGGAAACACATGACAAGATTGCCAGCATGCATTCTGTACCAAGTTATAAATGAAAAGTTTTCTTTCTCCTGCCTCCCTCTCCCCCATTCCCCTGTGTGGCTTTTTTTCAAAGAACTCAACCAAAACAAAGCTCAAAAAACAGACTACTTGTTTATGATGAGCTGTTACAGTCAGGAGGAGATAATGTCAACATCTGCTGATGGGACCTTGCCGCTTGGGTCAGGCTGCAGAAGTATGGCATTTGGATTAGAAAAAAATATAAAAGGCCCTAGTCAATAGATTGTCACAGAGCCAATATTGATCATTCATATGATTTCACCGGGCAAATTTTCTCAACAAGAGTGGCTGTAGAGCACCACAGAGCTGAGTCACTGACCTGTTTTTCTTTATTTAGTTTTCTCCAGATACTCTGTATGGTTTACCTTCTTTGTGGTCTGTATGCCATTCCGTACTTGGAAGATTGATCCGTGTTAGTAATGCTTCCACCTTAAGGCATTCATATCTTTTCTCCCATGTTGAAATAGAGTATTACAATAAAATGGCTTACACTGACAGGAAAGGAGTGAGTGTGGAAGAAATAAACTCCCCGTTATGGCAGATTTAATTAAAACCATAAAATATATTTTCCTCTGGTGTAGTCAATAGTTGATACTGCTATATTTAGCATACATCTGGGCTAAAACTTTTACCAGACATTTGCTTCAACTGTTAGAGTTTATGGTTTTTTTCAGCATTGTCTATGCCTGTTAATTTCAAGAGATGATGATCACAGCTTCAGGGTAAAATATATCAGGATTTTTATGCTACAAAAGGAATAAAGCAAGGGTGATGTGAACATGTGGGGAAAATGCCTCCAAATAAGAGAAATACAAACAAGTACTGATAGGAAATAAGCAAAGAGGATTATGCTTGCTTGCTAAATTTAGACTGCTGTTTGCAGATATACTATATCTTTTTTAATATGAATTAACCTGGATACTGTTAAGTGCTTCCTAATGACATCCTCCTTGACCCTATAAGTGAATAGTAGATTGTGGGTGAGAAACAAAGCTCTTCAACACTAATATAATGTGATTTTTGTTAGGAATTCAGAAGAGGACTGTCTGAACAGGATTTTGGGTCAGCAGGTATTCTGAAGTTAAACCTGTATGATTATTTATTTAAAATAGAACCAGGCATTAAACCAGTAGCAAAGAGCCTGAAGGCTGGAGTTTGTAACCTGGAGAAAATGTTACAGAACTAGAAAGGTTGTTGTAATATTTTTTATGGAGCAGCTGGCAATCCTAAACATTAGGTCTGTTGTGCATGATTGTTATGGAGGTAACATAATTCATGTATGCCAGCAGAAATAAAAGTTTTTCTTTTCCAAACAGAGCACCCTGAAGAACAGAGTGCTGAAGTGCCTTTTTTTCTTCTTGTAATTGTCACTGTTTCAGGTGACAATGTTTCTGTCACAGTGAAACTGGAAGTGATGTTTCAGTTCACATGCTGTCATTTTGGCATATATTTGGAAGTATCTTCCATTGGAAGGGCTGCTTTCCCTTGTAACACTTTATTACTAATGTTTTAACACTTCTTTTCTCGCTGGGAGCAGTCAGAAGTGGACATGAATAACCTTTGCAGTGTAAAGTCTATTTGAATGTTCGAACGTATTTTTGTTCCCTCATTTCTCCCCATCGCCCTCTCCCCCCACCCCCCAAAAAAAAAACAGAAAAAAAACCACTGAAAACCAGACATCGCTACTGAATATTCTCGAACTGCAATGTCTCCTGCAGTGTTCTATGGGTGGCTATTTTGGAAGAGCAATAGCACTTCACATTCATAGCCTGTTGTATTTGGGAATAATTTTTCCATGTAGACAAGACCCAAGGAAGATAGAAGCATCTGCTCAGTTTACCCATGCGATTAGATAAATATTTCTTTGATTGCAGAATTCTTCATGCAGGACAGACACTTTACAAGTATTGATCCAGGTGCAGACCAGAGAAGAACTCGTAAGCTCCAAATGTAATCATCTGAAACAGCTTTTTATGAACCAGGGTTTCTATTTTCCCCCCTAGATCTCTCCATCATTTAACAAGCTGGGATAGGTAAAATGTACCCAATTCTTTTATTGAGAAATTTAGTGAGAATTTTATCTGAAGATTATGGAATAGTTTTCTGGAACTCTGTTTTTTAACTGTGGAAAAATCTTTGTTGTTATAGAAACATCCTTTGGGTTGCTTAAGACTCCCCATACCTAAAATAAGTAGTATATACTGCTAAATATTAACAGGTTTATAGTTTTATAGTTTTATAGGCTTTTAAACAGCTGATAGGTAATTTTAACAAAATAAGTGTTCTGGAAGATTCAAAGTAGTGGTGGGATAAGCCCCCCTTATTTAGAATGCATATCAGTTTGACATTCAGGATTTAGAAAAATATCAATTGACATTGCTAGAATTTGTTTGTGCAAGGTGTTTTGCTGATATAAACCCCCTGAATTTAGGCTACTCAGGAAAACTTAGCTGACTTTGGAGGAGGATGCACTCACAGTTTCCATTCTGTTGTCTCAGCAGTGAGAGGGACTACGGGGTTTTGGCTCACCAATGAAAATTTTTACTACAGAATAAACCAGATTAATTTCATTGCTCTTTTAGTTCATGTTGTTCTGGGAGCAATGTAAGCCATACCAGGAAAGGAAACCCCAAAATATTCATGCACTTCTATTCTGAAATTCTTTGTACAAGAATTTCTTGTGATACAGCCAGAGTTCTATGATTATTGTGATGTAGTAGTATGATTTTATTTCCTCAGATAAGATAAATGTGGTTGTAATAATCTTTCTGGGTAAGTAACTCCTATAGCAGTAGGCTGTCTTGCCAGAGAGATTCATTTTTAGAGGTTGTCTTTAGGTGCTTACCTCTGAGTTGGTGCAAAGCAAATTTGAGCTTTTGTACAAATGAAGGTGTCATTGAAATCAGAGATTTCAAATCCTTGCAAATGTGATGTGGGTTTTCTGCGGAGGTGTTTGGGTACTTGGTTTTGTTTGTTTGGGATGTTTGTTTCATTGTGGGGTTGGTTTCTTGTTATAATTTTTAATTATTATTACTTCTTTTGTACAAGTGTGATTTCCAGTCTCAGCTGTAATTGATTTTTTAACAGAGAGGAGGCATAGTAAAAAAAAAAGAAGAGTGGGAACTGGGGTTCAATTACTTAACACATTCTGCTACTGAGCCCTTAAATTTTTCTTATCAGTTAGTCACTTAAGAATTCTGTAGATAAAGTTGATCTTCAAGGAGAAGAAAAGGCAGGGACAGAGAGGTTTTGAGCATTTAACAGCTCATTCTAAAGAGCATTTTACTGTAAAGGTTTAAAAGAAAAACTCTGAACTATTCTGTCCATATTAAATACACAAAATGCAAATGAAGAAAGTTTAGATTGAAGTCGGTTTGCCTTTACTTGGTCCCCGGTCCTATCCTTTCTTTGCTCCATGTCACTATGGTTATCTTAATTTTTAGCAGTCCAGCGAACAGCTACTTAAGGTTAACCCCTTTTCCTGCTCAGGGCAGAACATGAGGACCTGCCCTGCTCTTTCTCTCATTTGTATTCACTTCATTTTTTGTTTGTTCACAGCTCTGCTCTCAGAGGAGAGCCTTGTCATGGGAGAAGAGCAGATGAGAAGCAAATCCAAGAGGTTCCTGTTTTGGACCTGCAATTATGATGATACTTAAGTAGTTCAGGAGAAATTGCAATTCTACATAAAGATTAATTATGATTCTCTGCACACTGGTAGCTCCAAATAAGAGTACTTACCTAGCTTTTTTTTGTTGTTATTGTTGGAAAATAATGATTATAGCGATCATGTAATCTTTCATAGGATGAGATGGTGCTTGTGATAGCGTAGGGATACTTGGGATGATGAGTGGTGGAAGGATGTAATTAACAAGCAGTTAGGTAATTTATTAATTTACCACATAGATAACTTAGTACATCTCTTGGAGAGCTGAGATTTATTTTTTTTTTTTTTTTGCAGGAAAAGTTCTTGGAGTAGTTAGGTAATAGAAAGGCAATACAGATTCCTAAGTATAAGCCAGCCAGCTGGCCCTCTTCACCCACAGTTTTGGAAACAGAGGCAGGACCAGAGAAGAGCTGAATTTTTTACTGTCATTTATCAAAGGTAACAAAGTTTTTTAAAATTTATTTCACAGCCAGTTTCTGCTGTCAAAACCACCTCTGCCTTGACAATAGAGATGCACAAGTGTTTCTATGGCTAAATTTTCATTCATACAGATGTTTTCTGCTGCTGCTGATGGCTGAGATATATGGATAACCTCTTTGCTTTGAATAAGGGACTGCCTTCTACAAGAAATACCTGTTCAGTATGCATGCTGCTCAGGTTTTATCTGAAAGACATTGAAACATGTACAAGAAGAGAAAATTGGACTTTTTTTTCAAAGCTACCTCAAAGCTGAATCATATACTAAGCAAAAATATTTTTTTATGTACCATTAGAATGCCTTTGAGTGAGACAGCCCAGGTAATTCACAAGGTAACTTGGAAATTAAATTGGGTTCTGAGTGTTCTAACTTGATCTAAGCAGAACATGCTTATTGGGTGCTTTCAAAATACAAAATTCTTTGTCATTTGTCTATCAATCATATGTAAGAGGTATGGTTCAGATCCAATCGTATGAAATAATGAGAAAAAGAATATTGGAGTCAAGATGAATCCTTCCAATTCATACTGTGACATAAATAAAGTGAAAGATTAGAATACTCAATTAAATCAAAAGGATCTGTAATAACAAGGAAAGAGCATGTTCATGTACTGATGATTTTTTTATTGTTTTTTAAATGTTCTCAAACAAGAAGGTTCAAAACTAGAGGGAGGTCTGTAGTTGATACAGTCTATATATAAGTCTGCAGAATTAATACTTCAGAATTTTTTTTATAAAATACTTCTACAGTGAATTAGCATCTCACAGGGTGCCTGCTGTAATAAACCAGTTCAGTCTCCTAGTTTGATTCACAAAATATATTTTACTTCTTTTTTATGATAAAAAGAGAGAGTTTAGTACAACACAAAAAGTGCATCCATATCTAAATACATCTTGAATTATTATGAGCTCTTTCTCATAGGTTTTTAAGGAAGAAATGCTGTTTCTTATCGTTGTTATTGACCCAAGACACAGATATCAGCTATTAGGAATACAATTGTTCTTGTGACGTTTGTGATTGGCAAAATAAATAATTATGCCATATTGTTATTATTGGGCTATTATATAGGCTCATTATATTTATGCCATCAAACATTTCAAGTAAAGAAAATGACTATTTATTTTCTGTTGCCATCGTATAGTTCCTAAATATTTTTAAGACTGTTCTTACAGGCATACAAATGTGTGGGTGTTTGACATGTAATTATTCATTGGGTTTTTTAGATAAATCTTCTTTATGTCTCTTAATATTTTTTGGCTTATAATACCTTTATTCCTGAAACCTACACTATCTATTTAGCTACAGTAATTACTACATGAGCTGGTGAAAGCAATCAGGTCCATGCATTGCATCCTACTTTAGCCACCACTGGTGTTATGACCTAACAGTTTTCTTTTTTACCAAGGTAAGAAGAGTACCAGCCATCAGTTATTTGGAATAGTCTGAAAAATCTCAGAGCATTAGCTCAGCCAGAAACACAATTCACAGTAGCAAATTCAGTCTAATTTATTATCTCTTAGGCTCTCATCTTTGAAGAGAGCTTGTGCACATCTGAATAAAGACCTGCACTTTTTCTTTACAGTAGTGGTTTTCAACAGAGGGACTTTATGGAAAAGAAAAGATGGTGTATTACTTAATATGAAGGTGGGATTGATTTTATAATATATTTAAAGATGAAAATACAGGTTTGAGAAGCAAGCCTTATTTCAGAAGTACTATTCTTCTACTGGTAAAAGGCATACTGTTTTCAAATATGAAGTGAAAAGCTGAAATGAGGCTGTATAGGTAGATAACAAACAGCAGAAGACAGGAAGTAGAAGTTGAGTGTTCAAATTAAATAAGTTTACTATAAAACATCTCACAACACTTTTACTTTCATAATCCTTTAGGGAAAGAGTGCAGCATCTTTATTTTCTTGTAGGCAAATCTGTAATAAGCTAAAGACTGTTATGAGTGTAAGATTTTTATTAGTTTTCAACAAGTGCCTTTGACTAATACTTGTGAACCAGCTTGGTTAGTAATTAATAATATGATGCCCATAAACACAGAGTGCAAACCCCAGTGGTGTTGGTCTGTGATAAAACTGCAGCAGGAAAGGACGAGTAGCAGTTCCTTGCAGTCCTTCTCAATTATTTCTCAATTACCTTTTTTGACAAGGTACCTGAGGAGCTGCATTTAGTTGCCTATGCCACTAGTGACTAGAGATTTACTGGTGTGTGCATGCAGCTTGAGTTGTGTAAGAAAGCACTGGGAACTGAATTTTGGGGCAGGAGCCTCTCCTGCTGATGTGCAGAGTGCAACAGTCCTGCAGAGCTGGGGAGAGATTTTCTCCAGTGAAAGGCAAGCAGAGCTTGTAGCATTTGCCCTCTCAGGCAGAGGTGTGTGTGTGTTTGTGAAGAGAGAGTGAGAATTCCTTTGGGAAACAGTATCTATAACACAACATCTGTAACCCAGTGCTGTGAAAAGGATTTCTTAGGGAAAAAAAAATGTGTTTGTTTGTTCTTTCCTGCAAGGGTAATCAAGGCTGAAATCCTTCTTATTGGTCATTGTGCTCTACATCATTCAGTTTATGTTGTATTTCCTAACGCTGTGTACTGGATAAGAGTAGGTACAATAGCTGTGGGTGGATGCATCTTCTATGACAACAGCTCTCTTTGGAATATAATTCTGGGCTTAACCTGTATGTTTAGGTCTCTGTTAACAATTCTTACTAGAGTCAGTCTTGAAGTCTTGTCAGTCAAGTGAGGAGGTGTTAGCAGTGGCTGATGCTGTCCTGGGAGAGTTCCTGATGTAGTTCAAGCACCATGATTTAGACTATGATAGCATGTGTAGTCAGAGTCATCAGGTAAAAAGCACAATTTGTGCTTTGTAAAAACAAATCAAAACAGAAGGTAGAAAAAAACCTCTAAGAAAAGGTACTGAGACAGTGGGACATCACACACATGGAATCTAACCAGATTTTAGCTAATGATTTAAAAAAATGGAAGTGAGCCAGATACTGGTTTAATAGTATTTTTGTTTTGTCACAAAGCTGGTAGGTTGAGGGGTTGCATCTAGTGGAAACAGTGTTTTATGGATTTCTATCACATGACCATTTAATGAAAAGTTTGTTTGTAGACATTAATTGGAGAGAGAGAAGAGTATGTGAGCTCTTCTAGATATGCAAAGATGTGTTCTAGCCACAAATCAAGAATGTGTCAGGATGAAGATGGTAATAAAACAAAGCATGAGATATTGTGTAACAATATTTCATTCACTTGAATACTTTTAATATGATGCTTTATAATCTTCTATCAATCGCAGTGATAAGTTCAGAAAAAATCAGAAAAAAAGCAATGTAAAAGACTCACCTGTGAAGATGAGCCTATGGAGGCTTGGCTTTTCTTCTGCAGAATGAATTTTCCTGCTGACCAGAAAAAAAAAATTCTTGCCAAATTGGTCTTATCTTAGCTGATGCAGTTAATTCTCTTAAGAAGTACTGCAAACATCAAAACTTTGCCTGTTCTATCAGCTCTTACGAGTCATAAGCACTGTTGATTTCTAGGAAGAAAACTTTTCTCTTCCCTCCTGAACTAACAGGTAAAACTTTCTCGAGGATGTTGGGATACATTGCTGGATTATATAAAGAGTAATATATTCATGACTTCATGTATTACTTCAAATGCTGCTAAGTATTAGATGTAAGTTAAAAAATACATGCTTTTTGCTTTAAATGTAAGAAAGGAAGGAGGAGCAATCAGACATTCTCTGATCTTCATTAAATTAGTCAAAACTAAACCATAAAATGTGAAAAGAAATTAAGAAGTTTAAAAGTCTTTCTGTGACTATAGGGTTAAAGAATTATGTATTTATGCAGCTTTGTCATTTTTTGTCTTTCATTCATCCAAGCCTGTTTACGAGTACAGTCTATGTTGAATTTAAAAGCCTGCATATGTTTAATGTTACCCAGTTTTGGGATTGCATGTGTTCTTAAAGAGAAAATTTTTAAGCAAAACTTCAACCTGTGAAGTTTTAATCCAGCAGTTTGGAATGTACATTGAAGGTTAACGGAAGTTAACATAGCATTAATATTTTTCATGATTTTCACTCATTTATAAAGTTTGCTCCTTTAACCATTCAGGCATTCAGAAATGATGCAAGCAGTCTGCAGTCACTGCTAAATCCCTGAGTAGTTGGGAGATTTTGGGTATCTTCAGTTAAGCAGCATGTGTAGCTGCTAACTCCCAGAGGAGGTACAGGCATTAACCTTCAGGGAGAAGGGAGAAGTCCCTTGAGCACAACCAGCTGGAGCTCTCACTGGTGTTCTTGCACTTGTGAAGCCATGGCAGTGTCACTGCTCCATACTAATTAAGAATTACTGTGAATCAGACATCTAAGGATAGCATGAATTTTAATGTGAATAATCCAGGGGGGAATGAAGGAGGGGCAAACAGCAAGCAGTCCTAAAGCAAGCAAAGAATCAGAAAGGAAAAGAATGTTGACCGCATGGACTTCAACAATCTGCTTGAAATAAATGTCCCTGTAGAGGACTTGGTCACTATTCACATCTATGAATACACCTCCTTGTGAGAGAGCAATATCAAGGAAAAGGTTTATGCTCTTACCAACTAAACAGTGAGATGTCTGACATTTTGCTTGGAGATAAAAGCTGTTAAAAAATACACTGTACTTTTTTCTCTCGCACCTTGTGGCTGGGTTGTTGGTGTCCTGTTTCCAGGATGATTTGTGCATTTTATGTTAATCAGCCTTTGTATAAAACCAGATATAATACCAAAGTCAGGAATTATACCAGTAATATGTATGTTACTGGTAGAAAATACTGCTAACTCACTGAATAAAAGAGGTGTACTATACATATATACCTATACTACTACCCCTTCTATACTTTAAGAAGGAAGTGATTGTGACACTGTGTTCCAAAAAGTGCAATCCTGGCTGTATGTGTTGGGCATAGCAGGCAATCCTCCCATGACCCTGGTAGGAGTCACTAGAAAGCTGCTGTCCCCAGCTCTCCTTGAGCATGTTTTGACTTGAAAATCTAACTAGCTCTCTGAGAAAATCTAATCTTTCAGTATGGGTTTACTTAACCCACCTTCAACATTAGATCAAAAGAAGTGTGACCAGCAGGTTGAAGGAGGTGATCCTGCTCCTCAGTTCCCTTCTCATGAGACCTCACTTGCAGTACTGTCTGCAGTTCTAGTGCCCTCAACATAAGAAGAACATGGAGCTGTTCGAGCAAGTCCAGAGGAGGCCACAAGGATGATAAGGGGCCTGGAACACCTCCTGTATGAAGAGGAAAAGTGATTCCAAGCACCTGAATAGGGGTTATTTGTTTCTTTATTTATGTTTTCTTTTAACTCAAGCTAGTCATTGTTGGGGAAAGTGAAAAGATGAACCAGTTCAGATTTAAAGGTTTACTTGGTTTATTTTTGACTAGTTATTATTAGCTTTTCCAGTACTTTTTGCTCAAAACAAGTTGAGCTAAGATTGCAAGCTAGGAACAATCTTCTATTACTAGGACCCACACAGAGAAAAGAAGTCATTTTATTTTCAGTACAGGCAAACAGAGTTACTTTCTGAGAGATGGCTAGAAATGAGGAATTAAATAAATTGGATAAGACTTAAAAAAAAAAAAAGTATAGCATAATCTTGAAGATCTTTGAAAAACAAATGTATTGGTGCTGTTTATACTGTTCTGCCCAAGAAGAAAAAAAAGTAAAGGCAGATAGGGTAGCTTGATGTCTAAATAAAATAATCTCCAGGAAAAAAAAAAAGATCATATTTGTTAAATTGTATAGGAAAAAAATCAGAAGATAATATGGCTTTGTTCACAGTGTTACATAAAGAAGATTAAAGACGGGGAACAAGCTGCTTAAACACTGTAAACTAATTAGTTAGACGAATTGTTTTCCTGAGGTTCATGAGATATGAAACATTGGCACCAGTGCGTGAAATACACTCTGCCTCAGTGCTCTTTTCAATTTATTTTTCTGTTAGTGTCATATGTGTATATAAAAAAAGAGCATCCAAAAAGAAAGAGGTTACAGAGGGAGACCAAAGCCTGTCAGATGATTGAAGCTGACATTTTGTCATCTTAAGCCCAATACGAGAGGGCCCCCTTCTAATAAATGTGTATAAATAACTAGCTTCATTTTCTACGTTCACAGGCTACACTGCCCAAATAATGTTGTGATGAGGCCCAAAGGGATTCCTGGTTTTGCCCTGTGCCTAGCTCCATGCTAAGCTATGCACAAGTGAGTTGACAAGTTGCTAATTAGCTCAGCCAGCATCAGGGTGTTTGGTGGGGGGTGGAGGCAAGCAAAAAGAGACACTGCCTGGGCTTTGACTGGTGTGCGTTGTGGGGGGTGTTGGCTGGATGGGGGAATAGCAATGAGAGGTGTTAGGCATGGTAAGTGTTTCGTCAACTCTGGATTTTTGTCTTTCTGTCAGTTGACATACGAATTGGGTAACAGGCCAAATCATGCAAATGTTCCAGATACTTTCTAGAACACACGTTTGTTTGTGTGCTGATGTGGCTTTCCTTCAGGAAGTCAGTAGCTTTAATAAATGTAATTATTGTTCATTATAGTTTGATAAATATAACTTGATAAATTCTGTTTAATTTGATAAGTTATTCTTTTTCTTCTGCACCACACCTAAAGATTTTATGTGTCCAGTATTGTCATGTTTGTAAGAAGATATTCCTATTTCTTGATATTGAACAGAATACCCAGGATTTTCCACTCTACAGAAATTTAGCAATATAGATTCCTTCTTTTTTGTCTTTTTTTTTTTTTTTTTTTTTTTTAAGTAGATATAACAGTATGTGAGATATGACTGTATGGAACCCCACATAAACTTTCATATTAGATGAGAACTTCAGAAAGTAGTGCTTGGGTGGGAGTATGTGTGCCTGCACAGGTATATGAATAGTTTTGCTTAGAGAAAATGAGGAGGGAGAAATCCCATTGTGACTTCAGGTTTTATTTTTAATAGCACTGAAATACTGAAGGTAGTGAACATTTCAATTTAGATAGTAGCCCAAGGGGTTTTCAGTAATATCTGAGGGGAACTGAATATATAGCTGAGGAGATAATGTAATAGGGACATGGTGGATACGTCATTTAGATGAAGCTTCATCAGTTGCTTTTTGGAGGTGAGGAGAGGAGATTTGATTTTTCCTCTGGGTTTCATAATGATTTTTGTGTTCTATGGGACACACGTGACATTCTGTTGTACATAACCAGTGCAGAACTTGGGAGCTGTTGATGTTTATGCTATTATTTATGAAAAGAAGTCTGTCTTCCTAGCTTGTTTTGTTTTTAATGAATACAAATCTTTTTGCAAATGTTATGTCTTACATGGTAATCACTGGCTGTGTTTGAGGTTGAATTCCTTAAGTATGCTACTATGGAATACAGGTTTGTAGCTCGACAAACAAAGCAATGGGTTTGAAGATGAAAAATAAGAACCAGTGAAAGGAGGGGAGAAGGGAAAGACACTCTCAAAATCAATTACTATGTCATGTCCTACTTTTTAAAGCTCCCTGGTAATGCCCTGTTTGGCAGCAGGGGTACCAAACCAGTTCTGCAGTGACATTTTTTAGGAAAAAATCATCTCACTTGAACACAAATCATTATTTGATCAAAACAGAAGAAAGGGGTACATTTACAGACCTGTTACTCCCACTTGCTTTTTCATTTTTTAGCTGTTGAGGTCAGTACTTAAGCCTAAAAAGTGAAACTAGCCTGGGAGTCTTGCTAGCATGGGTTACAGCTTTTAAATAGGCAAATCAGATTCTAATTAGCACCACAATCAGAACAAAGTGCTATTTTTATTGCCCATTACAATGTATTTGGTTACATATGTACCCTGCAGTTAAAAATGCTTTATTCATTGTTTGTTTCTGTTGGTCCGAAAGGTAGCAATTGTTACTTATGATTTCTGAAGTTACCAGCCTGAGCAAAGCTATAAAATCATTGTTCACAAACACATGAACAAGCAGCACTTGTCAAATTTATGTCAGGCCCAGTGAATTAAAAATCTGCCTAGTGAGGAGGATGATTGCATTTTTGTAAAGGTGACAACATAGCCTAGACTTCCCCCGGCAAGGTCATAGAAAAGACTTTTTTGTAGTCTGCAGTAAAGTAGAAATTTAGAAGTGAACGTCTTGGTCTTAATCCGACATTTTCTTCCAAATCTGGAGCTACTATGCAGCCTGGTGCCATGACCGATTTTGTTACATACTTCTCCTAAGAAATACTTTTTTTGTATTATTTCCGTTAGGATATACTGTTTAATATTGCTTAGTAATACTCCCTTGGAAGAACATACGATACATAGTATTCTATAGTAGAATCACAGAATAATTAGGTCTGGAAAGGACTTTAAGATCATCTAGTTCCAACCCCCCTGCCATGGGCAGGGGCAATAAGAAACAAACATTAGTTTCTTAAAAGGGTTATATTTCAGTTTAAAATGGTATCTGACAAAGAATGAGCTAATCTGTTGAGAAATAGAATAAAACCTCAAGACTTTTTCAGAAATAATTAGATACTTAGGGACCTTTATGAGTTCCAGAAGTAAACCCATGTGACCCTGTTCTATTTATTAAGACTGATGAACTCTTGTTAGTGTGTTTACCATTTCTCTCTTGCACTACCACTGTTTTACAAGCTGTCTAGAAGTTTGTAACTTTTATGCTACATATTTTTTTACCATCTGACTTTCATGATTTTTCCCATAAAATTTATTAGTTGTGGGAGTCTTAGAAATTCTAAACTACTTAATGGTTCTGACTGCATCCATTACAGTCTTTTCTTTTTTTTTGCCCCCCCCCCCCCCCCCCCCCCCAACATCTGTGTATTTATCTTCTGAAATTTACAAAACCTTTGTGACTAATCCCATAGGCTGACCAGCACACTGAAATCCTACCAGTGTTCATTGCTGCTAATTATTCTGGGTAAAGCTATGGGAATCAGGACCTTTCTTAATGAATTTGGGAAGGAACTGAAAATTTGACAATTTCGTTCACAGTCAAGACGATTACTTACCTCACCTTTGTGACTTCAGTTCAAGGTAAAACTTGTGTTCTGCATTGAGGTTGTGTCCACAAAACTGCTAAATTAATTTTGTTCCTTGTTCATTTAGACTGGGGAAGAGATAAGAGAGAAGGGACTGTGTTTGGCACTGCAGTATAACAAAAGCAGCTGTGTAATGTGGCACAAGTAGGGTATTAAATACGACATAATTGTGCTATTTCTATTGTGTCATTATATATCTGTCAGGGCTTTTGGCAGTCATTTTTTTTCTGAGTTTGAAATCCTTCTCATGTATTTTCAGTGGATATCAGTTAAAGTGTCCAGAAATCCCTCTGCAACCAATCAGTTTTTCTTCCTCTAAGTAACTGCCTTTAATTGATGGCTTGTTAAACTGAGTTAAGAAGCCATGGGGACCTCAACCTGCACTTTGTGGACACAGCCGTAACTTGACACAGAGTATGTGTCTGGAAAGTTTTAAGTGGCATGGCTACATCTAGATAATTTTTTTGTAATTAGAAATCTGTGTAATTGAAAAAATGATGAATTTTTAATTCTTCTGGTCAGGAATGTATCCTGTACCTCCATGGTTTGAAAATGTTATGTATGCCTGTTTTCTAATGACTGTTAAAGAAGAAACACATTAGCAACATTTCTTTTCTTTTTTTTTTTGTAATTGCAAAGACTCTTGCTTTTGAAGGCAGCTGAAACAGCCAGCGCTGTCTGGTGGTGTGAAAGAGATTTTTCTTGAGATACCAAAAAGTCCTACACTGAACCAAAAAACAATCCTCTGAAAAATCTATTCCTGCTTTTGCGTATCTTTGCCTTAAGTAGCCTATGTATCAGCAAATGTCTTGTTTGGGTGTCTTATTAAGTCACACACTGATATCCTTTTTGGTTTAAGAATTTCTGCAGTGTTATATGATGCAGACATTTCAGATTAGCAAAAATGATCTAGAAAAATAAAGATTATTGTATGTCAGCACAGGCTATTGGATTTCTTCCAGGATGTACCTTACATGAAATAGAACATAAAAGGAGTGTCCAAATTCTGGACTTCCTGCCAGGGATTTAAGGGCTACACATCCCAAATTTTAATAAACTGGCAAGATTTTACCCGTACAAAACTGCTGATGGCAGTTTTTGGATGAAAATGAAACTCTGAAAACCATAATCTTTGCATTCTGCTCAAACACTCTGCAGTTTTGCATTGCTGCAGGCAGCACTACAGAACTCAATAACATTCATGCTTGGAGTTATTGGTAGAGCCAAAGTGGTTAAATCTTTGCCATTGTGAGTTATTAGCTCTTCAGCTTTATCAAGCACTAATGTGATTACTTCCACCTGTATATTGTTCTTAAATGCTGAGAGCTTTTCTTTCATTAAAAAAAACCCCACCTTTTTTAAAAATGTATACATGTCAAAATCTGATAATCAATTGTTTAAGTACCATGACTAGAAATTTTTCCTTGGCAATATGGTAATAACAGACCTTTTCAAATTTCCAAGTGGTTCAGCAGAAGAAATTGGGATTGAAAGAAAAAAAGAATAGTGTGATGAATAAGAACAAATGGACTAAAGAAGAGCTGGGGTTTCTTAAATTTTGAAACAGAAGACTCTGAAGTGGGACTGCTGGGATATAAGAGGGAGGAGAAGGACTACAGTTAGCAAACAGCTATTCCTTTGGAAGTTTGGGGGTGATTTTCTTTTCACAAAAATCCATAGGGAAAATAGTATTTCTAACAAATTACATTAACATCTGTAGCTTTGATGGGTTTAGATCTTGCTGCCCACAGCTGGCCATCACACCTTGCCGCCAACCCTTGTGCATCAGTGGAGGTGGCAGAAGGTGCCCTTACCCTGGGTATCTGGCTTACCGTATCCAGCAGCCCATGAAATCTGCTTTTGCTATGCTTATGGACAGGTGTGACCGAAGTGTGGACCTACTGATTCATGGGCAAAGTGTTTGCATGTGCCACCACTGGCATGGTAACAGGAAGCTCTAGAGGGCTGAGGTGTGCTAGGGTGAGAGTCACGTAAACAGCAGCGGCTGGGGAGTATGTGCTCGGAACCCGAGGGTCAGCTATGTATCAAATTAAATTTAAGCAGAGAATGAGTGTTTCAGAAAATGCCTGCCAAAAATTGTTTACAGATTTATATTTCAATCATGTGATTTGCTTATGTAATTCTTCATGCTACCTTTGAGGACTCTGCATCCTGTTTTTCTTTAATCATGTATTTTACGGATTAAACAAAAATGATTCTTCTTTTTTTTTCCACTTTGCTTCTCTTCTCTGACAAGTTTTAATATGCCCAGGAAGCTCTCTATATTTGAAAAGAGTAGGGATCAGCCTGAAATTCTGCAGCTATCCCACACTAATTTATTAAAAGCAGTTGGTTTCTAATGGAGGTATACGAGAACAGAGTTGTAAGAAAGTTCTTTGAGTTGCATTTGTGCATGTGCGCAACTCTGCCAAGTTCTTTTCTAGCTGTAAACTTATTTTACCTTTTTAATTTCTTGAATTCTGTTTGGAGTATAATATTAAAACATTCAACCCCAAATTTGGCAAACATTCGTCAGTGTTTGCCAAAGTGTAACACGTTATGCTGGTTAGACTGAAAGATCTGTGCTTTGGGAACGGGAGAAATAAAAGTTCTAGTTTCACCTGTAACAAAGACTTCTCCCAAAGTACATCTTGTTTTGGGAAAAGGAGGGAATTCTCAGTTAAAGGATTTGCTTGCTAGAAACTGGAGCAGCAGGGACTGTGATTAAACAAATCAGGATTTTTAACTTGCCCTAAGGTCTTAAGCAAAAATGTAAGGTAAAGGCAACATAGTTTGCTTTTCAGAGGAACCTGTGGAGCAGCCTATGCCATAATGAATGAACCGATGAATGTTTTGCATTTCATTGGAGACCTGTTCTCGCTGTAAAGATTTCGGTAAGTCAGTTTGCCAATGTTACAGTTGAGGTAGTCTTATTTCGGAAGTGCATGTAGCTTAGAAAACTGATCAGGTTCATGTAACTGATCTGTATCTGTTTGTGATTCTACTCTCTCTACCTCCCACGAGTTGTACCTTTCTTGTGCAAATAAGCTGCCCCCACCGCCTCTGCTTGATCTCAACACTACAGATGTTTCTAATTAACTCTATTGTGACAGAGCAGGAGGATATAGTTACAGAGGTTGACAGGTCCCAGAGTCCTTGGAGGCACTGTTCTGTCACCTGACACATTCCTTGTGCTAACATCTTTTTGACACACTTTCCTAATTATTACAGCCAACCAGTACCTCTGTGTTTAATATGGAGAGTGTGGAATGATAATGTCTAAAAGCCAGCAAAGAATGCAGGCTTCTGAGAGCTGAAAGGTTTCAGTATCTGTTTTGTTGTTAAGAGGCATTGGTGCTGCTGTTATGCCCGCTTTCAGTTTTTTCTACATTGGTTTTATTTTTGCACCAAAATGCACTTAGCCTTTCTTAGCTGTTTAAGATCACAAATAACATATATGCCCCCCTCCCATCCTGCAGGGCTTCACACCCAGTAATTTATTAAAGCTTAATGACCCACAGGAAAGACTGTGCTAGTCTTGCATTTTTGGAAGATTTAGATCGCAAGGATCATTGGCAGCCAACCATTGGCATGCAAGTTACCATGGGCCATCTCGTTAGTATTGCAAATTTTAAGTGGTGATTGTGCTATGTGATGCACTTGCACCTGCCTCAGACTAGGTCAGAGATCCTTCAGGTGGAGAGTACTTGCATACACATGAGGAATCTCTTGTGCTAAATGAGCATGACTGTTCCTTGGTTCTGGGTGAACTCTGCATTTAAAGGCACCTGGAAGAGGTGGCCAGTGTTTGCTTGGAGGATATTGCACCTGCACCTGGAGATAGATGGATATCCTGGAAATGTCTTTAGCTTACTGTTTGGTACCGAACAAAAGTGAAAGTGTATGCACATTTTGTTAAAGCTAGGAGATACCTTTCCAATAAAGAAAGAATGATTCTTTCATAGAGTAGGAAATGAGAGCTGCCTGTCTAAGGAATTTAAGATTGGGAATCTCATTCTCTTAGATCTACCACTTGAGAATAAGAGTAATTATTTCCTATTGCTCTTCATGGAATACAGTTATAATTGCCTTACTGTAACAATGTTCACATTAACACTTAATTGTTAATGTCCTCCTAATTTGAGGAAATTATCACCTCTTCATATTTGATCACCAGCGAATCTTCTTACACTTGAAAGAGCATTTGAAATCCCTGAGTAAGGATATGACGTATCTTTAGCTGGGAGGCTATAATTTAGGTATATTTATTGACTTGAAAATTGTTTCTGTTGTTTTTCTGGGTAGTGAAACTTCTTTTAGAGGCTAAATTGCACTAACAAAATTGTTCATTGTGCAGAAACAGGAACACCTACGTAGTATACTCTAGTGTTGTTCACTGGCAGAGAAGTGCAGTGGCTTTCTTCATCTCATTTCTCCATTCAGTCTTGTGCTGAAAGATACATTAGTAAGGATGGAAAAAATTACACAGGGGCAAGGTCAGGCTGACAGTGGTAGCCTGCAGTTTTCTCCTTTCAGAGGGAGCATCATATTCCTCATCTTTTTTGAGGCAGTCTTGCTGTATTTTGGACCAGCTAGGGTGGAAGACTTGTGCCAAACTAGCACCGATTACAAATGGGTGACATCTTACAAGGTGTTTCCCTCTTCTATTTATTGTTTCAAAAGAACATTTGTAGAAAATATAGTTTGAGTCGTCCTCTTTAGCATGACAGAGGGGCATAGGAGGCTGGAAGGGTAGGGGGAAGAAAGATTAATAGGAAATTTCTTGACTGGAAAAACTCCTTTCTTCCCCTTATCTTCTGGCTGGAGAGGTCCCCTGGAGAGGGTGCTCTTCTGTTGTGCTCCTTTTTCATCAGGCTTCCTTCATTAGAAGGTTACCCCATAATAGGCCAAGATGGGAAAACTGCAAAAAGAACAGAGCTTTCTAGGACTGGGGAGAACAAGAAAGAAATGGAGAACAAAGGATAGGGGTGAACCACCCTTGCCTTAACTTGCTTCTGTCTGATTCCTTCCATTGTTAACTGCAGAGTAGCAGACATCATATTCTGAGGGTATTAACTTCATAGAAAAAACACCCATGTTTGTGTACTGGCTGTCTAAAGCCAGTGCTCTGTAATGCTATGAATACTAACATTCAGTTATATTTCAGCAATTCCTTTAGGCCCATTTTCACTCAATCGCTGAAGCACTCTGCAAGTGTGTTCTCTTTTGTTGGAGTACAAATGGTTAATCTTCAGTCATGTGGATTTTAGCATGTAATTTCAATTCTTAAATCTGTCAGAGCTGCTGATTCAAAGTTGGTTCCTAAAAACAAAATAACATGTGTGTAAAAGGGAGGAGGAGGAAAGGTTTTATAGTAGGACCCCAGGGAACCTCTTGCATTGTAGAAGCGTGATAGCTGAATAGTGGAGTATTTAAAAAACACCTTGAAAAAGTGAGCCCACTCCTCTAAATAATGTTGATTGGCACAATTATTATTCAGGAATGTCTGTGAAAGGATTGCTTCTAACATGAGCTGATATCTTATGAAACAATTTGTTGACAAGTGAAAAACTATAAAATTAATTTTCTTCTCTCATAAAAAAGCGATCATTAATTTGTTTTCTCATAAACATCCCCCCCTCTTTAAAGTACACACTTAAAATTTATTATTATTAAAATATTTTTTCTCTGCCTATAAAATATTGTTTAATTTTTTTTTATTATAAGTGTCTTGCCTGTTTTAATCTGTGTTATAATCCCATTTATTTCTTTTCTCCTAATTCTCAATGATTTTTAGTGTGCATCTGCCAAAACACTTTCTTCTAACATCCATACCAAATTATAATTTGTGCTGGTTTCATGACTGTGCAGGTGATTGTCACAGCACATGCTAGATGAATAAACTCTGCATGTCTGTGTGTGCGCATGTGAGAGCAATACATCCTAACAAAAGAGAAGTAATCCCCACTAAGAAATACTCAAAAGTAAGGGCTAGTGTGTGCAAGTTTGGCTTTCCATATTTGCGGTAACAGATCTAAGTGGGTCATAGAGTTTTATTTTGGTTATGCTTGGGCTTGTTTACTGCCCCTGACAAGGTATGTATGAACTCTTTAACAACTACAGAAAGTCTGACCTGAGATTTTCTACCATAGCATGTATGTGTGAGCACAGTTGTTCATTCCCTCACTGTACGCAACTTCTTTTTCTGTACTCCAGTTACGGTTTTCACAAGTGTTATTATAATCACAAGATACACAATGTGATCTGTTACACTCTCTGCAGCGGATGGTGTAGGAGGCAAGGGGTGCAAAGACCATGGCTATGCATTCCCACTCCGGGAATCTGGGAGGACTGTTTTGCTGTGACCTTGGTCTGTTTTTTCTCTACATTCTTTGCTGTCCCCAAGCTGTAAGACTGATGTGTTTGGACAAACTCATTTTGTTAAGTGGAAATCCCCTTAGAAAACTAGGAACAGAAATTGATGAGAACTCTACATGATAAAGTGTTCACTGAATTTTTTCCATAACCTATGATGAATTTACTTAGGAACAAAGTCTAATAATGACTTTGATTATCTGCTTCATATGCTTTCAGCTGGAATTGTCTGCATTCTTTCTATACTTACTGTGATAGGATAGTTAACAGCCTGGCTTGGCCAATGTGTTAAGCCATGTTTACAAAAAGAATACATCGATGATTTTCCTTTACTAGAAGTTTTTTTTTTTTTTCAGTTTTAAATAGCTCTCTTAAGAGAATCTTAAATATGTTGCATATCTCTCTTTTAAAAGAGGAGAAAGTAGCTAAAGAAGTTTTCAAGGGGATAGAAAGAGGGAGAGAGGGATATGGCAGTTCATTTCTGTCTAATTTTTAAGCCTATGAATGACTATGCTAGCCTATAGAAGTAATTACATCAGTAGAAGAAAGAGCTCTATTTTTAACAATGATTCCTTTGTTTAGGGGACACCCTAACTTGCCAGATCGCTTGCTTGCCCTGTAAAAATACCTGGTGGAAAGCAAAAATGTGTATTATAAAATGGTCACTGAAGAAAACATGGATTGGTTATGCTTGGGTCACAGGCACAAACCTTTGGAGTTGTTTTGCCCACAATTCTATGAATTGGCACCAAGAACAAAACAAAAGAGCTTTACATTCCCAACAGATACCATCCCTCGCTCAGGGGCACAGGCTGCCACGAAATGCCATCCCATTCCTGTTAAAAAAGAGAGCTTGGAATGAGAAGCAGTGAACTGTTCTCCAGATGTTTGTCTCTTTGATTTAACATTCCTTCGTTTGTGTGTGAGGCAGTTACCTGCAAAGTACAGTGTTTTATTTAATCCCAGGTTCTTTTGAATCAAGTAATAATTGAAAAATTGAGGAAAGAGATTTATTTCAGCTAAAGTTTGTTTCCGTTTGGTTGAGGAGATGTAACCTGCAGCAACTCTATGAATTCAGGGCAGCTGAGAGTGTGGTGGAAGTGGCTTGCTCTAATATCTCAGTCAAGAAGTTGAATATTATTATATGCCAGGCAGGGAATGGAAAGCTACAACATTTTAGGGATGAAGCCAGGGCCAAAATACCTCGTGGTAACTTGCTCCCGTGCAAGAGTGCCTCTTACTTGTCTCTCTGTGAAATTGTGTGTAATGAATTTCCTGTTGATGCTGTATCAGCAAGTAATTGCTTTTACTGTATCTTAAAAGCTTTTCATACTTTAAGTTCTTCAGTGGTCTTTACATTTTATGTATTGCTTTGAGTAACTTTCCTTCACACTTAAACCCCCTTCTGCTTCCAGCCTTTCTGAAAGTGGACCCTGCATAAGAAAATTACTGCTGTGCTTAGGTTTGCCAGCTAAACACTTCATTCGTAGATATATAGCTCAATAACTGCATCCTTTAAAACAGATCATGAGTTATGTACTGTTTGTAGCATTTTCAGACGAAAGTCTCTCACTCCCTTTCCTCTCCATATTGCTCCCTCCTGTTCTTCAAAAGGAAGAAGAAAATGGGATGTGGGAAGGTTTGTGGATTTATGTAAAACTATGTAAAATGTAATATTCAGGTGTTTGTGGGGAAACATATCCAGCTATATCATTTATAGATCAATTCTGTCAGGAGTTCTCTCAACCATATACTCTAGATCTAGTCATTCCATTGGTTATAGTTCCATTTTATACCAGTATTACATCCTTATGCTGTCTGCAGTGTTAAGCCCAAGTGATTTTATTTCTGAACACTTTTTTATAAATCATATTTTTAGCTTAATCTATTTTCTTGTTGCATAGTGATTTAAGAGGTATTCAGTCCATTTCTCGAATTTTGGCTGAGAAGAAGCTTTTGGCTTTTTTTGGAGAAGGGTCATACAGTTAAAAGCTACAATAAGTGTCAAAGATATAGAAAGAGAATCACTCCTTAAGGGAAGCAATTCAATATGAATACTTCCTTGCATTTGTTAAAAAAAAAAACGTGCTTTTTTTGTAGGCACAATATTAGTGTCCAGGTGTTTTGAATGAACTTCTTGGGTTATACTGTTTTCTGTTTTCACTTCCTTCAAGATGTTTTAGTGGAAAGAGAAGAGTTTTTCCATTTTGTAAAGGCTACTCTAAACATGTAAGAGCTTTAAAAGCACACATGAGACTCATCAGAAAAATCACAAGTAAAATTCCAGCCACTCAGATGCCGATTATTTTTTCTTTTTAGTAACATGCAGCCAAAAAGTAGAGATTTTGTGGAATCTTATTTAAGATAGCAGTAGAATTACCAATGACATTAATAGAAACAGGTTCAGACCTACAGTATTAATTGTTATCTCCTATGCAGCATTTTGGGTGGCTTGATTGGAACAAAGTTTACAGTTGAATTTACAATACTAACACCAGTTTAACAGTAGAGCAGGTATTTTGTTTTCTGTTTATTTCCTACAGTCTTCAATGCAAGCTTTGGTGTTTTGGCCAAAAGCTTACTGTGCACATCTAAAATGCTTGTATCTTAGTCTGTCTAACAACTGCGTGCAGTGAAGATCTTCAACACAAAGTACAGATATTGTAGTTTCATTGATGACCTGATACACTCAAGGTATATCAAGGCAAACCTAAAAAAGAATATTTTAAAAAGCTGCAGGAATTAATTGATTGAGAGGTTACTGTATGTAGGACACACCAGAATTTGTGTGACCTGAAGCAGAACATTCCTTTCAAGCTTTTTTTTTCAAAACCTCTTTGGTGAAGAATTCAGCACTCGGTTTAACTTTCTTAGGATGTAAAATATTGCAGGAGCCATTGCATAAGTCACATGGTTATTTAAAGATACTGCCTGTATTAGATAATAGACTTTTTTACAAATCAGCTTGACTAAATCAGTTCATCAGCTTATTGCTTTATTTGTTTAATGTCTATTGTGCTTTAAGGTGATTGTTACTGTGGTCTTTTGCATAAGAAGGCAGCCTCAATTCTGTAGTGGCTTACTAGGTGCTGCACTATTCAGCTACTGCAGCAGCTAATGCAATGGGATGGTGAGTGAGAAGTCAGTGTGGATTGCCTAGATGATTACCCAGCTGAGCAGCAAGTAGCTGGTGTGGTCCTAGCGTGGCCTAAGTCCTAGGTCCTTTCTGGGTGGCTCTGACTGGTGCAGGGGGTGAGGGGGAGAAGCAGCTCTCTGGTGTTGAAGCTGGGTTGGTCATAGTCAAGCCAGTTACACAGTGCTATACCACAAGCTGTGCTGGGCTGCAGGGCAGGGAGACTCATCAGGAACTGTGCTACCCTGGGCCATCATCAGTCCATTAGGTTGGGGGTTTCCTTCTGGAGGGGCAGAGAGGCTAAGCAATACCTCCAAGCATGAGCTGCCAAGGGGATAGTAGTTCTGGGGCAGAAAGCTAGCAAAAAGACACCTGTCCTGCATTCAAGTCTGTCTAATGTGTCTAAGACCTGAGAGGTTTATATGTCTGCTGAGCAGCTCTGGAGCCAGTGTAGGGCTGATGAAAGACTTGCAAATGCATAGCTAGGAGGACTTTATGAACCCAACTGAATATATTGAAGTAAAATATCCTTTGCTGCGTTACCCAGGCTTTTCTATTACCCATAGAATTTATTTGGTGACAGCAGTTGCCCAATTACCTTGAACAGCTCGAATAGTTAGTCAGAGGAAAATACTGTCTATGAGTATGTAAAAGGACTACATACTTGACTGAGAATAAATTGGTGTCCAGTGTGCATCGTCTGTGAGTTGGTCAGAAAGAAATTATGTAGTTTTCCATTCTCACTTTGAGTAATGGCACTGTCTGAGCTGTGAAGGATCTAGATAACTTGAAATTAAAGACTGAAGATATTCAGATGGAGCTGCTGCTTTATCTGGAGTGTTTCACACCAAATGAACAAGCTCTTTCAGAAGAACTTGAATTTAGCTGGTAATAAAGATATCCAGACAAGCTGGTTTCAGTTTTTAATTTGAAGTTATTAGAGTTAGTTATAAGAAGAATATGATTCAGAGTAGCTTTAAATACTACTTTTTGTGGTAAATGATTTCTTAAAAATGCAAAGGAAAGTTGTATTAAGAGTAGATGTTATTTTTTACATTTTTACTTTGGTGAATTATATGTTACTCAGTCAACTTTTCAAAAAATCACTCACGCTGGTATGCTTTCTGTATGACAGACTGCAACTGAACCTCATTATTCATACAGTATGTCTGTGTGTGATGTTACCAAATCAATTTGTGCTCCATCTATTTTGCACTTATGGATAGTTTGTGCTCTTTTATGAGCAGAAATAGTCAGCTGGCAATAGTAGAAGACAGAGCACAAAATGGATGGAGTCCACAACCTCTTCTTTGTGTGGCAGGTCATTCTTTCATCCACTATCAGTTTTTTCCTTGTCTCATCAGTATATACAAAGTAGATGCTAAGTCAAAAAGCACTCTTAGTTCTTTATAAATCAATCGTTTTACCTTGTAACAGGCAGAAAGTTAAATGAGGGTAGGGAAAGTTCTCTATCTTGTATGACTGGCAGGAAAGGGTCATGCCTAACAGTAATTGCTTATTGGATGTAATTCTGTTCAAAGGTATTGACTAGGCAGGCCAGTCTTCCCAGAGACTGGGCTACTGTAAAACAAAGCATAGGGTATTTCTTACATTGTTGAGATGCACTTCATAGCATGAGTGAAGGAGCAGTATGCTATATTAAGCTTGAAAGTAAGGAGAAAAAGAAATCTTGAAGGTGTCACTTGCTGGTCTATTGCTTGTGTTTAGGAATTCAGAAGTACATGCTATGTGATAATTTCATGTTCTTACTGTCCAGTTATCTCTGAATTTCATACTCTTACTGTCTTGATTTATCCCAGACAAGGGTTTTTTTCATGATTTGGAAATAAGATGACAACCGAAAAGGACAGGATATGAGAACAATCAGATGATGTCAGAATGACTCCTGCAGTTATGTGAGTACAGCTGGATACAGTGCAGGTACCGTTCCTCTCTGCCTTGTCTCTTTTGTGCTTTCCTTGTAAAGCACCTAGGTGTACTTATTGACCTTTGGCAGCTGATGCTATAAACGTATCTACTGTGTACAAATTCCAGTATAGTCCTTCACTGCCAGTTGTTACACACCTCTTTGATCCTTTCAGATACTGCATCCTTTCTCAGGAGTGGGCTTCACTGTCCCTCATTAAAAAAATGAAAAGTTCTTTTCTTTTTTCCCCTCACTGCCTGGAGAAACTTGCTCCCTGAAACTTTGTTTATTTCTAATTCTCAGCTGTGCAAAATGCACTGGGAATTGAATTACAAAGCTGATGTTACCTTGTGTTCTGCAAACTAGTTCCCTGAGGCATTTCATTGCTGTGCACACTTGAGACTTTACACTGTTGCAGCAGGGGTGTAAAGTGTCTAAGCAAAACATTATGCCATTATTAAAAACAAAATAATAACAAAAAAAAAAAAAAGGTTAAAAGGGGGAGAAACTCTTCCATCCAGGTTTCTAGGCAGAACTGCAAGTGCCACATATCCTGAGTGACGTGCCTTTGGCAAAGATATCCTGGAGCCCTGCTGCAGTCTGTGGTGAGGCAGCAGGGACTCCCCTGTGAGTCATCCTGCCCACCAAGCAGTGCTTTCTCCCCACTGGATTCCAGCCATAGTGCTAAAGCTACAGCCAGGGTGCAGGTGGCATAGAAGCAGGACGTATGCTGCTGCCCTGGGAGGGTTCCCCAGCCATGAAACAGGAAGTCAGCTGGAGTGGAGACTAGTTCCAGACATCACTTCTGGGCTGAAACACAGTGCAGAAGTAGGTGAAACTGTGCCTTGAATCCTGTGTTCAGTTGCAGTTGAGTTACTATCAATAGAGGTATTTAAATGATCTGTAGATGTGACACTAAGGGACATGGTTAAGTGGTGGACTTGGCAGGGCTAGGTTAACAGTTGGGCTCTATGATCTTGAAGGTCTTTTTCCATCCTAAATGATTTTATGATTCTATGGAGAAGGAAGAGATTGCTTTGGACTCCTTTTTACCATTGAGCCCTTGCCCAGCTGAATTGGATCAGTCACAGCAAGTTCTAGTCTTCCGTTAATATAATCTTATGCTCTAGTTTCTCATTGCTCCTTTTATGTATTATGATCACCTAATATGCATTCTGAATACTGTTTTGTTATTTCTCATATTCTCACCCATATTCTCCACTTTATATGGGGGCTTCTGCTTGTTGTGAAAGGAGCTGTCTTCTGTTACGTTGGCTCCTGAAGCTTCTGTTTAGAATTTATTGGGAGAGGAAGAAAATAAAATTGTGTGTTTCACTATTTTTAAATGTTTTTCTATGCATAAAAATACTAACTAAAAACCAGATTTGGGTGGACTAAAGGTATATAAGTTCATAAATTCGTGTTAAATTCATTCAGGGGATTTAGGGAAAATAGTTGCAAAAGGTGAACCAGTCGTTTCAGCATTAAAAAGGAAAATTTAAATTTTAAATTCTGTAAATTAAATTATAATAGTTAGGCTTTTTCCTTGCCCCAAACGCAAAAGTTATTTGCACAGGACTAATGCTTAGGTATTTATTCATCCTACACACTACAGATAGTTCCTTCCAGCTGATTCCTGTGGTGACTGCTTCAGAGAGGAAATAGTTTTGTGTAAGCCCCTGAATCTTCTGACTGTATGAATAGATTTGGGAGAAGTTCAGGTGGCAGAAGCTGCTCCTGGTGTTGGCAGGTCTCATGCCTGTGCAGATGCTCAGAATTCACTGAAAAAAAAGCCTGGGTGCTGAAACTGCAGGACTAGCAGATAAATCTGAAAGCTGGATTTTCTGCTTATCTAATCTTCCTGATTAGATATTTATGTGGCCTCCTAGTGTCCAGATGATTCAGCCATTAGTGGTTATTTTCTCACAGCAGTGAAGCACTGATATTTTTGCCATGGAAAACATGCGGTAGGACAGCATACAGGACATCTGATATGGGACATGCCCAACAGTGGATCCTGATGTTCAGGTCCCTAATCTACTGTTTCATACCTTGTCTTCTCTCACAGAGTTTACCAACCCACTATTTGATGTAAGCTGTAAAGGACAAGAATAAGTAATATTAAGGAAATAATGTAGATAGTCATAGTAAGGTCTAAATTTTAAGTGCTCTTCCAGTGTCTCAAAAATGCCTTGATGAGCTCCTCTTTTTAATGTTAAAATTGTGCAGACATTCACTTCTTTGCAGAGGAAAACAGGTCCCCTGCAATAGCAATCTCATTATGGTGCTGTGACACTGCATTCATCAGCTGTTGGGTCTCAGAGTAAAATGTAGTCGTGTGCTAAGTGGATGGGAGGTGCAGTCCTCAATGCATTCAAGTTTCTGATATGAAGTCTGTAGGTGTCCGGAAAGGCTTCTTTCCACTTGGTTGGTAAGTTGGGCAGAGACTTAAAAGCTGTTTTCTGTCACTTACCTTTCCTGCTGTGGGAGTCTGTTTAAGTCAAACAAGTTCTAGAGGATGCTGTCTTGATGGAAAATAACAGAGACTTGAGTTGTTAAAGCCTTAGACCAAAACAGAAAAGAGTGTTGAAATGCCTCCATCCTAAGATTAGGACACTGTATCTTACAGCCTTTAGCTGTAAATGGTGAAATAGTAGGACTCAGTGCAGATTTTCTGCTGTCAATGAAAATGTTTGTTGCTGACCTGCAAAATCCTTCAGAGCAGGCTGGAAACAAATATGAGAACAGTTTTGTAGATACTAGATGTAACCCTGCTGGCCCTTTAAACCATCTCTGCAGAATGTCTATTGGTAATGAAAATCCGTCCTTACTGACAGGGGGGATTTACACTGCAAAAACTTAAGTTATTTCCTGAAGTTGTAATAAGTCAGTGAGAAGGATCGTGAGGCCCTGCTTTCGTGGTCTGTATTCATACTGAAAATCAAGATCAAGCGAGCTTTTGCCCTTCTGCTCCACGGAAGGTTGCAGTCCTCCCTGAGCTCACCTTAGGACCACGATCCTTCTGGCTTTTTGGGTTTTAAGAAGGAGGTGTCAGAAAAGTTACCACAGGGATAACTGGCTTGTGGCAGCCAAGCATTCATAGTGACGTCACTTCTTGATCTTTCGATGTCAGCTCTTCCTATCATTGTGAAGCAGAATTCACCAAGCGTTGGATTGTTAACCCCCTAATAGGGAATGTGAGCTGGGATTAGACTGTCATAAGACAGGTTAGTTTTACCCTACTGATGGTGTGCTGTTGCAATGGTAATCCTGCTCAGTATGAGAGGAACCACAGGTTCAGCCCCCTGGTGCATGCGCTTGGCTGAGGAGCCACTAGTGTAAGGCTATCATCTGCGGGCTTATGACTGAACGCCTCTAAGTATCCCACCTAGACGCTTGTTGTGCTGTTGCATCATTGGGCGTGTGTGATTGACCCAGGAGATGACAGTCTTGTTCAGAATGCGTGGGTAAAGTTTTTCCCGAATCTTCGTTAGTGAAGACAGGCCTTCCTCATAGGAGAAGGAAAACTCCTATCTTCAAACCTGGGCTGATGGAGCTCGTCTAGCCTTGTGAGGTCTTCCATCAGAGAAGGACACTGTTACAAAACCTACGACCTGAGGACTTTGCTGTCACCGTCCTAGCTAACTAGGCCATGGCCGTTAAACCTGAGGTGTAAAGGGTGGGGCCAGTTCTGCACAAGCTGTGCCTCACCTAACAAATCCACGGCGCAGGCTGGAAGGGCTCACTCTCACTTGTCTGTATGGATGGGCGAGGGTCGAAACGGCAGATGACAAGGTGCATGGGAAGCTGCAGATCCAACCTTGCATGGGGGCGGACCAGCGCATGGGTAGCTTGAGATCGCTCAGGAGATGTCAGTCCTGGGCGGACGCTCCCTGATTGCCTAAGCACCCTTTTCCAACCAGATTTGCATATCCCACTTGCCCTTGGTCATCGTACTTATAGTAAGCGTGGTTAAAGCCCTTCCCAAATCTTTGCTTGCAAAGCCAAGCCATCAATAAGTCAGCGATGAAGGCAACTCTTCTGCACAGACCCTCGTATGAGACTGCTTTTAGGTCACTGGTGGCTTGGTTATGCTCATAGGAATGTATGTTCACATTGAGGTTTTTACTGTTTTTTCCAAGAGGATGTTGAAATTTTCTGCAGTCTTAATGGACACTTAAAGGTCTGGGACATGTCTTTTAGCTGAAGCAGGCATTCATGAGATGCTGCTACTGTTAAGAACCTTGAAAGCAGTGTAACTTCATGCTCTGCTTGCTCAGACAAACCCTTGGTGGCTACAAGGCAGTTCTGAGAGCAGCTGGCTCTTTTGTCTGTATTGTTACTGTGTACTGTGTGTTATTGCGCACTGCTTTTGGGGGGATGGGGGAGGCCTTTAGCCCAGAGACTAATTTTTGGACTCAAGGAGAAAGCTACAAAAAATTTTACAGAAGAGGTCCACTGGTGGCTGTGTGGAGACTTGGGAACCAGGTGATAGACACAGGAGCAAGATCCTGAGCTGGCTCAGATTCTGGCAGTGGCCAGACTTTGTGGTAACATAGACAATGCCTTTGACTACTGCTGTCAGTCACATCAGTGTAAACCAGCAGGCATCAGCAAAGTTAATAAATGAAAAAAAGCAGTGCAATCAAAAGTGGATTTAATTAGCTATTGGTTCTAATTACAGTGCTCTTTTGTGCCTTACTAGATTTTGTATCAGAAGAGGAGTTGGAGTTTATATTATATGTAAGCATATATAGCTATATTTATATGTATATAAACATACATATATATGTTTACCAAGGTAAGGTATAGGAAGTATATGTATATATATGCATTAAAAATGGACTGAAAATCCCGCTAGCAGAACAAAATGTTGCCCATAAAATCTACATGCTGAAGACTCGAAACTGGAGGTTCTGATTCAGTAGGTCAGTGTTGTCATCTATTATAGGAGCTGGGATGCCAATGTTAACAAGAATGCTAGTTTTACAGTTCGTTAGCAGTCTTGGTGAAGCGAGCAGCTCATACTGAGCCATCTGAAAAAGTTTCTGTTTCTAGAATATTCTGAGCCCTGACTACAATGTTGAGGAGAGACAGCTGATGTTTTGTCAGTCCTTGTTTGAATGGAGGGAGTTGGAGTTGAGAAAAAGATCTGCTCATTCAGTACTTGTACATCATTCTGAGACTAGGGATGGTTATTGTTTCAAGACAGTTTCTATTTGGCAAAGACTTATAGTCTCCTGACACATAGAGGATCTGTAAACTAGGTCTGGAGTAAGCTCTTTCACACATTTACTCATTCCTTCTTTGGTTAAATGATTTCCAGCAAGACACTCCCTGGATAAAACCCATTGGCAGTGGGCTCAGATACGCACAGCTAGCTTAATTCTTGCTTATCCTGACATGAAGAATGTAAAAAATGTGTCAGCTTTCAAGGGTCAGAGGCTAAAATATGGATGTGTTTATTGCATATTTCGGTTGTCGTTTTAATAGACAGTTTGACACATTCTTTCGGTGAACTTTCTGGAAGACAAATGGCTCGAAATGGACACAGGAGAAATCGCTCTTGTCAGGATTCCCATACATGTAATTACCTTCAGGTGTCAAGTGTACTTAGTGGCTGTTGATTTTCATTTTTTTTTTGCTGTTCAGACATTTATACCCGTCCGTAAGGTATTAATTTTTTTCAATGTAGACATTCTTAAAGGGAGGATGTGAAATATCAGTTGTTTCAGACTTTGCTTTCCCTTAGGAAATGCCTCATATCACATTGTAGATAAGCCTTTTGAAGACACACTTTTGGTTTGCTTTTTTCAGGCATGCCTAAATCTCCTTGCATAACTTAAGCATTGAAAGATGTTCTTAAGCTTTTCTTCTATGTGTAGGATAGCTAGATTGTTTTGAAAAACTGTTTTGAGCTACTTTGTTCCTTTGCTTTTAAGCTTTTTTTGTGTGATATGCTGAACAGTTTTTGGAAGTCATTAGATTGGCTAATCTACTATGGTACAAAAAAAGCGGCAAGATGTGCTTCCTAAAATTACGAGCCTGGGAATGTAATTGTCAATACATGTTACTCTGTATTAAAATGAATATTCAAATTTTTTACAGCACCACGCAACTAATGGAAGGATGAAATGATTGTAGTCAAAAATCAAAAGTCTCAGAATACAGAAGAGAGCACTACCAAGAAAATGTAGTATGAAATCTACTTTGAATATGACTAGCTTGAAGTTTTTCTGGTGACTGGGAATGTAAATAATGTACCAGAAAAGTGGGAGAGATGACATAGTCAGTTACAGAAAGAAAAATGGATGTTTTATTGTGGATGGACATATTTAGAGAAAATCATTCAAGACACTGCTAAAAAAGAATTCAAATTAATCTGTGTCACATGTAGTCAGATTTCAATAGTTTAATTGAACATTAGATAAACTTTTGCTAATTCAGGGACTCCTAAAATTTCACGTCTTGTTTTTCAGTCCCAGCATTTAACTGGTTCTCCAAATCCAAGAAAAACTAGAAATCAGTGTATTTTTTTTTAGTCTGTGTAAGTGAAGCCTCAACATGACAGAAGTAGAATGTTCAAGCTAATTACAAAAGGAATTATTGGCTTTGTTCATATAGGAACTCCTTTAATATTTGCAAGAGTGGTTTAATGATGTGATCTGGCATTCATTCTGCACTGCATCATCATCAAACAAACAACCAAAAAAAAAAAGAAGGCCTTGGTGTTTTTTTGCCTAAGGCCTGCTGAAAGCTGATTATTCTTCTAATCAGAATCATCACAATCAAGGCAGACAATTAGCTAGGTTAGGTCTCTGCTGATTTCTCCTCTGGCCCTGAGCATCAGATGGCCTTGAGCACTCTTGAATTTCAACAAGTTTTTCAGTAATACCTGTTTTGCTTCACCTGTTGTCATTAAGACCCTCTTTTCTTCTATTGAAGTGCTTAGTTGTGTGTATGCTTATTCATATTACACTGATCCCAAAGGCATTAGCTGCCCTTCAGAAGAGAAAGCTCAGTAGCCTAGACAATAAATACAGAGTTTAAGTTTCTAGTGAGCAGTATAAAATTGTAGACATTATTTTGATATACCATGTGTTTGTGAGTGTGCAGCTAATCCTGTATTTTTATCAGTAACATTATTTTCAGACATATGTTAAATAAGCTATGTAAGCGAATATACAACTTGGGCATATCGTGGTGAACCTTTGTGTTTGTAAATGGCAACATACTCCTCCTGTCAGCAGCCTGCTTCAGTTATTAATTCTGGTTTTCTGCTATTATTTTTGCACACAGCGGATGCTGTTCTGCTTAGCTGGAGTTTATCTACCTGAATGGCATAGTTGATATCTAAATGAACTAAATATTATACTTAGTAGGCCTGATTCTGTTCCTATTCATCCCACATATTTATGTGCTGAAGCAAGGGAGCTGCTCCCTATTTTGCCCTATTGCAGAAGAAAGTGAAACTTGATGCAGTAGCTCTTGTGGGATGGACAGTTTTGTCTACAGATCATGTGTAACTGAAGTAAATGGCAAGCTATCACGTTAACTTGATCTTCCCTTTTCTCTCCTGTATTCTTAGAAATCTTAATGACTCAATAATGCTTTTCTTTCTTCAGTTTCTAGTCTCCTTTTGCATAGTGTGTGGTTTAGTATTGTTAAAAAATGAAATTAGCCCAATATATTTAAAATATAAAAGGCATGTTTAGCTTTTCTTTAACATAAGCAAAAGAAAAGGTAGAGCACAGAAGGTGACTGAACTGGTAATTCCTTTCAACACCCATCATGATGCTCTGAAGCTTGCTGGTAATATTAATGTCAGTGTCATAATATTTCTGTAGTATGAAAATTAGTATGGAGTGACAAGTTTTTAGAGATTTTTTTTTTTCTTTTTCACAATATGGATTCCTTCAGTTACTGAGTAGAAGAATTGCTTCTTGGGACAGATGAAGTTTTACACCTAATTTAATGCATTCTTTAAAGTAATTATTCATATCAAGATGATTTTTTTTCCTGTGTTTCTTGATGGAAGAGCACAGCTTAAGTGGCTGGTTTTTAGCTGTGTGATCTTGCTACCACTGCAAACAAGATTTTGAGGACAGAAGCTGGTTTTTACAGTGTTAGGCAGCAGTGTGAAGATACTTGAATTTTATCTGCTTTGGAGAATTTTAACAGCAACATTCAGTAGATAAAGAAAAACTGATTTAAAGATATAGCAATGAGTGAAACAACATTTAGCCAATCAACCCCAACATGTTAAGAAGTCATCTTCTCTGTTGTGCTGTACTGGGAAACAATTTCTGTGTTTCAGGTTGAGAAGTTTGAAATAATTGGTTTTGAAGGGAAGAACAGGTTTCAATGAGCCTTAATAGAAGTTTACTCATTTGTAATGCATTTACAAGACTAGATGTTCCATACCCTGTGTGTTATGAGCACAAGCATTTAAACAGACTGTGTTTCTATGTCTGTACTGTGTTATGTACACACGTACATAACTGATACTAACCACTGAAGCCAATTTAGTCTCTTGCTGTCTGCGTATTTAATCAAGAGCATCATCTCAGCACATAAGAGCAAGAAAATGACATGGGTGAAGTGAATTAAGCTTTAATGTTTGAACACATAGGAATTACATGCCACCACCTACATTCAGGTCACTGGTTAGATTGATGGTAGTGTATTGATAAAGTCTTGGGTTGTTTTTCATCTTGCTTAACGTAAGGATAGTGGTGGTGATGTCATGACCTTCTAATGGACCAAGGAACCATATTTAAAACATTAATCCTGGTAAGAATTTTTTCTTTTGTGCAATAAAAGCTGCCCACTCATTAAAGTAAAAGCTTTTTAACCCTTTCTGTCTGTGGATTAAGAGTCAAGTATTGACTGCAATGATACCTGTAGTTCAGTTTCCCGGAGTAGAATGATTAAATGAGAGTCATAACAGGAATTACTGTAATAATATTGGTAATGAATGATTCTTAGTATGAAGTTATTCGTTACCATGTTTCATATCATAAAGTGCTGTGTTCACACATTCTTCTTTGGCTGAGGTAGTTTTCTTCTGACATCAGCATAATAATGAATAATTTTATACCCATGTGTAGACCACGCAGATTCACTGTTTTGTTGAATGCTTTCTGCACAGTTAGGCCTCGATGCAGGAAAACATTTAACCATGTACCTAAATCCTTCAGCTTAGTATGTGTTTAATTCTAAAGCATCAGTTTAATTGCTGTCTTGAACAGAGCTGCTTATTAGAATAGAGGCTCTTAATAGTCAAATATTTGTAACTTTTTGGGAACTTTGGAGCTGCTGTGTCGGGATGTATTTTTTACATCAGTCACAGCTATTATTTAAATAAAGAAAAAATATTCATGTGCTGTTACAGAATGCTTACAGACTATTCTGTAATCTAACAAAAGGTGTCTTAAAGTAAATTTAACTGCATTTAAATGCCTGAGTTAAAACATACCATAAAAGGTGTAAGTAAGGGTCAAAAATGCACTAAAAAGCTGAAGATATATGGTCATTAACAGAACTAGTTCATAAACAAAGGCAAAATAACTGAAATGGAAAAATAAACCCAACCCAAAACCAGTTAAACAGCTTCATTCAGCACCTCAGGAAAAAGTCTAGTAGTTTAGCAAAAAGCAGTAATTTTCTATTGCCTTTTTTCTGTCTGTAATCCAAGGAACTGTTAACCTTTTGTAAAGGATTTGGAAGGTGGAGGCTGCTTTGTTTCTTAGATGTAAAAGCTAAAGTAGGTGGACACATTTCTATAATTCATTAGTGTCTTAATTAAAACTTATTTTTAATAGATCTAAAACCATTGTATTTCCTTTGACATATTTAATGTACAACATAATTAAAGTGGGTTGGGGATTTTTTTGTTGTTTTGGTTTGTTTTGCTTTTTCATTTCATTGATGAAATGAAATGTTAGGAAAACAAAGCAAATGACCTCTACCTGTTCAGCATGTTATTTGCAACTTTGGTGGATACCAAAGCCTTAAATTACCTTTTGCTCCTGGGAGCTTGGAAGGCATGATTTAGAAGATTTTTCATTTGAGGGAAGGAAGTAGAGGTCTCTACATATGTTTCTTGCCATGTGGGAAGAAAAAGCTGGTGTAAACAAAGTTGCTGTCTTATGTTTGCTTCACTGTGAAAATTACTGCAACACATCTTTGGGCATAGATAACTTCTCGACAACCTCACAGAGCAAGCCTGAGCAGTGGAATAGTGTTCCTGCAGAAATGACCATCTGAACAGGAAATATGCATCCTTAAAAAAACAGGGCAAACTGAGAAATATAAAAGTCTAAGACATCTTTTAAGTGCAATGAACGACTTCTCAGTTGTATCATTTTTGTTGAGTCAGAATGTACAAGATGAAAGGACAGATCTTGAAGTCTGTATTCTGTTACAGTCAATCCTTAGCTAAACTTGTGTTGCAGACAGTAGAAAAGTAGGCAGTCTTCATTTGTCTAGGCTTTTTTATGTGGCAGCTTCGTTGAAGAGCTGGTGAGATGCACTGAAACAGAGATCTAATGGATTCTTTAACTTAAGTGTTTATTTTGATTAAAATTATGAACTGGGATAATAAAAATTTGCTTTTTCTCCAATAAGTAAATTTGCCGTCACAAAATCTTATCTTTGAGGGGTTGATGAGGTACATTCTTGCCTCTGACTGCTAGAGGTAGGAAAGGTGAAAACGCTCAATTAATAAACTTTTGAAGATGATTGATTGCATTTGGTTAGACATTTGTAATCGGCTGTATCGTTTATTATCACTCTTCTTGTAAACAGTGCAGCATCACAGATTATAAATTACTTTCTTAGCTATGCAATTCAAAATACAAATTGCATCTGTAGTAGAAAGGTGTGTCTTAGGTGTCAGGCTCAGAAATGCAGGGAGAGGAGCAGGAACCAAACTGTACAACTCAGTGTCCACAGACTGTAGTACATCAAATTCCAAAAGTTTCCAGGAATTCAAAAAATTATCAAAGCAACCGATGAAGGAAAAAGGAGACTGGCTTCAGCCAGTTATTCTGGATTCACAGTGTGGATAGAGACTCCAAACACAAATCTCAGGCTGCCTGTAGTATCTGATTGGGTCTGTTACCTTTCAGATTGTATCTTCAACACTGTAAATCTAAATGATGCTTTTGACAGAATAGTAACTCTTCCTTTACCTTCCCCTCCTTCCTGTCTTCATACATCTCTGCAAGTTAAATGGCCACGGCAATGAAAATCATTAGCCAGGTAGCGTCTGCAGTCATAGGGATTAAAGCTATCAGAGCTGGGACAGCTGAGAATGAGAGCCTGAACTCTTTGGTAGCACTTCTATGACATGTTGTACCCCTTTATCACCCTTATCATTCACAGCATGACTATGTCACTGAAGCCCCAAGATGTAACGAGTGCTTTGCTTTAGAGGCTGCAATAAAACAGAAATAATAAGAGATCAGGTGAAAGTAATTTGTGTCAGCTTTGAGCAAATTTTACAAATGCAGGGTCTGATGCATTCTTAATAAGCAGAATGAAAAATGTCCAGCTTATCAATTAGAAGGTGCAGAATGATGAGAAGTTAAGTGGGTGAGGGTCTTGCAGTACTTGAGAATCTCTGGAGTACTCAGATTTATAGGTGGGAAACAAATGTTGATTTGTTTATTCCTGCCTTCATAGAAAGGGAGCATTTAGTTTGTATTTTTTAATGTTTGAATTATCATTGAACATATATCTTTCTGTAGTGCCAACTATAAAAAGTCAATACAGGACCCAGCTGTACAAATATACACAGTTATGAGTGTAATAGGGAAGTGATTAACAGTAAGTAAACACATTTTTGCAGAATTTATTTCTTAAAGAGCTTTTAAGCATAAAACCAAATAAAAGATGCCTGTACTTTAAATTTAACATCATTGTTAACTGTTATGATGTAACTGAAATTTTTCTTTAGCAATAACATCAGAAGATATTTCAAGTCTTTGGATTTAATGGAATTAACACAACATATGCCATTCAAAGAACTCTTGCATTTTAAATAGGACATAAGCCTTTTACTACTGAAACTTACTCTTTTCCTCCTGTGTTTTGCATTCTTATTTTGCCATGATCCTGCTAGTAGAAGCCTCCTTCTGAATGTAGGTTTTCCTTACTTTGGAAAGTATGTGTTTCAGTCAAGGCACATTAAGATGTTTTCAATAACCATTTTTTACTAAGAACCAAACCAACAGCAATAACCCCCCCGCCCCTCCCCCCCCCAAAAAAAAACCAAAACAAACAAACCCAAGAAAAACCAACCCAAACCTGAGCTTTTTTTTTTTTTTTTTTCCCCAGAAAGCTAAGACTTTTACTATACTGGTTTTTAGGAGGTTTCTTGGTTCAGGAAGTTAAGAGAATTAAAAGGTTGTAAGTGGTCACCTACAGGATAGCTGCAAACTTTCATAGCACAGGAAGAATGAAGTATGAGACCAAAGACCATGTCATCAGTGTTCTAAAGCTTGGCCTGTTCTATTTAAGGACAGTTTCCAGGTCAATTGCCTATGTATGGGCAGATACCTCTGGCATTTCAAAAGGTCTACTTTTTATATTAGCACAGAATAATTATCATGAGTTTGGTATCTTTTAGTGATTTTTTGTGTTCTGGCCAAACATTCTTTGACTCTTCAGAGTGCTTAATAATTATTTTCTTTGAAAATCTAGATGCTAACTCAAACTGATTTCATGTTTCTTCCCATGTTCTAGTTCCCATAGTAGATCACTTGACTCATTTAAATAGTCAGTATGAAGTACCAGATACAATGGTAACTGATCAGAATCTTGTTATTTAGCAAGAAAAAATGCAGCCATCCAAATAGGAAGGCACAATGTCTCTCTTGTACCGTTGGCTGATAAGAAGAGGTAAAGGCATGAGATTCTTCATGGAGACAAGCGATGTAAAACTGATTCTTTTTCTCATGAAGTCCAGCTTAATACACTTCCGTGCTTTCTGATTTTAATTTGTTTGGAGTTTTTGCTTCTGACACCTCCAAGTAGTATAAAGAATCTCCCAGGTGAGGAGGGCGTAGCGGGAATAAAAGGGGAAGGCAGATACATGTGAAATGAAATGCAGGGAAATCACTCAGCTCTCTCAAGAAATGTGATAGGCTCTTGAAGACAGTTGTGAAACAGTAATTTGAAGTCCGGTGAACTCTTTCAAGTGCAGGAGCCTGATTCTGCTCAGCTGTGTAATTGTGGTGGAAAGGAGCCAGCCAAAGGCAGAGACCTGGGAGCAACCTTTAGGGAGGCCTGTTCCAGAAGAGTGGGTGGAGAGTAAAATGAAGGTTGCAAATGATAAGTTTCTCTGCCTGATTGATAATGAACTAGTAGTAATAAGTAGCCTTATTATAGTAATAACTTTCCCATAGAAACCCAATGATTGTGGAGAAGCTTTAACTGAAGCCTTAACTGAGTGTGTGTGACCACATCTTATTTTGATCAGCTGTAGCACAGCAAAGCTATGTAATTATCATAATCTAACAATTAGCCTGGCATCCTTTCCCAGTGTTTAATTACTCCAATAAATGCTAATTGAATTGAGGACTTAATGACAAGAGAATAAGTTTCTTTCTGTATTGTGTACTTAACTTGCAGTCATTTCTAGGCATAGTTGTTGAAAACTGTTTTTTTTTGAACAACAGCCTTGATTACTTGTTTCTCTTCTGTTTTGTCAGTCAGTATTTTTTTTTCTTACATAATGTTTTCTCATGGTGTTTTGAACTTGTATTAACTCGTGAAACTGTAACCTAAGGACTAAAAGGTCATAGACAGCTCCTTTATATTGCAGGGTTTTTTTGTTTGCTTGCTCAGGCTAGCAATACCCTGCTAGAGACCTAAAATGTCACTGACTTGCTACCATTAGCAAACCCACTTCTCTTAGCATCTGGAAAATGTTTCGTTTTCTTTTGGTTTGAAGAGGGCTAAAATTAAAACAGATCTTTGATTACTTCATTGTTTGTGCATCAGAATCGTTGTTGATGTCAGCAGAGCTATGGGAACAGAGTTTAGGAAGAGCAGAGAAGCGTTAAAGAGGTTATTTTTGCATAGCACAGAAATAACATTTTTAAATTTATCTGCAGTAAAATGGTACACTTAATCCCACAACCCCTCAGATAATTAACAACCACAAGATTTCCCCCATCACACATAACAGCTTTAAATTAGTTGAAATGAGGGGGCTTGGACTGTCTAAAAGAGTAATGAGTTACGCTGTTGTGTTCCAGGCACAGCATGTGAGTAGGACTTGGGATGGTCTAATGCACTATACTTGCCACCTGAACAGGGGCAAAAAGCTATGAGTAAGCTCACTGGTGTGGAATGGTAAATAACTGATATCACCACATCCTAAGAGCAACTAAAATGTTGTCCTTTTAAAGAATGTTAACGTTTCCTGAAAATTTTGGGGGTTTGTGTATTACTGCATATACAAATATGTACTTTATATTCATCTCTCTGTTATTAATAATTTAAGCAAATAAGTTTCACAACTAGATAACAGAAATAAACATAATTTTCAACCTATTTCTGAAGCTTTTCCTGAGTCTAGAGCATTTGTAAGAGATGTTTCTGTTGTCTAATAACATTTAATCTACGGTGAGTCAGTTATTGGGATACATACAGGATCTTTTCACCTAGCTTCTTTTCTCATGATACTTTTAGGATTGTACTTCTCTCTGAGACCTGTCTCCATTAAATTTAATTAAAACTGGCTTAGTGGCCATAAAAGTTAAAAAAAAACCTCAAAGCAGTAAAAGTAAAAAAAGGAGGAGCTGATTGACCAACAGTTACTGGGGTATGTATGTGCTGCTCACAGAAGCCTTTTCTCCTTAGGAAACAGGACCAGTAATTTTTTGCCGTATTGTTTCTGAAGAGCTATGGGTAATAGTGTTTTGTATTTAACCCAAGAATGAATGCATTCAGAGAATTTAGTTGATGTTGCTTTGCATTTCAGATTATCATTTGAGAGCAAGGCAGCTGGTATAAGGCATTTAGCGGTGGTAGTGTCCTCTGTAAATTGATGTTATAGGCTGCTCAGGCTCCAGGCAGCAGAATTTGCATCTGATCCCTTCTGATGCCATACTGAAGACCAGAATTTCAAAATTCATTGTCAGAGCAGGTATATGAAGTCTTCTCTTGCTCACAGTGAAGCCTTGTCACATTCATTTCACAGAACATACTCCAGATAAAGAAAGGTTGACATAGTAGAAGGAAAATTTTCCAGTACACTTATCTTGAAGTAGAGCATCCGGTGTGTTGATTTTACAGAAGGGTGATGGAATATAACTAACCAGATTTGTATGGGAAGCAACAAGCAGAAGTTACTGCAATTTTTCATCTATCTAAATGATAATGGGCAATTAGTGTTATTTGCTCTTCTTAAACTGGATTTTTATAGTGTTTATTCCAAGAAAGGAAGAAAGAAAGAAACAAAAACCAAACAAAACTGTTGCTGTATTCTAAATCTCTGCTTAAATAAATAGTCATTTTTTTCAGTGACCAGCAAAGTTATTAAATTCAAGATAAGCCACAGATGCTTCAGAACTTAAAATTATGAAGAGAAGCATGCACACAGTCTGTGTACTTGTGCTAATGGATAAACGGAATACAGAAGGCATTAATTACTCTGCAAATGTTTTGCTAGTCTTGTGTTTCTGTGGTTAAAATTACCATGAAGTTCTTTCTCTGAGTTCTGAATACCTGACCATTTCATCAGTGGCAGCTGAGCCAGACACAGAAACATTTGTTTGACTGTCTTTACTGGAAGCAGTATGCAAGTTTGCATAGCAAGATGATGTTTGTTGCTTATGGAAATGTTTAGGTTTAGAAGCTACATAACTATCTGTCTCTGTCTTCAAAATGGCTTTTACAGCCCTGCCACCTAATAGCTAGCTTTGTACTATACACATTTCCAAGACACTCTTTGAATGCTATCTGACAAAAAACAAAGGTTAATTACCTTTGAAGAATGTCTCTGTGTTTGCTGTGTTTAAGCCAGAGTGCACAGGTAGGAATGTCATTATTTGCAGAAGGCCTGTAAGATCCTGTCAGGCTTTTGAAGAAGTCTTTTTGGTTGGTTTATACCAGCACACAATGTTCTGTTACATAAAATCTAGATAGGACTTGTAATGAGATTTATATAAAGATCCTGATTATCACGTGATTCCAGAAGGATGTGGGAGTGCAAATGAAGATCTACCAGAAGAGGATGAAGACCTAGCTGAGTAAAGGAAAGGTACATCAGTAACATTATTAGAGAGAGCAGGAAATCAAGTTTTCTGGAAAAAGAAACAAACTTATTAAACCTTAAGTGTAGTCAACAGGATATCTGTTATACCTGTGTATTTGTTAATGGATTCTACCTTCCCTTCATATGTTGTGTTCCTTAGCATATATAGGTGGCTAAACATTGATAAATGCTTTAATTTGAAGTGGAACTTTTGTTTCACTCCAGTACCTGACAATACACTACTAATAAAAGATTTTCAGCTTGTGAATGTTAAGTGTTTTCCTCTCAGATGTGTGTTTAAAATTCTTGGAAATGTATTTCTGAAGTGTTTCCTTTAAAAGCTTTGAGGAGTCTCAGCTGATAATTTTTTTTGCGAGGTACTCATGGCCATCCCTTGCCTTTCTGATCAGGTTAGAGGCCTTTGTGTTTCCTCTTTGGGAAGCTAAATGCAGCACGCTGCCTTGCAGCTGGGGAAGTAAGAATGGTCTCAGTTCATTCCAAGAGGCATGCTGGAGATACTAGACTTTTTTTGAAAAATAAAATTAGTTCTACATCTCTTCAGTACACTTGCTGAGGTTTTGATTACTGACTTTTGTAAGGTATTACAAGAGGGGAAATAAATACCTGATTGCTGCTTCTTAGTTGGCTAATAACCTTTTTTCAGTATTGCTCTTACTATATGGAGTGAAGTGTCTGCACTCAGAGCTGCTTGGTACGTGTTTTCCCCGCAGCAGGTTCACTGCTGTGCCAGCAATTCAGCTAAAGGCCAGTTTAGGTCACTTAAAATAGGCACCATCTTCTCCAGTCTTAGACGCATAAATGTAAACACCTTCTGGCTATGGGGAATGACTGTGGAATGAAAATGTTGAGAGAGCTGGAAAGGAAGGACACTGTTATAAAAAGGACTTGATTGTATGCTTCATCCTCAGACCTTTTTGCAGGCAATTCTTGCTTCTTACTTTCCATGTTTCTGACAAGGCAGTGGTCACACAACTGTGCCAGCACTTAAGAAATCGAAAATAAAAATGAATCCACTAAAATGTGAGTGGTCAAAAGGGTTGGTTGTGGTGTGGTTTTGTTTGTTAACAAAAATATAATAGGGGACTTTGTCAGGGGGAGTCAGATGAGCCGTTTGTGTGCACTATTGGGTAGAACAGCTCACCTGGTGCAGAGTGCAAATTTGATTCCACTGATAACAGGGGTTTAAGATGTGATCATAAATGTCATTTTCTGTCTCTCTGTATTTATCATATCCATTATTATAGCCTGTGCAGTTGGATTCTTTCCTTCAAATTCAGCTGTTTAGAATACAGACTCTATCTGGAAAATGTCTGTCTAGACTCTCCTTTTGGTTAAAGGGGAGAAATAGCTGCTTCTAGAGTGTGATCCATCTCATTCCGGTGTACACTGGGCCTAAACAAGCCAGATGAATTGAACTCAGAAGTTCCTATTTCTCTCCATTAACTTTAGAAAATGAGGAGAAGCAATTCATACAAGGTCATTTGTGTTGTGAAAGTCTGATGTTAAGGAGACCACGCTGATCCTGGATGTCTTCAATTACATAAGTTTAGTTCTGAAAGCATATAGTTTCTGTCACAAAACTGTGATTAGGCATTGTTGTGAAGGCGCAACCTGATATAAGAGGTAACTTTGAGAATCCCTTAAGAAAGCTGCATTGTCTGTCACCTGCATGGTTAAAAAAAAGCACACACACACACACACACACACATATAAAAATAGATATTCATTTCTACTTATTAAAACTGTAATTAAAAAAGAAATCATTGCCAGAATGTGGCTTTCCTATTCATAACTTGTTAGATACCTTTTCCATTACATATAAGAAATGCCATACTGTTAGCTGACACAGCACACAGACACCGATTTGAAAACAGTCCATTATTGCAAAATCTCTTAAGACAGTATCTTTCAGGTGACAGGTTTTGAAAGCACTGGAGTACAAAAATACATTTTTAACTAATGATTTAGATAAATGTAAATTCTTCTGGAAGAACTGTGGTTCAGAGAGGCTTTTCTATGTTACAGAGTGGAACTGTGAGGATGTGCACTGGCTAAAATTATACAGATATATCATGCTTTGATGTGTGTTCAGTTTTTCCCCTCTAAAAAGCTATTTTCTTCAAGTGAAAGTATTGTAGGGATATGAAAAGGTGTAGTTTGCTCTGAATTTATCCTTGGAGGGCCAGCAGATCATTGCTTTTTCTCAGAAATTAGATAGAAGGATCCAGATGGCAGATTTCAAGCCCATCAGGTGTTTAAAATATGCCCCTCAGCTAAAAAGAAGTATTATAGTTAAATCTGTCATGGCCTTTTTATTGCTCTGTGATACACTTGACAACTGCAGCTGTGAAAAAGAGAAGCTACAAGTAGCCCAGTCAGCCTGAAGTGGAGTAGGTCAGTGTTTGGTTTCTTTGGCCACCCCAGGGAGTTTGATAGATGTACAGACCTGGTTTATGGAATCATTAAATCCATCATGGTATAAGCTCCCATGGAGGCAGTGAATTTGTTCCCAGATACTATGCCGTAGAATTAGAGAAGCAATGTAAGTGAAACATGGAAGGCAGAAAAAAGGACACTCTCCCCATCATCAGGAAAGCAATAATCCCACATCTCTAAGAAGTCCTCAGTAATAATAGTAGTAATAATAAAGTGCATCTGGGCTGGTGCCTTGTACTGCATTTCTCAGCTGGCACTCTTTCAGAGCTGTCACATTAGGCTGAGTGCTGATAATTCATATACCAGAATCCTTTTATCTGAACAGAGCAACGTCTCCACTATATACTTTTGGCAAAGGAAATGTACTGCTTTTCAGTATCTTTACAAAGCAATACAGGCTTTTCCTTGCATCTTGACAAACTGCTGCTAATCATGAAGAAAGAGTAAACCTGTTTGTGCTCTTGTAGTTAACTATAAGTACTCGCACTCAAATCAGCTTTCAACACAGGGGTGATCGCTGCCTGATCCAGAGAAGAGGGTATGTTTGGCTTATTTATAGGCATGAATATGTAGATGTTTATACAGATGCTGATTTAGGGAAGCTGGTACAATTTTAGATTCTTCTCTGTTTCTTGCTTGTTTCTTCAGTTAAAAAAAAAACATACCAAAACCAGCCACAACCAAAAAAAAAAAGCCACAACTTTGTTTATTCAATAAACTGTAGGGAAAGGTAGCTATAGCTTGGTGAGCATTAGCAAGGAACTCACTTTGTAAAAGCAAAGAGCAAGATTTTTATCCAGAAGGTTGTAAGATCATAGTCCTGCATAAGCTGTTTTTGATAGCTCTCATGGATTGAGGACTGTTTCTGAGTGTAAATGCTCATGGCTAAAGTGTCATTAGTGCTGCCCCTTTCATGAGAATGTTACCCTGCAACAAGGTCATCCTGAGTTAACTATGCTTACATCTGAACTCTTCCTGTGATTTTTAGATTCCAGCGGGGCGACTACCACATCGATGTATGCATCAATGACTACCTGGATGTGTTCTGCCCTCACTATGAAGATTCAGTTCCGGAAGAGAAGACCGAACGCTATGTTCTGTACATGGTGAACTTTGATGGCTACAGCTCCTGCGATCACACCTCCAAAGGGTTCAAGAGGTGGGAATGTAATCGGCCGCATTCCCCAAATGGACCTTTGAAGTTCTCAGAAAAGTTCCAGCTCTTCACACCCTTCTCTCTAGGATTTGAGTTCAGGCCAGGCCGGGAATATTTCTATATCTGTGAGTATATAGAGATTTACCACTGTTGCACAGCAGATGCAAGAAACCTAGCTAATTTTTCATCTTTGCAGTGTGGAAATACAGAGGGCCAAATGCTATATAATGCAGATGTCTTACAGTGAATGCAGGCTTAACTATCCCCAGACATATTAGGTAGGAACCTAGCTAGTGAAACTGAGATTAAATCACAGCTTCTTTTCTCACATGAAATAGCATGTCAGTCTGTTCACTGAACCGTGGCTGACTTTTAAAGCAAAACACACTATTATGTTTATTACAGCATTCTGAGGTGGCAAAGGACGAGGAGGGGACAAGAAGAGTAGGATGGAAGCTGTCCACACATATGATGAAAATAATTAATCCTTTGCTCAGTTAAAATGTTATTGTCTCTGTAATAGTAATTACCCAAAGGCAGTGAGGTCTCTCTAGTTTCCAAGTGGTGTGGCTACTGATGCTAATACTCCAGTGATATTTAAAGTTTTAATTTATTAGGGTGCATGTTTCTAGCATAGAGCCAACTGGCTTTTTTTTATTTCCTTCCTTTCCACACCCCATTTTTCTTAAACAAGCTGTTTCTGCCAGGGTGGCTGATGTGGGAGCAGGTGACAAGCAGCAGAGTGTAAATGGGCTCAAGCTCCTTCACACCTGCTGCCCAAACCCTTCAGAGCTCTGCCCTCTCCTCCAAGGAGGCCTGCATCAGGCTGCTCCAGGCACCCAGAGTACATGCAGGATATCATCTGGGGATAAGGAAATAAAAACATCAGGAGGTTGAAAAGCAGTGGGTTAAGCTGATTCCCTGGCCCTACTGTGCACTTGATACTGCTTCAGCTGTTTTGTTTTTTCCTTCAACAAAAGATCTTATTTCATCAGTTTGTTGGTCTTTTTTTTTTTTTTTTTACCTGAATCTTTGACTCCTAACAAGTTTTGACAGCTCCAGCAATATTTCTTTTGTCTGTTTTTAGTGTTAAACTAGAGAGTTGAAAGCTTTAGACAGACTGTAGATCTCAATAAATAGTGCCTTCCATGTGTGTATTTGGCCTTTCTACTGTGGAACAGTCATTCCGCCTCATTTCACCAGAGAAACTGAGCATGTATGATCCCTGTTTTTCAGCATAATTTCTTCAGCATTGAGATATTTCCCTTTCTTTATCTACAGGGAAATAGTGGGTAGTTTTTCATTAATTTATTTTTCTCCCAGCAAATAAAGACCTTTAATGAATGGTGGTTCAGCATCAAAAGAACACCACCTTGTTCTTGTGCTGAAGCGCAATAACAATAATAATACTAATAATCATAAATGTAACTTTTAAAAGCAAGCTGGAATGTTATTTAAATCTGTTTTTTCATATGGTCATGAGAAATCATGTAAAGATATCAGAGTTAAGCGGACAACATTCTAGGATAAATAAATCTATGCTGTGTAGGCTTGGTCCTACCGGAGCCACTCACAATATCTTCCCACTAACTTCAACAGTAGATTTTAGTGATTCAAAATTCTGATATCAGGCTTTTTTTTTTTTTTAGTTTGGTTTGGAGTTAGTTTGTTTTGTTTTTTTTTTTAATTTTGGGTTTGTTTTTTTTCAGTTCCTGAGAGTCATCAGTAAAACAAGAAGGAATACTTAAGCTAAGGAATGCAGTCTTTACCATCACGTGATCACAGTAAAATGTAGCACAGGGATGGATGTTGTCAGTATCCACAAGCAAAAGAACCCAGAATAACAAAACTAAAAAATGGTTTTCTAAATATAAAAAAAAAAAAAGAGGTGTTTAATAAAGCTGAAAACCAAACATGAAAGTGAAGGAAAAAGATATGAAAAATTTCAGCTTGGTCTCTCGAGCTAATAGTTTCATGTTAGATCATACAAAATCCGTTAACATCCATTGAACTCTCAAGCAAGGCAATAATACTGAAATACACCCACGTTGCTTATGCCTGATTTTCCTCATTTGTGGTTAAATTCAATATTTCACTAAAAATCATTATGCACCTTTTATAACATTCATTTAACTGAGTCATTTAACTGTCAAGGCCTCCCTTCAAGGTAATTGTTTCAAAGTGCTTTAAAATATGAAAAGCTTTATGATCTCGTACTGCATTTAGATGGATTTTTTTTTTTTAAATAAAAGGTATAATAGTAAAAAAGTAGCAGCAAAGAGATGCTCATTTACTAATTGCTTGTTTGTTTAATTCACTGAAATTAAATTTTTAGGCATGTTTCAGACACACAAAAATATTTTTCCTCCTATTTTGTATTTTTTTTTTTTTCTTCATCCTTCACTCTGCTGAAGACAGTAACAATATTGACACTGCAGCAGTTGCAGACAAGCACTGTGCACTAAGTTAACAATTATACACAAGCCCTCTTGGGGAGAATTGTCCATCCTAGAATGTTTTTCTCTTAGTTTGTGCTGAAGAAACAAGATGGTGAACTGTTATTCCTTGTTTCCTCATCAAGATTGTAAGCATGCTCTAGTTCAGGCTAAGGAGACCACCTTTATTACCTCCAGTGACTTCTTCATGTTAAAGAAATTCACACTTTCCAAGGGAAGGTTTTCTTTCCTCAGCCAATCTGAAACCTTTGCCTGCTCTGCAGGAGAGGGGGAAGGCCAACTAGGTACTATCAGTCTGGAATATTCTATTTAAGAGTTACAAAATATGCCATGTAGTCTAGACCTCTGGAAAGACAGAATATTAAGCGGATGGTTAGGTATTTAGCTTAATTATTGTTAGGTGCTTTTATTGAAGATCTTCACGGTTTACCTTTTAAGTGTGTGACTTGTCTCTCTTCCATTATTTTCAGAAAACACAATAATTTGAGAACAATTACTGTCTCTCTTTCTGAACTGGTGGTTTGGAAAATGACACTTTTATTTGTTATGCCATTGCCTGCACATATTGCTGAGGTGAACTTAGGTCTTTGCCTGCTTATTCTAGGAAAATACAAGAAAAAAACTCTATCTATATCAAATTTACATTGAAGAAGTGAATTCACAAGAAACCTCTATCTATATCAAATTTACATTGAAGAAGTGAATTCACCATTGCAGATATGATCAACAACTACTGACTGAGTTTACTTTTGAAAGAAGAAAATATTATTAAATATTTACAGAGAAATTAACTTTTATTTAGTTAGGGAGTGAACAGGGAGGGGCTGGGAAAAGAAAATAATTGATCATGACCTGAAATGTAAAGTTTTACTTGTTTCTTAGCAGGTGCTCACCTCAAGTTAGTGTATGTTCACCTGAATATAGTTAAAACAGTATTAATACTGAAACAGAAGGAAATGTAATGTAGCACCACCTCCCTCCCCCCCCCCCCCCCCCAACTTAGTGGTATAACATCGATTTTAATGTCCTTCAGAAGGGAACAGAAGTTTTGGTGTGTAGGTTTTGTGGGGCACTGTGCAAAGGGAGAGGAACACAAAGCAAGGAAGGGGAAAAAAAAATCCTAAAATGGACACTGGTTTATAATTATGCAATTCAAAATGAGAGTATAATTTTCATTATTTTAACTTAATTATCATTATCTTATTTTTATTAATGCGTTAAGTGTTGAATAAAATATTAGTAGCAACTTGACAGATATATAGCAGAGCTGTTGAAATAAAAAATTAAGACATAGCAAGTACTGAACTGTTAGAGGTTACTGCAGAATCCTGATCGCAGCTGCCAAGCCAAGCTCCTGTGTCAATTTAAGCTAACTACATTTTCTTTTCTTGAAAACAATGTATCACTGGTGTAGTGTCAGAAGTTGTACTAATATTAAGCTGTAGCCTATGCCTTTTTCTGCGTGATCAGTCCAGTTATTACATTAATGAATTAGGTATTTAACATGATTTATCCTTGAGAAATCCATACTATTTTCATCATCTTATCCTCCAAGATTTTATATGTATATTTAGTCGCTTGATCGCAGTGAATATTGTCATTTATATATATTCTTATACCCTTTTCCTAGAAAGACCAGATAGGTTTGCATTTCTTTGTAGTCCTCTTGCTGCTCTCCTGTTTTCTGCAAGACCTTGAAGTCTTTTGCTAGCAATTATCAGGTTTTAGCAGATAGCAGGCTTTACATATGGCCTACCTAAACATAATTACGTGGTTCTTTCATCACTGTTATTGAGAAAAGAGCTTCTTTCATCTTTTCAAAATCTTGTATTCTTACCTGTGTTTTATTTATGTACCTTTTTTGTTACCATTTCTTTCTGGTTTATCTCATGCATGTGTCTTCTTGATGTTATTTCAAAATGTTTATGCTGTTTCTTTGTATCACCTTTAATGATGTGTCACTATTGCTGTATCTTTGTTGTCACCATTTATTTGCATAAAGCTTCTGATTGTCATTCGAGGAAGTTTTGGTGTAACCATATTCCTCTTGAATACACCAGGATAGCATGCTTTTATGATTTGAATTCAATTATGGTTATAAATAATATTTTAAAATCATTCTTAAATTTGTGATTAAGAAACTGAGTTTGTAAAGCTCTGCTTAATAATATCCAGCTCTCCTGTACTCCTGTTCCCCACAGAATATATTCCCAGAGAGCCTGCTGTTATCTATTCCCTTGATTTCCTTTATGCTTGCTTTTGTACACCAACATCCTTGTTTCTATGCATTAATTACTTCTTTTCCTGAAATTTCTGACTTTTATCTCCTTATGGCTTTTGTTCAAATGACATTCCACCCTGATGGTCAGAGCTGCTGCTTCTATAAGAGAGCTTGTGATTTTCATAATTTTGAATATAAAATTGTCTCTATTCAGTTAGTTTGTTCCATCTCTGTGACTGGAAGTTGTCCTCACCATGTTTCAAACACTGTGAAACTGTTTGAATCCTGCTGTACAGTCTGAATCCTCTAAGAGCTATGAGGTAGTCAAACCACCTCTCTGCAGCCACCTCTGATGGCTTCTCTGATTCAAAAGATGTTAAGGAAAATGCAGTAGTACAAAAAAAATGTCTATAATACCTGCACTTCCTTTTATTCTTTCCTTTGCCTATTAATTAGGTAATTAGCTTATCTTATTAATAAGGTCTCCATTTGAACTGTTATTGAGGCAGTAACAGTCTCTGATGACAGTTAAGCTGAGCTTATTCCCTCTTCTCCCTTCTACCATGTTTCATGAGTGTGTGTTTGTGTTGTTTGTGCTATTATTTTTTTTTTTTTAGTCTCTCCTGCTGTCCTCTAGCAGTTAATTTCTGGGAGGCTTACTGGCTTTTTGTCTCAAAGCTGTAAAGATATCTTAAAATCATTATCATCAAGTTGCCTCATTCCTGTTCCCTTTTTTCCTCCTGAGATGCTTGGAGTAGAATCTGTACTGAAATGCTTTCTTCAGGTAGCCTAGCTGCTAAATTTGTGGAGATGGGAAGGACACAAACCCACCACTGCTTGGTGGTGGTGGCAGTTGTGGTAAGGATTTTTGATTATTAATGAAGAATTATTGACAAAAGTTTAGAAGTGTAACTCAGAGAGGACCTGTAAATATCCCTGCACAAATTAGCAGTTAACTTGGGAATGGCATTGTCCATTTTTTATGGAAATCAACTCAGACTTATCAAAGACTTTTTATTAACAAGAACCTGGAATAGATTACCAGATTACTAGCTTTGTATTATTCTTTTATGATTGGTTTTGTTATAGCAAGAATTAAGAAAGGTGACTTTGTAGAGGCAAAGTTGAATAGGTTGTGATACTATATAGGACAAAACTACTGAGAAATCTTTATGCTGTAGTTTAATAACAGTTACTTAGTTATGTGCTCAAAAATGGTATTAAACAGCTGCATAGAGTTTGTTGCTCTTGCTCGAGCACCAGTTTAATATCAGTGGATATCAATGTTCTGCATGAAGAGGTACAACTCACTGTAAGATGATTGTTTGATTTAGAGATCTCTGCCAGAGGTTTAGTTTGATGTAATGGGACAAAACAGGAAGACTGAGAACTGTCATCTTGACCTACTGAAAAAGGTAAATGTGAGTCCCGTAAAAAAACTACACTTCTCTCTTTTCATACTGTTACAGACCTGGAAATCCTGCTTTTCAGAACCAATTGGTGGTGTTGGCAAAGCAGTTTATACTGCGGACTGTATGTCTGCTAGTAGAAGGTGCTGTCTGAGTGCTTAAGTATAGTATTTCTCAGGTTTGAGTCAGACTTACTTGAGGAAATTCCTGCTGGAAAAGGAGAAAATGTAGAGAAATTAATGGGACTACTCAGTTGCGTCCTGGAGATTATTGGAATCAATCAAAGGTTCCTGTAGACAGTTCAGCTGGTAGCTAGGTTACTTGCTTTTTTTTTTTTTTTTTTAGGAAGTTAGCTGTTACTTCTGTTATTGTATCTCAGCTGGGGTAGAACTGTAATATTTAATAATTAATACTCTAGAAGGGCCCAGTTGGGTTTTTTTATTGTTCCTGGTTTCTGTATCAGGTTTTTGTTTGTTTTTTTTTTCATCCAACACTTAGAATACATTTTTTTTTCTGCAAGAAGGCATACCGGTAAAAACAGATCTTTTAGCCAGCAAACTGACCTTGGTGTAAGTGGCAAATTATACCATGGGAATGGTAAGTGGCAAATTATAAAATGGGAAATTCAGAGAAAGCAAAGTGAACATTTTATCTGTGCATTTACCAAGGTAAATGTAAACACACTGTCAGCCTGATTTTGAAGTTGCTGTTATGTAGAGGAAAATTGCATCTTGATGTTCACTAATGCACTTAATTCTGATTCTTCTTCAGAGTGTCCTTACAGTTGTGGTGAAGAAATCAGTTTCCATTTTAGTAGCAATATTTAATTTAGTAGCAAGTACACTTCCTGGGAGTTTCTGTTCTTCTGCTTATAGCTCCAAAAAGACTAGACATCTCTTGCAGTCAGCCATTTTGCACCTTGTGTATCTACTTGTTCAGCCAGTTGGACATTTTGTACACATCAACTGCTGTTTGTCTCAGAAAATCCTTGGCTAATCTCTATTTAGCTTCTTGACCAATAGCCATGGAGCTGTTTTCTGAAGGACAAAATAATACCATTTGTACATGAAAACAGATTATTTTGCTTTTTCCAGTGAGCAGAGTCTGCAATTGTATGAGAAGATTTTTCACCAACCCCCCTATTTGGCTGTTGTTTTTTTCCTTCATATATATAACTTATATTCTGTAAAAGGCCTGGTTTGGATATTTTTCCCACTTCAATCTGTCAATACTGGGATTCAGACTCAAAGGTTTGTCTTAGGGTGAAGTCTGGACTTTAGCTTTAGAGAGTCGTACAAGCTCTAGAGAATGAGTAGAACAGATTGATGGTAAATCTTACCAAACCGTACTCAGCTTATACTGTGGGCACTGGAGTCCCTGTATTAACTCTGTAGGCTAAGGTTCTATTAAGAATTGTTTCTACTTGTGGAAATGGTTGACTTAAGTAGAAGATATTTTGCTTTGAAAGCGAAGACTGGATTTGCCTTGCAGGAAATGGTAAACCATCTGTCTTGAATTTGACAGGTGTTACTTAATGCAGATAGGTATTGCTGGTGGTTGTATTTTCTCATTGCTTTTTGAAGACATGAGGTCAGAAAATCCCTTTTGGAGCTCTTTCTCTGGACATCCTGGTTCACACCAAAACCTTTAGATTAACTAAGAGCGTTATTAAATAATGCTGAGGGAATTACAAACACTTTTAGTGTTCTAATTGCCCTTTTCTTTTGGGGAAACATTATTTATTGCCAGGTAGTCCATTAACCTTTCAGTCAAGATCTGATCAGCGTAAGCACTGATGCTACTTTGACAGCAGTGGGCTCAGAGATGCCACTCCACTATGAATCCTGCTTTGATAGCTGGTTTACTAGAATCACTTAAGATGTTCTGAATAAAATCAAAGCAATTGGAAGGGTTTGATAAATGTGTACTTAAAAAAATATTTTTGTGTGATAGCATTACACAGACAAGGTAGGTCACCTTTAAAGGAGATTCATGCTTAGACTAGTGTGTAGATTAAAGGACTAGTTTCTCTTAGAAAGCATCAGAAGAATTAAGTGCTGGTCCTGCTAGAAAGAAAGCAGAAACTGTCATCAGTGTCTAATAGATTTTGACTCTGGTAATGTTCTTACAATCCTCAAAGGGAGCTTTAAAAACTGTTGAATAATTTGTGACTCAGGAGAAATCCATATAAAAAAAAATGAAGAGAAAACTCACAGAAGTGCTGGTCGCTATTGTTTGAGTATTTCAAAGGGAATGAATGTCTTTCAGATAACAAGTTGAAAGATGATTTGGATTCATGTGGTTCAAAAATTCATGAGCTGTTAAGCTCCTGATAGCAGCATAAATATAAAAACTTCTGTTTCTATATGAAGGAGGATATACTATATAATTGCAACTTTGAAAGCTGTCTCATGAGCATATTGTATAAGGTTTTCATCCCTGTAGGAAAACCACTGACTTGTGTTGCATTCTACTCAAGTACAGATTTTGGTCATTAGAAGAATGAGGGAGTGCCCACAGACAGAAAGGATGAGAGACAGGATTTTCTTTCCTCCTGTCTTTTTTTCTTTCTGATCTAACATGCTAATGAGGGCCAGTTTATTCTGTAGGAAAATAAAGCATGTATTGAATGTTGTTATGTGATCATCAGATTACAAACATTAAAAAGATAGATCAGCTAGATCTTGTGTAAAAGACGACCAAGAAGCATTAGGAACTTGATAAGGCCATATGTGGCACACATGCCTTAAGGCAAATGGTGATTAAATGTACCAGACTGGTGGCTATGGATTTGTGTGATTTTTAACATTTGTGATTTCTGTAAAAATCCCATTGCAAGTTTCTTAAAAGTATTTATATTCCAGTGTTCTGCTGGAGGTACAACTGAATGAAATACTCACAGCCTTTTAAATCCTGATGAACCCTTCATCATTCCTTGCTTTAAATCAGTTTTTATGTTCAACAGCTACAACTTTAACATCTCAGAGGTGGTTATGGGTGAGGCTTTTTTGCAGTGGCACTTCACTAGGATGTTATAAGATTAATAAGGTGTAGCATGTGGATTCCTTGGATAGAAGAACTCATAGAAGTGTAGAGTATTATTAATAATTATCTGAGGACTTATGACTGTAACAGCGTTCTAATTTGATTTCTGAGCAAACTGAAACCTGTTTAATGAGCTGTTGTATTGGAAGTACGTGTTTTGTAACATGGAGCAGATGCCAACAGAAATGGAAATAACATAGCAGTGACATTTGGAATAACAGTATTGTACTTCATTGCTTCCATGTCATCAGCAGCATGTTAGTCTCCCTGTTCCTCAGACTAACCCAATCAGGAAGCACTTTCTTTGCTGATACTGTCTGTGTCATGATACAAAGCGAGTGTATATACTTGCCTGCAACCAATAGACCAAAACCAAGCTCCCTCAATCAAAAAATGGTTCCCCGTGCTGAGCAATTGGTTAATGATCTTGTTTCATGAGTTAATATTCAACATTAAACTCCATATTGTCTCAAATAATACTTGGATTTAAAAGAAACAGATTTGTTTCTAAGCTACCTAACCCTCTGATATTATAGGAGGCTGTAAAGTAGAAGAATATTACAGAATTCTCAGTGATTTTTTTACTCCCCAGTAATCTATACTATTCAAACAAGGTGGACAAGACTCTGGGCCAAAAATGGCACATGCAATTAATTATCCTATCTTCAAGATTCTTGGCAAGTAGAATAAATCATATAGAATCAGATTTTTCATAGAGTATTCAGAAATGCATAGAAGTGCTTTATTCTGAAAACTTACAAAAAAATCTTTTCAGACTTCCAAATGTTTCCACTTTCCCTCAGGAAAGCAGTAGGTCATCCTTAGATCTACATTATTGGCCAAATGAGATTTTTACTGCCTCTAAAATCTCCCTGGCTTCCCTTTTACATCATGGATATTTAGTACTCAAAGTATCAAGTGGTATAGCCAGCTTAGATACAACACTGCTTTAGGGAATTAAGAATGGCTTGAAGGTATATCAGGATCTCACTCGTGCTATACCTCTATGCACGAAAGTAACCAGGCTCCTGACGGTGGCTATGGGGAATAATGTTGCTGTTGCTGATCTTCTGGGGGTGAAATGATCTTAATTATTTGAAGGGTAATCAGAACAGCAGTATATTAATCAGTTTAAGGAACCCTGACAATTCAGTAGTGATGGCATTCAAAATGCATTCAGGAAAAAAATACACTGGAATGGCTTAACGTATATTATAAGAGCTATAGGCGGGGATATTGTTGAAGATACAAGATTAAATTTCTTTTTACATGTTTTCTGACACATCTGTTTTTAGTAATAGTGGTCATCTTCCTGTATCTTGATGCCTGGGTCATTAAAAACTGTGTGTAGACTACTTTAATATTTTAGGCTTTTGCACAAGACATTTAGCTGTGGGGCACTGAAGAATTCAGTCTCCTACAGCATAAAGCCCTGTATTGGGACTGAAGTCAGGATCCCTACTGGCAGTTGCAGCAGGGCATGCTGTCTGTACACAGCTGAGAAATCTTGATCAGAAATAAAGTAGCCTCAGGCTGAAAAAGCTGTGTGTTTTTTTCAGCATCCTAGGGTCTGTAAAAGAATGCAACCTCTCCTCTTGAAGAGGGCTTAGTATTAACACCTAACAAACAGCATCATCTGCTTCTGGTTGGTGATGCACAGAAAAAACATGATTTCCTTTTTTCCCCAGGGGAATGGATTTTTTTCCCCAGTTTTTGCCCTTGGTGCTTCATGGAGGTGGCATCTGACTTCCTTAGCTCCTTACTATAAACAGCATTAAGAAGTAAAAGGAAGGAATGGCATAGTTGAAACTCCATGGGTACCTCAACAAGGTAGACAATATGTTTCTTTCTTAGAGAGGTGCAGAAGCAAAGCATATGTTTGTTTAGAAATAAAGGTATTTTCCAGTGAGTATGATGGCAGTTTTGTATAGTTCAGACATGAGCAACTGACACAGGTAGGTTATTGTTTAGCAATTTCTTCTCAAATTTTCTTATGTTTCACGAGACTCCTAAAATTATTTTATTAGCAGTTGAATATAAACAGGCAAAATATAATGCTATCGGAGGTTCAAATTTGTAATCAGGTGTAACAATACATTTAAAATACATCTGTAACACAACAAAGATATCAGTTGTCAAACCAGGTGTCTAAAGCCTTGAAATGTAGATATTATTCATTTTCCACCATTGGTAGTGCTGTATCTCTTACCTGGTTCTCACTGGAGTAATCTCTGCAATCACAAGACTGCCTCTGAAGAATGAAGCATCTACTTGACAGCTGTTCGATGGTATGCTGTGAAATGTCCACACTCCAGCCCACGTGCTTTGCTGCAGTACTGCATTTCAAACTTAAACTGGGAGGAGTTTAGCTGTCTCCCACTGTGACACTAAAAAACCCACTGCCAACTAGATAGCAGAAGCAACAGCTACCTCACAGCCTCAGTATTGTAACTGGCCTCCATGTTTGTACAAAACGTGCCACACGCTCCAGATTACAATAGGAGGGTGTTAGGTAGCTTTCACTGCTGACCCTTTTCCTCTGGCCTGAGCAGAGTGATGAGCCAGCACAGTTAGAAACTACTGCCGGAGATAGAGTTCCTCATCTGTAGTGCTGCACCTGTGGGAGCTTTCCTTAGAAACATACACCAGTGCAACAGCATGTTTTGTTCGCAGTCCCACTTGAAGTACTCAGTGGCAGCTCAAGTGAAACTGTGTAAATTAGTCACTGTCACGTTTAGGCATTAAAAGTGAATTAGTAATTTATATTAATCACAAATGTTTCTCCAGGTTTTATTAGCAAGCATATTGGCTGCCAAAATGCTTTCTGGAAGACAGTTTTTTCTCCCAACTGCTGCAGAGAACAAAATGGTTATTACGGGCATTTAGATAAAGATTAACGGTTTTAGCAATTCATTTGAAGAAAACTGTGTTTTACTACATATTCCACTTCAGTGCAGACCATCGCAGCCATAATGATTTGTTGTATCCTTGATAAAATTATACAGTGGAGATACAAGATGGGTAATTCATTTTAATAGCAGAAACAGGTTAATCAACAAAGCAGAATAAGGTTAAAAAAAAAAACAAAAAAACAGACCCACATTTCTTAACTTTTTTGGCAAGTCCAAATTTCCAATAGGAGAAATGAGATGTCTGTCTGACTGCCATTTTAGCACATTTTTGTTCCTTTTGTCTTCATGCTTTCTCCTTTCTTTGCCCACATCATGCTTTTTTTTTTCCTCAAGATGGCTTCATGTGCCCTATTTAGATCTCCAGGAAAAAGCAGTACAGGTGACTGCTTCATATTCTGTGCATCTGCAAGTAGTTCTGTGGAGTACTGTAGGAGTGGTCCATGAACTCAGTACAGAGCATGAAGAAATTACTAGAATGATAAGAAAGAGGTCAAAATGAATGTTGCAGAGTTTAACAGCAACGCAGGGCAGACTGCCAACACGATCTTCACATTTTCAAGTATTTTGGACAATCAGTTTCTCAGCATACTACTTTTTGAGCTTATTGTGTTCAAAATAGTTAAAGAATAGACATGCTATATGTTGTTTCATTATGCCTAGCTCCCTTTTTTAATTCCACTTTGCCATTTAGGAAGGCATAAGATAAAGGAAATCAAAACACAAGTGAAAAATCAGCTGTTTGCTACAAAGGAGACAAACAGGGAAGGTTTGAAAAAAGGGGTTGAAGGAGAAAAGAAACCTCATTACAGAGAGATTAGAAAATTAATTGATTGGTGGCTCTAGCAGTTCCCCTTGGATATCTAAGGATCCTGTGAAAAGAAAGTGTAATCTCAAACATAAAATTTCTTTGTATTATTTCTTTCTCTGGCATAGAGACTCCTCTGAAGCATCATAAGGTTCCAGTTATTGTCAGTGAAATAATTCACAAGAAAAGGGCATGATAAAATCAGTAGAGGTAGTATTAATCCCCTGAGAAACTTACTGTAGCTGATACTAAAACTGTAATAGGGAAGGCTTCTGTTCAGCGTCAAACTTAAGAGATTTCTGCAGGGGTGATTCTCTTTCATGGAGGTTTTGGAACTCCTGTGACATGAAGTTAATGTGACCTCTTTTTTCTCCAAATTAGCACGGGGCAGCTGATGAAATCATTGGGGTCTGAGAACTTGGTCATATCCATGGCTCAATATAAGCATGTGTGACATTTGCAGCAGAACTATTTAGTGAAGTATCTATTACTTTTCCTTTTTTTTTCCCAAGGTTAAGTGTTAGCTTAGAGGTACTATTCTTTCAAAAATGACAAAATATTTGTAGCAGTGTTTTCTTCTCTACTGACTGGCCTTTTTTCCTGTGTTTATCATGTATTTATTTAGCAGCTATATGTGTATGCATTGTATGTTCTTACATGTGCAAATATATCATAGAATCATAGAATGGTTTGGGTTGAAAAGGACCTTAAGATCATCTAGTTCCAACATCCCTGCCATGGGCAGGGATGACTCACGCTAGACCATGTCACCCAAGGCTCCTTCCAGTCTGGCCTTGAGCACTGCCAGGGATGGAGCATTTACCACTTCTTTGGGAAACCTGTTCCAGTGCCTCACCGCCTTCACAGTAAAGAACTAATTCTTTATATCTAACCTGAACTTCCCCTGTTTGAAGCCATTACCCCTTGTCCTGTCATTACAGTCCCTAATGAAGAGTCCCTCCCCAGCATCCTTATAGGCCCCTTCAGATACCAGAAGGCTGCTATGAGGTCACCACACAGCCTTCTCTTCTCCAAGCTGAGCAGCCTCAATTTTCTTAGCCTGTCTTTATATGGGAGGTGCCTCAGACCCCTTATCATCCTTGTGGCCCTCCTATGGGCTTGCTTCAACAGCTAAATGTCCTTTGCACATATATACACACGCATATGTTAAAAAAGTAACGTTAAAAAGTCACATATTGGTTAAGTCTTCGAGTTAAAAAATCTTTTTGTGTTAAAGGCTTTAGCTATTGTGATTATAAAAATGCCAATTTTGTCAAACTAAACATATGCATAATTCTTACTCCTCTGACAGATGAGATCCTTGTAATATAAAATGCCAGTGAAGTGCCTTCTGGGCATTGTATTATACTTGCACTAGATTATCTTTCTTCTCTATGGGCTGGGCTGACCATTTGCTCTTTCTTGTCTTCGATTTGGTGTAACCATGCTATTATCACTATCGCTTATACTTTCCAAAATGAAAATGAGGGTAAAGATAAATTCAACCCTAATTTAGAACAGAGACTGCTTGCCATACTGCCCCAGGTAGAGGCGTGACTGTTGTCTCTTTAATGACTTTACTTCCCTGTTATGCTTATTTTCCGTTTAATTCTTCCGAGTGACTAATGTGGTAATGGATATGCATTAAAGGAGAAACATTTCCACTGAAGTCTTTCCATGTTGAAGAAAATTTCAGAGGGAGCCATTCTCTACAAATGTGATTCAGCTTCCAGAGGGAATTATGTCCACTTTTCAGAAAGTTTGCCACCAAGATCCATGAGATGCAAAATATAAAATGTTCATTTTCACTGACTCTCCAAACTAACTGCGTGTCATGTTATGCTATTGCTGCCTTCTTAGTTGAGGGAAAAACAGTCTTCTCCAGTAACTTCACAGTTACCTGGCACCAAATTCTGTGTAATGGTCAGTGTTTGCTATTCATTCTGAGCCCCTTGAACTACTCTCTGTTCGGTCACACCTACTGCTTGTTCACATCAAAAACAATAGCATTGCTTCTAACCAAGTTACGGGATAATTTTGAAATCCAATAATCTGTTATAGTTTCTACGCAGGTCTAAAAGGTGTACGTTAAGAGTTAGCTTGGAAAAAGACCTTATAAAAGACTGTCTAAGGAGGATATTTCTTAATATGCTAACATAGCTGAGAAGAGTTGTTTCTGCCTAGACTTTTTTCATTTTAGTCATCTAGAGAAGACTTTGAGTGAAAAAATAGTCTTAAGCCAAAAATCAGTCTCTTGGAGAATCTAGTGTCTAATTTGTAGACAGAAAAGATAAAATTTTTGGAACTGTATTGACTGTGAGGATGAGGAACATTGTGCTTTAGAGATGTAAATTAAATTACAGTTCTGGTACGTGCATGAATACAGCTGGATGTATGCTGTTCCACAGGGTGCCTGTGAACAGCATATGGTATTCTGTGTGCTAATATGTACACGTAAATCTGCACTCCACCCTTATAAATATGAGGTGAAATTATAAGCACATGTACATTCTACAAGAAGTCAGCAGTGAAAGCCACACAAATAAAACAGCACCAGAAAGTCCCACAACATTGCCCTAGCTCTTCAGCAGCTGTATTTTAGGCTGAAAAAAGAAGACCCTGAAATAATAGCTTTCTATGAAGGGAGTGGGGAAGAAAGTCTGAAAGTAGTGGTAAATTCTTTTCTGTGCCATTTCATGAAGAAACAGCTTTATTTATAGACATAAATTTCCCGCTGGTGGTTTTGCTTGAGATTTTAAAAGTAAATAGAGATTATGTATGTACATTGAATGCTAAAAATTATTAATTTCATTCACTTCAACTGAACTTCTGAAAAAAATCTCTGACAACTATGCACACAGATTACCTGATCATCATATTCTTTTTTAACTTGACTATCAGTGAAAACGACATTTATTTTGGCGCATCTACATTTAAGTAGAACCTTTATCTAGGCTTTAGGGGACTGATGAAATGCACCTGAACACACAGATGTAAAAAAAAACAAAAACAACAACAAAACACCAACGATTCACCTAAACTCAGGTTAGACATAGTAGCTGTAATTTATTCTATGTAAATTGCACATAATGCGTTTTCAATCCTGTTCTTCCTTGATCCCAGTCCAAAAGTAGGTAAAATAAATAGATTGCATAATACAGGCCATATGTCATAAGTGCTTAGTATTCCCAATTAGAGTCATAATTTTAGAAGTACTTAGCTGTCACTTAGGTAGCTAAATATTTGGCCTGATTTCTAAAATGCTTTGCACATGAACCACTGAATTCTTCTAAAAACATCTTGAAAGCTTGTCAGTAGGTTCTTTTGAATGGTATGTTTGTATTTTACCCATTTTGTTTGTTGGTTTTTTTTTTCATTTATGTGGGTTTTTTTTCTGTTTTTGGGGGGTTTTGTTTGTTTGTTTTTGTGGTGGTGTTTTTTTTGGGGGGGGGCGGAGTTGTTTGTTGGTTGTTTTTTGTGGGGTTTTTGTTTTGTTTTTTAAGTACAAATACTTGAGCCCTGTTTCTGCTTTCCCATAATCAAAGGCTAATATAAATAGGTTAGTATTGTAAATTGTTTATTCCTTTTAACATAAAGTGTTAGCTTAGAAACATTTGAAGCACAATGGAAGTGTCATTGTAGCATTCATGTGGATGGAAACTGACTTTAAAGTACAAGGTTTCTTTTATGCACTAGAGTTTTAAAGGGCTATCTCAAGAGCAAGTGTGTGTCTCTGGACAGGTAATGGCTCTCTTGGCCTTTTTCTCAGGTTCCGTGCTCCTCAGAGATGGTGGGAGCAGGGCTCATACTGTCTTCTGATATGAAGGTGCTCCACTACTCAACAGTGAGATTTCCTGTAGAGCTTTTGCTATCTGTAGAACTGTTCAAAAAATGTGTAGATGAGTCCCTTAGTGACATGGTTTAGTGGTGGACTTGCCAGTGCTGGGGGAAAGGTTGGACTTTATGATCTCAAAGATCTTTCCCAACCTAGATGATTCTGTGATTCTAAGTTATGTAACAGAGCCCTGACATGAAATGGATGGAATTTTTGTTTGTGAGCCTGTATGCAGGTGTGTATTTGTCAGCAGTCATGTTTCAAGTCAGAAAATTTTAAAGAAAAATCATTAAACACGTGCCCCCACCTTTGTCATGAGCTGCTAATGACCTGTAATCTGTGGATACAGCCATATGAACTTCCTTCTCCTCCAAGAAAGTGCTCACAATTTCTGTAATTGGAGCTGATGGAAACTTGTCTTTACAAACACCATCACCTTCCATTTGAAGTGGCTCCCACATCCCTCTCATTGCTGAGGCTTGGGCTGAGAAGCCAATCTAATGAAGGGAGTTTTCCAGCTTTTGGTGCACTGATAGTGCCTGCTCTTCCTGCTGTGCTTTATAGCACACTAGCCATTTGTTGGCAAGTTCATATTTCACACTACAGGGAACTGAAATGATTGAACAGACAGGAGAAGAGTTTTATTTCCAGTAGCCTGTGTATCCCTAGACTCTGATTTGGCAGAAAACATCTGCTTCGTGATCTGTTTCAAGGCCAGCTCCCTTCTGCCAGCAAAGGTTATGACTTCAAGCAAGCTGTGCTTTCGCTGGTGGGGGGAGATTAGCCGGAAGACTTGATTTAGTCAGAATCAAAGCATCCTGCCACAGAAATCCTTTTTTCAATTACTTCTGAGAAAGCAGCCAGACAGTAAATGTATTAACATATTGAACAGTGAGCAAAGGAGGCCATTGACTTCTGTTGTATGGTTTTTTTGTGAGAAGTTGGTATAATCCATATCTGTATGCATGCGTAGCTAGGAATTAACTTTCATTAGTGTTCTGATAGTAGGAGAAATAACAGATATTCTACATCTACCTGCTTAATGAGTAGAGTCAGTAAGTAAATCTATTAGTTTCAGCTACAATTTATGCATATTTTCAATTTACAAAGTTAATTGGTGCAATATTGATGTAGTTTCTGTTAAAGTCTTGGGGAAAAGGCCCTACAAGATGCAATATTTGGAGACAAATTGAATCATTAAGTCTTTTTTTAATATTCATGGTGAGGACCAAATTTCAAAGAGTTTTGTCTCCTTCCAAAAAAGTCAGTTTTTGAAAGACTGATACAGATTTCCGTGAGTATTTGATATAGATTCCTTGCTTTCCCTCCACATAGAAATGTCACCTTGATCCACACTTACGTATATACAAATAAAATGGATGTTCCTTCTTGCAATAATGTAGTTAGAGTCAACCTTTATCAGAGAGAGCAGCATATCAAAATCTGTGTACTTCACTGCCATTGATGCACAGTCTTTACAACATATGGCTATTTTTCCTTCTCAGGAAAATATCCTTTCTCTAGGTTAAAGCAATTAGTAATTGAATATTTGCATATCTCCAAGGAGCCATGCAGGTTAAACTGTGTGTTTATCTTCTGCAGTACTTAGGCCACTTTTAGTTTAAGAGTAAGATCTATTGCCTTTATGAAGCGCCTTTTTCTATGAAGTCAAAACCTCACAGCAGTGCACAGAAAGCCAGTGCTATAAAGGAGCTAAGTAGAGTCTTTAACAGAGCAAGCCATGTTGTAAGTGTTTTTGTTCCTATGGAGCAGATAGATTTGGTTCCATCTGTTCCATATTCATAACAAAGGAGCTCACTTGCAGGAGGACTGACTTCCCAGGAGTAGCATCCTAATGATCTTTTCACCACAGATTGAAAGGATCTGAAAATGGTCACTTCAGCTCAGCAGAAAGCAGCTAGCATTGATAGCACTTCTGACCTTTTCTGCAGCTGTTTTAAGGTGTGTGTTTTTTCTGAATAAAGCAAAACAAAACCATAAACCTTGATCTCCTCTCTCCCTCCTGCCCTTCCCCTCCCCTCTTTCCCCCCCTGTCAGTCCTCCTTCTGAGGAGTTCAGGATATTTTCTCAAACAAAAATGGAATGGCATGTTACAAATAGAAGGTCAATTTTTCTTCATTTGCTCTTGGTATTAAAGGCAGAAGTGGAAAATGATTTACTGCCAGTCTGGGATCTGTCCCCTGAACTTTTCTCATCATCCCTACTGTCTCAGCAAGGAGATTCTGTGAATGAGAAATCTGAAGTCCACAAAATGTGTGTGAAAGTTCCTTGCTGGGTTTCGTAATTAGGATGCTTCAGTGCCACCTTTGATTACACACCTTGTGGGCTTTCAGAAGAAAACAAAACAAAAAAAAATTCAGCTTGATCCAAGAAAAAATGTTCCTATCTCTGCAGGATATTTCACAAGGGAAGAACAGAAAAATGCAGGAGTGTACCACAAGCACTCTTGCTTGGCTAAAGAACAAATTACTTAATGACCCTTGAAAGGTAAATTGGAAGTTTACAGAGATTATTAAAAATTACCTAGGAACACAGAACAAGAAGAATCCTTTTGTGTCATTGGTTCTGGCTATGCAGAGCTGTTGTGGCTGGAATTCCTGCTGTGGCATGCTGGACCCCCTGTGTGTCCATGCTCCAGGATGGGTTGGTGGTGCCTGAGGCAGCTGTGAGAGTGGGATGTGCAAGCAGCAGGCATACTGCTAAGGACGCATACAGCCAGCATAGCAGTAGCAGCTAAGGCTTAGCCTGCTTTAGCTGTTACTGCAGTATCCATGTAGATGCTGCATACCAAAGGGTTTTCTGGCCTTCTGGCCAACAACCCCATATCGTGTAATTCATAGATGTATATGAAAGCATTCACTCTCCTTGTTTAAGACTGCAGATCAAACAGGGCATACATATTTGCAGATCTGGAATTCACCTGATAAAGATGCACTATTACTGATACAGTGCTGGCATCTGCTATTGTATTTTGTCGTGGTTTAAACCCAGTCAGGTAACTAGTTCACTCATTTCCCCCCCCTTCTTTCCGTCCCCCTACTCCCGGAGGGACGGAGAGGAGAATCAAAAAGAATGCAACTCCCACGGGTTGAGATAAGAACAGTTTAGTAACTAAGGTATAACACAAATCACTACTGCTACCACCGATAATAATAATGATAAAGGAAATAACAAGGGAAGAGAATACAACACCTCAGCACCAGCTGACCGATAACTTGCCCCCCCAGCCCCGACCAAGCACCGACCGATACCTCCTCCAACCCTGCAGTCTCACAGCCCTTCCGGCTAACTCCCAGTTACCTCCTGGCATGACGTGCTGTGGTATGGAATACCTCTTTGGTCAGTTTGGGTCAGGTGTCCTGTCTCTGCTTCCTCCTGGCTTCCCCTCCTCCCTGGCAGAGCATGAGGCTCACAAAGTCCTTGGCCAAACCAAAACATCGCTATCAGCTCTATTCCCAGGCCGAAAGTCAAAACACTGCACTGCACCAGCTACCAAGAAGGGGAAAAAGACTGCTACTGCTGAACCCACGACATTATCCACCCCTTATTCCATACCATTCACGTCATGCTCAGATCCCACATTTTCAATATACCATCACTCTTACCTAAGTGCATGGACCAGTAGCTATAAAGCTGCTGAGTCCATCTGGTCCATGACGCCAGGCTCCATCTCTTGTAACAGTCTTCCAGAGCAGGAGAGACTGTGTGCAGTGTTCACACTCGTGAATAACCTGGGCAATAGTGTCCATTGTTAAGTCCACCCCTCGATCATGAGTCCATCTCTGTGTTGCATTTCTGCTCTGATGGCCTGAAGTGCCATGGGCCCACCAGGCTTAAAATAATTCACTGTCCCCTTAAGCAGTTTCTGCAGCTTGCTGCTGGGGACTCCATACAGCTGCCTTCCATCTCCGATGCTTCCAAAGCACTGGAGGGGCCCAGTGGACTACATACTTGCCCATACTGTCCCACACGCCCTGCCACTCATGACTGTCCAGCCTTGGGGAAAATCTCTTGGTCCCCCTATATTGTCGTCTAACCCCAGACAAGACCCAAACCTGACTCTGCTTAACTTCTGAGATCAGACAAAATGGTTGTGGGTAGAACACAGTCTGTGCGTGTGCCAACATGCTGATCCCCATCACAATCAGCAGGCAGGTCCCAAGGATACCCAAAGGCCATTCAAAACCTTCAGAACTCTCAAACGATGCTGCTGTACTTGTCACTGGGGCTGGTGTAGCTGCTGTGCTTGCCGGCTCTCCCACCACCAGCTTCTCTTTTCCCGAGTCTAGCTCTTCCTCCTCTGCCTCGCTGGGAAATGCTGCGTGGTCTCCTGCATCCTCCTGGGGCTCGGCGGGCGGCTTCCGGGGGATGCTCTCGGCCGTCGCGGGGCTCGGCTCGGCCGCGGGGCTCGGCTCCTCCGCGGGGCTCGGCTCCTCCGCCGCCTTCTCCCGCTGCTCGGCAGCCGCCTCCTTCCTCTCCTCGACCGCCCCCACCTCCTCCACCGGCAGCCGTCCCCTCCCGGCCTCCGGCCCCTCTCCCGCCGCCGCTTGGTCCCCGGGGCCGCTCTCCCGCGCCTCTACTTGTTCATGACCCAGGACCCCACCGTAGTAGGTGTAATGAAACAGGTCTCTGCCTTTAGAATCTTTACTTGTTAGAATCAGAGCTTGACTTAACACTTGCACTAACATGTGTTTTCCGACTTTACGTTTTCTATTTTATATCTGGTTTCCATCCTGCACAAACGTGGATGTCTGTGTAAGGGCTGACTGTGTGTGTAGAGGTTCTTTTTGTAAAGGCTGTGCTAAGGTGCTATTAGAGTTTTGGCACGAGATAAAGCCTCAGAAATCTTTTGAGCAGTGGTATTCTCTTTAAACAGTCCCTTTGCAAACTCCTGGGCATGTATATGCACTTATACACATTCAAACTTGCATTATTCTCACTGTTTACCTTCATATTAAGTAACAGCAAAATAGAATCCTTAGTCTGTGCTTTTTTTTCTAAATTTTCCCCTATCTTAAGGCAGCTTCTTGAAGATCTCTTCCTGTCTTTGCACCTTCTTCTCCTCCATGAAACATAAAATATTTTCTTGCTTTGCTTCAGTGAGTCAGTGGAAGTAACATTTCATGTCTTTGTTGACATGGTTGGATTGGGCTTTGAGCAACTTGGTATAGTGGAAGGTGTCCTTATCCAGGACATAAGGGTTTGAACTAGATGATCTCTGAGGTCCCATCCAGCCCAAACCATTCTATGATTCTATGTATGTGTCACACTCCTAACAGGATACAAAATTTCTAATTGCTTCTGTATTTTTATAAGCTAACAGTATTTACAAGCACAGCATAGAATTTTAGAATTGCGTCTAAATATTTTACAGGTAATGGCGAGCCCCTGAAAATGGAGTTGAATGAAACACATCTCTCTGCATCATTTATAGTTTCAGAAGTGGTAAAGCTAGACATCATAATATGGAGTTCATTAAAGCATATGAGGTTTAGTAACATGATACAATACCCACAAATTCCATGTGGGTGACGGTCATTGCTAGCAAAACTGTAACGTCTCTTCAAAGGATTTACTTATGTCTAGTTCTTAGAGATGGAAATTAGCAAAATGGATAGCCTGCTTGAAGAAAAACTTTCTCTTTCTGGTGATACCAAGGGAAAATCAAAGTACAGAAGTGCTTATGAAAAGTATGAGGAGGATATATTTTTCTCTAAGTGGTCTATTTGATAGTATTAACTTGTTTTATTAGCAATTTACTCTAATACAGTCTTAATGTTGTACAATAACTGTATTTGGTTTTGTTAATGCCACTGAAAACAGTAATGAGATCTGAGGTTTTTATTTCATTCAGTTAATAAGTGTTGGTTTGTTGCAATAGAATAGTATGACATCAGTCATTTATATTGTGCTAGTGCAGAAATATTAGCCCTTATTTTATGGCATGTAGTACAGTTTGCCGTTATGAAAGAGAAACCTTCTTCTATTAGAGAAAGGCCTGTAAATATTTCATGTATGAGCAACTATATGATCTGTTCTTCACATATACCTCCTTATTTCACAGGAGCTTACTTACAACTAAAAGTCCATGCACAGTAGAATATGCCTTTCATTTATTTCCAGCTGAGCTTTGGTTTTTAATAAGAAGAAACACCAGAGAGGCAAGACTGCTTCTGCAGAAAGCTCAGATTGCAGTTAGATGACAGCTTTGTCCTGGTACATAAACAAACATAACTGTTCTTGTTTTTATTAAAAAAAAAAGTCTTTGGAAAGAACATCCAAGTTTGGTTCTTGCTTCTCACTTTGGTTCAAAGACTTGGTGCAGGGCAACAGCTAAGCCAGGGCTGGGTTTTTCTGGAGAAAAAATGTCTGCTTTGTTGTCCTCCTGAAGGCGTGAAGAGTACAGGCTGCCATGCATTAAGGTGATTTTTTTTTTATCCTGAACTCAACCAAACTCAGTGACTTGGGTGGACAGATCATAACAGTATGAGTGTATCAAACCTTTGGACTGAACCTAAAGTGGTGCTGTCTGCCTTATATGAGCCCTCAGCTGCTACTCATGTCTGGAGATATCCAGTGCTGTGAAGAACTGGGCTTTGGAATGCTTTGACGTTCTGCAATGGATTAGAAACTGCAATAAAAATTATGTTCTTCCTAGCCAAGCAGCTGCAATGGGAAAGTTAATTCAGCATTAAGTGCTAATGCAGAAACAGGGTCTATGTATTACTTTCTTCCAAGAACTCTCACTAAAATAACATTTGTCTGAAAAGTTATTTCCATTTTCTAGGGTCTTTTTTTATGGGGTCTGAGAAATATAGTCACCTGTGAGATAAACCATAATAATCCAGTGTTTTTACAAGTGCAAAGCTGGTGAGGATTAAGCATTAGAAGCTGGTGAGGTATAAAACTTTAGAAAATTAAAGTAGTATTTCACAATTTGTTTGTTGTTGTGCACACACCTTTTATCAAGTCTTTTTCTCCATTACTGTGCACTTTGTGATTTATATTTTACATGAAGTGCAGAATATAAGTTTGTGTATTTGTCTAGGCATGTATATACCTGCGTATAGAGATGAGTACAGAAATACTATGTGTTTTTACATTCACTTCATAAAGATGTAGCTGAGCCTGCAGGAGTAAAGCAAATTACGCATTTGTATTAGGTGCCCTTTTAATACCATGGATTTTAAAACTTAATTTGGAAATACTAGTATCCATAATAATTTTGCCTTTATTAAGCCATAAGCATTTGTATGATTGTTTATTTAATTTCCTTGTTAGGTATTTTTTCTAGTTTTCAAGTGTTCTTGGCATTGCTAGATCAGATGGTTTTATAGACAAGATTCATGGTCTGTTGGCTTGAGATTCTGAGTCTTTAGCCTGCTCAGTAATTTTTTTTTCGTGAAATCTCATCTTGGTGATGACTAAACAAAGAGACTTTGAAATAGCAAGAGTACAAATAAGTTTAGTCACAATTTACTGAGGAAATGTGTTTAATTTTTTAAGTCTGAAGAATGAGTAAGTCGTGGACATTCACTGTTTAAATTTTCTCAGAACGGAGTTTCTTTTTTTGCTACCAGAACAAAACTTTTGCTGGTATGTTGCAATGAAAGAGCAGACACACGAAACCTCTTTCTTCAATTTAAACTCATGAATTAGTGAAAGGTATCTATTTTTAATTTTTTGTTTTAACACTTACAAGGAAAAAATGATCATCAAATCCTTTAAGGTAGCTTCTTTTTGATTAATAATTTTAAAGACTGTTGTCCTGATATATGGGTCTTACTTCATGCATGCACACAAAGGAATGCTTTATTGATTCATTAAATTCTAGCTGACTTTTTCAGTTGTACCATTTATGCAAATTTGTAACATATTTCAATCTAAAGAGTGATAAGAATATTAATAACTAATTCTGCATTTACTTGCCTAATTTACATACATTTGTGTTGTGTGGTAAATCACATGAAAACCTACAGGGGAAAGGCTCAGCTCTTCTAACAACTAATAGGCTATTTTTTCTTTTGACTTGCACAAATTGAGAAATATTGCCTGTGGCAGACATGATGGAAAACTGCATTTTTAATGCTTCCACACATACTCATTTCTTTGCAAAGAAAGAAGCAGATGATTGTTCTTAAAAATAAAACTTTCTAAAGGTCTGTAGCTGACACAGAATATTGGATGCTAAAACACTTCAGGTTGGTGGAATTGTGATTTGCAAGTGTTGTGGTTAAAGCCCAGTTGGCAACTCAGCCACCAGCCCTCGCTCACTCCCCCCATTTCCTCCCCCTGCTCCAGGAGGGATGGGGAGGAGAATCAAAAGAATGTAACTCCTGTGGGCTGAGATAAGAACAGTCCGGTAACTGAGGTATAACACAAAACCACTACTGTTACCACCAATAATAATAATGATAAGGGAGATAACAAGGGAAGAGAATGCAACTGCTCATCGCCTGCTGACTGATACCCAGCCCGACCAGAGCAGTGATCTAACCCTTCCGGGTAGCTGCCCCCAGTTTTACATCTTGGGCATGATGTGCTGTGGTATGGAATACCCCTTTGGCTAGTTTGGGTCAGGTGTCCTGTCTCTGCTTCCTCCCGGCTTCCCCTCCTGGCAGAGTATGAGACTCAGAAAGTCCTTGGTCAGACTAAACACTACTAAGCAGCAGCTAAAAATGTTGGTGTTATCAGCGCTGTTCCCAGGCTGAAAGTCAAAAACACAGCACTGCACCAGCTACTAAGAAGGAGAAAAATGACTGCTACTGCTGAACCCAGGACAGCAGGTCATGTAAGGTTACCTGGATGTTGGATTTGACTAATGGGAGTGGTATTGTGCCTGAAAGAAATAGAGGCAAATCATAGCTATAAATATTTTCTTCTGAAGAGATTATCTGTACCTCACAGGACTAAGAAAGTGGAAAGACTGCATAAACATGAGTTTCTGATTTACAACATGCAGCATCCTGTGTATGGGGTTGCTGCAAGTTCTCCATTTGTGGTGTTTTGCCAGGCGATTACCAAAGTTACATGTGCAACCCTTTTGACTGGGCAGTATTAGGTGTATACTCTGGCTACATGCATGTGGCATCTCAATTTAGTGTGCTGGAGAGAATTTAAAAATTAGTTCCCTATTCTCTTCTCATTCTGAATCAATATTTATGGTCAGTACTTGTGGTTGGGAAGTATTTACCAGTGCCAGAATCTGTGTAACACACACAGAGGATGTTAGTAGTAGTATATCTGCAGTGAACTGAAGTGAGATGTTGGTGTGATATCTCAGATCTTCTCCACAAGGAGACCCTGTTTCTAGACATCTTAGCAGAGGCCAGAAAAAAGCATTCATCACAGTTTCTTGAAACAGTGAGAACAGTCTTGCCTCCACAGTATTTAATGAACACTGCTTTATAATTCTTCTGAGAATACTCCAGATGAGCTGGTAATAGAAACTTGAAATACAAAACATCAAGAGTTGTCATCTGCACAATAGCTGCATCATGCTATGTCAGGGCTTGGGGGTGTTGCAATTCTGTGTAAGGAAAAAGTTTCTGCTCTTTTGTGTCTGCCCTTTCTAAAACAGAAGTGCTATCTGAGTGACTTAGGTAAATGGAGAGCTATTTGTACACTGAATGTTTCCAGTTTTGCTCTCTAATAGGGTTGGTCCATAGTGGGTTGTGCCTGGGATATTAAATATATTTGTAGTGCTAAATGAGGACTTGAGTTGCTTTTTTTTTTTTTTTTTTTAATATCAGAACTTGTGTTTGAAGAAAAGATGCAATGCTGTAATTAGAAAGCTAAGAATGTGCAATGAGACAAAAAGAGGAAACCACTGATTACATGTGAATATCAGTAAATGGAATGGTGGAAACACTTCCCGTATGTGGCATCTTAGTAAATTGTTCTTAGCTTAGAAACAGAGGCTGAGATAGTTCCCAGCCAAACTGCTGCCTGTCTTAGGAAAGGAAATACTTAATTACAGCTTTAGTCACATGACTAGCAAGCCATTATAACCAAGTTATTTTGGGGCTTTTAATAGTTATTCTTTTTTGTATATTTAGTTTTCAATTACCTATCTTTTTAGGTTATTGGGCCATATATTGATGGCATTTTTAGGAGTTTGGGGGATTTAACATAATAAATTTCACTCCAATATTGTTGGGGAAATAAAAAACCCATGCTATTTCTCTGTGTGTCACTTTTTGTTCTCTGCGTCACTTTCTGTTCTCTGTTTGTGGCTTCCTGCAGCCGTTGAATAGCCCTGCTAAACCGTATCAGTCTGAGGAAGGACCTAACCTGTTTTCTATATGCTATATGCTATATTAATACTGTACCCTGTGTTTTCTAGCAGAGAACTGCTTAGGAGTGGGATGAAAGGAGCTGGATATCCCCCCCCCCCCCCCCCCCCCCCATTTAAATATAGCTAGCAAATACTGAAATATTTATGGTTTGGTTCTAGATGAGGAGAGATTAATTTTCTTCACTCCCCTTTCATTACAAGAGGAAGTAGTTCAGAAAAGAGAAATTTTCTTATCTAATTTGGTGTTAATGGGCCATTTTTGGATCCAGCTTAGATCTAGTCCTGTGTGCAGTAGCTCATTGCAAGGAATTTTTTGTAGTTCAGTTAATGGATGCAGAATATTCATCTCATGAGTACACACATCATTACTTGAATTTCTTCTAAATCATGTAATTTTCCTATTAAAAAGAAAAAAAAAAGAGGCACCAAACCAGTTATGTTTATAATCACTGAGGTATTTTCTTGTATCTTGTGATTTCAGAGGGATTTTGTTGTACACTTCCCTCTAACCCCAAGTCTTTGTGTAACTGTAAAGTCTGAAACATATTCTTTAAAAGAGAGAACCATGAAATTGTCATGAAGTTGCTGGTAAAGCTGAGGTAGAGCCAGGAAGGAGTGAAGTATCATAGGAATTGTGATGACGTATAAGAACTAGTCACACTGAAGAGTTCTTTTTCTGTTTTCCATTGTGGTTCTTCCTGACACAGACTAAACAGTCAGACCTTTTCTATTCTAATATCATTCATGAAAAAAAAAAGAGGATATAATCTCTTTTGCTCATTATTAGAGATCTTCTTTTCAAAGCTGGGTTTTGGGGTTTTTCGTTTTGTTTGGTTTTTTTGTTGTTGTTGTTTTACAGCAGGACTTCAACTACCTTTTTTTTTTCCCTTGGGAATTTTGGCTTTTGAAGTGGAAAATGTTTCTTGAGATGGGTTCCATTAACATCAGAGACTTCCTGCTCCCAGAACTAGCCTCTATTTTACAGCTAATATCACCTTTAAAATGGGCAAATGGAAAAGCCGTATACCAAAGCCTTAGGAGCTTGCCTGGTTTTGTGCCGAAAGGAGAATGAAGTTCTCTTAGTATGTCCTAGAAAGGCCATCTTTTCTTATACTATAGCTCATTTCAGTGGAATGTAGCAACAGCAATGCTTAACCTGGGAAGCACCTTTTAGCAGATCCCAGCTAACAAAGGGAAGCAATCTTTTGCCTTTCCTGACTCTTCTGTGTGGGTAATATATCTGATCTTAAGGGAAAAACTAAAATTGGTCTTTGCTTTTTCTTTTAAGATGAAAAGAAGAAAGGGAGGGAGGGAGAAGGAGAAAGGAAATAAAAACAATTGATGGCAGTCATGCATCTTAGCAAATAGTTAACTTCTCAGGGAAGTGGAAGAGATTGCAATGTATTCCTACATCAGCCTCAGTCTTGGTTGTTGAGGTAGAGATAACAGAACAATATGATGTCACTTGTTTTGTTTTTTTTTGGTGTTTTTTTTTTTTTAATTCATTATTATTCCTTCTGAAAGAGTAAAAAAAATATTAAAGAGGAATCTTTCTGGGTTTATTGCAAACATCGACAATACATAATTTTCCTAGAAAGGTAAAAAGCACCTTTTCATACTTATTGCTAAAACTGTCCATTTCTGGGATGATGATTTAAATGCAAGTGCTATGGTTGCAATAGGACTGCAGTTTGTGGTATAATTTGTAGCTGCAACCCAGAGGACTGCTGGAAAAAAAATAAGTAGGGAATGGATTTTAGTGTTTTTGTTCCAAAAAACATGGACTCATAGAATAGTTAGGATTGGAAAGGACCTTAAGATCATCTAGTTCCAACTTCCCTAGGCCCATGGACAGGGGTGCCTCATACTAGACCATGTCGCCCAAGACACTGTCTAACCTGGCCTTGAACACTGCTGGAGATGGAGCATTTATCATGGCCAATCACTAGCACTGTTTGCTCTTTAATGTGTGCAAATATTATGTACACATATAAACTTAAATGTAGAGAACATTAATTTTCTGGTTTTCCAGACAGAATATTATTACCTCCTCACTATCTTAGCTAGTCAGTGGTATCCTTGTTAGTTACTGGCTAACAGATTATTCTAATAAACAGCAGTGAGCAAAGCATGCTTATCTTACGGACATTAACAACAGTATGTAAGCATCAAAGCTAAAACTTCCCTTTAAATAAGTGTGTTTCATGATGCACTTCTGAAATAATTTCTGAACAGAAGAATCTGTTAGTGATAAAATTACTGTAGGGACTCTATTTTGGCTAATGTTGGAAATGTTATTTCCACCTTCATGCTAGTAATATTGTAATGACTATATAATTCTTATCTTTCAAGATGTCTGTTTAGTCTGAGTGAAGTATTTAGCCAGTTGCATATATTCAATCAGAGCCACAGAAAGGACACAATTTCCTGAGTATAACTACAGAGTGCAAATATTGTGCCCTAAATAACACACCAGTTACTGTAAATGTCATTAATGACAGTTTTTCTGATTTTGATTTAGTAAGAGCCTATAGCAATGCCAGCTGTTAACACTTCTTTACTGCTTGTCATTGTGAAGGGGAAATATCATTTCTACACACTTTTGTCTTTTGATTAAAAGAGGGAAGCAATTTTTCAAGCACTTCCCAACAGGTGCAGACCCATGGCATTAGCTGTACTGGACTCTTTACTTTGCTCCTTTTTTGTGTTTGTACTGAATTTTCTAGTTCTTGGCAAGGTTTTCTAGGAAAAAGCTGACATCTGTCTTGGAAGCACATCATCAAAGATGAAGGGAATTTATTTCTAGCTGGTTGGGGAGCCCTTCAAGTGTAAGATGAGCATGAAGACAATGAGATCGTGTCTGTGTAAAAAACATTTTGTTATTGTCACAAACTGGACAAAATTAAGAAAAAATAGATGAAACAGTGATAAACAGAACAAACTAGCATCTTGCCAGCCCAATCATCTTTTGTAGGTCATGACAGTTTCCAATAGTTGCCATTTGCTACAAAAACCAACTTATTCTGCCTTAATACATAGCTTTTTTAGTTATAGGGGAGACTATGTAATGAAACAAAAATTACTTTATAGTGCTGCAGGCAACATTTTCAACTATAGCTTTTGAGGTTTTTTGTGAGGGTAAAAAAACATGGATGTGAACAGTTTCTCAGAAATGAAAATCTGGATGCCCAGGTCAAGTTTCTTGGATGCCAATGTACAATTTCAAAATTGCAGACACTGGTGAAAGTTACCAGTGTGTTCAGATTGGCAGATAATACACTAAGGAATCCAGTCTGTGGTGACAGGCAGGCACATTTCTCTATAATCATGCCTTTTGAGGCAAGCATAGTTCTAGAAAGGAAGTTTTCACAGCAACATGTATTCCTGGGAAATAACTAGGTGCTGACAGTAGTCTTATGTGTATGATCTTTTGCATTGGACATTATGTTTTCACTTTTTGTCAGTAAGTACTCTTAAAATGAAAAACTTTGAATGGACAATTATGAGGTAGGACAGAAAGAAGGAATAAGCTGGTTTTGGTTTGTTAGTTAATGGAATATGGGGAATCATGTTTTGACCGAAGCAATGTCTTTTCTCAACAAAGGCAGATGTATTGGAACATGGAGGCTGACTTTGACATATTAGTTTAGTGGCATGTTTTTCTACTTTTGTTGGGAGTATATACATAGTTCTATTTTTAGCATTGTCACCTTCAGTATCACTTTGATTTTTCATCTCTTTTTAGATTGTTGAAGCCAAGACTAGCTTTTCTCTAAGTGATCTTAATTATTTTGAAGTGTAATTTTTCAGAGCAGACACCTGCATTACGGCAGAAACCATATTAAAACATCCTCTTGAGAAAAAAATGTGGAAAGGTGAAAGGAGATAATGAAACATTGACAATACCATGTGCTTCACTTCTTCTATGTAAAATAATCAAAAAAGGGATTAGAATAAATTGTGAAGTTCTTTCCCTGCTTTTCATAATCAAAATATTTTATGCACTCGAAGTCCTTACCATCAGTCTGAAATGTCTCCAGCCATTCGGATGAAGGGGAGGTAAAGGATATTTTATTTTAGCACAAAAAATGATTTTAATTTTCACTTTCTTACTTTTCCACGTCTTTCCTTCTTTCCCATTTACAGCTTCTGCAATCCCAGATAATGGAAGGAGATCCTGTCTAAAGCTTAAGGTCTTTGTGCGACCAGCAAGTAAGTTCTTCAGATTAAGCTTCCGAGGGTAGCTTGCTTTACTGTGTGGTCTAGTAAACAGCAGTAAATCTTATTTTACTGTTAAATCTTGTGTATCTGTTCTGTATAGCAATATTTGTGCTATGATTTTCATCGTATTTTCTTATCATTTTTCATAAAGCTTGGTTTTAATTATATGACAGTTGCTAACTTGTTGTTTCTTAGACTGTTGTGCAAGTGGAAGGCTATACTGGCATTTGGTCAAGTGCCACAGAGTTTAAAATATAAATATGCTTAACTATGTATACTAAATTGAAAGACAAAAGAGAGGAAAAAAGGAAAGTGGGGAGTTTAAGGGTGTCTCACTAACATATTTGGCTGTTATCTCTATTTTTGTTATAGACAGCTGTATGAAAACTATAGGTGTTCATGATCGTGTTTTCGATGTTAACGACAAAGTAGAAAATTCATTAGAACCAGCAGGTTAGTATGCTTAGAGAATCTCTTTTAACAAATGCGTGTATCCCTCTGGTGCTTCAGTACTTTTTTTCCCCTTCTCTCTGCATGCTTTGCATGGTACAGCTGCTCCACTTTTGAACATTTCTAGCAGTGCTAATATCGCTTATGCTTTCCTGTATCGTTGTTTAATGCAGGGGAGGAAAATGTTGCTTGATTTGTTTTTTAGGTGATGTGGTTTAATAAAATATGGTATGTGCCAGTGTAAAATTTTTTCCAGTCTCTGAAGTCACTGGCCCATTCAAGCCAAAACCCCAGCTCATCGGCAAAACTCTCTTTACTAACTGAGCACAAAGTGTTAGAAATAGTCAATGGGCACAACTTCATTTATTATGTGCTTTCAAAAGACTTTCAGAAAAACAGAACCACTCCTTATTTCATGCTAGTGTATGAAATAGGTATGCATCTGACTGTGTAAGTAAGCAATTAGTCCTTTAAAATTATATATATTTTTATGTATATTTGGTTAGGCAAAGTATAATTTTTTACATGTATGCACACAAACACACACACTCTTAATATCTATAAATTCCTATCCTGTTTTTAGTGAATCAAATTTAAGTTTTGGGCAGCTTTTTTATCCCTTTTATTTGCAAAACACTCCTTAGGGATAAGAATAATTCTTGCTATGATAAGAGCCCTTCAATAGCCTAGGGCAATTTACATTAACCTCCACCATCACAAGCTAATGTGTTTCCTGTGCGAAAAGTGCATGTATATGGTTTGTATAGCTTAGATTTATGACAGATAGAAGCATTTTTAGTTCTAGGGGTGTGAGTAATCCCACCAAGTTGAATGAGATGACTCATGACATTAAAATTAGGTGTATATGTAGGAAGAATATTTGGAATAGTAGTACTAACTGTTCATTTTATATGTACCTACATATTACTCACACTTTTTATTCAAGCCTCAATAATTAATATACATAGTTCTAAAAACCCCAAAATATACCAGAAAAGAATTACACACAAACCATTTAGTACATACTGTGACAAACAGATTACCAGTATTTCTTCCCCCCCCCCCCCCCCCCAATACTATTTGAAAGAGACTTCCTCTTTGGTATGAAGCAACATATTTTTTTTCTGTTAGTTGCATTTTCTTTAACTAAAAGTCATTATTTATACAGAAGTATAAATAATGCTTCCACAAGTCATCCAGTTTGAATGATTTACTTATTGGTACACAATAGATTTTATTACTTTTCTTTTAAGAGACTTTTTGGAACTCTCATAAAAATTTCAGGTTTTAGAATCAAAGATGTTCTCTAAGCAAAGTTAGATGCAAGGAGAGTGCATTTATATTAAGATATATTTGTACATTTCTTAAGAGCATTCTTTTACAGAAAGCATTAGGATGATTTTTCACTACCTCTAAGTAACCTATGAATCTAGGAATTCAATTCACTTCTGTGTGTTTTGTGATTTGGTGAACTTGGGTGAATTGATGTGCATTTCTCCTGTTAACTGGTTTGCAAAACAGATCATCTGAGTGTTATATGCCTTATTTTAGCAAACTTGTTAAACATTTTTCTTACCAGCAGTGCTGCTCACTTCCCATTGAATGGCTATACCTAACTAGCACCATCACAAAATCATATTGTTAGAAAGCAGTAGGCAAACCAGCGAACAAAAGTCATACAAAGTGCATCTTGCAGTCTGAGATGAAATACTGCTTTTGTTACCAGTGGGAAATAATAGATTTAATGAGAAGGTTTGGTAGCAGAAAGTTTCCACTCCTGACATCAGTATCTATTTGCATTATTATTTGCACCAGTCATCATTAGATAATCAGTCGTTCCTAGATCTGCCAACAGCTGTCACACTTTTCTATTATTAGGTTATTAAACTTACCACTACCTTGGTGGACCTTGTTGCATGTGATCTGTGTCATGTACTAATTTACCTGCTCCTGACATGCATCTTCTGCTTCTGTGCTCTCCCCTAGCCTGCCACTGACTTCCACAGTAGACAGAAGAACTGGGAGGCAAGAGGGTCATGTTCAGCAGATTACTTACTATCACCTTTCTTTTAAGAATCACAATTTGTGTAATTTTTGAACACTTGTAATTACACTGGTCAGTTCAGGAATTTATAGGAAAATGGTCTATAGAGATCACGCTTGTTTCAGAAGAGATTAAAAGTAATTGGCCTATTCCTGTCCTCCCCCTCTTTTCATCCTTAATAATAAAAATAAAATGTCACTAAACAAAAATTGTAGCTGTGCATACCTGGAAAATCTATACCTGAAGCATATGATGTAAAGCTACGTGATCAAGAAAATTCATGGCAGTTGAAATACTTTTTTCTAATTTCTGCTGCATTCCTAGTCTTCAGCAGTGATCTTCCAGGTTTTAAGCACAAATTTTGTACCCTTCATCACTTGCCTTCAGTGTTAAAAATAAAGCAGTACCTTTTCCCCAGGCATTAAAGATTGTGCAGTGTTACAACTCTGCACCTCCAAGGAAAATCATATTTGTATATGATTTTGAGAACACAGATTAACCAAATGCTCTAATGTACAAGTGCAGAAACCTTGGGACTGCGCTGACAGAAAACCCAGATGATTTCTGGAAAGGAACCCATTAATGTTACATAAAAATTAATTCCCCTATGAAGAATGGCTTTAAAAAATGGCACCACAGAAGATCGCCATATTTTTCATGTAAAATAAGTAATCTTTTGTTAATTTTTTTTTTTTTAACAGTAGCCCATGTTCCTGTCATTGCAGTATCTTATAGTCAAAGTGAATGAGAATTTATTACTGCTTTACACTAGTTTTGCCCTATTGTGTTTTAGTGCTGACTCATGAATGTAATTAGGACCAAGCCTTCGACATTCGACATTGCAAATTCAGGTTTATTTCCAATTCTGTTGGTGATGCAAGAGGTGAAAGGTGTATATCATTTTCCTCTGCAGTTTTACTTCATCAGCAGTGAGTAAATATTTTCAAATCAGGAAGAACTGACTCTCTCTCTGTATATATATATATATATATATATATATATATATATAAAAGAAGAGTTAACAGTTACAATAGGGATATTTTTTCCTCGTAACTTCTTAGAGTATGATTTAATTAGGACCTGCTTTTGTGAAATACTGTACTCTCGTTGCACTGTCACCAAAGCACAGAAGTGTAATTCAGAAGTGAAATGCGAGACAGCTTTTGGTACTCACAGCTGCTGGAACTGGAACATTTCAGTAGCCAACATTCGCTGAAAGGGCCTTGCTCAGGGCTGAAGTGCCTGGTAAGGTCTCCCTGCCGTACATGGTGAAGAGCTGTAACCAGTCATTCCAGCCAGCCTCTCCCACTGTCATCAGTGGGACTGTCATCTGATGATGTACTTTTCTTACAAGTATGAATATATTTACAGCTGATCAGTGCTTGCTTTTCATACTTTTGCCTTGAGCAGCCCTGAAGACCTGTTGGTAAGCTTAATGTGATTGTAGTACTGAGAAAAAAAAACGTGATAAATCGCTAATCCAGATTGCTATGCATCTTTCTGTGTAACTGAACTGGGGCTGAAGAGCCTATTAACTTAAATTGTGCTAAGTGCTCTACCTGCTTTTGTGCTAGGTGTCAAGGTTATGAAAGAAGGGATCTTGTTTCTAGTTAAAGCGAAGTAACAAAGCAGCATGGTGATCCCATGACTCAAGCGTTTGACAGTCATATTGAGTGTCCTGACTCAAGCCTTTAACCAGACTTGCAAAGCTCTCACCCAGGGCCATTCTGGCAGTGCAGTTTGTTGAGATGGGAGCTATGAGACAGATACATCACAGATACATCAACATATCTCGCAAAATGGGGGAGTTTAATTACACTAAGTAATGAGATACTATTAATCTTCCTGGAAACTTAGGCACTCTAAAATAAGAATAAATTTTGAGGCCACTTCATACTTCCTGAAAAGGTTTAGCTTATTTAATTTATTTGGTACTAAGAAAATACAAATCCAGAGATGAATTTTTATGGCAAGTTTCAGACAGATTACTTTGTAAATAGTCAAATTAGATAACTGTGGATATGGAAGACTTTGCAGAGGAAAGTATCATACCTGTAACAGCACTGAAGTTGAATTTTACTTCACCTACCAACATTTATGTTACAAGCTGTAGCTTTAAGGCTGATCTTTGGTTAGCAAAAGCTAAAGAGAGCTTTATTTGGTATCATAAATTTAGTATTCGCTACTGTGTTCTCTTCTGCCACTAATGTATGTTTACCTAACTCAGCTGGTTCTTTTTTCCATTATTTTTAGCAGTATATACATAAATGGGGGGGGGAGTGTACCATAAAAGGTAGTCTGTTACCTGCGAGGTTTTCCAGATTTAGTATGTTCTATAAAATTGGAGATTATCATGTGTTAGCCTTTAGAATTCTCTTTTGAGAAAGGGAGACTGATCTTATACCCCCTGTACATCCACAGATGTGGTACACTTCAGTGGAAATTTCATGTGTGGAAGTGGAATATATGCCTGGGCTTACAGGCTGTCATTTCAAATTTAGGACCCAAAATCTGTAACTCAGTAAGGGGATTAACTGTGAAATTAATTCTGAGCATGTGCAGCTCTTCTTCAAAGCCTTTTGAAAATCAGGTGTTTTTATTTAGCTGCCTCCCTATTGACATTGCTATCTAATAAGCCATCCAAACCTAGATCTACAGTGTTTTATTAGAAGAGGAATCATTCATTCCTCAATGTGCTGAAATCAGACTTACTTTCTGCTCCTCTGGTCTTCCGTGGGACTTTTGCCAGTAAGAAATGCAGGACTTGGCCCCAGGTTGGTTACATAATGAGGTATTACACGCTTGTGAAAGTCAATGACAGCACAAGGTTCATTGCCCTATTTCATAAAGGCACTGAAATCTACTTAAGAGTTGTCGGCTCAGTGAGGGTTTATTAAGGATGCAAAATCTCATTGGAATGTATGCTTTATGTTTGAACAGATGATACCGTACATGAGTCAGCTGAACCATCCCGTGGCGAGAACACGGCACAGACACCAAGGATACCCAGCCGGCTTTTGGCAACTCTGTTGTTCCTCCTGGCAATGCTTTTGATATTATAGCACAGTATGCTCCGGCAACCTGTCGCAGAAAATAAGAGGGTCTTGGAACATCAAAGATCCACCTAACTCATCATCCCAGGAAAGGGACTTTATTGTTTTTGCAGATGTCAAATTGTTATTTTTCCCTTTTTCCCTTTTCTTCTCCCTTTAGCCTGAACTCAGCAAAAATTTGAAGGGGATAACTAGCTTCAGCACCCACCCCTACCTACCCTTGACTTTCTTAACCCCTCCATATAAATAAAAGGACTCCAAATGGAAATGCCAAACTATGATAGTGACACTAGTGATTCTTATTTTCCTCTGCATTCTCCTGTAAGAAGTCACCTCTGTTAGCTCACTGTGTCATCCATATGTGGACAAGGAAGAGCAGTGGCAGATGCAGTCAGTGAAGGATAAGGAAAGTGAGTTAAAGCCTGAGAGAGTTTTTCTCTGATACAGTATTTATGCCTTCTCATTCAGCACTGTAAGATGATCATGCAAGGCGGCGTGTCACCATGTCAGGACTGGAGGGGAAATATTAAGAATAGATATAACACCATTTCCTCCAGGAGTTTCTAAGTGAACAGGCTTCTGAAAGGGAAAGACTGTGTTTCTTACAGGACTGTCTTGAAACATCTTTGACAGTAGAGTTTGTGCTCAAGAGTAGAAATGCTGTCTTTTGGTGAGATGAAGAAGTTCATACTTAGGAATGTTAGCGCACAGAAGGAAAGGTTGGATTTAGGAAACTTCACTGGGGGTGTGAGTGCCTCTGTTATTTCGTTTTAAGGGGATATTGCACACCGGATTATTTTATTTTAAAACAAATCACCGTGGTGCTACGATTTTTTTCTTGAAATGCAGAGGCACTTTTGAGAATAAAGTGACCTTCCCCAGCACTGACTTAGTAGCTGATAGCCTTGGATGCTGCTCTGGGTGTCAATACATGCTAAGAGAGGATGTAAGTGGCCTGAGAAAACGTGTTCATGACACAGGATCTCCAGTGTGCTCTTGATTTGTCTCTCCTGCAAGTTCCTCAATCATGAGAACAAACCACATGTAGAAGCCAGGACAATAGTAGCATTGTTTGGTGGGGGGAAAGAAAAGAAGAGTGGACTACAAATTCAAGTGTTGATTTTTTTATCTTTTCCCCTTCCAGCAGAGTTTGAAGAGTAAAGGAAACGTGTTTATCAGCCAGAGATAAACTAGATGGGCTCCCAAAGACTTAACAAAATATTTTTTTAAAAATCCTCTAGAATAGAATGTGCATTATTTAGATATACTTCATGCTGAGAGTAAGTATATATGCTTGTCCTATTTAAACATGTGAGAGAAGTGGTAACCCTTGATGCAATTAGGAAATGGGACTGTCTTGTTTGATGGAATTAGGAATGACCCTGTTTAAGGAATCTGAGCCTTGGCTAACACAGAACTTTAAAAAGTCATTTGCCAGGAAGTGCAAGCCTTGGGATGTTTTTTGGCTAGGCTGCTGTGAATCTTGGACTGCTAAGCATAATCTAGGAAATATCAGGCCAAGACTGAAACAAAGCTTTTCTAACAAAACCTGTGATAATTATGTTAAATGAGTTACAAACATGAACCGGGTTCGAGCAAAATCAGAGTTTTCTATATTAATTCTGAAGTCTGCTGTAACAAAATTGAGTAATACCATTAATGGACAGCACTTCGTCGGCTTTTTTCTTTTTAATGGAGAAAAGCTTTTCAGAAGTTGAAGCAGCCCACTATGCAAAAGAGAAGAAAAGGGGGAAATAAATTTAAGATGTAAAGGGAGGTTTGTGAGTGCTAAACTATGATCTGGGCTTGCCTGATATTGTACAACATTAGTATAGGGCCTGTGCTTACAGGAGGAACGTAGGAAATTTCCTCTAGTATGAAGAGCACGCAGTAAGATTATATGCAGTCTAAACAGTAGGGGAAGTCATCATCTCATTACAGGCTATCTATCTGGTACGTTTCTCTCTTTAATGTGGTTGTGAATGGTACACACACTAGTATCTCCAGTAGGCAGGAATGAAAACGCTTTGATGAAGTAAGCTGAATCAAAATGCACCTTATCAAATGGGTTATTAACCAGAGTACAGACAATATTACATTACTGGTAACCATATTAAAATTGTTCATAGCAATTGCAGGCAGTCATACCAGTAGTGCCAATTTAATGTAGAAATGGCGACTTCATTTTTCATTCTTTGCCTCTGAATGATGTCAGAGTTCAAGACATATGTTTATCTACAGCAAAGGATTGTCACTAGTTGTGCTCCTAGTGAAAATCACTCCTTTGTTTTATCACAGAATCCTGTAAGGTAGGTGAGGAACACCACGAGTGATGCAGGGCAGATCCCTGAGCTGCCTGACATGGTGTGGCTTTGAGCATACCAGGCACTGTCAGTTTGGTACTCAGTGGCATCAGGCAATCCCAGTCATACCAAGTACATAAACGCTGATGGGCTTTGTGTTGCATTTCATATTTCTGTATGCTTTAAATACACATGTTGGTGCAAATTAATGGAGATTTCTGCTCCTTTCCCCTTTATCTGCCCCATCTCGAGTCTGAGGGACTGATTCTCCCTCAGCCTAGGTGGCTTGCTTATTTCCGAGACCTGTACTCCTGGCTGCCAAGGACATTGCAATGTGAAGCAGGGAAAATAGGGATTGGTCAGTTTAGTGGATACTGTGTATCCTTTAATAGACAAGGTAACATTTCGTGGTAGTTTAGAGTATTGTTTTGTACTGTACTTACTTGGACGGTGAAGAAAAGACAAGTAAAACTTAAAGCTATGTTCTTTAAATTCTGTATTATTAGTAACCTCTGTTGTATATAGTGTTTGATAATAAAGTATTAATTTGATTCTTATGTCTTTTGTAAGTGAGAACAATAGACTTTCAGGATATTAAAATCATGCGTTGATTACAAGACAGAGCTTTGAAGCATCAAGTGTGATCATGGCTGAGTACTGAGAGACAAGTGGCCATGACACTGCAGCATACAGGACTCATCTTTGAAAATCATTCATCTAGTGCAAGACTTCACAATGTCAAGACCTGGAACAACATGACTTGATGACCAGTGTTTCGTCCTCAGTGTTTAAAGGTCTGATTTTGGAGCCCTATGGTTTCTGTGTTATTTTTTTGTTCTTTTGTATCATTTTTGTTTCAAAAGGGTTTTTTGGGGATATGGAAATTCTTTTCTTTTTTTTTTTTTTTTGTGTTTTTTTTGTTGTTGTTGTTGTTTGTTTGTTTCTTTTTTCTTTTCTGTTGTTTCATTTTATTTTTTTTTTGTTTGGGGGGGGGGGGTGTTTTTGGGTTGTTGGTTGGTTTTTTTTTTTCATTCTGGTTTTGTTTCCATGAATAGTTTTTTCCAGAAAGGAACTTGCTAGTGTCATGTGTGATGTATGTATGTACTTGGTTCCAAAAGAACTAGAAACAAATTTGGGAGGTACTGAGAGTAGGTGAAGTAGATTGTTTCCTCTCCTATGTAATTGTGGAAGGAAAATGGTTGTATTTGTACCTGTTGATTCCTACCCCTAGCCCTCAAAATTGAGCTTAATCCATTGCCTTGTGAGAGCAATGATTTATTTGCTTTCAGAGGCTTAGAGTGTTAACTCTTCCCCTCCTTTCATTATGCTTGGATTTTGTAATCACCAGTTTTAATGTACAACCCTACACACTTCTCTTCCCTTTTCCTGCCTTTCGTCTTCTCCCACCCTTCTTTTTTAATTTGGAGCTATGAATGGGCAGATCTGTTTCTGGTCTGGCATCACTGAGTTTTTCCCATGCATTCACCCTTGAGCTTCTCAGATGTGAGACAAATCTCCCTACAATAGGCTTGCTGCCATTGTCTGTACAGTTTAATAGATGCTGGCATGTTGGAGGTTACCCATGAGTCTGTGAAATCTGCTTTCCATGCTTACTCTTGACACCCCATTGAACACACTCATTGTGTATGCATCTGGGTATGAAAGTCCAGCTCAGTGTGGTCCTGTGCTTGTACTGCCCTGCTTTGCAGTTTCTTTGCACTTATTCATTGAGTGCTGGTTTTGAAATGCTTACATTATATGAACTCAAGAGAAAATGTTAAAACAAAACAAAATAAGACAAAAACCCCAATAAAAAACACCGAAAATCCCCGCCCCATAAAATCTGTATTTGTATATACACGTGTCCGTACAATTATACTTAAATAAAATTAAAGGTTTTCATCATTTTAATTGGTTCTCTTAGGCTATATTTTTGTTCAGTTAATTATGTCTTCATTTTGGGGGCTTATTGTACCTACATTACGTAGAATCATAGAACAGTTTGGGTTGGAAGGGACCTTTAAAGGTCATCTAGTTCCAAGCCCCCTGCAATGAGCTGGGACATCTTCAACTAGATCAGATTGCTGAGACCCCTGTCCAGCCTGACCTCGAACGTTTCCAGGGATGGGGCAAGCAATGAGGAGTACGAGTATTAAAGTGTGAAGAATGCAGTGGGCACAACTGACTATCCAGAGCTGTTACTACCAACATCCTGGCTGATCTAAAGACTGGCTGCTTTTCACCTTTTTTTTAATGTGTTCATAGCTCTTCCAGATACTTAGGAGAGTAAGGAATTATATCAACCATGTGCTGAAGCATTACATGGTTTCCATCATCACTTTTGTCCAGCCCTAGGCCTCCTGAGCAGTCATCCTTACTCCCCTGAGTGTGGTATGGTCTAACTCTGGCTTCTTGAGGAACAGAGCTAGCTCCAAAACCATGCAAACAGGGCAGTTGCACAAGGTGCTTCTGTACTCAGGAAGCCCCTCAGACTGCCGAAGGGATGGGGTTGGAAGTGGGTTTGAAATCTCAGCCATGTTTTTCTTTACAAAAAGTATGAAAAAGGCTCAGAGCAGTGGGAGCTTTGTGGATGGAAGAATTTGAGCGAGGGTGCCTCCTGAAGGGAAAAGGAAGAATGGGGAAGCAAGCAATTAGCTGCCTGTTTCTCTTCTTCCTTACTTCCACTCTCACCCCTACAGGGTGATGTAGTGCCTCTAAAAATGCACAGGACTGGATTGGTGTTGATTTGTATTTAGGTCTGAAATGGTTGTCTTTGACAGTGCCCACCCACTAATCATATGATGGGTTAGGTCACAAAAGGTGGGGGGCACATACCAAAACCTATAATACATGCACCATGCATTCAAAACTCAGCTGTAATTACACCATGGTAGAATTAAACTCACTGAAAGCTTTTTATTACATTTAATTAGTTGACAGGGCAGCAAGTACTAATTATAACTTACTCTAACCTTCCTTACAAATGAAAAGTGACAGCTTGCTGAGAGGAGAAGTGTGAGTATTTGATACAAAGAATTGATGCACCAGACTTTCTGGAGCTGTGATGTTACAACCAGGACAGGGTTATAAGTGACACATGCTCAGTATGTCTTAACATAATAGCCATGTGCAGAAAATATCCTGCAGTCTGACACACTTAGTAGCCTTTGCTCAGAAGACACTCTGCTTTTGCTGGGAATGGTATTTGATTTCATTTTTCTGCATTAGTGTGCACAATGGGCCTTTGTGCTCCTTCATCTTCTGCAGAATAATACTGCTCACAGAGTACCTCTGAGAGCATTTTTTAGGAATATTCAGGCATGTACCTTACCACTATGATATGGTTGTATGCCAAAGTGTTTTTATTCATTCAAGACAAAGCTTTGCCGTATATGTGTTACAGATGTGGTAACCAACTGAGATGGTTAAATTTTTACAGGCTTTAACAGCACAGGATTGAGAAGTGCCCCCTTCCTTAGAGCTCTTATTTTTGTTAGCATCTACCCTTACTAGAAAGTTTAGTTTAAAATATGATTTAACTTTGTATTACAGGTGTATGCCTAAGATCCTATATCAAGGCTCCATCTTCACTGTAAAGTCTGCAGAACAGTCAGCTCTTGTGTGAGATAGCTATTTATGTTTGTTTGTTTTCAGTATCATTTTGATTTGCTGCTATGAATAAAAGCAAGCTGAAGTATCACTAATTTAAAATTTTTTGTTAAAATTTTCTCCTGGAGCACATAGAAGCTTTTAAAACAAAGTGGGTTTTAAATGCAAAATATTCTTTGAAGGAAATTCAAATTGGAAGTGCTATTGTGAAAATATTGAAGAACTAAGCAGGTTTTTTTGTTGGTTCCCTCCCCTACAGATGAATCTGTTAGCTGACTGATCTGTCAGTCATATTTAATTTGGGAGAATTCAGATCACAGGATAACTCTTGCAGCCACCAGCACATCTTGAAACACTATTTTTTCCTATGATGGTTCTTCAAGCAAGTTCTTGTGTCAGTTACAGAACAAGGAATATAAATACAAGAAATTGCAGGACAGCAACCTTGATATCTACATGGCAGGAATGAAGAATTTTGTTTTGCCTAGAACTTTGTGAAAGCATACTGTATTCAAGATCAAGAGAAAAGAGTGATTTCTAGATGCTTATTCACACTGTAATGTACCTCTGAAGTAAAGAAAAGAAGGAAGCTCTTTCTGTATATACAATCTCGACTGCACACACATCTATCTTTGAGTTCTTATGTTCAAAGCATGCTCTAAGTGCTATATTGTGGGACACCTTTGCTCACTTAGCAAAATATATTTTCCAGTAGTAATTTTAACATTTAAAAACATTTCTTTATCCACAGACAAAACTGCTGTTGGCAAAACTGAAATTTTTGTCTGAGTGGTATTTGTAAAAGGAAAGGTCAAATAAATGAATAGGATACTGTAGGTATAAGCATCCCTATGTTCTTTCTATTGCTGAGAACCAATTTTGCCTTTCATTCTCATGTACTGTTACTTGCAGTAATTTTAAGTAAAGGTTCAATTAATCTCTGTCCACCTAGCCCAAGAAGTTTATGAAGTTTTTTGGTGGGGTTTTGTTTGTTTTTCTTGCCTCACTGTCAACTCACCTATTGCAAAACAGAGGAATAATTCTAGAAACTGAATGCAACAAAAGCAAAGCGTCTTTAAGCCTTAATTCACAACCCTGATGTTCTGATCCTTTTATACTTAGGTATTGGGAATAAACTGAGTGCTACATATTGCAAATGGCAAGCTGTGGTCCTGCAGCAACTGTCCCTGCCTGAGGAGGATCAGAAGAAGCAGGCCCTTGGCTGGGTGTGAATGCTTTAGTGGAAACTTGGCATGCTGTGCTTTACATTGCACTGCCTGTATCCCAGTCCTTCTGCAATGAAGATGGAGAAAAGGGTGGGGAAGAAAGAGCTCATTCAGTCACAGATGGCTAAACAGCAGTGGAAAGTATACAGCAGACTTTGAGCCAAGGAAATGTCTTTCTTATTTGTTGAAATTCATAAAACCATTAAAAAGAAAACCTGCAAGGTGACAGATTCTGTTTTTTAGAAGTGGTTCTCTGGTCAAGCACTGCTGTGGAAGTCGGAGAGATTTACCATTCAACCAGGCCAACATTAATCAGTTTTGGAAACCCACTAGCAATTAGAAACATACATCCTACCTTGCCATTCCAACATAGAAAAAACTTGTAAACCTTGCAATTACCAAGGCTTCTCCAAGGCTGTATCTAGAGCTGTTGAATGTGAAGCTGGCAGCTCAGGATTTTGAAGAATCAGGCACTTGTGAGAGGTCTCTGCCTGTTGCCGAGTGCTCTGTATACTGAATAGTTTAATGGTGTCTTTTAAACTTGGGTTTGGAAGTAAGTTTTTGTTGGTATATCTTTGCCATCAAAAAAATCCTGAAGCTGAATTAGTAGTGCAGAACACACATGACTTTTTGGGAGAGGGATATAGCTACATTTCAGTTTTGGAGGACTGCAGAAACAAAGGATGGCTGCTGTGCTTTAAAATGGGTTGGTGGATCATGCCCAGTGTTAATAGTTAGACATTAAATGTGTCTAAATGAATTCATGCAGTGATGCTTATCAGGCTTTGTACATTAGTTTTACAATATCCTGGTTCTTTCACATGCATTACAAAAGGCCTTGTGTTCCCCTTGAAACAAAAGCCAAAACAAGTGTGCATATCATCCTTCCTAGTGAATATGTGACCCTTTTGTTTTCATTTATTTAA